>NC_050068.2:300583950-302048209 GCF_009764565.3 Dermochelys coriacea
TGAAGAAGAATCTGTGTGGCTTGAAAACTTGTCTCTCTAACCAACAGAAGTTGGTCCAATATAAGGTATTACCTTACCCACCTTATCTCTCTAATATCCTGGGACTGACACTGCTACAACTACACTGCATACAATAAAGTTACTGTCATTGTGCACTGAAAATGGCTTCCAGATCACACAGCTCTTAACAGATGCTAGTTGTGTAAGTGTTTTCTGTGACATGGACACCCCTTTTCTAAGGACAGAATAGAGATTCATGTATCGTAGTCAGAAAGAACTAGCAATAACTACCAAAAATGGCAGCATTTTCAAAATTTGGTGTTTAGTAATTCTCCTTCTCTAACCTGTTCGTTAACATTGTCACAGGTCTTCAGACAGTTGAACTATTCTATATTATAATGCACTTGTCTCTTTAATTCTTCCATGCTGCTCAGACAGATTCACTGAGGAAATTCAGTTCAGAGAAGCAGGGAGGTACACCAGGAAAAGCTGTGGCTGACCAGGGTTGGTGCCAAAGATGGGGAAATTGCTATTACTCCTAGCAATATTGAACTGTTCCTTCAGAAAAATGATGGGTTCAGTTAGAAAGGGGTATAAGGTTAGATTCTGATTTACACTAAAGCCTCTTTACACCATTCTAGTAACATAAAGGAACCTTAAAGTAGGAATAAATTACATTTATAGCCATTTTAGGTAAACTTATACTGCCAAAGCAATATTAAGGGGCCTTAGTGTAAATCAGAATCTGGCCCAAAAAATTGGAATAGGAGAGAGTGTATTTTCAGACTTTCCAGCTCTGTGTTTGCTTCTGGGCTACAGATTTTTTACTTTTTTCAGAGAAAAATGTGTTTACTGATGTTGGACTCAGTATTCATTGTAAAGTATGAAGTGACTGATTTGTGTAGACTAAGCCCAGGCACTAAATGTTTCAGCCATCTTTTGTTTCTTTGGTTTCTCCCATAATCTAGATTCTCCCAGATATTCTTCCAAAATATAATTAAAAGCAAATCTATCTTTCTTGCTCTCTTTTTTAAAAAAATAAATGTTCATATTTCTCATTTCATCCTATTCCAGCTGGAAATTTCCTTGGAGAACATGTGGGAGCTACCTTTGAATTTTTCAAGTTGTTCCCTAAGGTCGGAGTAAAAATACTTTTCCCAGGGAAAAAATAGTAATACATTCTTTTAGATCCCTGACTTTCCAGTGGTATGTCCTTGAGTAATTATCAAGAATTGGTGAAAATGGCTTAGCTTTCCAGATCTCCATTTAACCATTTTGGAATTAAGTAATAAGTTTGGGGTACAATTAGCAGGCAGTGCCATCCTCCATCTTCTTAGGACTTTCAGCATGAAAAAGGAAAGAGACACTACTGGAAATATGGAATGAAAGTA
The DNA here is from genome assembly GCF_009764565.3 of Dermochelys coriacea. Taxonomy (NCBI): domain Eukaryota; kingdom Metazoa; phylum Chordata; order Testudines; family Dermochelyidae; genus Dermochelys; species Dermochelys coriacea. The sequence continues at coordinate 300,585,342 of NC_050068.2, forward strand.
TAATTATTTGTTGGATTTAAACATGGTGCACTTGATCAACCACTGATCAACCAGGAACGCAGGCAGTTATTTGTGCTCCACACTGGAGTTTTGTACAGCATAACTTTAAAAGAGGAAGACAGACACTTCTGATGGTTTGGCCCTGAATTTATGTAAATATATGAACAATTATGCAAATTTGCAACATTATTTTGGGAAGAAGACATTGGCAGGCATTTGTTTCAGCATTATAAAGCTTCAAATCATTAATAGCCTTGTAACTGAGAAGAGCAGTGTGAGGGCAGTAGAGGTGGTGAGAAGAGGATTAGCCATGTCCATGCTGGAAGACTGAAGAAAGCTATCCCTTTTTGAATTCCTTCCAGCAGCTGGTATACTCTGTAGACTCATTCAGTTAGCATGAGCTCATCCTGGATATCTACTTCTGGCTGTTTAGGATCCATGGTTCCCAGAAATAGCACTACTCATTCTCTTGCCCCCTGCAGACAGACACAGGAGATGTACTTTGCTGTCCCTAATCTGGGTTTCTGACGTCTCTGCCAGGGGTTTTAAGTACTTGCTTGTTACAAGGCTTGCCAAATTAATAGTTTTGGCTTATCTTTCTGATTACACTAAAGTGACAACAATCCTAATTTTTTCTCAGAGGGCGGATCGCCTATTTCATAGGAGGGCCTCAAGTGGTTAGAATTTTTGCTGCAGTGGCAGCAGCCCAAAGTAGAGTTGTGATTTAAGGGCAATACCTTGAAAAAACAACCAGAGAATCTGACTTGATCTTTCTTTCAGCATACTGGAAGAGCCCACAGACTAACAGGAGGCACGTAAAGCTTGGAAGCGGTCCAAAAAGTTTGAGCAGACTGTTCTGGTTTTTACACAGACATTCATCTGCCTTAAAGCATCAAGACCCAACCTGTCTTTGCCTTTTTAAATAGCATTCCTTCTCAGAAGCTGAGTTGTCTCTCTGAATTGCCATTGGCATGTTCAGGCACTAATGCTGCAGAATAATGTCCTTAATAAATAATTTCTGGATGGAGGACAAAAGCAGAATGACATTGGATACACTGAAGAATGTGACAGCGGTTTGCATTACTTTGGAAGTCAGTTGCCCTTGGATTTATAAATACTTATTGGGAAACAAGCAGGTTCTATGAACAGTGCATCTATCAAGAAAACAACTTTACAAAAGATTTAAAATTTAAACATAGAATGTGTATGTGCGTCATATGCATAAAGTCCTGACAGAGTGTCATTTGCAGAAATGATGTGTTTTGTGGAGTGGAATAACATTAGATCATGGTGTAATAGTGTCATACACTGGCTGAACTTTCAGGCAAAGGACATAAATAAGATGCCTTGTTTAGTATAGGCTGCAGCATCCTTATTGTGGTCAATTGATAAAGCTGTGGTTGAAAGAGGTAGGTATTGTCACAACCACTGCAGTGGGAGATGACAGAAGGAGGAAAACAGACCAAGTGAAAAGCTAAATATGTTGGCTGATGTGCAACTCTTGTTTTGCATTATTTTTAATGCGCTAAGCCTCTTAAATAAGGGTCAGGGCAAAAGAATTTTTATTTTATTTTTCTGTTCTCTCTGGAAAGTTATACTAGTTTTTGCTAGAAAGGAAATTATAGGAAAAAAACTAAGGCATTACCTCTCAGACTGGTGGGACTATATTGAACCTGACGCTGGTTGCATTTGCAATAGCATAAGGCTCTAATTCAGCAAAAAGCAAAAAACTTAAGCATGTTTAAGTGTGTCCCTATTCAGCAAAGTAGATAAGCATGTGCCTACGTTCCTTCAACTATTGGCTTAGGACTTTGTTGTATGTAAGTGCTTTGCTGAATCAGGTTCTGCATTAGGAGCAACTCTATTGAAGTCATACTGAATTGAAGTTATACTGGTGTAAATGAGATCAAACTCTGGCCAAGAGAATGGAATTCAGCTCTAGAGAAAAATTAAACTTTATCATCTTTCCTCACACCATTGTCATTACATATGTAGTTCTTTTCCATTTGAACAAAAAAACTTCAAAAACAGACTCCAACGAGAGACTGTTGAATTGGAATTAATTTGCAAACTGGATACAATTAATTTAGGCTTGAATAGAGACTGGGAATGGATGAGTCATTACACAAAGTAAAACTATTTCCCCATGTTTCAGAGTAGCAGCCGTGTTAGTCTGTATTCGCAAAAAGAAAAGGAGTACTTGTAGCACCTTAGAGACTAACAAATTTATTAGAGCATAAGCTTTCGTGAGCTACAGCTCACTTCATCGGATGCATCGGATTCTATTTCCCCATGTTATTTCTCCCCTCCACCCCACCCCCCACTGTTCCTCAAATGTTCTTGTTAACTGCTGGAAATAGCCTACCTTGCTTGTCACCATGAAAGGTTTTCCTCCTTTCCCTGCCCCGCTGCTGGTGATGGCTCATCTTAAGTGATCACTCTCCTTATAGTGTGTATGATAAAAACCCATTGTTTCATGTTCTCTGTGTGTGTATATTAATCTTCCACTGTATTTTCCACCAAATGCATCCGATGAAGTGAGCTGTATCTCATGAAAGCTTATGCTCAAATAAATTTGTTAGTCTCTAAGGTGCCACAAGTACTTCTTTTCTTTTTGCAAATACAGACTAACACGGCTGCTACTCTGAAACTTGTGTGATACTGCAATAGATGACCAGTACATGCTCTCTTATTTCTACACAGGAAACATTTTATAGCCTGCTGTGTATATGTTTTGACTTCCTTAAAAGAAGAGAAAACGATGGCTATATCAAGAGACAAACTGAACCTGGCATCTGCTTCACAGTATACTTTGCAGTGAGAGCTCTGTTTTATATGGCATCTTTGTATCATATTCTCACTGTTCAACAAGAAAATGACAAAATTTAATAAAATGTTATAGAGGAAAATGTGCTCAAATGAGATGTTTTCCTTCCTTACTGAAGACAATGAGGGATCATGCTCAATTCTGGAGTTCGGTTGCAAAACATTGTACAACACAGTGGTTTATTATGGAGCTGTTGTCATGACTCCATTGTTAATGTTGCAATAAGATTCTTTGTAAAGCTGTTCTTTGCCCTCCTCTAGCTTTGACTTGGGAAAATGGTTAGGAAAAGTGACAGTTTTATTCTGGAAGGAAAGACAGATTTTTTTCTGCAAAGTTTGAAGAAAATTATTGAAATTAATTTTGTGTTAAAGGTTGTTAAAAGTTACTTTGATTTGAAATTTACTCGAGTCTAACATTTGTTTGTAAATAATGTCAATATTACTCCTTCCAACTTTCTATATAGTTAAATCTATTTGAAAGCTAGTGGAGAGATGATATTTGAAGAAATTAGCTTGTAATTTATAAAGGGAATAAAATATGTAGTCTATTGTCCATAAGTGTAGTTGGGGTAGAAATGGTGGAGTCTCTGCTCTGTATATGAAGGGTAGGAGGCAATATATTGGTGCGTCTGGTCCACAAGGGATGGGCGAGTAGTGGTTCGAGACTGTGTAGTCCATATTGGAATAGTATATGATATAAAATGGTATTTTGGGGGTAACTGGATTTATAGACTGAAGCTTGACAGGGATATGGGGCTGATGGGAAAACAGTTGTGTTGCCCTGTGAAGAAATGAAGAATCACCCCCAAAGGTGGAGGAGGAGCATCCAAGTATCCCGAAGGCTGGGAGGAAGTAGCCACCACTCCCAGGAGGAAATGTAGGTAGTGGTGGTTGGTGAATCTCTTCTGAGGGGGATGAAGGCACCCATCTATCACCCTGACATGGCATCCCGGGAGATATGCTGCCTGCCCGGGGCCTGTATCTGAGATGATGAGGAATTGTCGAGGATCATCTGGCCCTCTGACTACTGCCCCATGCTACTCATCTATGTGGGCACTAGTGATACTGTGACGTATGACCCTCAGCAGATCAGAAGTAACTACAGGGCTCTGGGAGTATGGGTTCAGAGCACAGGTGGTGGTCTCTTCCGGTCAAGGGTAGGGGCCCAGGCAGACACAGATGCATCCTGGAGGTGAATGCCTGGCTGTGAAGATGGTGTCACCACAAGGGCTTCAGCTTCCTTGACCACAGGATGTTGTCCCAGGAAGGACTGCTAAGCAGAGATGGGGTCCACCTATCAAGGAAGGGGAAGAGCATATTTGGATACAGACTAGCTAACCTAGTGAGGAGGGCTTTAAACTAGGTTTGAAGGGGGAAGGTGACCAAAGCCCACAGGTAAGTCAAAAACATGGAGACCTGGGAGAAGGGTCAGAATTTGGGGGGAGCATGGGCTGTTATAACAGGGATAAAGGAGAGACAAGTCAGAACTGAAATCAAATCAGTATCTTAGATGTCTGAATACTAATGCTAAAAGTATGGGAAATAAGCAGAAAGAGCTCACAATGCTAGTAAATAAACATAACTGGCATCAGAGACTTGGTGGGATAATATGCATGATTGGAATATTGGTATAGAAAGGTACAGCTTGCTCAGGAAGGACAGGCTGGGGAAAAAAGGGAGGTGTTGCTTAAAATATTAAAAATGTATACACTTGGACTGAGGTTGAGATGGAAATGGAAGAGAGACTTGTTGAAAATCTCTGGGTAAGGATAAAAGGGGTAAAAAAACAAGGGTGATGTCATGGTAGGGGTCTACTACAGACCACCTAACCAGGAAGAAGAGGTGGATGAGGCTTTTTTTAAAGCAACTAACAAAATCATCCAAAGCACATGACTTGGTGGTGATGGGGACTTCAACTACCCAGACATCTGTTGGGAAAATAACACAGCAGGGCACAGATTATCCAAGAAAAGCGGCAAAGAGTCCTGTGGCACCTTATAGACTAACAGACGTATCGGAGCATAAGCTTTTGTGGGTGAATACCCACTTCATCGGATGCACAAAGTGGGTATTCACCCATGAAAGCTTATGCTCCAATACGTCTGTTAGTCTATAAGGTGCCACAGGACTCTTTGCCGCTTTTACAGCTCCAGACTAACATGGCTACCCTTCTGATATTTATTATCCAAGAAGTTATTGGAATGTATTGAAGACAATTTTTTATTTCAGAAGGTAGAGAAAGCTACTAGAGGAGAGGCTGTTCTAGATTTGATTTTGACAAATGGGGGGAACTGGTTGAAAGTGGAAGGCAGCTTGGGTGAAAGTGATCATGAAATGGTAGAATTCATGATTTCAAGGAATGGTAGGAGGGAGAACAGCAAAATAAAGACAATGGATTTCTAGAAGGCCGACTTTAGCAAACTCGGGGAGTTAATAGGTAAGATATCTACCTTCCCATCTTAGATTAAGTTGCTTAGTGTTTAAGGAATAGCATAGCAATGTGGTCTTTTAGGAACAGTGAAAGCAAAGCCAGATGCTTCTAACTAGCAAATATAGCCACAAACACTAAGATGGGAAGCAAGTCTAAGGGGAAAAACAATTGAAGACAGTTGGTAGTTTTTCAAAGAGGCATTATTAAGGGAACAAGAGCAAACTATCCCACTGCATAGAAAAGCAGGAAGAATGACAAGAGACCATCCTGACTTAACCAGGAGATCTTCAATGACCTGAAACTGCACAAAAGAGTCTTACAAAAAGTGGAAACTAGGTCAAATTACGAAGGATGAATATAAACAACGCAAGTATGTAGGGACAAAATTAGAAAGGCGAAGGCACAAAACGAGATCAAACTAGCTAGAGACATAAAGGGAAACAAGAAAGCATTCTACAAATACATTAGAAGCAAGAAGCAGACCAAGGACAGGGTAGGCCTGTTACTCAATGTGGGGGGGGGGACGACAATAACAGAAAATGTGGAAATGGCAGAGGTGCTTAATGACTTCTTTGTTTCATTTTTCACCAAGAAGGTTGGTAGTCATTAGAGTCTAACATAGTGAATGTCAGTGAAAATGAGGTAGGATCAGAGGCTAAAATAGGGAAACAACAAGTGAAAAATTACTTAGACAAGTTAGATGTCTTCAAGTCACCAGGGCCTGATGAAATGCATCCTAGAATACTCAACGAGCTGACTGAGGAAATATCTGAGCCATTAGCGATTATCTTTGAAAAGTCATGGAAGATGGGAGAGATTCCAGAAGACTAGAAAAGGGCAAATATAGTACCCATATATAAAAAGGGAAATAAAGATAACCTGGGGAATTACAGACTGGACAGCTAACTTCTGTACCCAGAAAGATAATGGAGCAAATAATAAAGCAATCAATTTGCAAACATCTAGACAATAATAAGGTGATAGTAACAGTCAGCATGGATTTGTCAAGAACAAGTTGAGTCAAACCAACTTGATTTCTTTCTTTGACAGGGTAACAAGCCTTGTGAATAGTGGGGAAGCAGCAGATGTGGTATATCTTGGCTTTAGTAAAGCTTTTGAAACTGTCTCACATGACCTTCTCATAAACAAACTAGGGAAATGCAACCTTGATGGAGCTACTATAAGGTGGGTGCATAACTGGTTGAAAAACTGTTCCCAGAGAGTAGTTATCAGTGGTTCACAGTCAAGCTGGAAGGGCATAATGAATGGGGTACCGCAGGGATTAGTTCTGGGTCCAGTTCTGTTTAATGTCTTCATCAATGATTTAGATAATGGAATAGAGAGTACACTTATAAAGTTTGCAAATGATACTAAGGTGGGAGGGGTTACAAGTGCTTTGGTGGATAGGATTATAATTCAAAATGATCTGGACAAACTGGAGAAATGGTCTGAAGTAAATAGGATGAAATTCAATAAGGACAAATGCAAAGTACTCCACTTAGGAAGGAGCAATCAGTTGCACACATACAAAATGGGAAATGACTGTCTAGGAAGGGATTTGGGGGTCATAGTAAACCACAAGCTAAATATGAGTCAACAGTGTAACACTGTTGCAAAAAAAGCAAACCATCGTTCTGGGATGTATTAGCAGGAATATTGTGAACAAGACACGAGAAGTAATTCTTCTGCTCTACTCGGATCTGACACAATACTCCAGTTGAGGCCTAATCAGTTCCAGGTGCCACATTTCTTGAAAGATGTGGACAAATTGGAGAAAGTCCAGAGAAGAGCAACAAAAATGATTAAAGGTTTAGAAAACATGACCTATGAGGGAAGATTGAAAAATTGGGTTTGTTTAGTCTGGAAAAAAGAAGTCTGAGAGGGACATAACAGTTTTCAAGTACATAAAAGGTTGCTACAAGGAGGAGGGAGAAAAATGGTTGTTAACTTCTGAGGATAGGACAAGAAGCAATGGGTTTAAATTGCAGCATGGGAGGTTTAGGTTGGACATTAGGAAAAACTTCCAAATTGTCAGGGTGGTTAAGCACGGGAATAAATTGCCTAGGGAGGTTGTTGAATCTCCACCATTGGAGATTTTTAAGAGCAGGTTAGACAAACACTTGTCATGGATGGTCTAGATAATACTTAGTCCTGCCGTGAGTGCATGGGACTAGACTAAATGACCTCTCCATGGTCCCTTCCAGTCCTATGATTCAAGATTGTTTTTTGGAATGTGACATCTTATACACATTTTAAATATTGTATGAAATATGAGGATATCTATCTTCCCTTAATTGTTCATTTCCATACTTTTAAATGACTAGGGTTTATTTTTTAAATGTTGTATTCCTTGGTATACGTTACAATTTCAATATTAACTAACAACGAGAACTGAAAGGTAAGATGTCTGTCTACAGTGAATGTTATAGGTAAAGATGATAGTAAAGGAATTAGTAGAGAAGCCTGGAAGAGATGTATTATAAAATTAAATCTGAGTTGTAATAAGGGTTCTGGCAAGTAATGAAATTGTACATTAATTCCTGAATTTAAGTGAATCTTTTGGTTTACTGGTCACCAGTGCTGCTATCATAGAATGAAGGAATACAGTATGCACATTTCTTTACGCAATAATAAATTACTTGACCAGCATGGTTTTGCACAAGGTGCAGCGGCTTAGAATTCAGTCTGCTTGAGAACACTGGTGAACATGTCTTGTCTGGAGGAGATAAAAGCTTGAACAAGCTTCTCAAAAATCAGACATGGATAATCGTTTCTAGAATCTGCCAATGTTTTTCAAAGGGTAATAAGTATTCTTAGTAATTTGCCAAACATGCTGTTTAAATCACATTTTGGAGTCAAACTTGTACTAAGGTTTTTAGCTAATGAACCAGTTTGATGTGTACTGTACATCACTCACAAAACAAAATTTATCTTGAGCTGATGGGGAGAAATAATCATAAGCACCTTGGTTTTTTGAGAGTTTAACTGGTGAAAATGAATGTTAATCCATGCCTGTCTTTGACACAGGCACAACATATTTTGGATTTGTTTAACTGACATTTTGTGTACTATTACCATGGAGGGAAATATGCACTGTCATAATGACAAATGACCTGGAGCAAAGATGGCAAATGAAGGCTAAATAATATCAAATGCAAAACTTAATGATGTGGCATCTGATTCAGCCACCTTTATGGAAGAGCAGAAGTTACTCACTTAAAAACAGGTTTAAGAGTAGCACCCGTGTTAGTCTATATTCGTAAAAAGAAAAAGGAGGACTTGTGGCACCTTAGAGACTAACAAATTTATTTGAGCGTGAGCTGCAGCTTAAAAACATACTTCATCATCCACGTAAGATAGATATGTTAAATGCCTAATTACTTTGTACATTTGTACTTTCCATAGTATGGTCAATAGTGTCAAATGCCACACTAAAATCAGCTAAAATGAGCAACGAAGGAGAAATGGGAATGGCATTTTCAAGATAGTCATTTAAAATTGGGATGAGATCTATCTTGGTGCCATGACATGAATGAAAATATGACTTAATGTCTCGCATAATGAGACTGTTAATAAATGCCCTTGCAGCTATGGAACCACTATCCATTTCAAAGCTTTGTACTTAAATGGCAAGTTGGAAATAGGTTAGTAATTTTGAAGGACCCCAGGGTCCAAGGAACGTTTCCTAAGCCAAGGAAAGATAGCTTCCACAGTTCACACATAAGGGAACTATTGCCTTTATTCAGAGAAGCATAAAGAAAGTTATTCAAGACTAATGTGACTGAGACAAACAAGAAAAAGGTGAATTGTCACAGGATAGGTGGTGTAGAAGCAAGTGAGCTTAAAATGACTGATTATGTAATGCCTGGTTGAGACAGTGCTAGAGAATTTCTAATACAAACAAGTCAACCAATAATTCATCATCAGGGTAAAAACAATAATTCACAGAATACACTCCTTTTAGCATAAAACATTCATTTCCTCTCACAAATCTATACGAATAGGATATCACTTGGTTTATTAGTTTTGTCTCAGGGCCTGGTAATGTCTCAAAGGCTCTCTCAAGATGAAGGTCCAATAACGCAAGAACTGGAAGAAGAATTGTTTTGAGACGAGTGTAGTGTGTGTAAAAGTGTCTTTTTTTAAAAAAAATATAGGAAACAGTTATGAATAAAGTCGCAGAGTGCTTTGCTATAACTCTTTTTGGGACATCCTTGAGCATTGGTGACGGCAACCACTATTCTTGTTTAAAAAATTTTCATCTCCATTCTAGTTTGGGAGCAGAGACAATGCCATGTGACTTAAGTGAACAACCATATCAAATTAATGAATAGCAAATATTGTAGTTGAATCAAACAATTATCAATAACTCACCTACTGACAAATCCATCCGAAATTTTTGTCAGATAACTATGTAAGAGTAAAGAAAACTAAAATCAGTTCACAAATTATTTACAAACCAGTTGATTGATATTATTACTAGTTTTACCTGCTCTGATTGCATCAGTCATGGCTATTGACTGTTTGAATTTGAAAGAAACTGGGAGTTAATACTAAACAGAACCCAGCATTCACAGATTCATTTTTGGGGGGAGAGGAGGAAAAAGGGGAATAAAATTGGAATCTGCTTTTGAACCAAGTATTAGAAATAAAAATGGTTAGATAATTCAGTGAAAACAAGAAAATGATAACTCAGATAACCCCTCTACTTTGCATTTGTCAATCTGCTAGATAATCTCTTCAGAGTAATTTTCTTAGCAAAAAGATCAAAGCAAATTGCTGCTAGAAAATACATAGTGTGCCATCAATTTTTAAACAAAATCCTCTAAGGATTTCAGTAGGGTTTATGGTGAGGATTTTTACAAGGAGAACCCATGCAATAAACAATTAAGTTTTCTGTGAAAAAACCCAGGAGAGCCCTATAATGACAAAGATGTTGTTTCTGCTTTGAAAAAAACATCATGGCATTCTATACACCCCCAGTTCCAATATAAAGCATGTCCTTATAGTATTATGGCCAGAAGATCATGAAAATTCTTTTCACCATTTTCATTATCTTCAGGGATAATCTGTTTGTAATTTCAGATTAGCCCCGAATGCTTTTGTCAAATTTGATAATTTTCAGGAAAAAAGACATCAGCTTTGTAGTTTCTTGAGGAAAAAAATACCCTGGCTGAGGCTTTCTGGAAAAGAAATGTCCAAGTCGGACACTATCTAGCAACAGGATAGAACTAACAGATGAGTTGTATGTATCCTTTTTAAAAAAAAATGGCTTATCTAAGAGGTATAATAGCCATGTCTGCATTGATCTTTCAGTAATGCTTTATGAATGGTGTTATGAAGAAATTGAGTATCGCCCTCACAGTTAGTTTATAACAAAGTTATAATCTTTCATGATAGTAGTTGATGGTTTTTGACAGCCATGCTATGATGACAATAAGTTCCAGTACCCAAGAAGATGGAGAACAAGGTTCTCTCTCCTTTTGCATTACTCTGGCAATTCAAAGGTAATAAAAATGGCAGAAGTCCCCAGTGGCCATAGGGTAGGCATACGTCACCCATCTCCTGTGCCATTCCCCATCCTAGCCCTGATGTCAGGGGCATGTCACGAGTTGAGTGTGTGGGGGGGGGGGGAGGGGGAGAAGAGGGAGGGGCATAGTGGCAATGTGCTGCACTCTGGCAATTCCTGGCTGGTGTACACCCTTGAAGAGCTTTGCCAACTGGTGTAGGTTAAAGCAGCTGTAGCAGGTGATTGTTCCTCTTGTGTTATCTCATAATACAAGAACTAGAAGTCATCAAATGAAATTAATAGGCAGCAGGTTTAAAACAAAATAACACACAACTCGCAGTCAGTCTGTGGAACTCTTTGGCAGAGGATGTTGTGAAGGCCAAGACTATAACAGGGTTCAAAAAAGAACTAGATAAATTCATGGAGGACAGGTCCACCAATGGCTATTAGCCAAGATGGGTAGGGATGGGGTCCCTAGTCTCTGTTTGCCAAAAGCTGGGAATGGGTGATAGGGGATGGATCACTTGATGATTACCTGTTCTGTTCATTCCTTCTGGGGCACCTGTCATTGGCCATTGTCAGAAGTCAGTATACTGGGCTAGATGGACCTTTGGTCTGACCAAGTATGGCCATTCTTATGTTCTCTGATGGTTAAGTGAGTGCTATAGCCAGATCACAATGGAGGTGTGGTGCAAAGCAGCCACACTGCCTTAGCGGATCTTTCCCCACAATCTATTATTCTTGTAATAAAGGTAGTTACTGGAAACAACAACACCTTGCTTGCAAGTGATCTGTTGTTTAACAAGGCCATCATAGCTTGATTATAATATCTGAAGTGAAAGATTGTTGGGTAAAGTAGATCTTGAGCATGCTGTAGGATTTGTATCCTAAGCTTGTATATGAAAGTAAATTCTCTAAAACCTGAGAGACCTGTGCGAGATGTGTTAGCAGAGGAAGGATGACAGAACATCTATAATTATGTGTCTGGCAAATGATGGAAAATGCCTGTTTTTTTGTGAGACAGTGGTGTTAGAAGCTAGTTGGTTTAGAAAAGTACAAATATATCAGGGGTCGGCAACCTGCGGCACGTGTGCCAAAGGCAGCACGCGAGCTAATTTTTAGTGGCACTCTGCTGCCAGCCAGGGTCCTGGCTACCGGCCCCACTCAGCCCACTGCCGGCCTGGATGGACGGAACCCCGGGCTGACCGTGGGCTGAGCGGGGCCGGTGGCCGGGACTCCGGCTGGCAGGGGCCGGCGGACGAAATCCCAGACTGGCAGTGGGTTGAGCGGCTCAGCACACTGCCAGTCTGGGGTTTCGTCTGCCGCCCACGCTGCTGGTCTGGGGTTCTATCTGCCGGCCCCTGCCAACCTGGGTCCTGGCCGCTGGCCCCACTTAGCCTGCTGCTAGCCTGGGGTTCTGTCCATCCAGGCCGGCAGTGGGATGAATGGGGCTGGTGGCCGGGACTCCAGACTGGCAGCATGGGTGGCAGACAGAACCCCAGACTGGCAGTGTGCTGAGTCGCTCATCCCACTGCCGGTCTGGGGTTCCGGCTGCCGGCCCCTGCCAGCACCGCTCAGCCGGCTGCCAATCTGGGGTTCCATCGGGGGGGCCCCGTAAATGTAAAATTTATTACTGGCACGCAAAACCTTAATGAAGACTTGGCACACCACTTCTCAAAGGTTGCAGACCCCTGAAATATATTCTCTTTATTTATGGAGAGTTAGGTCAAGAAAGATATTATTTTCAATTGGAAAAAGCAGCTCTGTTAAAAGTGAAACGCTTTGTGAAATCATGTTGATTTTTGTCAAAATTTGGTTTGGTGAAAAAGGGAAGAAATTTCTGGCAATGCTGAAATGTCCCATTTCAACATTTGCTAAGTGAAACTCTGTTTTTTTTGGTTTTAAAATTACTTTTCATTTCCAATTTTTGTTATTTTATAACATAATATAAATGTTTTATTCCATCTAAACCCATTTTTTCTTTCAAAATTTTCCTTCCCAGAGAATTTGACATGTTCAGATTTTGTTCAGATTAAGAACAAAGCCAGATTTTGAAAAAATTAAAATCTTTTGTGAAACAGAATTTCTATCATCTGCCTAGCTCTATTATAAGTTTATACCTATGATCTGTGTGTCTTAATACTTAATACTGCTACTTTCCACTTAATAGTACCTTTAATCCAAAGTTCTCAAATTCTTTACAAAATTTAATCTCACAATGTTAGTCAAAGTGTCAAGTCAAGCACCTCTGATTTGTTTCATGCCTCCCCTTCTGCATGTTAAATCACTCTTAAATCTCTCCATTAAAACCTCCCTCTAGTGTGATGCCTACAAATCACTCCAATCTGACACTGGTGAGACAAGTGCGGAGCTGTGCTGGTCTTCTTCTGTTAAACTCTATTCCTCCCCAGCTCCATTTGTAAGTTTTGTCACGTATTGTATCTTAGCTGTCATGGAGATTGTGACTTCTCAGGGGCAGGGACTGCTTTTTGTGTTACACATCTGCACAGTTATCAGTACAGCTGGGCCCTGGTCATTGAGTGGTGTTCCTTGGTGCTACCATAAAATAATTAATTATAATAACCAGAGTACTAAACTGTATTGTTCCAAAACACAGTTCTCTATTGCTTCAGTTAAAGAAAAACCTCCTTTTAGCAGCCTAAAGCAGTAGCATCAAGAAAGCAATCCACATAATTACATTACACCATCTCTGTGCAACGGCTATTAGTCTTATTAGACAGGTATGTAATTTGAGGCACACAGAGACTGGTGATTTTAGCCAGAATCTCTGCTGTTCTAAAGTAGACTCAAAGTAGAACCCTGGCTCCCAGTCACCTGCACTAGCCACTTGACAGACTGTTCCCTCATGCACACATCCTCCTGAGTATTCAAGGAACATGGAAAATGCCATTGTTTTAATTGGCCCAATGAGGGTGGGGTTTTCTAAAAGGGCTAAGGTAGTTAGGTTTCCAACTCTCATTGAAAGTAACTTAGGGCCCAATGCCCACTGATCTTGTGTGCTTTTGTATTATCCCATCCAGCATCTTTTCTGAACAAATATATTTATTACAACTAATTCATACAAGCTGACCTATTCATTTCCAAATTTTGATGTCAACTTAATTCCGTAAAGTGGCTTATCAGTGAGATTTCGGGCTGAGCCATTTCAGCGTGGAAGGATTCATTTCAGTTTCATAAAAGGTAGTTTAAAGAACAATGAGGCAGGTGCACTGCGTCTGTACTTGCTATCAGTAGTTAGAGTTAGAGTTGTTGATTCAGCACCTTAAACAGAGAGAAACACAGAAGTAACTGATAGATTATTACTTGAAGAACTTGTCATTAGCAGGAACACTCAGCAGAGTATAAGTTCAACTTTGTAGACAGAAAGAAAGATGTTTCACAGCAGGGAGTGGTTGCCATGTTTCTATCCATATGAGGAAATCAGAAGCTGTAGCTCTGCCAGGTCTAGTGCATAACTCCAACAAGCCCTAGATTGCTCCATAGATGCTTTGTTACCTTCTCCCAGTTTTAAAAATGTCTGATTATTATAGTGTATAAAAATGATAATGTGATTTTTTTTGGACAGTCTAAATCTTGTCCTTTTCCTGTAGAAACCTCTGCTCCTTTACTTGTTGGGATATTATCATAGCTAATAATGTGATTGGCAGTTGGTATGTCTTGGCATATCCTTTTCTTTGTAGATGCAGTTTAATGTCAGAAAGTATTCCTGTCTCATTAGTGCAGTTCACAGACAAATCATGGGGAAGGGATGAATTTTTAAGTACCTCCTTCTTCTGAAACAGTTCTGGAGGGTTTTACTTGGGCCAATTATACATTGTGCATATACCTGACATCCCTGTAGACCTGTAACAATTCTTGCTGACACCACCTTCCTCCTCTGAAGTGATAAAGTCACAGTTAGCCTCTAACTCTCAAAGTTTCTGGGGGAGACTCCTGTGTTATTTCAATGGAGGGTGTAATCACACAGGACAGGCTTCTGCTGGAATGGTGCCATAGAACAAAAGAATAGCCATACCGGGCCAGACCAATGGTCCATATAGTCCAGCATGCTGTCTTTCAATAGTGGCCACTGCCAGATGCTTCAGAGGAAGTGAACAGAACAGGGCAACTGAGTGCTCCAGCCTCTGTGGTCCAGTCCCAGCTTTGAGCAGTCAGTTTTAGGCACACCGAGAGGATGGGGTTGCATCCCAGATGACCTGGGCTAATAGCCATTGATGGACCTGTCATCCATGAACTTATTGAATTCTTTTTTGAACCTAGTTATCCTTTTGTCCTTCATATCATCCCCTGGCAACGAGTTCCACTGGTTGACTGGGGATTATGTGAAGAAGTTGTCTCTCTTGTTTATTTTAAACCTGCTGCTTATTAATTTCATTGAGTGATCCCTGGTTCTTGTGGTTATACGAAGGGGTAAATAACGCATTAACTGTCTCCACGCTTTTCATGATTTTATAGACCTCTATCATATCCCCTTTCAGTGATCTCTTTTCTAAGCTGAACAGTCCCAGTCTTTTTAATCTCTCCTGAGATGGAAGCTATTCCATATCCCTCATCATTGCTGTTGCCCTTCTCTGTACTTTTTCCATTTCTAATGTATCTTTTTTGAGATGGGTGACCAGAACTGTATACAGTATTCAAGGTGTACCATGGCTACATAGTGGCATTATGATATTTTCTGTCTTGCATCCCATATCAGCTTTTCCATGATTTTTGCTCTGGATCGATGTGATGCTAACTGACTTGAAGTTTCCTCGGTTGTTCCATTTTTCCTTTTTAAAATTAGCAGCAGATTAGCTTTTTTCAGTTCTCTGGAATGTCCTCTATGTTCAAAAATTTGTTAAAAATCAGCACTAATAATTCAGAGAGCTATTTGGCCAATTCTCTTAATACTTTTAGGTTCAAGTAATCCATTCCTACAGATTTACGAAATGTTTTAGTCGCAGTTTAACACCTTCCCTAGCTACTACTGGAATAGAGAGTATTTCATTATCACTGCAGCAATATTATCCTGCTTCTTTCTCAATACAGAATAGAAATATGTATTGAATACTTCTGCCTTTTCTACATCATGAGTCATAATTTCATCATCCTTATCTTATCTTGAACCTATATGATTGCTAAGATTTTGTTTAACAAATTCCTCCTTATTGTATTTCACACTATTGGCCATAGGCTAAACCTCACCAGCAGGTTAAATTAACACAGTAACATCCCAGGAGTTTCCTTTTGGATTTCTGGGCTGAAATAAACCTGAAACTCCATGCAAAACTCCAAGTGATGTTTAATCAAAACTTGCCAGTATCCTCATCCCTCTCAAAATGATTTGTGACAGAGGGATGGACCATTAATGAAGGGACAAGATAGGCCAGACAGTTAGGAATGCCCTGACAATACTGAATGTTGATTGCAGGCACTTTTGCCCCTGGAAAACAGTTATAACTAAACTGAGAGGGAAGCCTTGGATTGGTTGGAGGAAGAGGGAACAATACTGGAATGGGGGAAACCTAGGCTGACTGGACCCAGACAAAACCAGGCAAGATTCTTTTGATTTCAAACCTATTGCAAAACTCCCTGAAATTAAATGAAAAGTTTATTGACTTACCAGTTTATTGCTGTTCCCAGCCCACCTTCACATTCTAAAACTCTCAAACAGTCAAACTATTGATATGGATTAAACTTCTTTTGGATGAAATGATAAGTATTTTTTCTATCTTCTCTGTGAATGATGAGTACTGTAGAATACCAGGAGGGGAGGTGTTTTGGAATGAAATTTCTCTGCCTAAGGTAACCAGTGTAGCCCATTTATCAACATAAGAAGTAGTTCAGTGCTCTGTTGAATCAGGGTACAGCATTGAAATATGAAATAATGTGCAAAGGAGACAAAATACTACATTACCAAACCATCTTTCACAACTGGAACCATGAAGGTACGTTATTAATTACATTAATGAAGAAATCCTGTTATGCAGTTCTAGTTAACTGTAGCTCTCCACTCCTATCCCTGCAGTACTTTCTCTAAGTCACAAATACTTTGATTACAGAATGCTTCATTGTCTACATGCTATTCTCTGAATGAGTTTGGATCCAAACAAATAGCACTCAGTAAATGAGCTTTTTTTCTTTCTCTTATTTTTTTGGTACATGAAACCTGGCCATTAAAATCTTGAAATTTGAATAAAAAGCACAACACTGTTGCCTTGACAGGTTTCAGAGTAGCAGCCGTGTTAGTCTGTATTCGCAAAAAGAAAAGGAGTAGTTGTGGCACCTTAGAGACTAACAAATTTATTAGAGCATAAGCTTTCGTGAGCTACAGCTCACTTCATCAGATGCATTGAAATCCATTTTTTTTTCTCTCCAGATGACTTCTCTTTTTATAATCTGTGGGCATTCTATAGGATCAATAGTCATAATAAATGAGTTTAAAACCAAACCAAACAAACCTGATTGGTTTCCGTTAGATGTTTATTAAATAGTCCAGAGAAAATCTGAGGTACCTGTAAACAATAGCATTGAATAGTATGCCAATATATGCTTATACACTGACTGGATGTTCTTGTAATATTAAGATAAATTAATAATATTCACATTCAAAGGATGAAATCCTGGCCTGATATAAGAGGATGCAGCACTATTACTACCAAATAATAATAAAAACATACCAGCCGTTTCTCTGTAACACCATTCCCCGTAGCTGTCCCTGTGTAATCTACAAAGCGTAATGTTGCAAATGGCAAGTCCCGTCCTTGACTTTAGGGAGAATATGGGACATATGCTCGACTGGTGTAAATTGCCACTGAAGTCAATGGAGCTATGACAATTTACACCCCTCCATTTTTACAGAATGTATCAGTCCAAATGTGCTATCTGGAAAGTGTGAAGAAATGCTTGTCATTTTACACACGCTGGTGTTAGTATTTATGGAACAGTCAGCTGACTTGTAAGTGTTTTGCAGTTGGATCCTCACTACTCATTATACATTATAGAAGTGTGCAGATAATTAGTAGCACAAAGTATTGACATTGCCATTCTTTCTATGCCAAATACTCTGTATTAAATTATGTTAAATCTTCATGTGTTTTGTATTTGATTCTTAATTTTGTGTGTCTCCTGTTCTTGTATTCTGGGGAAAGGTAAATGGTCTTTAAATCAATCCTTCTTACATATCCTTCCCATATCTCCTCTTCCTCTTTACATTTCTTGATTAAATAATACAAATGTCCTTAAAAGCGAGCTTCTAAAATATCTAAGGTTGCTAGGATAACAGAAAGACACAGCTGGGGATACCCAGAAAAAATACAGATAAAAGAGAATAGAAAAAGCTTTAAAAATTAATAAAAAAATTTTTATAAAGAATATTGATTAATCTGGGTAGATTTCTGGAATTCATATTAATTCAGCATGTTGCTATGCTAGTCATGATAGATGATCATAATTAATTTACAAAAATAGTGTGTTAAATTCTGAGAGCTCCTGAAATAGCTGGTAAGACTTTCTAGACATGGGATAAGCTTCTAGAAACATTTAGCTTACCTGAGTGTGCAATGAGGCTCCAGTGTTTCCATTTAAAATAATGTCAGTATAGGAAGCCTGGCTTACAAATAGCAGCACATCTTTTTGCAGGCTGACATTGGTTGATACAATCAATGCTATAATATGCTGGATACATCCTTCTCCAGTTATTCACCAGAGTTTTGGAACAACCAAACTGAGTATCCGCCAGAGAAGCCATCCCAGGTCTTAGACTAAGCCCAGTGAATGATGGGTCAGGACTTTGGGAGTTTTAGTTAGTGCTGTATGGAAACCCATGCAGTGCACACATGCTCAGTATAGCTCATAGTGTATGTACCCCACTCTCTTGAATTATCTAATACTTGGAACAAATAACCAGAAATCCCTATTTGTGAATGCTTTAGAGCAGTATTTCTGGTAGGAATAGCATTCAAAATGACAGTTCACTTCAGTGCAGAATATAATTCTCAAAACACCTGTTTATTCACAGCTGCCACGGGCAGTTCCTGTGTCAAATATATTATAATCCGGTGATTGTATTTTAAAATGTTTCTGGTGAAGAAAAACTGCTAGATTGACAACACTGGCGTCTGAAACCTTTTATTTATCCACAGAGTAGATACTTTACAGACAGTGGCAGTGCAAGCTTTCACACATTACCACAACAATGTATTTTGGCTCTGACTTGCGAGGATTGCACTTGCACATACCCACTTGCACACTGAATTTAATCTGTTTTTAACAGAGCTGGTTGAAAATCACAATTTCTGATCTGCAGAAAATTCCAGTGATTCAAAATTTGTTTTCATCCGGAATTGGGACAAAAAAATTGAAATTCTTAATTTTGATTCCAAACACTTTGCATTGACATTTATAATGAAATTGGTACATTTCAATGTTGCTGAATTGAAATGTTTAATTTTGGTTTGTTGAACTGAATCCAAACGTTGGCTTTATTCAGGATAAATCTGTGTCTTCCTTAGTGCTTCATAGTTGTAGTTTGGGTCTCATGCCTCCTCTTCTATGGGCTAGGCTCCCCAGGCAGACTACATATCCCATTGTAGACATGTGGCTCCCATGATGCACCACTTCCGTTGAACCAGAAGAGGAGACTGTGACATATCATGGGCAATGTAGTCCAGCTCAGGAGCCTCGCCCACAGAGAAGAAGAGAGGTGTGAGCCACTCAAAGTACAATTCCCATGAGGTACTACAGCAGCTCAGGTGGACACAGATAAATGTAGAACTGTCTAGGAACAAGATGTGTTGATTCAGTTTGACGAGCTCAAAATTCTGAGACTGTTCAATGCAAAACAAAATATTTAATTTAGGTTTTCTCAATGGATAATTGAATTTTTTTTAGCAAATTTAAAATTTTCCACAGGAAAATTAAAATGTTGTGGAAACTGTATTTTCTGTCAAAGTAATTTAGAAGGAAAATTCCCAACCAGCTCTAATTTTAAATTATTTTACTTATACTGCAAATAGTGATACCATCTGTTGGTAATTCTGACAAAATTTACACACATGGCAGAGGATAAGGGAGAAAACATACTAAAGACAAATGAATCTCTAATCAGATATACTAATCTAGTAACATCACAATACTGTATGCTTATCTACACAATGTTTCAGTAGCTGAGGTATAATAAGAATTTAGAGAATTTATATCAGTGTGCAGAACTGCTTTAACTACCCTATAAATGTGTTCTCCTTCCTTGGTGATTTGATTGGGCTCATTAGCATTATTTTATTGAGCTCTTGTCACTGCATACATGTAGAGTTGGAAACCATGTTGTGTTTCTAACACCTACTGTGTCAGGATCATCAACCAGTGCCGATGTATTCCTCCCCCCACCCCCCGCAATGCTATTGCATTCATAAAAATCAGTTCTATTTGTGACTATTGTTTTTCCTTTGTTTATGGATGAATGCTGTTTCAAGTTTATAAAACAAAGATGAACTTAACCTTCATGAAAGATACCAGATTAACAGCTCTATAGGCTGCTCAACCCTGGAATAGGTATAAGTTAAGTAGTGGCAATTCAAATTTTCTGGCACTGACATCTCAACAACAACAGGGCTAATGCTGTAAACAAGGAAAACAAAACTTAAACTTAGCATGAATAGTCTTTCATATATTTTACATGAATCGGCTTTGATTGTATATGAACCCCTATACTGTTCACTCTGAATATTGCAGCAAACAAGTTTGCTGACAGGCATGTTCATGGAAATGGACAACTTGAAGTGAATATTGCAGAATATTAATAGAAAGTGAGTTTCAAATTTTCAGTCCTGAGTAGTTCCATTGGACATCTGATTTTGACCCCAACTCAACATAGCACTGGGGCACAGATTCACAAAGGTATTCAGGTCTCCATCTGCCTCTTTAGGCCCCTAAATCCAACATTCAGGCACCACTGAAAATTTCATCTGCTCATCTGGTACCTAACTCCACAGGCTTCTAAGTTTCCACCAGTCAGCATCTGCAAAACCACCCACAGCTAATGATCTGCTTGGAGCCCTAGCTCAAGCCAAAGCCCTTGCAACCCCGAAACAGGATTCCCCACCAAAATGGGAAAATGCCAATCTCGCCAGTGGGCCCTGATTCTGTAGGTGTGCCCTGAGCACAACTGCATGATTGGGTCCTGCTGCCAAACACCCTTATGACCTGATACTTGTCAGACTGCACAACCAAAGGACCAGATGCAGGTCCTCAATAAGTGTGTGTGGGGAGAATGGGGGCAGCACAGCATCTGCACAAAGAACAGTTGTGGAGTGATTGGGCTAGGAGTTTTTCAACAAAGAATGGACATAAATGTTTCCTGGTATTCAGGGCACTCACCTGAGGTGGGAGACCTGGGACCAAGTCTCTGCTTTGGGTGTGCACCCTAACCACTGGACTGTTGGCTATTCTAGGGTAAGGTCTCTCTTTCTCTCTCTTGCAGTCTCTCTACTTTTTCACAAGACAGGCTGGCCTGGCTTAGGTGCCTAACTCCAGGAGAGGGTTCACAGCTGATGATCCCAAGCAAAGGGAAGTGCCTATCTCTGGCCCAGATCAAAGGGAGTTAGGCGCCTAAATACCTTTAAAGATCTGGGCTTTAAGCCCCAACTTTTTCCTCTGCATTTCACTCTTGGCTAGCTTAGGTGGCTCCCCATGCAACTTGCTGGCTTCTTTGGATCCCTTTCTTAAGCATCTAACTCTCCCATGCACTATATGGGGAGGATGGGCCCTTAGCTTGGGACTAAGGATTCTACTAGGCATTGGGACACCTAGGAATTAGGCGTTGCAACACGGAGCTTGCTACTCTTAAATTCCTCTGTGAATCTGGGTCTTAAGCCAGATGCAGATGCTAAAGTCCCTTAAAGTCAATAGGGTTTGGGCATATGCCTAAAATTAAGCATGTGGTTAAGTGCTTTGATTTATAGTGGTGCATTGGCGAACTGGACCTATATGAATGCTCATCCATGCAGCGACTAATGAAAAGAGCTGGATTTTTGTGTGTGTGTGAATCTTGAAAGCTTGTACTGTGCTGCTCATGAACAGCATACAGACCAAAAATTGATTTAGAAATTATATGTGTAATACATACTATAGTCTATACATGCTTAAGTGAAAGTTAATATTTCTGGGGACTCAGGGTAGGATTTTCAAAGAGAAGTCTATGAGAATTGTGTTCCTAAGACACTTACACACTTTTGACTATTTCACTCTGAGTGTTTATCTAAAGATGAAACTTCAGTAAAGTTAGCTTCAGAAAACTCTGTCCCACTTTCCAATATATCAGGAAAAATAAGTTTAAAAAAAGGATTTGAGGTAATTGTTAAAAATAAAGTTGATTCAGAGCACCAGATTGTCTTTAGTTTGCTATCAAAGTCTTGCAGTTGAAAATTTTCCATTACCTGTCATCAAGAGAAAAAGAAATAAGGATCCTATAAATTCTGTTGCACTAGAAAAATGGCAACTACTGTTTATCAAACTTATTTTTATCTAAAGTGCAGTTCTCCTTGCTGTCATGCTACTGTAATAAGGTCGTAATGCTTGAAAGAGGAAGTTCTCATACTGTCTCTAATCTCTGCTTTTTAGCTGACAAAATAACTTTTCCTTTTAAAAAAAGAAAAGGAGTACTTGTGGCACCTTAGAGACTAACACATTTATTTGAGCATAAGCTTTCATGAGCTACAGCTCACTTCATCGGATGCATTGAAGTGAGCTGTAGCTCACAAACGCTTATGCTCTAATAAATTTGTTAGTCTTTAAGGTGCCACAAGTACTCCTTTTCTTTTTCCTTTTAAGTAAGTCTAATAAGATTTTGTTAAACATTTCAGTGTTTAATACTTCCGTAGCTGTGCTATTGCCAAAATATCATGGTTAATCAGTTGAAAGAAAGGGCTTCATTTTATTAGTGATATGGGGACATATGTTTATAAAGAATAAGTCCTATTAACTTGAGATCAGTGGTTATTTTATTATCATCTACCTGAATCCACCCTAAAATATCTACTTTTCACTGCAGGGTA
Organism: Dermochelys coriacea; assembly: GCF_009764565.3. NCBI lineage: Eukaryota > Metazoa > Chordata > Testudines > Dermochelyidae > Dermochelys > Dermochelys coriacea. Next base: position 300,608,161 of record NC_050068.2, read on the forward strand.
GTGCCTTTCTTTGTAAGTACTTCTAACTAAATTTTGTAAAACCTGGTGCTGTTTTGTGGTTTGCAATACTTACAGTAAAGTAATCCTTGCCCTACTTCTAGGACTATCAGGGGAATGCTAGGCAAGACCTAGAATTTTGCCAGGGATTGCAATCCTGTCTGAAACAGATCCATTGAAGGAAACGTCTGCAAGCAGATCCTGGTCATGGTTTCCTGATTCCCCTCCCTTGGTGTTCCTGGTGTCTGTTAGTAAAATGAGGATGGTGATGCCTACCTCAGAGGACTGTTGTGAGGTGTAATTCATTAATGTTTGAGATTCTTGGCTGTAAGGTTCTAGAGAAGTATAAACTATTCTATTAGGGGTCAGTTACTAACACCCTTTTTGCTGCTTGGTTGTACCTTACTTTGACAGTTGTCTAATTGATTTTAATGGGACTCCTTGTGAAGCAAGGTATTACTCATTGTAAGTAAGAGGGGTGGAGTCAGGCTCTCTCTCTCTCTCTTTTTTTTTTTTTTTTGGTCATTTTCTTTCATTATTTCACTGTCCTGCAGACGGTTTTTGTTAATATGAATTCATTTCTACTCCACTTGCAGTTTGAACCTACATTTCCTCAGCACATTTCAAAAGGAGGCAAAAATACATGTGCTTTATGCCTTAAGGACATACAGTATATTATAAACCATTCAAAATAACGTATCTTAAAGGTGATGGCTCACAGAATACACTAAAATATAGGACTTTATATTTTGTGGATGTGCACAAACAAATCTCATTAAATCTAAGGGAGATACAAGAGCATATAGGGAGGAGGCTAGATCCTTGGGGATGTAGTAAAGATGTATCAATTCCTGCTTGTATAAAATGTCAAAGCCATCTGGGTCTGATCTTGCATATTTGTTAATTGGGGGAAAAACCTTGTGCTAGTTAAGCTGCTGGTGAATTGAAAAGCGGTGAGACAAGACTTCATTTGTGATCTTACATTTAATTAAAGTATAGAAGTAAAACATATGTGATCTTTAATAAATGTGCATGTAGAGACCTAATTTTATAGCTGTAACAAGATATCTATAACTGAGATCAAGATGTTATGCAGAGTAGCAGTTCTCAGGAAACATATCAAGAGGTTACATAGGACAGCAGATCTAGTTAATCGGCATAACTGGACAATCCATATACATTCTTTATGTTCATCCACAAAATATTAGAAGTTTGTGTGTTCTAAACATGAACTAAAATTTATGATAATTCCATAAGCATTCCCTGTAAATGAGCAAACTTTTCATCCCAACCATGGATTGGATTATTTTGGTTGTCACTGACACTTTAATGCAGGGCTGAAGAGTTTTGCTATTAGCTGTACTCTTTCCCTGGGGGATGGATCAGGCATGACAATGCTATTCTATCTTTCATTCTTTCAGTAAAATAGAATGTGTATCACTGTCCCAGCCAATTAATTAACAATTCATTTAAATCTTACACATGCTTAGTAGTATCACATTTAGACCAATGTAATTTAATAGGTATCTTCCCAAGGACTGAGCAGAAAAAGAAATGTATCCTGAGAGAGACCTCTGAATGTCTTGAATTTGATTCAACTCTTTTCCCTGATGGTGAGACTCCATGGCATTTTAATTGCCTAATAAATGTCAGACTTTACAAAAAACAGCTTCTCTTCCTCACTATGGATAGGACCATGACCAGCCCCTATGTGGCCATGTAATGGAGGAAGGGAATAAGGAGCTTCTCTCTCTCCTTGAATGGCCTTGGGGTCAGCCAGCATTGCAGACCCTGTGCTTAGAGGAGTGCCAGGGGTTGCTGTTGAGTTGCTCTTCACAAGGAACAACCTGTACATATGGGGATAGGAAGGGGTAAGGAGTAGGCCGAGCTATGCCTTGTTCCTCCCCCATGTGCCATCAGGTAGAGGTGGCCAGCCATGCAAGGGGTATATACTTCATGTCATCTAGGGGTGTTACAGATTATTCTGCCCCTGGACTAATTTTGAGATTACTCATTTAATCTAATGTATGCAAAGCTTGGTATTTCACCATTCAAGAAATGGCACCTTTATTTAGCTTCTCCTTGGATCTAATCATCATCATCGGCGATCCCATGATTCAATGATCATCTCTATCACAGATTTACGTATAGGTCCTCAGATGACTCAGGAGTCTGATCTTGGAACCACAGATCTGCCTGCAGTAGGTACAAACATTTCCTGGAGGGCCATCTGCCTGCTGGGAGAAAGTTCTTTCTTTTTCCTTCCTTTTCTCTCTCTCTTTTCAGCTTTGAGGGAAAAGCACTTCTCCTCTAAGTGGGCCACAAACCATTGAGGTTGGTTGGTGGCTGGCTCCTCCCAGCTTGTGTTGTCCAAATCAGTTTTCTTGAAACACACTTTCAGTGTATCTTTGTAGCATTTCCTCTGACCACCATCTCTGAGCATGGATAAGCTTGAAAGTAGAGGACTTGTTTTGGGAGGTGAGAGTCTAGCATCCGCCCACAATGTCCAGCCCAGCGGAGTTGGTGCATGAGGATCATTGCTTCAATATTGGTGACATTGGCTTCAATGAGGATGCTGAGGATAGTGCAGCAATCTTCCCACCTGATGCGAAGGATCTCCAAATGCATCATTGGTGGTACTTCTCAAGACTCTTGAGGTGCTGTGTATAGGTCACCCAGGTTTCGCATCCATGAAGGAGTGTAGGAATAAAAATTGTCTTATAGACTTGGATCTTGGTGTCCTGCCGTAAGGCATGGTCCATGAAAATGTGTCAGAGCAATTTCCCAAAGGAAGCACTTGCATACTGGATCATGTGCTGGCTCTTAATATCAATTTTTGTGATTTGAGAAAGTTGGCTATCAAGGTAGCAGAAATGCTTGACTGTCTCCAAAGTCTGTCCCTTGGTGGTGATTTATGGTAGGTCATATGCAAAGTCTGAGACAGGCTGATGGAGCACTTAAGTCTTCTCAATATTGAGTGAGCCTGGTCCAAGAACTTTGCAATTGTTGTATGTATTTGATTCCTTTAACCAATTTTAACTCTCACCTTTCTTTCTTTTTATAAATAAACCTTTAGATATTAGATACTAAAGGATGGGCAATAGCATAATTATTAGGTAAGATCTGAGTTATATATTGACCTGGGTATGTGGCTGGTCCTTTGGGATCAGAAGAACCCTTTGGTTGATTAAATTGGTTTTAAATAACCATCGTTAAGTTTAGTGTTTTTGGTGGTGATACAAGGACTGGAATACTTAAGGAGGCTGCATTTCTGACTTCTTTTTGTTAGCCAGTGTGGTCAGATAGACCAAAGCAGCAACAAAAGTAAACTTCTATCTTATGGGAGAATAATCTCCAGTTTTGGGGTGTGTCTGTCCTATTTCTCAGCAGTTTGTCCTGAATTTGGTGATCCACTGAGGCATCATAACAGATGCATTCTTGGCTACCTCACTGAAGCTGTTTTCATTTATTTTTCCCTCTGTTTCTTCTAAGCTTAAATTATTTTAATGTGCCACCACCTCTTATTGAACTGCTTGTAGTTGATGAGCAGGATATTTCTTACTCAGCCAAATTCTCTTTGAAGACTTAATGGACTAGATTCTGCTCTGAAGTCACTAGATTATATTACTCATTAATTATACTGGAGTTACATTTGGCCCATGGCAATTGCATGTTGATTTATTACATTTTTTGTATCTTTAAATGTCCAAAGCTGGTCACAACATTGTCTAGATATGACTAAAATGTTTGAAGCTGCTCTTATGGTTTGAATTTCAGACTGTGAATTTAATCGAGCAGTTGAGTTGGCTGTGTGTGTTTTCTTGTTCTCTTGACTTTTTGAGTTTACTGCATGCATTCAAGAGTCAGCATAAGCCGTCTGGACTGATTTTGCTCAAGGTAAGTAGCTCAGTTTTGTGTCTTCTTCCTGAAACAGTCAGGACAAAAATTGTAGTATATTATTTTTCCAGGGTCAGGATCCTGCAGTTTCCTTAGTAAACTTTTGCAAAGGTTATTGGGGGCATGTTTGTGGTCCAGTGAAACAAATGACTATCAATATGTTTTGGTAAAATTCAGTAATGTATTGGTTACACAATAACAATGAGGAGGGATCCTTTTTTAATTTTTAAAAGGATTATGGGAGAATTGAACAATGATGGGGAGATGCTTGTAATAGCAGCATCAAACAATATATTTTAATTCTGTCTCTTCTACCTCTTCTCCTTGCCTATAACTACCAAAAAGAAAATTGCAAAGATGCAGGCTGTACTGCTTCTACTTCAAAATTTCATGACAAAGAGAATTTGGGTGAAAGGGTTCATTTTTTTTCTTTATGCTTTAAAGTGAGAAAAATAGTAATTGCCCCAAAAATGCACAGCAGAGCAAATCTTCTTGATAATGAAATTGCCATAGTGTGGTTGAAATTTTCATGAACAAATGCTTCTGCACTTGAACATCTCCAGAAGAGTTACTGATAGACTTTTGGGCATGTTTTTGATGTAGGTCTACTAGAAAACTTTAATTCCTCTGACTCCTATTTACATCCATTCTTCTATGTTTTTATAGATGCTTGTTTTCTTCTTTTCTCTTTGAGATTTGAATAATAATCCTTAAAATACGGTAATTATTATTCATTAATATTATGGCAGAGCCTTGGAGCACAGTAGAGTGCCTCTAGTGGAGGATCTGAGAGAGCTTTACAAACATGAATTAATTAAGCATCACAATGCCCCCAGTGAGGGAGGCATCGTTATTATCTTTGCTATACAGATAATAAAGTGGTTTTGACTTGACAATACTCACACAGCAATTTAATGCTAGAGCTGGGATTAGAAATGAATGCCAGACTGCTAGTCCTGTGCTCTAACCAATCTATTGCTCTGCCGCTCTTTTTAAAAATAGGTGTGATGCTTAATTTGTTAAATATTGTAGTCAAGACATGGGAAGTAAATCTCATGAAGCAATCAGGTTGCTAGTAGCTGTCCATGACTACTTTGTAATGTGTTAATTCACATGTGATGTTTTGGGGTAATAGCTACTTAAAAAGGGATATATTCTCTTCTCAGTATGTGTGTGTGAATCTCATTAATAATAATGGGAGTTATGTGCCTGCAGGAGAAAGAGAGGAGAATATATCTATCATGTCAATGACCCATGAAGTAAGAAGAAATTATATAATGTACTATAAATGCTTTGGAGGAGTCATTACAGACCATTAGGTAAATAATGTGTTTTTAAAAAGTCCCTACATAAATAATATATTAAAAAACTCAGATGAAGTCATTGTGTTGTCATTGAATTAATGCCTTTTTAAGACATAGGCCTGCATATAGATATCCAGACAAATATGGCAGGAAAAGGTACGGAGAGAAGAATTTATTATACTTTGCTGGACAGTCCACTAGGACCCAGGAGATTGTTGGGACTTGCACATAGTCAATAGCAATACTGTAATGACTAAAGATGGCAGTAGCTGATGGTGGTTGACACCCACCCTAAAAAAACCCAAAGCAGTCTGAATGTGGACTTGTAGGTTTCCTGAAAGAAACAAGAATTAGACTATACCAAATCCCTCGTACAGAGAGACAACTCATTATTTGGAGCTGGCCAAAATTCCATTTTTAGTTGTAGTCTGTGGTCTAAAATATATATTTAAGGCCATAGACAACCTGCAATCCATGGTGGGATTTCCACTAATAACAATAGAAGATTTGCACAAACATCAAAGATGGAGTAGGCCCTTTATGTAGTAACTAAGGCCATGATCCTCCCATTGATTTCAATGGAAGTTAGGTGCCTAAATACCTTTGAGGATTTGGGCGTAAACTCTTCATTCAGGTTATATATATATATATATATATATATATATATATATATATATATATATATACCAAAAAGAAAATTGCAAAGATGCAGGCTGTACTGCTTCTACTTCAAAATTTCATGACAAAGAGAATTTATATATATATATATATATATATATATATATATATATATATGTATTGTTCACATTCTTATTGTCTCATTCAGCATCGCTCAGTGGAAAAATATACTCTATTTTACGCTCACTGCTATTTTTGGCTTCTGTTTCTCTTGCCTTATCTTCCTTTCCTTATTTCTTTTCTTCATCCCTTTCTTTGGAAGTTTCCTTTCTTCCCTCTGAATTTCCTCACATACAGTAACTCTTAATTCCCACTGCCTTCACCCAATTTGTCTGCTGAAATTACAGAATGGGATTTCCATTCAGCTAGGGAAAAAGCAAAAATCACAGGCTTTTCTCTCTTCAGCATAAGCCAAGTTTGTACACCCAAGCAAGGCAGTCTTTGTCAAGCAAGGGCTCACATCAACAGCAGCCTGCTCCTTTGCCTCCCCCTACCCTGCCCAGGAAAAAGTCCAGAATGCATCCCAAATCCTTCTCCTCTAGGAAAAGCCCATGGGCCACAGGAAAGGGAGCTATCTTAAAAAAGAGGAACCAGAAGAACAGGATACATTTTTGCCCCAGATATGTTTGAAGTTATGACCGGAGAGCTAGCTAGAAAAATAAGAGGAACGATCCAAGAGCAAAGGAAAGTCTCTCTTCCTTTAGGTAATATCAAACTTGGCCTTACTACAGCACAAGTCCTTTGATAAAGTAATTTTTGGATGAGTAAGAGGCCCCATCCAAAGGCAAACATTTCTAATCACTTTGCTCACCTATAAACCCAAGGAAAGTTAATTCTGGTCAGGTTAACAATTTATTTGGCTTCTAGAAGTTTAACGATGTCATTAAAATTATGATTAAATGTAATTTTGTATGAATGTTAAATGAAAATTTTAGTTAAATAAAGGTGAGAAATCAAAGCAAGTGTTATGGATGTGGTATAATTTATCCATTATTTCAGGATGAGGTGAGTAGTGCTCATGAGGATTAATAATTGCAGATGTGAATGATGTGAATGTCTGAGTATGGAAAAGGGTCACAGATTCACAATTCTAAAAATTCTAAATAAGGCTATTAATGCAGATATGGACTATGATTAAATTATGTCTCCTCTTGCAGAGATAAGAGGGAGCTGTTCTTGCTCGCTGCATAATAGTACGTCTCCACAGAAACAAATGAGAATTGTTCCAACTCAAGAACTAAAAGGGTTTGATATTCATAATATCCCTGGGCAAATCATTTTGTCTGGCTGCAGCATCACTGGATGTGCAACTTGGAAAACAGCAGTAATGTACCTAGCATGTGACAGGTTCTTGCATGCCTGTTATATGCCCTGATCTTTTACAACTGGGAATACTGTGAGATGTAGTCCGGAGGGGCAGATGGGAGCTATAGCCATGAGGAACATGACTATGAGCAAGCAAGTGATTTACAGAAAACATTATATAAATTTCCTGTCTCTCAGGCAGGGACCAGCAGGCTGAGAAGCGTCTACTGGGAGCAGGAGATGCTGGAGAAGGGACTCCATGGTCAGGAAGAAGGGATTGAGCCTCTGACCCCACTCCTATCCCTGCCTTCTTGAGTTGTCCCTAGTAATTAGTTGACCCCCATTCCTTTTTTGGCCCCCATTCCTGCCTCTTTCCTTTTGTTTGTGTAGGGAGGCTTCTTCGGTAGAGACCTGCTTGGGCCTAATAAAGCTTGACCCAAACCCGACTCGACCACAGCTGACCTGAACCCAAGAGTGTCATAGCTGAACCCAAGAGTGTCATTTTCGTAGCTGACCTGACCTGAACTCAACACTTGTAGTTGAGTCTTGGCAGGTTTGGGTTGGCTGCAAGGTCAGGCATGCATAGGGAAGAGCCAGAGCTAGCAGAGCAGCATGGCCGGGAGCTGCAAACAGATTCACATGCTTTAGCCCTTCACAAAGCTGTCTTAATCTTCTTCCCCACAGCCACCTCAAGGAGCCTGGGGCTGCCCACAGCTCCCCAGTTTCCCAGACAGCCCCATCACTGTGCAGGCATGCCTCCTCCTCCCCTTTGCTGCCATCTCCTGCCTGACTCTGCTGTGGGGCTCCAGGGGCTGGGGCAGGGTTGGTGAGGTCACGGGCCCTGATGGTGGCAGGTACCCAGCTGCAGAGACCCTCAAACACCTCCTTCTCAGACTTCCTGAAGTGTTGCAGCAAGGACACCTTCTGTGCTGGCACCATGAAGTACTCCATGCCAGGCAGCTGGAGTGGAGTGTGGGGCAAGGGTGCTCAATGTGATGTCTTGGCTGGCTGTGCTAGGCCACTCTGCTCTCAGCTCAGCGACACCACATGTGTGTATCTCAAGGCAGGAAAAAGCTGGTGTGAGCGCAATGCTCCCTCCCCCGACTGCACCTTCTCTGTCAGCCACTGGCCCATGTAAACAAAGGACTACTTGCCATGGCCTTGTACTGCCACACTACCCCCAGGGTCACTTGGGACTGTCCAAGGTCCGCTTGGAGACTCGGGGCTAATTTTAAAGCCCAACCCAAGTATGTCAAGTCATTTTCATACTTGACCCAAACCTGACACTTGTAGTCGAGACAGGTTGCAAGGCAACACTCTTTTGGGGCCCTCCTGGACATTTGTTGAGTCAGAAAGAGAAGGGAAATAGGAGGGTAGGGCAACTTTGGTGTAGAATAAATATGAAATCAAAGAATTAGAGTCAGCTTAAGGTTGATTAAGGAAATATATGTGTTGTAAAGATAGACTGTGACTAGCAAGTAGAAGGAAGGCATTGAAAATAAGTTGTATGGCCAGAGGGAATGGAGTAGGGAAGATGTCTTATTCAAAAAATTAATGAGATAAGAGAAAGTTTCTAAAAAGGAGGTATCTGACTGATAGGGGTAACTGCAGATTGTTTTGAATAAAACAAAAATAATCCATTTTACAAGGATCCAGTATGGATATTCCCACTCCCCATACTAGTGTTATCTTAAAAGTAAAGACTTTGTGAACCCAGGTGCCATGGAAAAACTGTTGCTTAGCAAGAAGGCAGGGAATAGATAGGGAGGAAAGGCCTTGGGGAGAAACGAGGTTGTAAATCTTATTTGGATTAAGACTGGAAATAAGGATGAAATGTCTCAAATTGGTTTTTAGCTGAAGTTGGTAATTGCTGTTTGACATTGCTTGTTTGTTAAAGGATATAAAAAGTAAACTCTTAAAGGTTCATTGCTAATACATGCCTGACCATACTGGAGCTGACCAATATGGGTCTAAGCACCCCTGAGTTTAGCCTGTTTGTAAGTATCTTTATGAATGCTTATAAATGTTTTGTTACTGTGTGGCTGTGGTAAATTGTTTATTAGTTAGGCTTTTTAGGCATGTTTAGAGCAATTGTATAAATACCATTTGGCCTTTAGATTTAATAAAGGAATTTATGGTTAAATTAGTATTGTGGTAATACCCTGCATAAATAATAATAATTCCAACACTTGGTGTATGGCATAAAGTGAAATTGCATTAACTGCCAATTCAGATTTCGGCAACCAGTTCTCCTGGCAACTAGGAATCTTTTGTGCACCTCATTTTCTAAGGAACTTTCAAAAAATCTTAAGGCTGTTTTTAGTGACACTTCCCCCTGGGCCTAATTTCTCAAAAGTGATTAGTGGATTTTGAAGGTATTAGTTTTTTAGTGCCAATGTTGACACACTTTAGAGGAGCCTCAGCAATTTGAAAATCAGACAAATGTCTCAAGCTAGGAACAAAAAAATGGAAGGACTCAAAGTCACTAATCACTTGAAAATCTTGAGATTAGCTTTTAGTTATGTGAACCTTATATGCAAGTAACCGCAAAACCTTACCATCCCTTTTACTGTGGATTTACATTGTCTTCTCAGTGTACTAAAGTACCCTGCCAAGCTGGTGAGATCCAATTCCCCTTGAAGTCACTGGAAATCTTTCCATTGACCAACCACTAAACTGTGCCTGGTTTGCTTGTAGATACCAAGAAGGGAGATGAGGGTGCAAGGATTTTTCTTCTTCCCCACCCATACACTTACCCCTCTGTACAGCCCCCAAAAATGTGGCAGAGAAAAGAGAGGCATGAAGTGACTTGTTCAAGGTCGCATAGCAGAAGAATAGCAGAGCTAAGGATAGAACCTGTCTCATGACTCCCAGGCTGAAACTGTGATGCCCAATCTACTACTTCACACTGTCTCTGCAGTGCCTGAAGATCTAACTTCATGAAAATAATCCCCAGCAAGAAAGTTTTCTTGTGACTTTTCTGAAGAGGGAAAAGTTTAGTGCTCCTAGAAACATTTTTGGGAACTATTTTATCTGGGCCAATCACTGTGAAATCTAGATGCTGATATCTTCCTTAAAATGCTTCATTGAGATTCAGAATAATTGTATCCAGGATATCCCTTATCTCTAGGGCAGAAGCTATATATCTATTTAGATCTTCAAAAGCAAGACTTTTTGCAGCACAAAAATATAAAATAGTGGAAATGGTTTATTTCTCATTAGTTACCACAGTAGTCACGAATAATAGGAGAAGGGGCAGTTTTCCAGGTATTGCCTATATCTCCTGATGATATAGAGTGGTATTTCCTGTTTACTTGGAACAAACTTAAGTGTCTGAAGTGTGTAAAAATGTCTGCAAGCAGCCAATTTTAACATCTGGAGAGCTATGACATTTATAATACAACCATTTATTTCTAACATGGTTGGCATTCAGCAGGCTTCAGTCTGTTTGAGTTTAGATAAACATTATTGCAATAATGTTTGGAACTTTTGGAAAATAATACTTAGGCCCCACTTTCAACAAATTGGGATGCAGGCCACTTATTATGCACACATTTCTGACTTAGTTAGCATGATGTTTGATTTTATTGTGATGTAAAAGAGAGTTTCTTAATAAAAGAAATGTGTAGGATTAAATTTGATCAACACATCTGTGCCAGTATTCTAAATGTTGGTATAGCACTGCAGTACAATGAAACAATTAACAATAGTAATGCAATAAATTTACTTAAGCTGTAAGCAAACATTTACTGCTGCATTTTTCAACACATTCATCTGCTCTGGCAAAATAGCTAATTAGTTCAATAAATTAAAGGGAGAAGAAAAATAAAAATATTGCTGGCTAATTAACACATCCATGTTTTTCAAAAGTTAAAGCCCAGTGCTGTGCCTGTTGAAGTTTTGCCAATAACTTCAGCAGTCCAGGAGCAAACCTTTAAAAGATGGATTTCTATTTTTTGTGCTCTTGGGATATATTCTGTTAATGTAGCACACATATTTTATAACCATTGCATCTCATTTTAGACTGGAATTAACCATGTTGGCCATGTGAGAATCATCACATATATGGAAGGCTGGTAATGACTTCCTAAAATGCGTGTTATGCCCTCATCATTCTGCATTAATAGACCTCCTATAAGAAAGTTGCTTCAGAAGCACATAAAATATTTATGTACCATTCAGGAAGTTTTTTAAAATTAAAATTGACATGATAAGAGCAGGCAAGAAAGACTAGAAGTGTGTCAGCATGTGTTGGGGGAAGGGGAACAAGAGGAAAGAGTCAGGAATCTGAGATATAAAAGAATTAAGTTAAACAACTCGGGGGAAAAACTTAATAAAGAGAATGGATCCTCAATGTACAGATTTTCAGGCTATAATTTCATTTGTTAGCTTTGTTTCCAACAACAAACTACTCACGCTTCTGCCCTATGTGTTTTGATATCAGCAGAATTTATTGGAATAACAGCAGAAGAGAGCAGCAGGCAGGAGAAGTCTAGATTGAAAGCAGCTTCTACATAGAATTAACAGACCTGCAAGTAGCATTCCTTGCCATATGCAAAAATAGCATCAGGAAGTCTTTCACCTAAGAAACAACAGCTGATTGATTTAAAAATAATTTGTTTTTAAAATTAATACTAATTTATAAAAGAGCATCTAAAACATTAGGTCAAAATTTTTAATGGAGGGATTTTAATGGACAGATTTGAGTCTGAAAATGCACATTCCTGGTCCTGGTGCTAGCAAATCTCCACATCTGCGTATTCCATTTTTGCAGTTGTGTATGCTGATGGGGATCTGTGCATGCAAACAATAGTCAGGTGCACAGGGATCTGCTTTACATATGCAAATACAGTTTTTTGTGGGCATTTGTGTCCTTTCTTAGTAATCTTGTACTGATTAGCTTGTGGAATGGGAAAGTGATCTAGCTGGTGAAGAGGATTTACAGTCCCACTCGTAGAAACATATTGGAAGTTAGATAGTTTTGGAGCAGCTTTCAGCTAGTTAGGTGTCAGCTTTCATCCAAGCTATTCGATAAGATGTTTCACAGATAAAATGACAACATTGATATTAAATTTTGTTAATGTTTAGATAAACTGCATGACAGATGAATGTCTGACAGCCAACAAGCTTTTGAAAGGCTGGTTATTGTGTCCTGGTAAGCTTTTTAAAGTACAAATTAACCAGTCATAAAATTTCTTATATAAAAAGTAGAGATTAAAAAACTAACAAAATCTTCCAGCCAAATTTATGAATTTGCATTTTTCTGATTAGTTCTCAGCAGCATTACAGAGTCAAGATACCCTGTGTCACATCTTCAAGAATCCAAGGTACAAATTTAATAATTGCAGTAATGGATCAAACCAGAAAAGCCATTTAAGTAGGTTTTGGTAATACATGCAAGTTTATCCCTAATCAGACCATACATTAGTCAGCATGAATAGAAAACCATGATCTTTATCCATTGACATCCTAGCTTTCAGAGGGATAACTTAAGATGAAGCCAACAGAATTGTGATTAACTATCTCAGTTTCGGTGAATGTTACACCAAATATTTTCCTGCCTTCCCTTCTCCTGCCACAACCACAACAAATGAATCAGACCTTTTTTAACCAACCTCCTCCATCTTCCCAACATATTGCAATATTGCTCCAGTCTCTTGACCAAGGGATCATTGAAGGGAGACAGTTTTGAAAGACAGTCTCCAGGGCAATCCACTAAGTCCATCTTACCAATGTAGTTGCTCTCCCAAATCCCAACCTTTCCTAGTCATACTGGGAAGAAATTAATGTAATGTAATGTAAAATTAATGAAATGGTAAGCAAAATTAAAAATACAGCCACTTGGTGAAGTGCCACATCCAATGGTTATTAAGTTACCGAAGTGTGTGTGACACCTGACCTGACTTGACCTACTTGATATGATGACAAGAACTGTAGCTAGTAAAATGTGCTGTAGATTCAGCTTATCTACTTTTTTCCTGGCACCTGTCTGAGACTAATGCACTATAAAGCTCAGGTTGATGGCACAAGTGCTCAGATATCCATGAAACAAAGACATTACTTCTTGTAAAACGGATATTTGTATACATTCAACCTGACATAAGTAACAGTAAATCAGTCCCCAAATGAATTACCAAAGATAATAAATGTACTTGGCCACTGCCTGCCAGAATTGCAAGATGCAGGAGGTCAGAGATGGAGAAAAAAAATTTCCAGCAGATTTGCCCACCCAAATCAGAATTAGATTCCAGAGAAAGTGCTTATTTTCCCATCTGGATTGAAGGCAGCAATCAAAATGCAGCCCGTGTTCTCTCACAGACAACTAGTTGAAAATGACTTATACTGACATGGGATGACTCTTCTGATAACATGGGATAAGCTCAGCCAACTAGGGATACAATAGAAATACCATGTGATTTGTCCCATATGACCTATCCTATTGAAGCCAGTATGAACTCTAAATATATTGGCCTAAATTTTCAAAAGTAACTAGTGATATTGGTTGCCTCAAAATTCCTTGGTCATTCCTACTGCACTACCATAAAAAGCATGATAGCGTATGTAGATCCCATATGAAAATTGTAACAATTATCTTTTGACCCCACACCACTGTAGGGAAATCACTACATAGTTATAAAGGACCAGGGCACAGGCAAATCACTACATAGTTATAAAGGACCAGGGCATAGGCTGTCTGTACTAGCAGTCCTGTGAGCCACCAGGGGTTGGAGGAATCACAAGGTTAGGTCACATAAATAAGAGTCAGGATCAGAGTCAGGTCAGGGTCAAAAACCAGAAGCAGTACTGGGCTAGAATCATGGTCAAAGTCAGGCTGGAGTCAGAGAAAAGGCAAAATCTGTCATTGTAGCAGGCCAAGATCTGTCTGGCTAAGGTTGCTAGTCTGTCACCAGAGGTCATGGAAGTCAGGGCTTCCGTGACTTTGTGGGACCTCCATGACTCATGCAGAAGGTGGTGCGGCTGGCCCAAGGGCCACCTGATTAGCTTGGGCAGCCCCTGGGCTGGCAGTCTTGGGCCACTGTGCCCCTTCTTCCCCCCAGAAGCAGCAGGAGTTTGGATGTGGGAGGGGGCTCAGGCCTGGGGCAGGGGGTTGCAGTGTGGGAGTGGGTGAGAGCTCTGGCAGCGCTTATCTCGGGGGCTCCCCAAAAGTGGCAACATGTTCCTCAGCTCATAGGCGGAGGTGCAGCCAGGGGGGGCTCTGCATGCTGCCCCTACCCCATTGTCTGGTCACGCCTCCGCCTAGGAGCCAAGGACATGTTGCTGCTTCTGGGGAGCCAGGTAGGGAGCTTACCAGCCCCCACCCCCACAGCAGCAACAGGGCTCTTGAGCTGTGTGCCATAGGCCACCCCCCAGACCAACCCCCCGAACACCCACGGTTCCCTGGGCCGCCCCACAGCACCCAAGATTTAGTCAGGGATATATAGGACAAGTCATAGACAGGTCACAAACCGTGAATTTTTGTTTACTGCCCGGGACCGGTCCATGACTTTTACTAAAAATACCTGCAACTAAAATGTAGCCTTATGTATGGCTACCCAGATAACTTCCTGGGACAACCCATGGACTTAAGTAGGTGCACTTGGTCAATCAAAGGGCCACCGGGGATTGTCATTTTGGGTTTCATGGGAAGCACTTCCTGCAGTGTCTACTCCTCATAGTACTCCCTGGCTGTATCTATATGTGGCCTTCTGGTGGTACTGTGAAAATAGCAGCAAACTCAGGTTTTACAGGCCTAAATTCTAAGCCCCATGTCCTTATAATTTTTTTGAAAAAATATAACATAATTCAGCAAACTATTCTGAGTTACCCTTCATGTGTAGGGATATATAGGCACCAAAGTTGCATCCATAAAATAAATGTGAGGAAATGAACAATTACAAACATAAATAGGGACTTGCACATTCAGGTAGTGTTTTTGCACATACAAATGCAATTTTTACATGTTCAGTTACCTGGTTTTGCCTCCAATTACACATTTTGTTAGCACAACTTAGACCTCTATGTTTGAAAAATGTCCCTTAATGTATGTTATCTTAGTCTCTGCTAACTTTAACTTTACTCAGGAATTCCACTGATGAGGCTAAAGTTAATCATGTGGGCATATGTTTGTGGGATCAAGCCTAATTGATTTAATTTAGTACCATTTTTGTCAAATCTAATGATAGAACCTTTTTTCTATGTCCCCCATAGAATACAAACTAATAATTAATTTAGTCAGCCACTAGGTGTCATTTGTTTTTCATACAAATATAGCAGAATGCAAATTTCTTATCTGTTAAAGGGTACTGGTTATAAAATACAAGGATCCTTATGCTGCTTCTTCTTCATATGTAAATGTAGAGCAACAATTATAATTTTACATTTAGATGGTTAAGCCAGATAATTGCATCTGGAATAGCAGAGTGTATTGTTGTGATGTCTCCTTCGTATTTGTGAATTGGTGATTGAGTTATTATATGTTCAATGGTCTGTTCTTGGTGACCACAGTTGCACATTGAGAGCCTTTAATTTTCCATTTTTGCAGCAAATATCTGCATCTGCCATGGTTTGTGCAGATACCCTTTAGGGTTGCCCATGAACTTTGTGGAAGATCGAAGCCAGGGATCTTCTGCATCGGGTCTTTCACAAGGTGTTTAGTTGTGACTTCTTGAGAACTCCATTCAGCTTTCCCATCTTCATCATGGTTGAAGTTGCATTGTTGAAGTTTAAATGCCTGGGTCCAAAAGGGCTTAAGTGACTTCAAGTGGTGGTGAGGGACATTGCTAAGGTCCTGGTGGAATGGAGAAGTTAATTTTCCATGATCCTCTGGAATTCCCAAAGCGTTGTGGCATGGCAGTAAATGGATAGGGGAGCAATGTGCCATAGCACAAATTTCCTCTGGAACCTGACCTTGACATGCGTTACAAGGGCCAAAACTTGGTCTTAACAACTGTGTTTAGGCTGGAATCCTGCTTGTTCTTTGGGGATCACTGACTCAATGAGAGGACCGATTATCCGGAGAGATTATCCAGGAGTTTGTAGGCAGTGCACAGGAGTGATATCGGCCTATAACTTCCCAGGTCATTGGTTGGCTTGCCCAATTTGAGTATGGAAATTACTATCAGCTCCCGCCAGGTTTTTGGGTTGCATCCAGAATCCATGGTTTTGGTGTACAGTGTCACCAGCCATTGGAGTCCCCTAGGGCTTAGTTGATGAAGAAATTCCAAGGGGATACTATCTCTGCTGGCTACTTTCCCTTTCTTCAATGCAGCTATTATACATGATATGTAAGCAGAGTCAGGATGAGCTCTACCATGACATCTGGTGGTGAGTTGTGGTGGGTTGTGGAAAAGAACTTCAGGGGCTGATCTCATTTGCATAGGTACACCCACCCTGCCTAGACGGTCACTTTGGCTGCTGTAAGAGCCCCAGTTTCTCTGTTATTGGGGCAGAAATTTTATTATCTTTATTATCTTTATTTATATTTATAAACTTTATTATCCTGATTATGTGAATCAAGGACAGTGGAACTGTACTTGGCCTTTTGTTATGATGGAGGGACTCGCCATCAACTAAGCAGCACTCGCTAGGCAAGGGTCATGGGTTCCAAAACCCAGTGAATTGAGAGAGGCTGGGGATAAGTATTAGTACCTGGTGGTGAGGGCCTGAAAAACCAATTGCACACTCTCCACTGTGGAATATCGGAGCTAATTTTGATTCTATTAGGAGTCTAGTTACAGACTGCTGAGCTGAATTCACATTGGGCCAATGGTGCACCAGCACTGAGGCTCTTCTACTACAAGCTGAAATTGCTAAAGAGCTAAAATTATTAAGAGTTGAAATCACTGAGTGCTGTGTTAAGTGGGGGGGGGGGGGGGCTGAAGATCTATTGTGGGATGGCTGGCAGAGCAGGGCGGAGCGGAGCAGTTCGTGGGATGACTGGAGCGGCTCACAGGATGGCCGGTGGAGCGGAGCAGAGTGGAGTGGTGAGTGGAGCAGTTTGTGGGATGGCTGGAGCAGCTCACGGGACAGATGGTGGAGCGGAGCAGAGTGGCTGGCGAAGTGAGCGATTTGTGGAGCGGCTGGCAGAGCAGAGCGGAGCCCCGTGGAGAGGCGGGGCAGTCGTCTTTGGACCACGTAAGGTACTCCTTAACCCTCCCACCATTTTCACCCAGGCTGGGAGGTAAAACTCTGCAGATAAACTTTTGAACTCTGGGGCTGCACTGACCAGGGACAGAGACTTTTGGGTTGTTGGACTTTGGGTGACTTTTGGGTTGCTGGACTCAAGAATCAAAGGGAAAGGACACAGCCCAATTTGCTGTTGGTGGTGGTTCCTCAACATAATTTGAACAAGGACTTTCAAAAGCTCTTGTCATGTTTCAAGATGATGATCAAATTATTCAACAACACAAATATTAGCTCTTTTACAGCATCTCTGTTGCAGAATATGTATAAATATGAGTGGATTAGGGTGAGAAAGTATACATTTTTAAAATTTATTTTGGGAAATATCATGGCCCATCTGAGTCCATGGGTGTCTCACAAGGTGAGCTTTACTAATTTTCAGTGGTTTTATTAATATCTAACTCACTATGGCTGGCCTGGATCTTGCAATCCACAAAATAAATCAAATCTCTCACTGGCATAAACAAACAGTGCAGTCAGAATCAGGCTGTGACCAAGCCTGGCTGTTTAGACTAAGACAGAGGGAGACTCCTTCCTTCCCTTTCCTGGCTTCAGCCAGAATACCATCTGATAGAAGCAGTCAGCCATTTTTACCTGGCCTCCTGAGCCCTGATTGGCCTCTGGAAGCTCCCGACCGTTCTAGCCACTGGAGGACTAAGTCTTGCAGGTTCCATGAGCAGCTGACCCTGGGAGGCAGCCCCTGGAGGTCCAAACTTTCTGCCATTCTTTTCTTAAAGAGCTGCTTCCCAGAGCCAGTGCACCAAGGCAGCAGGGTCTTCGGCAGGGGGTATCAAATGCCTGGCATACCCAGTCATCAGAACAAATATTTATTTTAGGTTTTATACATTATTTATATTTTATGCTCTTCAGAGCTGTGGCATAAGAGCTTGATCAATTGCATTTAAAAATACACAAGAAAAGTACTATATAATAATAATTAATAATGCAAAAATCTCCATGCAATCTCTCGGCCAATAACTGGACAGACTGTAATAGTAACCCTTCATTAAGGGTCAAGAAGCAGTACCAATTTTTCAAGCTTTTCTGTACAACCATTTAACTAAAATTAAATATAATAAAAATATAATCAGTGAAGCATAACAATTCATATACTGTATATTCTGTAATCTCTGATCACAGCAGGGATGATAATTGTCTAGTTGCCTTTTAAAATAATATGCTTTTTAAATTAGAAAGACAGGTTTTATGATAATGTGAGCAGATATTTTCCCAAACATCATACCTTTTTAAGCTATAAACAACTGACTGTGCTAACATTCTGCTAAAGATTAACATAGTAAACTCCTAATATATTATTTTCTCGGTTGATCATATCTTGCTCTTGTGTGGAATCAAATATTAATGAGCCTCCTTTGACCCACAAAATCACCTTCACTCTAATCTTTGACAAACTGTTATGCTGTCCTCATAAATGTGTACTAAGAAGTTTAAATCTCTGCAATACTTATAAATTGTAACTAACAATTGCTTTTCTTTTCTTTTCTTTTCTTGATCAGATTCTTTAATACAAAATCCAAAACAAGTGCTATGTTTTTACTTGTGCAAAACATATAGGTATGATTGCCAGAGGATATTGTGAAGGCCAACACTATAACGGGGTTAAAAAAAGAACTAGGTAAGTTCATGGAGGATAGGCCCATCAATGGCTATTAGTCAGGATGGGCAGGGATGATGTCCCTGGCCTCTGTTTTCTAGAAGCTGGGAATGGGTGACAGAGGATGAATCACTTGATGATTACTTGTTTTGTTCATTCCCTCTGGGGCATCTGGCATTGGCCACTGTCAGAAGACAGGATACTGGGCTACATGGACCTTTGGTCTGACCCAGTATGGCCATTCTTATGATATAGAAAGTATTTTTTCAAGGAGTCCCATTATGCTACACAAGGATTAAAACCTAAATAACAGAAAGTCTGAATCTTTTCTCATGGAAAAATTCTGCAAGAAGTGCGATGAAGCTCACATCATTGAGCTTCCTGTATTCTTGCCACAAGAAGAAAGAATTTGTAGTCTAATGGTGAGGGGTGGCTGTGGGTTGGAGAAACTAAAGAGACTAGATAGTGTGAGAAAAAGAGCAAGAATCTGGAGAATCCCAGAATTGCCGTGTCAAAAGATGGTCCCTTCCTGGGTTTCCCCCCCACTCGTTTAGGCATGTTGCTACTGAACCCATCCCTTTGTGCCTGCATCTTCTGCTCTTGCCTTGTAGGGGGATAGAGGGCATTAAGGAGGAGATAATACAGTTCAGAGCAACTTTAACTCCTTGCAGATAACTGCTCAGAAATTTGGCAGTCTCTCAAAAGGGCAAGTCACAAACAGTGTCTGCTCCCTGGTTCTATTCCCTAGTCATGATGTCCAAAACATGCAATAGTCGAATACAGAGGCTTCTGCAGGGTCATGTAGAGCAGGTTACCCACATCTGTTGATTTATGAATGTTTCGCCATTAGTAGATGCTGTTTAATATCCTCCTCAGTTGCTGTTGGAGTAGAAAGTATTTGACACTTTTACATGACATGAACTCCTCATCTAGTTTCCTCCCTGTTGTCCATAACCCTATTGGTGATAGAGTTTTCACTGATGTCTTTAACTTCCCTAATCAGTTTCCTACATCTCTTAATTTCTAATCTATTTTCATTACCATCAACTTCCTCTGTTTTCCCATTTGTTTTATATTGATTTTTATTGCTGCTTTCACATGCTCTCTTAACCAGAATGTTATTGTTTTTATTATGCTGAAGTAGCATTTAAAAAAAAACTTGAGTAATTGTTGCTTTTTAGGCATAGAGTTAAATAT
Source organism: Dermochelys coriacea (assembly GCF_009764565.3). Lineage (NCBI taxonomy): Eukaryota > Metazoa > Chordata > Testudines > Dermochelyidae > Dermochelys > Dermochelys coriacea. The sequence goes on from NC_050068.2 coordinate 300,628,336, forward strand.
TCCTAACAATTCTTGATTTTTGTTCATCCATCTCTGTTTACATTTTTTGATCTCAATCAGCTTTGCTTATAATCATTTTTAGCTTTGGAAATCAACCCTTCTAAAGCATCAATTGTGTGTGCATGCGCGCATGTGTGTGGACTGTATTCTCAGGGCATCGTGATCATTTGAACTAATTTTTAATTCAGCAATCAATTAATCATTTTCTATCAGAATGAGATCTAATATTCAATTAATCCATATTGAATGAGACACTTTAGTGTTTGAAAATGATGATTTATAATTTCTAGAAATTCCAGGGACATTTTACTACTGTAAGCATGAAACCTCCAGCATATGCCACCCTGCACCAGGTTTGAAATCTCTCATAATAATGCAGTTTTTCTTTCTTCACATTATAGTCTGATTTGGTGATCAGTTAGAGATTGCTCTGAGAACCCCATCTTGTGCTGTAGCAGTATGATCAGTATTCTGTAAGCATTCAGAATCCCATGCTATAAGTTGCCAATAACTTGGAAACAAGAATTGAATCTTTGATTGTTGAATGCCAACCCTTCCTTATTTACCCATTTAATCCTCCCTAATTAGGTCATAGCCAGTGATATTAAGACTTCAGTCATGTGACTTCTCCCATCAGGTTTCAGCAGTACCAACTATGTCCATTGTTTTCTCATATGTGAGCATTGCCAATTCATCCTAACATTGGTATATATGAAATTAAAGAATTTATTCCTTTCCCCTCTCTTAACACAAATTCATTATGTTCATGCTGCTTTGAGTCAGAGTTACACATTTAGTATCTATCCTGTGTTGACCACTTAACACTCTTCCTGTTTTGTAATTAGTTTAATGCCGTCCTAACTAGTCTACCTAGGGTGTCACCAAGAGGCACTTAGCAGCGCACAGAATCAGGCCCCAGATGCCCAACCCAGCTTTCATTTAGTTTTAGGAATTTAGGAATTTTGCCATCAGCTTGAATGGGAGCAGAAATTGGCCTGAAATGTTTCACTTTTTAAAGCTGCAGTTAAAACAATGCATTTTTCATTGGCCTTACAAAACGGAGAAAATATTTCCCAGCGCACCTTATGAGGAAGAGAGGTTTGACTAATTCTCCAAAGGACTGGTCAAGATCCCTGGTTCCCCAGATACAGATTTTTTTTTTGCTTTGTTTTTATTAAATTCAGCTCATTTTTGGAACAGTCTAAATCCTGTATCTGCCAAGAAATATAGAAAAAGACATTTAATTGTGTCATTATGGAAATACAATAGGTTCATGTTGACCAAACAGATTCAGACAGGTGAGAAGACTATGAGATTCCAACTTTGAACTCTCTCACTTCATGTAGTTTCTTTTCTAACACTTCCCCATTTCTTCTTTTAAGCAGGATATGTCAGGATAAGCCATTCACCCTGAAAAAAAAAGTATGATCAATTCTACCATCTCATATGTCTTTATTTCTTATGTTCTCTCTTAACCTTATATCAGTTAATTGTAATTGCATCTAAATACCTTTGAAAATCTGGCCCGAAGTGACTTAGATGTTTAAATTCTATTTTCAAAATTGATTTAGGCACTTTGGAGTTTGTCTCACTGAAAGTTAATGAGACTCAGGCTCCAAGTGTCTAAACCACTTTTGAAAATTTTACCTCTGATCACCACACATGCTAATTTACATTATTGTTTACTATGATCCTTTTTTCAACCTATTCTTTTTTAAAATTCTTAGAAAAATAAACTACTGAATGTGCTGTAGCTAAATCTAGATCCTGAATAATGAGCAAAGTTTGCAAAGTGGTATTGTAATTAGCTGTATTGGATTAAATTAGTTGATTTAAATTCTTAGAAATATTGAGCATAAAATTCCTAATAACTATAACACTATTGGCGTCAACCAAGTACTGTAGTGATGAAAAATATCGTTTTGAGATTTAAGAAAATTCATTCCTCTGCAGTTTTGAAATGGAACAGTGATTTTCTTTCAATTAATACAGATATCACACATTATCATCATCATCCCCATACACCACATTTTTACTTTATTTTAACTGAATGTCTTATGTAATCTTTTTTTATTGAATAAAACAGGATGAGATTATTTTTACCATCTAGACAAGCTCGACTATTATGAAATTAATCTCTCAAGTGGCAGATAGACAGTAAATGTACATATGAAAGAAATACTGTAGTTAATTTTAACAATTTTTAAGGCAAGTCAAGTTTTTGATAACACAAAGGAGAGAAACATTTTTACTCAGAGTGCTAGGTTAGCACATTTTTATCTTCAGAGTATAGGCCATTGACTAAGAGGTCATCAGTCTCGTATAGTATTTACAGTCAATATGTTGAAGGAATTAAAAACAATCCATTTTAGAGAGGTTTTATGTGTAGATGACCTAAATACAGGACTTTTATTTCTTCCAGGATACCAAATACTGCTTCCAAGGCTCTTGGCTGTCATGAGCACAAAAATACTACAGTGGGTAAAAGATTATATTAGTCATATAAGTTATTATATTGTAACTTGCAACAACTCAACAGACTTTATGCATATTGTATGTTGTGTGTCTATTGTCAGTACTGTACTGTATTGTGAACAATTTTATGAACACAAGTGCATTCCATGGGGTTATCCATGTTTTTGAACAAAAATTATCTGCAGCAGAAATTTTAAAACTCTGTAGTTAGAGAGGACTTATTCTCTTCATGTATAGAGAAATGTTACAAAATTATTACACTATTAGTTCCAGTAGAATACAGCACAAGTGCTATACAGGGTCTGAGCCAAAGCCACTGAGATCCACTCCAGTGTGCTTTGGATCAGGTCCCAAAAAGTGGCTAGTGAGTGACTGAATTGCCCTGGAGACAGTTGTAAAAACAGAGGTACCTTTGAACATTACACACCAACAGAATGAAAGGGAAAGCATTTTATTCTAGTTTAACCACAAGTCATTGTTATCCAGGAATTACTGGAAGAATTGTGATTATCTGTGTTATGCTGGAGGTCAAACTAGATGATAACAAGGCTTCCTTCTTGCCTTAACATTTATGAATCTTACTCTCCCTTCTAGAAAGAACTGCAAGCCCTCTGGTTTTATTGGCATCAACACATTGCAGAATTGGCCCTTAGTATGTCTGCCTTCAATTTTGAATTTTGCACTATGATGGAAGATATGTCTTCACAGGAGTTTCCTCTTAGAAAATGTCCCATTGGTATTTTCATCAGCATGAAAAATCTATTTTGGTTGCAGATATGGCTTCAGTGAATCTATGGGTGACACTGCACCCCATATTTGTCATAGTGGTATCATTGTGATATGATTGACATAGTTATGATGCATCTTGAACAAGATATGGCATGTAAGGTATCTATTCAAAAGTTATGATTTGCTGAATATGATTATCCTATTTGTCTGCATGTATCATTTTTGTATATGAAATTATGAATATTGACATGTATCTGTGTTTCAAATGTGGTTACACCTGGGTGACACCTACTAGGCAAGATACTTCCAGTCTAGACAGCTGGTTGTGAAGGGCCTATTTAAAGTAATGGTCCATTAAGGGAAACAACAGGTCTTAGGAGAAGCTTATCCCCAACCTGGTGAGCCTTCCTGAGATCACTACAGACAACCTATAGATAATGGCTGCTATGCTTCAGCAAGGCATGCAAGGGAATGTGACCAGACCACATGACACTAAATTCCATTTTGGTACCTGTATTTTTCCACAAACTGGGCTGGGAACTTAGCTTGGAACAAAGGGTTCCCGCCATATGGAAACATTATATAAGGTGGGGAGTGATATCATCTCTTGGCCTCACTCCCCACATAAGAGAACTCCTGGAAACACCTGAGGAACAAAGACTGAGGTGTGGAAAATGCCTGGGACCAGGCTAAAGGTGGACTTCTTGTATCATCAGTCAGGATGAAAGACAGACAGGATATGAATCAGCAATCTAGTATATTAGGCTTAGTTTGCATTTTTTGTTTATTTGCTAGGTAATCTCTTTTGATCTGTTTGCTATCATTTATAATCACTTAAAATCTATCTTTCTGTAGTTAATAAACTTGTTTTATGTTAACCAGTGTGTTTTGAAAGAAGTTGGGAAAATCTCAGCTCTGTAAACAAAGGCTTTTTACATCTTTCCCAGATCGAGGGGGAAGCAAATTAATTAATGAGCTTGCATTGTAAGGATTCATGTGCAGTGCAACATGGTATAATTCTGAGTTTATGCTTCAGTAGGGGTGCAAGGCTGGGGAGCTGGGAAATTGGCTGGTGTCTCCTATGTGTCCATAAGTGGCTGAGGTAAAGTACTCAGGTAACTTAGTTGGGTGTGTGGCACTACCTGTTGTCATGTTGGCTGATAACAGGACCTGGAGAGGCTGGCTGAATCACCAGCAGAGCAGTATGAGAGAGACATATGCAGCTGAATTGTTAAGGGTACAGCGGTTCCAGCAGCTCCTAGACTGAACCCCGGGGGTGACAACCCATCACAATATGATTTCATTACATTAAAGAGAATTTCACAGGAATCTTGGAGATTACCCAAACTGGGCATTAATACACATTTTTAGTAGCCAAAATGTCATGAACTTTTGTAAAAATTGTATTTGTAGCAAACATTTTGTGAAGTGTAAAAAGCAAATATATATTTCATACATCTCCCCTATGATCTTTCCCAGTTCATGAGATACGTACTGAAAATACCAGATAGTGGCATACGAGAATTGGTATATGTGGTGTCCTGGTTTCCATGTTGCATCATGCTTTACTCATCTTTCTGACTCCTTCTACAGTTTTAACAAGGGAATTTTTATCCCAAAGGTTGATCTTCTGTTGGGGAATCTTGCTATTGCAAATAGGCTCCAGTACCTCTAGTTGCACCTAAAGGAGGCTGTGTGATTTCTTTTCCCTGGCTAGCTTCTTGATAACCAATATGGAGGATAAGGAGTACAGTTGTGCGACTGGTTGGTGAATCTAACCATCAGTTTGGGGAGAATCTTCTCTTCTATTTTCAGCCTGCCCTGACCTTGGCATTTTCAGTGTGGGCTGCCCTAGGCGCCTTGGGTCACAGGCTGAAACTGGCTTCCGCTGAATCTGGCTTCCACTGAACCCTACGATAGAACTACCACAGACTTCGGTGAGAGCAGGATTTGGCTTTGTCTGTTAGTAGGAAAACAAGGGAATTGATGACTTCTTGGTTTTTTTCCCCTTCACTTCTGTTAAAAATAAGTCTTTGATAAATCCACATATTTGATGTACAGTAATTTTTAATCAGACCCCATAATTATTTTTAAGTCGTTAGCAATAGCCTCCATTATATTTTTCTGCATAATAAACATTTATTGTGCAGCTGCAGTATGTGGCTGTTTCTTTGAGAAAACGGCTTTTAAAGTTACAAAATGTCAAAATTTACTAAATGCATTTCTTTGTCTTGTAGTTTTGCTCATGGTAAAGTACTTACTCTCTCCCTTACCCAGACCATATGTGGCAGAAAACATTGTCTGCCTTAAGTGCAGCAGTTTTTCATTGTTTTTGATTTCCACTCATCTTTTTAGTTAGCAGAAATATTGGTAGTGTGCAGTGGAAAGAGGACCCAAACCAAAAGCTTTTTGTAGATGTCAACTAAAATTAATGTTGCAGTGAGAACATGTGATCTGTTTGATTATAATCCCAGACTGTCAGAAATGCTTGAGTAAAAAACCAGTGTCATTCATCCCCCAAAACATGAATTCTGGAGAATTAATAGATTTTTTATGAGATAGCATCTACACTAAGTTTAATCATAACAAGTTCATAGAACAGTAATTCCAACTGAAAGGTTTAGCTTTCACCTTTTTCTCTATGCGAGATTAGAAAAGTATATTTAAATCTGATTATATATGCAAACATTTCTGGAAGAGTACCCTGTATCATATCTCAGTCACACCATTCTCCTTGTACAGCACATGGAATTCTAAAGACAGATCAAAGAGCAACAAAAGATGTAAGAATTTAGGAATTTATGGAGGATTAAAATTTCCTCAGAGGTCGATTAAGCTATAAATGGTAACGTAAGGGACAAAAGAGCCAATAAAAAGTGTTAGAAATGTGCTGAGTTATCTTAGTGTATGTTAATATACCCGAGTGGGAATATATTAAATGATTTGTAACTTTTTCAGTCTTTATTATAAGTCTATGTAGAGAGTCAGAATAATATGATGGACTAAATGCTGTTTCTTTATGACTCAGATTACAGATTTATCACTGATGGTTAATCAGTGTTAGTGATGACTTGGTAATATGGGAACTTAGCAAATAACGAAGTATAGGAATGAAGGCTGAATAGTAAACTCCTACTGAACCAGAACAATATTACAAAAGATGCTACATAAAGAGGGTAACTGGGATCAGCCATTTACCTTATGGATAACATTCTATCATGGACTTCTGATTATTCATAGGGGAGTGCTTTCACTGACCCAGCAGGGTTAAATAAGGATCACAAGGAAGTGACGGTATATTTCTTACATGGCCATAGCATTAAACTTCTACCCACTCATGGGACCAGGCAGACTCTTACCTGCATGGTTCTAGACTAATATATTTTTGGAGTGCTTTTAAGGCTGTATCTGATAATCACAAAATATAGACTCCAAAAGGACTGTGATGTTTAACAACCACAAGTTCACCTGAGCAAAGTGGTCTATGAGCTGGTAAAACTCAAATGTCGCTGATCCAGATGACAATCATTTCAGCTATGATCAGACAAAGCCAGCATGTGTCATATAGATGTAGCTAATTATCCTGCCAGAAGGTGAGACCCCCACTGACCTCATACCATCTTCTCAATCATCTATAATGATAATAAAGAAATGACTGGCTGTTTCAGAAAATCAGCAAGATTTCTTCACAAGAACAGCAAATACTTCCCTACTGTATAACATGGAAGTATTTCCAAGCTTACTAATGCTCAGATTAAAAACTGGAATGCAGCTGCTAAATTAGGGCTAGATTGAGCCCACATGAAGTCCAGGAAATTTGATTTAGTTCACTGGAGAGGGAGTAATTTACATCACCCCATTTGGAAATACAGTTTACTGCACCCTTGCACTTGGTCAACTTTGCTGGTCAACACATAGGAAGGAAAGTCAGTGCTCTGGCACCACCCATTCCGCATCCTTCCTCACACACTGACAGGGAGAAATATCAGGCCTACAGTAGAGCTGTTTGAAATGTTTTCATTCAAAATATTCAAATAAATAAAATTGGATTTTTCAAACAGGTCCTGCATGAAGCCACTGTTCTTCCTGTACTACACATGGCCTAGGTAGACCTAACATTGCTGTGCATGGGATGGGGTAGGGAGGCTTTACTCACCCCTACTTCCCTGCATAGCCACATTAGGGCTAGTGAAAATCTAGCCCTAAATAAAATAAATAATCAAAGGGATATACTATAGAATGTCAGTTTCTACAGTTTCTGAGATGAGAAGGCTCTTGAAGTGGTAAATTTTTAAATTAAAGTATTATGGAACAGTTTACTTATCAAGTTCTTTTCCTGTTATTGAGGTTCAAGTGGGAATAGATGGGTTTCCACAGTAGCATTAGAGAATCCTTCTTTCAAAAGAATTCCTAAACTGTGTCTTCATGCGCCAACCAGCCTGTCTAAAAAACAGAATTTTAGTTCCAGTAGCAATGTATCAAGAGACTAAGTGTACAATTTTCAAAAATGCCTATGTGATTGAGGAGCCTAAATTCCATTTTCAAAAGCGATTTATGAATAATGTAATTTTTGAAAATGGGTCAGGCTCCTAAGTCACTTAGGCATTTGTTAACACTTTAACCCAGATGTTCACCACATCGCAATCTGTCAAATTTGCTTCATTGAATTGATCATGAGCCTCCACTTGTCTGCAAGAAAAATTACAGATCCTAATTGTTGCACCCACACTTTGCACTCTGTCCTGGCTTTTCCCCATATTTATCAAGGTTACCCGCACGTGACCTGATTGCAGGATTGGGGTATGCATGTGTAGCCTATAAGGCTAGCCTGCTGGCTTGCCTATATATCTTTTCTTATGGGTTTGATAATTTGTTTTATTGTAGTAGGTTTATCAATTTATATTAGAGCATTTTGGCTGTAACGCAACATACCAGCCACATCCTCGATGTTGAGCTGAGGCAAGTTAGCGTATATATACTCGAGACCTTTAGCCTATATAGGTGATGATGAGCTAAAGAATAGATTATGTTTGTGACCTTTAACATAGATAAGTGAGCAATTTAAAGCAAGTTGGTGTAGGCAGGGCCACCCAAGTTCATTCCCCTTTTTAGACTTAAGTGGTACACTACAAACATGGAAATAACTGGTTAGGCCAGAAATAACAGAGGTGAGAATGAGCTAATGGTCACAATGAATATGTCATTAATACACACAAACATGCCAGCCTATAGAGTAAGTGTACCCTGATATTTCTGTAGGTGAAGAAGTTAAGTCTGGACATGCAAGGAGGGCACCTAGTGTTCAGGTTCTATAAGAAGGGCAATCCATCATGTTGGATAAGTTCATTCATTGTTCAATTAGTTCATTATTTAGTTTTTCATAGTTAATTCTTAAGTAAATTCTAAGTTAGCTTCTATAGTCTTTCTATAGCTTTAGCTCTAGCTTCTACTAAGTTATTCACCTCCCACTCAAGATTTGAGAAACCTGAATCATTGGATTCTTTTGGCATGCCAGAGGCGAGGCTGGTCCTTTGTCTCTTACTACCAGCTTATCCAGAAAAGGTGTGAGTATGTTAATCAAGAAACCTTTATAATATATAATACCACATGTACTGCTACAATGATAATACTGTTTTTGTAATGGATTGATTATTCAATTACTATTTGATTACTAGTCCATTACTATTCCATTTATCTGAATAAAAGTTTTTAAGGCTGCATTTTGTTCTCAGTATACATATCCTTGTCATAAATCCTTAGGGTCCTTGCAAATTCTGTGTCGCCTGATTCTGGGACAAGAATCTTATTATCTTCTGATCAGATTAATTGGTGAGTATATAACCCAAATTATCTAAACAATTTTATTAACCTAAAATCAGGCAACAGCATGTATACTTTAGAAATTTTAACATTTAAGTGGGCAATTATGTGGTACCGCCAAAATGTAGAGGCCCCAGTGTGTGTTAGGGATACTAATTTTAAATACTTGAGCATGAACAGACATTAGATTATTTAAAGGACACACACAGATGTTTGCACATGCACATTTGATTGATGGGGTTTGAAAATTTCCCCCAAATATTTTAGGACTATTCTATTTCTCTGTGTATTCTTCAGTGCTTTGCAGTAGATTGGTATAAACCAGTCTGAAAGATATGATTTGACGTAAATTGGTTGTTTGGTGGTGGTATGTGGTTAGGCACAGATAATATTTGTCAGATTGTGAAGTACTTTGAGTCAGCAAAGCCCTCTGACAGCTGCTGAGCTATCTGAGATAACTTTAAAAGAAAATGATCATCACAAATACATTTCTGATGTGGGGCTTAAAATCTGCCTCCATTATACAAAGCTAGGAGAGAAGTTTATCTTTATCTTAGCACCTGGGAACCTCCAGAGCTAAACAATTCAAAGGAAAATCACAGTATTCCATGATTTGTATCAAATTTGTGGATTGAAAATAAAATGATCTCCTCCACGACATGGCCACACATCTGAAGAGAACGTTTAACACACCAAAGTTTAGTTTCATATGTTACCGTATGTAGGGCTTAACTGTGGCTTTTCCACAAGCCCAAAGTAAGGAGCTTCACATTGTTGATTGCCCTTTGAGCAGCCTGGGAGAGAGATTGTGTTTCAGGGCATCACACTCTCTTTCTTGGTTCCCCTAGTGTTTCAAAAAGGTGCTAAGCTCTGACGGGTCTTTACATAGCTCTGTATACATTCCCCAACATACTGGTGCAGCTATGGTACATTGAAGCAGATTTAGCCAAGGCCCCTCTCAGCCCTCACCCCATTCCATACCCATCCATCTGCTCCAGGGAGGATCTAACTGCCCTGGTCATCCTTCATACCGTCCCGCACTGCTACCCATGATGCAGCCAGCCAGAACAGGAACATGAGGAGGTGCCTTGTGCCCGCTGCTTCACTGCTGTCTTTCTTGCATAATCACAGGTTTCAGAGTAGCAGCCGTGTTAGTCTGTATTCGCAAAAAGAAAAGGAGTACTTGTGGCACCTTAGAGACTAACAAATTTATTAGAGCATAAGCTTTCGTGAGCTACAGCTCACTTCATCGGATGCATCCGATGAAGTGAGCTGTAGCTCACGAAAGCTTATGCTCTAATAAATTTGTTAGTCTCTAAGGTGCCACAAGTACTCCTTTTCTTTTTGCTGTCTTTCTATATTTCATTCTCTTTCAATTTGTTTTTCTAGGCACAGAGACATGAATCTGAAAGAAGTGCCCTGTAAAGATAGGTTGGGAAAAAAAAGTTATTCCATAGGTATTATTCCATTATTAATGTACAATAGCTTATTACTAATTACTCAGGAACCTGTGTACCATTCAGTGCATATAGTAATTCCCATTAACTTTTGTGCTCTGAAGAGACATTACAGACATTAAGATTTAAATATTTATTCCCTTTCCCCTTTTTTTCATGGGATTATAAATATAATAGGGACTATTGAATTACAAGTGATCCTGCATTTCTTGTGCAATGGCCTTTTTCAGAATCAGAACTTTTTGTGAATTTTGTTGTTTGTTTTTACAATGTTCTGTTTTCTTGTCAACACTGGAAAAAAAGTGATTTTTTTTTCAATTGTTAGTTTTTCAGTTTATATTTTTTACACCCCTTTTCTCCTTTCTCCCTTTTTCAGTACTGAAAAGGAAACAGAGGAAAAAGAGGGGAAACAATGCAGAAAGTAGACAAAAACTGAAGAAAAATATCCCAAACAGCAAAATTTGAGGAAAAAAAATGAAACCTCACAATTTTATATATACATTTTCCTAAAAGAGCTAAGTGCAAGCTCATTCCTTCTCAAAACCTGCAGAATGAAAATGACTTTGACATGTTCAAACTTTTTCTGCAAAATGTTTTCCCTTTCCTGACCAGCCCTGCTTCCAACTCCTTTGGGCTTCCATGAGAACGGTGGAGACTGCCTGGGTCTGAACACTTGTGAAAATTTTGTCCCTTCATCTAGATGCCTCAATGAGAGCTCTTTTGAAAATCTGGCCCAATTGTGGGTGCTGAGGTCGTTTGAAAAACTGCCCCTTTTTGATTTTTTTTTTCAGCAGAAGAAATGCCATCACAAGTCGGTGCAAATTAGGGGCTTGATCCTGCTCCATTGAAGTCAGTGGCAGTTTTGTCATTGACTTCAATGGGAGCCAAAATAAATCCTAATAGGATCTGAAGAGGGGAGTGTGTGGAAGGATGGGGACTGATGGATGAATCAACAATCTCTCTTCTTCCATTCTCCCCTTTAAAATCTCAGCAGTAGCAGACTGCTCTATGCCTAGCCCATTTCATTCTGTTGACATCTCTTGAGAGACAGCTTTTTAAAAATTAAAATAGCTAAATTAGCTATTAAAAGCAAAAATTATTAATACAGGAATAAGGCATAAAACATAAGAGTCTCCTTCTAGCACCTCAGAGCAATCTTTAAAGATTACTTTACTATTCACCATAAATATTTATACAGTAATATAGATGGCCCCAATTGTTGGTGACAAAAATAATAAGATAACATATATTTTTGTCCTGAAACTTCTAAAATGTAGGGATCCAGTAATGGAGGAAGGTTAGATCCTGCTCATCCATTCTCCTTAGGGGTGTCTCGCCCTGGTGGTCACTAGGAACCTAAGCCAAAGCCCATTGAAGACAATGAGGATCAGGACTCAGCAGAACTGCTTCTTTGGAGTCCAAGGTGTTCATTCGGAAACCCAGCAGGGCAAATTCTTCACACAGCAAAACTCAGATGCACAATCAGCTGTTTCCCAAATAGATAAAAAGGACTCAAATGTAACATTTCAATCATGCTTTCTGTGGAATCAACTCATTTCTCTCCAGTGGTGTATTTTGCCTGTAAAATTGACAAATAACAGGTAATGCACCTCAAGGGGATTTCGGCCCAATGGAAGGGTAAAAACTACTTGAGGCAAGGGAGCTAGTAGTCTTCTGAAAAATCAAAACCACAGTGTCCTTTTATTTTCAAAGAGATTTAATTTGTTCATGCATTATGCAACAGATATAAAATTCCTTTTGTGTCTTGTTGACATTTCTATAAGCTCATTTCTATATTTTGTTTGTAAATAAAGCATTTTTAACAAAGAAACATGATGTATATCTTTTTCCCCTTGAATGGCTCATTACTTTGTTGTATCTAGACAAATATTTTAGGCCTGAAATCAGTGAGAATTTTGCCATTGAATTCAGTGAGAGCAGGATTAGGCCCTCGTAGAGAACTATTAATTGAGTCAATTAATATGTATGATCCTTTCTGAGTTTGTTCAGTTCCCTCAAACTTGCTTTTGAGGCTGACTTTACGAATGTAACAAAGACCTGCATATCTCTGCATACAACACAACAAATGGTAATTCCATCAAATTTTCCTTTTTAGCTGCCAGCTCAAGACAAAGCCCTTTTGATATAAGGTTACCGAGGCTGACATTATCGCATCATTTATAAACACAACCCAAACATACTGGATGTATCTTTAAAAAAGAAAACATTACACAGTTTTAACATGGAATTGAAAAGTAACCACCTTCCTGTTTTATCTGTCTGCCAGAAAGTATGATCCAACTTAAATTCACTAGAGGGAATTTGGTGATGTGTGTCATTGCCCTGAGGCCTGTTTTCACATACAGTAGCACTTTGAAACTAAATATTTTTGTACTGCACTTCATAAGCAAAGTGCCTGAGGAGATTTGCTTTTAATAGAGACAATAGGAATGTTCCAATTTTTCTCCATGAAAAAGAAAATACATCTTCTGGGCTTATGAATAATTTTGGAGCTCCACTATTAAACAAATATTTCCTGTTTTGTGGCCTGGCAAATCCTTTAAATACTCATAGTACTGCCATATTACTCTATATACTCCTCCCACATTCCCCAATCAATTAAGGATTTTGCTTTCTTTTGTGATAATTGAACAAGGTTCAATGTGATTACATCAGCATAGACAAAAGCATATAGTTTTATGTAGAGTAAATAAAAACGACATTGATTTGATTAGAAGGGCACAATTTTAAACTGGTACAAACTGTCTTGTGAACGACTCAATAGTCTTTTCTTGTCTGATTACTACATGAAAGAAATCATGGGTGAACTGCCCCTTGAGGCATCCAAGGCTTAGGCCAGGTCCACACTACACACCTATGTCAGCATAACTACGTCGCTCGGGGTGTGAAAAATGCATACCAGCCTTAACCCCCGCATGGAGACAGGGCTATGTTAATGGAAGGGCTTCTCCCATTGATATAGCTGCTACCTCTCAGGGTGGTGGAGTACCCACACCAATGGGAGAAACTCTCCTGTCAGAATAAGTAGCGTCTTCACTAAGTGCTACAGTGGCACAGCTGCACCAGTGCAGCTGCATTGCTGCAGCACTGTAAGTGTAGACAAGCCCTAAGTCTAACATTTAGGTGCCACTGGCATTCACAAAACCCCACTCAGCTGCCTGGAGATGCCTGAATTCCATAGGTACAGAAGTTTTCACCACTAAAGTCCCTAAGGCATCTACATTTCTGCTGGTTGCTATAAGCACATCTGCCTTAGGCCTGATGTTGTCAAGCTGCTCGCCCCCTAACTCACACCAGGATTCACAAACTAAGAATTGTCCCACCTATATCTTCCACAGCACCCAGTTCAGTAAGTGTGCTCCAAAAAGGCCTAACCTCACAGAAAAAGTGGTGCCAGCCCACCAATACCTAATAGTCCAGTGGTTGGAGCACTCATTTGGGAGGTGTCAGATCCCTGTTCAAATCCCTTCTATTCCTCTGGTGGATTGGGGACTTGAGCTGGGGGGGTCTCCCACATCCTAGTTGAGTACCCTAGTCATTGGACTGAAAGCTATGAAGGCAGTTCTCCCTTTCAGGCAAGCTGACTACACTTACTGCATCGGGCCCCACAGGACAATTTAGATGGCGGAACTCCTATCTTCTCTTGGTTCATACATTGCTTGGATTTAGGCATCCAGACAGCTGGCATGGGGCTGCAGTGCAGATGCCCAGAGGCAGAAATGTAGGTGCCTCCAGGAAATTTTTACCACAAAATATTTAGGTGCCTACATGTTTTGGCCGAATCTCATTCTGGACTGATTCTGGGATTTAGACACCTAAATTAACAATTTGGAACCTAATTCCTTTTCTGAATCTAGCCCGTAACTCTTCACATTCACTGTACAGGGAGCCAGTGTGCCTAACTCGGGGTTGTGAATTCCACTAGGCAGCAGGGCACATAAAAGTTGTGTGTATATGCGCACTGCACTGCCTAAGTTTCTCCTTGTGAGTCTAGCCCTAAGTGAATAGCTTTGTAACTACAGTTCACTCTGATAATATCTAGTACAGGTATTAATTCAGGAGGAGACGGGGTTCTCAGTCTTCTCCTAATATACTCGAACATACTTGGGCAGACTGTGATACCTTTACTCACTGTGAATAATACATCACATTGCAGGTATTCACCACTCGGTGGAACTTCTTGTGGAGTAATTTTTAGTTTCTTTAAGAGTATCACACTCTGTCCCTGTATGAGGTCACATCTCTTCCTGGGATTTGGTTTTACTGGTAGCTCAGTTACTAACAGTACATAAATTTCAGCTTCAGGTCACTAAGCCTGACTGTGGCCTGTGTAAGGTTTCCTGCTGGACCCTCTTATCTCCTTCCCCCCCCGCCTTATATCCTGCCTCAGTGAGACAACAGAATTTACACAACAGCTTTATGCTGGGTTTTAACTCTTGCTAAAAAGTTGGTCAACAGAATAACCCTGCACCCCCTATGAAAGTCATAGATCCTGACACCTTTTAACAGGCCAACTACTTACCTCTGTGGAATATTTATAACTTTCAGTGTACTGCTTTCTTTTCTTTTTCTCTTGGATGTTTTGACTTATTTCCTTGAACCCTTTTCTGTCAGTTGGCATTTCATTTCCAATGTTACTTTCCTGTCCTTTGCAGTTTTTGAGTTTCAGATCCTGTGTCTTCTTTTGATGTAAGGAATAATAATAGGTTGTTAGTAGAATATTGTTTTAGGTTTATTAATATGTATGATGCTTTTTGTTACTTTTTTCAGTTTCTTGAAATTTACTTTTGTAGCTATGTTTTGGCAGGCAATAGATGAGGACTGTCTAGTTACCTAGTCTTTAAACTAGAAACAAAGAAGGGATAAAAAGCTGAATGCTGAAAATTCAAGTGTGGAATCACAAAATGTGAAAGAGAGACACGGAAATAAAACCTATTACTGTAAATGTCTGGGGATCATGTCTAGGGATATGGGAATAAAATGTTAAAACTATACAAAGGTTTGAGACACTAAGGTGTGAAAGATGGTAGTAGTTAGATATTAGGGGAAGATGGTTTGTAATCACAATGATGGAGAAGGCTTCAAAATCTGGCATTAGGAGATGTAGAAGAGAGTACCAGAGGCAGAGGTTTTATCCTCTGAGAAAATAGAGATTAAGGGACTTATATTGGCAGGATCACGGAAATGTGGTGAATCTGTCTCATCAATAGAAGGATTATGAGGCTAACAGGTAGGCTTTATATCCCATGACAGGAGATAGAACTCAAAAATGAAACAACATATGCTGTGATGAGGAAAATATATGTTCAAGACAGTAAGATTTAGATCATGATCTTAACCTCACCTGTAGTGAGTAGGTAAACCTATAAATTATTTTATGATATAAACAAATGATAGATGTATTGCATGTAATTGCTTCTGAAAATAATATGCCAAGAATACTTAAACTGAAATAGAAAATAGAAAGATCCCTTTGATAAGCTGAGCAAAATATCATAAATCCTATAGAATTAGTTAAACCATAGTATGATTAATTACAGGTTGTGCCAAAGTAGACTTACAATGTTTTTAGATGTAAAAGAAACTTCAACAAGGATTAAGAATCAAGAACTAAATGACATTATATTGTAGGGTGACCAGATAGCAAGTGTAAAAAATCGGGATGGGGGTGAGGGGCAAAGGTGCCTATATAAGAAAAGTCCCCCAAAATTGGGACTTTCCCTATAAAATCAGGACATCTGGTCCCCCTATTATAGTCACATTCCTAGAGTTAAAGATGAAAAAGAACAAAGAACTGGTTATAGAAAACATGTGGTACCCAAAATAGTTAATAGGCTCAAGTCTCTCTCAGTTGCTCTGATGTGAATTAACAATAACTCAGTTAATGCAGTTGTCACTCATAACACCTACAAGCCTTACATTTCTAACCATTATGAAGAACCGTCCTGTTTTTAGTGGAGGGAAATTAATAAATTCTGACCTGCATTATAGTTAAAATATCTATTGATGTAATAGGAGGAAGAGCTAAATAATAGCAAACATTGCTAAAATGATTCAGGACTGTTTATGGCCAATGCACTCTAATATTGAACAATACACTATCAGCAGGAAAATAATAAACCCAATTACGACCAGAAAATTTCTTGAAAAGAGCAGGAAGAGTTTGCAAAAGAGCTTGCAGTCAGTTCCATATTCTTTAAAAAATGTGTATGCTACAATGGATATATTGGAGATGTTTGGTTAGTAAAGACCAATGTAAGTCTAAGAAATATATAATATTCTCTTGTAAGATGTGAGTTGGAATATTGAGTTTTGTTATGGCCATCTTTCCACAGAAGTTATAGGCTTTGAAAAGTTTAAGGGTAATTATATTTCACAGTATTAAAAATTAAGGACATAAGCTAAAGTCTATAATCAGTTCAGAAAACGAGATTTGAAAAGATGTAATTAAAATGTTCAATTGTAAATTACAGTTTTAGGAGGAATAGGATACCAACAAAGCTATAAATTTGAACACCCAAATGTCTTTAGCATTATACTCAAATTTCACTCCTTATTACTCAATTGCTTCCTTCCAAGGGAGATTTCTCTGGCGGCCTCACCTTAGGAACTAAGTTGCAATAGATAATGTCTGCTTGCAATCAGGACAATATTTTAAGTTAATTTTAAGTAGTTTCATTTTTGTAGCTATTCAAACCTGCCATAGTAACTGGGATGATTTATGATGGGATGATTTTCAATATCTATTAAGTACATTAATTTGTAAAACAAATGATGCATCTCTTACAGTTTTGCATCATTTCATCAGCTGGGTGATAAAAGTTGTACCATGTTAAACTGGCAAATCTAACTGTACCATGTTAAACTGGCAAATCTAAACTTTACCTACATTAATATAAATTAGATGACTTTTGTCCTTGCCTGGAGTGACAATGTCATCTCCCGGAGCTTACATCTGTCATTGCTATCAGTTAATTAGAACATAGGAAAGCTTTAAATGCCCTCACTCTAATCTATCATTCTGGACTTCTTCCAATATTAACACATCTGTCAATCATTTCATCCCCTCAAGCAATGTTTATGAAAAACCTGTGATAAGTATATTTTCCATAGGGGTAAACTACAGGAGGTAGAAAACCCCTTGTGTGTGTCAAAATTTGGGCTTTATCACAAAAAAAATCACACTTCCTCAAACTCCTCCTAATCACTGAAATGATATAATCTTCCTGACAGAGAAGCAGTTTGAAAGACACTGTGCTAGCACTTGAGTTGCAGCAATTGCTATGGATTTTGATAAAAATATAGTAAATGCACAATTCCTTAGCTGGCAGCCTGCTTGGATAATTTTGAAAGTATGTGTAGATGAATTAATAGAGCAATGTTATTCTATAACATGTAAAAGGAAATAACATTTTGAGTTTTTGGTGTGAGCCCAAAATCAGGCTTGTTAAAGACAATAAAAAGGTTCTGGTCAGTGAAGTTTAAAAAGCAAAGCTGTGAGCGTCCTGCTATTTGGAAAGAGACAAGAGCAAACAGCACATCTTTCAGCAGCATTTTTTTTTTCACTCTTGACTTGCTATGGTTTATATTCCTTCCTCTAGGGAAGTCAGGTGCTTTCGGCTCACTAGTCTGATAAAGCAGCAGGATTGTCACAGGCGTGCTGGAACAATTTTTACAGTGGTGAGAGCCATTGAACCAAACTGTAAACCCTGTATATTATGGAATCCACTTAAAGCCAGGGAGTCCGACAGCACCCTCCTCCCCCAGCACCCCTAGTTCCAGCACCTATGGGTTGTCATGGTGAAATATAGAGGAGTGATCTGGCACCAACATAGGGTTACTAGCTGCCTGGGAAAAGGCAGTTGCCATGCAAGTTTCATGGCACAAAACTCCAAATTTATTTTGTCAATTGTATGTTTTAAATTATATATACACACATAAACAAACTACTGACTTGGACAGAGTAAGATTGCACCATGCTTCTGTGTCATTTGTGGTAGTATGTACTGCCTCTTCTGTGACACTAAGAACTATCAACCAGCCCAACATTGCTACTTCTATTCAGTATGCTTCAAATCCTCTTTTGTGATACTTCAGAAAATGATGTTGTCCAAGATGAAGAAGCAGGGCATGTCAATTTACCTGCAGACCACCAAAATTATATGGCTTTCTATCCTTTGTTTCTATATAATTTGATATTTTTAAACAATGTGGGTCAATAGGATGGGCTCAGCTTTAATATTACTTCTATACATTACTTTGATATTTTTCATCAGTACAGAAATCCTCTCTCATAAAGCCTGATGTAACTTGTAAAAATAATTCTGGATCAGATTCTGCCATTCTTACTCACAATGAGTACCTAACTCTTTGAGCACATCTCAAGGTGAATAAGGGGCAGCAGACTCTGTATATTTTGCACCAGGTCAAATGCTCTATATTCAGCATGAAATTACCTTATCAAAATCATTTTATCCACTGTTTGCTTTAATACACTAAAGAAGGACTTCAGATATTGAGTAAATAGAAAAAGCAAAAGAGAGGTTAGTTTATGATTGCTGCCATTAGACTCTAAACATTTTTACAGATGGTGTTGCTCTTCCCCAGGAATGCCACAGCCAGCATTTTCTGCAAAAGATCCATTAGAATTGGACACTTTATAATTCTACTATTTATACATAGTAAAAAAAGTTTGAGTAGCAGCCATGTTAGTCTGTATTCGCAAAAAGAAAAGGAGGACTTGTGGCACCTTAGAGATTAACAAATTTATTTGAGCATAAGCTTTCATGAGCTACAGCTCACTTCATCGGATGCATTCAGTGGAAAAAAAATGCATCCGATGAAGTGATCTGTAGCTCACAAACTCACAAAAGTTTATGCTCAAATAAATTTGTTAGTCTCTAAGGTGCCACAAGTACTCCTGTTCTTTTATTAAAAAAGTGGTTTTCAGCACATAATCTTTCTGATTGCTGTGCTAAGCCAAATAAGTGCCATTTCCCTTTCAGTGACACATTTCATACTGACGATTGAACAGCCATATAAACTCTTGAGAGGAAATAATATAAAAGGGTGTGAAGAATTGTTTAAAGGGAGTATAACAAGAAACTATGGTCTGAAATGAGGGAGAGAAAACTTAAACTAGTCATATATTTCCTAATAATATCTATTATCATACAATTTTGACCTAATAATTAAATCAATAAGGCAATTGAATAGCTTGCCAAGGAAGGGCATTCGGACACCAAAAAGAAATACTCAAAAGTAGATAAACCATTTGTGGGGTTAGTGGACTGGACAATTTTGCTCGTTTGTACACCACATAACCCAGGAGGTCCTTTAAAAAACATCATCTGTGTTTCTATCAATAAATAAGGATAAAGTATCTTTCTGTTCCAGAGGCAGGTTCTGTATATCCATGTGTGGTTAAATCTTCTTTAGAACATCTGACTGGCATTGCACTAACCACAGGGAGAGCTCTGGAGTCAGTTTTCTGAACCTGATTGAGCTGTCTTGGTGTCTAGGATCCCGTGTGCATGTATTTTAACACAGTTAAATTCTTGAAAACTTGTTCCTGTACTAGGTTCTTGTAATGAGGTTAGCCAAGGTTCATTTCTCTCTTGTGTGGCGGGGACCCCCACCACCTCACTAAGTTTGGGAGGAGGTCTAGCAGGTAATTAGTCCAGCCACAGTAGTCTTCCTCCACAGCCTTTGTGAGGGCGGAAACAACACAGTTAGTCATCAGCCCAGGCCCTGGGTCAGGGTGGGGCAATGGTGAGTCAGGGGTTCAGTGAGTCAGGCAGGTATATAACAGTATATAATAATATATATATACTCAATAACAGTATATAAAAGTGACCCCAGGCCCTAGGTCCAAAGGCCTGGGAGAAGGGTGGTGGGGGGACACAGGCCCTTCCACTCCACTGTGTCCCAGCCCGGGGCCCTAGCAGCAGCAGAAGTCCCGCTGCTTGTGGGGATCCTGGTCACAACACACTGACATGCGTTCTGGCAGTGTCACAGTGGTATATTTCAGTGGCTTTTCTGGTTAAAACTGTAATTCAGATGAAGGTCATTAAATGTCAGTTTCCAAAGGTTGCCACTAAAAATCACTTTGAAAATTAAATTGCATAATGTAAAACAAAATAAATCATAGACTCGTAGAAATGTAGGGCTGGAAGGGACTCTGAGAGGTCAGCTAGTCCAGCCTCTTGTTCTGAAGCATGAAAAGAATACCTAGACCATCCCTGACAAGTGTTTGTTCAACCTGTTCTTAAAATCGTCCAATGAGGGGGATTTGATAACCTCTCTTGAAAGCCTATTTGAGTGCTAAATCATCCTTACAGCTACAAAGTTTTTCCTAATATTTAACCTAAATCAACCTTGCTGCCAATTAAGCCCATTACTTCTTGTCCTACCTTCGGTGGGCATGGAGAACAATTGATCACTGTCCTCTTTAACATATTTGAAGACTGTTGTTGTCAGGTCCCCCCTCAGTTGTCTTTTCTCAAGACAAAACATTCAGGTTTTATAAACTTTTATCATTTTTGTTGCTCTCCCCTACAATTTATCCACATCTTTCCTAAAGTGTGGCACCGAGAACTGAACCCAGTACTCCAGCTGAGACCTCACCAGTGCTGACAAGACCAGGACAGTTATCTCCTGTGTCTCACATACCACACAGTTGTTAATAAACTACAGAAATAACTTAGCCCTTTTTGCAACTGCATCACATTATTGCCTAATGTTTGTGATCCACTGTAACCTCCAGATCCTTTTCAGCAGTGCTATCACCTAGTCATTTCCACCCCCCGCCCATTTTGAAGTTGTGCATTGGATAAGTGTAGTACTTTTCACTTGTTTTTACTGAATTTCATCTTGTTCATTTCAGCCCAATTCTTCAATTTGTCAAGGTCATTTTGAATTTAATACAGTCTTCCAAAGTGCTAGCAACACCTTCTGGCTTGGTGTCATTTGCAAATTTTATAAGTATACTCTACATTCCATTATCCAAGTCATTGATAAAAAAAGTTAAATAGTACCAGATCTGGGACAGATCATTGCAGGTACCCACTAGATATGTCGTCCCAGTTTGATAGCAAACCAATTATAACTATTCTTTGAGTCAGAGTAGCAGTCTGTATTCGCAAAAAGAAAAGGAGTACTTGTGGCATCTTAGAGACTAACAAATTTATTTGAGCATAAGCTTTCATGAGCTACAGTGAAGTGAGCTGAGGAGTACTTGTGGCACCTTAGAGACTAACAAATTTATTAGAGCATAAGCTTTCGTGAGCTACAGCTCACTTCATCGGATGCATTTGGTGGAAAAAACAGAGGAGAGATTTATATACACACACAGAGAACATGAAACAATGGGTTTATCATACACACTGTAAGGAGAGGTTTCAGAGTAGCAGCCGTGTTAGTCTGTATTCGCAAAAAGAAAAGGAGTACTTGTGGCACCTTAGAGACTAACAAATTTGTTAGTCTCTAAGGTGCCACAAGTACTCCTTTTCTTTTTACTGTAAGGAGAGTGATCACTTAAGATAAGCCATCACCAGCAGCAGGGGGGGAAGGAGGAAAACCTTTCATGGTGACAAGCAAGGTAGGCTAATTCCAGCAGTTAACAAGAATATCAGAGGAACAGTGGGGGGTGGGGTGGGGGGGGGAGAAATACCATGGGGAAATAGTTTTACTTTGTGTAATGACTCATCCATTCCCAGTCTCTATTAAAGCCTAAGTTAATTGTATCCAGTTTGCAAATTAATTCCAATTCAGCAGTCTCTCGTTGGAGTCTGTTTTTGAAGCTTTTTTGTTGAAGGATAGCCACTCTCAGGTCTGTAATCGAGTGACCAGAGAGATTGAAGTGTTCTCCAACTGGTTTTTGACACATTCAAAAAAAATTTGTTAGTCTCTAAGGTGCCACAAGTACTCCTTTTCTTTTTGCGAATACAGACTAACACGGCTGCTACTCTGAAATCTGATATTCTTGTTAACTGCCTACCTTGCTTGTCACCATGAAAGGTTTTCCTCCTTTCCCCCCGCTGCTGCTGGTGATGGCTTATCTTAAGTGATCACTCTCCTTACAGTGTGTATGATAAACCCATTGTTTCATGTTCTCTGTGTGTGTATATAAATCTCTCCTCTGTTTTTTCCACCAAATGCATCCGATGAAGTGAGCTGTAGCTCACGAAAACTTATGCTCTAATAAATTTGTTAGTCTCTAAGGTGCCACAAGTACTCCTTTTCTTTTTGCGAATACAGATTAACACGGCTGCTACTCTGAAACCAGTGAAGTGAGCTGTAGCTCACGAAAGCTTATGCTCAAATAAATCTGTTAGTCTCTAAGGTGCCACAAGTACTCCTATTCTTTGAGTGTGGTCTTTCAACTAGTTTTGCACCTACCTTATACTTTCATCTTCTAGACACATTTTTTCTAATTTGCTTATGAAAATGTCATGTGGGATTGTGTCAAAAGACTTACTAAAAAAGGATATATTACATCTATAGATTCCATTCATCCGCTGGGCCTGTAACCTGACAAAGAAGGAAATTAGGTTAGTTTGCCATGATTTGATCTTGACAAATCCATGTTTGCTATTACTTATCACCCTATTATCCTCTAGGTACTTACAATTTATCATTTAGTAATTTGTTTCAGTATCTTTCCAGGTATCGAAGTGAGGCTAACTTATCTATAATTCCCTGGGTCCTCTTTGTTCCCCCTTTTAAAGATAAGTACTAGCTTTGCGCTTCTTGTATCTTCTGTGAACTCACCCCATCTCCATGAATTCTCCAAGATAACCATTAAGGGGTCTAAGATTGCTTCAACTACTTCCTTAAGTACCCTAAGGTGAATTTCAACAGGTCTTGCTGACCTGAATACATCTAACTTATCTAAATATTCTTTAACCTGTTCTTCCCTGTTCTGGCTTATGTTCCTTCTTCCTTGTTGTTAAAATTTATTGTGTTAGGTATCTCATCACATTCAACATTTTTAGTGAAGACTGAAGCAAAATAAACATCAACTATCTCAGCCTTCTTGATGTCATCAGTTATTAGCTCACCTTCCCCACTAAGTAGAGGGCCTACAATCCCTTCTTCTTTCTCTTGCTCCTAATGTATTTATAGAACCTTTTCTTATTGCTTTTTATACCCCGTGCTATGTATAACGCATTTTGTGCCTTAGCCTTTCTGATTTTGTCCCTACATGCTTTTGCTATTTGTTTTTGTACTCATCCTTAGCACTTTGTCCATATTTTCATTTTCATTGTAGGGTTGTTTTTTGATTTTCAAGTCATAAAAGAGCTCCTGATGGAGACATATTGGCCTCTTACTATTCCTATCTTTTCTTCTCATTGGGATAATTGGCTATTGTGCCTTTAATATTGTCTCCTTGAGAAATTGCCAGCTCTTCTGAACTCCTTTTCCCCTTAGATTTAGATTCTCCTAGAATCCCCGTTGGATTCACCTTCTCTGAGTTTGTTAAGTACATATTTTTTAAGTATTGTCCTTAATCTCCTGCTCTCACTCCTTTCTTTTCTTAGAATCATGAAATCTGTCATTTCATTATCACTTTCACCCAAATTGCCTCCAGCCTTCAGATTCACAACCAATTCCTCCCTGTTAGTCAGAATCAAGTTTAAAGTGTCTGTCACCCTGATTATTTCCTTCACCTTCTGAAACAAACATTTATGGCCAATACATTCTAAGAAGTTATTGGATATTTTGTGTTTTGCCATATTATTATTTCAGCAGATGTTGGATTGTTAAAATCCCCATTACTATTCCGTCTTGTGTTTTGGATACTTCTGAAATTTGTTCTAGAAATGCCTCATCCACCTCCTCCTTTTGATTTGATGGTCTAGTTGAGAGGTCTGCCTCTAAACTTCTTCTGGACCTCAGAACAAGTGTATGTATTCTTGATGTACAATGCAGCACCTCCTCCCTTTTTTCTCTGCTTGTCCTTCCTGAACAGCCTATACCCCTTTCTTCTAATATTCCACTCATGAGATTTATCCCATCAAGTCTCAATTATACCAATTAAGTAATAATTTAGCTTATGAACTAATAATTTCACTTCTTCCTATTTATTCCCTGTACCCCTTGCATTTGTGTATAGAAATCTAAGATGTTGAGCAGATTTCCCCCATTGTTATCCCTCTTGTTGCTCCTATGAGTCTATTGCAATTTTCCACCCTTCTCCCCAACATCTAGCACTCTGTTAATTTCACTTTTTAATACCTACCTTTGGGCTTTTGTTACTTGCCCCCGTTGAACCTAGTGTAAAACCTTCCTCACTAGGTTGGTGGGTTGGTATCCAAAATGCTCTTTCCCTTCTTGGTCAGGGAGACCCCATCTCTTCACAACAGTCCTCCTTTCCAGAACAGCATACCATGGTTGAGGAAGTCAAATTCCTCCCATCAACACCATCCGTGCAGCTACTCATTCATCTCCAGGATTTGTGTGTCGCTGCCTGGGTGCTTAGTTGGGGATTAGTCCTGCTTTGAGCAGGGGGTTGGACTAGATGACCTCCTGAGGTCGCTTCCAACCCTGATATTCTATGATTCTATGATTCCTCTCAACTGGGAGGATGGATGAGAACCACCTGTGCCCGACTCCTTCATTCCCTCTCCCAGAGCCCTGTAGTTAATGTTAATTGACTCAGTGTCATAGCTTGCAGAATCATTAATGCCCATGTAGATGAGTAGCATGGGGTAGTGGTCAGTGAGACAGGTGAGCCTTGGCAGCCTTTATGTAACGTCTCAGATGAGAATGTATTTTTGTATAAAGGTAATTTTTATTACATTTTAAATGTCATCAATGCATGCAAGAAACCTACCATAGCAATTTCATTGTGTAACTGAACTAATCCCTACTTTGTGTTTTATATCGTCATTACCTAATACAAATTTTCACACAATCAATAAGCATTAGCTTAGCAAATTTCTGATCATCATCAACATATTCATGTAGTCATATTCATGTAGACATAAAGGGGAGGGAAGTACTTCTTATCCATAAAATGTAGATTTAGTGTGCAGGAAAACAAACAAAAAAATTAAGACCTTTTGAATAGTATTTTAAATCCAAGCAAGGCCACAATACATAATAAATGGTTAGCTGTGCCATTCGATCATGCCAACTGCACACAGTGTTAATGACACCCTGATATGACTGTAACTAGTGTAATTTAAACACCTCAGCTAAAAAATAAATATTTTTAAAAGTTATGGCTGTACGAAATATTTTTCACTTAACTAATATAAATAAGTGCACTTTCTTTGCAGAAGTGCTGGTAAGAGACTGGTCTTTATTTCCTGGCTCAAACATCAAACATGGCTTAGGGTTACTAAAGGTTAATGTCACATGACAGGGATCAAAATTCATTCAGTTGTGTTACTTTTATAACCTTTCTGAGTTCTCTGTGATATAAGTATTATGATTTACTTAGGCTCAAAGGTGAGCTCTAGCAAATCCTGTAGCACATTTGCTCTTTGGGCAGTGAAGCAAAATAACTTAACTTTGGCATAAGGTGTAAAGAAGGCTTTTCTATATTTACAACAGACACTAGGGCCCTAAATGACAACAGCTGTATGACTCAAAGCATGGCAAATTTTACTGGTCTCATAGTCCAGATAGATCACCATGTGGTAGCCTTAATAATCTATGTTACACAAGAGTTTAGCTTCACTTCACATATGATTTATGCAGTGTTCTATAAATGTAAGTACAAGTGTAGTCATGTATACTGAGGTGCTCTGCATGCTTGTACTTTGTACTTAGTACTTGTACCTAGGTGCATTTTAAAGGAACTCAAAGGATAACTAATTTTTTATCTATAAGTAGTTTTTCAAAATAAGTTTTTGAAACTATCACATCCCTGCCAGCTGGCCCCCAGAACCCAATGTCTTGGCTTCGGAGTTACAGGGCCTGAATCTCATCTTCCAGGGCTATTTTCTGTTGGCCCTGCTGTTGCACCAACCCTGCCCCCTTCATTTCTGTTGTCCTGGACAAATCCTTTTGCCAAGGAGGAACGGTTTTCAGGATATGTTTATAATTATGCTGTTATTGAAGAAAAATGCCATTTCATGCAATGAGATGTCTGTACATAATATCATTTTATATCATGGAAAGGAAATGTATACATTTATTTACATTTAGAAGAGACTGTTTTCATTGATATTCCATGGTTACTTGTGTATATGAATAAAATGTTATTGTTGCTCTTTTTCTTCATCTTCCACTATGTGGTTATAATATTTAGGTAGTCATCCATATACAGATCAGACAATTTCAGAGAATATGCTAATTGAAAGTACTTGCACTTATAAATACATAAGTACTATTTCCACAGCATACTTGTACTTCTGTAGTGGTGTGGTTGGCACTTAAGTCCCTTTTATCTGTACTTATTGCAACACTGGGTTTTTCACTGCTATATCTGAGCAAGTCATCAAAATTGTCTGGAACAGGAGAAACTGCAGCAGTAGATTTCCTTGAAAGCAAATGTCTTGTTATTAGAAGAGAGGCTAAAATATGTGTTGGTAGTTGTGATTTGATTACCATTTCTCTGATTAGCCAGTATTTTCAGGCATTCATTACTTTGCTGTAAAATATAAGTTGTTCATCTGAAACTTGTCATTAAGTCTCTTCCACTTGTGATTTAATAATGGCCCATGAAAACTTTTAAAAATGATGCTAATAGTTTCATTAGGCCATTTAATGTACCCTTTAACAAAAATTTTATTCAATAATTTCACTTTTAGCATGTACATTATTGGAAGAGTAATTGTACAGCCTCATGATTAGAACACAATTTCGTTAAATGGACTTATTATCAGATACTGTGAAAATTCATAGTAAAACTCCAGTAATTTCACAATAATTCTTGCAGCTGTGAAAGGACTGTGACTGTACATGCAGAACAAAGGGAGATGCATGGCTGACTCTTTAGATATGGAATTTATCCTCCTGAGTTTGGAGACTGGAACCTTATATCTGCACCCTTCAAAATTTGTGCAGAGAGAGAAAGAAATAACTTCATATTTAAATCCTCAGATCTGAATCTTCCCCAATGGCTTTTTGTTCTGAGTTAGAGCTAAATCTGGAAAGGATCAATTTTCTGTTTCTGATGCAACTTAGATACTATTCTAACACGTTAACTAGACTGACTAGAGCCGATTGTGAATTTTTTGACAAAGTGGTTTTTCATCAGAAAATGCTGATTTGTTGAAACTGAAATATACCAGTTTCAATAAAACTTTCATTGGGAAAGGTTTATCTGGACCAAAATTGAATTTTTGGTCAAAATGAGAGAAGCCCCCCCATGACAGTCGATACTAATATGTTCACCACTTTTACAAGACTATGGTAAATTTAGTACAAAGCATGCCTTGTGAGGTATCGTTTGCAAAGTGATAATCTGCTAAACATTATTATCCCATTGAAATACGTGTAGCAACACTATATGTGAAGTTATAAGATTCTACTATATGATTGTTATTGAAATATGTTGTAATTCCGGATAATACCCACAAACCACTTTTCAGAGACAAAGACACATTGCCCCAGCCAGGTGTTAATGGGCTATCAACTGCTTCAGCAGCCATTCCCCAGCAAGGGGAAGAGGTAAACAAAAATTTACATTTAATCACAGAGACAGCTTAAACTTTATGATCACAAGAGACTGCTTGTTGCCTGCACCCCAGCTGGGGGTAATCCTTGAAGAAGAGAGAGGAATATAAGGTCATGTCTACACTACCTGCTGGATTGGCGGGTAGTGATCGATCTATCAGGGATCGATTTATTGCGTTTAGTGTAGACACGATAAATCGATCTCCGATCGCTCTGCTGACGACTCCGGAACTCCACCAGGGCGAGAGGTGGAAGCGGAGTCGACGGGAGCGGCGGCCGTCGATCCCGCACTGCGAGGACGCGAAGTAAGTGATTCTAAGTCGATCTAAGATACGTCGACTTCAGCTACGCTATTCTCGTAGCTGAAGTTGCGTATCTTAGATCGATCCCCCCCCCCAGTGTAGACCAGGCCTAAGAATAAGAGACAGTGATCTCCACCTCACCTCTCCTCCTCCCATCTCTCTGCCCATGACATCAATGAATATCTGAAGGACACTGAACTAAGGGGGAAGGGTCCCAGGCTAAAAAGGGACACAGCCTGTGAAATTTACTGCAGTGTATGGTGAGGAAAACCTTTGCTTTAAATTCTGTTTGTTTGTTAAATTAGCTGTTAGCTTGCATTTACTCTTTTATTTTCTGGACTTTTATGCATCACTACTTGTAATAACTTAAAATCTATCTTTCTGTGGTTAATAAACTTATTTTACCATTTCATCTTAACCAGTGCGTGTTTGGATTAAAGTATGTGGGAAGGTCGATTTGGAATAACAAGGCTGGTGCATTATCATTTTCCTTTGGTGAAATGATGGACTTTCTCTGAGCTTGTACTGTTTAGAAGGATACCGAGCAATACAATACACATTTCTGGGGAACAAGGGTGAGACTAGGGATTTGTTGGTCTTCCCCTGTATGTAATTAATGAGTGGCTGGCCATAGCATTCATGTATTTGGCTGAGGGTGATTTTACATGTTAGGGGCTATCTATGAACTGGCCAGAAGTGGCTGTTTATATAGTTAAGCAGTGTAAAAGGCATCCCAGGTTAGAGATTTGAGGGGACACAGCTATTCAACAATACAGATTGTACCCTGGGGAATGTCACCTCCACCTCCAAGAATAGCCAATAGCTTAATGGTTAGGGCACTCACGTGGGAGACCCAGGTTCAAGTACTGTATGTCTGATTTGGAGGCTGGGGAGAGGCTTCTGAATCTCTCCTGTTTGACTTGTTCCAGTTTATATGAATAAGTAAATGTTAATTGTGCCAGAGAGAACAGCAGACCAAAAGAGAGACACTAACTCTATAGCTCACATGGGAGGTGGAAGATCCAGGTTCAAGTCTTACCCTGTGCTAATGAATATTTAATTATTCATAAGTGGAATATCTGTGACAGGAAAGACTGAGAGAGATCCTCCTGAGATTAGCTATTAGTCTGGTGATTAGGACAGTCTCCTGGATTGAGGAAGACTTGTACAAGTACCTGGTCAGCCCAACTCAGAGCAGGGACTTGATCCTTGACACTTTTGAGATGAGTGTCTTGATCACCAGGCTATTGGCTATTCTGGAGTCTCTGTCACTTTGTTTTTTCATGGAAAAACTCTGAAAGGTCTTGGCTTCATCTTGATGTGCAAAGGGAAAGAAAATTGAAAGCTTGTAAAGTTTTGTGGGATGGGAGAACTGTTTCTTGGCCAGCTCTAACAGTGACCTCAATAATGCTATGGGAGAAAAGCTTTCCAAATGAAGGACTGCATGAGAGTCAGGTGTGCTGACTAGTTAATATAAGAGAATGAGAGATAGCTATGAAGGGTTTGCATTAGAGCATGATAATTGTGAAGCTGGGGTATGTATTCCTTTTCAGTATGGGTTAGAGATGGAAATGAGTTCCTTCTGGAGTTCTGAAGTTATCTACAGATGTAAAGGGGGCATAGTGTAACTAAGAATCAGATGCTTTGTATTTAAAATAATATGTTTGGGGTATTTATTAACCACTTTGCACATATGTATACACAAATATACAGTGTTTGTATTTGTGTATTGTAGGTATGGCAAGTAGCACTACATATTATTAAGGTTGTCTGACAAATCCCATTGTAAGAACCAATTTTCAGGTGCTTATAACTTTGTGAAACTTTAACCACTTGGGCTGAAATTTTCTGGCTGTACTGAATGAGGCAGAGGTCCCGTGGAAAAAATAGTATGTGATTATCTAATCAAAGACTGTTTCATAATGCATTCGAGGGGCGGGAGGTGTATTAAGGTTACTTAGGAAACTTTAATTCAAGCATTTCCTAACTTCTTTGAGTGTTTAATTTGCAACTTTAATAACGTTCTTCTAACATGTTTTTTTTTCCTGTGTAGTGTATATATTTTTGTAATGTGCTTTCAGATCTTTAGATGGAAAAATGGAAAATGTTGTTGGTGCTCTGTAATTAATACTCTGTGTGAACCAGACTAGGTACAAATGACAATTGTTCATCTTAAAAAATTTCAACTTAAATATTCTGTAATGTTTTGTTATCTAAAATTACACTTTAATGAGTCATTATGATGCCCTCTGATGACTAAACCGTCAAAGCTGTTGCCATTACATTCACAAAGCTAAACTGAATTAAGATTGTCTTCAGGCTAAACATGGTGAGAAGTTCTACAGAGACTGGCTGAAAGAAGCCACAAAGTATAGCCCAAAGACTTAGCAATAGAAACAGTGGGCTAATTCTACAATGAAAGCAACTAACATTTCTTAAATGAACAGTGTAAAATTATTCATAGGGTTAAAACACAAGTACCTGTATATACAGTCTTTCACTCCAATTCACGACTTCACTGTAAGATTCACAATAGTGACACATTATGCTAACACATTTTGGTATTATTTGTTGAACACTTAGGCTGCTGAATTTGTATGAGGTGAAACATACATAGTGAACAGTCTGGGAGAGCTGCCAACAACAAATTGCAGTAATCCAACCTTGTTGTTATAAAGGCATGAATCAAAAGCTCAGCATCTTGCTGAGACAGCAATAATCTTAACCTTGTTACACTCCTGAGATGGTAATATGAAGTCTCATCAATATGGTCGATATGGGTCTCTAAGGAAAGCTGAGGGTCAAAAATGACTGGAATTTATCATGAAGAACATTGCTTTCTAGGACGTCCAGCACCAGAACTGTGAATGCCTATTCAATCCTCACTGAAATAAGAGATATATTGCAGGTTGCCTATGGAAATACAGCGGGATGAGGCTGGCAGCAAAAAATGAAATAAAAAAAGGTCAAAAGAAATGAAAGTCTGATACCTAAATTTTCATGTATGGTTGTCAGATTTCAAGATTGCCTGTTAGCCGTTTACTGATCAAGTGAGGCATATTGGTGAATTTTATGTGTTGTGAGAGTAAAAGTTTCCAGAATGGCTATATATTTTTCTTAGTGATAAACTCTCACTTAAAAGTTGTTTTTTGTTTTTTAAAGGACAGACCATGATACAGTCAAATCAGATGGACCCAGGACATTTTCAGTGATGGCAGTAATAGCCAGATCAAGATAAATAGCTTCCTAATTTACAAAGCTTTGTGTTCACCAGTATGCTTCCAGGAAGTGCCACCTTATAGAAAAATAATGATTGCAGCTGTTTATATTAGCAGCTAAGAAATCTATGTAATATAAGAATTAGGGAGAGTAATATTTGAATGTTTTCTTCATAGCTATGCCTTGCAGTCGTGAGTCTGTAGAAACTTGGGGAAAATGATATCTACAGCACTAAACTGCAGAGAAAGAATATATGACATTGTCAATATATGTAAAACAAACTTGGATAGTGTGATAGGCTTTGTACAGTGGCAGAAGGGGGTAGAATTGGATTTTAAAACTTATGGTAAAAATTTGGACTCAGCTGGATTTCCGTTACTGTATAGGTGCTTATCATTTCTTCCACAGGCAGAAGAATTTGTAATATATCTTAAGACTAATATATCTTTAGAAGTAGCTGAATTGGACTTCTCTTCTGCCCATTCAAACTTGAAGGAAATAAAGGATTGCTTTTAGAGCACTTTTCTTCCAAAATTCTGTGATATGCAATATGTTGATGAGACCTCCGTGATGTGGTATATGAAAACAATGACAACTCAATCACATTTTTCAAAATGGTTAACATATTGTTACATCTACTGCTAACACCAATGGCCTGCTCTGATATGAGGGCTGCCTCTGCCAAGCGATAGGAGATGTCTGACGTCTTGTAGGTCAGCTTCTTAGTGGAGGAGCAATCAGTGATGCAGAAGCTTGTATATTATAAGTGTAATTTGTTCGCTGCAAGAAAGTCCACGAACGTGGATTTCAGAATGTAACAGCGCAACACTGATCGTGATTGGTGAGTTTTTTTTTAAATTATATGAACATTATAATTATAAAAAATAACTACAATATAATATAAAACATTATAATTATACAGCTGGGCACTATCAATATTTAACCTGCAGCCAGTAGCTGCCCTTGAAGTTCACTGTAACCAGATTTCACCTGTATAAAAAATGTTAAGGGGGACCCCACACAGGCTGATTTGCCCCAGGCCCCACAACCCATAGGGATGGCCCCGGAGAGGTTGTTACTGGATTATAGATTGTTGTGTGAAACCATAAATCAAGTGTTTCTATTCAGTCCATGAATTTTGGTATCTAGCAAAGTTATGGATTTAAGCTCCCAGGCTCATCTTTTGAAAGTGTTGTGCAGGTTTCCTTTGAGGATAAGGTCTGACAGGTCAGATATAGAGGATCACTTTGTGAAAAGCGTTGACACACAAGTGATGTGGTGTTTTTGTCTTATATCATTTTCCTTAGTGAGTTCATTGGAGAGCATAGTGATTATCTGGTTTCATCCATATAGTTGTTACGGGGGCATTTAGTGCACTGGATGAGGTATACCACATATTATGATAGATATGTGTTGGATCCATGATTTTGAACAGTGTATTGTGGGGGAAGGGAGTTGAGCATTGTAGCAGTGGAGATGCATCTGCACGTTTTGCATCTATTGTTCTGGCAAGGTGTGGTGCTGCTTTGAGTTGGTGTGTACTGGTCTGTGGAGAGCTTGCTTCTGATGCTGAGTTTGGAGAGGTGGGGGAGTAGTCTGAAGGCCAGAAGAGAAGGATCAAGAAAGATTTCTTTCAGGATTGGGTCCCAGTTGAGTGTGCGTTGCAGTTGTTTTGTGATACCCAGTACGGGTTTCAGTGTGGGGTGGTAGATGACGAAAAGGGAAATGCGGTCAGAGGGGGGTTTATTTCTGTATTGAAGCAGGTTCTCTTGGGGTATTTGGATGGCCTGTTTCCTTGTTTCTCTAATATCCTGGGATTTACACAGCTACAACAACACTGCATACAAGAAAAAGAGCTTGGAAGATAATGTGTAACAGTGACACCTGCTGGCACCTGCCATAAAAAATATTGTCACTTATCAGCCATGCTGAAATTGATATTGAGGCTTTGCAGCTGGTCTATGTCTATTGTTGGAGATAAATTAATGTTGTGGACTCCAGTGTCATTAGTGTCATGTCTTTGTTTATACTATGTACAAGAGGCCTGTTATTCTTAAAGTGAGACAGAACCAGCCACACACAGGCAACTCCTAGAAAACCCAGGTCAGTCACACTGAGCCACTACCAGGAACAGCTGCTCACCTATCCTCCCAATTGCCAGAGAACTTTTCCCTCCTGGCTGAGCAATCACATGCCAGTCAGGAGCCAGAAGAGCAACAGCAGATTCACCCGTAGGTGGTTCATGACCCTGCCCCTCTTCTGTCCTACTTACTGCTCTGCTGATTCATTAAATATTTAGACTAAATATTTGTATTATTTGTGGATTAAGCAGGAAAACTGCTGATCTTCTGACATTTTGGCATACACTAGTAAGCTAGTAGGTTTTGGCTCATAAGTTCATATAGTAAATAATGAAGCACAGAAATTAGAGATAGATACTCCAATGC
The DNA here is from genome assembly GCF_009764565.3 of Dermochelys coriacea. Classification (NCBI taxonomy): domain Eukaryota; kingdom Metazoa; phylum Chordata; order Testudines; family Dermochelyidae; genus Dermochelys; species Dermochelys coriacea. The sequence continues at coordinate 300,662,437 of NC_050068.2, forward strand.
ATGCCCCTTCCACTGAAAGATTGTTCAAAAGAGTATATCCACCTAAACTTTGTCCTGTCTAGTCTTTATTGACCCAAGCGATGTGGCTTCTGCCACTTCCTTTGGGCAACTATTCCACATTCTAATAGCTGTAATTGTTAGGAAATGTTTCCTGATCCTCTTCCAATATTTTCCTTTTCTTAATTTATTTCATTTCCCCCAAGATCATTACACCCCTTAGCATACTGGACAACTTATTTCTCTTTCATCTTAAAATACTTGTAGAAATGGATGCTAACCCCTTCTGCACATCATTACATTTAAAATTAAAATATTCCACTTTAATATTTTCTTTTTCTGAAAGTTCTGCTGTGTAAGAACTCAGGTCAACTAGGTCAATTCAGCTAGAGAAAACATGTTTAAGGCTCTGCAAAGCTAATGGGAAATTTAAAAGCTAACAGAAAAGTCAATCTGTATATCATCTTTTTTACTGAAAAGACCAGGCTAGTTATTCTATTTGATAAAACTACAGCACTTCATAGAAATTAAAAATAAATTAGTCACTTTTGATATTAAAGTGTAAAATAAAGGGATAGAACTCAATAATGAATGGCTTAAAAGATAAAGAAAGAATCCTTAAATCTAAATAGCACAATTAATTTTCTATTTAAAACCCAAAGGGATATAGTGATCGATATTTTTGGCTTCTCTGAGTGATAGCACAATACAGCCTTGACTTTTTTTGTCAGTACATTCGTTTATATATCATGATATAAATACTGCTTTTTTGCATGATAATTATTCCACTTTCTGTTTAAAAAAAAAAGAGAGAGATCGTAGTTCCTCCAAATAAAATAAATTATTAGTGCTCTGAATGCAGAAACTCTGAATCAGACGTGGACTGCTGAGACAGAAAAAATAATGATAAAAATTCCTTTTAAAAGGTTGTTAAACCTTTTCTTGAATGGGAGGAATCAAGTAGGGGATTTTATTCTGTTCAGAGTCTGGGAGGGAAGTATGCCACCAGCCATCATCCTCTCCTCTCCAGATAATTGTGATGTCTTCAGAAAATAGGGATTCATTCATTAATAGCTTCCTTCCATGAACCTTTTGAAATTGCAGTGGCTTCAGTAGTCATTCTGAAGAACCATAGTAGCTTGCTTGCCCATGTAAATTCAGTCATTTTTTATACTTACCTCTCTTCATTTTTCTCTATTTAACGGGGTGGGAGCCATATAGTATGATATTCATTAGCATGACTAAAATAAGAATGTGTCTGCATAAAAACTTATGGTAAATAAGTGTGTTTTATGATTTCCAAATGTTGTGCCTAACTCAGATACTATGGAGCTGGTTGGCGGTATAAAACCCCTAATATATAAATATTACCCTTATAATGATAGCACGGTGTGATGGGGTGTTCAGACCCCACACTGACTAAGAAGGGATTAATGAGAACTTGTGGGCTCAGTCAGCTTTGCCTCACTACAACTGAGAAGTATCAAGCCTGGAGGGAGGGGCTAAAAGTGGGAAAGTCCAACTTAGCAGTGGCTGATGGAGACAGAGAGTGGACTTCTCATGCTAATGCTTGGAAAGAAGGCCTGACTGGGACCAGGGCCTTTCCAGAGACGACTGAAGAAAGACAAGGATGGGGCCAGGATTGATGCAAAACCTGCCAGACATCAGACTTTTATACATGTTTTGTTTCCTGTGGCTAATATATTTTCCTTCTGGATTGGGATATTGAATGTGTTGCCCTTTCTGGGCCCTACCTAGGGTCAGAGTACGACCATGGTCGCCGACAGCCCCTTTTGCCCCTCAAAGAAGACAATAGCCCTCTCGTGTTTTGGCCCTACAGGAGCCCAAAGAGTAGTTTGCCATGAGACCTGAAGTGATGCGGTCACACAAAGGCTCTACTGGGTACAATATCTGCCATTTTTGTGTGAGTCATATATATCAGAATTGTGTGGGGACCTGTTCCATTTACTAAAACAATTGTTTATTTCATTCATTTGGGGAACATTGTAATTTGCTGGGTGATGCTGGTTCTATTTTTTTGTTCTGTCTTGTGGTTTGCTCATTTGCAGCTGATTCAGTTATATGCTGGATGCAAGCAACTCTTACATGCAAGTAACTCTTGCAGTCCTCATGCAAGTCCTCCTTCAACTATGTGCCAGTGTGGATCCCACTGAATGTATGCATGTGCCTCATTGTGTGAGATGAGAGTGTTTTGAATAGTTGTATGTTGGAGCTGTACACAACCCTTATGTTTCCTTGTGCTTCCTGATGAGGGTTTAAAGGGCGGCTGGGGAGGGGAGGCTGCAACCCTCCTTTGGTTTCTTCTTAGCACCTGTGGCAGAGAGAGAAAACTTGGCCACATTGATCCTAATAGCTCCCTACTCACTGAGGCAATTTTGGCTGTTGGACCTTTTGCATTTGGCCTCCAATCCATCTCCTGATTTGCTTGGACATATCCCAGAATTACAGGCAGATGCTCCACCCACATCCTCAGTCATTGCACCTGATGACCTGGATGATGGCTGGTTGAACACCACTGATAGAGACTGTTCTTGACTGGTACAAGAAATCTTCATAGTGAGCAGGAAGCTGTATACTAGGAAGACTTACTTCTCTAAATGGAAACTACCTATGAACAAGCAGTAATGGACTTAATCTGCAGCAAAGGGAGATTTAGGTTAGATATTAGGAAAAAAATTCTAACTATAAGGGTAGTTAAACTCTGGAGTAGGCTTCCAAGGGGGTTGTGGAATCCCCGCCATAGGAGGTTTTTAAGATCAGGTTGGACAAACACATCTCAGGGATGGTCTAAATATACTTGGTCCTGCCTCGGCACAGGAGGCTGAACTAGATGACCTGTCAAGGTCCCTTCCAACCCCACATTTCTATGATTCTATGACTGCCCAGAATAATTTGGACCCAGCTGAGGCTGTGATACCATAGATCTTTGACTACCTGCAGTTTTTGAAACTGGTACATGGTACTTTCCAAGTTCACCTTGCAGCAGTATTAGCATGTCACGCTCTGATATAGTTGTACTCCATTTTCTCCCATCCAACAGCATCAAGATTCCTCAAGGGCCTCCTGAGTACTTACCCACTTGTCAGAGAGCTGACTCCTAAATTGGATTCCTATCTTCCTAAAACTCATGAAGCCTCCATTCAAGCTGCCGCTGGATTGTTCAACAGATCACCTTACCCTTACAGGTCTGCGAGCTCCAAGTCTTTATGGCCAGACCTTCCTACAAAGTCCTTTCTCAGTGACTATGTGGTTCTGAGTCAGCACCCTATTGGCTGTGCCCTTATGAGGTTCTGGGTGGATTAATTAAGAGCACTAAATGTCCTGATTTGAGAACATTGTCCAAGGTAAAAGTTGACCTGAAAAGAACCTACCATTAAAATTAGTAAACTAATGCTCTCTGGACTCAGTAAAAAGGAGCTATCTTAATTAAACCCCTATCAAATTAGCAAATCTAGTTTGGTAGAGTTCAGCTTTAAAATTTAACTGCCACTTTGGCAAATTCATAAAATTGATTTGTATTCATGCTTGCATCCACAATGACTACATCTCAGAGAACCCCAGTTATTGTAGGATATGTAACCACTCTTTATATCCCTTTTTGTGTGTTTGTAAAAGCAGCTGCAGATGCTAAGAACGAGCAGGTTGCTCAATTAGTTCAACCTTTCAGAGCCGCCTTTTAAAATAAAAGGTGTTGATTTGTGTAATAACCTTATTCTAGTGTTATAGTTGGGGATAGTTTAAAATGGATTATTTCAAATTATTTCTATTTTAAAGGACTTGTATTATCAATAGCAGGCACATTGGATCAGATGGCCTCTCTGTTCTCTCTCACTCCTTAGGCTCTGCTCCACTAGACCAACCTGAAAAACACATGACAGGCCAATGATGAACCTTCAGTGACAACTTTTGAAAATTAAACGTCTTCCCCTCTCAGGAAAGCCCTTCAGGAGTCTGACCATCCGCTAACAGATCCAGGACCACCCCGATCTTCATTGGGCTGCCTGAACATCCATATCTTTCTCTTGGTTGATGTGATCTAATTTCATTCACTCTGAGATTTTCTTGTCCGTCTTTTCCAAAGTCCATCATTTAAGATATAGTGAATTAGATGGGAGATAAATCAAGTATCACTTGATGTGGGAGTGGCTGACTAACAGGCCTGCCAATCTAATGGGGCATGACCCTGTTGATAGGAAGGTAGAAGGATATAGTCTGTTTGGGATAAAGGATGGCAGGCAAATAATGGGAACAGAAGGACAAAAAATGCAGATAAGGTTCATGTAAGTAGTTGAACTTTTAGATGTTTAGCTAAATCAATGACCTAAACCTTTTAGATTAAGTCTTTGGTGTATTTCTTTTGTGAATTCCCTTTTTAATTATGGCCAATTGCAATGGGAAGGAACCTCAGTTACAAAGAACACACAAAATAATCTAATTAGTTTCTGTTAGCTTGTGAGGTAAGAAAAACTGAGTCCTAGAGCAGATAATGGATACTTAAATTGCAAGCATAAACCATTGAAGAGTGCCAAAATTGCCTTCATTAAACAGGTTCAAAACTCATTTAGGCTAATTGTCAAATGCAACAAATTCTAGGTCCCAAGATTACTCAGGAGGTAAGCCAGTTATGCTGTAAGTGCAGCCAATTAAAATATTTTATATACTGTACAAGCATAATTTCTTGTACATCCTTATTACATTTCCAACATGAAACCTCCATTTTCTCATGCTCCTATTAAATCTGGCCTACTGACTTCAACAGCACATTGGAAGTTCTGTCAATTGTAAGGGACAAATTAATTGGAACTGGTGCAAGAGGGCATATTTTACACCTCCCTGCACTAGCCTGGCCATTGCCCTAGAAGAACGATTCGCTCTGAAGGAGCATAAGAATTGTTGAAGCTGACTTTCTCTGGGTTTCTTCTGAGTAGAGGGCTTGTGGGAAGTATTTGGTGCCATCAGAACTACCACTGGTTCAATAGAATCCCCTTCCCAATCTAGCACTGCTCCGTTGGGTTACGTCACGAGAAAGCCCTGAGCTTTGGTTGGCTTTCTGCTTCAGTGCTGCCTTTCAGACTCCGACTCACAGGAATCTATGTTGGTGGAATTTGATAAAAATTAAGCCCAAAATCCTTTTTCTAGCAGGAGGTAGCTTTTTGCTGGCAATTGTAGTCCATGGAGACTGAATTACAAAAGAAACGTCATTAGGTGTCACTTCAGGCAGGAAAACCAGGATGTCACCTGTTTTTGGGAGCAATACTATACACCTTCCTACTTGAAAGACCTAATCCATGTGGAAACAACCTCCTTCTGAAAAAGTTTCTGCCCCCCTTGTTCCCTTCCTTTAAAGGTATCTCTACACTACGAAATTAGGTTGATATTATAGAAATCTATTTTATACAGTCGATTGCGAATGTCCACACTAAGTGCATTAAGTCGGCGGAGTGCGTCCTCACTACAGTGGCTAGCATCGACTTACGGAGCGGTGTACTGTGGGTAGCTATCCCACAGTTCCCACAGTCTCCATCGCCCATTGGAATTCTGGGTTAAGCTCCCAATGCCTGATGGGGCAAAAACATTGTCGGGCGTGGTTTTGGGTACATGTCATCAGTTGCCCCTCCCTCTGTGAAAGCAACAGCAGACAATCGTTTCACACCTTTTGTCTGTGCAGACGCCATACCACGGAAAGAGAGCAGCCGGCTCAGCTCATCGACACCGCTGCTGTTGTGTCGTGGGTGCTGCAGCAGATGGTGCAGTAGGACTGCTAACCATCGTCATCCACTGCTTCTGCTGCAACTCTGCTCTGCTGCTATTGTCTCAATAGCAAATTTCTCCATATTGTCTGTCATGGGCTCCCGGGTACATGTGTTCTTCCTCAGGAAATGTGTGCGATGCTAATTGTCTGCTAATTGCTTCCACTGCAACTCTGCTCTCATGAATCCACCTCGCAGGTCCTCTCATTGTTCTCTATAAATATCTATGCTCGTGGCATCCGTTTTTAGCCACCGCTTCTGCTGCAACTCTGCTCTCCTGCAGATGCCATATCACAGCAACCATGGAGCCCACTCAGATCACTGTGGCAGTTATGAGCATTGTAAACACCTCGCACATTATCCTTCAGTATGTGCAGAACCAGAACCTACAAAAGCAGGCGAGGAGGTGACGGCAGCGTGGTGACAAGAGTGATGAGGACATGGACACAGACTTCTCTCAAAGCAAGGGACCAGGCAATTTGGACATCTTGGTGGCAATGGGGCAGGCTCGTACCATGGAATGCTGATTTTGGGACTGGGAAACAAGCACAGACTGGTGGGACCGCATAGTGTTGCAGGTCTGGGATGATTCCCAGTGGCTGCAAAACTTTTGCATGTGTAAGAGCACTTTCATGAAACTTTGATTTGCTTTTTCCTGCCCTGAAGCACAAGAATACCAAGATGAGAGCAGCCCTCATAGTTCAGAAGCGAGTGGCGAAAGACCTCTGGACGTTTGCAATGCGAGACAGCTACCAGTCAGTCGGGAATCAATTTGGAGTGGGCAAATCTACCGTGGGGGCTGCTGTGATCCAAGTAGCCAGCGCAATCACTGAGCTGCTGCTATTGAGGGTAGTGACTCTGGGAAATGTGCAGGTCATGGTGGATGGCTTTGCTGCAATGGGATTCCCTAACTGTGTGGGGCGACAGATGGAATGCATATCCCTATCTCGGGACCGGACCATGTTGGCAGCCAATACATAAACCGCAAGGGGTACTTTTCAATGGTCATGCAAGCACTGGTGGATCATAAGGGGCGTTTCACCGACACCAATGTGGGATGGCCGGGAAAGGTACATGATGATCGCATCTTCAGGAACTCTGGTCTGTTTGAACAGCTGTAGGAAGGGACTTACTTCCCAGACCAGAAAATAACTGTTTCATAGATTCATAGATACTAAGGTCAGAAGGGACCATTCTGATCATCTAGTCCGACCTCCTGCACAGTGCAGGCCACAGAATCTCACCCACCCACTCCTATGAAAAACCTCACCTATGTCTGAGCTATTGAAGTCCTTAAATCACGGTTTAAAGACTTCAAGGAGCAGAGAAGCCTCCCTCAAGTCAACCATGCCCCATGCTACAGAGGAAGGCGAAAAACCTCCAGGGCCTCTCCAATCTGCCCTGGAGGAAAATTCCTTCCCGACCCCAAATATGGCAATCAGCTAAACCCTGAGCATATGGGCAAGATTCACCAGCCAGATACTACAGAAAATTCTTTCCTGGGTAACTCAGATCCCATCCATCTAATATCCCATCTCAGGGGATTTGGCCTATTTACCCTGAATATTTAAAGATCAATTACTTACCAAAATCCCATTATCCCATCTCCTCCATAAACTTATCAAGTAGAATCTTAAAACCAGATAGATCTTTTGCCCCCACTGCTTCCCTTGGAAGGCTATTCCAAAACTTCACTCCTCTGATGATTAAAAACCTTCGTCTGATTTCAAGTCTAAACTTCCTGGTGGCCAGTTTATACCCATTTGTTCTTGTGTCCACATTGGTGCTGAGATGAAATAATTCCTCTCCCTCTCCTGTATTTATCCCTCTGATATATTTATAGAGAGCAATCATATCTCCCCTCAACCTTCTTTTAGTTAGGCTAAACAAGCCAAGCTCCTTAAGTCTCCTTTCATAAGACAAGTTTTCCATTCCTCGGATCATCCTAGTAGCCCTTCTCTGTACCTGCTCCACTTTGAATTCATCCTTTTTAAACATGGGAGACCAGAACTGCACACAGTATTCTAGGTGAGGTCTCACCAGTGCCTTGTATAATGGTACTAAAACCTCCTTATCCCTACTGGAAATGCCTCTCCTGATGCATCCCAAAACCGCATTAGCTTTTTTTCACAGCCGTATCACATTGGCAGCTCATAGTCATCCTATGAACAACCAATACTCCAAGGTCCTTCTTCTCTTCGGTTACTTGTAATTGATGCGTCCCCAACTTATAACTAAAATTCTTGTTATTAATCCCTAAATGCATAACCTTACACTTCTCACTATTAAATTTCATCCTATTACTATTACTCCAGTTTACAAGGTCATCCAGATCCTCCTGTATAATATCCCAATCCTTCTCCGAATTGGCAATACCTCCCAGTTTTGTATCATCTGCAAACTTTATTAGCACACTCCCACTTTTTGTGCCAAGGTCAGTAATAAAAAGATTAAATAAGATTGGTCCCAAAACCGATCCCTGAGGAACTCCACTGGTAACCTCCCTCCAACCTGACAGTTCGCCTTTCAGTAGGACCCGTTGCAGTCTCCCCTTTAACCAATTCCTTATCCACCTTTTGATGTTCATATTGATCCCCATCTTCTCCAATTTAACTAATAATTCCCCATGTGGCATGGTATCAAATGCCTTACTGAAATCTAGGTAAATTAGATCCACTGCATTTCCTTTATCTAAAAAATCTGTTACCTTTTCAAAAAAGGAGATCTACCTTTTGTAAAACCATGTTGTATTTTGTCCCATTTACCATTGACTTCAATGTCCTTAACTAATTTCTCCTTCAAAATTTTTTCCAGGACCTTGCATACTACAGATGTCAAACTAACTGGCCTGTAGTTACCTGGATCACTTTTTTTTCCTTTCTTAAAAATAGGAACTATATTAGCAATTCTCCAATCATTCGGTACTACTCCTGAGTTTACAGATTCATTAAAAATTCTTGCTAATGGGCTTGCAATTTCAGGTGCCAATTCCTTTAATATTCTTGGATAAAGATTATCTGGGCCCCCCGATTTAGTCCCATTAAGCTGTTTCAGTTTCGCTTCTACCTCAGATATGGTAATATCTACCTCCATATCCTCATTCCCATTTGTCATGCTACCATTATCCCTAAGATCCTTTTTAGCCTTATTAAAGACTGAGGCAAAATATTTGTTTAGATATTGGGCCATGCCTAGATTATCTTTAACCTCCACTCCATCCTCAATGTTAAGCGGCCCCACTTCTGCTTTCTTAGTTTTCTTCTTATTTATATGGCTATAGAACCTTTTACTATTGGTTTTAATTCCCTTTGCAAGGTCCAACTCTACTCGACTTTTAGCCTGTCTCACTTTATCCCTACATGTTCTGACCTCAATTAGGTAGCTTTCCTTGCTGATCCCTCCCATCTTCCACTTCCTGTATGCTTTCTGCTTCTTCTTAATCACCTCTCTAAGATGCTTGCTCATCCAGCTTGGTCTACAACTCCTTCCTATGATTTTTTTCCCCTTTCTTGGGATACAGGCTTCCGATAGCTTCTGCAGCTTTGATTTAAAGTAATCCCAGGCCTCCTCTACTTTTAGATCCAGAAGTTCTTCAGTCCAATCCACTTCCCTAACTAATTTCCTTAATTTTTGAAAGTCAGCCCTTTTGAAATCAAAAACCCTAGTTGCAGATTTATTTTTGTTAATCCTTCCATTTAGTTTGAACTGAATTAGCTCACGATCACTTGAACCAAGATTATCCCCTACAACCATTTCTTCTATGAGGTCCTCACTACTCACTAAAATTAAATCTAAAATGGCATCCCCTCTAGTCGGTTCAGCAACTACTTGAAGAAGGAATCCATCAGCTATCGCATCTAGGAAAATCTGAGCCCTATTATTATTACTAGCACTGGTCCTCCAGTCTATATCTGGGAAGTTAAAGTCTCCCATGATCACGCAGTTTCCATTAGTATTTACTTTATTAAAGACATTAAAAAGGGCTCTATCCATATCCAGATTAGATCCCGGAGGTCTATAGCACACCCCAAGCACTATCGTAGGAGAGGCTTTACTAGTTTTCTTCCCCAATGTAATTTTTGCCCAGATGGACTCTGTCTTATCCATTGCATCGCTTCTTATTTCTTTACATTCTACCTCATCGTTGATATACAATGCTACTCCACCCCCTTTACCTTTGTTTCTGTCTTTCCTAAACAACACATACCCTTCAAAACCTGTAGTCCAGTCATGACTACTATTCCACCATGTTTCTGTTATCCCTATAATATCTGGTTTCACTTTCTGCACCAGTAGCTCTAGTTCCTCCATTTTGTTACCTAGGCTCCTCGCATTGGTGTACAAACATCTTAATTTTTGCTGTTTGGCCTCGCTCACATTTTGTACCCTATTAGGCACAGTCATTCTACAGCCAGTATAACCTATTAGACTAGTATCCACACCGCCCTCGCTCCTTATATACATTCTCCTACCCACGGCTGTATCCTTTCTTACTTCGTCGTCTTCCCTCTCAATGCTAAAATCTGGCATGGAGATTTCCTGGACATCTCCCAACCATCCCCTAATTCCTAGTTTAAAGCTCTCTTTATCAGTTGTGCCAGCCTTGATCCTAGAAGTCTATTTCCTTCCCTACTCAGATGAAGTCCATCCCGAGAGAACTGTCCTCTGTCTGTGAATGCCTCCCAGTGGCCATACATCCCAAAGCCCTCCTTATAGCACCACTGCCTAAGCCATCTGTTGACAGTCATAATCTTGTCACGCCTTTGTTGCCCTTCTCTAGGAACAGGAAGGATCCCGCTAAAGATCACCTGAGCCTCAATTTCCTTAAGCATCTTCCCCAGCCTAGCATAGTCTCCCTTAATACTTTCCAGCGAGAATCTAGCCGTATCATTTGTTCCCACATGAAGGATAATTAGGGGATTCTTTCCCGCTCCCTTTAGTATCCTTTTCAACCTCAGGTCTACATCCCGTATCTTAGCACCTGGAAGACAGCACACCCTTCTATTTTCTGGATCAGCTCTAGTTACAGGCCTGTCTATTCTTCTCAATAAAGAGTCCCCGATCACATAGACCTGCCTTTTCCTGGTGACGGTGCTATTCTCCAGTCTCTCCCCTGTTCCCCCTGGCTGCAAGTTCTTTCCATTCCTATTTTCCCTTATAATCCTCTTCAACCCATCCTGTATCCTCCTGGGGCTCATATTTGGTGTAGTCTCCCTTGACTATTCTGCTTTTCCTCTAGGACTAGCCTCTCTTCTCTTCTTCCTTACCCTTCCACCTTCAACAAGTACCTGCTGAGCCCCTTCTTCATTTTCCAACTCTGCAAACCTATTCCTAAGCTCTATTTCTCCTTCACTAGCCCATCTTTTCCTCTGCCTGGTTCTTTTAGTCACATGTTTCCACTGACCACTTTCCTCACCCAGTCTCCCCTCAAAATTCCCCAGCCCTGCTTCCATCTGTGAGTCTGAGCTTTTCCCTTCAAATACCTCATATCTTTGCTCCATCATCTGCTCAAACCCCTTCCTAAACTCAACGAGACTTTCCACCTGCATCTCCAAACCTCGGATCTTTTCCTCCATCAGCTCTATCAGACAGTATTTCATGCAGAAAAAACTCTTACCGGTTCCCCCCTCCAGGATCATGTACATACCACTGCTTCCACATCCAGTCATCCTCAATGTGTCTTCCATTACAGGAGTCACTCCCACAGCTGCCTCTATATCTGTCATCGCCTTCCCACCTGTTGGGGATGTTGAAATGCCTATAGTTATCCTTGGGGACCCAGCCTACCCCTTAATCCTTGGCTCATGAAGCCATACACAGGCAGCCTGGACAGTACTAAGGAGCTGTTCAACTATAGGCTGAGCAAGTGCAGAATGGTTGTAGAATGTGCACTTGGACATTTGAAAGCGTGCTGGCGCAGTTTACTGACTTGGTTAGACCTCAGTGTAACCAATATTCCCATTGTTATTGCTGCTTGCTGTGTGCTCCACAATATCTGTGAGAGTAAGGGGGAGACATTTATGGTGGGGTGGAAGGTTGAGGCAAATTGCCTGGCCACTGATTACGCACAGCCAGACACCAGGGCGATTAGAAGAGCACAGCAGGGTGCTCTGCACATCAAAGAAGCTTTGAAAACCAGTTTCATGGCCAGGCTATGGTGTGACAGTTCTGTTTGTTTCTCCTTGATGCAAACCCGCCCCCTTGGTTCACTCTACTTCCCTGTAATCCAACCGCCCTCCCCCCTTCAATCACCGCTTGCAGAGGCAATAAAGTCATTGTTGTTTCAGATTCATGCATTCTTTATTAATTCATCACACAAATAGGGGGATAACTGCCAAGGTAGCCCGGGAGGGGTGGGGGAGGAGGGAAGCACCAGATGGGGTGGTGGAGGAGGGGAGGAGGGCTGGACAAGGCCACATTGCATTTCAAAATTTATTGAAATTGGGTGGTGGTGGTCGGGGACTCTCTCCTCCGGGGGACTGAGTCATCTATCTGCCGCCCTGACCGGGAAAACCGAGAAGTCTGCTGCTTGCCAGGGGCTAAGATTCGTGATGTGACGGAGAGACTGCCGAGACTCATCAAGCCCTCGGATCGCTACCCCTTCCTGCTTCTCCACGTGGGCACCAATGATACTGCCAAGAATGACCTTGAGCGGATCACTGCGGACTACGTGGCTCTGGGAAGAAGGATAAAGGAGTTGGAGGCGCAAGTGGTGTTCTCGTCCATCCTCCCCGTGGAAGGAAAAGGCCTGGGTAGGGACCGTCGAATCGTGGAGGTCAACGAATGGCTACGCAGGTGGTGTCGGAGAGAAGGCTTTGGATTCTTTGACCATGGGATGGTGTTCCATGAAGGAGGAGTGCTGGGCAGAGACGGGCTCCATCTTACGAAGAGAGGGAAGAACATCTTTGCCAGCAGGCTGGCTAACCTAGTGAGGAGGGCTTTAAACTAGGTTCACCGGGGGAAGGAGACCAAAGCCCTGAGGTAAGTGGGAAAGCGGGATACCGGGAGGAAGCACAGGCAGGAAGGTCTGTGAGGGGAGGGCTCCTGCCTCATACTGGGAATGAGGGGCGATCAACAGGTTATCTCAAGTGCTTATATACAAATGCACAAAGCCTTGGAAACAAGCAGGGAGAACTGGAGGTCCTGGTGATGTCAAGGAATTATGACGTGATTGGAATAACAGAGACTTGGTGGGATAACTCACATGACTGGAGTACAGTCATGGATGGTTATAAACTGTTCAGGAAGGACAGGCAGGGCAGAAAAGGTGGGGGAGTAGCACTGTATGTAAGGGAGCAGTATGACTGCTCAGAGCTCCGGTACGAAACTGTGGAAAAACCTGAGTGTCTCTGGATTAAGTTTAGAAGTGTGTGCAACAAGAGTGATGTCATGGTGGGAGTCTGCTATAGACCACCGGACCAGGGGGATGAGGTGGATGAGGCTTTCTTCCGGCAACTCACGGAAGCTACTAGATCGCATGCCCTGATTCTCATGGGTGACTTTAATTTTCCTGATATCTGCTGGGAGAGCAATACAGCGGTGCATAGACAATCCAGGAAGTTTTTGGAAAGCGTAGGGGACAATTTCCTGGTGCAAGTGCTAGGGGAGCCAACTAGGGGGAGCGCTTTTCTTGACCTGCTGCTCACAAACCGGGTAGAATTAGTGGGGGAAGCAAAAGTGGATGGGAATCTGGGAGGCAGTGACCATGAGTTGGTTGAGTTCAGGATCCTGACGCAGGGAAGAAAGGTAAGCAGCAGGATACGGACCCTGGACTTCAGGAAAGCAGACTTTGACTCCCTCAGGGAACAGATGGCCAGGATCCCCTGGGGGACTAACATGAAAGGGAAGGGAGTCCAGGAGAGCTGGCTGTATTTCAAGGAATCCCTGTTGAGGTTACAGGGACAAACCATCCCGATGAGTCGAAAGAATAGTAAATATGGCAGGCGACCAGCTTGGCTTAATGGTGAAATCCTAGCGGATCTTAAACATAAAAAAGAAGCTTACAAGAAGTGGAAGGTTGGACATATGACCAGGGAAGAGTATAAAAATATTGCTCGGGCATGTAGAAAAGATATCAGGAGGGCCAAATCGCACCTGGAGCTGCAGCTAGCAAGAGATGTCAAGAGTAACAAGAAGGGTTTCTTCAGGTATGTTGGCAACAAGAAGAAAGCCAAGGAAAGTGTGGGCCCCTTACTGAATGAGGGAGGCAAGCTAGTGACAGAGGATGTGGAAAAAGCTAATGTACTCAATGCTTTTTTTGCCTGTGTTTTCACTAACAAGGTCAGCTCCCAGACTGCTGTGCTGGGCAACACAAAATGGGGAAGAGATGGCCAGCCCTCTGTAGAGATAGAGGTGGTTAGGGACTATTTAGAAAAGCTGGACGTGCACAAGTCCATGGGGCCGGACGAATTGCATCCGAGAGTGCTGAAGGAATTGGCGGCTGTGATTGCAGAGCCCTTGGCCATTATCTTTGAAAACTCGTGGCGAACGGGGGAAGTCCCGGATGACTGGAAAAAGGCTAATGTAGTGCCCATCTTTAAAAAAGGGAAGAAGGAGGATCCTGGGAACTACAGGCCGGTCAGCCTCACCTCAGTCCCTGGAAAAATCATGGAGCAGGTCCTCAAAGAATCAATCCTGAAGCACTTAGAGGAGAGGAAAGTGATCAGGAACAGTCAGCATGGATTCACCAAGGGAAGGTCATGCCTGACTAATCTAATCGCCTTTTATGATGAGATTACTGGTTCTGTGGATGAAGGGAAAGCAGTGGATGTATTGTTTCTTGACTTTAGCAAAGCTTTTGACACGGTCTCCCACAGCATTCTTGTCAGCAAGTTAAGGAAGTATGGGCTGGATGAATGCACTATAAGGTGGGTAGAAAGCTGGCTAGATTGTCGGGCTCAACGGGTAGTGATCAATGGCTCCATGTCTAGTTGGCAGCCGGTGTCAAGTGGAGTGCCCCAGGGGTCGGTCCTGGGGCCCGTTTTGTTCAATATCTTCATAAATGATCTGGAGGATGGTGTGGATTGCACTCTCAGCAAATTTGCGGATGATACTAAACTGGGAGGAGTGGTAGATACGCTGGAGGGGAGGGATAGGATACAGAAGGACCTAGACAAATTGGAGGATTGGGCCAAAAGAAATCTAATGAGGTTCAATAAGGATAAATGCAGGGTCCTGCACTTAGGATGGAAGAATCCAATGCACCGCTACAGACTAGGGACCGAATGGCTCGGCAGCAGTTCTGCGGAAAAGGACCTAGGGGTGACAGTGGACGAGAAGCTGGATATGAGTCAGCAGTGTGCCCTTGTTGCCAAGAAGGCCAATGGCATTTTGGGTTGTATAAGTAGGGGCATAGCGAGCAGATCGAGGGACGTGATCGTTCCCCTCTATTCGACACTGGTGAGGCCTCATCTGGAGTACTGTGTCCAGTTTTGGGCCCCACACTACAGGAAGGATGTGGATAAATTGGAAAGAGTACAACGAAGGGCAACAAAAATGATTAGGGGTCTAGAGCACATGACTTATGAGGAGAGGCTGAGGGAGCTGGGATTGTTTAGTCTGCAGAAGAGAAGAATGAGGGGGGATTTGATAGCTGCTTTCAACTACCTGAAAGGGGGTTTCAAAGAGGATGGCTCTAGACTGTTCTCAATGGTAGCAGATGACAGAACGAGGAGTAATGGTCTCAAGTTGCAATGGGGGAGGTTTAGATTGGATATTAGGAAAAACTTTTTCACTAAGAGGGTGGTGAAACACTGGAATGCGTTACCTAGGGAGGTGGTAGAATCTCCTTCCTTAGAGGTTTTTAAGGTCAGGCTTGACAAAGCCCTGGCTGGGATGATTTAACTGGGACTTGGTCCTGCTTTGAGCAGGGGGTTGGACTAGATGACCTTCTGGGGTCCCTTCCAACCCTGATATTCTATGATTCTATGATTCTATGAATGCCAGACTTCTGTTCCTTGGGCAGTCCTCTGGGGTGGAGTGGTTGGGTGACCGGAGGGGGCCCCGCCCCCCGCATTCTTGGGCATCTGGGTGAGGAGGCTTGGAACTTGGGGAGGAGGGCGGGCGGTTACACAGGGGCTGCAGTGGCGGTCTGTGCTCCTGCTGCCTTTCTTGCAGCTCCACCAGATGCTGGAGTATATCAGTTTGATCCCCCAGTAGTCTCAGCATTGCATCCTACCTTCTCTCATCGCGCTGCCGCCACCTCTCATCTTGCTACTGCAACCTCTCATCTTCCTTGTCCATCCTGTCCTCGCGTTCATTTTCTGCTTTCCTGGACTCTGCCATTGTTTGCCTTCATGCATTCTGCTGAGCTTTTTCAGTGCGGGAGGACTGCATGAGCTCAGAGAACATTTCATTGCGAGTATGTTTTTTTTGCCTTCTGCACTAGCCTCTGAGATGGAGATGATAGGGGGAGTGTTGAAACATTTGCAGCTGCGGGAGAAAAAAAGGGAGAGTAGTATTTAAAAAGACACATTTTAGAGAACAATGGGTAGACTCTTTCACAATGAACCAAGCTGTTAACATTAAATAGCACATGTGCTTTCGGTAGAAGGTCGCATTTTGCTTCTTATATTAAGGGTCTGCTGGTTTGGTGTGAGAGATCACACACGCAGGGCCGGGCAACAGAATTTGGCTTGCAGACAGCCATGGTAAGCCACAGTCTTTCGGCTTCTTGAACCTTCATAACATTTGTGAATGGTTTCAAACAGCAGCACCCTCCTTTCCCATACCAAGCACCCGTTGGGTTGGCCATTTAAAAGGAGGGGCTGTACTGGCCACAAATGCATCCCAAGTCTTCAGGGCAAATTAATAATTAAAGCACGCTTGCTTTTAAACCATGTATTTTATTTACAAAGGTACACTCAGCAGAGGTGTCTTCTCTAGCTTCATGGTCCGGGAGCCCGCTTTGGGAGGGTTGGGAGTGTATTGGCTCCAGGGTGATAAACAGTTCCTGGCTGTCGGGGAGAATGGTTTCTCTGCTTGACTGCTGTTCGCTATCCTTCTCCTCCTCATCATCTTCTTCATCCCCCAAATCCTCATGCCTGTTGCGTGAGACTCCCCCCTTGCAGGTGTCCACGGACAGGGGTGGGGTAGTAGTAGGGGCCCCTCCTAGAATTGCATGCAGCTCATCACAGAAACGTCATGTCTGGGGCTCTGACCTGGAGTGGCTGTTTGCCTCTTTGGATTTTTGGTAGGCTTGCCTGAGCTCCTTAATTTTCACGCGGCACTGCTGCGGGTCCCTGTTGTAGCCTCTGTCCATCATACCCTTGGAGATTTTTGCAAATATTTTGGCATTTTGTCTTTTGGAACGGAGTTCTGATAGCACGCATTCGTCTTCCCATACAGCCATCAGATCCAGTACCTCCCGTTTGGTCCATGCTAGAGCTCTTTTGTGATTCTGGGTCTGTATGGTCACCTATGCTGATGAGCTCGCCACACTGGCCAAACAGGAAATGACATTCCAAAGTTCCCAGGGCTTTTCCTGTGTACCTGGCTAGTACATCCTGAGTTGAAAGTGCTATCCAGCGTGGTCACAATGGAGCACTCTGGGATAGCTCCCAGAGGCCAATACCATCGAACTGCATCCACACTACCCTAAATTCGACCCAGTGATGTCGATTTCATCACTAATCCCCTCGTCGGGGAGAAGTACAGAAATCAATTTTAAGAGCCCTTTAAGTTGACAAAAATGGCTTTGTCATGTGGACGGGTGCAGGGTTAAATCAATCTAACATTGCTAAATTTGACATAAACTTGTAGTGTAGACCAGGGCTAAGAGAAGAATGTCGATTTGCATTGGACACAGCAGAGGAGATATGGGTTGTACTTAATATCACCTTTTCGGTAACCTGTAAAATATTCTAATAAACCTTTACTTTTTAGATGGATCCATTGGCATGTAATTTTTTAAATATCTTTCCGGCAGTCATTTTAAGGGACTATTTTATTTTGTTTTTAATTATTTGTAACCATTATTGCTCATATGGTGAAACTTTATCACATGCTTTGCTGAACAGAGATGGATTTAAACATGGTTGTACATACTTAGAAGTACATACAATATACTTTTTCAATAGGCATTGGATAGTATGGCTATTCTCCTGAATGAGGTCTAAAGTAAAATGGTTGCCTCTGTATGTAAATCAAAGCAAAAGGGATCAAATAGAGTGAGTTATAAAATGTAGTGATTCTTTTAAATAGTTTCAATTTTTTGAGAAAGTCATAACTGAATGCAGGAGCTAACGGAATAGAACAACAACCAAAGAATTGGCTTTTTTTTAAAAAATAAAGAATATATTTTGCCCCAGGAGCTATGGAGCATGAGAACTGGAGAAACCGAACGATCCCTCATCGCTAGCAGAACGATTTGTTGAACAGAGGTCAATGGCTGGGTAATGTGCTGAATCATGCATTGCAGCTATTTACACTGAATCTAGCCTATGGATAATCTGAAGATTTCAGCTCAGAATTAGGCCATTTTATAATTTTCTTAACAAGCACAAACATTCATCTGTGTAAATTATATATATATTTCCATCAGTTCTTTTCACAATCTATAGAAACATGTGTATTGATCATGCTAGTGCATATGTCTGATTGTTTTATGCTGTATCTTTTGACTAACAAGCAAGCAAGTTATAAACCTGCAGTCTAATAGTTCCCCTTATTTATCCTGGGAACTGGGAGGAACAAGAGAATAGAATGGCAACACAGAACAACCTATACTTTAAATTTTACATTTTATTTCTATCAGCACTATTATTAACAAATGTTCAACTGAAAACTAGGTTTTGATGGAGGGATAAAAATCTGCAATCTGTCAGATTCCATAATGCTTATCAGTAGCCTGGCAATTCTAATTCCTTGAATCTGTTATAACAACACAAGGTCCCCAGATATTAGCTGTAAAACCAAACTATAATTATTTACCAGAGAAAGAAACTGCTGAGATACACTATACTATATACTTTCATTCTGGTAGTAAATTACTAATGACAGCAATAGAAGAAGAGCCTAATTAATAACAAAGCTATCTAAAGATTGCATGGAGTTTTTTTTCCCTTGAGCATGAAAGTGATGTTTTTCATAATTATTTTGATTTTTGGCAATATTACTAATAAAATACTATGATTATTTTCATAGTAATATTCTACCAATCATTTAATTTTCTTATGTAAAACCAGGCTTTCCTAGAGGTATTACTGACTATAAAGAAGTGTAGATATAAGTAGACAACCCCCTATACACGCAGACACACCATCTTTGCTTCTTTTCATAGGGAACATGAGACCTAGTAATGGGTATTGAACTAATTAGGTCCCCAGGGTCTCATGATAGCCATTGACTCATATCTCAATAGCTAGGTTTTCTTTCACTTCTGGAAACTACAGAGCAAGGCAGGTACTTAAAATCACTGCTGGATTTTCTTTTAGCCTCCTGATGAGTTTAATAAGTGTGTGCATCTGTGCTAAACTTTTAATTAAGCAGATACCAAATTTTAAAGTGTTTGTACAGCATTTTCTTCCATTAAAATAGCTCCCTTTGCATTGACTTTCTGTTTGAAAGGGATAGTCACAGCAGGTCCACAGTTCTTGAAGTCAGATCAGATAGGGTGGTGAAGAAAATATGTACTTGCTAATTATGTCATACATTTTTACAGACAAAGGCAATATTACATGAAACTCAGGGTAATTTATTTATTAGCAGATAATCCACCTGAATAGCTAGTTAAGGAATCTTGAGGGTGCTATTATGAATTTGCTAACAATGACTTGACACTTAAGAATTTCTTTTCCCCTGCATTTCATCAACTGCTTCAGACAAAAATCAGAATTCATGAGTCTTTCTGGTAAATCTAGTTTACTAGAGGGAGAATTGTGGTTTTTTTAAGTTAAAATATAAAACCTTCCTCTCTCTGCCAAAGGAATGTTAGATTTTGGAACAAGGCTGGGCCAGGCATGGGAGAGATTTTGAGACATGCTCCTCACCAGGAGAGTCCTCCCTTTGACCTCAGTATCATGATCAGTGAGGCTGGAGTCGGAGGACCCATGTTTCCTAGAAGGAATCATACTCAGGAACATCAGTGGAACAGGGAATACAGAAAGTTAGGCTGAAAGCAACTCAACCACATGGACAAATCAGTCCCCAGAGTTTAATAAAGTTCCACTTGTTCAGCATAACTTGCATTCAGCTTCACTCATTGCAAATGGAACATGATGGCACCATCTGAGCAGTGAGTTCTTTGCAGTGCAGCAGCTGGCAGTGTGGGCCATGGAACTCAGTCTGACTCCCTTCACCCAAGCTCTGGATTTTGCAGATGCAATCCTAGCTCAGTGATGGGCCTAGAGGAAGGAGGAGTTCAAGCTGTACACAGAGGTGGTCATGCAGGAAGACAACAGGAAAGGAAAGCTGTCATTTTACCTTATTATACCTATAACAAGACAGAGAGGTATGCAGTACTCTAAAGCTTACCACTGCCTCAAGCCTCATAGTAGCCCTAGGAGCTATTGTTTGGGCACCTACTGTTCCCCAAAGCAGAACATGACTGTAAAATGACACAGATTTTTCACTAAAGAAGAAGAGGGGATAGACCTCTATATTACAACCTCTCTCCCCCTGGCTGCTACATACAATTTTGGGGACTTGTTGATAGGCATACATGCAGCACTAGAGGTATTCCAGAGAAGACTCACCCAAGTGCTGGAAAGACAGTTTAGGTGAAGATAACTGCAGATGATATCCTCATTGTATGTGAAGGGAGCAATGATACAGAAGCTGAACAAGACCATGATAGAAAACTACAAGCATTTCTACAGTGATGCAGGGACAACAACATATAACTCGCTTGGGGTGCAGGGCAGTCTACAATAGACACTGTCCTTACCCTCCAGTTTCTGGTGAGCTGCACCAAGAATTTAACCATCCACTTCATGTGGCATACACAGACATCAAAGAGGCTTCTGATTTGGTCAGCAGGTCAGCACTTCGACTGCACTGAAAGGAGTTGGTTTTCCAAATGTGCTGCTAAATCTGGTGTATGATCTTCACATTGGTAGCAATGCGAGACTGAGCATGGGTTCACAGCTTTCACCACCTTTCTACACAACCTCAGGTGTGTGGAAGGGAGAAATGGTCACCCTGGCACTATTCTGTTGAGCTACTGACTGCATATTAGGACTTGCCATTCCACATGTTGGAATCAAGTTTGGCCAAGAAGTGTTTACCAACCAAGACTATGCCAACCACACTACCTTGCTTGTGGAGAAGGCAGAGAATTTCAAGCTCCCACCCTCCAAGATCTCCAAGATGCTAGCTGCCCTCTTAGCTTGAACATCTCACAGAGGAAGACCAAGGTTCAGAACCTCAGAGCTGGACCAGAATGCCTGGTGCAGGTGGGGTTGAGTACTGTGGAGAGAATTGATGAATTCATCTACCTAGGCTGCAACAGCCAGTCACAGCAAACTGGATGTTTTTTGACAAATAGGTCTGAGTGCCTGCTGCATGAAGTTCATGTCTTGCTTATGGATGCAAAAACATCTTTGCTCTGGGATAAAGTTTAGGATCTATTAAACTTGTGTATCAGCTGTACGGGTATATGGGTCAGAAACCTGGATCCTCTTACAGGCAGATTTGGAGCATCTGGAGGCATTCCTTATGTGCTGACAGTATTGAATCCTGAACATAAAGTGGCCTGACTTTGTGCAAAATGTCACAATCTTGCAAAGGTCTAGCTTTCCTTCAGTCTCCCAATTTATTCAACAGCAGCATTGTATGCACGTTGCCAGGATGGACAAAAACACACCACCACACTGTGTTCTCAAACTCTTCAACAGCACCTGAAGGGGTGCACCCCTTAGCCCTACCTTGTGCCACTCATGGGGCCACTCCAGAAATTTGTGTATTTGCAGGATTGAGCCATATTTGGGAACTTTACTACATGACACCTGGGGCACTGCTATCAACTGTGGTCACTCTGACTGGCTGTTCCTTAGTGGACTACATGTTTGATGGAAGCCATGAAATCAATGGGGCTACAAAAGTTAATGGGGGCCTGTCAGGGGGTACTCACTCACTGCAAGTGGCAGCTCCTCCTGGCTGTTTTGGGGATTAGCTCTCTTCCAGTGCCTCCCCTTGCGATCTCTCAATTCGTTCTCCTCTCACTCACTCCAGGATCTGCAGCTTCCTCTTTGTGAGTTGGCTTTCTAACCAGATCACTATGTGTTTTCCCCCTTCTGGGGTATAGAGACTTACTGGACCCACTGTCAAGGCACTACCACTCTGTCAGTGGCTAGTAGGGGAACCTGGGCCTATCCAATACTCCAGGTTCCAGCCCAGGGACCATACAACATGCAGCCAAGGTCTACTCAATCCCCAATCTTGCGGCTCTCTCCATGGGCTGCTTCCTACTCTGCCTCTGAGAGGCTTTCTTCTCCACCCCTCTCTGTTCTGGCTATGCCTTTCTTTCAGGGCCAGGCTCCCAGGGGTTCTACTCATTCTCAGGGTTCCCTCCTTCTCTCCCTAATGTGCAGAGGGTGGCCACAGACTTTCTCACTGCCCCCTTTCTGTTGCCAGCTTCCTGGCTTTATACTTGCCGAGTCCACACCTGCCCAGCTGAGCTCCATTTCCCGATTGGGGGTTGCTTTGCCAGCCTAAGCTCCTTATGTGTGGCCTGTCACACTAACTCAGCTTCCTTAGCTCTTTCAGGGCAGCCGTGGGGGTGAACAGCCTACACAGGGTTCTTAAAAGTTATACACGTGTGAGTGTCTTCAGGATCAGAATATGTTATTTGTGCAGGAAACTTGCCTTCCCACATGGCTAGCAACCTACTGGCACTCTGTAAACAGTCTTCTATTTCCAGTACTTAATTTAGTGTAATATGTATACATAGGGGGCAAATTCTCTCTCAGATATGTGTGTGCAACAGATATTGACTTCTGTGCACACAGATTGGCTTGTAATATAATGTTTATTTCCCTCTGAAACAAGCATTAAAATTGTTGTTCTTAGAAAAATCCCACAGAATTGGGGAAATAGAATCAGACCAAATGAATACTTGTGCACCTAAGAAATGAATTATTTCATGAACCTTTGGGGTGTTTTGTTAATATAAAGTAAGAACAGGGGGATGTTAGGATTTGACCCCTATATTTTTTATATTTAAACTTCTGTAACTTGTGTTTCCATGCCTGCTTGCCGAGATTGACAACATAATGATACTATACAAAGCCTGCAGATATAATGTTCTGTTTTGTTAGCTCAGGAGTGGTGTCTACAGGCTCCAGTGAAATGCCAGAACCACTCTGATATCAGATTTACCATAATCAATTCATTCTATATTGTTTCTTGAAGTGATATTTTAGTGATACTGAACCTGTTTCATGTCTACAGCTACAGTTTTTACTTTTCCTTCATTCTCCCTCTCAGTTTGAAGGAGACAATAAAAATGAGATATATTTTTGACAATTCATTGTTATCAAGAATCTAGCTGTGATGCATTATATAATACAGAATTCCTCTTAACAGAAATAGATCTAAGTGCTTTTTCTTCAAAATAAAGTCATTTAATTGAATTAACTCTTAGTAATGTACCACACATGTAATACATGTCTGACTGTGGTGGACCTCAGAAAGTATTGCTGAAATGCAACAGGGTGGGAGAAGCTGTGAAAGCTTTCAGAAAGTACCAGTAAAACTCTGCTCTCTCCTTGTATTCCTTTCAAGAACCTGTAATAAGATTCAGCACTTGTTGCTCCAAATCATATTTGTGTGATCACACAGCCCTCTGAAAACATTTTAATAGGCACTTTTTCAACTGCATATTCATACATGCTAGCGCCCTATACCCTATAGAACTTTTGAAGTTAGAGATGCCAAGACGCCAAAGTCTCCCAGAAAGGCCCTTAAAGCTGCCAGACACTTTCTGAAGCCATCTTAAAAGAAAGAGGCACTATTCAGGGAGACCTGCAGGGAACAATTTCTTTTGATGGGTTATCATCTGGATCCAGAAGGCAGAGAGTTTATTGTGTTTCCCCAGATACAATTTTCATGAGTGACTTTGTGTGTGTGTGTGTGTGTGTGTGTGTGTGTGTGTGTGTGTGTGTATGTGAACTCTTATTAATAATCTTCTTGCTTGAAATAGCCCGATCTGTATGTGCAGCACTTTACTTTTATTCATTGCTAGCTTTGAGTTAACTTTGCCCAGCGCTGCATGGGTGTGCAAGAGGGCACGGGGGCATAGGTGCTGACTCCTTGAGTGCTCTGGGGCTGGAGAACCCACAGGGAAAAATTAGTGGGTGCTCTGCACCCACTGGCAGACAAGCTCCCCTCCCCCCCTGCCCAACTCCTCCTCCTCTGCCCCCCGGAGTGTGCTACATCTCCCGCTCCTCCGCCTACCTCCCAGCGCTTCCCTCCCGGTCACCACCAAACAGCTTTTTGGCAGGCATGCTCTGGGAGGGAGGGTGGAGGAGCAGGAACATGACATGCTGAGGGGAGGAGGCGGTGAAGAGGTGGGGCTGGGGCGGGGATTTGGGGAAGGAGTTGGAATAGGGGCAGGGAGGGTTCGGAGTTGGGGTGGGAACTTTGGGGAAGGGGTTAAAAAGGGGGTGGGGCAGGGCTGGAAGGGGCAGGGCCTCATGAAAGGGGTGGAGTGGGGGCGGGGCTGGGGCAGACAGGCTGCCACTGTGCCACTTGAGAGCCACACTCAGCTTTGGTAATTATCGAGGGTTGGTGGTGTTCTACTAGCCTGTTGTGGACATGTGTGAGTGCTTGAGACTAGGTAAAGTGTAGCTTTAAGTGAAAGCACTCTTGTGTTGTCCTGTTTGTGCCAACCATCTATCGGATGGCCGTGTCTCCCCTGATTTATTTCCTGACATCACCTCGCATAGAGTAAAAGTTATCAAGAACTTTGTGTTGAAAGAACCCCAGATAACAGGTGCTACTGGCTGACTGGAGTCGGAATACTGAATTTCAATACTGAATGAGAGTTGATAGGTAATATAGAGACGGGCTGTGAAGAGCCTTGAAGAGAAGTTGCTTATGTTTGAGCAGAAGAGAAGGGGGAGCCAGTGGAGACATTCAATGAAAAGGGTGATGGGGTCAAAGTGACAGACTAGGGAAATGATCTTTGCAGCAGCATTCTAAATGGCTAGGCGTGGGACAAGACTGCATTTGTCAAGGTCAGAGAAAAGGATGTTGCATTAACTGACAAACAAGATGATGAGAATCTAGATGAGAGTTTTACCAGTGTGGATGGATGGGAAAGGCTGTATCTTAGAGATGATACTCAGAAAGAATGTGCAAGACTTAACATAGCCTGGATGTGAAGACCTAGTGAGAAGTCCAAACTGGAGAGGACACCCAGGTTACAGGCCTCAGTGACATTCAAGTTGGCAGTGATGTCCATGGTTATTGAGAAAGGAGGTAGTGGGGAGTGCCTGCAGATGGGTGGGAGGACGATTAAGACCTCCATTTTAGTGATACTGAGCTAGAGCTGGTGGCTAGATTTAGATACTATCTAAATCCACGAGGCGATGTCAGAGAAACAGGCTGAGATTTTAATTTGGACATCAGGAGACAGGTGTGGAGTACAGAGGTAGATCTTGGGGTTGTCAGCACAGGGATGGTGGTTGAATTTGAGTTTGTTGATGAGATTACTCAGAGATAAAGGGTAGAGGGAGAAGAGAAGGGGACCAGGAACAGAGCCCTGTGGAATCACCACAGAAAGTTAGAGGGAAGATGAGGAAGATCCTCCAGAGGACATGCTGCAAGAGTGATTGAAGAGATAGGAGAAGAACCAGGAGAGGACAGGGTCATGGAACCCAAGGGAGGATAAGATCTCAACAAAAGGAGCTGACAAATCAAGGAGGATGAGGATAGAGGACTGGTTCTGAGCTTTAGCTAGAAAGAGGTCATTAGAGACATTGGCAATAGAATCTTCATTGCAATGCCAAAGTGTGGACTCCAGATTGGAGAGGGTTTAAGACAGAATTGGAGGAAAAGCATTCTAGACAGTAACTGAAAACAATGTGTTCCGGGAGATGGGGCAGTAGCTGGGGAGGCAAGTGAGGTCAAGAGTGTTTTCTTAAGGTGGGAGAGACTAAAGGAGGGTTCTCACAACAAAAAGTTTTGTTCTCTAAAAATCTCTGCTCAATGTGCAGCAGTAGTCAAAAAAGTTAACAGAATGTTAGGAACCATTAGGAAAGGGATAGATAGTGGCATTATGATATATTTCTGTCTTACTATCTAAATCCATGGCACATCCATGCCTTGAACACTGCATGCAGTTCTAGTCATCCCATCTCAAAAAAGGTATATTAGAATTGAAAGAGGTATAGAGAAGGGCAAGAGAAATGATTAGGAGTGTGGAAAAGCTTCCATATGAGGAGAGATTAAAAAGACTGGGATTGTTTTGTTTAGAAAGGAGATGACTAAGTGGCATATGACAGAGGTCTATAAAGTCATGAATGGTGTGGAGAAAGTGAATAAGGAAGTGTTATTTACCCCCTTCATATCACCCACAAGATCCAGAGGTCACCCAATTAAATTAATAGAGAGCAGGTTTAAAACAAACATAAGGAAGTACTTCTTCACAAAATGCACAGTCAACCTCCAGAACTCATTGCCAGGAGATGATCTGAAGGCCAAATGCATAACTGGGTTCAAAAAAAGAATGAAATAAATTCATGGAGGATAGGTCCATCAATAGCTTTTAGCCAAGGTGGTCAGGGATGCAATCCCATGCTCTTGGGTGTCCCTAAGCCTTTAACTGCCAGAAGCTGGGACTGGATGACAGGGGATTGATAATTGTCCTGTTGATAATTGTCCTGTTCCGTTCATTCCCTCTGAAGCACCTGTCACTGGCCACTGTCAGGAGACAGACTACTGGGTTAGAGGGACCATTGGTCTGAGCCGATATGGCCAGTCTTATGTTCTTATTCTGCAGAAAATACGGAGGTACATTTTGCCTGATGTTCTTGTCATGTTAAGCAGCAAAAAAATTTTAAAGAATCACTTATTAGTTTAAGTGTATCTAGCCATCTGGTAAAAAGAAAAGTAGTACTTGTGGCACCTTAACGATTAACAAATTTATCTGAGCATAAGCTTTCGTGAGCTACAGCTTATGATCAAATAAATTTGTTAGTCTCTAAGGTGCCACAAGTACTCCTTTTCTTTTTGCGAATACAGACTAACACGGTTGCTACTCTGAAACTAGCCATCTGGTGTACCACATAAAATTCCCTAATGCCCTAAGTCTGGATACAAGTAAACATAAAACAGGATACTCATTGAAAAGACAGATCAGATGCAAATTAAAATATACCATTTAAATGCTTGATAGAATTTTTCTGACAGCTATCAAATGAGATGAATTAGATTAGTGTGGGAGCTGTTGCACCAAACTGGTATGCAATATTCAGTTTTGACAAGAATGGGATTTCTTGTCTCATTCCTGAAAATGAACTCTTAAGAAACCAGGTTTGTGAGCCTGGACTGAAGAAAGAGAGGATTGAAAAATCTTATCTCAGATCCATTTTTAAAAAAAACTGATCAATTTCTGGTTTCCTCCTTGCCCCTTAATTATTATTATCTCATACAATTATCCATGTCATGTTTTCTGATATGGACTCTCAATTCATCTTACTTATATTCTTACTTTCAGTGCTTCACACTCTTTCGATTATGATTATTAAGGAAAGCACCCTTTTCATTTTTGTTCAAAATTTCCACATCTCCTATGGGGTTTTCAAACACTGAGATATGGAGTCTTGAGACTGATAAAATAGGAGCCCTTGTTTTGATTTAGGTTATTAATATACAGGACAATATCACAAATCAATGCAAAACTTAATCACTAACCATATTTACACAGCTTAAAGGAATTCTACCAGAGCTGGCATGCACAACATTTGCCCCACTTATTTTCCCTTTTGTTTGCAAGCACTTCTATACAGCATTATTCCAGAAGCAAATGCTTCCATGCTCTTTTCCTCCCTAAAACAAAAACAATACCAGCTGCAACTCACAATTTGTCAGCAAAGCTAGGCCCATTTGCTTTGTTGGCATACTGACCCAGAGGATGTAGGATGCTTTCCTTACTTCCTTTCATGGGCTGTAATAAAGGTTATAGGTCACTTGTTAGTCCGCCTTCCACACAAATAAGTGGGCAGGAAATGGGTGTAGACTTAATTCTGTCCCCTCTACATCAGTGTGCTGGCTAGTGCAGCTGAGCTGGCATGGAGGAAGCAGTAATCTGCACCAGGTACAGAGTTGGCACAATTGCTTTCCCAGAGGAGTAGGGTGACCAGATGTCCCATCTTTAAAGGGACAGTCCTGTATTTAAGCCCTCCCGACTTTTTCCTAAAAACGGGCAAATTGACCCATATTTTATATCTCTTTCTCCCTCAACCTGTCAGTTGTAGCAGGTCCTGCCGCTGGCCAGATCCCTTCTCGCTAGCCACCCACCCACCAACGACGATGGGGGTGGTTGTGCAAGGCTGGTGTCAGGGCAAAGCTGCAGCTTGCAGGGCTGGCCGCTCCTCCTGCTGCTCCATCAGTGTAGCCCTCCTCACTGCATGCTGTCTCTCAGGCAGCAGGGCCCTGTCCCGTTTCCAGCCAGCACTGGCTGTGCGCTGCAAGCTGTGGTGGCTGGTGAGCGTGGACTGGCTATGTGTCACCTCTGCTGCCCACCTGGAACCCCATTATGTGCTCCCCATTTCACTGTCCTCTCCCTGCTTTGCCCCATCAGCCTCCCTCACCAGCCCCTCTGCTCCTCCATATCCCTCCAGTTGGGGCGCGTTCCACTCCCGGCGCTGTGCGGAGAACCAGCCCCTGGTTGGAGTGCTCAGCTCACCAACAGCCTGGCAGGCAGGCTCCTTCGTTCTCCCACTGCCTCTGGCTGGGCTGGTGATCCAGGGAAGCTCAAGACCCTCTGGTCTGGGGCGCTGGCTAGGAGGAGCAAAGCCCTGCATGTGCCAAAGTCTGCACAGCACTGGCACGGGGAAGCCTCTCTGCTCTTCAGCTAAACTCCGGAGTGGCAGCGGAAGCGATTTCCAACCTCTTCATGCCCTGAGTCTGCAGGCTCCACAACAGCCCCCTGGACAGGGGTTTAGCACCCTCTTCACACCCCACCCCGCCCGGGTCCTGCCCTCAGGGAACATGGGGCTGCTCTGTTCCCTAGGCATCCTCCCCTGCTGAGCCATCTCCCTGGGTGGCTTTGCTGAAGCCCTTGCAGTCCCTGGGCCCTGCATCCTTAGGGCTTAACCCCTTCCTGCCCATGCTGTAACTGCAGGACAGGAGGTGGCTGGGTTGTGTTGGTGGCCAGCAGCAGCCTGGAGGTGTTAGCTGCCTTTTAACACTCTGCATGCAAGAAGGGATAAGCTGCTTCAGCCACCAGGGAGTGGGGGGGGGGGGGAGAGGGGAGGGGGGAGGAAGAGATGAGCTCTGCAAAGATATGGGCCAAGTCATCCCTTCCCCCCCTCCTTCTCCCCTGCAGCTGGAAGTAGCTCCCATCCCTTCCCTCCCGTATAGTGCTGAAAGGCTGCTGCTGGCCACATCAAGGTGTGAACCCTGGCAGAAATCTGGGGGCGGGGGGCACATGACTCAGCATCCCTGTCCCCCCCACAACATGTTGCCTTGGGAACATGCAGTGCCAGGAGAGGCGGATCCATCGGGGGGGGCAGCCAGGCATGGAGGGCAGAGAGAGCTGGATAGGGAGGGTCAGGTTGGTCTGTCACCCCCCGGTGTGAGAGAGGTGTATGGGACTGTGTGTGTGTCACCTCTACTCATGTGTTTGTGGGGTGGGGTGTAGGGGTGTTTGTGTCACCCCTTCCCATGTGAACCCAAAAAATAAGAAGTTAAATAAAAAGAATCCAACTACGCAGTATTTCTTTTTAACAGGGGATAAGTCAACTTGATGTTAATTTGAACGTTTGTACTGCATAATTCTGATTGCTGAACTCGCTTGAATATGAATAATTTTACCAGGTGTCCCATATTCAGCATAAGGAAATATGCTCACCCTACAGAGGAGCAAGGAGAAAACCATGAACTCAGTGCAACTATGGGCTTGTGGTAACTCCACAACTGAACCCTCAGTGTTTTAATTCACTCTAGCTTTCAGACACCATGGAAAAAACAAGTGGATACTGTGCTAATGTGCATGCATTAATATCATGCCTTTAAGTGTTTAAACTTAAAAAAAATTGGGACTGATTTTTCTTTTGCATTGACTGTTTTTCTTTGATGGATGCTATGAAACTAGCCCAGTTTAAACTTTTTTTTTTTTTGCTCAGCCATTTGAATGAGATGGGCACAACATTTCAATAGGAACACCATTGCTCCCTTGATCCCCACATTTCCATAACTCCAAAAGACCTGAACCTATTTGCTCAAGATTTCCAGGAAACAAGCAAACAAACAAACAAAATCCTTTTTACGCTCAGATCACCAGCCTGTGGGAATCTGTTTGGAAAGCTTGTGATCAGCCTCAAAAGTATGTCTAGAAATCGTATGACAGGTTTCAGAGTAGCAGCCGTGTTAGTCTGTATTCGCAAAAAGAAAAGGAGTACTTGTGGCACCTTAGAGACTAACACATTTATTAGAGCATTAGCTTTCGTGAGCTACAGCTCACTTCATCGGATGTATCCGATGAAGTGAGCTGTTGCTCACGAAAGCTTATGCTCTAATAAATGTGTTAGTCTCTAAGGTGCCACAAGTACTCCTTTTCTTTTTAGAAATCGTATCTCACTCTTAATTATAATACACACTACCTACAAATGTAATAATTATTAGGCTTTACTGTGTTTAGCTTTCAGTATGAAAACCCATGGTGGTAGGAATGCAGATTAATGTTGAAAAGTAAAGAAGATTTTCTTAAACAAAGGAAAACAATGCTGTAAACTTTCTCATGTCATCCTGTTGGAGTTCATTATATTACAAAGATATTCATATATGCAATATATACATGCTGACTGTCTTGAGTGTTTAAACATGGCCAAATTATTCCTCACCATCCTCTGAAGTTGCCAAGGGAATACAGCATGAACCTCTTTTTGTTTAGTGCTCTTTAAGCCTCAGTCAATATCCATTTCCATCCTTTGAGTTTAATGAGCAAAAATTGAATGATAATAATTACTGTATTTTCAATACCTGAACCCTTGAGACTAAACAGAAGCATTCAGTTAAAGAGGAATGAGACTCTGGTATTGCCCTGTTAACTAGCTCAAATACAGTTCAGTTAATGAAGTGTTTTTAAGGTTCCTTAATGCTTCTGGGGTGACTGAGCAGTTGCAAAGTGCAGCAACAGGCAGTAAGGTCTATTAAGCAGGAGAGAATCTTTCAATACTAGTGAACACAAGGTCCTGTAAGCCAAAAGAATAACACACATAAATTTCCCCTGCTTGGGAATGAATCTAGCTCAGTCTCCCCCCAAGCAATCTCCTCCTTCTCTCTCTCCAGCACCCTTCATATAGTCCTTCCTGGAAAATCTGTACAAGGGGGAAGGGGAAGGGGAACTAGAGTTAATCCCTTGAGTAGCAGGAATGAAGCAATGTCCCTGGACCCTGTAACAAATCCTTAACTCTCAGGCATTATATACAGAGCTTGTATTGTTGCTATCACTAATTGAATAGGATTCCCCAGCTTCATGCTTTAAAATCTCAGTTGCAGTAGCTCAGCCAATTGGGATGATTATTTGGTCTCCAGGAAACAGACCAGATGAGATGTTAGATTTGTCAGGAAGAAAATGGAAGAATCTGCTTTTTAACGAATGGCAAGCCACATGGGAAAGTTTTAACAAGGAACAAAACTTGTAGAGGGTGGCTTCTGGCAGGGTTAATTTGGTGCTCTATTCTGTGCTGGTGGTTAAAAGAACCCCCAGACCTGGCCCTAATCATCTAGTAATATTTTTTTCTGGTTTCCCTGTGTCAGAAGCATGGTGCAAGCTCACTTGCAGATGCTGAGTATATCCTGATTAATTTTAGCTTGGTATGAATTTCTAAAGTAAAATAGTAGCTCAGATGTGTCAAACAGACCTTCCTTCCCTCCCTTCTCTCCTACATCCAGTTAATGATATAAGATACAGTAATCAGGAATTTGAGTTTGTCAGTTATTGAAATGTACGAAACCACTTTTTTTTAAATAAAACCTGCCTTTTGTAAAGGGATAAAATTGTTTATGTCTATAAATGTTATCAATTCATGTCCATAACAATAACAAATTGTCCTAGTCACACAGACCAAACAGGCTATCTAGTCCAATACTCTGGGCCTGAGAGTGCGATGCTGCTACATGCTTCAGAGGAAAGCATAAAACCCTTCTAATTCACCTTGCTGAACTATACTGGACACCTGCTTTAACACCATACCATGGATAACATCTCTTCTTGACTAGTGACGAAAGGTGATCTTGGGATTATGATCCTGTACTACAATGGTTAAGATCTGGATTTTTAATTCCTGTCCTGAGAGACATCCTCTCACTTACCCTTCTTTTTGCAGAAAGCATTTTCCACACCCGAGTTTGCATGTATGTAAAATAAAGATGTATGTGTGCAAACTGTATTTGTGTCTGCACGCAGGGTTATTAGACATCTAGTGTGGGATTTTCAAAAGCACTCAGCATTGGGCCTAACTTTTCTCCAATGAAAGGCAATGGGAAAACTCCCATTGACTTCCTTGGGAGTAGAGTTAGGCAGGTACTGAGCCCTTTGAAAATCTCACGAGTAACGCCTTGAAAAATGTGGGGAAATTAGTGGTGGGTAGGGGTATTTGCACAGAGTAAACCACAAAACTACAAACAAACTGCAAGAAAATGTAGAACTATTAAAATGCAGAAAACAGTAATATCATTACTTTGAAAAAAGGGGGGAGTTACATGTTGAGTTAGAATTGCTTATTCCAGATATTTGAATCCTTCAGTGAATTATAACTGGAAAGTGAATAGTATGTAAAAAAACTAAACAAAATCCATATTTGTGTGTGCAAACCGTATTTGTGTGTGCGTGCAGGGTTATTAGGGTTATTGGTATGGAGACCAATTATTATTTGTAGTTTTGGTGTGGGCAGCCTGTCATACCATCTTGCTAATACAAAATAATTTTATATTTTATATTAAATTTTATAAAAATGCCTAGCGCCAAGGATAGAGGCTTGAACGGTAAATCTAACTAGAGTAAAAGAAATTCAAAGAATAGTCTGAAACCACCTGGATTTTAAACATTGTTTATTAGAGAACATGAGAGGAAATTTTATCTAGTCAAACCTGGCAAGGAGTAATGTGGATGGTCACAAACTGTGCAATTACATTGCACAAGATGATGCTTACAACTCTTGGCTTTAGTGTCGGAATTACCCAGCCCGTTTTCCTATCAGTCTTTTGAAGACTGCCAAATGTTAACAAAAATGTTGTTAACATCATTAACAGTCAACAAAAAAACTTCAAAAACAGACTCCAATGAGAGACTAGACTGCTGAATTGGAATTAATTTGCAAACTGGATACAATTAATTTAGGTTTGAATAGAGAATGGGAGTTGATGGGTCATTCCACAAAGTAAAACTATTTCCCCATGTTTATTCCCCCCCCTCCACCCCCCACTGTTCCTCAGACATTCTTGTCAACTGCTGGAAATGGCCCACCTTGATTATCACTACAAAAGGTCCGCCCCGCCCCCGCTCTCATGCTGGTAATAGCTCACGTTAAGGGATCACTCTCATTACAGTATGTATGGTAACACCCATTGTTTCATGTTTTCTATGTATATAAATCTCCCCAATGTATTTTCCACTGAATGCATCTGATGAAGTGAGCTGTAGCACATGAAAGCTTATGCTCAAATAAATTTCTAAGGTGCTACAAGTACTCCCTTTCTTTTTGCGAATACAGACTAACATGGCTGCTACTCTGAAACCAGTCAAATGACAGTGTCTTCCTGCTCCTCTGGGCTCAGATATGCTTTCCTTTGCCCTTCATTTCTCTTCTGCCTTCACACTTCATGTATCCCACCTCATTTGTGACGGACTCTACCACTCTACACTTTTTAGGTTGTTTACATTGCCCATGTGGCCTGTCTAGCCTAAACTTGAATGGTCACTTTTTCCTCCTTCCTCTGTAGAGTTTTGAGACAATCTCCTGGGTATCTTTTGCTCTCTCATTTAAACTATTTCCATGGGAACAGAGGAATTGCCAGGTCAGATGGGTCCATCTAGTGCTGTATCCTGTCTCTTTCAATGGGCAGTATCAGCTGCTTCAGAGGAAAGAGGAAGAAATCCCAGTACACAATTATAGAATCACCTCTCTATAGAGGACATTTGTTCCTAACCCATTAAGTCAGTGGCATGACCTGAAGCACGAGGACTGTATCCCTATTTTTGAAATTTTATATATTGTATCCCATGTAATCTGACTGTAGATGTTCATTTAATCCATACCAATGTCAAAATCATTTTCATCTCTTGGATTCGGTGCTAACTTGTGATAGCATATTCCGTTCTCCCTTTCCATCTTATTCTATTTTTCTCTCAGAGATCTCAATATACTACCATAATCATTCACATGTCTGGATCATTCAGCTTTTTAAGGTCATTGGACCCTTCAGCAGAACTGAGTTATACAACCTAATACAGTATGGAATTATTACTTGCGGCAGCATAAAATTTTTCATTTCTCTATCAAATAGGAATTCTTGACATGAAAACTTGTCTATATGCTCTATTATATGTATAACAACATGGCCAATCCTGCTATCCTTGTTCCGTCAAAGCCCCCATTGAAATCAGTGGGAGTTTTGCTTGAGTAAGGAATGCAGGCTTTTACTCAGATATATTAAAAGCTTTTTCTTTCTAAGGAGGATGAGGGAACATTTTGCCATGTTTTTGGCCATTTAACGGTTTGGAGGTTTTACAAATGGAAAAACTAGGAAATTTGAATTGCATAAGTTAGTCTATTGTATGAAAATACTGTCTTGTCGATATCTTTTATTTTTTTTCCCCTATTTAGATGAAGCAGAAACGAGAGAAAATTGACAGGAGTACCAGGTTGGACTGTAGCTGATTTGACAACAGATATCATGGTGAGAGTATTTTATATAGCTTGAAGAATATTGCTGGTGGTGATAAATGGCTTAGAGACATTGTTCAGCACTGAATAAGACAAACTGAAATACTACCCGGGAAGCACAGATATGGCTATGATAGAAAATACATTAAAAAATAAAAGTTTTATAACAAGAGAAGCACATAGCTTTGAAAAGATGAAAAAGAAACATGGCAGTTAATACAAAAGATACTAAAAGGAAAAGGACAAAAAAAATCCAACCTAGAACAAAAAATAACTGGAAACTGAACAGCAAAGATTATATAATGCATAAGAGTAGTTAATAAAGAAAATGCAAAAGAAATGCAGTGTAGGCATGAAGAGACCATGAGGTGGTATAGGGGAAAACTTATCATGAACTGACAGGAACTGCTTTGGATGGTGATAGTTGGGGTCAATTTCAGCTCATCTGATCATCTCACTCTATATCATGTTTCATTGTTACTGTTCAGAATGCTAAGAAATGATACGGGAAGAGAGATTTTTTTTTTTTGCTGTTCATTTCTTAATAGCTCTTTGCTTACTCTGAAGCCTTGAGGGAATTGATAGACTTTTTGGCAGCAATTCAGCCATTCAACCACTGTGTACAGCAGGGGTAATGCACTTGTGTTCTAAGCTATTACACAAGCTCATGAAGCTGTGGAGATGGTTTTTGTTTTTGAATAATTCACTCTCGCTTCATGGGTAATAATTTACTTTTGCTTGTTTTCAAAAGTGGAAATCAGTGATTTCTAATGGGAAATCTTTTCTGCCAGTCCACACAAATAAATTAAAACAGCTATTTAATTTAGAATTGCTTCTACAGAATATTACTTTTTTTTCCTGTCAAGTATATTTAAATTTGCCATAGGCAAGAGTCGAGAAGCTTGTGCTCTCAGCAGAATCAGTGCTCTGAGTCAAACACACCTGGGACCATACACAGGATCTTAAGCCCCGCCAGGTTGATGCTTAATGTGGCTCAAGGGATTGCTACTAGTCAATGACATGATGACAGCTGTTTTATGATGCTTGCTGCAAGGACTAGTCATATTCATTGGCTATATAGTCTGAGCTGCTTCAGTAGTTGTGTGGCCTTTACACCATTTTTTTTAGATTGGTCTGCACTCCTCCCTTAGGAGCTAATAAGGCTTTTCAGTGTCAGAACATCATTCTCCTAAGCAATGATTTGGAGTCCTTGTAGGAACTCCATCAATAGGTACAGTAAGATATAGGTTATTAAAAAGTCTTACTTGGATATACTTGAATCTCTGAGAGGGATGCTTACCTGGTAGAACTTTTCAGAGGATTTTCAAATAAAATGAATCTGGCAAATATTTTATGCAAAAATAAACTAAGAGGGTTATTGAAACTTGTGCATTCCCGTGGGTCTTATAATGCTGTGACATGGAGTCAGGGAAAAAGATGAACAATTGGCTAAAACTTATCTGTAATTGCATAGCCCATCTTAACTTAGTCACACATTCTAAATACTGCTGGCTACTGAATTGTATACCCTAGTATGGTCCTATGAAGATGTTAGGATCATTTTGACTTTTTCTGTAAAAAGCAAATTCCACAAAGATAACCCCAGAGGTGGAGAAATCCAGTACTTGTTTCAAAAAACCAACAACACAAAACAAAGATAAAGTGTGGGGGAAACCCTCTTTTCATTCTATATTACCTCAGTACACAGCAGAGGAACTGAAAAAAAAAATCAAGTTCAAAGTCTTCCCACTTGTTTGTTACAGTCCCTGGAGGAAGCTATGCTTTGTGAGCATGGTATAGAAATCTAGTATTACCCATCATGACTTGAGCAAGGTCTGCTCCTAGCCTAATTTATGCCCTTGACACAGGTGAAAGCCTCTCACAAGTTGCATCCTCCTTCAGTCTAGTTTAGATGAAGTGCTGTATTTTTGTTTCACAGTTGATGCAGAGAACTAAACATGACAGCTCTTGGTGCCTGTAGAGAAAAACAGCCTTGGTGTTGCTGCAGGGATATATCTTGTACTCTGCTTCTATTTTTGTGGTGCAAAAAGGTATCATAGGAGATATTAAAATATGTATTATTTTCAGCACCTACAACATGGTGAGAACATGTTAAATGCAGTAATATTTATTGTACTCTCAATTGCTTATAAGTTTGCTTAAGTAGTGTAAAAATATAGCTATAGAGACATTTATTCACACATTAACAGATAGTCCCTTGCGAATATTATAAGCAAATATCCTCTGCCTCTCAAAATAGCATCCAAATAGGCTGTTTATTTGTCTTAAGGACTTTTTAAAACTCAACAATTAAAGGATCCATCTGTTCCCCAGGTCCTTCTATTGACCATTTGACAATATAGTTTTTAAAAGGCAGTTTTGCTAAACTGAACTGTGTGTGTGTGTGTGTATGTTTCAGAGTAGCAGCCATGTTAGTCTGTATTCGCAAAAAGAAAAGGAGTACTTGTGGCACCTTAGAGACTAACAAATTTATTTGAGCATAAGCTTTCGTGAGCTACAACTCACTTCATCGGATGCATTTGGTGGAAAATACAGTGCGGAGATTTATATACACACACAGAGAACATGAAACAATGGGTTTTATCATACACACTGTAAGGAGAGTGATCACTTAAGATGAGCCATCACCACAGCGGGTGGGGGGGGGCGGAAGGAGGAAAACCTTTCATGGTGACAAGCAAGGTAGGCTATTTCAAGCAGTTAACAAGAACATCTGAGGAACAGTGGGGGGTGGGAGGAGGAGAAATAACATGGGGAAATAGTTTTACTTTGTGTAATGACTCATCCATTCACAGTCTCTATTCAAGCCTAAGTTAATTGTATCCAGTTTGCAAATTAATTCCAATTCAGCAGTCTCTTGTTGGAGTCTGTTTTTGAAGCTTTTTTGTTGAAGGATAGGTTTCAGAGTAGCAGCCGTGTTAGTCTGTATTCGCAAAAAGAAAAGGAGTACTTGTGGCACCTTAGAGACTAACAAATTTATTAGAGCATAAGCTTTCGTGAGCTACAGCTCACTTCATCGGATGCATTAGGTGGAAAAAACAGAGGAGAGATTTATATACACACACACAGAGAACATGAAACAATGGGTTTATCATACACACTGTAAGGAGAGTGATCACTTAAGATAAGCCATCACCAACAGCAGGGGGGGGAAAGGAGGAAAACCTTCCATGGTGACAAGCAGGTAGGCTAATTCCAGCAGTTAACAAGAATATCAGAGGAACAGTGGGGGGTGGGGTGGGGAGGAGAAATACCATGGGGAAATAGTTTTACTTTGTGTAATGACTCATCCATTCCCAGTCTCTATTCAAGCCTAAGTTAATTGTATCTAGTTTGCAAATTAATTCCAATTCAGCAGTCTCTCGTTGGAGTCTGTTTTTGAAGCTTTTTTGTTGAAGGCTAGCCAATCTCAGGTCTATAATCGTGTGACCGGAGAGATTGACGTGTTCTCTGACTGGTTTTTGAATGTTATAATTCTTGACGTCTGATTTGTGTCCATTCATTCTTTTACGTAGAGACTGTCCAGTTTGGCCAATGTACATGGCAGAGGGGCATTGCTGGCACATGATGGCATATATCACATTGGTAGATGCGCAGGTGAACGAGCCTCTGATAGTGTGGCTGATGTGATTAGGCCCTATGATGGTATCCCCTGAATAGATATGTGGACAGAGTTGGCAACGGGCTTTGTTGCAAGGATAGGTTCCTGGGTTAGTGGTTCTGTTGTGTGGTGTGTGGTTGCTGGTGAGTATTTGCTTCAGATTGGGGGGCTGTCTGTAAGCAAGGACTGGTCTATCTCCCAAGATCTGAGAGAGCGATGGCTCGTCCTTCAGGATAGGTTGCACGAGCTGAAATTGTGGAAAAGCAGCATTGCTTACCCCATAACCTCAGCCATGCAGAACACAGTGCCATCCACAGCCTCAGAAACAACTCTGACATCATAATCAAAAAGGCTGACAAAGGAGGTGCTGTCGTCATCATGAATAGGTCGGAGTATGAACAAGAGGCTACTAGGCAGCTCTCCAACACCACTTTCTACAAGCCATTACCCTCTGATCCCACTGAGAGTTACCAAAAGAAACTACAGCATTTGCTCAAGAAACTCCCTGAAAAAGCACAAGAACAAATCCGCACAGACACACCCCTGGAGCCCCGACCTGGGGTATTCTATCTGCTACCCAAGATCCATAAACCTGGAAATCCTGGACGCCCCATCATCTCAGGCATTGGCACCCTGACAGCAGGATTGTCTGGCTATGTAGACTCCCTCCTCAGGCCCTACGCTACCAGCACTCCCAGCTATCTTCGAGACACCACCGATTTCCTGAGGAAACTACAGTCCATTGGTGATCTTCCTAAAAACACCATCCTAGCCACTATGGATGTAGAAGCCCTCTACACCAACATTCCACACAAAGATGGACTACAAGCCGTCAGGAACAGTATCCCCGATACTGTCACGGCTAACCTGGTGGCAGAACTTTGTGACTTTGTCCTGACCCATAACTATTTCACATTTGGTGACAATGTATACCTTCAAATCAGCGGCACTGCGATGGGTACCCGCATGGCCCCACAGTATGCCAACATTTTTATGGCTGACTTAGAACAACGCTTCCTCAGCTCTCGTCCCCTAATGCCCCTACTCTACTTGCGCTACATTGATGACATCTTCATCATCTGGACCCATGGAAAAGAAGCTCTTGAGGAATTCCACCATGATTTCAACAATTTCCATCCCACCATCAACCTCAGCCTGGACCAGTCCACACAAGAGATCCACTTCCTGGACACTACGGTGCTAATAAGCGATGGTCACATAAACACCACCCTATATCGGAAACCTACTGATCGCTATTCCTACCTACATGCCTCTAGCTTTCATCCAGATCATACCATTCGATCCATTCTCTACAGCCAAGCGCTACGATATAACCGCATTTGCTCCAACCCCTCAGACAGAGACAAACACCTACAAGATCTCTATCATGCATTCCTACAACTACAATACCCACCTGCTGAAGTGAAGAAACAGATTGACAGAGCCAGAAGAGTACCCAGAAGTCACTTACTACAGGACAGGCCCAACAAAGAAAACAACAGAACGCCACTAGCCATCACCTTCAGCCCCAACTAAAACCTCTCCAACGCATCATCAAGGATCTACAACCTATCCTGAAGGACGAGCCATCGCTCTCTCAGATCTTGGGAGATAGACCAGTCCTTGCTTACAGACAGCCCCCCAATCTGAAGCAAATACTCACCAGCAACCACACACCACACAACAGAACCACTAACCCAGGAACATATCCTTGCAACAAAGCCCGTTGCCAACTCTGTCCACATATCTATTCAGGGGATACCATCATAGGGCCTAATCACATCAGCCACACTATCAGAGGCTCGTTCACCTGCGCATCTACCAATGTGATATATGCCATCATGTGCCAGCAATGCCCCTCTGCCATGTACATTGGCCAAACTGGACAGTCTCTACGTAAAAGAATGAATGGACACAAATCAGACGTCAAGAATTATAACATTCAAAAACCAGTTGGAGAACATTTCAATCTCTCTGGTCACTCGATCACAGACCTAAGAGTGGCTATACTTCAACAAAAAAGCTTCAAAAACAGACTCCAACGAGAGACTGCTGAATTGGAATTAATTTGCAAACTGGATACAATTAACTTAGGCTTGAATAGAGACTGGGAATGGATGAGTCATTACACAAAGTAAAACTATTTCCCCATGGTATTTCTCCTCCCCACCCCACCCTCCACTGTTCCTCTGATATTCTTGTTAACTGCTGGAATTAGCCTACCTGCTTGTCACCATGGAAGGTTTTCCTCCTTTCCCCCCCCTGCTGTTGGTGATGGCTTATCTTAAGTGATCACTCTCCTTACAGTGTGTATGATAAACCCATTGTTTCATGTTCTCTGTGTGTGTGTATATAAATCTCTCCTCTGTTTTTTCCACCTAATGCATCCGATGAAGTGAGCTGTAGCTCACGAAAGCTTATGCTCTAATAAATTTGTTAGTCTCTAAGGTGCCACAAGTACTCCTTTTCTTTTTGTTGAAGGATAGCCACCCTCAGGTCTGTAATCGAGTGACCGGAGAGATTGAAGTGTTCTCCAGCTGGTTTTTGAATGTTATAATTCTTGACGTCTGATTTGTGTCCATTCATTCTTTTACGTAGAGACTGTCCATTTTGACCAATGTACATGGCAGAGGGGCATTGCTGGCACATGATGACATATATCACATTGGTAGATGCGCAGGTGAACGAGCCTCTGATAGTGTGGCTGATGTGATTAGGCCCTATGATGGTGTCCCCAGAATAGATATGTGGACAGAGTTGGCAACGGGCTTTGTTGCAAGGATAGGTTCCTGGATTAGTGGTTCTGTTGTGTGTTGTGTGGTTGCTGGTGAGTATTTGCTTCAGCTTGGGGGGCTGTCTGTAAGCAAGGACTGGCCTGTCTCCCAAGATCTGTGAGAGTGATGGGTCGTCCTTCAGGATAGGTTGTAGATCCTTGATGATGCGTTGGAGAGGTTTTAGTTGGGAGCTGAAGGTGATGGCTAGTGGCATTCTGTTATTTTCTTTGTTGGGCCTGTCCTGTAGTAGGTGACTTCTGGGTACTCTTCTGGCTCTGTCTATCTGTTTCATCACTTCAACAGGTGGGTATTGTAGTTGTAAGAATGCATGATAGAGATCTTGTAGGTGTTTGTCTCTGTCTAAGGGGTTGGAGCAAATGCGGTTATATCGTAGAGCTTGGCTGTAGACAATGGATCGTGTGGTATGATCTGGATGAAAGCTAGAGGCATGTAGGTAGGAATAGCGGTCAATAGGTTTCCGATATAGGGTGGTGTTTATGTGACCATCGCTTACTAGCACCGTAGTGTCCAGGAAGTGGATCTCTTGTGTGGACTGGTCCAGGCTGAGGTTGATGGTGGGATGGAAATTGTTGAAATCATGGTGGAATTCCTCAAGGGCTTCTTTTCCATGGGTCCAGATGATGAAGATGTCATCAATGTAGCGCAAGTAGAGTAGGGGCATTAGGGGACGAGAGCTGAGGAAGCGTTGTTCTAAGTCAGCCATAAAAATGTTGGCATACTGTGGGGCCATGCGGGTACCCATCACAGTGCCACTG
Organism: Dermochelys coriacea; assembly: GCF_009764565.3. Classification (NCBI taxonomy): domain Eukaryota; kingdom Metazoa; phylum Chordata; order Testudines; family Dermochelyidae; genus Dermochelys; species Dermochelys coriacea. The sequence continues at coordinate 300,704,431 of NC_050068.2, forward strand.
ATTTGAAGGTATACATTGTCCCCAAATGCGAAATAGTTATGGGTGCGGACAAAGTCACAAAGTTCAGCCACCAGGTTAGCCGTAATATTATCGGGGATACTGTTCCTGATGGCTTGTAGTCCATCTTTGTGTGGAATGTTGGTGTAGAGGGCTTCTACATCCATAGTGGCTAGGATGGTGTTTTTAGAAAGATCACCAATGGATTGTAGTTTCCTCAGGAAGTCAGTGGTGTCTCGAAGATAGCTGGGAGTGCTGGTAATGTAGGGCCTGAGGAGGGAGTCTACGTAGCCAGACAATCCTGCTGTCAGGGTGCCAATGCCTGAGATGATGGGGCATCCAGGATTTCCAGGTTTATGGATCTTGGGTAGCAGATAGAATACCCCAGGTCGGGGTTCTAGGGGTGTGTCTGTGCGGATTTGTTCTTGTGCTTTTTCAGGGAGTTTCTTGAGCAAATGCTGTAGTTTCTTTTGGTAACTCTCAGTGGGATCAGAGGGTAATGGCTTGTAGAAAGTGGTGTTGGAGAGCTGTCTAGTAACCTCTTGTTCATACTCCGACCTATTCATGATGATGACAGCACCTCCTTTGTGAGCCTTTTTGATTATGATGTCAGAGTTGTTTCTGAGGCTGTGGATGGCATTGTATTCTGCATGAATGAGGTTATGGGGCAAGTGATGCTGCTTTTCCACAATTTCAGTCTGTGCATGTCGGTGGAAGCACTCTATGTAGAAGTCCAGTCTGCTGTTTCGACCTTCAGGAGGAATCCACTCAGAAGCCTTCTTTTTGTAGTGTTGGTAGGAAGGTCTCTGTGGGTTAATATGTTGTTCAGAGGTGTGTTGGAAATATTCCTTGAGTCGGAGACGTCGAAAATAGGATTCTAGGTCACCACAGAACTGTATCATGTTTGTGGGGGTGGAGGGGCAAAAGGAGAGGCCCCGAGATAGGACAGATTTTTCTGCTGGGTTAAGAGTATAGTTGGATAGATTAACAATATTGCTGGGTGGGTTACAGGAACCATTGTTGTGGCCCCTTGTGGCATGTAGTAGTTTAGATAGCTTAGTGTCCTTTTTCTTTTGTAGAGAAGCAAAGTGTGTGTTGTAAATGGCCTGTCTAGTTTTTGTAAAGTCCAGCCACGAGGAAATTTGTGTGGAAGGTTGGTTCTTTATGAGAGTATCCAGTTTTGAGAGCTCATTCTTAATTTTTCCTTGTTTGCTGTAGAGGATGTTGATCAGGTGGTTCCGCAGTTTCTTTGAGAGTGTGTGGCACAAGCTGTCAGCTTAGTCTGTGTGGTATGTAGATTGTAATGGATTTTTTACCTTCAGTCCTTTTGGTATGAGTGCAGGGGTGTGTGTGTGTGTGTGTGTGTGTGTGTGTGATGAGAATGAATGGCCTTAACATGAATCTCTGTCTGTATTTGAATGGATAGCTTTTGGACATGTTTTGGATTTTGTATTCTGCAGTTTCCTGGATTTCAATATCGCACAAGAAATGGACAGTCGTGCTAGTGGTGTGTGTGTGTGTGTGTGTGTGTGTGTATAAAATGGGCCTTCAGTCTACAACAGTAACAAGATTTGATAATTGTAAAAATGTATGCAGACCAGAATGTGTGATTAAGGATAATTTATAGTTTTCATTATATGGAGCTACGTTATTCTTGAAACTAAGTGCTGTATAATTAATGGAAACTCATGATTGTTATTAATTACACATTTCTAAAATGGCTTTCATTTTACCCTGTCATCCATTTCTCATAGCAAAATGATCTGTTCCAACTTTAACATTCTGAACTTTACTTTCCTCTTACTATTGTGTCACATTTTTCCTCTGGGCCATAGGATTTCTGGCAAGCATTGCTTTCATTTAACACTAACCATCATTTCAGTCTTCATCATATAATGTCTAAAACTGTTTTTTTTAACCTCACTTTTTTCCTTTGACAAGGTGGCAGTATCTTGGGGTTGCTGAAGCTAATTTATATGTATCCTTTCATTGCCTGTTATAATTATTAGGCCATTATTTCTGCCATAGTACAATAGGGAATATTAGCTGAACTCAACGTCTTAGCATTTTCTGTTTACCCACAAATTAACTCTATTAATTAATGCTTTCTCCAGGAATTTTTATTACATAGGCAGGCAACATTTTTGAACCATATTAATTAATTGCTTGAAATTATTTCATTGTAATTGACTCATCAGAAGATCTCTCTCCAGATATCAATCCGTATAGCAGATATAGAGATTGAACTGCTTTGTAATCACAGATGGCAGGACAGATGTTAGGAATGTATTGCAATTTTACAAAAACATCAGTACTCTGGAACACATGCATTATCTTCAATGCACACTGAAGATACTCAGTAAAGTTACATGGCATGAGGCAAGTTCTGGTTTCAGTTACCTTTTGTGGATATAACTAGGAGAAGAATTTCCCCCAATATTTCTTCCTTGAGCTCTTGTACAGAAACTTTAAAACATGGGAAGCTAGTGAAAAAAGAAAAAAAGTGCTGTTTAAGTGGGAAAGAAACGAGACAGATTGAGAATATAATGATAAAAAGAAATGGAAAGTGACCATTGAGATAGACATCCCGGTCAGTATATCTTGCTGCTACTACCATTTTGGGTGTGCCTGTGTGTAAATTACTGGTCAAGCCTTACTTCACTTTCTGCCCTAACTTTTCTAATTCCATCTTTTTTTTTTTTGGTAAAGCCTGGAACTGTAATTTTCTGGAGTTCCATAATAACATGGCCAGATTAATGTCTTCCTCTCAGAAGTAAGAACATATCATCTCTCCACCTCATTCCTGTCATCTTCATCCGCTTCCTATAGAGCTCTGAATCCTACTTAAAATTGCTCTTCTGAACTCTTCATGGATTAGCATCTTGCCTCTTTGACTTTCATCTAACCCACTTACTCAGCTCATCCAATTAGGACCTCTACTCTGTCCTGTCAGTGACTCACCATAATTCTAACTCGTGCTGAGCCATCAGGAACTCTCTCCACTTTTCAACCAAGTGGCTGAGTGACTTATCTTGCCCTTTCGCACTCTGCCCTAGCAGTAAGGAAAGAGGAGCAAGTACAGAGTAGGTTCTGAAAAGGAAAACCAGAGGGTCTCAGAGCTGAGATGTGATTACAGAAAGAGTTTTATAGAAACATGAAAGTGAGGACAAAGGGTCTGAATTTGAAAGTGAACTGAGTTGCCCAAGGAGCTGGATGTCATGGCTGAAGTTGTAGGGTAGGGTAGCAGTTTCCAGCAGCAGCATTTTTCAATAGTTTGCATGAGCTGGAGACAAGATGAAAAATCTAATGGTTTTAGCTGTAGGAACAGAGGAAGGAGTAGATTTTAGTGCTGGTATAGAGGAAGAATGCACAGGATTAGTGGGAGCTTAGGGAAGGAGGACAGATTGGAGTCTTATTCATCAAGAAGGCAGTGCAAGTGTGAGGGCCAAAGATACAGGCACATGATGGGCATTTAGCAGTTAAGGGAGGAGATGATGGCTGTCTTGGGTCATTCTAAAGATTGCTTGCTAGTCCCTAACAGACAGATAAACACGAGTAAGTATAAGGAACTGCTTATATTTTTATGTCAGTGAAATATAAACAAGACTGTAGCAGATAGATGCAGAAAAAAAGCATGAAATTAGTGTTTGGAAAAATAGGTTTCTGCTGGAAAAAAATACCCTGCCAAAGTGAGATTGCCCATGCTGCACACAGACAAGCTTTATATTATTATCTAAATTCATAAAGTCAGAATGATTACATCAGTAAAGGGTGACTCATAGTTAAATGGTGCCTTTCAACCATAAGACATCTATTGAGAACAAACTCTGTGCTCCAGAATGAAGCCAACTAATGCACTAATAACATAATTACAATGATTGCAGCTGTGAGAGGGGTATGAGTAGCTTTCACTGACAGTATATAACAGCTTACAAAAAATTCTGTTAGTTAAGTAAATTGTAGATCTAGTTATGAGAGAAAATAGTGTAGGATTGGATCGATAGGTCTGAATTAAAAATTGTAGAATTTGATAAGAATTGAAGTTATTCAACCTATGGCTAAGGACTCTAATCGGATGCATCCGATGAAGTGAGCTGTAGCTCATGAAAGCTTATGCTCAGATAAATTTGTTAGTCTCTAAGGTGCCACAAGTACTCCTTTTCTTTTTGCAGATACAGACTAACATGGTTGCTACTCTGAAATAATTTATTGTTATTATTATTATTGATTTATATTGCAGTAGTGCATAGGAGCCCCAGTTATAGATCTGGACCCCACTGTGATAGGTGCTGTTCAAACATGGAGCAAAAATACAGTCCCTGTTACCAAAGAGTTTACAATCTAGGTACAAGAAAAGAGATAATGGGAGCATTACAGAGAACAGATCAGGGAGCACAATCAGACACGGTTTGTCAATACCATAGGCAGTGGACATAGCACTCCAACTGCCTACCCATTATTAGGTTTATTGTGGGCATCACAAAAAAGGAGAGTTTTAAACAGGACAATGAGGTAGCTTTGTGGATATTTACGGTGAGCCCCTCCCATGCGAGGAAGCACAACCGTGTTTGTTTGACAATGTAACAAGTGGGCAGTGATGGCTGGCAGTATTGGTCAATTCAGAGGTAAAAATCAACAACAGCATAGGAGAGATGATAGGTAGGAGGAGGATAGGCAGTGAAGGGAAGTGAAAGTGAAGATATATAGCATTTATTTGATGCATTGGAAAAAGGGGAGCCACTGGGGAGTGCAAAGTGGGGGATGACATTGTCAAAGCAACAAGCCAGGAAAATGCTCTTGACAGCAGCATTTTAAACAGGTCTGAGTGGAAAAAGATCACATTTTTTTCAAAGCCAGAGAAGGGGATACTGCAGAAATTGAGAGTGAGATGATGAGAGCCTGGATAAGAATGTGAAAAGCCTTCTCTTAAAAGGTCTGGTCTACCTTGGGGTGGGGGATCGATCTAAGTTACGCAACTACAGCTACGTGAATAACATAGCTGAAGTCGATGTACTTAGATCTACTCACTGCGGAGTCTTCACTGCGGTGAGTCGACTGCTGATGCTCTCCCGTCAGCTCTGCCTGCGCCTCTCGCTCCGGTGGATTACCGGAGTGGACAGGAGAGCGCTCGGCGGTCGCTTTATCACATTTAGACTAGACATGATAAATCAACCCCCCCCCCCCCCGTTGGATCAATACTGCCTATCGATCCAGTGGGTAATGTAGACAAGCCCTTAGAAGTGTTATGTAGAAAGGATCAACAAGATTTATAAACAACCTGGGTGTGAGGATCTAGAGACAGGGCGGAGTTGAAGATGATAATTCTGATCCTCGTAAGCAAATTAGATAGCTGTGTTCTAGATGAAATTACTATAAAGTGGTTGAAGGACCATATTCAAAGAATAGTTATCAATGGTTTGCCATCAAACCAGGGGAACATATCTAGTGGTTCCCATGGGGACCAGTCCTGGGTCCAGTACTATTCAATATTTTCATTAATGACTTGGTTAATGGAATGGAGAGTATGCTTGTAAAATCTGCAGATGACACCAGGCTGGGAGGGGTTGCAAGCACACTGACAGATAGGATTAGAATTCAAAATTACCTTGACAAATTGGAGAGTTGGTCTGAAATCCCCAACATGAAATTCAATAAAGACAAGTGCAATGTACTTCACATAGGAAGGAAAAATCAAATGCACAACTACAAAATGGGGAATAACTGTCAGAGACTGATACATGGGCAGTAGTGCCTAGTGGTTAGAGCAGGAGTCAGTTGCCAGGAGACGGAGCCAGGGGTCAGAAGCAGAGTCAGAGGCCAAATTCCAAAGCCAAAGGTCAGAGCCACAGTCCGAAACTGCAGCTGAGGGTCAGAGCCGGGTTACTGGGAGTGAGGCAAGGCGGGGGTAAGGGAAGGGTCCAAGGCAGGAGCAAGAACTGGGAATAAGTAGGCACCAGAGCTATCACAGCCATGGGCAAATGCTTTGAGTAGCCAACAAAGTGCTGCTGCTGGGCTTAAGAGCTGGTCTGCTGACTCTTCCCACCAATCAGGTGGTGGAGCGAATCAGACAACCTACTACAGGTGGGTTGTGCTCGTTAGATTGCCCAGAGACTACTCTGCTGCAGACCCTGATTCCTGGCAATAACTGACTAGGAGAACTTCTGAAAAGGATTTGGAAGTCAGAGTGGATCACAAGTTGAACATGAGTTGACAATGTTGTGAAAAAGGCTAATATCATTCTGGAGTATATTAACAAGAGTGTTGTATGTAAGACATGGGAGGCAATTGTTCCACTCTACTTGGCACTGGTGAGGCCTCAGCTGGAGCACCGTGTCTGGTTCTGGGCGCCAGACTTTAGGAAAGATGCAGACAAATTGGAGAGAGTCTAGAGAAGATGAGAATTAAAATGATAAAAAGTTTAGAAAACCTGACCTATGAGGAAAGGTTAAAAAGCCCTGCATGTTTAGTCTTGAGCAAAGAACACTGAGTGGGGAACCTAATAGCAGTCTACAAATATGTTAAGGGCTATTATAAAGAGGATGGTGATCAACTGTTTTACCTATCCACTGAAGGTACTGTAAGTAGTAATTGACTTAATCTACGGCAAGGGAGATTTATGTGAGATATTAGGAAAAGCTTTCTAACTATAAGGATAGTTAAGCACTGAAACGGGCTTCCAAGGGAGACTATGGAATCCCCATCTTTGGAGGTTTTTAAGAGGAGGTTAGACAAACACCTGTCAGGGATGGTTTAGATATACTTGGTCTTGCCTCAGTGCAGGAGGTTGGACTAGATGACCTCTCAAGGTCCCTTTTAGCTCTACATTTCTGAGATTTTCTTATGCCCAGGATATTGGCTTGAGTGACAGGCAGAAAAGTGGTGTTGCCCAAAGTCACTGAGAAACTAAGGAGGAGGGATGATTTTAGTAATTCTGTTGTTGCCATGATGGATTTAAACTGATGGCTGGAGACCCATTAAGAGATGTCAGAGGGACAGGTTGAGATTATAGGTCAGACAGAAGGACACAGGTTCAGTGTAGCATGCTAGATCTGTGGATCGTCAGTATAGATAATAGCTGAATTTGTATTTGTGTGTGAGATTATCCCGAGGCAAGATGTAAAGACAGAGAAGAGAAGGGGGCCAGAGATGGGGCCCTGAGAACCTGATCAGAAAATTATGTATAAAGATGAATCAAACTTTTCTCTTGACTATCATTCAGTTTATTTAGGAAATGTCCCTAAATTTTGTAAATTACTGGAAAATGGTCTTCATTAGTGTGGGTTATCTAATGTATTATGTAGGTGACTGAAAAGTGTACACGCAATGAAAAAGGAGAAAATTGACAAAAGAGGCTAGATAAAAACAAATGTACTTTTGAAATTTAAAAATCAGAAAACATGGATGTGGAAAGATCAAATGCTTACCACTAAGGCTCTCGGTCCTACTGACCCACTGCAACTCCCATTGGAAATATTGGGAGTTAATCATATCGGGAATTGAAAGACCCAATGCTATATGTCTGGTATTTATGTACTGGATAACTGGAGTCTAGGACAAAATTCTCAGTTTGGGAACATAAGGACATAAGAACGGCCATATTGGGTCAAACCAAAGGTTCATTTCACCCAGTATCCTGTCTTCCAACAGCGGCCATTGCCAGATGCCCCAGAGGGAATGAACAGAACAGGTAATCATCAAGTGGTCCATTCCCTGTTGCCCATTCCCAGCTTCTGGCAAACAGAGGCTAGGGACATCATCCCTGCCCATCCTGGCTAATAGCCATTGATGGACATATCCTCCATGAATTTATCTTGTTCTTTTTTGAACCCTGCTGTAGTCTTGGCCTTCACAACATTCTTTGGCAAAGAGTTCCACAGGTTGACTATGCACTGTGTGAAGAAATACTTCTTTTGTTTGTTTTAAATCTGCTGCTTATTAATTTAATTTAGTGTCCCCTAGTTGTTGTGTTATGAGAAGGAGTAAAAAACACTTCCTTATTTACTTTCTCCACACCAGTCATGATTTTCATAGAATCATAGAATCATAGAATATCAGGGTTGGAAGGGACCCCAGAAGGTCATCTAGTCCAACCCCCTGCTCAAAGCAGGACCAAGTCCCAGTTAAATCATCCCAGCCAGGGCTTTGTCAAGCCTGACCTTAAAAACCTCTAAGGAAGGAGATTCTACCACCTCCCTAGGTAACGCATTCCAGTGTTTCACCACCCTCTTAGTGAAAAAGTTTTTCCTAATATCCAATCTAACCTCCCCCATTGCAACTTGAGACCATTACTCCTCGTTCTGTCATCTGCTACCATTGAGAACAGTCTAGAGCCATCCTCTTTGAAACCCCCTTTCAGGTAGTTGAAAGCAGCTATCAAATCCCCCCTCATTCTTCTCTTCTGCAGACTAAACAATCCCAGCTCCCTCAGCCTCTCCTCATAAGTCATGTGCTCTAGACCCCTAATCATTTTTGTTGCCCTTCGTTGTACTCTTTCCAATTTATCCACATCCTTCCTGTAGTGTGGGGCCCAAAACTGGACACAGTACTCCAGATGAGGCCTCACCAGTGTCGAATAGAGGGGAACGATCACGTCCCTCGATCTGCTCGCTATGCCCCTACTTATACATCCCAAAATGCCATTGGCCTTCTTGGCAACAAGGGCACACTGCTGACTCATATCCAGCTTCTCGTCCACTGTCACCCCTAGGTCCTTTTCCGCAGAACTGCTGCCGAGCCATTCGGTCCCTAGTCTGTAGCGGTGCATTGGATTCTTCCATCCTAAGTGCAGGACCCTGCACTTATCCTTATTGAACCTCATTAGATTTCTTTTGGCCCAATCCTCCAATTTGTCTAGGTCCTTCTGTATCCTATCCCTCCCCTCCAGCGTATCTACCACTCCTCCCAGTTTAGTATCATCCGCAAATTTGCTGAGAGTGCAATCCACACCATCCTCCAGATCATTTATGAAGATATTGAACAAAACGGGCCCCAGGACCGACCCCTGGGGCACTCCACTTGACACCGGCTGCCAACTAGACATGGAGCCATTGATCACTACCCGTTGAGCCCGACAATCTAGCCAGCTTTCTACCCACCTTATAGTGCATTCATCCAGCCCATACTTCCTTAACTTGCTGACAAGAATGCTGTGGGAGACCGTGTCAAAAGCTTTGCTAAAGTCAAGAAACAATACATCCACTGCTTTCCCTTCATCCACAGAACCAGTAATCTCATCATAAAAGGCGATTAGATTAGTCAGGCATGACCTTCCCTTGGTGAATCCATGCTGACTGTTCCTGATCACTTTCCTCTCCTCTAAGTGCTTCAGGATTGATTCTTTGAGGACCTGCTCCATGATTTTTCCAGGGACTGAGGTGAGGCTGACCGGCCTGTAGTTCCCAGGATCCTCCTTCTTCCCTTTTTTAAAGATGGGCACTACATTAGCCTTTTTCCAGTCATCCGGGACTTCCCCCGTTCGCCACGAGTTTTCAAAGATAATGGCCAAGGGCTCTGCAATCACAGCCGCCAATTCCTTCAGCACTCTCGGATGCAATTCGTCCGGCCCCATGGACTTGTGCACGTCCAGCTTTTCTAAATAGTCCCTAACCACCTCTATCTCTACAGAGGGCTGGCCATCTCTTCCCCATTTTGTGTTGCCCAGCACAGCAGTCTGGGAGCTGACCTTGTTAGTGAAAACAGAGGCAAAAAAAGCATTGAGTACATTAGCTTTTTCCACATCCTCTGTCACTAGCTTGCCTCCCTCATTCAGTAAGGGGCCCACACTTTCCTTGGCTTTCTTCTTGTTGCCAACATACCTGAAGAAACCCTTCTTGTTACTCTTGACATCTCTTGCTAGCTGCAGCTCCAGGTGCGATTTGGCCCTCCTGATATCTTTCCTACATGCCCGAGCAATATTTTTATACTCTTCCCTGGTCATATGTCCAACCTTCCACTTCTTGTAAGCTTCTTTTTTATGTTTAAGATCCGCTAGGATTTCACCATTAAGCCAAGCTGGTCGCCTGCCATATTTACTATTCTTTTGACTCATCGGGATGGTTTGTCCCTGTAACCTCAACAGGGATTCCTTGAAATACAGCCAGCTCTCCTGGACTCCCTTCCCTTTCATGTTAGTCCCCCAGGGGATCCTGGCCATCTGTTCCCTGAGGGAGTCAAAGTCTGCTTTCCTGAAGTCCAGGGTCCGTATCCTGCTGCTTACCTTTCTTCCCTGCGTCAGGATCCTGAACTCAACCAACTCATGGTCACTGCCTCCCAGATTCCCATCCACTTTTGCTTCCCCCACTAATTCTACCCGGTTTGTGAGCAGCAGGTCAAGAAAAGCGCTCCCCCTAGTTGGCTCCCCTAGCACTTGCACCAGGAAATTGTCCCCTACGCTTTCCAAAAACTTCCTGGATTGTCTATGCACCGCTGTATTGCTCTCCCAGCAGATATCAGGAAAATTAAGTCACCCATGAGAATCAGGGCATGCGATCTAGTAGCTTCCGTGAGTTGCCGGAAGAAAGCCTCATCCACCTCATCCCCCTGGTCCGGTGGTCTATAGCAGACTCCCACCATGACATCACTCTTGTTGCACACACTTCTAAACTTAATCCAGAGACACTCAGGTTTTTCCACAGTTTCGTACCGGAGCTCTGAGCAGTCATACTGCTCCCTTACATACAGTGCTACTCCCCCACCTTTTCTGCCCTGCCTGTCCTTCCTGAACAGTTTATAACCATCCATGACTGTACTCCAGTCATGTGAGTTATCCCACCAAGTCTCTGTTATTCCAATCACGTCATAATTCCTTGACATCACCAGGACCTCCAGTTCTCCCTGCTTGTTTCCAAGGCTTTGTGCATTTGTATATAAGCACTTGAGATAACCTGTTGATCGCCCCTCATTCCCAGTATGAGGCAGGAGCCCTCCCCTCACAGACATTCCTGCCTGTGCTTCCTCCCGGTATCCCGCTTTCCCACTTACCTCAGGGCTTTGGTCTCCTTCCCCCGGTGAATTTTATAGACTTCTATCATATCCACTCTTAGTCGTCTCTTTTCCAAGCTGAAAAGTCCCAGTCTTATTAATCTTTCCTCAGATGGAAGCCATTCCATTCCCTTAATCATTTCTTTTGCCCTTCTATGAACCTTTTCCAATTCCAATATCTTTTTTGAGATAGGGAGACCACTTCTGCGTGGAGAATTCAAGATGTGGGTGTACCATAGATTTATATAGAGGCAATATGATATTTTTTGTCTTATTATCTATCCCTTTCTTAATGATTCTCAACATTCTGTTAGGAAATAGTGAAATATTCATGTTTCATCACATTTGCTTAGCAGAGAAAATGTATTTCAGATTTACCTGAGATGGTGGCTTATTTTTATTTTGTTTTTCCCCATGGTATGGAAAGGCAAATTTTTTTGGCAGCAAGAGCTTCATATTATCTTTGTGAATTATCTATTTCTATTTTTGCCTACCCCCAAGCTTGGTTTTCCTGAGTGAAAATGGCTCATGTAAATACTTGAAATAGGTAAAACTTGCAAAATATTTATGAGCTTCACGGGGGGGGGGGGGCGTTTCATGCAAATATTGGAAATTACTGAAAATTAATTAATTAAATCATTCAAGTATTGAATTAATAATAAAGAAAACCGGTGTCCAAAAATGTGCAAGTGTTTATAAAATTCAGGTGTGATAGCAAATATTTGCAGGACTAGAGAGGAAAAATGGCTCATTTAGCATAGCTATAACAAGGAAGTCCTTCTAAAGTGTGTCTTCTTTCATACTTTGCATCATATTTAGGAGATGCTTTCCTGGAAATTGGGCATGAAACATTTAATCTCATTAGTTTTGGACTCCAGAACAAAAATTATAATGAGTTCCCTTCAGATTTTAAAGGTGGGATTTTCAAAAGATCCTAAGGGTAGCTCTGCACTAGTGCAGCTGTAGCTTCTCCTGTTGGTGTAGCGACAGGCAGTAGCTATGTCGATGGGCGAAGCTCTCCCATTGACCTAGCAATGTCTAGCAAAGGTTAGGTCAGTATAACTGTTTCAGATATAACATCATTATATCAATGTAAGTTTGTAGTGTAGACCTGCCCTAAGGGAGGGAAGTGCCCAAATCCAGCTAAAATTCCATAGGAACTGGTCACTCAACTTCCTGTGGCTTTTCTGAAAATCCCAGACACAAACAGTATCTCAGTAAGTCCAGGACTATGCTGCCTGCAAATCAATGTTGTTTGGTGGAATCCATCTCTAAAGCTCCGATCTTATAGAAAAGCTCATATTGTTTAAAGTTTGCAGTGTTGTTGTAGACGTGTTGGTCTCAGGATATGAGACAGAGACCAGGTGGGTAAGATAATATCTTTTATTGGACCAACTTCTGTTGGTGGAAGAGACAGACACAGGCTTTTGAGGCACACAAGGTGTGCCTACACTGCAATGTAAGCCCAGGGTTAATGCGACTTGAGTCATCTGACCTGTGTTTGGGAAGCCTGGGCACCAGTATCTACATTGTATTTTAACCCCGTTAGGAATTTTCTGATCCATGCTTGAACCTAGGGCTCTAGTGTCTACAGTACAGTGTGCAGACCCAAGTCAAAGTAACCATATCCCAGAGCCCCTAGCACCCACCTGTCCCACAAAATGTGGCCTTGTAGCGAAGCAACTGGTGTGATGCCTCCTGCTGGTCATCCTGGGAATTAGCTCTCCAGTTCTGGAGCACCCTCTGCTGGCCGATTTCCCACTTACCTTAGGCCCCCAGTGCTCCTTACCTCAGGGTTCTGCCCACTGTACTACCCCCGCAGTCTCTGGGTCTTCCCTCCTCAGGGAACTCCCCAACCCTCAATCCCCACCTTGCCTCAGCAGCTACTGCCAGTCACCATCTAGCCCCCACTCACTGGGGCAGACTGAAGTTTGCAATCCACTCATCACTGGCAAGAGGGGTTTGGACCTGCTGCCTTTGCCTAACCCTGGGCTGCACCTCTGCAACCTCAGTACCCTTCCCAGCCTTTAGCAAGACCTGCAGTCTGGGGGTTCTCCAGGCTGGAGCTCCCCAGCTCCTCTACCCTTTTCCCAGCCCTGCTCCACTCAGGTACCCTGCTTAGCTCCCAGGCAGTCAGGTCCTTCTGTCTCTACAGCTAGAGAGAGACTGACCCAGCTCCTCCTCAGGGCCAGGTGTGGCCTGATTGGGGCATGGCCAAGCTGTGGCTGCTTCCCCCAATCAGCCTACCCTTTTTTCTAGGAGTGGCGTAACTGCCCCGCTACAGGCTGCTCTAGCTTCTAGGACAATGGTATACCAGGGGAAAACTTTACTGCCTGCCTTGCACCTTACCAGGAAGCAGCTTGCTTTGCAAAAGGCTTGATGAGTTCACTCTCCATTGCAAACCCAGGACACTCTCTGACAGTGTGCTTGTAGATGGATGGTCAAAGGAGAAAGAGTTAATGCTGACCTGAACTACTTCCATTTGCAAAGAGGGTATGACTTCCATTTTCAATAGAGTGGATTGCAAATTGTTGTGATAGAGAGGACTAAGGAAATTGTCCCATAGAATTGTGGGATACTTCTGGATGATTCCTGGGACCCGAGTCAAGCAGGGCTGTGGCTACGCTGCAAGGCATCAGGACTCAAACCATGGGTCCTGGCTTGATTTGTGCTCAAACCCTCCAGCTCTGCAGAGTTCTGGGACCCTGGTTCTGAGCCCTGAGCCTGCACAATTGCAGTGTAGCTGCAAGAGGGGTTAGCCTGGAGAATGGGCTCAAGCACAGGATTACATTGCAGTGTAGACATACCCATAGAGCTCTTCAAGTCTGGGAAAGGTAATGTTAGAACCGGGATGTGGGCAGTCTGACCTGGTGGTCAAAGCAGGAGTTGGAAGTCTGGCCAAGTCAGATTCTGGGAGGTCAGAGTCTGTGACAGACCAGAGGGAAAAACTGAGAGTCGGGTGTTAGGAGGCAGGAAGGGTCAGGTTACCAGGAGCTCAGACACAGGAGACAAACTTGAGGGCAGAACCATGGATCAATAACCAGAGTTGGGCTCGGTCACTGTACCAAGAAGTCAAGGAGCCAGAGCAAGGTGGATCCCAGTTGCATGAACAACTTCCTGATCCTGGGTTGGATTTAAATAGGGTCTGTGGACCATTATTCTGTCAATCAGCTTCCAGGACTGGGATTCTCTGTCTGAGTTCAGCTCCTATTCTGACAATACTTGGCAGGTCCCTAAGTGGCAGTTTTCAGCCTGCAGCCTTTAAAGAGCCTTGTGGACTGGCTTTCCAGACCCATGTCCCTGATGGGCAATCAGAGTTTCACACCTAAATACAAGATGGAACAGATGGTTAAGCGTAGTCATTAAGACTTGCTGCAAAGTCTCATTCACAATGCTGTGGGCCATTAACACCTCTGCAGTCATAGGAAAAAGGAGGGTTAGTGGTTTTCAGATTGTTGTAAAGAGACATAAAGCCAGTCTCTATTGAGTCTATTCTTTTTAGTGTCTAGTAAAGTTATGAATTTCAGCTCTCAGGCTCATCATTTGAAGGTATTGTGCATGTTTCCTTTGAGGTCGAGGACAGACAGATCACATGGAGGGATCATTTTGCAAAGAGTGTTTGCCCATGAGTGATAGGGTTTTTTTGTCTTTGATCATTTTTCTGTGTGAGTTCATTCAAGAGTATAGGCAAATGTGACTGGGGCATCTGATACACTGGATGAGGTAACCACATATTCTGACAGGCATGTGTGAAGCCCATGTATAATGACTTCCACTATGTCTCTTGTATGTTAAAGCTTGGTCTAAACACAAAGTAGTGCAAAATGCTGTGCGAACCCTTACAATTGTTTAAACCTGTGTTATAGCTGCTTGGCTTGTTCTAGGCCTGGTGTGCACTAAAAAGTTAGGTCAACCCGGCAACTGCTTGGGGATGTGAAAAATCCACATCCCAGAGCGGCATAGTTAAGGTAACCTAACCCCTGGCATAGACAGTGCCAGGTCAACAGAAGAATTCTTCCATCAACCTAGCTACTGCCTCTTGGGGATTTGGATTACTGACAGGAGAACCCTTCCCATCGGTGTAGGTAATGTCTATACTGGATTTATTGGCCCCCAAACACTGGATTTATTATCTGCATTTGAAATGTTACAGTGGCACAGCAGCAGTGCTGCCTATACCAGGGGTTAGGTTGGCTTAACTGCACCACCCAGGGGGTATGGAATTTTTCTCACACCTGAGTGACATAGTCAAGCTGACTTAATTTTCTAGTGTAGACCAGGCCATAGCAATAGAGCAGCTCTGGTCCAAAAGGCTTACAATCTAATTAGACAGGAAAGCATAACACACTAGGTAAGTGGCAGAGCTGGAAAATTGCCAGTCCAGTGTCCTCTCCACTAGTTCTCATTGCCTAGGGAGCCAAAGAAATATCAATACTGGTAACAATTTTACTGCTGACCATTTTAGGAGACATATTCAGCTATTCTGGTATTGTGAGTGGAGTGTGGGAATCTGGGTATAGCTTGACTAGAGTACCACTAGCTAGAATTAGGTCTTCATCTGCCATCACTTCAGACCTTTATATATGACATGGGTATTGGATGCACTAAATTCAGACCTGTGGAAACTTCTTAGCCAAATTCAATGCTGTTTTAAATGGTAGTATGAGTGACCCATTCGGTATTAAAAGTCAGTCAGAAAATCAGGGTGAGTGTTAAATTAGTGTATCTTGGGGAGATTTGGCATTCATTTGCTGTAAAACAAGTGAAGGCCTGGCTCAACAGGTACCACAGTTCTTATGGAGCGCCACTGAAGTCAGAGAGGCTCCACCTGCTTATACCAACAGTGAATTTGTCCTTAGGCCTCTAATTGCACAGCAAATAGAACAGATTCTCCTGGGACTACATGCTTACAAACTAGTGTAATAATATAGCAAGATGAGATTGAATGTCAAATACTGGGGGGAAATGATTCACAGACAGGATGGTTATAAAAGGCTGTACAGTAGCTAATACTGGGAAAGCAACAGTCTCTATGGTTTTAATCTGATTGATTCAGTGACAGCGTGTTTTGCAGTTGAGAAAATGCATCTAAATGGCTTCTGCTGACCCTCCTAAGGACATTGTATAGACTCATCTAGTAAGGAAACTCGAAGAAATACAATGCAGCAAAACTCAGCTGCACTTGAAAGTGCACCAAGAATAGCTTCATTTAAATTGGTGCTGATATTAAGGGATAGACTTTTCAAAAGCACCTAAGTCACTTAGGAGCCTAGTCCTGTTAAAAAACTAATGGGATTTGGCACCTACATCACTTAGGTGCTATTGAAAATTCTACTCCTAGATAGTACTAAAAAAGGTTGCACACAACTCTTCAGAAATATGTTCACTGCCATGATAAATGTTGAAGGGAACACTGAATATTCACAGAAGCACTGAAGTATTAAAAATGGGGCACATTTCAAGTGTTTCAGCTTCCAAATTGAATATTTGACATAGCTCCAGGTCCCACACTGACCAGTTGATTCTCAACAGGGGGAAAAGGTATATAGATTTCTATGCCAAAACAACAAAATAATTTTCTGTGGAAAAATGCTACACAGAATTCTCACAGATCCATCCGTGCTGAGTGAAATGTGTCTGTTTGAAATAAAATTAATGATACAGTAAAGTAAGCCCCTTTCTGTAATCTCTTACATAGAATCTTAAACTGATGGCTCCGTCGTGTGTGGTCACAATGCCCTGATTCAGCAAACCATTCCTCAGTAGCATAGAGTGTAAACACACGATGAACTTTGAACATATTTTTTAGCACTTTGCTGAATAGGGATAGACTTAAGCATGTGTTTAATGTTGTTGATGAATTGGGTGTAAAAGCATAGTCCCTTTGTGTCCCACCTCTCTGCTAACCATTGATCACAGGTGACCACACTCTCTTTCTTACACACCACTGTTTACTCACTGCGCTTTTAGTTATAATTCATACCATAGCTGCAGCAGGAATATTCTACAATGATTCTCTTTACGAAGATAACATTTGCCAGCTGCTACTATGAACTTAATTGTATCAGAGATGCTACATATTTCCTGTAATAAATATGTAGCAAAACAGTGTTATTAGAACACTCACTATGGATGAGGACTGCAAGTACAGGTGCAATCTCCTTCTAGTTTTAATAATTAAGGAGAAACATGCTTCAAAAATTATAAGCCATTCTGAAATATAGGGGAACTAGTTTAAATTTTTCTTCTCTGCCTCCTTGCTCTTGGTCTCCTATAGCTTCTGAATGTAAAGCTACTTGAGGTACCTTGCTTTTATTTCTCATGCTGACATACAATTAGGCCTAACGAGATTTGGATAAACTTCAGATAAGGATCCAAACTTTACAGAGCTTATCTGAGTCAAACTGCTGAACCTTTTGAGGTTCACTCATCGCTAGTTAAAAACCCAGAAAAAGTTACCTCTCCACTGTGCCAAATGCTTTTCTGAAACAATAAGCAGTACATTTTAAGAATCAGTATTTTGACTGCACAGCAGAGGATCAACAAATTGTTCTCTCACTTAATACAGAATGTGGTGAATCAGAGTCATTCAAGTCTGTTAGATCGTGCTGAGCTTAAATATAGACATGAGGCACAAATACAGCCACTTACATTCACAGTGTACAGCATAGATTCTACTGTTTCTGAATATTATGTATCCTCACATAATCAAATAAAACAACTGTGGTACGGGGGTGGGATATATGGAGTTTCATTCAGTGTAAGCCCAGAATTTCAATGGGGGGGGGGGAGAACATACCCACAGCATAGTAGCAAGTTAAGAAATCTATTTTAGACTATGATGAAAGTATGTGGAATGTGTGCTCTATCTTATGAACTGCAATTGCATTTCTTATTAGCTACATAATGGCATATGGTAAACCTTAGAACATAAAATTATCCACTAGTACAACACGTCTAAACATACTGTTGCTGAATATTATATCTGGGGTCAAAATCTTCTTAGGCTTACAGCATGTTCAACATGGCAACATTGGTTGTTTGTATTATTGTAGTGCAACTGAGATTTGGTACCATTGTGGTAGGCACTGTAGAGACACGTGGTTTGAAACAGTCCCTACCTTTCAGAGTAGCAGCTGTGTTAGTCTGTATTCGCAAAAAGAAAAGCAGTACTTGTGGCACCTTAGAGACTAACAAATTTATTAGAGCATAAGCTTTCGTGAGCTACAGCTCACTTCATCGGATGCATTTCATAAGCTTTCATGAGCTACCTTGAAGATTATCTAAAGAGAAATAAAATGAAAGTCAGTGGGACTTGGGGTCCGAAGTCCCTTAAGCAAAAACAAAAGGGAAGGGGAGAAGCGGGGGTGAAGTGACTTGTCCTAAATCACATAGCAAGTTAGGTTATGCAATAAACCAGCTGTGGTTGTCCCATCTCAAGTGACTTGGGCTCATGGGGCTCAGGCTGTGGGGCTATAAAATTGCAGTGTAGACATTCAGGCTTGAGCTGGAGCCCAGGCTCTGACAGCCTCTCCCTTTGTGGAAGCCCAGAGCTCAGATCTAAATGTCTACACAGCAATTTTATAGCCCCACAAGCCTGAGTCAGCTGACATGGACCAGTCACAGGCATTTTATTGCAGTGTAGACATACCCTTAGTGATCAAGCTGGGAGTAGGACCCAGGTCTCCAGTCACAGCACAGGCCTTTGGTTTGTATTAGGGCACTCGCCGGGGAGGTAGGAGACCTAAACTCAAGTCCCTCCTCTGCTGTTCTCCTATATCCTAAGTGAGCACCCCAACTGCCAGACAATAGAATCAGTCTCTAGCTGAGCCACTCAGCCTCTCTTGGTAGAGCTCTTCCACTTTGCATAAATAATTCAATATTCATTGGACTAAAGAGAGAGTGACTGACTCTATAGCCCATTGATTAGGGCACTCCCTCTCTGATGGGAGAGACCCAGGTTCAAATCCCTGCTCTGGTAGCTATTTATACAAAGTTGAATAGCTCCAATAGTAGAAACCCAACCCTGACTAGCCGGTAGCTTCGTGTTCAGGTCATTCACCCAGGATGTGGCAGCATGATAGAGCAGGGACTGGACTCTCCTACATCTTAGGCGAGTACCCTGACTATCAGGCTTCTACTGGCTGTTCTGGGTTCCTTCCTTCCCAAACCTCTATAAGAGTTACACTCATGGGAACATGATGATGTTGTGGTTGAAGCAAAGCAGCTCTTCTCTTTGAGCACAATCATGCCATATGCTTTTAAAAAGTCTTCACATTTTGTGTTTCTTGAACTTGTTGAGACTTGGACTAGGGCTTTCTCCACTGGCATCTTAGACATCTTAATTCCTGGTTCGTTAATTATGGAATCTTCCATGCTAAGATATGTCACTGAAAAAGTATTACAACTAAAAGGTTGGGATTCTAAGAATGAAGTTGCACTATTGGCCAATCCTTTGATTTCGGTGCTTGTGTGACATCTCTTTTGCAAGTCCCAAATTGTACGGTGCTGATCTTGAAGCTGACTGTTTATGGCAGACCTCAGGACCCATGTGGAACCCAGCTGGCTCCATGTAAGCAAAAGGGTCTGTCCATGTGGATTCAGCTGCAAGGCTGAAGTCAAATCAGTACTTCCTCAAGTGATGTGATTAACAGTAGAGTTAAGAGCCTGATCTTGCAAACCCTTGTTCATGTGCCTAGTTCCATTTACTGTACTAATAGGACAGTGTGATTAAAAATGAATCACCTAAGTTAGGATGTGCAGCACCAGGCCCTAAATCTGTAATTTGACTTGTCCATTGCTTGTAAAAACATGCTGCACTCATCAGAATTACACAAAATAATAATAAATTAACAAGCCTGGTACCACTCCATGGTTGGTCCAGAATAAACAATGAATTTGTGAAATAGAACTGGCAGACTGCGCAGGAGTTTCAAAATAATGCAATGGATCTCTTGGGAGCCATTTGTTGCTTTCCTAGTTATGCAGCATCACTGATGTTGATAGTATAGAAAGTCATAAGATTTAGGCAGAAAAGAACTGGGGGACAGACACAGTAAATCAAAGTTATTCCACGTTATTAAAAAAGGCTCTGAAATATAGATGGGCAAGTCGAGCCTGTAAAAAGGACACATGTAGCCCACAGTCTGCTAGTGATTATGGAAGCAAATTGTCTCCTCCAGAATCAAAAAAAGTAATAAACAACCATAATAAATACATTCAACCAGACTCACAGCCTGGATGAAACTGATGACCCCTTTACCATTTTTTCATTTTGTTTTATGGAATTTTCTGAACTATTCTTTTTATATTGGGACTGATTACATCATGAGATTTAATATGATCTCAACTGAAATGAACACTTAGTAATTAGTTATAGCATGAGTTTTATATTTAAAATGATGTCCATGTCCAGAAGGGTAAAAAACTTAGATGTAAGTGTGGCCTTCAAAGTTTGGTTACTTAAGAATTGGTTCTTGAAATTTCTTTCTGCCTGGCATGTCACTAGAGGGAGCTCTAGGTGCATGAGAAAATGAAAACATTCTTTGTTCTCAAATGTCATTAAGAACTGAAGGAACAAGAAACAAAATTCCATACCTATCAGAAAATTATTACAAATGTCTAAAGAAGAGCCGTAACTTTTCTATGAGAATATTCTATTCAACATTTGTTTGCCAGTAATGTGGGCTTCATAATCTGAGAACGACAATGTTTAGAAACTGGCAAAAAATAATGCCCAATTAAAACCTTTGTAAAGATGAACCTTGGAAAATGCATATTCCTAATATTTCTAAGCCTTATTTAAGCAATAATGATCAAGATACTCAGTATTTCAAAATGACCAGCCTGCTATTGATGAGACAGACATTCAGGAAGCCAGGGGAAAAACCTGTCCCCGATGTAATGTAATCCTAACATACAGTATTGTCCAATTGAGTCCTCTGATGTGATGCCTGATTTTCATATTTGACAATTGGGCTTAAACTCCTTAGGAAAGTGATGATTTTTGATGGCTATAATATCATTCATACATACATACATCAGAAAGTGCGGTAAGTACTTGCAATAGGAAGCAGCTTCTAGTTTTACTAACCATAAAATCTTGCTGTGCTTCTGAGAGCCTTTGGACTGAGATGGGCTTTAAATTAATGTTGTTTTTTCTGTTTGTTCACGATGGATGCCATGTGCTTGATAACTTAAAGTGCATTGGACAAAACGAAACAGTGATATGATAAGTGATGCTAGAGGTATATGACTTTCAATTAGGCTCTGAGCCATCTCCCATTGAAATCTATGAGCAGTTTTACCATTGACTTCTATGAGATCAGGACCAGGATCTGTATGTTAAAATGAGGTCAGAGGTCTGTTGGAGGAAGGAAGGCAGTGACATTATATTCATGGGTGTTGTTATAACATGGATATTAAAATGATTGGTAACTCCATTCACCCAGTGGGATTGTATTTGGGACTAAACTATGTCCAATGGCATAATAGTGTTGACTTTACAACCCAAGGACATTATCATCTAATAAAACGCTATTTTGCTTTAGAAAATTGTATTAAAATGCAAACAACTTCCCCCTCCCCCGCATTTCTGCAAGCTTGGGATGAGACCAGAAAGGCTTTTCTCACAATATCTAACAACTTGGCAAAACAGAAACAAGAAGTATTGGAAATTCCCTTTATGTGAGAGTTTAGCTTAGTTTTGCATACTGGCTTCAGTAAAATGACATGCACAGTAAGGGACTATCCAACATGAGTGAGGGTGGAAAACCTGGCAATTAGATTAGAGACAAATATGAATGACAGGGCTGCTATCAGAACATAGTTGTTCCTGGACTCCCTTCCCCAACACTATACTGCACGGTCTCAGGTTTTAGTAACACAAGAATCAAGCTTGAGGACAACTACTCTTAAAAAGGGTTTAAACAGGATTATGAATGCAGGTCTAATGCTGAGACCTAACAGCACTGATACAGAAAATATATTGTAATAGTTTTAAAATACACAGAAAATTTAAGATTTGTTTTTATTATCCTCTACTAATATTTTTGCAGGGCTTTCTCTCAATAAAAGTTCATGAAGCTAATTTGGCAAACCAGAACAATTTTTTGCTTTGTAGAAATAAATATACTGAACTCTTAGTTATGTGTACACTGTGTCTAGACATTAGGGTAATTAGAAGGAGGATTACATTTTCATTTCTACTGCAAACCGTCTTGTTAATCTTTTCAATATTTCCTCGTCACTTTATTCTGACTAGAAATCCTCTTCTTTAAAGAAGGTCAGACAAGCTCCTCTCACAGCTACTGCCTGTTGTAGCCTTTAATATAGGCAATTACTGTTGTACTTCATGACTATTATCTGAAGTTAAAACCATGTTTTCTTCATCACAGAGCTAGCCAGTGTTTTAGAATATACTGGTTCAGATTTAAATACAAGTGGGTGTGTATATATACACACACTTGCTTACTTTCAACTTGTAATGATGTGTTTGCTATTATTGTGAGGAGAGCATTTTGTCAGCTTCCTCATTTATACTGAACTGAATGATATGATAAATAATAAATAAGAAGTGCTATAACTAGGAGTCTTATCATAGATATCGAAGCTGTTTAATGTAAATTACGAAACAAGAAGAAAAAAGAGAGAACTACTTTAACTATGTGTATGCAGTAGGATCTGAGAACCATAGTCACAGATCAGGATCCTGTTGTTTGCTACACAAACACAGAACAAAAAGGATGATCCCTGCCTCACACAGCTAAGATTATAAAGAGCCCCGGTTTAAGAGCTGGTATGCTGGCACTTTAGAGCCCCCTGTTTCATTGGAAAGCCATTCCCTCATAAGAAAATCAACTCAGTAAATTAAGAGAAGGATGAACGGAACTTTTGTTGTTGACTTCAGTGAGACCATGATTTCACCCTAAGTGAAAAGGGCTGATTGTCTCTAGGTTAGAGTATTAAAAAGACTGTTGTGTTTGTGGTTGTTGTTGTGTTTTTCACTTTTTGGTGGTACCTGGTACTATCGCCTGGGCTTCCTCCTGTATAGAGGAGTTATTCCTTAGTTGTCCATTATAGGAGTTTTACACCTTTGAAGGAGCTGGTACTGGCCACTGTTGGACACAGAATATTGGACTAGATAGATCCCAGTCTCATCCAGTATGACAATTCCTATGTTTCAATATTCCAAATTTCTCTCATTTGTGACTTTGTTGACTTCAGTGGGCATACACAAGGGATGAACATGGTCCAAAGTGTCTATGCACTTTGTATAATATAACTATAGGGCGTGATTATTTCTATGACTCTTTTACATCACAAAGGCAATGTAAAGGGGAATTACACAGTGGAACCAGTGCTTTGAAAATACCCACTATGAGTCGGTGGGGCCGATTTAAGGGACCTATATGAGCTCTGCTACTTGAGCCTACTCTCAGGGCCTGGGGAAAACAAGACTGGGAAAAGCTGTCCAGAGCACACAGTGCTATGACTATTATCTGTTTCTAAGGGCTCATAAGAGACCCTGGGGATCAGAGCACAGCTAAAGCAGCACTAAGATATTCTAACTTACCAGGGGCTGGTCAGGGATTGGCTGAACCAGAATATGGGGAGAACACTGGTGACTTAAAGCTACCTTTGTCCCTTCCTCCCTTCCTCCTTCCCCAAGCACAGGAAAGTATGGCCAGATCCACCAAAGGACTTAGGCACTTAAACCACAGTAACTCCTTTATGACCTTTAGTTCAGTGGTTGAGGTATTCATCCAGGCTGTGGGAGACCCCACTTCAATTCCCTACTCTGCCTGATGAGGAGAAGGGACTTAAACCTCTCCTACCTCTCAGGTGAGTGTCCTAAGCACTGGACTATAGTATGTCTCACTGGAACATCAGTGAGATCTATAAAGCCTGAGTGATTTTCTAGATGCCCAAGAATTGGGTGTTGCAATGCTGCAGTGCAACACATAAGACCCTTTGTGTATCCAGGCTATAGTAACTGAGAATCTGGTCCAAAGAGTTTCTTTCTAACCAGAGGCGAATGTGTTCTTACCCTCATCTATAAACTTCCAAACTTGTATATAAACTTCCAAACTTACCACTATCTGTCCTACACTTCCATACTAAATAGCAATGAGGTTATTCTGAAAACATATGTGTTCCCTGTAAAAATGAAGGGATGCCTGTGAATGAATGGAAATAAAGAAGATGACGGCTCAAGATATTAGTGAACGTAGGTAGTGAATGAATCAGCATGGTAATTATGCCAGCAAAATAATCATGCAAACTAGGCTGAGTGCATTTTACCAGGGCAAATTATTAGCATTATCAACAATTTCTTGAAATCAAAAGCTGTTTGCTGAGTTTCTGAATTGTTCCTACTATGATGCATATTTTATGTAAATGAATGCCATTAAACAAATGCTCCTGCAGTGATGACACATGCTCCTTTCTGCATTATCACAATCTCTTTCCTTAAGCACACAGTGGAAAAAAAATTAAAAGCTATTCATATCATCCAGTGTCCTATTTATGGATAAAATACATGATTTTAAAAGGACATATATCTCACTTCTAGTGGGCACATGCCCTTGTCCAACCGTAATGAATGGAAGAGGGAGACATATTGGCCACAATATTGGTTCCTGATAAATCAAGTTGAACTTGTTATTTCAAATCCTAGTCTTTGTTATGTGTCAAGCATTTCAAGGGTTGTATTATTGCATTGTATCATCTGTCTGTATTTGAGTCTTCAAATCAAAACAAAGATTCAGTAGCATGTTTTAATGATATATTTTTAAAAGAAGGTTAAAATAATCATTTAAGATTTTCATATTTGGTTTACTGCCTTGCTGTATGCCCCATAGTGGTCAGTCTAAACTAACACCACAGTTCCCTTTCTGAAAAGGAAAGGATGATAAAACCTTTATCCAAACTTTACATTAAACAGCATCATACAACAGGAATAAAATATCTCTGCCATGAGACTCCACTGTGTGCATATAGATGTAGCCATGTTGGTCCCAGGATATTAGAGAACAGGTGGGTGAGGCAATATCTTTTATTGGACCAACGTCTGTTGGTGAGAGAGACAGAACTTTTGAGCCACACAGAGCTCTCCCTCAGGTCTGGGAAAGGTACTCCAAGTGTCACAGCTAAATGCAAGATGGAACAATTGCTAAATTGTCCAAGCGAGCATTCATCACAGGGGAATACATGTCACTCTCTACAGATATTCTCATTGAGCCTGGTAAGGTCTACACATATACAAACCTTGCCATTTGATTTGGGAACCATTATGATGCCTGAACACCATTCAGTTGGGGTGTCCTTTCTGAAAATGACACCCATCTGCTCCATGCAGCTGAATTCTGTTTTTACCCTGGGCAGTAAAGAGAGGGAGGCTCTCCTAAGTGTCAACACAGCAAATTACTTTGAATTTGGTATATATTTAATGTGGTTTTCTCCCTCTAATTTCCCAAGTCCTTGGAATAATTCTGGGAACCTCTTCCTGATCTCTGGTTCCAGGTCCATAGTGGCTGGTTCTATGCTATAACTAGGCACAGGGCTCTGATTGCTGGGTGGCCAAGTAAAGCAGTGCATAGGCCAACGACAGCATAGACTTCTTGGGATGCAGTCTTCTTGCCAAGTATTAGAGTGGCCCAGAAATTTCCTTTCATGGTTAATGGGGACTGTCTGGGTCTTTCAATATCTCTTTTGGCTCTTGAAGTGTTGATGCTTTCATCCTCCTATAAAATGATTCTGGAATCACTGGTACATAAGTGCCTGTGTCTATTTTGAAGTCTATTTATACTTCGCCAAGGGAATTGTGGTGATCCACAATGGTAGTTTTTGGTCATTTCCTATGTCTCCAAGGTTTAAGATTTGTGGTTTTTTTGGTGTTGAAAGACAGCTGTTACCATGTGTTTAGACTGGCAGACTGCTGCATAATATTCCCATTTGAGACATTTCCTGCGTGTGGTATCCTTTGCTGGACAAAGTCATTTGCCATGAGGTGGTTTGTCACACTACGGGCATTCTTTCCTTCTCTTGTTGTATTCCTTTTCTTTACTCAATGTTAGCATAGTTCTCTCTGAATCACTTTGTACATGTACTGGTCTGGGTGTATATTGTTTCTTGGCATTCTGAGGCATTTTCCTTGTCATGCCTATGGCTTCTACATGTTATTCCTGAGAAGAGTCTGTTGCCTCTTTATGGATTTTGAAGGATTATATGCTTGGCTGTCTCTAGGTTAGGATAATTTTGGAGTCTTTCTGATAGTTGGCTGTCCCTCAGCCCTACAGCAAGCCTGTCTCCAATAAGTTCTCCATTTAGCTCCCCCTAGCCCCAGTATTGGATTAGGTTATACAGGGCTGTTATGAAATCATTTGCTAACTCACCTTTCTCTTGCTTGTGTAAGTGAAATCATGCCCACTCCAAAATCACATAGCAGTGTGGCATGAAATGCTTACCCTGTTCTTCTTTAACTGGATTGAACTGTTTCATCTGAGCAGCTGTGAGGCTTCTGGAAAGGATAAAGTCCTTTGCTGCAGGTCCCATTGTATATATCAGGTTATTAACTTGTTCCTCCTCTGATTACTGATCTCACCTGATGGAACCTTTGGAATCTGCTTATCCAGAGTAGTCATCCCTGCAGGTGCTGGAAATAGAATTCAGCTGTGGGTGGTGTTTGGAAAAGGGTTGTGATGGATGTAATCGTCTCAACTGTTTTACCAGACACTAGATTTCCCCTTGGCCCCCCTTTTCTTTGTTGCCTCTGTGGTGAGTGGTATGGTCTTTAAGGAAGCAAATTAGTGGTGTTGTGGCCTAGTATTAGTTTCAGTGTCCCTTCCTTTCTTATCCTCACTCCCTGGTATAACCTGGACTCACCATAGCAGTCCTGTATCTGTTATGTATGATAGCTTCCCAATAGGGGGAAGTATGGTATGATAGTATGCTTATGTAGAGGGTAATGTTTAGGAGCTTAGAGAACTCTACTTTCAGGAAATGCTTGATGAGAGAAAATTGCTTATGTGGGGAATAAATAAAGCTTGAATATGGCACTCCCTCTTCTCATGCTTGAACACTGAACAGTGTCCTGTATTGTTGGCCTTGCTTGAGTGACTTCAGTGGGAGTTGAGGTTGCTCTGAACCTCACAAGAGGCTGTGACATGGTGGTGAACTTCAAACAAAGAAAGCAACAAGTGTGCAAAAGGCATCTGGTTATTTATGATATAAACAGGATGTTATAGTGGAACAAAAAACCAGAGCTAACTCACATGCATAGAATACTAGGCTCCAGTCGTGGAAAATTCAGACGATCTGTCAGCTGGATCCATGACTCAGAAAGGTGGAAATTTAGCTCCCTTTCCCTAAGAATTGCCTACTTTCTGCCTGCCCACTCCGTGCTTATGGTTCACCATTTTATAGGTGGCTTTCTCAGCACGGTCCTCTGGGTACCACTTTTCCTCGACTGCTACAGACCTTAAAGATCTATTGTCGTGAATTCTTTCTAGATTATTTCCCCCTGACTTTTGTTTTCTCTTCTCTAAGGTTGTGCATATTTTTAGAAGTGCTCAGCACCTAGGAGGTGTAGGCCTTTGTTTCCTTCTCTAGGGGTGTGCCACTCTATTAAGGCTTTGAGAGGTGGAGGACATCAGCCTGAATGCTGTGACTCTGGACACTTCCACAGGCATGAAACAGCATGAAAACACCTAAATATTTGTTGAATAACACATGTAATTACTTTTCAATGACTCCTATAGTCACCTCAAACTAACGAATGTACCTGTTTGCTCTGAATTAGTCCCAAAAATAAATGTCCCAATTTTAAAACAATCTTTTTTTCTATTTTTTTTTTGCAGAGTCTGCCTTTTGTATTCCTAGAAAGCCATGAAAGAACTGAAACAAGGCTGCAAAATATTTAGCTTTTCATGAAACTAGTGAAAATGATAAGGGGTGGGAGTGGGGATGTTCTACCTGTTATGCTGCCAGGAGCAGTGAGTTTAAAACTTTTTTTTTTTGCATAGGTGTACCTACTGGAAGAGGAAATAAAAACCTAATAGCCATCCTCCAGCATCACAGGCTAATGGAGAATTACAGGCAGAGTAAATCTGTTCTTCACCACTGTTCTGAGGTTTTTTAAAGTAGTTTCTCATCAGAAGTTGCACAGGTTTGGAAACTTCATGGAACTGGCAATGGTTACACACGTGTTCTAGCCAATAGCATGAATGAAACAAATGGGAAAAAAATAGTCTACCCTAAAGTTGTTAGAATCTAATCCTGACCTTCACTCAAATAATGAAATGCTCTCGTTTTTTCTTACATTTGCTCAGGGTACATGAAGACTGATCTGCTTTTCTTGGGAAAAAAGTCTGCTTATGTAATTGTATCTTTCAAGAATATAGACACAGTTTTATGAACGCTGATGAACTGAAGTAAATTCTAACTTTAAACACAAATAGACCTTTCCTTCTGTTGTACGAAGTCAACATTTACAATTGGAAATGTAGCACTCTTTGTGTCCTTACCTCTATAGATGTGCTTTAAATGAATGTTCTTTTTGACTAGGTGAGATGCACACAAGTCAGAAAAACAAGGGGCCAGGAAGATAAACTAAGCACTGCCAAGATAAATTTGTGCAGGAAGTTTGTTCAGCATCATTCAAACTGTAGGTAATTTCTGGTTTTTACTTCACAACCGATTAGATGTCCCTCGTTTCAGACCAAGAATTAAAGTGACAGTGTCCACATAAATTTGTCCCCAAATTTAAATTTCGTAAAAAGAAGCCTTAATAAAATCTAATGCTGCCAAGGAATGTTTGCAATGAAAACAAACATAAAAACATCTGTTGCTTTTAGAGAAAGGTTCTCTTGCAGTAGTTGAAGTCCAGATGTTACAGCACTTAGAACCTGGTAGTGAAAATGACTGAACACACGTAAAACTTGACTCCATTGACTTTCATTGTCCAAGTAGCGAGAAATATACAAAGTTAACTAAAAGCTGAATAGAGACAAGCAAACAAGATTTTAAAACGTTTTCATCTTTAATAATCTGAGACATATATATCAATTTACAGCACAGGATTTTTGACACCTCTGACTTTATTACAAACATATCTGGTATTTCATGTTCATTACAGTTCAATACTGTAAATTATTTATAGCAGAAATTGTGAATCAGAGATGAGGACGTACAAAGGGACTCTTGCCAGTGCATGTTGCTTTGGGGAACCACTGCCACAGCAGTCCAGGTAATTGGCAAGTATTTTTAACTGAAGGCTTGTAGCAGTTGTCTATAGTTTCTTCATATAAAAAAGTTCCAGTTCTCAGTTTCTGTCTTTTGCTGACAAGCTGTCATTTTCCTCCTCCTACTTACCCTGGTTTTTAACTCAGCGTCCATTATTTTAGTGAGGTATGTTTCTGCAATTTTTATTATTTACATTCTATTCTATAGTATTTCATCATGCTACTATCTAATCAGTAATTAGCCACTGCTGGGCTGATTCTCCACTGCCCTGCATCGGAGCAGTTATTAACACCTGTGCAAAGTGGATACAAAAAAGTACATTAGTGAGTGAATCAAGAATTCTGATTTGGTACCAATTTGGTGGGGAAGGAGAACCAAGGAACCGAGGTTTCCTGCAGTAAAACTCATACTACATCTCAGGTGGAAATGAGGCAAACTCCAGAACCATGTGGATCTGAAACCTCTCTTCCAAGAGAATCCTGGTTACCATATGTTGGGAATGGGTTTCTGCTTGGGTGACTAGAAGATGGGGGCTAGGATGATGGGGAGAAATGGATAAAGTCTTCCCTTTGAATTACCTCCAGAACTGAGAGTGAAACTAAGGATGGGGTGAAGAGGAAGATGATCTTTTCCCTCAGCAGTGGGAGTCCTAGAAAGGATTACCTCAGACTTGCTGGTGCAGGGTGCTTCTACTTCACTTTTTGATGCTGATCTCCATCTGGAATCACTATGGTTAGAGCTTTTACAAAGAAAGTGGTAATCTGAGGAGTTATGGGCCCAAATAGGAACCATTTGTGCCTCTATTGGGGAAAACGCACCCTCTCCCAAGGATCAAAGGCATCAGTTATGGAAGACTGTTACAGACACTTCTTTCCTTTCCCTCTCCTTTTCCTTTCCCCAACCTGGTCTTTTTTCCTGGATTCAGCCATTATGGAAAAAGAAACTAGAAAAACATAGAAAAACAAACTAACCCAAGAGGGTTTGAAAGGTAGCTTTATATGAAACCATGGAATCCCTAAAAATGTACTTTTTAAAAAGAAAAACCTGCAAACAACAATGTCCAGCTAGCATTTTAGAATAAGATTAATTCCTAACCAGGGAGGAAAAAAAGATGAGGTGGTGAGAGGGGAATGACTGAGTTGGAAGCTGAGGAACCAGACAGAGTTTCTAGATGCTGCGTCATAGACTTAAGGGAACTGAAAATGCCTGGGGACCAGTAGTCGGGTGGTGGTTGTCCCTCCCTTTCTGGGTCTTAAGGAGGCCACACCATCTCACTACACCATTGAGATCTTGGCCTAGTATTGAGGGAATTAGCAGTTAGGCATTAGTATCCTGACTGGCCTAACAGGATTGAACTCCCAGATAGGCAATTAGCTCCAGGCCGTAGGCAGAAACAGGTTCTCCCAGGAGTCAGTATGCCCTCACCCTGAGCAACCAACAATTTATAGCCCTGGGGTTTCTTAAGCAGAGACTGGTCAAATACCGTAGGCTATGGTCTGGGGTCCCTTCGGCAGGAGCCAGAGCAATCCCAGAGGTCACTTAGCTCTGGGTTCTTGGTGAAGGGACAGAATAAATCCAATAGTCAATGAGCTCTGGTCTCTAGTTGCAGAGACAGGGCAAAGCCAGTAGTCAATTAGCTCTGAGCTCTAGATGCAGAGACAGAGCAAACCCCAGGGATCAGATGTCCTAGCTCTGGCAGACACTCAACGAACACAGGCCACTGGACCTGGAGAGGGAAGGCTGCCACACCGGGGTGGGGTGGCATATGGAGTCTGGGCCCATCCTACTCCCACCCAGGGCTCTAACAGTGGGTCAGCGGGGATCCAATTGCAACATGCCAACTGTGCCTCAGGCAGAGCTATAGTTAGACAGTGTCCCTGGGCCACTTCTTCCCCTCCCCTTGGGATGTACCTGGATCAGCGGGACGTCCTCCATCTCTTCTGGGTAGGTGGCCAGCAGCAGTCCTGGCCGGTCCATGGCAGAAGCAAGTTCCCTGGCGGTCAGGGCACCACTGGGCTCAGCAGCAGGGTCAGCAGCCAGAAGTGAGCAGGATCCGTCTGCCTGCCCAGGTGTCCCAGCCCCAAATGAGCAGAAGGCCCCAACCTTTTCTGTCCCTGTTACATGCTTCTGGAGGGAGGGGCGAGGCAGGGAGGCCACATCACCTCACTACAGGACCATACTTCCATAACCTGAGATAAAGTCTGTGTGACTTCAGATGGTCAGAGCTTTCCAGAAAGTTTTGGGGTTTGGTGTATTGTACAGATGCATCCCAACAATAAGAATGCTGGTAATACTCCAAAGGAGAATTGTTTATAGCTGGAATCCACAAAGAGTTCCTGTTTCATATCTCTGAGACATGTGCTTGCTATTAATGTAAAGAGAAACACAAATTCAGATAGTAAGGGTGTGTAGTCTTTAAGAAAAGAAGGAAATGGTGCTAATTCATTAGGAAGTACTCTTCCCTCTGAGTCAGTATTGAATCCATGCCCCCACATAGCCTTAGGGAGTACTGTGTTGCTGGAGAGGCAGTCTTTCAGATGAAAGTTAAAATGTAGGTCTCAACCCCTTGTAGTTGTTGAAGATCCCTTGCTATGTGTCATTGAACATCCAGAGTTATAAAAGTTTTGGAAGAGATATAAAACCTCTTGATTCATATCTTAAACCAAATTCTAACTACTAGTGATTAAAGTCAGATTATCCCACACCTGCCTATTATGGGGTTTCTTGTACCTTCCTCTATGGCATCTGGTGCTGGCCATTCTTGGAGGCAGGACATTAGACTAGATGGACCATGGATGTAATCCAGTATGGCAATTCCTATGTTCCAACAAAAGTTACTTTGCATCCATTGATATCTGCATACCATTAGTGAATGAATTTAAGAAGGAGGATCCCAAAGTGATTTACAAAATTAAATTATGGATAACATTTTCTTTGGTAGAAATGGGAAAAGCAGAGGTGGTTTTAGTTTTGCAAATCCTCATTCATCAAGATTTTACTTTACAAAACCAGAGGTGGCAAAGCGCTGGGTGCCATTTTATCTGAACTCTTGACCCCAAAAACTTGCAGAGGTTTGCATAAATGAATCTTACAATGGTCATATTTAATATTTATATAGTGCCTGTCATCCGAAGATACTCAAAGCACTTTACAAGCTGTATATGTCAGAGTTAGCCGAATGTCAGCCAGTACACTTAGTGGTTTTCACATATCTTTCTGGAACAACATGGGGGCAGATCTGACCCACTACCTTTCAGACCTCCTGTGGCTTGGCCTGCTAGCTTGCATGTCTTATGTCTTTGGCAAATGCATGTTTGACTGCAATGATGTGATACATGCTGATTCGAGCTGTAAGTAGTAATGTGATTGAAATATTTATAGGGAAGCCTGGCCTTTAGAATTATGTTGTTGAAAACAGTCTCTTTAAATCTTGTCTTCCATTTACAGACTTTGATACACAAAAAGGACACAATGTCAGAAGACTGTAAACAAGCCATCAGCTCACATCTTTAAGGTTTTACATGCCAATTCTGTGATAGATTATCTGAACTGGATGGATTGGGTGGGAATTGCTTTTGAAACCCCTTCACTAAAGAAACTGTGAATGGAGCTAAATTTGGCACGTCTTCATGACGGAGTTTCCATGTGGTTAGACTCTATAACTTGTTTTCTCCAAGAAACTGTTTTTTTTAATAGTTCAGTCTGTCTGTGTGAAATGAATACCTGGAGCTAGTGAATTAATGATTAATGGTACTTGGACCTTTTTAATCAATTTACAATTGCTTCTGGCTTTTTCAGTGCCTTTACCTAGGGGTAGGGGAAGGAAGGAAAATAGTTGTCATCTTGTTGCTAAAGATGATCTCTGCTTATACATCAGGTATACTGAGTCATCTATAGATTATCTTTGCTTAACAAGCACAGGTATCCCACTCACCATATTTATATTAGTTTCTTTCAAAACTTTATATACTGATTGTTTTTCATATCTGTTTTGTAATTACCTATATGCATTTTTAAAAGATCAATATGCAATAGTAATACTTTTGTCTTGTAAACGATGAGAATTATGGAGTAATAACAATGAAATAAAAGTGATGTATTTTTTCATCTATTCATTGAAATCGAGGGGATGAGGATCACAAGCTGTTTCTTTTTCTTCGCTCTGGTAATTCAGATCATAGCTTAGAAGAGGTTGAAAACCTCTGCCCTAGTTGTCATTTTGAAAAGAAGATCAAGCAGGGGGTATAGCTTCAAGCACAGGTAATGGCAACAGGTTTAGCCACATGTATCCCATCTACCCCACACATCGGACCTGTTCTAAAGCTCATTGAAGTCAATGGAAAGAGTCCCATTAACTTCAGCAGGCTTTGGAGCAAGCCCATAGCTGGAAATATGTGGGCATAGAGTAAAGCCTGCATAGAAGAGCTTTGTTCTGTGTTCAAAAGGTGCAAGGTAAAGAAAGGGAATCCTGAGCTCCAACCAATAGTAGCAGCTTTGATGCTGCTTCATGCCTAATAATATATGCCATGAGATGTGGTACATGAATATGCCCCATTGATGACAGCTTGAGCCGCTCACTTCTGCACAGAGTCACTGCGGAGCTCAGCTTCATAGCACGGAGGGGGTGTGAGAATCCCCCTTTGTTGAATTTCATCTTCCAGGCATTAGACATGTTGTGGAAATGTGGTATGTTCCCCTCCATATAGAGCTTCTACAGCCATGCTGAAAGATTTTACTCACAATGGCTTAGACAAGTCAGGCAGCAGCAGCATATTTACCCAAAGCAGCTTAGGCTGGGATCTAATGTATGTCACCTCCTCAAAATCATATACAAGGCATTTAGGGCAGAACTTTTTTCTCTCTAATTATAACACTGCTAGCATAACATTGGAATGTACGTTTATAGTGGGAATGATCAAGAAGAAAAAAATACAGAAGATTTTTTAATATAACTGTCAAATATCTACTACCCTGTCGGCTGTTTGTTGCCCATTCCTTCACAATGAGGAGAGTAAAGCATTGAACTTTTCTTTGTAGTTTGTTTTATTAACTTGTAGTCCAGTTACAATTACTAAATATGTCACCTAAAGCTACTAATGTTATTGGATTCATAGTTCCAGGGATGTATGGCAGCAAGTTATCATTTTTACTAGTTTATGATTCAATATTGGTTGTGATTTAGACAATGATAACAATAAGTTACTGGGCACATATGTGACTAAGTTTTTCATTACAGGATACCATAATTTAAATCCCCAGAGCTTAGCAGTATATGGTTTAGAGCACTAGAGACAAAAAATTACGGTATGGATTAATGGGATGAACAATGGTGAGTATAATTTTTGGAATCCACATGTTAAGGAACTCATTTAACTGTAGATACAAGTTGGCTTTGCAGACTTACGTCTATCTATCCAGATACTTAAATGGTTCTTCTGTATATCCCTCTCCTCATTGTATCTGAGACTGAGATCCACAAAGGTACATAGGTGCCTAAACCCCAAATTTAGGACCTAACCTAGTTTTAGCCACCACTGCAATCCACAGAACTCCTGCTCACCTGCTGCTGAGCTCTATAAGGGCCTAAACTCAATGACACCTATGTTTTCAGAGTAAAAGTTCCCTATGTGCCTAAGTTTCTTCCTCTGGGCATCTGCACTGCTGCCCCACTCTAGGTGACTGGACATCTATCTCCTGCCTAAGCCCCAGAGCAATCCATGAACTTGTGTAAGATAGGTTCTCCTCTGCCTAGATCACATGTGGGGCCCAGTCAGTAAGTGTGCACAGAGGCTACCTACTGTATTATGTGCCATTCAAAATCTGGCCAGGGGAGGTAGTGATGCCACCCACCTTATAATTTTAGCCAAGTAGTTAAAGCACTCACCTGGGATGTGGGAGACACAAGTTCAGTTTCACTCTCTACCAGAGAGGGAGACAGGATTTGAAGAGGGGTCTCCCATCTTTTCAGGAGGTGGGCTACTCATGAGCTATGAGATTTTCTAATTAGATGGGGATTGGGGCAGGCGCTGTCTCAGTCTCTCTTGTTGAAGCTGTTTCACTGTGTATAAATAATTAGATAGACATTGGATCAGGGGGATTGGGTAGGGTAGGGTGACCAGATATCAAGTGTAAAAAATAAGGATGTGGGGAGGGAGAGGGGGAACAGGTTGCCCATATAAGACAAAGTCCCTAATATCAGGATATCTGATCACCCTAAACCTGGGTCCCACACTTCCCAGGTGGGGGCCCTAACCACTGGACTATAGAGTCATACTGTCTCTCTTTGGCCCAATGATCTTTTAAGTCCCTTGGTGGATCTGGGCCCTGAGTGCCTCTCATTAATTAAAAAGATGACAACACGCTCAGTCTCTCTCTCTCTTCCCTGCCCCAGATGTGCAGTGCTCTTTTCTCTCTGTCTTTTTACTTTGCCACATGTATCAAGATCAAGAATATGAGATAAATCCACAGTTGATAGAAATTGTCATAGCTCGACTGAAGGCAATGAAGCTATGACAATTTACTCCAGCAGAATATTTGTCCATTTTTAAGGATCTGATTTTCAAAAGACCTATACATCTAACAGCTTCCATTTAGGCACCTCCCCTACTGGGTTCTGAGATCTCTTGAAAATATGGCCTCCTCTCTTTGGTGCCTAAAAGGGTGCTGAGTAGAACTAGTTGGGAAAATTCTGACAACATTTTTTTCATCTGAATTTACTGATTTGTCAAAATAGAAACATTTTGCAGAGACATTTCACAGGGAAGTTCTGACAGAACCATGCCTGCCTGCCTGCCATATAAGTTTCCATTAGAAACCTGCCAGGAAACCAGGAATATCACCCACCCAGCTGCACAGCAGCCCACCTGGCATGCCAATGGAAAGCTGAGAGCCCTACTTGCCACATTTGCATCTCCTTGGCAGCCTGGTCTCACAGGGCTTTCCGGTTCCCTAGGTGTGGGCAGCCCACCAGACAGAGTTTCCTGAAGCCAGGGCTCCGTTCCCTTTGCCAAGAATTTTGAAATGTTGGGGTTTAGTTCAGACTCGGAATGATATATTCTGAAATTCTCTGTGAAGTGGAATTACCTCCCCCCCCCCAGCTCTAGTGCTGAACATTTTTGAAAATCTGGCCTTAAATGTTTTTCAGGGATTACAGAATTAAAAGTCCTCTTTTAAAACAGGGAGAGTTCAAAATCAATTGCATTGGCAGTGGATTCTCTTGGCTGCAATGAGCATAAAGTTTTGCTCATAAAAATATTTGTAAGCGGAATTCTTCAGATGAAATTATTCTAAAATAATTTAGTTAATATTGGGCCTTCGGAAAGGTGCTTTCCCAGATCTGCTCTGATGGTTCTTAACAAGCACATTGCTTTTAAAATTACCTCCCAAACTTCTAGTCTATTAAGAATAATAATCTTTTTGAATCTCCATTAAAATCTATGCTCCAGGCTAGCCTTGATTAGTTAAGTGACATCTGTGAAAGAGACTTTCTTCTAAGTTCTAATTTTGCTTCATCATGATCTGTAGTATTAGTTCAAAATCCCTGCTCACACCACCTTTCATTTCTACATCAGTCATTAGACCATTGTGGCAATCTAGCCCAATCTGCATAAAACAGGTCATAGAACCTCACCCAGTAATTTCAGTGCCAAGCCCATAGCTTCAGTTTGAGCAAAAGCATATCTCTTAGAAAGCCATCCAGTCTTGACTTAAAGAGAATCCACCTTAGCCCTAGGAAAGTTGTTTGAATGGTTAACTACATGCACTGATAAAAATACTTCTAGTCTAAATTTGTCTAACTTCAGTTTCCAAACATTGGATATTGTGATGCCTTTTTCTGTTAGATTAAAGGGCTGTCTGCTGTCTGAAATCTTTCTCATGTAGGTTCATGAACACTGACACCTAGGTAGCCATCACCTATTAAGTGCCTTGAACAATTCATCTTTATCTGTTAGAATGAGGTCTATTATAGAATTACCCCAAGTTGGATGCAATATTTTTGTCTTAGAAAGTTATCTATAATTTTGAGAAACTGCAAGGATGTTTTACTAATGGAAGCTTGAGACCTTCAGCATGTGTCCCACAGATTGAAATCCTCCATGACAATGCAATTTTATTTCTACAAATTATAGATTGATGTTTAATATGTTACTCATCCTGTTTCATTATTTAAGTTGGTGGCCTATAACAGACCTCCACCAGCAGTGCATCTTGTGACTTTTCACTTTGAACACTGATGAATAAGCATTTCCAGTCCTGTTCTGAATTGTCAGTAACTCAAAAGCAATTAATTGTTTCTTCAACCCATCTGCCACCCTTCTCCCCACTCTCTTCCATAAACAGAATGGTGTATCCAGAGACTTTAACAGATTTCCCAAACATATAATATATCTCATTAGGTTTCAACAAAGTCAATCCTATAAAATTTCCTTTAATAGATGATCTTTTGAAATTCTTCATGTCTATTCCCCAGGCTTCTAGCTTTGGTATATAGGCAACTGAAGAAATTCTTCTAATCTCATCCCTTCACATTCATGCTACCTGGAATATGAGTTTTATGTTTAAGCATATGTACTGTGTTTGCCCCCTCCTTTAGATGCTAATTTAAAACTTTTCTGGTCACCCAGAATTGGTGCCTCTTCTACTGAGATGGAGGTGGTCCAAACCACATCCTCCTTCCTCATAGAAGGTGTCCAAATGTTCCACAGAACCAAACCCCTCAACTTTACTCCACTTATCTAGCCAACAACTTATTTCCAATATCTATCTTCTCTCTTGTGTGGGACAGGAAGTGTATCTGAGAAGATCAACTGTATTTTTCTTTCCTTCATCTCCCTTCTGAGATCCTTGAAGACTTTGGTCTCCAAATAGTCTTCTGAAGCAATCTCATTTGTGCCAATCTGGATCAAAACCAATGGATCCTTGCCAATAGTCTTTAGAATCCTGACTAGTCTTTTTGTGATGTATCTCGTCTTCACTCCAGGAAGACAGCACACAGTTTTGTTGTCCTTTTGTCCCCTGCAGAATGTTTTGTCCACTCTTCTTAAAATTTGATTATCCGGTGAAGATTGTCTGTCATCTTTGAACTCTGTGGTTTTCTTTTGGTTGTGCTTGACATCCTTAAGGACTGGTCTGAACTTCAATCTTGAGGTGTGTCCTTTGGCGATCCCCATTCCTTCCTTTCAGTTGAACCTTCCAAAACATTCTCCGTAGCTGCTGCAACAACCCCCTGAAAGTAATAGGATACATCCAGATGTATATACTATTTCCTGCTTATTTGTCCTTGTTTAGTCATGTATTACCAGTCCTCTATTTTTCACCCTCTCTTGTTTGCTTGAAACTAATATATCCTCTGATTGGATCTGGGGTGGTGCTGCTCAAATCTGATTGTCCAAGAACTCTTCAGATTCTCTCTGATGCTACACAAGGCCAATAGCTGTCCTTTGAGACTACAGATCTTTCCCTCAGTACTTGTACTTCATGCACAGGAATCTCTCCACTTGGGCAGAAAAGAGAAAATGGCACATGCAGGAATGATAACTGTTCCATCAATGGCCATTGTATTTGGTTGTGTAGAACTGTACCTACAGAAAAAGCTCTCCCTCTTGCAAATTCTTTCAGAAACTCTGTTAGCCTCTGCTGTCTGCCTGCTAATGATTGTGCTTCTGAATGGGTACTTATAGTAGCCTCACAGGTGGGCACAGCCCCCTTACTGATAAGGAATGAATAACCAAGCAGTGACTTCAAACCTCAGGCCTGATCAATGGCTAAAGAGTCCCACAGTGACTCAACACTCACAGAGACAAACAGACAGAGAACAATCATACAAGGAGGGATTCACCCATGGTTTATCCCTGAGTCCTTCAGCATAAAGCTACTGATGTAAAGGTATTGCAATCTACCCTCCACCGGGCAGTCTGCAAGGGACCAAATAGACAGGTGGTGGCTGGCATGAGGGCATGGCTTGGGTGGCCAATGATGCTCTGATTCAGGACATCACTTTGGCAGTCTCCACATGTGAACCCCAAGTGGAAACTAAAGCTCCCTTCCTGACAGAACCATAGTGAGTCTCGTTCCTCATGTGGCAGGCCTTGTCGGCACTGGGAAATGCAGTTTGCACATCATTGTGCCAGTAGGTGAATCTGGCCACATAGAGCAAGCAACATTCCATGCCGCAGAAAGCTTACAATACAATATGTCTGAAATGGAATGCTTATCAGACGAAGCCAGTGTTCAAACAGCAGGAACATAAGACCAGTGAAGTTGTGGTAATAATCCTGGTTCATTCTCTTTCTTTCTCATTCCATGAAGGGAACTATGGCAATCTGCTCTAACCCTGTAAGCAGACAAAATCTTAAAAAAAATGGCTGTCCTGAAGGTGCAGTATTTTCAATTTGACCCCGGTTGCGACAGCACTGAGTTTCTAAGCCAAGAGGGGATAATTGCAGCCTGCAACAGCTCTACAGAGATAAGATAAAAGAACTGGTGTCAGTCAGAGAAAGGTTATATAATTATATGAAAAACCTGGGGAAAGCTTTCCTCTGGTATAATTTAGATCAATGAGGTGTGACAGATATATGGAGACTTGTAGACAACTCTATTTTGTATTAGAAATATAGATATAAAGATGAGTAGTGATTAATCTTAATTTTTGTATTACCAGTAACACTGAAATAAGTCATGTGGATGGAGGGTGTTTATTTCCATGAGAAATATTTCTCAGTATGTTGTCAATACTCCAGATATTATAAAAACAGAGATAAGAACATAAAAATTGCCATACTGAATTTGACTATGATTCATCTAGTCCAGTAGCCTGTTTCTGAGAGTGGCCAGTAGCAGCTTCTTCAAAGGAAGGTGCAACCACCCCCCCAAAATCTAAGTGGAAAATTATGAAATAACCTGTCCCTCAGGAAAACTTCTTCCCAATGTTCCCAGGAAATTAGTGTTTGGATTATATCCAGAACATATGCCTTTTATATTTTGTTGCCAATTTAATATAACTTTGGATGTTCTTGGTATTCCTATAAATATCTAATCTACTTTTAAACCTTGATTGGTGCTTGGATTACATGCTGTACAGAGGCAGTGAGATGGATACCGTCAGGCTATGGGCTATTCTGGAGTGTGTTGCTCTCAATCTCTCCTGTGGAAGCTGTTCCACTTTGTAGAAATACTTAAATATTTATTGGGGCAAAGAGTGAGACTGACCTGACTCTATGGCCTGGTGATTAAACTGATCTCCTGGGAGGTGAGAGATGTGGATTCAAATCCTTACACTGATGCAGGTATAGCAATGATTTTATAGCCTGGTGGTTAGGAAGCTCAGTTGGGAATTTGAGTTCAAGGGGGATTTGAGTTCAAATCCTTGCTCCCAAGTAAGGATTCAAATTTGGATCTACCACAACTCAGGGCAAATGTTTTCTGAAGCTGGCCCTGAAAACATTGTTCCCAGTCAAAACTAATCAGGCCAAATTCATGAATATTTTCGGATTGACTGAAACAGCATTTTTTGACAAATAAACTCTACTTCTAAATTTTTTTTGCACAGGTCAGCTTCTGACCCATTCTTTATACATCCCCACATTTTGTTTGCTTTTTTGATCACTGCTGAACACCGAGCAGAGATTTTGATTGAGATGTGCACATGATCCCTCAGTTGTTTTCCTGAGTGGTTACATTTAATTTAGAGCCCTGTGGTATGTGTGAGCAATTCAAATTTTATTCTTTTCCAATGTACATTATCTTGCATTTGCCAGCTGGCAAGCTAGCTCTCTTGCTATTTTTAAAGTTTTAAGGAGGATGTGTTATTCCACCTTATATGCATCAAAAATGTAAAAAGGGCTCTTCTTTGTTGTCATACCTTTAAATATCACCATCTAAACATGAACAGAAAATACCACAGTTTTGAACACTCCAAAGGTCTCCTTTTAAATTCCCACTTTCCCAGAAGAAGAGACCATTGTGGGGTTAGACACTAATGTGAATACTGGGCCATATTCGGGCTTCTGATGCACACACACTCATGGGAGTCCCATTTCACTTTAAAGGCAGCTATGCAAACAAATCCAAAACTAGATTATGGCCACTTTAAGTGATTTTTTTAAAGTATTACAAAGAAGAAGAAAAGTCATTATTACTTTCTTTTTAATGTTTTACTATACTATCTGCATAATTGTAATGGGGAGATTGTTAAATATTCACAGTGAGGTTTGAGAACCTCCAAAAAGGATGTTTTCATACTTGTAGTGATTCATATTCACAAAAGTATTGAAGTTTTGAAGACAAACACTCACAAATAGGACCAATTTTTAAAAAAGATTTCTACATTTTTGAAATTTGAAATTCTGAAACTTAGAATTTTAGTCAAAGTTCCACTTTTTTATCGAAAGATGAAGAAATTTGAAATGTTTCATTCAGTGCAAAAAATTATGTTGTGAAATTTCCAGTGGAAATCAATGGGGTTCCCAGATAGATCCTATTGCAGGACTGGGGCCTTCATGACCATGGCAGATTTCTTCTTCCTTCTCCGCTCTGCTGGCATGTGGCTATGTTGTGTAAAATAGCTGAAAAAGATTTCTGTATGAAAGAGGTATCCCCAGGTGACCATGCCAGCTCTATGGCTCTGACTTCTCCCATCTCTCCCTGTAACTGTATGCGGGGGACAGGAGAGTACGGGGCAGAACACATGGCATTCTGCCTAACCCCTTGACAGTGCAGTAATCCCTGCAGCTCATTTCTTTTAAAATAGCCCTTAGGACCAAGGTCTGTGGCACAGAAAGGTGGCTTACGTTCACTTTTTCTCCCTAGGCTCTCCTCATTTGTGATGAATCCCAACTCTGGACAGCTGAGAATCTTGTCCACTGTCTCAATATATAGGCCTGATCCTGGAAATTCTCACTCCTACAGACCTTCCTACTCAAATCAATCAGACTACCTGTGTGAGTAGGGACTTCTTACTTGAGTAAGGATCTGTCCAATCATGTCATGACTTTTTGAAAACATTTTACTATCTGCCTTCATTAATATTCCCCTATGAAATTCTATCCATGAAAAAGAAGTACACTTATAGTATGTACACTGTATATTTGAATAAGTTCCTTTTCTTCTATAGTCCATTTTCTTCTCCTTGTTTACACATATAGTAAAATGTCTATATGACTTTCTAAGTGTCCTGATGACATACCAGATATTATTTTTCTGCATTCTTCTTTAAAATAAATCAAATTGTTTAAGTGATTGTGCATGAGTATTTAAATTTGGGTTATATCGCCTTAGAAATGAAGAACAGTTTTAGGCTCTGCTTGGACTTGATCGACCAACTTCAAGTTTTCTTTGTGAATTAATTTATCTATCCATTTGAGTCCTCCCTGCAGCTACAGTTGATCTTTACTGCACAACCTGGCTTGTACCGTGGGTCCTCAGAAAAATCAATTGATCTCAGGAGAGAAAAAAATCACCCCTCTTTACTCTAATCCTCCCAAAGGTTCAGTTTAATTTTCACCTAAGGGCAAACCATTTTTATTTCATTTAACTTGTCTTTTCTAATAA
Organism: Dermochelys coriacea; assembly: GCF_009764565.3. Taxonomy (NCBI): domain Eukaryota; kingdom Metazoa; phylum Chordata; order Testudines; family Dermochelyidae; genus Dermochelys; species Dermochelys coriacea. The sequence goes on from NC_050068.2 coordinate 300,747,199, forward strand.
ATGGACACATTAACAATGTCCACTAATATAGATGATCATTTTTTCTGTTTTAATCTGAGCAGTTTTTTTGGCAATTTATTCTCCAATCAGAAATCAATTTTAAAGAGGGCATGTAGTAATTTCATTGGCAGTTTGATGATTTCAGTTTTTTCCAACATTGTGTGTTCTGTTTTCAGGGATAAAATCATTGGAGCACAAATACTGTAGGAGTCAGGGTGAAACATTCGTTTTTAACATGTCTATTCTTTCTGCTAAGAATACTGGTAAGATGCAACATTTATCCAAACTGTTTTTCAGACACCTTTAATAATAATAATTTACACTCTTCCTCTGAAGCTCTCAAAATGTTGGCAGTGTTTGCATGCAAGACCTCACCCTGTTAGCAAGTGTGCATCCTGCTGAGAAAGTGTTACATGGATTTTGCTGACTCGTTGGTGAAACTTGCTCATTACCCAACCCATATATAAAGGAGAACGGAGTAGAACAGAGGGTGTCAGGTCCCAATGGAATGAGAACCGAAGGACCAGCCCACCCTGGGGATATGTTTTAGGCTAGTATAAAGTAACCCGTGGTGGCAGCCATGCCTGAGAATACTTGGGTTGGGGTTTCAAATAGTACAAATTTTAAATTATCTGTGGTTATAATCTAGACCCTGTTGGAAATATTATTATTAGTACAGGATACCACTATGACACCAATTCAACCATAAATTCCCTTATTACATCTAAGGACCAAATGGCCTTTATATTGCTGCTCCAAATATGCCTTAAATGCCTAGGCAATCATCATACCCATAGAGTAACATGCACTCAAAACTAGTGATCAAATACTTATTACAGAACTAGGCCCGGGACACTCACACCCGTGTTGGCTTGCTCCAGATTGGGTAGGCAGGCACTAGCAATGAACCTTCAAAGAGATTTGCCTTTTATACCTTATTTATTCAACCAATAAACAATTTGGTTGTTGGGGTGCTGGAACAATTTGGATAGTGGGGGTGCTGAGAGTCATTGAACCAAACTGCAAACTCTGGATTTGATGGAAACCACTTCAAGCCAGGGATGCAGCAGCACCTTCAGCACCCCTAGTTCCAGCACCTATGTTTATATGACCTATGTAACAGAAGTCCCTAGTCTGTGAATTCCTTTCCTTGTTAAAATTGGCTAAAACCACCCTTGGTAATTGGGGCTTCTTCTTCAAGGAATTTTCATCCTATCTCACTTACGCTTCCAGTCCAATATGTACAATAACATCCTTCCAGATGAAACTGGTTAGAATCATCCTCTGAGGACTCCTCACAACTGGTAAATACCTGCACTTTACATGGCCCAGGAAAACATATATTTTCTTTCCTCACTATGTGACCTCCTGATTAGTAGTAGAGTTGTAATCATCTGTGTGCAAATTTTCTGGATAAACTAAAATACTTAAATACTCAACAATTAATATTTTCTTATTGTAAATTTCTCACCAAGGACCCCACTTTTCCCCCTATACAAGAAAAGCCTGAGGAGAGGGAAGGAAACATCTCCCACAGTATCCTAGGAGCTCTTCTGTTGTGGCGAGGGATTTTTTCGCTTGTGGAATTCCAAGGTCTTTATTTCCTGCCTCCATCCCCACATACATTTATTTTGCTTGTCCCCTTTGCCCTGTGTCCAGTCTCACCCATTATTACTACCCCATGTATCTAGGCTTCCCATAGGAAACCAAGCTAAAGTGAGTTCCGCAGTGCAGTGGGACAAGCTATCATAAGTTAATGCAAACTCCATAACTTCTAGTTGCACCCAGGAGTTCTGGGGGAGAGAATGTGCAAGAATACAGCCAGCTTCCCAGAACATAGATGTGGAGAAAAGCCCAGAGTCCTTTGTTCCTTATCAGGTCAGCCCTGTAATAGAATGGCATCAGTTTTTCCCTTTTTAAAAACATCTGGTTTGTAATCCACATTCTTTCAAAATGTCAAACACTCTAGGCAAAGACAGACACTGTGAAATCTCCAGCGTTTCTCAAATGTGGCCACAGTGGCCCCTCCCCCTCCCTGGTGCTCCTGGATGCACAGCCTTGGTTTTGGTTGTTGGGGCTTAGGGTTGGGTTGGGCCCTGCATCCCTCTGGAGACACCTGGGGAACAATGCTGGAGGAGCCGGCAGCTGGTGAGTTCCCCATCTTTCTAGGGGCAGTGGGGCTCAGGCTTTGGGCTTCAGCCCGGGGTAGCAGGGAGGCAGGCTCTGGGTGTGGGGCTTTGGGCTCCAGCCCCGGGCTTCGGCCACACGGCTTTTAGTTCCGTCCCCCACAGGGCTTCACACACCAGCCCCCCGCTGCCTCCCCAGCCAACCTTCCCCCACATTGTCCCGGCTCCTGCTGCCTCTGCCGCGAGGCCACAAGCAAGAGTTGGTGGCTGCACGCTGAGGCCACCAAATAATTTGTCCTGAGAATCCCTGCATTAGGCCAAATAACAAAATATAATATAATCTGCCTATGAGGTTATTCTATAACTCCATTCCAGATATGCCACCTTTTCTGCCAGTGGCTCCTCGCCTGTTGTAATTAATAGTGATGAGATAAAGCATGCATGTCTTTCTGTCATGTATTTGTTTTAAAACAGAATTAAACCTGCTGACCCATTCTTGTGATACTGCTGACTCTCAATATTAAATCCAGTTAATAAATTCCAAGGAAATGCGCATATATTCTGATATGGCAAACATAGTGCAGTATGCCACAACTGCAAAATATTGCTAGACCCCAAACTACCTTTTCTGGGTTAATAAATAATAGGTTCATAGCTATAGCTTTTCTTTCTGAATGAAAGGCCATTTCTTATATTCCTTTCTAATTACCTGATATGATCCATGTCTCCTAGTTATACATCCAATTTGATATTAGTATATTAAGTGTCCCTTTTAGATGTTCTTTTTGCTGTAATTTTTATGACTAATTAATAACCTCTATGGACTTGTGAAATTGTTCTAATATAAATTGCACTGGTGGGACTCTTGTGACTCATATTAGTCAAGGTGGGATTACTACTCTGGTTTATCAGTGATAAGATTGTAATTTGCTATGCATTAGGTAGGATTTTTGTTCAAAATGTTTGGCCTGTTTGTCTACATACATTTTGTGGATAAAATGCTGAAAGAACAAGAGATTTCAAAAACTAAATATTTAACCTGGAGAGGAGCGTGATGCCAGGGGATTGAACCAAGGTATTAAAATTTATGAAGCTCACATAGAAAACTGCCCAGTCCACTCTTTTCCACCTGTTTCATAATTTGAAGAGTCATTCAATGAAATAAATGGTGGTAAAATTAGACCAGATAAAAAGCAGATTTTTCTATAACTTGACAAGGAGGATGAGCCAGAAATTACAAAAGTCCATTAAGGACTTTGAAATGCCAGTCTATTTTATGTGGAAGTGATGGGTGGCAGAACAAACCCAGAAATCTGGTAGAACTAGAGGGGTAGAAACTATTATTGCTGAAATATTCTGTTTTGACAAAGTTGCAATGTTTCGTAGAGGCATATCTGTTTTGATGAATATTTCACCAAGAAGCTTTGTATGAGCAAGAAAGAGACACTGTAGGCTGGTGGTCAGGACACTCGCATGGGGGACCTAAATTCAAGTTTCTGCTCTGCCTGATTTGGCATTATCTGGGATGAAAAACTCTTGAACCTGGGCCCCCCCACATCCCAATCACCAGGCTTTAGAACAAAGAAACATTCTATTTTTGTTCAAAGGTTTGTTCTTTTTTTTCTCCCCAGTGTGGAATGAAAACAAAATTCTATACCTTGAAAGTTGCTGTGAAATGGAATTGTTGCTCTCTGGTCAGCTGTAAGAAGGAGTTCCCTAATTTGCAATGATGTTTGGAAGACCTGAATTTAAGAATCTGAATATGAATGATTCAAGTATCTAAGATACTCTGTCCCCTTCCTTCTTTCCTGGTGTAAGTGATGTTCTACACCAGAAACGCTGCTCCATTGAGGGCCCACGGCATGCAGCTGCAGAGACATTAACAAGAATCATAGAAATGTAGGGCTGGAAGGGACCTTGAGAAGTCATCAAGTCCAGCCCCCCGTGCTGTGGCAGAACCAAAATAAACCTAGTCCATCCCTGACAGGTATTTGTCCAACTAGTTTTTAAAAGCTTCAAAAGATGTGGACCTCCCTTGGAAGCCTAGTCCAGAGCTTATCTATCCTTAAAGTTTTTCCTAATATCTAACCAAAATCTCCCTGGCTGCAGACTAAGCCCATTACTTATTGTTCTACCTTCAGTCAACATGGAGAACAATTGATGACAATCCTCTTTATACCAGCCCTTAACATATTGGAAGGCTGTTATCAGGTCTCCCCTCAGTCTTCTTTTCTCAAGACTAAACATGTCCAGTTTTTCTAACCTTTCTGCATATGTCAGGTGTTCTAAACCTTTTATCATTTTTGTTGCTCTCCTCTGAATTCTTTGTCCACATCCTTCCTGAATTATGGTGCCCAGAATTGGACCCAGTACTCCAGTTGGGGCCTCACCAATGCCAAGTAGAGTTGGACAAGTACTCCCTGTGTCTTACTTGTAACACTCTTGTTAATACGCCCAAGAATCATATTAGCCCTTTTGCAGCTGCATTACATTGATGACTGAAATTCAACTTGTGATCCACTGTCACTCCCAGATCCTTTTCAGCAGTACTACCACCTAGACAGTAATTCCTGATTTTGTAGTTGTGCATTTGATATTTCCTTCCTAAGTGAAGTACTTTGCACTTGTCTTTATTAAATTTCATCTTGTTGATTTCTGACCAATCCTCTAATTTATCAAGGTCATTTGCAATTTTAAACCTATCCTCCACAGTGTTCGCAATCCCTCCCAGCTTGGTATCATCAGGAAATTTTATAAGCATACTCTCCAGTCCATTATCCAAGTCATTAATGAAAATATTGAATAGTACTTCACCCAGAACTGACCCCTGCAGGGCTCCACTAGATACATCTTCCCAACTAGACATTTGACAAGACATTTACCTTGTTTATGAAATAATATGCTTTCTTAGCAGTACCACAAGTTTTCTATTTGGCAGTTCCCCACTGTTCCTTGTTTTTGTCATTCCAGTTATCCCAGTAAACTGGAGTTAAAATGGCAAATTCTAATGCTTTCCATGGTGTTATTGTTCATGAATAATCCACTGTGAAATGGCCAGAGATGGCTCTTGATAAAATAATAGATATCCATTATGTACTACTCACCAATTCCTAGAGAGTAGAAATAAATCTATGCAGGAATGGGAATTATCTGAGGCCTGGTCTACACTACAAGTTTGTCAGATTTAGCAGCATTAAATCGAATTAACCCTGCACCCGTCCACATAACGAAGCCATTTTTTTCGACATAAAGGGCTCTTAAAACTGATTTCTGTATTCCTCCCCGACGAGGGGATTAGTGCTGAAATCAACATCGCCGTTTCGAATTAGGGTTAGTGTGGATGCAATTCGAAGGTTTTGGCCTCTGGGAGCTATCCCACAGTGCACCATTGTGACTGCTCTGGACAGCACTCTGAACTCAGATGCACTGGCCAGGTATACAGGAAAAGCCCCGGGAACTTTTTAATCTCATTTCCTGTTTGGCCAGGCGAGCTCATCAGCACAGATGACCAAGCAGTCCCAGAATTGAAAAAGAGCTCCAGCATGGACCGAACAGAAGGAAGTGGATCTGATCGCTGTATGGGGAGAGGAATCCATGCTATCAGAACTACATTCCAAAAGACGAAATGCCAAAACATTTCAAAAAATCTCCGAGGCCATGAGGGACTGAGGCTACATCAGGGAGGCAACACAGTGCCGCGTGAAACTTAAGGAGCTCAGACAAGCGTACCAGAAAACCAAAGAATCAAACGGATGCCCCGGGACAGATCCCCACACATGCTGCTTCTATGCTGAGCTGCATGCAATTTTGAGGGGCGGGGGGTGCGCCACCACTTCCCCACCCCTGTCTGTGGACTCCGATGATGGGGTACTCTCCGCCATGCTTGAGAATTTTGTGGACGGGGAAGATGAGGAGGAGGAGGAGGAGGATGAGCTTGAGGAGAGCACACAGCACACTGTTCTCCCCGACAGCCAGGATCTTTTTATCACTCTGACTGAAATACCCTCCAACCCAACGAAGCCAGAGAAGGGACCTCGGGTGAGTGTACCTTTTTAAATATAATACGTGTTATAAAACAAGCATTTTTAATGATTAAGTAGCCCTGAGGACTTGGAATGCATTCGTGGCCAGTACAGCTATTGGAAAAGGCTGTTAACGTGTCTGGGAACGGAGCAGAAATTCTCCAGGGACATCTCCATGAAGATCTCCTGGAGGTACTCTAAAAGCCTTTGCAGAAGGTTTCTTATTCCGTCCTCCATGGTAGGACACTTTACCACGCCATGCTAGTAGCAAGTAATCTGATATCATTGCGTGTCAAAGCCTGGCAGCGTATGGTCCCGGTGTTTGCTGGCATTCAAGCAACATCCGTTCTTTATCTCTCTGTCTTATCCTCAGGAGAGTGATATCGTTCATGGTAACTTGGTTGAATTAGGGAAATATAATTAAGGGGACATTCAGAGATGGCCATTCCCACAGGGCTGTTTGCCTGTGGCTGAAAAGAAATCCCCCCCTCTGTTAGCCACACGGTGGATGGGGGGGCATTGGCACTGAGCTGTTCGCATTTGGCTAGCAGGGATCTTCCGTGATACCAGCCACACGGTGGGGTGAGGGGTAAAGCAATCATCCCAGAGAATTGGATGGGTGAGGGGGGGTTAGTTTGATTTCTGCTGCTGCACGTTAACAGGAAAACCACAGCACTAAATGGCCAACTCAACGTGCTTTGCTTGGTATGGGAGAGCAGGGCGCTGCTGTTATGAAGGTTGCAGAAGCCGAAAGACTATGGCTTACCATGGCCGCTTGCAAGCCGAATTCTGTTGCCCGGCCCTGCATGTGTGATCTCTAACTCCAAAGCTGCAGGCACTCAATATAAGATGCAAAATATGACCTTGTACCTAAATCACATGTGCTATGTAATGTGAATAGTGTTGTTCAGCATGAAAGAGTATAGCCATTGTTCTTTAAAATGTATCTTTTTAAATACTTCACTCCCTTTTTTTCCTCCAGCAGCTGCAAATGTTTCAAGCCTCTCTCCTCCATCCCAAGGGCTATCTCAGATAAGGCGGTGAAAAAAACGCACACGCGATGAAACGTTCTCTGAGCTCATGCAGTCGTCTGGCACTGACAGAGCTCAGCAGAATGTGTGGAGGGATACAATAGCAGAGTACAGGAAAGTGGCCAATGAACGTGAGGAGAGGTGGTGGCAGGAAGATCAGAGGAGGCATGATGCAATGCTGGGACTACTGCGGGATCAAACAGACAGGCTCCGGCGTCTGGTGGAGGTTCATGAACGGCAGCAGGATTACAGACGGCAACTGCAGCCCCTATTTAACTGCTCTCCCTCCTCCCCAAGTTCCATAGCCTCCTCACCCAAATGCCCAAGAACGTGGGGTGGGGGCGAGGCTCCGGGCACCCAACCACTCCACCCCAGTGGACAGCCCAAGCAACAGAAGGCTGCAATTCAACAAGTTTTGAAGTGGCCTTTTCCTTCCATCCTACTCTCCTCCCACCTTGTGAGTTATTGCCCTATTTTTATAATCAATTAATAAAGAATACATGTTTTTTAAATGATAGTGACTTTATTTCCTTTGCAAGCAAGCTGTGATCGAAGGGGGGAGGATGGGTGGCTTACAGGGAATTTAGAGGCAACCAAGGGGGCGGGTTTTCATCAAGGAGAAACAAACAGAAGTGTCACACAGTACCTGGCCAGTCATGAAACTGGTTTACAAAGATTCTCTGATGCGCAGCACTTCCTGCTGTGCTCTTCTAACCGCCCTTAACCGTCTGGCTGCGCGTATTCAGTGGCCAGGTGATTTGCCTCAACCTCCCACCCTGCCATAAACATCTCCCCCTTACTCTCACAGAGATTGTGGAGCACACAGCAAGCAGCAATAACAATGGGAATATTGGTTTTGCTGAGGTCTGAGCGAGTCAGTAAACTGCGCCAGTGACCCTTTAAACATCCAAATGCACACTCTACCACCATTCTGCACTTGCTTAGCCTATAGTTGAACAGCTCCTTAGTACTGTCCAGGGTGCCTGTGTACGGCTTCATGAGCCAGGGCATTAAGGGGTAGGCTGGGTCCCCAAGGATAACAATAGGCATTTCAACATCCCCAACAGTTATTTTCTGGTCTGGGAAGTAAATCCCTTCCTGCAGCCGTTTAAACAGACCAGAGTTCCTGAAGACGTGAGCGTCATTAACCTTTCCCAGCCACTCCACGTTGATGTTGGTGAAACGTCTCTTGTGATTCACCAGTGCTTGCAGCACCATTGAAAAGTATCCCTTGAGGTTTATGTACTGGCTTCCCTGGTGGTCCGGTCCCAAGATAGGGATATGCGTTCCATCTATAGCCCCACCACAGTTAGGGAATCCCATTGCAGCAAAGCCATCTAGTATGACCTGCACATTTCCCAGAGTCACTACCTTTGATAGCAGCAGCTCAATGATTGCGTTGACTATTTGCATCACAGCAACCCCCACAGTAGATTTGCCCATTCAAATTGATTACTGACTGACTGGTAGCTGTCTGGCGTTGCAAAGCTTCCACAGGGCTATTTCCACTCGCTTGTGAACTGTGAGGGCTGCTCTCATCTTGGCATTCTTGCGCTTCAGGATAGGGGAAAGCAAGTCACAAAGTTCCATGAAAGTGCCCTTATGCATGCGAAAGTTTCGGAGTCACTGGGAATCATCCCAAACCTGCAACACTATGTGGTCCCACCACTCTGTGCTTGTTCCCTGGGCCCAGAATCGGCGTTCCACGGCATGAGCCTGCTCCAGTAACACCATGATCTCCAGATTGCTGGGAACCAGGGTTTTAGAGAAATCTGTGTTCATGTCCTCATCACCACACTGCCGTCGCCTTCTTGCCCGGTTTATCAGGTGCTGGCTCTGCATGAACTGCACGATAATGTGCGAGGTGTTTACAATGGTCATAACTGCTTCAGTGAGCTGAATGAGCTCCATGCTTGCTGTGCTATGGCGTCTGCTCAGGCAATCCAGGGAAAAGGGAGCAAAATGATTTTCTGCTGTTGCTTTCATAGAGGGACTGATGACATTTACCCATAACCACCCGCAACAAATTTTTGGCCCCATCAGGCATTGGGAGCTCAGCCCAGAATTCCAATGGGCAGCGGGGACTGTGGGAACTTTGGGATAGCTACCCACAGTGAACCGCTCAGAATGTCAACACTTGTCATGGTACTGTGGACGCACACCACGAAATTAATGTGCTTAGTGTGGACGCATGCACTTGACTTTATACAATCTGTTCCCAAAAAATCGACTTCTGTAAAATCGGAGTACTTTTGTAGTATAGACATGGCCTGAGTCACAGTAGAACACTGAATTTATGTCAAAGCTATTATTTTACGTCCTGAAACTGCTGACCCTCCCCAATACTTCCCAAGTGGATATATAAATAGAGTATACCAACTGGCTATGAGCTGTGTAATTGTTCATGTTCTTCTTTCTCACATAAAGAAAAAGAGTACTTGTGGCACCTTAGAGACTAACAAATTTATTAGAGCATAAGCTTTCGTGAGCTACAGCTCACTTCATCGGATGCATTTTCGTGAGCTGTAGCTCACGAAAGCTTATGCTCTAATAAATTTGTTAGTCTCTAAGGTGCCACAAGTACTCCTTTTCTTTTTGCGAATACAGACTAACACGGCTGCTACTCTGAAACATTTCTCACATAAGTGCTTCTTTTTAAGAGGCTCACATCACAATTCTAAGTCTTTAAGGAATTCAGGACTCTCTTTGAGAGGCCAAACTATCCCTTTTCTGACTATCAAAGACAAAATCTGGGAGATATGTAGTTGAGGGCATGGTAGAGGAAGCAATGTCATCTTCATAGCACCTTTCATTCACTTTCCAGAGTACCATCCTCCACTGATCTTGCAGATATCCTTATGGAAATCCAAGTAGGAGTTAACACAGCTTGAAACAGCATTAAGTCTTGCTCTAACCTTTCTGTGGCTTATACTGCATGAGTTGAGAGGAGGAAGTTTTGTTTTGGTAGGATTATTTTCCCCCACACTTCTTCCTGTGGGGCGAGCATGAGAACAAGCCACATGTGACAGATGTTAGTAATGTCACTTAATGCACTAGTGGAAGGTACTCAGATACTATGGTGATGAGGGTAATATAAGGACATATATAGGCTAGAATAGATATTGCCAATGGTTCCTGTAAAAGCAGCATTGCTAGGATGTACAGGAACCCAGAGGAGACGTACAGATGAACAGGCCCATTACTGAACAAGATGGTCCCTACCCAAGGATTGAAAGTTTGTCTAGCTCATGAGTAAATGAAGAACTAGAAACACTGATCTGTATTCCTTTCCAGTGTTCTTCACAGGCCAAGCTCCAAAACTTTACAATCCATTTTGGGTGCTCAGTTCATCTGTCCAACCATCTAATTACTTATAGGTTACAGAATATTTTAAAAAAAGTCTGTTCCATTTAGGTTCGCAGTGTACCATAGAAGCATCACATGGGGGGAAAAGATATTTTTGTAGTTATTCAGGCATACTATAGTCCTAGACAGCTGAGCTAAGAAAGACCACTTCCTGGGCTTTAAAGCATTCTTATTTCTTTTATAGTTTTGGGGGAGTTAAGAAGTCTGTTCAACTCAAGGTGATTTTTAAACCCCTTCAATCCTGCTGATACTATAGGGTGGATAGTGGTCATTTGTGCACTAGGAAAATTAGATAATTCCAAGGAGAATTCATGTTTGGTCATGGGAGAGATTATGAAACAAAAAACTCTGCCATCTAAATTAGTAGCCCAGATTAGATGCCCAGCATCCTAGATCCTACTCAGCTCCCCATCTAAATATCTAATGGGCATTTGTGCACATTTGTGTCTGAGGTGGCCAAGTTTGAAAAGAGACGTTGGGTTTCCTTGGTCTGAAAATCTTTTGAAATGATTTTTAAAATTTAAACATTTTTACTGTGCTTGCAATCAGCACTTTTTGGAACTGCAGAATCAGTAGCAGCAGGAGGACTTAGCATTAGAAACATTTTATTTGAGAGGTTTCAGAGTAGTAGCCATGTTAGTCTGTATTCGCAAAAAGAAAAGGAGTACTTGTGGCACCTTAGAGACTAACAAATTTATTAGAGCATAAGCTTTCGTGAGCTACAGCTAAGTGAGCTGTAGCTCACGAAAGCTTATGCTCTAATAAATTTGTTAGTCTCTAAGGTGCCACAAGTACTCCTTTTCATTTTATTTGAAGTTTCTGTTCAAGTGAGACAGATGGTTCTTTACATCAGATTGTATTTCTATTCTCTCTGGGAAATCCTTTACCTTTCGTTTATCTTTTCCTCCCCATGAGTTTTTCATTTGCTCCCCCAATTATGAAACAGCTAGGCCACCCCCTACAGAAAAGAAATGAAATATTTAAACAATATTGAGCACTGAGGTTTCACAGTGGGTCAGTAAAAAGTCATTTGTCATGTTTCTGTAATTGTGATACATTGGGGAAAGTGCATATGTTTCAGGTCTTTCAGCCTTATATTTCTAGTTGTATAGTGGCCTTGTGACCAGCACCACTCTGGTCTCTAAATTAAACATGTAGGAAAAGTGATTTGATTAAGACTAGTTGAGAGTTTTCCATTACTTTGACTGCGTTCCTGGTTTATCTAAATGTGTTTTTGTGCTTATGGAAAATAAAACATATCAAAAAGGGATGAGGTTTTATGAGGACTGCTTTGACCTTCCTCACTCTAAATGTATTGGCAAAAATCAGATGTTTGCACTGTGGACCTAATCCAACATTCATTCAAATTGGTGGAAAGTCTTTCACTGATTTCAGTGAACATTGGATCCAACTCTACATGAGCTGATGAAAATGTAATTTATTTGTTCAATATGTGTTCCACTTAAGGTAACCTTGTACATCTGATACATTTTTAAAGAAGTTAATGTTTTATCTAATAATTCCAAAGGAATTTAAAATAGTTAAAAACAATTACCCTGCCCCTCTCCCCTAGTAGAATGGAATAATTAGATTGATGTGTGCTTACCGGAAATTAGAGAGGCTTATTTAGTTGTTTAAGAACATCTCTGAAATACATAGATTCCCTGAAGTCACAGGTTTGACTTCCAGGAGGGCTGACTCATCCCTTCTCACCTTCTAAATAAATAAATTCACTTCTATGCAGTTGATGGTGCAGAGGTGTTTCAGATAATTGAATTTGCCAGCTATTCATGGATGTTAAAGATGCTATAGTAATTTTTGTTAGAATATGGATTGTTCCTGGCGGCCTGGTTGCCAAAAAGTTCCTTGTTTCCCCAAATCTTGACCTACTGCTGCATGGCAGTTGTCTGCTGAGATGCAGGCCACTTTGCTCTGGTTTGTTTGTGTGCTTTAGAATTCATGCAATATTAAATATAATACATTTAAGGAACAATATACATTATTATAAAATATACATTAAAATATACATGAGGATGAAGAAGAAGAATTAGAATGAAAGGGGTGTGTAAGTGGTTCCAGTACTGAAAGAAATGAGAGGCTACAAAGATATTTATTCAACAAAGGTCCAATCATCACAATTCATTACAAAGGCAGATGCTTAATTATTTGACCTCATTGAGACTTTTTCTCAATTAAAGACCACAGAATTTGTTTGTGGGTAGGCAGGCAACTATTCATACAGCAGTATCTAAAGTTCTTTGATTCTGATTGGTCCCAAAAAAATTCTGTAGTCCTCAGAGTGTCTGTAAGATGCATTACAATGATAAAATAGTTTTACAATTCATCCCATTAATTTTTGTCAAATCTTTTCTTTCACAGATTGAATGCAAATTAAATCATAGTTCCCTATCTGATTTCTGGCACTCTGTATTTTTTATGAACAAAAAAGCTATTTTGTTTTTCTCTTTATGTGTCAGACAAAGATGACAAATTAAACTTTAAAACTCTCAGTTGAAGCATAAAGCTAATAAATAAGGTTAAATGATTGAAAAATAGAAAATGCACAACAGATCTTTAGAAAGTCAAGTTTATGGCAATTGCCTAATTTACAACGTTATAGTGCCTTAAGGGATCAAATTCTGTATTGACTTGTATATCCTTATTCCATCCTCCAGTTACATTGGTGCAAGGCATTGACTTCCATCAGGTTAATGTCTCCAGCATGACTGAAAGGAAAATATCATATACAGAGCATATAGGATGTACATCAGAGAAAATGTCTGACCCATAATCATTATTCTGATGTAAAGAATTTGTGTTACTGGACATGCACGTTGTGTGCGTATCGAGGGAATCACTGTGTATGTATATACACACACACTTTTTGTGTATACACATACATACACACACCAATCTATATGTTAAAGATAACTAAACAAGGTGGGATAAATTCTGCCCAGTGCAAATCCATTAACTTCACTTCAATTAAGGATGAATCCAGAAGGGCATACTCTGGCATTACTTATGCAAGTTGATGTAATGGATTCACACTAGTGTAAATGAGAACAGAACTTGACTGGAATCAGTGCTTCTATCTTTCACAAATAACTACAAATACAGTTACACTTAGAGTAGGACTATTGTCTCCCATTCACTTTTGCATAAATACCCAGCTGATACTATCTATGAAAAGCAAAGGTTACTCACTTCTTCAATCTAGATTATTTTCATTTTAGTTATGTCAAAAAAGATTGATTATAAAACCCAGAGAGAGAATGAGCAAGCACAGTGATTCCCTTGATATTCCATCTGTAAACTGAAACACAATATGGCAACTGCCTCATACCTGCTTCTTGAGGAGAGAGACAGAGTCTTTGTTTAAAGGTGCAGTACACCAAAAATGGAGGGACAATTCTTTCCGTCTACACAAGGACAGACTCTACAGATGTCAGCATGAGTTCCACAAGCTGATTGAGGGAATAATATGCTCCTTTGATACCAACTCACTCATGATATAACATTGTTATTGTAATGATTCAATAAAAGGAGTTTACATTTAAAAACCTTGTCATAAATATAAAGGGAAGGGAAACCACCTTTCTGTATACAGTGCCATAAAATCCCTCCTGGCCAGAGGCAAAACCCTTTAACCTGTCAAGGGTTAAGAAGCTAAGGTAACCTTGCTGGCACCTGACCCAAAATGACCAATGAGGGGACAAGATACTTTGAAATCTGGAGGGAGGGGGAACAAAGGGTTCTGTCTGTCTGTGTGATGCTTTTGCCGGGAACAGACCAGGAATGCAGCCTTCCAACTCCTGTTAAGTTAGTAAGTAATCTATCTAGAAAATGCATTAGATTTCCTTTTGTTTAATGGCTGGTAAAATAAGCTGTGCTGGAGGGAATGTATATTCTTTTTTTGTGTCTTTTTGTAACTTAAGGTTTTGCCTAGAGGGATTCTCTATGTTTTGAATCTGATTACCCTGTAAGGTATTTACCATTCTGATTTTACAGAGGTGATTCTTTTACCTTTTCTTTAATTAAAATTCTTCTTTTAAGAACCTGATTGATTTTTCATTGTTCTTAAGATCCAAAGGTTTGGGTCTGTGTTCACCTGTACAAATTGGTGAGGATTATTATCAAGTCTTCCCCAGGAAAGGGGGTGTAGCGCTTGGGGGGGGGATATTTTGAGGGGGAGAGGTCTCCAAGTGGTGTCTTTCCCTGTTCTTTGTTTAAAACGCTTGGTGGTGGCAGTATACTGTTCAAGGACAAGGCAAAGTTTGTACCTTGGGGAAGTTTTAACCTAAGCTGGTAAGAATAAGCTTAGGGAGTTTTTCATGCGGGTCCCCACATCTTTACCCTAGAGTTCACAGTGGGGAAGGAACCTTGACAAACCTAAAAACTGATCAAGAATGGTCTTTGTCTTTGTTTTGTTCTTAGTGCATACTTTGGTGCAGAAAAGGTATAAAGCATTATTCTCCCTACCCCCAAAATGTGATCATATATTAAGTTCCCCTCCTCTGGCCACTTTGTTCCCTTTTTCAAAAAAGAGCAGGCAAAACTATGGACCACATCCTCAGCTGGTGCAAATCAGTTTAGCTATGATGAAACCAATGTAGTATTCCAACTGACACCAGCTGAGGTTCTGGCCGCTCAATGTGGTGGGTTATATGGCATAATTTCTTAGGCCTTGTTTACACTCACTGTCGTGAGTAGGGTACATGTAGCTACATGCCGAAGTGAAAAGCATGCTGTGTCCACATTGCAATATGTAACTATATGTGGCAGTGAAAGGCTCTGGAACTGGAGAGACAGCAGGGAAAGGCTTCAGCAGCTCTGCACTGTTGGAGCTTTTGCTTGCTGCCAGAGTCTTTGCTTGTGGTAGGGAAAGGTTCTGGCAGCAGGGAGGCAGTGGTGTGTTAGGGGGCTTATTCCTTCACCCGCTTACTTCCCTGGTCCTTCTCGCATGAACAGAAAGCGACAATACCCGAAGTCCAAAGGTGCAAACAATTCGATGTTTATTGGGGTGAACTTCCAGCAAGCACGATTCCAGTTTCCTTCCTTAGTGTCTTCCCCTTCCCAGCTCTGACACCACAGAGCCTTACACCTGTGTCCCTGTTCCCATTCCTGCCCTTAGCCAAACATGATTCCAATTTCCCCACCCCATGCCCTATTCCCATTTTCCCCTTTAGCAAAACATGATTCCAATTTCCCCTCCCCCATTCCCTGTTCCCATTTTCCCCACTCCACCCACTTCCTGATTGACTGCAGTCTATATAGTAAAACTTGAGTTCTGCTTAGCTATACCTTAACCAATCATTTTACTGAAATTTAACTAACCAATCCTAACATATTGTCGTGTGATTATTTAACCAATTATATCCCACCACCTTAATTAGTTTACACACCCAGCAAAATTAATTATACAGCAGACATGAACAATCACAGAACCAGACAGAGATTATACAGACAAACAATATCAAAGTGGGAACTATAATGACAAAACAATACAGAAGTGAGGATTTCACATCCCAGCTATTGATAAGCGAGTTCTTGCCAGACAGGATGCTATCAAACTCAGTTTCCTTTTATATCTTCTAGGCACTTCCCTTTCTCTGGAGGCAATAGGCATTATCAGGACAGGATTGTATTCTTAACAGCAATAGCACCTTATTTCAATGTGACTAGTTTGGAATGTGAGGAAGTGACCGGTCGCTTTCCAGCTTATGGCTGCCTCAGTTGCTTAGGCTAAGGCCTTTGGCTAAGAACAGGGCCTCAGACTGTCACAATAAGAAAAGGACCTTACACTGGCAGACTTTTGATTCTTTCTTTTATATCTCTAGAACTAGCCAAGTGATAAGAATACACCTAAATTCTTAGAGTGTAGGCCTTTACAGACAGGCCTGAAGATCTATATCCTAACATGGTGTATTACACTGCTCAAAACAGCAGTGTAAACACTGGAGGCACTGCTTGGGTGTGTAGAGAGCCATGTTGGGTACATATCCTAAGGTACTGGTGTGTCTTTACTCTACTCGCCTAAGCAATGCCTCACCAATACTGCTATTTATACTCACGCTAGAGGAGCATACGGTGTAGGTACTCTACATGCCATCGTAAATGTAGACATAGCCTTAGATTCTCTGCTCCTGTGTTTAAGTACCGCTGCTTTGGTAAATTAATTCATGAACAATTACATGGATTACTCACAAAAATTAATTTATACTTTCATGATTTAGAACAATTACATATAATAAGCTTGAGATTATTTATGCCTTGAAATCTTTACAAGGCAGTTGATACTTGCTTTGCTCTTCTAGCCAAAGGTATTACAATTAAAAATATTTTTTTCTTCATTGCCATTATAAGCAAATTGTAAAGCCTGGCCACATTTTCAGAATACAGCTATGGGATATTATTCAGTGTAAGATTTAATTCTAAACTTTAATGAACTGCATTTGCATTTTTCATTAGCTACAGTTCTTGCATTTCTTCAGTGATGTCTTAAGATTCTTCTTGAAGTATAAAGTCCTGCTCTGAATTACAGCATCATAGTATTTTGGATTTTTTAATGAACCCACCATGTCTACACATTTGGTTGGAAAAAATACATGCCTAGCAAGTTCACTCTGTTGTGTAGTTCATAGGGATGACAAACATAGCTGAAAATTTGAACCATCTTACCAGAGTACTTTATCACCCAATCTGGATGGGAGAAATCAGGTCTGGACTAAAAAAACTGGAACCCAACATAAGAAAAAATTAGTGGAGGTTTAAAATTGAGGCCCTGGGTCTGGTCCACTTTCTGTGGTCTTGATTCTGTATCAGATTCCCCAGGGTGTTCCATTTCTGAATTCTGTATAGCTGGCCCTAATATGAGGCAGTGAAGCACCCCCTTGATGTTCCTGTTTCTAATGAGGCACTGACGGACTCCTTCTTGTTCCAAAGTGCTCTCTCCAAGCTCCTTCAGCCCTCCTAGTCCTGGTGTCTCAGGGATGGAGGTGAAGAGGTGACCTGGTAAGCAAAGAAGCCTCACGGCATGATTGGAGGGAGTGATGAGAACATTTCTCCACCAAGGCCCCACCCCAGCCTCTCAATACATTCAGGCTCCCCAGCCCTGTGACCCACAAATCTCCAAACTCCACATCATGTTTTTGAGTCTTTCGAATACTAACTCTTTGGCTCCTCCTACTGCTTGAAGCCACATCTCCCTCAGCCTGAAAATTCTTTCAGGCTCCTGATCCCACAGTCCTTCTGGTGATGGATCTCTGCATCCATATCTTCCAGGACTCAGGCCCTCCCTACAATAATTTACCTTTGAAGACTTCAGATGCAGAGGATGATTCATCTGTGGTCTGTAATCCTCATCCTGTCCTGTTAGCTTTGGTTGTGATGGGCTGGCCTGTGCTCTGTCCCCATTGTGTTTATACTGAGCTCTGTCTCTAGCCTACCCGCAATGGCCAGAATTTGCCAGGTCCCTGTTTATCAAAGGCAGGGCTGGGGTGATTTGACTTCAGTTTTCTGACTGATCCTGCTTTATAGGCCGGAGAAAGGGAAGGCAATATCTCCTCTGAAGACTCTCTTGTGAATGTATTAGTAGGTTCTGTGTCTGCAAACAAAATGAGAGAAAATATGTGAAAGCAGAGCACAGAGGCGAGCTGGGGCATGAGGCAGGGGGAGAAAAGATGGACAGCTTAGGTGGGCACTCTTTTAACCAGAGTCACTAGATTCCCCTTTCCTTCCCTTAGCCTGGGAGACATTGTACCTGGGAAACCGTCCTCTTCCCCACTTCTTACTACTTGGATGATGGGGATCCATGGCAAGGGAAAGCATTCTTCTCTATCCCAGCATGTTGTGATGGGAATCTGAGCATAGGTGTGGGAACTAGGAGTATGGGGGGTGCTGCAGTACCCCCGGACTCCCCGCTCTCATTTGCCTGGGGTCCTGGCTGCCAGCCCAGCACACCTGGTGTCCCAGCTGCCACCCCGTGTGCCCAGGGCTTGGCTGCCAATCCTGCATCTGGGGCTTTGCTCCCAGCCTCAGCTCTGGGGGAGTGGTGGACAGGGGTAAGGGGGATGGCTTTCAGTACACCCACTATTAAAAATGTTCCAGCGCTACTGAATCTGAGTGGCTAATCCTCTTTCTCTAACCCTCTTGCTTCTCTGCCTGGGGAATCCCCTTACTCTACCTGCCTGAGGAATAAAGTCTTTGGGGAGCAACCCCTACAGTCCTGAGGAAGGAAGTTCTCACCAGAGATCTCCTTTATCTTATTGGCCAATGGGCTTCCTAACCTTGAGTCTCTGCTTTTTACATTCGTATTTTGACTTCTCTCCCACTGCCCAATGGGAAGGAGAGTGAAGACACATGTACGGTAAAAAGGAAAAAAAGTACAGTAGGAAAAGCAGATCTTCTATCAAATCTCCAAAACACTCTACAGGACCAGCAGGTTAGTGGATCCCTGCCCCATTTCTCACCCCACCGCAGCAGGACAGCAGTAAGTGGAGCAGTGGGGTTGTGTGTGTGCACGCACATGAGTGTGCGCAATGCTGTGAGATTAGGAATTTGTGTGCTTCTACTGTACCTGTACTTAGCCAGTGGAATTTGCAGCCACCTGAGAGTATTTCAGCAATGCTAGGTGTGGAGCTCTGTGAGCACTTACACGTGCCTGGTCAATGTTGGGGATGGAATGGGGTATTTTGCAATGGCCTATGTGGATTTGGAAAAGGCCAACAATGTTTTTTTTCTGTATTCCCTTCATGATACTGAGAATATGTCCTTTGCTGATAGAACTAGGCAAGTGCTATTTAACAGGAAAAGGGGATAAAGGAGAAATCTCCTCTGTGCTATGGTAATATGGATACCACTAATAATAATAATGACCCTAATCCTTGAGTATAGTTGAGATCCTCATAAAGCAGCTCATTAGAGGAGTATACAAAGCTCATTTCAGAGGGATCATGGCGGAACAAGTCTCTTGTCCAGTCTCTGGCTTAACTGAAAGCATCTGGAAAGCTGCTCTCAGATGCAGTTGCTGCCAACCGTCTCAAAGGGCCATTTTGGTAGCTGATGGATCAGCAGGACATAGGGCCATTGTGATGGAGCAGAGAAGAGGCTAAAGAGACTCTGTTGACCCTGCTAGCTCTGTCCTGCTATACCTGCAGCTGATGCTGAACCTGGAGGTGGAATAAAAGGAGAGAATCTGGCTCAGTTCAGGGCTGATTGGGGATAAAACAGGACTGAGCTCTGTCTCTCTTCGTGAAGGAAGATTTGAGGGTGGAGAAACAGGCCCAATAGCCAGGGCAGCTGCTGAGGAAAAAGCACTTAGCCCCCAGGACAGAGTGATGCTCAACTAAGAAGCTGTTTTGGAGATTGGGGATGACCCAGGAGTGAGTTAATTTTACTTTTTTCTTGGGAACATTTCAGAGCCAAGCTCTTCCAGCGTCCCAAAGGAGTTAAGACTGTAGGAGGGCGCAGTGGACACAGGGGACTGAGACTTCCTCCCCCGCGTCCCAGGGAGATCGACGGCTATATCAGGACACCAGGAAGGTCCAAAAGGGGGTGCTACTCCAGCCACACCATTACAGCCATCTTTGCCACATCTTTTTCCAGACTCTGCCCCCGGTGCTGGTTATAGGCAGAGTCGTCACTGTAGGAGCCACTATACTGGCTGTGTACCATCAGAGGTTCTTCCAAAACCGGAGAGAGTCTCCCATGGGCTTCTAAACTGTCTTTCCACCCAGAATGCCCCTGTGATGTGGTATAAAGTGTTGAAGAATATTGAAGAATCAGAGCCAATTATTTTGGTTAGAAATGGTTAATTGACATCAGTATGTTTACACTGTGATGGTTCCATTGTACTCAGAATCTACAGGTAGCTCCAATTTTAGTACCAGATCCCAGTTGTAAGGAAATGCTAGACATTGCACTTAAAAAAATTAGTAAGGGCCCTGACACGATGGAATGGCTGGAAGTTCTCCTATTGAGTTGTCTTAAGTCAAGGAAAGGAAACTGAACTTGGGTTGATGTGGCTAATCTCAAAACCAGATTAAAATTGACAGCAAGAAATAAACCGGTCATGACAGGAAGACAGCACAGAATTTAGCTCACCATTAAATTAGCCTCATTTTATTATTATTTTGGTTTAATTGAAGTGAATGTGGCCTGGCCTAGACCTTATAGAAACATGTCCTTTTGTACAGAAAAAATGCATTCTGCTGTTAGTATTGGTAATATATTTCTGCTTGTTTTGGAAGGTAGGTAATGAATAAAGTAATTGAAGGATTTCTATCAGGTCTGGATAAAATGCTTTAGTCCCAGGAATAAGGAGTGTGGTAGATAAATAAGCTCAGAGAGAATTTTCTAAGCAAAGTTGACAGTTTAAAGAGATAAGCTGGCACAATTAAAGAGAGCATAGATAAGATTTCATATTACAAGGTAATAACACAGCATGTGCTAAGATTTTCAAATTTGTACTCAAGAATAAAAAAGATACAAAATGACATGTAACCGAGGGACCTGAAATCATTCAGGCAGATGGCTGCTTCTACCTAAATAGAGTGGCTTATACCATTGTCAGAACTAGAGTAACAGCACCTAAACACAGATATAACACTTGTAATGCCTGTTTTATTGGCATATTGTAGTCATTTATTTAGGTGATGTGTTGAATTTTATTATGTTGAAATCTCATTTTGGCTACTTTTCTCCTTTTAAATATTTACTAGATATATGGAGTGATAGATAACACTGGCAGGCACAGCGCTGCTACTTGTTTGATTTGTATCTTGTTTCCACAGAGGACCAACGCTTTACTTTGACTAGCCCGAAACAATTTCGTTTACATTAATGAGTTACTCATTTTTTGCTTGTGTACTAACCTCTAGTCCCATCTGGGGTTACGCTAATGCCTCGGCCCAAGATTTGATTTTAAAAAGTAGCAGATCACTCGACTTCTCTCAAATGTATGTGAAATGAATGGTCAAATCATCAGAGTTTGAATGCCTGGTGGGATGTGGAGGCCCCAAAGGAATAGAAAACCTGGGCAAATATGAAAGGTCAGGTTCAGAGGAGTGAGATATATATGGTCAGCTAAAGAAAAGGAAAACATTTTGAAAAAGTTAGGTGAAAATTTAATTCTGCCTCTGGTACTGCAATTTTTGGAACAGGCTACTCATGAGACTAGCTTTTACACTTTAGGAGTTAATCTTAATACACTATAAGGATAATTCATCTTCAGACAGTTTCTCCACTGTATTGGGTAACATAAGGATATTTTCCACATCTCTTATTTTTTCAGAAAAATATATTTTATTGTGAAAATACTCCCTTTATTTGAATTTTCCTATATCTTGTATAATATCCCAGGGCAATGATACAGCCAAAAAGCTTGTTGTAAATCCATATCTACCTTTTGGCACCTTCCATGAAGACTCCTTTCCTATAATGGCAATTTGTCGTATTTTAGTAACATTCAGCCTTGGTGCTTGGGGAAGTTATATTGATATCCCACATTTTGGCATGTGAAAATTTAGAACAAGCCCAAAGAGAGTGCGGCAGAGGGTTTGAACTCGGACATCTGTGTGAGCATGTGTTGAAGCCATAAAATGGCTGCATATTATGTACTGAAGGAGGCTTTCCCTTGTTGAGTGTATAAAATTGCACACTAATAAAAGTTGTTTGAACTTATTCATAAATGCAAACCAGTTTGAAATCAATGCTCCCATGTGTGAGAACTTTATGCCAGTTGCAGCCTTGTTTTGGATGGGATATTCTTGTACACAGTCCTAGGAGCCAGCATGCTTCTCTCCCATGGAAGATCTCCATACAAATAAAAAGATGTGTAGCAGATGCAGGGACCAGACTACAGAAAAAAGACCTACACTGGTTACCTTTATGAAAATCAGATATGGACCCAAGCTGAAACATTCAGATGTGCAACTAGATTTTGAACAACATCCAATTTGGGGTGTTCTACTGGATTAAAATTTGGATCATATAGCTGGTTGTTGTCTATTTCTACATTTAAAAACATAGGACCAAATACTGAGCTGCAGTGTTGGGTTGTGTCAAGGCTAAATCCCCACTCTGTCACTGACTACAGAAGATGGGGTCTTGCAAGGATTCTAAAAATTAATACTTGCCACTCCAGGCTTGTATTAACCTCTCAAGGTTACAGCTTTTCTCTGACATTGGCTTGGTAAATGCTGCCACCACCCAAAAAAACCCCTTGGACACAGGCAGGAACACTTGAGAATTCCTCCCTGTGGGGTACCCTCAAACCCTTTCACTGCCCCTCCAGGGAAGAGCTGAGAAAGAAACAAAGGAAATTAGCTGTGCTACCACCTAATCAAACAACATGCACAAACCTCTTAGGACACCAAAAATCCAATCCTGTTCTTAAAAAAGGTAAATGTTATTAAAAACTAAAAGGAAAAAAATACATCTGGAACTTAGGCTTTTACTAGATTTTAAAAGAGCAATTCCAAAAGTTAAGCACTCAAACCAGTTTTTTTGTGTGTTCAGTTTAAAGATTACAAGCAAACAAAAGCATCAGGGATTAGCACAGAGGAGATCCACAAGCCAAAATAAGAACTAAACCTGATTTTGTCTAACTAAACATTCCCCATCCAAATAATTTCTTCTAGATGTAACCACTCTGCCTGTGAGAGTTGGCAGCAACAAGGGCCGGGTTCAGTATCTAGGGGTTCCGTTCAGTGGTGATCTGCCAAAAGCTTAACAAAGGGTTCCCTCCTCACCCCATGAGGGGGTCGTTGCCCACCACTGCCCCCTGGGCCTCCTGCCCCATCCAACCCCCTGCATTCCTTGATGCTCCCCACCAGGACCCCTACCCCATCCACCCTCCTCCACTGTCACCTGACTGCCCCCAGAACCGGGCAGGAGGGTCTCGTGGGCCACCGTAGTAGGTGCCCACCCCACCCCTAAGAGCCAGAGTGACCTGCCGGGGGGGCAGGTGGGGAGTCCCAGAGGTGCTTACCTGGGGCAGCTCCCAGGAAGCATCTGGCAGGTCCCTCTGGCTCCTAGGGGCGGGAGAGAATAGCTGGGAGGGAGCAGGGGAGCGGCCACTCCCCCACTGATCACATCAAAAGTGGTGCCTTAGGCACCGACTCCCTGGGTGCTCTGGGGCTGGAGCACCCATGGGGAAAATTTGGTGGGTGCAGAGTACCCACCGGCAGCTCCCCACCCCGCTCCCAGCCCCAGCTCACCTCACCTCCGCTCAACGCGCTGCCCTGCTCTGCTTCTCCGTGCCCCCCCCCCAACTTCCCACGCATCAGTTGTTCGGCGGGAAGCCTGGGAGGGCTGAGAAGCAGGCCGTGGCTTCACACTCAGGCCAAGGGTGGCGGAGGTGAGCTGGGGCAGGGAGCGGTTCCCCTGTGCACCCCCTGGGTTACTTGCTGCGGTGCAGGCGGCCCTCCTCGCAGCCCCTCGCCCCAGCTCACCTCCGCCTCCCTGGGCCTGAGCGGGAAGCCATGGCTGCTTCTCTGCCCAACCTGGCTTCCCGCGTGAACAGCTGATTCGTGGGAAACCTGAGGGGGCGGAGAAGCAGAGCAGGGTTGCATGTTTAGGGGAGGAGCCGGAGGTGGAGTGGAGGTAAGCTGGACCGGGGGTGGGGCGGGGAGCTGCTGGTGGGTGCTCTGCACCCACCAAATTTTCCCTTGGGTGCTCCTAAGGCACCCCTTTTGACTGGTTAAATTTAGAAACAGAACAACCGGTTTTAAAAGGGCTCCTAAATTTAACAACTGGTTCTAGCGAACTGGCTCCAGCTCACCACTGGTTCGGTTTCAATAACGCAAGGCAACACCGGCTTGAGCCTCTACCCAGTGACCTGGGACAATTACATACCACTTCCCTAGGCACCTCTAAGAGGCAATACTTCCCATCACGCAAGCACAGAGTCTGAGTGTAGCAAAAGCCTTTTATAAAGGAGGGAAACAATGCAAGGAAACACCACGAACAGGATTCATAACACCAACCAGGAGCAAAAGACCCACCACCAAGTAAGTTTGGCAGTGTCCTTTTCCCCTCTGGATCTTAAGTCCAGAAACCCAGTAGTCACCCCCCCCCCCACAGTTTCTGTCCTTGGTCAGTGCAGCCCCACCAGAGTTCAGAAGTTCATCTGCAGAGTTTACCTCCCAACCTGGGTGGAAGTGGAGGTAGGTATGGGGCCATCTTACATGCTCCACTGCTCGGGTCGATGGCCGAATGCCACGCCTCTCCATGGGATTCTGCCGCAGTCTTCACCACCAGCTGTGCCTTTCTTCAAGCTGTCCTGCTGGCTGCTCCTCTCCACCAGCCACCAAGCTATCCACTCTGCTCTCCACACTAGCTATCCTGCTGTCTACTCACCAAATTGTTCCCCACATCTAACAGAGCTCTCAGTAACTTGAACTCTTTAGTGATTTCAGCTCTCAGTGAGTTTTAGGTAGTAGTAAGAGAGCTTCAGTGCTGGTGCGCCACTAGCCCAAAGTAGGTCTAATGCTTAGACCTAGGTATCAATGATTTCAGCTCTGTAGCATGTAACAAAATACCTAATAGAGCCAAAATTAGCTCTGTTATTACACAGTGGAGCAAGGGGAGAGGATCAAAGCGCCAGCCCACCTCCCCCCGCAACCTCTCTCTCAAGTCACTGGGTTTTGGAATCCATGTTCCTTGCCTAGCAAATGCTATTTAGTTGAGGGCGAGTTCCTCCATCATAAAATACCAAGTACAGTTCTACTGTCCTTGATTCACATAACCAGGATAACAACCCTTTATTACTCCTGCCCCAATAACAAAGAGACTGGGGATCCCACAGCAGCCAAAGTGACCATTTGGGCAAGCAGTCCATCATGCTAGGCAGGGTGGGTGTGCCCATGCAAACGAGATCAGCCCCTGAAGTCCTTTTCCACAGCTCACCACCAGATGTCAGGGTAGAGCTCATTCTGACTCTGCTTGCATAGGTATGGAAGAGAGTTTTTCATACCTGGTTCAAACCTTACACAGCATTCCTGCTTATAGCATTGCTACTCCATCTCTAGCCCAGAGAACAACAGACAAAGGGAAAGTTTCTTTCCCAATTTTAAAAGTTCTAGCCTTTCCATTGGCTTTTTTGGTCAGGTGACCACTCCTTTTCTTTTACCTGTGGGCTTGTTAACCCTTTACAGATAAAGCAAGCAGAGAACAGACACCAAGAGGGATTTTACAACTACCTGGTTGGCTGGATGTCCATCAAAGGTGGCTACCTACCACCCACTTAATTTATCACAGATTGCTTCGCTCAGCTTTGGAAGTAAGGGAGAAAGAAGTTCAAGGTAATGTTAAGCCTCCTTTGTGCTGCATAATCCTGTGACTGTCCTGGAGCCCCAGCATAGAGTAGGACAGCCTATATCAGCTGCAAGCAATCCTCAGGTGCCCTTTTGGCCATGTCTTGGCCATGTCCCTTTCCCAGGCCATACTCTCTGTGAGCACTGTGATGGGGCGTGCTTTCACAAAAAACAGGGTGGAGGAGCAAAGTTGCCCCACTGTGGTGGAGCATTGGGGGGTATTGTGTCTACAACCTCAGTTATCTTACTCAGTAATGGAGGCAGAAAACATAAATATGTCTTCCTTTGCCAAATCTTATTAGTCATTCAAATCTCTACCTTACAACAGACAGACTCTTAAAAAGAAACAAAGAAAAAAGCCAGAGCAATAAGATGAAATGCATCTGCTGCTTGCTTCCTGGTTCCTTTGTTCTTCCTCCCTCTTCTCCTCTTGGGCATTTCTCTAAGCAGTAGCACTCATTGACAGAGGGACTAGCAAGTTCACTTTAATCATTCTCTCTCTTCAACAACAGTCCAGAGCAGATATACAATTTACAGTTCTTTCATTCACATTGTCACAGGATTCTCAGAAAAAGTTGGGAGTACGTACTGTATCCAGTATAAGGACAGGAACCCAATCCTGCAAGAAGCTGAGCTACAGCTATTTTGCTGAAGCCAACGGCATTCATCACTTCACAGCAACTTCACGGCCCAGGAAGACTTAAGAGCTGTGAGTCCATCCTTAGTATGACTCTTTGCATTTTGTCAGCTTATGACGCATGTATTTTACTGGAATCTTTTGTCTAATATAATTTTCTTTTCTTACTCTTTTAATAAAAGAAATCAAACAAACCTTTTCAGGAGAAGGAGGAAACAGTGAGTAAGAAATTGAAAAGCAGGAAAGAAAAAAAATAATACAGAATAAGGAAACACTGATAAGTAGGTTCCATATGTCAGTCTATGGTGTGAAGATATTAACAAGCAAATCTTTGACATTAGGCTTTGTAATGGTTAGTTTTAGGCTGTTAATAAGTGGAACTTTGCCATGACCCCCTTTTAATGGCTTCAGAGGGATCATTATGTAGTATCACATTAGCATCATAATGTCCCCATATTACAAGTTAATATGCATACAGTAGAAAATATCTCTGTATCATTACTGCAGATAAACACTGTGATTATTATTAATTTGTATTGCAGTGGTGCCCAGAGGCCTCAATTGGGGGCCCATTATGCTAGTTACCATACACACCCAAAGAAAACATGGTCCCTGACCAAAAACATTGCTGCCCAAGGCCTGGATTCAGAAGAGATTTATAAACATGCATAAAAATATCTGGAGGGTAAATTTGCAAAACATCTCTCAAATTTTAGGACAAGCTCTCTTTCTTTGTGGGCTCTTTACATTTACATTTCTCATTTAGAAAAACTGAAGATCTGTCTATGCAACTTAAACTCTGCATTTGGGTATAGAACACTCCCCTTGAACTATAACATGGTAATCTGATATCTTGGATTTCCTGGAATATTCCCAGAATCAGGAAGAGGAGAATCTTGTTATGGATGGGACCCGAATGAATGTCAGAAAAGACAATAGGGGCATTTCTGCAGACACATACTTCCACTTTGCTGAGAGTTGATTCTGTCAGTACCTGTAAAATGCAATGTTTATTCTAAATGCCACCATCTTTTTAGAGAGAAGACCCATGAGGACCAAAGCAGTGACTGGTCAATCTAAAAGAAATTTGGAGCTTTCATTTGGATAAACCAGAATTTAATCTGCAAGTTGGACTGGAGATATCTGAACAAGTCAATTTCTTTAGGGGTTGTCAGTTCTGTTTTTCCCTCAGGCAACTGCAGTTTTAGAAAATGTCATGACATTTCCTATTTCAATCCTGCGTGGAACCAGGGAATGTAGAGAGGTGTGAATGTTTGAAATAATCAAGTTTCTTTTTTCCCCCACAATTGTGTACGTGTGAATTTAGAGTTCCTGAAAGTTGCTGGATTGACAGCCATGCTGCTGCCAGTTCTCTATCGGATCTGTGGATAGAGGACTCCAGTCTCCAGGGGTGTCAACTTAGCACTTTTCATGGAAACAAGATTCACACATTATTTAAGGTAAATTACTGTATATACACTATGCTTTTATTAAAGGGCCTTCAGCCTGGCAAGATGTGGCTGGAGGGGAGGAAGGTTTCAAGGGCTGGAGTCCTGGGATGGGAAAGATTAACAATGTATTTATTTTATTTTTTACAAATAATAATAAAAGCAGCACCTTCCCCCAGGCTCTGTGCTCCCTTGAAAAATACCTAAAATACAGCCCAATTAAGACAAACACTAGCAAACAAATACTTTCTTTTGATAAAAGAAGAGCCAGTCCAGAAAACCAAATTTTCCCCCTCAGCTCTGACAACATTTCAATCTCACTCCAAGTAAAAATCCATTTTTAACATAGAATTTCCATTGAAATCAATGGAAGTTTTGCTTGAGGAATAGAATTCTTAATTTTAAGAGGAAGGAAACAGTCCAGAAGGTAGGGCAGTAGCTGAAGACTTGGTTTACCTGACTGCCCTTCCTCCCAGGTGTGTTGTGAGGATAAATACATTAAAACTTGTGTAACTCTCAAATACTATAGTGATGAGGGTCAGATAAATCCCTTGCACAGATGAATGGAGTTTTGGAGTTCTAAGTCATAGTGTCCGAGGGCCATATTCTGGCAAGTCAATGGGGCTAGGAGTGGAGTAAGGTGCCACTCAATGTTCAGGGTAACAAAATATGGCCCAAAACTTTCACATTCAGTGAAGTTACAGTTTTCAAAAAATTATTCACCTCACCAAATTCGTCCATTGAATAAGGGCTGTTGTGCTTTCATTTTCTGCTCAGTGTTTTCCACATTTATCTCATTATTTAAAGGTCCATTAAGGTCCCAACTACTTTTAATGGTCTGTAATTGCACAAATACAGCAGATATGTTGAAACATAATTAGAGATACAAACTGTAATCAAAACAAGGATATTTGTTGTGTAGCTTGTCACTTTGAGTGAGTGGAGTGACAGCTTTGTTTGAATGTCCTTGCTTTTGTCAGTTCCTGGTAAACTCTTAGCATTAATTTAATGTAATGTGAAGTCACTTATTTGATGATTTTATTGCTTGAATAAAACCACTTTAAAACAGATCTGAGGAAAATGTAAATGAATAGAAAACTGACTATCATTTTTGAGGTGAGTTTTGCTCACAAAAATATGGGACCGTAAACTTAATCTAATGCCCATTACTGAAGTCATTGGGCTGATCAAGAACTAAGTGGTCTATCTTAGACCAGCAGGGCATGGGAAGAAAATGTACAAGCACCCCCACATAAAATTGCCTATGAACGTCCATCCTCCCTACTGGCAGTATGACATCCTGGCTTTTGCAGTAGTGGGCTTTTCTTGAAGGATGGCTGACAACCAGGCCAAATTTTGTGCTTATTTTTAGAAGAGTAACACAATTGGTTTAAAGATGTATCAGTCCATGCATCTACCAAGTTAGGAGCAGCAATTTAGCATTTGTATAACATTTGTATAGCAAATGGCTGTGCAAATCATACAATCACTGAAATGCAGGGCTAGAAGAGACCTCAAGAGGACATTAAGTCAAGCGGAGGTAAAGTAAGGCCAAGTAAACCTAGACTATCTCTGACAGGAGTTTGTCCAACCTAATCTTAAAAACCTCCAATGATGGAGATGCCACCACCTCTTTTGGAAACTATTCTAGAATGTAACTACCTTTATAGTTAGCAAGGTTTTCCTAATTTTTAACCTAAATCTCCCTTGCTGCAGATTAATCCCATTATTATTTGTCCTAATTTCAGTGGACATGGAGAACAAACAGTCACCATCCTCTTTTAATAGCCCTTAGCTTATTGGAAGACTTTTATTGGGTCCCCCACTCAGTCTTCTCTCCTCAGGAGTAAACATGCCCAGTTCCTCATAGGTCAGGTTTTGAAAACTTTTTATCATTTGTATTGCTTGCTCTGGACTTTTCAATTTATCCACATCTTTCCTAAAGTGTAGTGCCCAGAATTGGACCCAGTACTCCAGCTGAGGCCTCACCAGTGTAAAGTAGACCATCTTACATATGACAATTCTGTTAATATACCCTAGAATTAGCCTTTTTTGCACTAATATTCAATTTGTGATCCACTGTAACCCCCCAGATCCTTTCAGCAGCATTATCACCTAGCCAGCTATTTCCCATTTTGTAGTTGTGCATTTTCTTTTTCCTTCCTAAGTGTAGTACTCTGCACTTGTCTTTACTGAATTTCGTCTTATTGATTTCAGACCAATTCTCTAATTTATCCATGTCATTTTGAATTCTAATCCTGTCCTCCAAAGTGCTTGCAACTACTCCATGTTTGGTGTCATCTGCAAGTTTTATAAGCATACTCTCCACTCCATTATCCAAGTCATAAATGAAATTATTGAATAGAACTGGACTCAGGACTGACTCCAGCAGAGTCATCCTCCCAATTCGATAACCTCTCTTTGAATGTGGTCTTTCAACCACATTTTCTGAATTTGCATAGAGGGAATGCAAGCAAAATAGTACATTGTCATTTCTCTATCAAAAATGCTACAAATAAGATTATTTCCTCTTTGTTACTCTGCATTACATAATTAGAACTGGCCTAAACTCAGGGATTTCAGTTTGCTGGGGATTTTGCTATTTATGAATTTGCTTTTGTTCTGATTTGGAATTAAAGCAAATTTATGGAATTTCTCAGGAAATAGAGATCCCTGAATATATGTTTCAGAAACACCAAAATATGGTGTTCCCGAAATGAAATGTGATATTGACATTCTTGTCACTGAATAGCAGCCATTAAATTTGCAAGAATGTCAATTTCACTTAAATGCTCCTCTGAGAACAAAGAGTCTTCAAGCCCTTAGAGTCTGGCTGCGTCAAAGGATCTGGGGCTGCCAGCTTTCTCACCAGAGCTGTGGACCTCAAGACCTGCCCATGTTTCAGTGAAAGTTTCACTGAATCTGTAATAAGACTGGGTGGAAACATTTCTGTACACAGAATCATCATTCCCTTAAACTTTTTACCAGCTCTAGTCATAAACCCTTCTTTGAATCCATCTCTGGATCTCAGTCTTTCTGCACCAAAGCTAAGGTCCTCTCACTTTCGAAGGCCTGCACAGCTCTGTCCCTGCCTATATCTCTGCTGTCCTTTCTTCTTGCCCCTTCCTCTCTTTGGGTTTTTGTGTTTTTCTTCTATTCTTTCCTATGTGCTTGGATGCACCTCCATATTTTTGCATGCCTAAACTATTTTCTTTTCATCTAGTATGTGACAAATTTACTTTTTCCAGATTTGCTGGATAGTGAATACCCATCCCTGAAATATAATCAGATACCAAGTACTATACAAACTCAGCATTAAGGGATGTCACACAGTTTTTTGAATACAAATTTGTAATTTTTTTTCCAGTATTGCTGTAAAAGTGACTGACAAAACTATACTCCACAGCTATAAACTGAAACAGTAAACCTATAATCCATACACCAGTAGTGATTTATCAGTAGCGTTGGCTGACTAATGGGAACATTTATTGAGAAATTATGAAAATGTCAGAATGGGCAATGAATATTATTCCCCATCTTTAATTTATGTAGAATAATCATCCATACTACTACAGAAATCATGATATTTTCTTGCAAAAGTAATCCATGAAGGCTTAAATATATTTGTACCAAAATTCTCAGACAATGGAAAGCTGTGATGAGCCATCAAGCAAGGAGTGATCTGAAAACTGATTCATACAAGAAGATAATTTGGAGACTACAGAATAAATTAAGATTATACTTTGTACATTTGTTCAATAAACAATAACTCTGACAAGGAACATGTAAGGAACTGTGGAAAACTTTGTTACGGCCTAGCTAAGGAATTTCTGCTTTCTCGAGCCGAAGGACACAGCTCCTTTGTTATTGTGGGATATAGATAGTTATTGAAGGACATAGCTGCTTTGCATGGCTCTTCGCCAGGTAGCGGAAAACCCCCCTCTTTGGGAAGTACCTAATTCTATATTCATGAGCTGTTTTTGTGTAGTGCTTATTAATGTTGACTGTCTGCCCCTCCGTTGGACTCCGTCCCAGGCAGAGCTCCGGTGTGCTGGGTTCCCCGCCTTCGTGACTGCAATGCTTGGAGTCCCCATTGCGGGTGGGTCACTAATCTTCAGTAAAGCCAATAACTCACAGCTGTGTGTAAGCCTCATTTTTCTCAGAGTACTCCTGCCGGACCTGTGGTGCTTTGAGCACCGTGGCCCAGAACAGAACATTTAAAGAAAATAACACTCCAGAAAAAGATCATCAATCATTTAAATGTCGAGAGGAAAATTAAGGTCATGCAAATCACATATTCTACCCTCAATAGTTAAGAATGAAATACAGATCATGACATTGCAACCATTGCCTTTGTGATTGTCCCCTAGTAGTAAATAGAGCACCACTGCTGTCTCTTTGATAGTGATAATATACTAGCAAGGAAAAAAAAAGTGAAAATTACTCACAATTCATGTAGGAATATCTAAACCCCACACTTTCAGGGATCCTGTATACTATCACCCTTTTAGTACTTTTTTAGACTTTCATCCAAAATGGACCCCTTGTTATCTCCTAGCAGATGTGCTTTTTTAGGCATTTTTAAAAAGTGAACTCGTACAAGTTTGTTTTTTGTTTTTTTTTTGTTAAAGAAAACCACGACTAAAAATGATGTATTATGACCCTCCTCACCATGGAACACTTCAGAATTCTCTTTTTGGGGCATACACATGAGGGCAGATCCTCAGCTATGTGAATTGTTTTAGGTCCATTGACTTGAATTGAGCTATGTCTATTCACGCCAGCCAAGGAAATACATCAGACTCTTGTGTAGAACAGATAGGGGGTGAAATTGAAGCAGAGGAGGAAGAAAGCACTGAATGTAGAGTCAATAAGGTAATCCTGATATTATTCCATGTTTTAAACCCATGTGTGAAGTCCTGCTTTCTGCCTGGACCAGTTATATTAACTGCTAGGAAAAGAATGGTGCTGCGAACCGTGAAGGAAAAAAAAAAAGTAATCCCAGCATCGTTAATCAGACAAAGTGGAAAAAGATCAAATGGTAATTACTTCATTCATTTGATTCACATGATTTAGAATAGAAATAATGACCCCAAGTCAGGCATTTCCGAGTGGTTAATTCTTGAATTTTAGGGTCCAAGAAATTACGATTCAGTTCCTCTAACTGGCCATTAACTGACAGTAAATACCTTCCCTGTCATTTATTATTGCTTCATTATACCCTAATTGGCGTGTCGAATGTTTGCACAATATTTGACATTATTTGAAAGTGTGTGTTAACTTCATTTTGAATGACATTATGTGCAATAATGGCTATGGATAACTGATGTGGATGCTAAAATATTGATCAAAATTTTCAATGCTTCTGCTGTTTCAAAACCCTTTTTCTCAAAGTATCAAAAGGCACCTGGTCAATTTTAAAGAGCTAAGGGCCTGATTCTGATCTCGCACCAATATTAATGAGGAGTAATTCTGTTGAAGTGAATGGAGTTAGACTGGTGTAATATTGCAAAAAGAAAAGGAGTACTTGTGGCACCTTAGAGACTAACAAATTTATTTGAGCATAAGCTTTTGTGAGCTACAGCTCACTTCATCGGATGAGAGATCAGAATCAGGGTTCAATCGCTTGGTTATTTTTTTTTAAATTAACCTATTGTCCCCAATAGGTTATGTCTACACTGCAATGTAAGCCCAGGGTTTGAACTCAGGCTCAAGCATAACTCCCTATCATAGAGTCCTTAGAGGGCCAGCTGTGATCTAGTGGGTAGCACACCCAGTATCTGCTCTCAGCAGGAAGGCCTTTCACCCAAGGATTGGCTTAGCTTCACCTCTTTGCAATGTCCTTGTCCTCTTCTTATCAGAGGGGAGTGAGACTGGAATTTGGCTTATGCCTCTTCTGCAGCAGGGGCAGTTGGAAGGGGAGCCCAGGCTCTCCCACTCCACCAGGCTCCAACCCAGAGCCCTATGAGGGTCAACAGTGCCTGGCATCCCGGAGTGCCCTCAGAGTTACCCTCCCTGTGTCATGTCCTACCATCTCTCTCCCCACAGTTCCAAGTCCAATATGAGATAACAAAAGAAAAAGAAAAGACAACTAAACCTTCAGCTCCAACTGGGCTCAGCGTACAGTCCTGTTCCTCACAGGAAGGCTTCTTTGACACCCTTGTCCAGCAGTCCTCAGGGTAGGTCTGTCTTCCTCCCTATTCTGAGCTGAGTTGCACCCTTTTAAGCTTCCTTTCCACTTGGAGCATGCTCTGCAGGTCTAGGGGAGGCTGGGGCTACCTGGGCCCAATATTGTCCTTTAACTCCTTTGGTCCCAGTGTGGGGTTGGAACACACCATCACACCTCCCTTCCATCTATGCTCAAATCACACTAACCCAGGGCTCGGACCCAAGGTCTCAGGACCCAGTGAGGTGGAGGATCTGTACCTGAGTGAAGCAGGACTTAGGGTTCAAGACTTATAGCTTTGCAGTGTAGACACACTCTCATTGGACTTGTGCTCTGGGAGTCCATCAAAAGTATTCCACAAGCTGATTTCTCTGGCCTCTAAACAGTCAAATTTGGTGAAAAGTCAAGTTTTCTCATACAGCACCATGACAAAAGGCTAGAGTGGCCACATTTTGGGAGGGTGCTAGGGGGATTAGGTGGTTGGATTTGGGCCTTCATAATGCAGTGTAGATGCTAGAGCCCCAGAGTGGGACCCAGGATTCAACAGTTTCTAACGTGGGGTTACAAATGAGTATAGACACTCAGCTCTAGGTTAACAAACTCGAGGTGTCTCACTTGAATTCCACTAATCCCAGGCTTACATTACAGTTTAGACATACCCTAAGAGGTTTTGAGTTAATGTTTGAAATCTCAAGAATGGGTGCAGCAGAGAGTGATTTTAGTGATGCAGGGCCTGATTCTAATATCCTTTATACCGGTTTTACCCCAGTCTAACTCCTTTAACCTCAACCGAATTATACGAGTTTTAAATCTGTGTGGCACCAGAATCAGAGAAGTTATTCTTGATTTACACAACTGTGTATGAGTTCAGAATCAGACCCTTTGTTGGTGGTCCTATGTTCTCTGGGACACACATGCAGGCCTGCCGATGGGGTGAGTGGGGGAGGAAAAGAGGCAATTGCCCAAGTGCCCAGGCAATTTAAAAGGGCCCAGGGTCCCCCGGCCACTGCTGCTGCCACAGGTGGCACCCAGGTGGGATGCAGGGTGCCTAAGTGTGCTAGACCGCTCTGGGCCTTGCGCTTTGGGGGTCCCACAGGCTAGAGTGGGTGGTCCTGGAAGTGATGGATTTATTACTTACACCCCAGGCCCTGCCTCTCCTAGGAACAGTCGTGGTCCTGGCTCTGGGGCCCAGAATTTCTGTCGGCAGGCCTGCAGACATGAAAATATCCCATATTGATATTTGGGACAGCATGCTGCTGAAGCTGTCATTTTTCATGTAAGACATCAAGAAGTTATGAATATATCTAGTCACTAAAGAACCACTGGCACGTTTCACAGTAATTTTTCAAAAGTAGTATTGGTCCCATTGTCCTGGTGAAACTCCATTTGGGTAATTGTATATGGTCATTTTCAATTCCTCCATCAGTTTCAGATGCATACAGTATTCACTTTCTAAACTGTTTGTATAATATTGTTGTTAAACAGCTACCCTATTGCAGCTCAGAAGTGCATTTCAGATGGGTGAAATTATTTATATTTATATATTGCATACGGTTTAGGATCCATTAGAATGAAAGGGTTTGCATACATTTAAGTTAGAATGAAAATGTGCTGTTTTGAATAAGTTTTAATTAGGGCTGTCAAGTGATTAAAAATTAATCATGATTAATCGTGCGATTAAAAATAATCTTGATTAATCATATGATTAATCTCATGGCTAAACAATAATCGGATACCGTTTATTTAAATAGTTTTGGATGTTTTCTACCC
This sequence comes from Dermochelys coriacea, assembly GCF_009764565.3. Classification (NCBI taxonomy): domain Eukaryota; kingdom Metazoa; phylum Chordata; order Testudines; family Dermochelyidae; genus Dermochelys; species Dermochelys coriacea. The sequence goes on from NC_050068.2 coordinate 300,783,082, forward strand.
ATGTATCCATGCTGATAGGTTCTGCTTGATAACAATCCAAAGCAGTGCGGCCGACGCATGTTCATTTTTATCATCTTAGTCAGTCAGATGCCACCAGCAGAAGGTTGATTTTCTTTTTTGGTGTTTTTTCTGTAGTTTCTGCATCAGAGTGTTGCTCTTTTAAGACTTCTGAAAGCATGCTCTACATCTCATCCCTCTCAGATTTTGGAAGGCACTTAAACCTTGGGTTGAGTGCTGTAGCTATCTTTAGAAATCTCACATTGGTATCTTCTTTGCATTTTGTGAAATCTGCAGTGAAAGTGTTCTTAAAAGGAACAACATGTGCTGGGTCATCATCTGAGACTACTATAACATGAAATATATGGCAGAATATGAGTAAAACAGAGTAGGAGACATAATTCTCCCCCAAGGAGTTTAGTCACAAATTTAATTAATGCATTATTTTTTTAAAAAGCATCATCCGCATGGAAGCATGTCCTCTGGAATGGTGGCTGAAGCATGAAGGAGCATATGAATGTTTAGCGTATCTGCCATGTAAATTCCTTGCAATGCTGGCTATAAAAGTGCCAAGCGAACACCTGTTCCCACTTTCAGGTGATATCGTAAACAAGAAGCAGGCAGCATTATCTCCCGTAAATGTAAACAAAATTGTTTGTCTTAGTGATTGACTGAACAAAAAGTAGGACTGAGTGGACTTGTAGGCTCTAACATTTTACATTGGTTTATTTTTGAGTGCAGTTATTCAACAAAAAAATCTACATTTGTGAGTTGCACTTTCATGATAATGAGATTGCACTACAGTACTTGTATGAGGTGAATTGAAAAATAGTATTTCTTTTGTTTGCCCTTTTTACAGTGCAAATGTTTGTAATCAAAAATAAACAATAACAAAAGTGAGCATTGTCTACTTTGTACACTGTTGCAATTGAAATCAATATATTTAAAAATGTAGAAAAGCATCCAAAAACATTTAATAAATTTCAAGTGGTATTCTATTGTTTAACAGTGCAATTAAAACTACTTGCATTTAATTTTTTCAATCATGATTAATTTTTTGAGTTAATCGTGTGAGTTAAGTGCGATTAATCGGCAACCCTATTTTTAATGGGAAAATATGCATGATAAGATTTTAATCCAATATGATTTGAATGATAAAATCTGTAAAAACAGGTCAGTCAATGACAGACTGAAGTGTAATACTGCTTTCAGGGATTGATGTAACAACATTCTGGTGCTAAATCTAGATGAGATTAAAGCTCATACTGTAGTTAGATTGTGATTCATATGGAATATAGGACACTGGTAACTGGTGTTCAGTGGATAAAAAGGACAGATGTATGTATTTTAAGTGCTTTAGCAAAATTTGATATTTGACATCAATACTGGGCAGATATAATGCCCAATCAATGTCAAGTGCTTGTTTTTGCTGCTATAAATCAATAGCAACCTTTCAATGCATCCTACTCCAGAGTGAAAAGACACATTTGGAATTACTGTGCATTGTTGCTCAGCCAAGGCAAGGATTACTTCTCTGCTTTCAGTTTGCGCTCTATAGCCAACTTTTAAAAATGGTTCTATTCTCTATTTTGCTTACTTTTCAATAGGTGTTTGGAAGAGTAAAGGCCAAATCTGGTGTAACTCCAATAAGGTGGTTGAGGCTTCATTACTGCAACTGAGAGCAGAATTTGATTTCAACATAGTGATGGATGAGTAAAATGGAATTGGCACTGGAATTGCAAAAGAAAAAGCTGGCTGTTGCAAAGCTTAAACTGAAATCCACACTAGGTGGCCCATGCCGGCAGCTCCTCTGGAGTGGCTGTACCACCCCCAGCCCTTCCACGCAGCTGCATCTCCTGTCTGAGGTCTGAACAGCCTAGTCAGAGGACAGGATTGGGGGGTGGGGTGGGTAGGAGTCATGGGGGAGGTCATGTGCCCCCCCCCTTTAGCTGGTGCCCTCCTTTGTGTCCCTCCCAGGAGCCACTGTACCAATAAGAATTAAAATCTACTTGCATCACTGACTATGTCCTAGCTGCACTTGGAGGTAGTGGAGAATGGTAGCCACAGGGAGATGGTTGTGGCTCCGGGATCCTTGACCAGGCAGTTTCAGCAGCTATTAGAGCAGACAGGGCCTGCTTTAACCTCCACTGCAGGCATATGGTCTGCCTTTGCACCAGTGGAGGATCAGACATAGGGAAGCTCTACTCCACCATCCTCCCCATGTCCACATGCCACTCCAGGAACACCCATGATACACCTCTCACTCCCCTTTTGTCAGGGATGTTGGGGCAGCTGGCTCAGGAAGTGTCACAGACACCTCCAGCAACTGTTTGCCAGCAAAAACTTTCCTTGAAATTTCCATTGGTTTTCTCCAGCTGTTTTAAAACTATTTTGTACCACTTAAGCAGATTCTGTCTTGGTCACAGTACTTTACGCGACAAGTGGACCATGGACTCCAACAGTATTACTCTGGGACTGCTTGTGGAGTAAGGTGCTACTCAGTGTGAGGCAAGGTATCACAATCTGATCTAAATAATAAGGGGTTATTTTAATATAACAAAAGCATTATTATTAATGATACTATCTTTAATGTCCTCTGGTGTGTGCTAATGGATAGTGGATGTTTTTCCACGTTCAGTGTATGCTATTGTATGTAGGCTTTCCTGAATTAAGGCTAACACTTTCTCGCCAGCTCTGATTTATTTTACTTATTTATTTATTTGTGGTCCCTCACTCTGTTACAGAATTATAACATCTTTCCTAGCAGTTATGCTCACCAAGTGAAATAAAACTGTAATACATATGTTTGATGCTACATATGCTATGTAACATCTCAGTGAAGGTGATGATCTATTGAATCAATTCATCCTATTTGTATGCATGTATCATTTTTGTATTCAAAGTTATGAATATTGGCTGTGTACTGGCTTGATTTCTAAGTAGCCTTTTAGTAAGCATTTGGTCAGCTTCCTGAGAAAGGAATGCGCAAGTTAAATGCCCAATCAAGAAGCACTTAACGGACAATGGATCTTGAAGACGCCAATCTACATCTGAGCTTTCCCAGGAATGTGGCTTGCCTGATAAGAAACTGAGTCATACATGGACATATGACTTGCCTATGTGACTCCAAAACTCCATTTTGTAGCTGGATTCTACACACGGGGGAGGGAGGTGTTCCACCCCCAGGAGAAAGTCTATATAAACCCCTGGGAGACCCCTCCATTTTGGTCTTCAGCTGGCTAAGGAGATAGCCTCTCCACTCCCAAGGATACCTGAAAGAAACTGGAACAAAGGACAGTAACGACAGGGGGTGTGAGTGATTGCTGGACCCAGACTAGAAGGAGACTAATCTGGAAAAGGAAGCTTACTGGGTGAGGTTTTTATCTGTATTCAGTTTTCTTAGACTTGCGTGTTCTATTTTATTTTGCTTGGTAATTCACTTTGTTCTGTCTGTTACTACTTGGAACCACTTAAATCCTACTTTCTGTATTTAATGATATCACTTTTTACTTATTGATTAACCCAGAGTATATATTAATACCTGGGGGGGGGGGCAAACAGCTGTGCATACCTCTCTATCAGTGGACCCCATTGGGAGTTGAGCATCCGAGTGTAAAAGAGAGAAGCACTTCTTAAGTTGCTTTCAGTTAAGTTTGCAGCTTTGGGGCCCATGGTTCAGACCCTGGGTCTGTGTTGGAGCAGACTGGTGTATCTGGCTCAGCATGACAGGGTGCTGGAGTCCCAAGTTGGCAGGGAAAGCAGGGGCAGAAGTAGTCTTGGCACATCAGTTGGCAGCCCCAGGGGATTTCTGTGATACAACCAGTCACAGTACCTAATTATTGAGGTGGTTAATTTCTTAAGAGCAATAGCCACTCTTTAGTATTTCATTTCTTAGTTGTTTAGCATTTTTCTGAACAAATTTCTATAGAATCCACAACTAAAATTCAGTTTATTTATTTCCATTCTTGGTTGAAGTACACAATATAAATATATTACAATTAACTGTTTGTAAGGGACACATTTTACTACAAATATGTTATTATTAAGGCCCAAACTGTGGAGTAAGAGACAAGCAAAATAAATAAATAAAGTAAACCTTACTTGGAAAGAACGAGCCAAGACAAATGCAGATTGTACCCTCAGGTTTTTGCAACTTCCCAGGGTCTTCCAGACCATCATGGGACAGAGCCAAAAAATGGAAAATGTCACTGGATGAGTAGTTTGTGCGCACAGATCCTTCCCATGAAAAGTGGCCAGCCAGTGTCAGACACAAATACCTGTAAAGCAGAAGGGTTAGTTCTTTGCCGTGATGCATGATATAAGGAGATATATAGGTGCATCGCCTCATAGAGGTGTCCATACAAATACCTGCTAGTACAGAAGCAAAACATATACCTCCAGATTCAAGTAGTACCTGCTAACGGGTTAGAGAATATATGAAGTCAGAGGGTGAAACTATAGGAAATGGGAGGGTGCACCATGACACCTGCACAGGAGGTACATCCCTGGGTACCCTTTGGGTAGGGTCCCTGGGTGAAGAGTCCCCATTCCATGTTCTTTTCTCACCTGGGGATGGAATTGCCTCAGCATTGCCTCACCTTCCTAGGAGCTGGAGATCCCCTTCCTACCCTCCTGCTTATCAAGAGATGTTCTCATTAGAAGACACCAGATGGCAACAGGCCTTCCACCAATATCAGAAATCCACAGCAAGTATGTGAGATTTCTTGTCTGCTCCTGTGTGCTTTCCGGTAATGTGGATGCTTGGGATTTTAAATAATCCTCTGTATTTTGGTGGCTTTGATTTGAGGTTTGCAAAACCAAATCACGAGGACTGAGGTTTTGCTAAAGCAAAGTTGCCTATGGCTAACTCCCATGTGTAATCTATTCTTCAAAGTTGATCTCTTTGGAGATCAGCTCCTTGCAACTACCACGAACACTCTCGCCTGATGAGACTGGATATAGTAGCTACCAGAGGGCACTGTACCCATTCTATTACACTAGGAGGGAGAGAGAGATTAGACAGCTGTTAATGATGCAGAAATATCTAGTTAGTTTCATGCATTCTACTTTAATTTTTAATTATGCTTTATGTCTTTAACTCAATATGAGTCAAGTGCACACACATAATACACACCATTCACACACTCTCAAAAACGTACACTAATAGAACATTAAGCATGCTGGAGATTTCCAGAGTGCACTAAAAGCCCAGACATTCACAACTAAGAGTGAAATGTGAGGTATGTCCTCCAAACCAGTTCTCTATAGGGCACATTAATAAATAACGTCTTCCTGTACCTGTATATTTCCTCTTTGTTTGTCATGTTTCTATTTATTTTTCACATCTGTCTTTGTGCGATATATTCAGCCATCTTCAAGCATGTCATAGGGGAGCCCCTTGAATGTTTTGGAAGGAAGAATTTCTCTGTTTCACTTTGGACTTCAAGGCACTATTGTGACAGAGTTATACATTAGGAGCCAAGAAGTAAGCTTATAAAGATGTGTGTGTGTTTTGGTAATGATCTCTGCCAAGGTTGCATAGTGTTTGCTCCTTTTGTAGTACATCTGAGATGGAGCCTTAAGGGATTTGTCCAAACAGGGACCATAGGATAAGGATAAAGCTAGCAGAAAAGCATGCACTGAGACCATTCAATGAAGGATCCAGGAGTTTTATTATTTATAGTTGCAACCCAAGTCACAAAGAGAGATTTTTTTTATCATATGTTTTTTTTTTCGCAGCATGGAGCTTCAGTTGTGTAGGGATGCAATTCTTCTGGTAGATTTAAAAAAGATCTTGAGTCTTATTGCTTATGCATTTTTCTAATTAATATTATTAATCTTAATTAATATTAAACAAATCTTATACATTGGAGCCATTTAAAACATCTGAGTGACAGCAGAAAGAATATAGCATGGATCCTCCTGCTCCAAAAGCACTTGCCTTTAGTACTTGAGCTATAGGAGGTTCTCCATTAGCTGCTAGTGAAATAGGCCCTATGGCACAATGCAGTTTTTATTCCATATAGTAGAATGTAGAGGTACATATAAATATTTTGCCAATTTACCACATAATGAGCAATTTTTATTTACAGATGAATTCATAGCTGAATTCAGATGGATAAATCCCATTAAATAAATAATCCATTTTATTGGGATCCTAACCAAAGCTTTTTTTTAATTACTCGCAGTCATTAACAGTAAAAGAGAATAATGACACAGCTGTGTCTTAATGCTATTCTTGGAATTTTTGTGTCCGAAAGAGATACAGGTTAAAATGGGTGAATGTATAAAAGATGTTCAGGACAAATACGCATGATGTCTTCACTGCTGATCTAGAATAGCCTTAAACTTCAGAGTGTTACAATGGAAGAGCATTGCACTGAGGAAAAACACTAAGGAATTAGAGAAAACTAACATACTAGTTCAGATATCTTAGAAAGAAAATTCTAAAACTCACTCAACTCGGCATACTTCTGTTTATTTCATGTGTCCCTTTCCTGTTTTGCATATTATTCTTAAAGAGCAAAGAAGCTACCTACCTCTGGAAACAATGCAGGATGGCGATTTAATGGGGAGAATGCTAATGAAACATTAAAGACATTTTCATTTGTGGTTACCATTTACTTAGTTTTTCTAAGTCTTAAATTGTTTATCCATGCATCTGATTTGGAATAAAAGGATTCTTACTGAAATGAATAAATTCTCATTTAGCCTTTTCACAGTTGTGCTGCAATCTCTGTTACATGAAAGGAGAAAATATATTGCATTTTCAAATGCTGTCATCATAATGATGTGTGGTTCTTGGCAGATCATGTTTCTCTGACTCTCTTCATCACTCTTTCCACTTGTATTCCCAGAGCGTGTCCTTTAGTAAATTTGCGCCCCTCCTCCCCCGCCCCGCCTGAATTTTGGTTACAACTGATCTGTGAATACTCAGGACCTCTGAAACTTAGGTCACATATGTTCCATGAATGCAATACATATGTCTGACATGGCTGTAGCAAACTGTCTAAAATACTATATACAATGTTGTTGTAGCCATATTGATCCCAGGATATTATAGGACAAGGTGGTTAAGGTAATATCTTCTATTGGATCAACTTCTGTTGGTCAGAGAGACAAGTTTTTGAGCTAATACAGAACTCGAAAGCTTGTCTCTCTGACCAACAGAAGTTGGTCCAATAAAAGATATTACTCGCACATCTGGTCTCTGTAAAATACTATAGTTTGATACCCTGTGTTACATCCTCAAGTGTTTTCTATATGAAAATTAATTATATAAATTTAAAAAAATCAAATGTGATTTTGCCATTGGACAGAAAAGGTAAATGGGTCATCTTTACAAGGTGCCAGTAAGAAAAAGCTAGTCCTGTTGTGCTTGTTTATTTGCTTTGGTAACACATCATCACTTGAGAATGCTCTCACCCTAGGTGCTAGGACATTAAATGATAACAGCCACCATAGCTGTACGATACATTATATACCCTACTGAACTGAAAGGCAGTGATCAAGTAACAATTAAGTCTTAACTTTACACACCTGCAGAGAAACATGACATGGCTTTCACACTGTGAACAGTATTACAATAGCCACCAAAATCAGTGATATTGACTCCTGCCATTTGATGTGGGTATACACTTTTGTAACCCTGAACCACAACGTGACTGGAGCCAGGGAATAAAGACCAGTCTTTTACCAGCATGCCCGTGTGTTGCATGTTTATAACTACATTTTGTGTGAAAACATAACTTAACCATTCGCACTGCACTTGTCAGGAGTACTAAGAGAATACCTGAAAGGGTCAGAACAGGAACCATAAATAGATCCACTAGTCACTCTAGTGTCTTCGTCATTGCAACATGCACAGTAAATATGAAATTTCAAACACACGAAAGCATCCAACTATTTGCCACATAAATAATGCATTAAAATGCAGAGTATTTCTTTTTGTATTTAGTTTCTGCAAGCTAATGTAAATGCTAATGTTGCCCAAGGTTTTCAGAACCTAAAGCAGTGGTAACTTTGTTTCCCTCCAGGCAGTGGCAGAAATTAATAAATGGGGCACAGCTCCTCCGTCTGATATATGATTGAAACAAACCAGAGTGCTTTCACCTAAATCTACTTTTTTATTATGTCTCCAGGGCGTATGCACCCATGTGTACACACACACACACACACACACACACACACACACACATATGCTGTAGCAGTAGGTCCAGAGCATCTTAAACCTTTCTATTTACCAAAGTTAAGATGGTTTCCAGGAATCAACAGCCAGGCTTCCAGGGGCCCCTCCTTCCATCTAGCTGTTGGAGAACTTAGGTGTCAGATCCTTGCCTAAAGAAAAGCTTCCTCAGGCTACTCCAAAGCACGCTTTCTAACTAAACGTTTTATAAATTTTCTCCAGATAAAGCATATAACTCATTGTAGTCCCTAATGGGCTAACAATTTCCCTAGCAACAACCAAAAACAATTTATTATTCTCCTTATCAGCAAAACATTTCTAGTCATAACAACAAAAAAACTTACATATCAGAGGGATATAAAACCAAGGGCGACTGTCCAAATATTCCTTCTGTTTTCACAGTACATTCACTTCTTATCTCATTCTGATAGCAAAATTGCAAACATGCAGCTTCACAGGCTTGCCTGTCAGGGCCTAAGATTATTTCTAGCTATGGGATGTTTGGGTTTCAGCTGCGTTGATTGAACATACAAAATGGCTGACTGCAGTACTGTAAAATTCTGGGGTACATGCAGGAATGTCAAATTCAGAGGATACACTCATCAATCCAGACCAGTGAGCTTTGCAAGATGTGGTGTTTAGATGCTGCATATAATTATTAGAACTAGGAGCACTGGCTGTTGGGAGTCTGAAAGGACCGGAAACAGGAAGGAGGGGTGGGGAGTTGAGGAGGCTGAGTGAGAGCTACCGAGGGTTCAGCAGCAGCTTGGTAAAGAGGTTTCCACTTTAAGAATAAAGTCCTGTTGAAGTTTGGTAGTACCTTGCCTGCAGAACTCCACGGAGCAACATTCTGGCAATGAGAAAGGATCTTCTGCCTCTGAACCCACCTGCACCCTTTCTGCAAAGCCCAGGTGACCCTCCAATTGCTTTTACTGCCTGGATCCATATGTTTGAGACTTATCTGATTGCAATCAGTGCTACAGAGATTTCTGAAGTAAGAAAGCGTGCTCTGCTAATCCACTGCCTTGGAGCAGAAGGGCAGCATATATTTTACACTTTTCCCCTTGTAGATGATAAATATGAGACTGCACTCACTGCATGAAAGAACGTTTTTGTGCCAACAGTGAATGTAGTAGCTAATTGCTACAGATTTCACCAGCATGAGCAGAAAACAGGGGAGACTCTAATGCACTATATAGCTTCCCTGAGGAGTCTGATTGTAATTTGTGACTTTGGGAATATGGCAGATGAGATGATTAGATACCAGCTCATTGAGAAAACAATCATGCTTCGTGTAAGAGAACGCTTACTTCTAGAACCACAACTTAAACTAGAAAAAGCAATAACCATTGCTACTCAGATTGAGTCAGCTACAGCTGAAGCCAAAATAATGAGCATTGATACAGGAGGCACAGTCCAGGCTGTGACTCCTTTGCAGAAAAGTTCACTATCGCTGCAGACAATGATTCTAAGAGGAAAACTAATGAAAAACCACTGAATCAGCAAATTCAAAATACAGTAAAAGCATGCTTTCGCTGTGGATCCGCAAAACACCTTGCAAGCTACACAGGATGTCCAGCAAAAGCAGCTCAGTGCAATCATTGCAAAAAGATTGGGCATTTTGCTAAAGTATGTCGCAACAGCCAGTTCAATCAAGAGGTGCATGCAGTTACAATACTAGATGTTACTGTGCTGAGCGTGGACAAAATCACTACTGTACATATTCCAGAACAAATAAAGTGCACTGTAAACGTTTTTGCCATACACTCAGGCAAATCACACTCTATTCAGCTAATGCTGGACACTGGCTCAGCAGCCTCTATACTACCTGATTCCATCTATTTGCATTACTTTAAAGATGTGCCTCTTACTGAACCCAAACTTCACTTGGTGTGCTATTTAAAAAATCATATTCCAGTACATGGCTGCCTGCCAGCAACAGTTGCGTTGGTGATTGCTGTGTAACTGCAGAGTTCTACATTGTCCACAAAGGCACTCCTATCCTTGACAGAGATTTATTGGCTGCTTTAAATCTCAGGGTAGTTAATGGATGAATTGATCTTCCTCAGCAAAGCACTCTTGCAGTACACACACCAGTTTCAGCTGGAACCCAACACCAAGTTGAAGAGAAACTCGGCTCTCCTTATGGGTTTCTGCATAAAGTTAAAATGCGGAATAATGTGTTGCGTGTACAACAGAAGTTATGGCGCTTACCATTTTCAGTCAAGGAAGCTGTTTCAGAGGAACTTAGAAAACTTGTTCAAAAGGACATTATTGAGGAGATTGATTCCTCGGAATGGGTTTCACCTACAGTAGTGACGCAGAAGAGGGGTGGAGGCATTCGCCTTTGTGTGGACTTAAGGGAGCCAAATAAAGCTATTGTGATTGACAGCCATCCTCTTCCTAACATAGAAGAAGTATTTGCAGAACTCCATGGAGCAAAGATGTTTTCTACTCTTGATTTTCAGAGCAATTACTACCAGGTTATGTTGCATGAAGATAGCAGAGACCTCTCAGCATTTATTACACATGAGGGACTATTTCATTTTAAAAGTGTTTCATACGGTCTCGCATCTGCCCCAAGTGCCTTCCAAAATAATGATGTAATTGATTCTGAAGAATCAACATGGAGTTCAGTACTACCCGGATGATATTATTGTGTTTGGAAATACTTATGAGGGGCATGACAATAACCTGCAGTCTGTACTAAACTGCATCAGCAAAGCAGGCCTCAAGCTCAATAGGTCCAAATGCAAATTTAGACAAACTGAACTCTCCTTTCTGGGGCATTCAATTTCACAGGCTGGACTAAAACTTGATCCAGATCATATCCTTGCAATTTCAAATGCTCCTCCTCCAACAGATTTGCCAACCTTACATTCCTTCTTGGGTCTTACCTCCTGCTATGCAAAATTCATTCCCAATTATGCTTCTGTCATTGAACCATTACGAGAATTACTACGGAGAAGTTCAACCTTAGTATGGACAATGGATGCACAAGCTAGTTTCGAAATGGTGAAAGACTTGATTGTACATAGTCCAGTACTTGCACTATTCAGTCCTGCATTGCCCACTATTGTAACTACCGATGCTTCTGATTATGGACTTAGGGCTGTCCTCACGCAACTTCATGAGGACAACACAGAGAGGACTGTTGCATTTGCTTCAAGGACACTAAGTAATACTGAGAGAAAATGTTCTACAGTCGAAAAAGAAGCACTTGCTTGTGTCTGGGCTACTGAAAAATGAAGAACTTACCTGTGGGGCCACACGTTCAAGTTGCGCACAGACCACAGCCCTTTGATGACATTGCTCACCACAAAAGGACTGGGAAGAGCAAGATATTGTATTGCTAGGTGGTCTGCACGACTACTCTCTTTCAATTATGAACTGGAATATAAGCCTGGAAACCAAAATGTGGTAGCTGATTGCCTTTCTCGTCCGCCTTTGCCTTCACCAGATGGTCCCGGAGGATGAGGATGTAGTAGTTGCGCTTATTACAAGCACTCTTACTGCAGTTACAAGAGAAAAATTTCAAGCTGCTTGTTCAGCATGTCCAATTCAACAAAAACTACAGGAATTTCTGACAAAGAGATAGCCCTGTAACCATAAAAACCTTGATCCAGTTTTGCTGCCTTATTTTAGAGTTTGGGATGAACTTTCTTTGCTTGATGGCTGTGTGCTATGAGGTACACACCGGCTACTTGTGCCAGAAGAATTACAGTCAAAACTTATACACCTGGCACACAATACTCATGAAGGAATTGTCAGAACCAAACAACGACTACGGGATCTGTATTAGTGGCCAGGGATGGACTTTCAAACTGAAGCACTCACAAAATCCTGTGTCACTTCCCAAATGCATGATAAGACAGCAGTGACATGTACCCCTCCATTAGAGCCTGTTCCTCTTCCTGAATCTGCATGGGAAAAAGTGGCAATTGACATTGTAGGACCCTTTGATACTGCTCTAAGTGACTGCCATTAGCCATCACTTTAATAGACTATTTCAGTAAATGGCCTGAGGTAGCTTTACATTGCAAATCTCTTTTGCTACAGTAATTAAGTTCCTTTCTTCAGTTTTTAGCAGGGAAGGTAACCCCCAAAAAACTGGTTTCAGATAATGGTAGTCAATTTGCTTCCCTGGAGTTTAAAACTTTTCTAGCAGAGAGGAACATTTTACACAGAAGGTCATCTCTATATTACCCTCAAGCCAATGGGGAAATCGAACGGTTTAATAGAAGTTTGGAAGAGAGTTTGTAAATGGCTAAACTGGAAGGGCGATTGTGGATAATCTTCACTACTGATTTCTTGCAAGCATACTAGGCTACATGACATGCCACAATGCAAAGATCACCCACAGAGTTACTGCATGGGAAACAGATGAATACTAAACTGAACATTGCTTGATTGTTGCAGGCACGTCCTGATGCCCCAACCGAGGATGATGTGAGAAAAACAGTTGAACAGAACCAAGCAAAGTATAAGGCTTTCACAGACAAGTGGCAAGGTGCTAAGGAACCAAAGTTTGAGTGTGGTTCTTTCGTTAGAATACGAAAACCTGGAATTTTATGAAAAGGGGACCATAAATTCACAGCTTCTCTTAAAATCATAGATAAGAAGGGACCTTACACCTCTCGACTTTCTGATGGGCAGGTATGGAATGCTTTTTATCTTGCGCCTACCTATGCACCAAGAGAAGATTATGCCAACACCCAGTCTGCACTGGATGACTTCATCGTAGTATCAACACAAGACATTGCACTGGAACCAGGGCTTGAGAGACGACCTGTCAGACCAAGACGACCACCTGTCTGGACTAGAGACTATGTTGTGTAGTATCTACAATGTTTTCAGTGTAATATTTCTGCCAGTAGTATAGTGTCTTGTTTCATATTTGTTCCTGTGGTTAGAACAACAATATTTATTTTAATTGGGAGAGTTTCTTAAGCGAGGAGGGAATGTGGTGTTTAGATGCTGCTTGTAATTATTAGAACTAGGAGCACTGGCTGTTGGAGTCTGAAAGGACAGGAAACAGGAAGGGCGGGGGGGGGGGGGAGTTGAGGTGGCTGAGTGAGAGCTACCAAAGGTGCAGCAGCAGCTTGGTAAAGAGGTTTCCACTTTAAGAATAAAGTCCTGTTGAATTTGTTAGTACCTTGCCTGGTTGTTACAACACAGGGGTAGTTCACTGCCCCACAAAGAGCCCCACTGACTTCAGTTGGAGTTTGACACGTGGGTCCCAATCCTGCATGAACTCCACACACCTGGATTCCCACTTGTCCAAGGAGCTCCACTGGCCCACGTGTCAAACTCCAACTGAGTTTTGTATACGGCACACATACCATGGAGGGCTCAAATACTCTACACCACAGGATAAACAATAAATGGTGGGCTGGGCTTGCAATGCCAAAATAGCCATGTCTTCCTGTCAATACTACCAGAATAATCACAGATAATGGTGTAAGCTGACTCCTAAAATAGGGAGAACCAGGTATTTGATATAGTCACTCCTTGTGAGTCCCAATTTGCTAGCACTTTTTTAGATTCATACTCAATATAAGAAAAATGTCCTTATGAGACTTTGAATCAATTCACCTGTGTGTTTTATAAAGTAGTACATTTGGGGACTGCTAAATTATCCCATTAAAGGTGAGAAACTAGAAATATTGAAGACCATTGAGTTTTCCCAATAGATAAGATCATAGCTTTTTAGCACTGCTGTTTCTGTAATTACAATGCATTTGGGGAAATCTGTGTTTATTACCACTCATTATAACATTTTTGGTAGGCTAGTTTGTCTTTTTGTTACATTCAAGGCCTGTTGTTTGTATTGCTATGAAATGAGAAAAACAGTGGTTATAAAAGCTACTTGTGAGTCAACCAAAAAGGCAATATGCAGCAAAAAGAACAAATAGTAAATGTTAAAACATTGAAAAGAATACGATGGCAGCTGAGTTCTTTATGCTCTTATGCTAATATACCTGCTCGGCTCTTCTCTATATTTTTGTATTGTTTATTGTATAGATATGAGACTTTGCATCTCTTGAAGATATCCTGGGGAGAACATTTTTAAATACAATTAATGGTCATCAGCACATTCAGTTATGAAACGAGGAAAAATATTAATTTCCCTGCACTCAGTGTAATACCATGGTAGGTTTATCTAGCCCAGAGTGGATCTCCTGCTGGGGTTTTAGTTTGTTTCCAATTAATGACTCCTTGCCTGCAAGCAAAGATAAATAATGTGATGCACAACTAAAGTCATTTACATAGTCCAGCATCTCCCAGAGTTTCTGATCAAAGCTGTCTTTCCCAAATGCATTCCTGCTGCGTTCCATCTATCAAGCTCTAGTTTTTGTGTACATGTCTCAAATAGATTATTTTCTGTTAAGTGCATCTATTATCCGTGGGGAAAAACCTTATGTTAAGATGATGAATTTTTCCTTGCATCTCTTACTTTGTCAGTCGTGATATATGCAGTATATATAATTTGAAAAGGAAACAGGCAGTGAAATCAGCTTGGGGTCTCAGTTCGTTTCCCAAATCATGAAAAAAAAATCACAATTGGTACCTTTTTGGGCATTCTCTGCAGAGTCAAACTTCTTGAAAGGCATGGAGAATGATCTGTCCTAGAACATCTAGAAGTGGTTCTTTTCAAACACAACTGAGACACATGGGAGAAGAATTTTACCTGGGATACTGCCACTTCCCATATTTTGCTTGCTGTGCAGATACCTTCAGACTTCAGGATTTTCAGAACAACACCTTTAATAAGCACTAAATCCACATTAACTACAGTGAGTGGCAGAGCCACAACTAATGTTGACGCTAGCTTCCCATTATAAGCCTGAATTTTTAAACATGCTCCACCCTAACTTCCACCAAACAAGTCTTCCTGTTCCACATATCTCATTTCAGGCTATGACTTTCCCAGGAATTTTGGTATAATAATTTTAAAAAGGAGTTCTAAAATGATGTGGCTAGATTCTGAGCTGCAACAAGGTCAAATTTCACACAGTTAAGTGGTGTGGCTGTAAATGTGACTTTATTCCACCTTGATGTTTCCTGATACTACAGATGCTCGGAGCCATTATTGCCCCCTGGCATAGCTGCTTAAGGGCTGTCCCGCAGAAATAAATGGAAGTTCAGCCTCTTATTTCTGACTACTTGGCCATTATTGAGCACCCCATGTCAGTTTACTCTTTATTAGGATGTCTTGTAATTGGTCTTTTAAAATTGGAGACAACTCACAACAGTTGTCAGGTTGCCTGGCATGTGGCTCACAACTGAAAGTGCCAATCTTAGGTCAGACTGTGAAAACAGGGTATACACCCTAAACTGGTGATATATTCTGTGATTAGATCTTATCAAATCACTAACAAGTGTGCACTCTTGGATCATTGTATTAGCTTTACCAAAGAGTCACAGACAGTCCTCTTAGGCTCTCCAGCATATCGTGCCACTCTGACAAACTGGACTTTGTGATAAAAGATTATTAAAACCAAAATCATTTTACATTAAGTTCTTCCAACCTCAAAGGGTTGGTCACTTACCCCAGGTCAACGGATGATCTGGATCTCACACCAAAAACAATGCTGCTAGCCAGTCCTTTAGTAAACTAACTAAAGATTTATTAGCTAAGAAAAAGAAATGAGTTATTGAGAGGTTAAAGCAGCTAGAATATATAACAGGTGAGTCAAAGTTTGTAAGTCCCAATGATAGCAGAGATGGTGTATCTGCCTAATTCTCTATATGTCTCTCAGGGATGCGCAAAATGGTTTTGTCTTATATCTGGAGCACTGTCTTATATCTGGAGCACTGCCCTGACAGCAGCCAAACAGATGAGAGATGAAGTTTCCTTCTTATAGTTGAAAACACTCTGACAAGTGTTTTCAGCATAGCATGGGTCTGTAGACTTCCCATTGTTGAACTCACAAGGACCCACTCTTTGAAGTCTACATGTTTCCTCATTTACATTTCCAAGGCTCCAATTTCCACTGGGTAAACATAATGTAAACAGAAAAGTCCCCAAATAGCACTTTTACATGTTTTAAATTTGTTTTAGAGTGTCCCAGAAAATACGTGTGCGCACACGGGGTGGGGGGGGGTGGGGGTTTGTCTTTTCCTGAAAAAAAAAACAAACCCAAAAGACATAAAATATCTGATACACAATTTAAATAAAAGACCAGCTAAGGAGAGCCTCAAATTATACAGCACCTACAACAGTGACACAAGAGCTATCCATCAGAAAGAGAAACTTGGCTGCTCATATATTAAATCTGAAAAACGACTTTAAAGCTGCTTGAAGGAGGTGTTTGTCAATACTGAAAGTGAAACCCGAAGATTATTGCTTGTGTTTGTGGTTCATTTGCAGCAGTTTGTCAAAAAAAAAACAACCCACTAGAAATTAAAGCAGCTGTCCCTGCTATCTGTGCCTGTGTATTTTCAATAGGAACAATCTCCCTCCCAGTTTTTGAGTCCCAACTATCAAACAGGGTAGATAATTTGTTAGGAAATGAGAATCAGGAATGGAAAGAGGCCTTGGCTGCCTGTTAAAAGGAGGGACCACAAGGGATAAAGGAAGACTCACTCTCTGGAACAAGTGTATGTAATCTAGTCTAAAGTCTGGCTAGTCTGCAAGTAAAAAGCAAAGTCATATAAATTTATGTCAGAAAATCACAGCTGTATATGTGCCACTGCCAATCCATCTGATTAAATTTCCCTACTACATACTGGGCCACATTCTACTCTCAGTATCACCCGTTCAGCTTAATTTAATTTGTCAAGAGGTGTACCTCAGAATAGGTATTGGCCTGATCCACTGTGACTGTCTTTGATAGGTTTATACCCTAATCTTTGTGTGTGTTTGTGTATGTGTGTGCGCGCACATGCACACTGCAATCAAACTTATCCCAGAAAACAGCCAGTAAACACCTTTTGTTTAAAACTTTATTGAAATCAGGGGGTCTCAAACTTAATTGAACTGTGGCTTCTTTCTGACAACAAAAATTACTCCACAACCCTAGGATGCGGGACTGAAGCCTGAGCCTGCCCAAGCCCCACTGCCCTAGGTGGGGGAGGGGAGCAAAGCTGAAGCCCGAGCCCCCCTGCCCCGGGGAGGGGGGGTGTAATCTGAGCCCCACCACCCAGGAGTGAAACCCTTGGTCTTTGGCTTCGGCCCAGGTAGGTGGGGTTCGGGCATTGGTCCTGTGCAGCATGTCTAACACCAGCCCTGGTGTCCCCATTAAAATGGGGTCATGAACCACTTTGGGGGCATGACCCACAGTTTGGGAACCTCTGATTTAAATGATATCACATTCAGTAGTATTTCATGTTTGCTAGTTGCTTTTTCTCCCTAAGGAGATTATGTCTATACTACAGTGGCACAGCTGTACTGCTGTAGCTGCCCTGCTGTAAGGTCTCCCGTGTAGCCGCTCTCTGTAGCTCTCTCATTAGCATAATTAAACCACCTCCAATGAGCGGCAGTTGCTATGATGTTGGGGAGAGCATCTCCCGCAGACATAGCGCTGCCCACACCGACACTTCTGTCGATGAAATTATGTCAGTCAGGGGTGTGTTTTTTCACACCCCTGACTAACAAAAGTTTTACTGACAAAAGTGCTAGTGAAGACAAAGCCTAAGTAAAATAGATTAATTTGGAAAAGAAAAATTTTGTATATACTTAATTGTTTTATGATAGCGCCAAGAATGTGGTAAACAATTTCCAAATATGTCCCCAAAAGGCTACAAAGAAACAAAACAGAAAGAGTGAATGAAAGAGATACAACTTAAAAACAAAATTATCAAGGTGGTGGCGGACAAATGTTTTGCTTACTGCAAATATAGCCCATAATGGAGTGTACAGAATTATTTATGACAAAATGGATGCATAAACTGCTCTTTATTTCATGCATGCACATGAGTTCTCTGATGTCTAATTAATGTGTCTTACACATTTCCTTGCAAAAATTTTGTAAGCTGTGGTATAAAAGCTTCTGACACCCTGTCATTAATAAATTTAAACATAAATAAAATAAAAACCTAAAGAAATTTAAATCCTAACTAAATATATTAGAACAGAATATTAGGGAATAAGTGCTGCTAAATTTACTTATAAGGAATAGAGTGCAGGGTGAACAAGTTCAGCGGAAGCAGAGAATCAGAATCACATGGGGTTACTTTAAGGTCAACATAGGAACAAAAACTGCACAGTGAGGAAAAAATGGCAGGGCTTATGAACTCAAATATGCTGGAGTAGGTGAGTTATATGAGCTAAAATGAATCTAAAAGTTGTGCAAGGGATGCACAAAAAAGAGGCATGATCTGGAGAACAGGATTGGGAAGCAGGAAATTTGGCTTCTGTTTTCAAATCTGCCACAGACTTCATGTGTAACCTTGGGAAGTCACCTCTCGCTAGTTCCAACCTATAAATGAGGATAATATGTCACAGGAAGGTTGTATGGCTAATTCATTAATGTTTGAAAAACATGGTAGATCATGAGATATGAGGAGACATTTGAACATAAAGCAGTGATGTTAATGTGCAACTGTGCACATGGTATTTTCAATGTAAACATCCACACGGATTATTTGTATAAAAAACTATTGAAAAATAAACTTTCTAGGAAGTGAAAAACAGTCATTAGAGATATAGGCCCAAATTCACTCCTAGTATATGCAAATGCAGCTCCTTTAAAACCAACAGAGTAACACCCACTTACACCAGGCTGAATTTGACTCTTTGTCTATTAACTTCTGTGACACTAGAAATACTATAGAACTACTAAGAATCCTTAATGATGCTCGACTAGAACTGTTGAACCTGAAGTGATCTCATATTGAAAGAAAGAAAATGAAGTTGCTCATATTACTTCCTTGAGTTAAATATATACAGCACTTATGCCTGCTCTCATCGAACTCCGTGATGGAACTCCACTTGCGTAGGTTGAGCCTATAGTTGTTAAAGGTTACTGTAATTGCAACTGCTGTGCTGACTCTTAGGTTTCCTGAAGTATTCAAAATCAAACTCATCCAAAGAGCTGTTAAACCTGCTGTTTGGTTATTGGAAGTCAGTGCTCAAGCTGTTGGTGAGTTTAGGCTCCTTCCTGCAGATCTGTGAACAAAGATGGTGGTCAGCTGTGTAGGCTACATTACTTGGTGTAAGACACAGAATTCATTTTGACCTTTCCCCTTGTGGACAAGTGTTCATAACTAGCTGCCTGCCTAAAAGACTTTACAGTTTGTTTCCTTTAAAATTGAGAGTTGTTTTTACAATCACAAATAATTATTTAAATTAATACATGTACGTTTCTGCATGTCATTGAATTTAGAAATATTTTTATGATGTTAAGAGTAACACGTTGGTTAGGAAATACCTTTTACCTTTTCAGGTTTTATAGGTTTGTTCCACTTTCAAGGGATTTTTCAAAGTAGCAGGGGAAAATGCAGAAACTATTTTCTTTAACATTTTTCTCTCTCTGGCCCATAAAGGGGAAAAGCAAATCAAACCACAGAGAAACACCAAGATGCATCTTTCATTGTCAAGGAGCTTGCACCCTTTGCAGAATCAATGGTTCAATACAGCATCACAAAGCCATTAATATGTGGCTGCCAACATGAGCTTTGAAGCACAACAGCCATCTCAGAAAGGCAGAAATAGCCCACAGACAGTGTTATGAAAGGCACATCTGCTTGCAAATCTCTTAATGTAGGCTACCCAATCAACAGAGACAGAGTTGTTAGCTTCAGTTGTTAGCATTTGTGTTGATAAGATAAACCTGTTTACATTGTACATTATGTACAGAGTGATTTTTACATAGCTACCTATGGCCCTGATCCAGCAATGCTTTACTTTATGCCCTTGTAGCAGACCCACTGAAGTCAATGGGTACTCAAACAGTATATCACACTGCTTCTCAGAGTGGATACACAGATATGTGCTAGCTCCACTCCAGTTAGTATGCTAAAAGTAAGAGTCTAGCCAGGTGGCAGCTCACGCTAATAGCCTGAATATATACCCAGGGGGTCCTGGCAGGTACGTACGGAGTTCCCACCCGTGCATGCTCCCAGCTGTAGTACAGACATAGTGATAGGCTACATCTAAACTTGGAGCTGGGGGTGTGCTTCCAGCTCACCCAGACATACTCCTGCTAGTTCTTATTGAGCTAGCACACTAAAAATAGTGGGGTAGTCATGGTAGCGTGGGCAGAGACAAGCAGGGAAATGGGCTAGTCACCCCAAGTACATACCTTCAAGGTCTGGGTGGGCTTGTACTTGGGGCAGCTAGCCCCTTCCACTGCTCAGCACTGCCTGTGCTAGCATGGCCACACTAGGAATGTGAGTTAGTGTGAGTATGTCTACTCAAGCTGGGAACCACAGCCCCAGCTTCAAGTGTAGATGAAGCCACAGTTTACCAAGTTAAGCATTTATAAATGTCTGTAGGATGGGGGTGCAAGTTGTTAATCTGACTTTGATATATAATGCTTTCAGTAAGAACACTGCTGATGTTGAAATTGTATTTTGCAGAAATTCATCTCCATACATTCAAAGACAAATTGATTGAAGAAAAAGTTCGATTCACTTCTTAAATAAATAAAAAGCCACCCAGGACTTAGCAGAACTGAATGATTATCTAACTCTATTTAGCAAGTCTCTTAATGACTGCTAATGAAGCATTGTTCAGTTCACAATTCTACAGTACAAACTAGCAGGATTAATGACAACAAAAGAAATATTATAATTCTGCATTTTCCTTTTTTCTAGTATTGATGTATGGTACCCCAAGACCATTTTAAAATGATCTCTGCAGTCCTTATCTGTCATGGAAACAAATTCATTCCTTGGGTGGCTGAACATCATGAGGTGAAATAAATTTCTCAGAAACGTATCCCCTGAAGGCTATTATCCATTACTGTTACAAGTTTGCAATGGAAATGGTTTTATTGCTATGTAAAGAATATGATAAAATTTAAACCCCTGTGAAAGAAGCAGTAGAAAAACAAATATAATACACATAATATATTACTGACAAAATATTGCTGGATGTGATACATTTATATATTCTGGCAATGTTTTGAGTATATCAAAGCAAATGTGGAGCAACTCAAATAAGAAAGTTAACCCAAAGAGTAATAAAAGTGAAAAATGATGCATAAATTGATATCTGTATATAGCATGGGGAACAACACAGCCTCTCTTTACCTATAGTATAGTTTGCAACCTCCACGACAGGTGTGATCATCACAAATGAAAAGATTAATCGTAGTCAGCCACCTGATTCCACTCTACACTCCTCTGGATGTTCACTGCCTCCACTTTAAAAAAGCATTATGCATCATTATCCTTTCTTCGGGAAAGGATATCAAAGCCTATATGTTTAGTGCAATTATAATTAAAGTCTGATCCTGCAGGGGGCCTCCTAGGCCCCAATACAGCAAAGCAATTAACAATGTGCTTAACTTTAGATGTGTGCTTAAGCCTCACTGACTTCAATGGACATAAACTGGTGTTTAAAGTTAAGCATATACTTATGTTCTTTGCTGACTATCAAAAGACAACTGATTCAAGACACTATTGACTTGAATAGATAATGGTCCTGTTTCTGCAAAGATCCCTGAGCTGGCAACGTCCTGTGTGGATCTCATTGCAAAACTGAGGCCTTTGTTACTTTGCTTTACTGTATATATATTTTATATATACTGTATACGTTTAGATTTATAATGTTTATCTGTTCACTTTGCTATTGTAACGTATTAATGGGTTAGAGTTATAGTTTGATAAATACTTAATTGAATTAGCACTTTGCCACTGAAATCTATGACAGTTTATTTTCAGTGTCTCTGTAATATTAATTTTTACACATAAAAAGAGAGTAAAGTCTTACTTACCTAAACAAGTTTAAAAACTAATACTTAGATCTTAGCATGTAAACTGTTCAAAACTCAGTAAAATGGTAACTAATCAAGATTAACTGTTTAATCTGATGGCAAAATAATACCAGTAGATATTTTTCTTGGTATGAACAAACAAATATCCATTACACAATGGGAGGGGAAAGTGCTGCAGAGCTTCTGTTTGCACAGTGTCAGTCTATAGAACTTCCTTGATCACACTATTACAACATGCCCAGTGCCCCTCTGTGTGATCACCAGTCAGTTGTGAGTAGACCAAGTCGCTGGGTCCCAAGTGCTTCTAAGCCAACTGGGTCTGGGTAGAGTCAATCACAGTTGCTAGCTCTGGAGCTCTAGGGAACATTCCCAGGCTCAGACCTTTATTCTGACATGCTCCTTTGGGATGCTAGGTATGCTGCCCAGCCATCTTCAACCCCCAAATGAGTACTGAGACCTTCAAGCCCCCCCAGTCGCTTACACATGCTCCCTCATAGTTCAACCTTTGTCTGTGGGCTCTCTGGGCTTCTAGTTTAATTCATTCAGGAACAACATGGCAGGAAAGCAAGGAACACTGGTTGAGCAAAATGACAGGTTTCAGAGTAGCAGCCATGTTAGTCTGTATTCGCAAAAAGAAAAGGAGTACTTGTGGCACCTTAGAGACTAACAAATTTATTTGAGCATAAGCTTTCGTGAGCTACAGCTCACTTCATCGGATGCATTCGGTGGAAAATACAGTGGGGAGATTTATATACACACACAGAGAACATGAAACAATGGGTTTTATCATACACACTGTAAGGAGAGTGATCACTTAAGATGAGCTGTTACCAGCGGGGGGGGGGGGGAAGGAGGAAAACCTTTTATGGTGATAGATCAAGGTGGGCCATTTCCAGCAGTTAACAAGAACGTCTGAGGAACAGTGGGGGGTGGGGTTGGGGGGAGAAATAACATGGGGAAATAGTTTTACTTTGTGTAATGATCCATCCACTCCCAGTCTCTATTCAAGCCTAAGTTAATTGTATCCAGTTTGCAAATTAATTCCAATTCAGCAGTCTCTCGCTCGGGTTACCTAGCTCTCGTTAGGGTCCTGGGCATCATGAGGTTTGATTCTCCTCCCGACATCGGGGCTCTGTGGGTTCTGGCCTCAGGTCTTTCCATACACCCTTCCAACTAAGAGGTGGCCCTGGAATTCTTGGGACGGGTCCTGGGGGAGACTTGTGTTTATGGCTGTCCTCGCAGGGTAGCACCTGTCAGAGTGTCATATGGGCTGTCTCTGGCCTCATAGTGTGGCCAGGACTTCGAACTACCAGAGTCATGCCGGGTGCCACCGGGTTCTCGGCTGCCATGAAGTCCTCCATCAACTGCATGGCAGCACTCAGGGTGGTAGGGCAATGCCTCATCACCCATGTTCAGCCTTGAACTGGGAGAATGTGCAGGAACTGTTCCACCACTATTTTCTCCATGCCTTTGCCAGCAGATCATCGGTCTGGCTGCAGGCTGTGCCAACAGGCGTCCCTTAGTTCCTGGGCAACCACTTGGGATCGGGTGCCTGGCGGGTAGGTCTTCCCCCGGAAACACCATTGAAATGTCTCTGGGGTAATATTCAAGACATCTAGAATGGCAGCAGAGCAGTCCCTAGGGTACAGCTAACTGGGGCTACTGCTCCGGGCCCTGCACTTTGGGGGGCCCCACGGACCAGTGCAATTAGCTAGCATTGTCAGTTCCAGAAGTGACGGGTCTGTCCCGGAAGTGACGGATTCATCACTTATGCCCCAGGCCCCAAACTCCCCCAGGGATGGCCATAAATGGCGGCCTTCACCATCCTGTAGTCCCGAGCCCATCAAGTAGGGAGCCAAGTGAATGGCCCATTGCGCCAAGTCCCAGCTGGCTGCAGAAGTGACACACTCAAACATTATTAGGAATGCTTCAGGTTGTCCCCTGGCCCCATCTTGGTGAGTCGGAGTGGCAGACTGAGAGCTGGGTTTGGTATCACTCTTTCGATGGGCTGACCTGTTGGGATGGACAGCTCCTGAGCATATTGTCACTGTTGCTGGGCCCCCAACTTTGAATGAGCTGTTGTTGGGCTCCTAGCTGCTGTAGCAGTTGTTGCTGTTGCTGGAGCTGTGCGGCCTGCTGCTGCTGCTGGCTCTTGGCCCACCCTTTGACCAGCTTATCCCACTCCATGATGGAGACAGCGGAAGAGCAGTGCAGTCCCCTCTCTGCTTCAGGGGGTGTTATGTCCGCATTCTCCACCATGTGTAAGCTGGCGGGGCTGTCCCTCCATGTTTGTGTCTGTGGGAGGCCATGCCTCCTCGTAATTTGGGTCTGTTAAAGTCTTCTTCAAGCAGGGAAAAAGGGGGGAATTAGTAGTTCTCAAGGGGCCTGCCCTTCAAGTGGGGCAGGCCACACACAGTCTGGATTCTGACCTGTAACCAGGGAGAGCAGTAGCAGTCTATCTGCCTAGCTGTTAAGGAGGGCGGGATAGTCAACAGTCAAGGGTCTGGTCTGCAACCGCGCACAGCAGCAGCAGTTTATTCACCCTGGCACTAGGCAGCATGGGGCAACAAACAGCCAAGGCTCTGACCTTTAATCAGGCAGAGCTGTCACAGTGCATTTGCTCAGCCTTTAAGCAGGGTAGGGTAGCAACAGTCAGGGCTCTGACCTGCAATCAGGCAGAGCTATAGCACCAGTCCAGTCTATGGGGCTCAGGTTTGGGATAGTGCCACACGCCATCTATGGGGATCCGGTTTGGGGTGAGTGGAGGATCACAGGCCTTCTAGCCTATGGAGGGGGATTAGTGACACCCCAGGAGTGGAGTGGTTGATGGGACATGGGTCCACTCAATTCCACTATGTCCCAGCCCAGGGCCCTAACAGTGGTGGAGTAGTCCACCACTGGGTCAGCAGGGATCTGCCTGCAACATGCTGACCTGATTTCAGGCTCACTCTCCACCAGACTATTGCCTGGCTCCCCTGGGTTGCTTCCTTTTCTCCCCCTCAGGCGTCATCCTCAATCTCCCCAGGGTACACTGCCAAGGCTAGTGGTAGTCGTTCCTCCATGTCAAGAGCATCAGGGATCCCTGGAAGCTCACGCTGGTCCCTGGGGCAACAGCGGTTCTCCTTGGTGCTCCACTCCAGCAGTGGGGAAGAAGCATCTATCCAGTGGTTTCCCCTGAACTGAGCTCCTGGGCTGGCCTTTTATATTCCCCTTTCTGTCCCACTCTCTGCTTCCGGCGTGCAGGGCGTGGCCCTCCTGGCTCCACCCACCAGGTGGTTTGTGGTGTTCCCTCTGCGTCTGAGGGAGGCCATGCCTCCTCACTACAGCTTGATTGGCATGCTTGTCCCGCCCCCGCCCCCAGTGGAAGGTTGTGAAGAAAGTCTTTTGTTCCACAGGAATGAGCCACTAGTTGAGAGACAATCAGAATCAATGGCTCTAGATGGTAGTCTTGACTTCTCTATATGTAGTCTTTCAATGAAGGGTTAAACACCTTTCCTGGGGAGAATGGCTGTCTGGAATGCATTTCAAAATGTTCAGCACATAATATTAAATGGAGTTCATAATGACACAAATATACTTCATTGTCACACATATAGCCGAGTTTTTTATTGCAGGCTGCCAATAACTACCAATGTGTGGGACAGTAGGGTGCCTAGGGCTACATTTACACAGGGACAAAGAAGCTGCAGCTGACTCGGGCTCACAGGATTCAGACTCTGGGCTGAGAAATTGATATGTAGACATTTGGGTGGGGGCTGGAGCCCAAGCTCTGGGATCCTATGTGGGGGGAGGGTCCCAGAGCTTGGGCTGTAGCCTGAGCCCAAAATTCTATATAGCAATTTTTCAGCCAAAAGCCCGACCCAAGTCAGCTAATCTCAGATAGCCATGGGTTTTTGATTCCTGTGTGGAGGTACCCAAGAGCTCCAACTCCCTGTGTAATGCACTCAATATTGAAAAAGCTTCCATATTTGGGGCCTGATGCACAGCCTAATAAAGTCAATTGAAATACTCTCACTGACTTCATCAGGCTTTGGATCAGACTTTTAGGCCCAGCTCTGTAATGGGGCTATTCTCACAAGCGAAATTATGCAGTTGTTTAAGAGTTGGCAGAATCAAGACCTTAACTTGTGACAACTGACCAGTGTCTGTGTGCACGTGCGTATGGGCACATATGTGTTGTGAACAATAAGTAACGTTTTCTTAAAGCTACCACACAGCTTTAAATAGATTATAGATGTCTCAAAGTTACCATGTTACTATAGGGAATATAGCAAAATGGTGGCTTTTTAAAATGAACTACATATTGAACATACTACTGATATGCAATCACGCCTACTGCTAGCAGCTAAAGCATGTAATTCGGTATGCTAATATTTGATTTTTCTAATCTTGTCTGACTTCCCCTCCACATCCATTTAAATTACTTATTTTTTAACCTATTGCATCATGATCTAACCTGCTCTCTCACTCATATAAAAGAAGCCTATGGAAAAATGAAATAATATTGGCCTACATTGATTTCCATAATCCCTTTGTTGATGTAAAAGGATGTGAAGACATACAGTGGCCTTTTCCTAAGATCTCAGGATACCTCAAACAAACAAAAGAAAAATAACTTCAAACCTTTCATCAGGACTGAAAAAGAAAAAGTGAGTGCTTATGAAAGACTAAGCCCCCAAAATTATGAATTATGTCTAAGAATTTCCCAGGCATCAAGGCCTTTTAGAAAAGACAGGGCACAGGGCTGAGAGAATTTAAATAACAAAATAAACAGACAAAAAAGACCGCATAGTCTAATGGCAAGGTTTTTTCAGATTGTCCATATAGTCTGAGGAAACTCAAGACTGGTCTACACCTAAAATTTAGGTCAATCTAGTTACAGCACTCAGTTTCACAACCCCTGAATGTTTCACACGTAGGTAAGTTGACCTAAGTCTCAGTTTAGACATCAGTGGTTTAACCAAAGAATTCTTCTGTGGACCAAACTACTGCCTGTTGAGGGGCTGGATTTACTACAACAATGGAAAAACTCCTTTTATTGCTGCAGCAAGTGTCTACGCTATAGTGCTACAGTGGCATAGCTAGAATGCGGTAGCTGTGCCACTTGAAGTGTAGACTTACCCTGAGGGTTTCTGCAGCCTTTCACAAGACTATACTGTTGGTACAGCTAAAGAGACGCCCCTTTTCTCCTGCCTGTCTGTGAATGAAGGAATTAAAATATAAATATCAAATATTAAGATACTATATTACGCTGCCAGATATAGTAGTGGGGAAAAATAAGAAACCAGACTGAATCAATGGCTGTGATTAAATGAAGTTATGTGTAGTAAAGGGGAAAATTGACTATAAGTGACAGCTTTGGGCAAAATATTGTAAACTTTAATGACAGCGTTTACGTCACGGGCAAACCTATTAGGGAAAGAAGGGGGGTTGCATTCATATTGATTTATTTTATTTTAGTTATAAAGTGAATAAATTAAGACTAGTAATTGCCATCAAGCATGTTTATGCTATCAAGTTAGTGAACTGGATCTATCTTGAAATAGACAGTAAATAAAAGGGACTGAAACCAAATAGTATGTTACAAGGACACAGAGTGGAATAATCAGGTCACAAAATGGAATAATCAGAAATGAAGCTGCTTGATGATAATGCACTGACACAGCTCAGCCATACATACAAAGATCCCACCACTGTTGTTAAAACAAGGAGTACAGAAGTGGAAGACATATACAGCTGTTATGGCCTGTTGGAGAACTACAGTTGTTATGAGGTGATATTGTATTGTATAATGGACAGTTAAAGTGAGTTTTAAGAGCATCAAAGAATGTGGAAGGACATTGTATAAACAATATGGACTTTAAACTCAGCTAGCGGAGTATTGATGGAGAAACCACAACTTGAACAAGCATAGCATGCAAAGCTGGCTAAGGGATGCACCACAGAGGGGCCGATGGAAAGCATCTCGTGGAGATCAGTTGCTGACCAGAGCAAACCAGCTGGTGTTCAATATATGCCCCAAGATGGTTGTACCAACAGCTATGGCCTAACCTATCTTACACAGGCTGGAATGACAAGATGTTTTGTGGAAGGAAACCCAGAAAATTCCAGCCCCAGTTGCAAGAACTCATAGGTGATGTCTAGTTCCCTGACTGGAAGATGAGAGAGGACACCTTGTTTTGGTTGGACATTTCAGCAGAAGTATGGGTCACCATCAGATTGGTCCATGCCAGCATCTCCAAGAAGAAGAACTAAGCTGGACTGCCAAGCAGAAATAGGATTAAATGGCTTGTATCCCTCAGCACATCACTTCCCGAAAACCAAAATCACCTGGAAGGGAGAAGACTGAGATCCTGGGGCCAGCCACCAGGGAGTACTCCTAGCTTGGATACCTAGCTTGGATAGGCACCTTTAACCATCTCTTTTTACTTTCCAACAATTCAGGTTGCACGGTAGTGCACCAAGAAAAGATTTTAGACATGTCTGTTCTTCGCTCCACCTGCATTTGCAGTGTCAGCTCCTGCTGGGAATAGTAACTGAGCTGAAAGCTAATGGCTGAGCAAAGATCTGCTGATAAATAGCACACAAACTTTCTCATGACCCTAATTAGTCAACTGAAACTGGGTACCGAATTAGAAAGGAAGTGTACCTGATTGTGCATGTGTTTTAAAGATTGTTACAGAGTTATAGGGTGTTGTCCTGGTTTTGTACCAGGTTCCAATCAAGATTGTTATAAAGTAGCTTTTCAACTGAACAAGTTATTATTGTTAACTCAGACCTGGTCTACACTAGAGTGGTGGGATCGATCTAAGTTACTCAACTTCAGCTACGTGAATAATATAGCTGAAGTCAACATACTTATATCTACTTACCGTGGTGTCTTCACTGTGCTAAGTCAATAGCTGATGCTCTCCTATCGACTATGCCTGCGCCTCTCACCCTGGTGGAGTACCGGAGTCGACAGGAGAGTGCTTGGCCGTCGATTTATCGCATCTAGACAAGACGTGATAAATCGACCCCCGCTGGATCTATCGCCACCTGATGAGCCAGTGGGCAATATAGACAAGCCCTAAGACTGTGAAACACTGTACTTTTCTGTCGTAGTTCATGATTTCATATTCCCTTTCAAGTTCTAGGTATATACAGACATAAAACACTATCAAAAGTGCAAGCCTCTAGAATTGCACTCAGTCTATACAGTTTGTCATAAATATAGGGGTTTATTTTAGAAAGTTAGGAGTGTAATTTAAAAGGATTAACTGTGGGTGCACTGGGAGGGAAATCTTGATGAATGCATGGGTAAGCAATTGACCAAATTGTCTTATGCTTTAGCTTTGGGATTGTTTTCCTTGTGTTGTGTTAGCAATGCTGGTCAGTTGATAACCAACTAGCATGAATATGGCCCTATTTGGAGGGATTCTTAGTCAAAAATCTGTACAAAGTAACCTGCCCAGGATAGTGATTGAGTATAAGTATTATTTTCTATTGTGGTGGTGGTATTTGATTCTGATAACTCGGACGGTTATTAACCAATTTTTTCTAGTTTGTTATCAAAATCACAGTCCAATAATATTTGTACCTTCTTATATCCTCTACTGTTAGTAGCTGTTGTTAAGGGGGGGTTAATAAAATTTTATAAAATTAAATTTAACTCTCGAGTCCCTTCTCTTTAATTAAATCAAAATTCCAAGAACCCTAAGAAAGGTGGTATAGGTAGTCAGTTAAGCAATTTGCTCAACTAAGGTTTGTTTTATACTCTATCTTTCTTAGTTATTAGACCATTAATTTTTAGATATTATCTATCATTCTCCTTGTGGGATTTAATTATAAGTTAAGGCTCAGTTAGAATGGAAACCCAGTGCTTCAGTTAAGCAGTGAACCACAACACTTTAAGCCTAATTTTGGCTTGGTTGTTAGAAAAGGAGATGTAAGGTGCTGTTTATCAGCTAGATTTAGATTTCAGAATGACACTAAGCCATTCTGAGAGTTATATAAATCAAAGCTTCACTATTAATCTACACTGGCCAAACCACTTTTTTCTGATAGGGAGTAAAAGTCCTTTTGCGCAATCACAGTTTACATAAAAAAGTGATTTGACAGCACAGCAGAATATCATATCTGTCCATTTAGAAATGATATAGCTGAAGAAACCCAGGTCCCAAAAGCATGTAATGAATTAAAACATTATTTCATGAGATTAATCATTTCCTTCAGGAAGAAGTAATATAACAGTGAGGTTTGTTACATGCATATTCATCAGAACATAGTAATACAAAGTAACCTGAAACAATGTAGAAGATGGTATTTATTGCAGTAATTTACTCTCTTCACTGAAACATTTCCATATTAATAGATGATGGGCCTTAGTCTCAGATACACTAACTCCCTTTAACATTGCTCTTAAAATGTATGTAAATATGACTTAGATTCATAGATAGATTCATAGATACTAAGGTCAGAAGGGACCATTCTGATCATCTAGTCCAACCTCCTGCATAGCGCAGGCCACAGAATCTCACCCACCCACTCCTATGAAAAACCTCACCCATGTCTGAGCTATTGAAGTCCTTAAATCATGGTTTAAAGACTTCAAGGAGCAGAGAAGCCTCCCTCAAGTCACCCATGCCCCATGCTACAGAGGAAAGCGAAAAACCTCCAGGGCCTCTCCAATCTGCCCTGGAGGAAAATTCCTTCCCCATCCCAAATATGGCAATCAGCTAAACCCTGAGCATATGGGCAAGATTCACCAGCCAGATACTACAGAAAATTCTTTCCTGGGTAACTCAGATCCCATCCATCTAATATCCCATCTCATGGGATTTGGCCTATTTACCCTGAATATTTAAAGATCAATTACTTACCAAAATCCCATTATCCCATCATACCATCTCCTCCATAAACTTATCAAGTAGAATCTTAAAACAAGATAGATCTTTTGCCCCCACTGCTTCCCTTGGAAGGCTATTCCAAAACTTCACTCCTCTGATGGTTAAAAACCTTCATCTGATTTCAAGTCTAAACTTCCTGGTGGCCAGTTTATCCCCATTTGTTCTTGTGTCCACATTGGTGCTGAGCTTAAATAATTCCTCTCCCTCTCCTGTATTTATCCCTCTGATATATTTATAGAGAGCAATCATATCTCCCCTCAACCTTCTTTTAGTTAGGCTAAACAAGCCAAGCTCCTTAAGTCTCCTTTCATAAGACAAGTTTTCCATTCCTCGGATCATCCTAGTAGCCCTTCTCTGTACCTGCTCCAGCTTGAATTCATCCTTTTTAAACATGGGAGACCAGAACTGTACACAGTATTCTAGGTGAGGTCTCACCAGTGCCTTCTATAACGGTACTAAAACCTCCTAATCCCTACTGGAAATGCCTCTCCTGATGCATCCCAAAACTGCATTAGCTTTTTTCACAGCCATATCACACTGGCAGCTCATAGTCATCCTATGATCAACCAATACTCCAAGGTCCTTCTCCTCTTCCGTTACTTCTAATTGATGCGTCCCCAATTTATAACTAAAATTCTTGTTATTAATCCCTAAATGCATAACCTTACACTTCTCACTATTAAATTTCATCCTATTACTATTACTCCAGTTTACAAGGTAATCCAGATCCTCCTGTATAATATCCCGATCCTTCTCCGAATTGGCAATACCTCCCAGCTTTGTATCATCTGCAAACTTTATTAGCACACTCCCACTTTTTGTGCCAAGGTCAGTAATAAAAAGATTAAATAAGATTGGTCCCAAAACCGATCCCTGAGGAATTCCACTGGTAACCTCCCTCCAACCTGACAGTTCGCCTTTCAGTAGGACCCGTTGCAGTCTTCCCTTTAACCAATTCCTTATCCACCTTTTGATGTTCATATTGATCCCCATCTTCACCAATTTAACTAATAATTCCCCATGTAGCACGGTATCAAATGCATTACTGAAATCTAGGTAAATTAGATCCACTGCATTTCCTTTATCTAAAAAATCTGTTACCTTTTCAAAAAAGGAGATTAGGTTGGTTTGGCACGATCTACCTTTTGTAAAACCATGTTGTATTTTGTCCCATTTACCATTGACTTCAATGTCCTTAACTAATTTCTCCTTCAAAATTTTTTCCAGGACCTTGCATACTACAGATGTCAAACTAACTGGCCTGTAGTTACCCGGATCACTTTTTTTTCCTTTCTTAAAAATAGGAACTATATTAGCAATTCTCCAATGATTTGGTACTACTCCTGAGTTTACAGATTCATTAAATCTTACTTTCTCTTTGGTGGCTTTAGTTTAAATAAGAATAAGGTCCATAAGTCCAATTTCATAAGTAGTATATACATATGTATTCAGTTTTGGATGTGCTATAACACAGACTGGTTTTCAATTTTGCATGGGTGATCAATAGTGCTCCATGTGGGGGCAGGGCATGCCTGTGTACAATGCATTGCAAGATAATGGTCTTAGATTGGGCTTAGATTTTCCTGGATGCAATAGCTGATGTACTCCTTCACTAAGCAGTTGCTGAACTGAAAAGAAGGGATGCCATTTTAGATTTAGTTTTGGTGAGTAATGAGGACCTCATAGAAGAAACGGTTGTAGCAGACAACCTTGGTTCAAACAATCATGAGCTAATTCAGTTCAAACTAAATGGAAGGATAAACAAAAATAGATCTATGACTAGGGTTTTTGATTTCAAAAGGGCTAACTTTAAAAATTAAGTAAATTAGTTAGGAAAGTGGATTGAACTAAAGAACTTGTGGATCTAAAGGCAGAGGAGGCCTGGAATTACTTCAAGTCAAAGTTGCAGAAACTATCAGAAGTCTTTAGAGTAGCAGCCGTGTTAGTCTGTATTCGCAAAAAGAAAAGGAGTACTTGTGGCACCTTAGAGACTAACAAATTTATTAGAGCATAAGCTTTCGTGAGCTACAGCTCACTTCAGAAGCCTGCATCCCAAAAAAGGGGAAAAAATTCATAGGCAGGAGTTGTAGACCAAGCTGGATGAGCAAGCATCTCAGACAGGTGATTAAGAAAAAGCAGAAAGCCTACAAGGAGTGGAAGATGGGAGGGATTAGCAAGTAAAGCAACCTTGTTGAGGTCAGAACATGTAGGGATAAAGTGAGAAAGGCCAAAAGCCATGTAGAGTTGGAACTTGCAAAGGGAATTAAAACTAATAGTAAAAGGTTCTATAGCCATATAAATAAGAAGAAAGCAAAGAAAGAAGAAGTGGAACCGCTAAACACTGAGAATGGAGTGGAGGTTAAGGATAATCTAAGCATGGCCCAATATCTAAACAAATATTTGCCTCAGTCTTTAATGAGGCTAATGAGGAGCTTAGGGATAATGGTAGGATGACAAATGGGAACAAGGATATGGAGGTAGATATTACCCAATCTGAGGTAGAAGCCAAACTTGAACAGCCTAACGGGACTAAATCGGGGGGCCCAGATAATCTTCATCCAAGAATATTAAAGGAACTGGCACATGAAATTGCAAGCCCATTAGCAAATTTTTTTAATGAATCTGTAAACTCAGGGGTTGTACTGTATGACTGGAGAATTGCTAACATAGTCCCTATTTTTAAGAAAGGGGGAAAAAAGCGATCCAGGTAACTACAGGCCTGTTTGTTTGACATCGGTAGTATGCAAAGTCTTGGAAAAAATTTTGAAGGAGAAAGTAGTTAAGGACATAATGGTAATTGGGACAAAATACAACATGGTTTTACAAAAGGTAGATTGTGTCAAACCAGCCTGATTTCCTTCTTTGAGAAAGTAACAGATTTTTTAGACAAAGGAAACACAGTGGATTTAATTTACCTCAATTTCAGTAAGGCATTTGATACGGTTCCACCTGGGGAATTATTAGTTAAATTGGAAAAGATGGGGATCAATATGAAAATTGAAAGGTGGATAAGGAACTGGTTAAAGAGGAGACTACAATGGGTCACACTGAAAGGTGAACTGTCAGGCTGGAAGGAGGTTACTAGTGGAGTTCCTCAGGGATTGGTTTTGGGACCAATCTTATTTAATCTTTTTATTACTGACCTTGGCACAAAAAGTGGAAATGTGCGAATAAAGTTTGCATATGACACAAAGCTGGGAGGTATTGCCAATACAGAGGAGGACCAGGATATCATACAGGAAGATCTGGATGACCTTGTAAACTGGAGTATTAGCAATAGGATGAAATTTAATAGTGAAAAGTGCAAGGGCATGCATTTAGGGATTAATAACAAGAATTTTTGTTATAAACTGGGGACACAACACTTGGAAGTAACAGAGGAGAAGGACCTTGGAGTATTGGTTGATCACAGGATGACTATGAGCCGCCAATGTGATATGGCCATGAAAAAAACTAATGCGGTCTTGGGATGCATCGGGCAAGGTATTTCCAGTAGAGACAAGTAGGTGTTAGTACCGTTATACAAGGAATTGGTTAGACCCCATCTGGAATATTGTGTGCAGTTCTGGTTGCCCATGTTTAAGAAAGATGAATTCGAACTGGAACAGGTACAGAGAAGGGCTACTAGGATGATCCAAGGAATGGAAATCCTGTCTTATGAAAGGAGACTCAAAGAGCTTGTCTTGTTTAGCCTAGCCAAAAGAAGGCTGAGAGGAGGTATGATTGCTCTCTATAAATATATCAGAGGGATAAATACCACGGAGGGAGAAGAATTATTTAAACTCAGTACCAATGTGGACACAAGAACAAATGGATATAAACTGGCCATCAGGAAGCTTAGACTTGAAATTAGATGAACGTTTCTAACAATCAGAGGAGTGAAATTGTGGAATAGCCTTCCAAGGGAAGCAGTGGGGGCAAAAGACATATCTGGCTTCAAGAATAAGCTTGATAAGTTTATGGAAGGGATGATGTGATAGGATAGGCTAATTTTGGCATTTAATTGATCTTCGACTATTAGCGGTAGGTAAGCCCAATGGCCTGTGATGGGATGTTAGATGGGGTGAGATCTGCGTTACTACAGAGAATTCTTCCCTGGGTGTCTGGCTGGTGAGTCTTGCCCACATACTCAGGGTTCAGCTGATCGCCATATTTGGGGTCGGGAATGAATTTTCCTCCAGGGCAGATTGGCAGAGGCCCTGGGGGCTTTTCGCCTTCCTCTGCAGTGGGCGGCACGGGTCACTTGCTGGAGGATTCTCTGCACTTTGAAGTCTTTAAACCACGATTTGAGGACTTCAATAGCTCAGACATAGGTTAGGGGTTTGTTACAGGAGTTGGTGGGTGAGATTCTGTGGCCTCCATTGTGCAGGAGGTCAGACTGCATGATCGTAATGGTCTCTTCTGACCTTAAAGTCTATCAGTCTATGAATCTATGAGATTGCACTGATTAATACCTATTAATTCCTAACCTAATCAATACATCAGAAAAGTACAACAAATCAACCAAAGTTTGTGCTAACTCAAGTTACTCAAGACAAATAGCTTTTTTGAAAGTTTGTGATTGAAAATTATCCTCTAAAGGAATATAAGACAAACATTTAAACCTTAACAACAGTAAGAAATGCAAGATGAGTTAATATGATGATCATCAAAGTGGCTAAAATCACCTCTTTTGTGAAACATGGCATGTTGAATCAGGAAACAGATTGACATGTAATGTACTCAAAGCACATTAAACTATCTAAGTCCTTACTGAAAGGTCAGTGTCAAAAATAAACTTGACATAATGTTGCATAGATGCTACTGGGCTACAGGAGTTTCCTTTTGATATTATGGAGAGATGTAGCATGGTCTCAGGTTAAGATTGCAAACTATAGTTAGAAAGCTGTACTTTAGCCCTCCTATAATTTTAGTTTGGAAAATTGGCTTGGCCATAAATTATGACATAAAGAACGAGGAGTACTTGTGGCACCTTAGAGACTAACAAATTTATTTGGGCATAAGCTTTCATGGGCTAAAACCCACTTCATCAGATGTATGAAGTGGAAAATACAGTAGGAAGATATATATAACAGTACATGAAAAGATGGGAGTTGCCTTACCAAAGGGGGGTTGAGACAATTCAATTAAAGTGGGCTATTATCTACAGGATGAAAAATCTCTATGTAGTGGTAATCAGGGTGGCTCATTTCAAACAGTTGACAAGAAAGTGTGAGTAACAGTAGGGGAAAATTAGTTTTTAGTTCTTGTAGTGACCCATCCACTCCCAGTTTTTATTTAGGCCTAATTTGATGGTGTCCCATTTGCAAATTAATTCCAGTTCTGCAGTTTCTCGTTGGAGTCTGTTTTTGAAGTTTTGTTGTTGAAGAATTGCTACTTTTAAGTCTATTATTGAGTGTCCATGGAGGTTGAAGTGTTCTCTGACTGGTTTTTGAAGGTTGATGGTGGGGTGTAAATTGTTGAAATCCTGGTGGAATTCAACAATTGAATACACTTCCTATGTGAAATCCAAGTCTGAGCCTTCTCTCCTGCAGTTTTGTACAGGTACTACACTACAGCGTGGCCCAAGACTTAAAGTCACAGCCTGTCCTACAGCCTTTTGGCCATCCGGACAAAGGCTGCCTCAGTTAAACATATCTCCATTGACATTGGTGGAGTTATAGATGTCTGAGGGTAGAATTAACTTCAAGTCATTACTTTTGGTCCTTTCGATCTGAAGCTGTTACCTTTAACGTTGACATATTTTGTAAACCATATACAGCCACTGTCTCTTGACTGATGTTTATTTGGTAGTGAATCTTGGAATGACATCTGTATATGAAAAGGGTATTATGCTGTTATCTATACTTGAGCCTGGTGGCACTAATGTATGTTTAAAGGGCTTTCCGTTATTTAAAGCATCTCTTCCTATTGTAGAAACTCATTTACAAAGCTTGATTTCCAGGCAATTATGCAGCTATTTAACTTCTTCCCAGTAAATTGCCCATCCTCACATCCACCCCACAGCTTCAACACCACCTCCTATACTCCCTCAGTCATCAGCATCTAATCTCTACCTGCCATCATGCCTAGTTTTTCTATCTCTTTTAGATATTTAGCTCATTGGAGCAATGACTATCATTTATTATATGTTTGTACAGCACCTAGCATGATGAGGACCACCTGCTTGTAGACTTCAGATGATACTGCAACATAAATGTTAACTAATAATAATAATAATGATAATTTCAGCACCCTCATCTCAACCACAAGTACAGCTGAAGTCAATGAGAGCTCTGCTCTGAATAAATGAAGTGCTATAAAATGCTAAAGTTCTCTGAAAAATTGGATCATAGGCATCTCAAATTTTGCACTCAAAATGAGAGAACTTTTTGGCATTGTCTTTGTTCTTGTTTCTCATCTGTAAAATAGGAATAATAATAGCACCTTGCCTCACAAGGGTGTTGCAAATATAAATTAATTAATGCTTGTGAAGCACTCATGGACTATAGGTTTCAGAATAG
Source organism: Dermochelys coriacea (assembly GCF_009764565.3). NCBI lineage: Eukaryota > Metazoa > Chordata > Testudines > Dermochelyidae > Dermochelys > Dermochelys coriacea. Next base: position 300,820,541 of record NC_050068.2, read on the forward strand.
CAGCCATGTTAGTCTGTATCTGCAAAAAGAAAAGGAGTACTTGTGGCACCTTAGAGACTAACAAATTTATCTGAGCATAAGCTTTTGTGAGCTACAGCTCACTTCATTGGATGCATTCAGTGGAAAAACTGAATTCATCCACTGAATGCATCCGATGAAGTGAGCTGTAGCTCATGAAAGCTTATGCTCAAATAAATTTGTTAGTCTCTAAGGTGCCACAAGTACTCCTTTTCTTTTTTCATGTACTATAGTGATCAGTGCCGTAGAAAGGCCCCTGAGGAAATTAATAATTCGGTCTCTGGAGCAGTGTTTGAATAGTGTGCAGTAAATAAAGCTTATGGCCACACACTGAACAATGAGGGGACAACGAAATATTAAATAGCTGCTGATATACTGATCACCATCCATTCTGTGCACTGAATGCAGAAGGGGTTCTGTGGAAAAACCCAATTGACCATGCAATTAAAGACTGTATCATAACACATACTCACAAGAAGTGTGTGAAGGAATTAGAGTGGCATAGACAACCTTAATTCTGATATTTCCTAACTTTTGGGTGCTTCACTTTGCAACCTAAATAATGTTTGTTAGTTTTTGTGTGTGTAATAAAATAGAACTTACTTTACTTACTTATAGAGTCAAATCCTTTAACTTGACAGAACAAGCTTTTGAAAAAATCAGGATTTTATCTAATTTGGATGTAAGTGACCTTTGGACCCAATGGAGCCATGTCCATATTTGGAGGATTTTCAGATCTGCTCCGTGCTTCTCACATTTGAACAAGCACTAGTGTCCACGCAGAAGATGTGTGCAGAGCTAATACAATATAGTGACACTCTTCATCTTATGTTGTATGCAGGTTTCCATTATTCCCCAGCCACATATAGTTCTGAGGGATATAAAGAGATATAGTTCCTAGGTTGGGGAACATTCACCTCTCTGTTTTGGTGGGGATAGAAGTAACGTTGATAACTTGTATATTAATGAAAGTGTAATGAATAGATAGCAATAACTTAGCCAATACGGCAATTTTAGGTAATGAGGATAAATAAGTAATCCATAGAGTTGCCAGGTGCCTGATTATATAATCCCCAGTACCACTTGCTGCAAGCTTTCCCTTCATGTCCAATGGAATACTCTGCAAGAGTATCATCAACAAGATCCTATTTCAATACAAGGCACATGTTAACTTGACAGAGAGTAGGCAGATTTCCAACAACATTGCAGTTGTATTGAGCAGTTTTTTAGACAATGGAATATCTCTGAAGAGTGTCAGAACAGCTAATTATATCCTTTTTGTAGACTTTAAGGATTGATAGTGTCCACTTATAAAATAACTATGGAACACCAATCACAGTGATGATGGAAGTTGTTAAGCTTTTGTATAAGAAATGGCATGTTTTTGTCATCTACAGTAACCTGTGTTCAGTCTGGCTTGCTACAGTCTGTCTGCTGGCAGAGAGGTATTGTATCTAGCTCTCTGTTCCTCTGGATAATATCCTGATTATTTTGAAAATACTAATAATATTATTTTATTATATTGTTCTTCGGATCTGAAGCTTTAAAATCACTTTACAAAAGATGCCTATTACTATCTTCCCTTTGTATAGACAGAGGCACAGAGTGGTTAGATGACTTAACTTTGCAGATTTAGAGTTCTTCCTGTTGTGATGCAAAGATGAGCTACAGGTAAAAATAAAATGTCTTTGTAGCAGTAAACAGTGCAGGTGAAAGATCAGCATGAGGAAGACTGATATATTGAATGTTTACTGCTCTAATGAGGAATTCTGTGCTACTGTTCCTAATGACACACAAGATGTAACCTTAGAGGAAGTTGACAGATCTTGTTACCTTGGATATATGGTTTCCACAACAGGAGGCAGTTCTGCTTTAAAGAACATAAAGCAGCAATTGAACCAAGCAAGAATAGCATTCATGAAACAGAATCAGTACAGCATTTAGAGCACTCAAATGAAGTTGAGACTTTTTAACACCATTGTTAAATCAAACTAATGCTGCTCTTGTTTGTCTAACAGGTGAAGAAAGAGGTATGCATGATATCAAGAATAGCTGCCTGCATGGGAGCATGGACATTGTGAGGGATGTTTGAAAAGCCTTGAGTTTTAGAGTTGTTGCATTGAAACACCTCATCATGCCAGATGAAATTATTATTTATCATGTATGTGACAATAGAATGTTTCATCTTATACAGGACACAAAATAAGGAGAGCTCCGGCTTTGTAGAGCAAAAAGGTAATGGATAAACTGGTCGATCAAATAACATTAATGAGCAAAAATAACTGCATTGGGGTGAGAGATGTTTAACCTCCACCTCTCATACTAATTGTTCTCTGGCCTCTTAACCTCTTTTCTCTCTTTAATCCTTTTCACATAGCTGGATTATGTGCAATGAAGTGTACAATCGAATACATACATTTTTCCCAGGATCATTTTGAAAATTGTTAAGCTATCAATGCAGTTTCTAAAATGACAAATATTCATTAAGTGCTCCACTGATGAACTCTACTGGATTGTAGCTTTTTTTTAGCATTTTCTCACCCCATTGATATATTGTTCTTTACCCTTCATACAAAATATTGGATATAGTGTTCTGTTCAGAAAATGATTGTGAATCATACTGTTTAAATTTGTGTCCAATATTAATGTTGCTGCCTTAGACAAATATAACAATGATTATCATCTGCTTCTTCACCTGATTTGGAAAAAGCATTGATTATCCTTGCACTTCAGGATGAAAGACTGTGGGTGGAAGCTAGACACGTGGTGACTCAGAGAGTAATAAAATCTGATCATACGCTAACAAAATCTAAATTCAAGCTGTGTTATAGAAATTTTGTTGTAGGGTGGTAGGGCTATTCCTGTTACCTCACTGTGGCAGCTGAAGCTTGATAACTTCTCCCTGAAAATAAGAGTAAACAATGTTTACCTCTTTGGTGAGGCATGGTGTGCATTCCACTTGCTTACAACCTACTTTTCAATACATTTTTATATGAGAAAGGTAAACATGTATGTATCTGGTTGATAGGAGTTCCCATACTATATCAGATCTATGGTCCAGTTAGTCCACTGCCTTGTCTTCAACACTGGCCAGCACCAAATGTTTCAAAGGCAGGTGAAAGTACCCCCAGAGTAGGGAGATGTGGGACAGTCTGTCCCTTGTGAAGGTCTTCTCTTTATCCCCAGTAGCTAGAGATTGGCTTAAGATCTGACACATGAGGTTTTATCACCCCTCCAATCTTTTTTTAAAATCAAGCATTAATTATAAAAAATGGATATTCTTGTTATCCATAGTAACATGCAATCTTTCTTTGAATCTTGCTAAGTTCCTGGCTTCAATGACTTTCCATGTCAATGATTTCCACAGTCTAATTATATATTGTATTAAAAAGTATTTCCTTTCATCAATTTTGAATTTGCTACCTCTCGGTTTCATTAAATGTCTCACCGTTCTTGTGCTAGGAGACAGAGAGAACAGAAATTTCTGATTTACCTTCTCAATACTATTCATTATTTTACCAGTTGTAGATCAGAAAGATGATTTAATTCATTTTTCTCTTGGTAAAGCGCTGAAATTTTGTGTCTAATGAAAAAGCCCATGACAAAATGTCTAAATTAAAATCCCTACATGAGCAAAATCCCTAAACTAAACAACCAGCTAGTTTCCTTTATTTATTTCCATATTGTTTTGTTTATTTGTTGCTCTATCACAGAGTCATGTTAGGTATCACTCCTGTAGAAATTCCACCACAGGCTGATTTTTCAGCTCAGTGTCTTATTCACAATGACCTCCAAGAGGCAGAAACTCACGGTCACCTCCCTCTGAATTATGGATGCAAAAGTCAATACATTTCTTCAGGCCAATGTACTCAGTGTATTAACCTGTTGGAAATACTTCCTCACTAATGTCACATTTATTCACTTTAGTGTCCAGTAAATAAATAAAAAAATGCTATATTAGAGTCTGTGAGGAATTGGGTATCTTCTCAAACTCAGGTTAATTATAGTTATTTGAGCAGGCAAGTACCAGATGATCTTGTGAGTTCAGTTTGGGTCAAATGACTGGGAAGAAATTTCAGACAAGTGTATGATTGTACATATGTTATCTCAGAACAATCTTTGCAAGAGCCAGACTTGGTGATTAGTTACAGGAACAAGAGCCAAAATTAACCAAAAGATAATTAACCCAAAGATTAATAAACAGAATTGCACAGCATGTTTTTCAGGATAAGCCTGTGACGCTAAGATACAAATCAACAGGGCCAGAGTTTGGCAGGCCAGCTAATTTAGTCTAGCCACCAGCAGACTATTTCCCTCAGTCCTGACTCTGGGGTCAAGTTTCTATAGCACATGACTTCCGTAGCTCCTGTTCTCAAGAACCTACTGCACCAGAGGTGACACTCTGCTGCAACACTCTCTTTATAAAGCCAGCCATTAGTCACCACCACTTCCCTGTAGTGACCAAACACTCCCTGCAGCTGGACTCCAAGTGGAAGTGCCATCCCACCCCAGACAGTAAGCATCTCGACATTTTTCCCTTTCCCGTTAAGGCTGAAAATGCATAGGTTAGTTTATTTAGCCCTGAGCTAAAATAAACTTATCATAAGTAAGACAATCTTTCTCCTTTCCTTTCTGCCAGCTGGAAACATCTAGGTATAGTCATGAGAAGCTCTTGCAATGTGGGAAATGCAAAAGCTGTTATTGTGGCTTGTCCTTGGGTGGGACAATAAAAGGAGAAGGCTTTATATGTGCCCTCTTCCAACTTCATCACTTGTTCACTCATTCAAGAGCTGACTGCCATCTGGCTTTGTGCTTTGAAATTATCAGTGAGCCTCTCCTAACAGCCCCAGATGCCTAAAGATTAGTAATAGTCATCCAGTGTTTTTAGGACTCTGTGGATGAACACATAATGAACACTATCGATCCAGTTCTCCAGGTAGGAGTTATAGGAGAAATAGCATACACTTCTTATTTGTTATATTAAAAACATTTTGTCTGATAACACTGTGCTACAATATTTCTTCTGCTTTTCAGCATTGCCAATACATTTAAGGTGTTCAACAAAGCATACGTGGTGAATAGTGTATCAGTGCATATGTCATCTGCCCTTTCCCTATTTTGTGTTTTTGTCTAAGGGTACGTCTCCACTACCCGCTGGCTTGGCGGGTAGTAATCGATCTATCGGGGATCGATTTATCGCGTCTCATCTAGATGCGATAAATAGATCCCTGAATCGACACCTGTACTCCACCAGCAGGAGGAGTAAGCAGAGTTGACGGGGGAGTCGCCACAGTTGACTCGCCGTCGTGAGGATGGCCAGGTAACTCGAACTAAGATACTTCAACTTCAACTATGCAAATAGCGTAGCGGATTTGCGTATCTTAGTTTGAACCCTCCCCTAGTGTAGCCCAGGCCTAATACTTTCAGTCTATCTCTGCAGCCTCCTCTTTCTCTGTCCATTAAAATACGTAACATTTGCTCCAGTCATCAGGCACTGCTAATATATCATTCGTTTTTCCCAACTAAAGTAAGCAGTTAAATATTAGCATGTGTGTTAGTTTAGTGGTTCAGATTAATAACTCTGCCAATCCAGAAAAATTTGAAGTCAAATTGAGTATACAGACTAAGCTATTGACAATGTGGGAGTACATTGTTTTGCTTTGTCCTGAAGTGGCACTATGTTAATAGTGGTAGAAAATGAGAACCTTTGTTGTGATTGGAAATTTGTAATTATGTTCTAACCTAGTTTTCTCAAACCAGTGTTATAAAATCATCATTTGATCCTGAAATTGTTACTATGCAAACTTCCAGGATAATTTTGAGCCCTTTATAAAGTGTGATATTAACAGAATAATAATGCTAACTCCATTAATCACAATTGGGGTGGGGGAGATGAAACATGCTGTTCATGCTAAGACATGTATAATAAATATGAAGTGCTACACTCTGAATTGTCCTAAAAACTGTTAGTATTATTACTATTGGGCATTGCCTCCTGAGCCACGTGAGTGGTGTAAATCAAGGCAGAATTTGTATATTCTTGTATATTTCCCTTAAGCATGATGAAAAGAGCTCTCAGAGCTCTCATAGCAGTAAAATTAAAATCAATACACAACTTGGTTAAAGCTTCTGCCATCAGGTCCTCAGCAAAAGTACTTTATCATCGTTTTAGACTTCTAAAGCTATTATGATAAAGCTATTTCTTAGCCAGACTTGTGTGTAAACACGTAAATTCATGCACTAAATACTGGAAATGAAATAAACTACCATTCTAGAATGAGCACTATTAAGAAGAATTGACCTCTTCTCTCACCACTTACCACTGAGGTGAGTAGAACTATGTGACTGTCCGGTTTAAGAGTACAAATGATTATTAACTGACGCACTGCCACAGCTGCGGTCAGCATTGGCATTTGGGCTTCTTGTTAGAAAGGAGAGGGTGCTGCCAGCAGGGCATTCTGAGTGTGGAGGCTGAGACTTTGGAACTGGCTCCCACTATGATCTGAAATAGCCTGAACTTGGTGACATTCAAGGCACACTGCAAAAGCCATTTCTCTGATAGAGTTTTGGGGGAAGGAAAAGGGTAAATTCTGGGTCAGGCTGGGATTTTTTTTTTATTTGGCAGGTTTAGATAAATACAGTTGGCAGCAGGAGTTAATTTGTATACTAGTATTTAATGTTGTTGGTGGTTATTGTTATTGGATGTTTAATTTACTATTAGGGTGTGCAGAATTTTTGTAAACATAAGTTTTTTATGATTGTTAAATCCAAATACTTAAATAAATTAAGACTAATGCTCACTTTGGACTGAGCATTGAGGTCCTGATGAAGCCAAGCACTTAAGCACATGCTTAATGTTAATTGTGTGCATAGTCCTGTTAACTTCACTGATTGATTAAATGAAACAATGGGAACATTTTAAGCACCCCAGAATAATTCCTGGGATGTTGTCTGAAAAATCAGGACAGTTCCAGTAAACCTAACACATATGGTCCTTTAATATAGGGCCACATCCAGGAGTGGCAAAATATTCAATATTTGTGAACTAGGAAATTATGACATCTAGGGAGGGGTGCCTTGGAAATATGTATAGTGATAATTTTACAGTTCATCTATCACAGCACAGCAACAACTCTAGAGTCAGTGTTTGATATACAGTTAGGATGTATCTTTACATGTACACAAAATATTATTTACATAGTTAAATATATGTACAATTTTCACAATTTTTCCCCAGTTCTAACTGCTGGCATTGCTAAGCTGGAAGGAAATAAACTCATAGACCTATCTTTCTCTGGTCTCTTAATCCTCAGCGCTCAATCACCAATCTTGAATGCTCCAGGCCTCTCTGATTTTGTTTTTCCCTACAGCTCCTCAAGGCTTCTTAAATCTTCCATTGGTTATTCCAATTACTGTGCTCCCTGATTCTCTTTTTTCACTCTCACCTTCTCCTCTTTCAGATCTTTTGCATCTGTCCCCATCACCATTTTACCTAGTGGTGGAACATATTGATTAATTTCAGACCTTTACAACAGTCCTGGGGGCTTACTGAATCAAAGTCCCATTTAAAAATGTAATTCTATAGATCCACTGAAGAATTTTTAAATTAAACACAGTTTGCCTGATTTAAAAGAATAATCATGAATCAGGCAAGTCAATTTCGGCAAAACAATTTGCAAGCTGACACAGCTTTGATAAATGCTACCCTTTATTACTTGTTCAAGGACAGTTTGTTTCCTGCTAATCCTACTGACTTCTTAAGTTGTCACACATACAATATGTAAAGTTACTATGCCATTTGAAAGGATGGGTGAGCTGTTCTGTCCTGGTAATGAATGTATCTCAATACTACGAAAAGGCAAATAGACATGAACACACACATCACAAAGATTTTTAAACAAGCTTGGGTAACCACAGTTCTTTCTGACATTATCTCCTATACATAAATGAAACTAATGTTAACATTACAGCATGTTAAATAGGCTGAGTTTTGCTCAGCTTTATAACATCAAAGGCTGAATTTTCTGGTCACCAGTACCAAAGCATTGTCAAAAATGGTTATATATATATAAAATATTAAATATTAAATATTTAAAATTTATATGTCCTGTCTGTTGTCCCTTTGAAAATCAGTTCTCCATGTTTTACAGTGACAAAATTCATCTGAACATATTCCACATGAGCTGATTCGTGGTTTGTCTCTAAGTTTTAATTTGACTACATTATAGGATACAGTTATAGGATACATGTACCACGTTATGACAGCATATTAACCTCCATAATCTGAATATTGCCAAATATCATATTTTAAGAGACTTTTTTTAAAGTACACCAACTACAATTCATCCCTCTTATTGAACAACAATGAAATAAAATAATTACATGGAAAATCTGTATCAAGATAAGGGGAGGCAGAAGCCCAGATCCACAAAGGGATTTAGGTACCATTGAGATCCACAAAACACCCACTTGGGTGGCCCCTAACCTGTGGGGACCTAAACTAACTTGGTGCCTACATCTTGCCTTTTGGCATGCACAGTGCTCCCTAACCCTAGATGTCTGGTTGCCTATCTCACACTTAAGCCCCAGAGTGATCCTCAAACTAGGTGAAGATGCCTATTTTGCCTCTGAGGCCTCATTTGGTAGGGGTGTTAAAAGCATGCCTATTAGATTTGGCCCCATTCAAAATCCAGCCAGAGGAGGAAGTGATGCTGCTGCCTCCCTTATAATGTTTTGCCCATTGGTTATGTGTGAAGTAGGAGATCCAAATTCAGTTTCCCCCTCTGCTTGATGGGGAGAAAGGATTTGAACAGGAGTCTCTCACCTCTCAGGGAAGTGGCCTAACCACTGGGCTATGGGATATTCTGTGGGTGTCTCTTGATTTCTCCTGTTGCAGCTTTCACTTTGTATAGATATGTACATAGTCATTGGACCTTAGAGAGCAAGAGAATGACTCTATAGGCTAGTGGTTAGGGCACCAATATAAAAGATTGGAGACGAGGGTCCAGTTCCCCTGCTCTAATGACCGTTTAAGAATTTATCCACAGTGGAATGGCTTCACATCTTCCACATTCTGAGGGAGTCCTCTAATTACTTGACAAAAGGCTATGTGGGAGACTTCTCTTCCTTTTGCAAGAACAGCTTAGGCTCCTAAGCCATCTGTCTCCAGGAAAGTCTGTGGATATCAAGCAGAGATAGGCGCATCACTGCAGACTAAATTTAAGCCTCTTCTCTATCACAGAATTACGTGCCTAGGATACATCCTCTTGTTCGCATTTCCCATTGGCTAGCTTAGGTGGCTCCCCACCTAGCATGCTGGGCTTTTGTATATCCCATTCTTAAGGCACCTATCTCTCCCCACGTATTGCATAAGGAGCCATTCTCATCAAACATGCATTGTCTACTGAGAACTGTTTCATCTGCCAGAGTGACGACTTTTGCTGACATTGTATAGTGAAACTGACATTCCCAGATCTGGCTCCCTCCTATGAATCCACAAATCTCTGGAGCAGCCTGGTGGGTGATGTCAGGTAGGGTCAACGCATGCATCCGATAGCACTTCTATGGAGAGTTTGAGAACATGGCATGATGGGGTGCTTTTTGTCCATCCTGGTGACATGGCTGAGGAGCATGAAGTGCCACTTTTGAATGTAGTGAGCAATTGAAGGAAGGCCAGATCTCTGCAACATTATGGCATTTTGCACAAAATCAAACCACTTTATGCTCAGTGCCTCGAACTGTTCCTAATCTGCCTTTAGGAGAATACTGGTTTCTGACCTGTATGGCAGTACTGGCAGGACACAGATTGATAGATCCTGAACTTTGTCTCAGCACAGAGACGGTTTGAGTCCATAGGTGAGACATAAACTTCATGCAGAAGGCAACAAGACCTATTAATCAGAGCACATCTGTTTTGCTGCAACTGTTTGAACTCTTCTGCAGCCTAGATAGATGAACTCATCAATGTTCTCCACTGTGTTCGACGACACCTGCACTGGGAGTTCTGGTGACCCAGATCTGAGGTTCTGGACTCTGGTTTTCTGCCAAGAGATGTTCAACCCCATACTGAGGGTAGTGTCTTTGAAACCTTGAAGGGAAAAGCTAATATTTACATAGTGTGACAAAGCTCTGTCCTTGCCTCCATGAGTCCCGCATTTCCTGGCGGATTTCGCTAGCCTCTCCGGGGGAGTACATTATCAAACCATGGATAGTCCCTCCCAATGACTACAGGATATGGGAGTTTAGGAACTACGCCCACGTCACCTCAATGGGATTTCCTTGAACCTCCATCTCCACTGGGATGGTGGGGTAATGGCTCACGGCCCCATGCATGCACATCACTGCTACGCGTTTGGCTTGTAGCACCTGACTACTTTTTACCAGCTTACCCGGTATGAGGGTGATAGCACTCCCAGAGACCACAAGTGCTGTAGTCTCTGCTCCATTTATCCTCACTGGCTTGGTGTAATTATGTGAGGCTAATGCAACCCGCGCGAGGTGGATAAGGGAGCATGGGACCTCCCAATTCCCCAAGTTACATTGCATAGGCTCCTCGGTGCTGGGACACTGTGCTGCTATGTGTCCCCACTCCCCACATGCATAACATCTATAATTGCTTTTAATCACTCCCCTCTCCCGGGGGTTAGGGGGTTTAGTCCTGGGGTTCCTCCCATTCAGGCCAATTCCTTCCTTCTGGGGTCCTCGCTGGTTTTCGTCCCCCTCTTCTTCCACCTAGATTTGGCTACCCAACCTTCCAGGGTTGGGGTTGGGTGCTTGCTTTGAAAGGGGCCTTCTTTGGGTAGTCGGGTTAGTTCCCTGGCTGTCATCCATCTTTCTACCAGCATGATCATCTCATCGTACGTGGACGGATCGTTCTGGCCTACCCATTTGTGGAGATCTGGCGGCAGTCCCCACATGTAATGGTCTATGACCAGGGTCTCCAAAATCTCCTCCGGCCTGCACACCTCGGGCTGTAACCACTTCCACGTGAGGTGTATGAGATCGAATAGCTGGGACCTTGTGGGGGTTGTTCTCCTGGTATTTCCACTCTTGGAACCTCTGGGCCCTTACCGCTGCCATTACCCCTGATCGTGCTAGGATCTCTGCCTTCAGACGGGTATAGTCAGTGGCATCCATGGCAGGCAAGTCAAAGTAGGCCTTCTAGGCCTCTCCACACAAAAAAGGGGCAAGAATGCTGGCCCACTGCTCCTGGGGCCATGCCTCACGCTGAGTAGTCCTTTCGAATGAGAGGAGATATGCCTCTACGTCATCTCCTGACATCATCTTTGGCAGACAATGAGTGGCCCTTAGGGTTCGTGTCCCGTCGGACCCCCAGGCCTGGGTGGTGAGGATCTTCAGCTGGTCCACCACCTCTCTCAGGAGGGCATGATCTTGGGTCGCCTGGCTCATCAGTAATTGCTATTAGCCGCATAGACTCCTGTTGTGCCATTGCCTGAATCCTGGTGGCCTCCTGCTGGGCTGTCGTGGCTTGTACCAGAGCTCTTACCACCTCCTCCATTGTGGTACAAAGCAAACAACCAAACCAAAACAACCAAACCAAAAATCCAAAACCACAGTGCACTTTTTTTTAAACCTCTTTCTTCCACCATGCTGTGAACAAAGTCCCACTCCTAACACCAGTTGTGACAAAGCTCTGTCCTTGTCTCCATGGGTCCCACGTTTCCTGGCGGATTTCGCTAGCCTCAGAGGCTCACTGTGACCCTCTACGTAACTCTTCTCTCTCTAGAGACAAGGGTCACAGTCTATTGAGCCATTTTCATCATAAGCCAGTGAGGGAGGTGAGGAGAAGCTATCCTTCCTTGCACAGTCTCTGTTGTCTCCCAGTCTCAGTGATTAAACAAGGGGCAAAGGTCGGGGGGGGGGAGACTGGGCCCACCCTCTACTCTGGGCTCCAGCCCAGGGACCCTAATACTATTAGCTATGGTAGCTGACCTTTTAGAAACATCACATGTACAATTCCCTGGGCTACTTCCCCCACAGCAGCTCTCACTTCCTCAAGCTCCACTTCACCCTTACCTGAGGGCCTCCTTCCTTGTGCCTGATATGTTGTGTACTACTCAGTCTCTCCAACAGCACAACTTCCTCCCCCAGCTCCTGACATGCACGTCCACCTAACTGGGAGGCTTTTAACTAGTTTCAGCCAGCCCCGATTGGCTTCAGGTGCCCCAATCAACCTAGCATTCTCCCTGCCTTCTGGAAAGTTCTTAATTGGCCCCAGGTGTCTTAATTGACCTGGAGCAACTGCCATTTCACTTATCCTGGTACCAGGGATTTGTTTAGCCTGGAGCTAATATGTCTATCTCCCACTACTTTTCTATAGCCATCTGGCCTTGCCCTGTCACAATAGGAATTGCCATATTAGATCAGACCAGCAGTCTGTCTAGCTCATTATCCTATACCTGACAGAGACTACTACTAGACACGTTTGAGGATGTCTCCCCCCACTCTCTGTCACACACTCTCCCACCCTTCCTCACACACACTTCAGCCGAAAAGCAGCTGGCAATCTAGTAGGATGCCCATAGAGCCATGGGATTGAGAAACCTGCCTCATGTGGTCTAATCAGCAGCAAGGGAGATTTAGATTAGATATTAGGAAAACTTTCTAACTATAAGGGTAGTTAAGTTCTGGAATACATTTCCAAGGGAAGTTGTGGAATCCTCATTACTGGAGGTTTATAAGAACAGATTGGAGAAACACCTGTCAGAAATGGTCTAGATTTATTTTGTCCCGGTTCAGCTCTTGGGGCTGGACTTGATGACCTCCTGAGGTCCCTTTTAGCCCTATATGTAATAGAATCATAGGACTGGAAGGGACCTCGAGAGGTCATCTAGTCCAGTTCCCTGCACTCATGGCAGGATTAAGTATTATCTAGACTAATGGTTCTCAACCTATTTACCATTGTGGGCTGCATCCAATACTACCAGTATGGCCCTGAGGATGTCACACGGGCCACAGCTGTGTGCTGATTGGGCCAAAAGCAGCCCACAGGCCACAGGTTGAGAACCACTGATCTAGACCATCTCTGACAGATGTTTGTCTTACCTGCTCTTAAAAATCTCCAGTGATGTAGATTCCACAACTTCCCTTGGAAACGTATTCCGGAACTTAACTACCCTGACAGGAAGTTTTTCCTAGTGTCCAACTTAAACCTCCCTTGTTGCAATTTAAGCCCATTGGTTATTGTCCTATACTCAGAAGTTAAGGAGAACACTATTTCTCCCTCGTCCTTATAACAATCTTTTATGTACTTGATTCTATGATTTCTTATTCCTATTTCTATTAAAACTCCAGCTCTGAGGTAAGTCATTGATGTACGTGTGTTGGCTGGTTTACCTTGGAGAGACTTTTGAACTTCACTCATGCTTAGGGAAGAGATCAAGCAGAGCTACAGCTTAATTTTTGTGGTATAAATGGTAAGCAGTGCATCAGGAGATTAGTCATTACTAAGATGCAGTACTTTACTTGTGAGAGAATGTCACTGCATGATAATCAGACAATGTCACTGCATGGTAATTCATATGACAGTGATCTTTGTGCATTGTGTGACGTTGCACTCTATATGATTTTATAAAAATATGCTAGAGTGTGAATATAATGTAACTGGAATATGCTTCATGCAAAAGGTCTCTTCTAAGGTATCATTACAAAGCTTATAATCTACTGAGTGTGGCCATCCTGTTCGTATAAATGCATTACTCTTGTATCTAAAACTAGAAATATAAAATAAAACTCTGAGGTCCTATTGTAGTTATGTGAAGTGTGGGTCATTAATGGTGGTTTGGAATCTTAATGGCTCCCATTAACCAAAACAATTACCTGTAAATGGCTCTGTTTTACTTGTAAGTCTTCCTGTATACCTGTGGGCTGGCAAGTGGGTAATGAAGTCTTACAGTGATATGTGATCATGTCACCTAAACTAAAATCCATCTTTAACCTGGTGCTTTTCCATTAAGAAGGAGGGGTGGGAATCCAGAGGAACAAAGAATTCTCGCCTTATGCAAAAGATATATAAGTGGGTGAAACAGAACAAAGGGGGCGGCCATCATAAAAAATCCCCTAGCTACCACCAAAACTGGAACAAAGAACAGTAGCTACAGGGGGTGTGAGTAATTGCTGAACTAGAAGAAGACTAGTCTGTAAAAGAAAGCTTACTGAAATTCCTCTCAGGGTGAGGTTTTTATCTGTATTCAGTTGTTTTAATGTATTAAACATAGACTTGCGTGTTCTATTTTATTTTGCTTGGTAATTCACTTTGTTCTGTCTGTTACTACTTGGAACCACTAAATCCTACTTTCTGTATTTAATAAAATAACTTTTTAGTTATTAATTAACCCAGAGTATGTATTAATACCTGGGGCGGGGGGGGGGGAAGAGCTGTGCATATCTCTCTTTCAGTGTTATAGAGGGCAAACAATTTATGAGTTTATACAGGGTAAAACAAATTTATTTGGGATTTGAACCCCATTAAAAGTTGGGCATCCAAGTGTTAAAACAGAAACACTTCTTAAGTTGCTTTCAGTTAAGTCTGCAGCTTTGGGGCACATGGTTCAGACCCTGGGTCTGAGTTGGAGCAGACTGGCGTGTCTGGCTCAGCAAGACAGGGAGCGGAAGTCCAAAGCTGGCAGGGAAAGCAGGGGCAGAAGTAGTCTTGGCACATCAGTTAGCAGCCCCAAGGGGGTTTCTGTAATCCAACCCATCACACATTGCTTTCTAGATACAGGGACATTGTGAAGAATTGAAGGGGATGTTTCTGCTAGTATTAAATTAGAATAATTATACAGATTAAGAAGAAAATGAGGAATAGGAATAAAACTGTGAAGAACAGATACATGAATCACCCCAGTCTGTTAACCTCCTCAGCAGTGTAAAAGAGAAGATGATGAAATAAAACCAAAACCATATTGTATTTATAAGATCAATTGTCTGAGAGTTGATAAGTTAAATATGGAGAAGTGGTTCTACATCTAAATGGCTTCCTATAGCTCTAGATTAAAAAAAGACATACAAAAAACATACTGTCAGGATATTCTCACTACCAGGCTAATAACAGAGACACAATGAGTGGAAGATAGAGCACTCTAACAAGTATGAGTTACTTTTACCTTTGTCTACTGGATGTTACGCCAAAGGTTGTGTGCTCATTTGTTTTGGCAGTTTCTGTGTTCTAGTAGAAGCATGCACTGAGAAACTGTAGCCTGCTCTGAGCTGCAGGAACTTGATTGTACAAAACCTGAAGACAGATGTTCTACGGAGGCAAACGTATTTTTGCAGGTGGAGCTCATTACCTTATGGGCTTGAGGCTTTACTTTCTAGTTTAGAATATTAGCTGTATTAGATTTGACATAGGCAAATAGATCTTATATTCATAAGACTCAATAGGACATTAATTTGGCTTTATTACTCTTCCTTGTCCCCTGCTAACAACAGAAGCATGAGAGGACTAATGCAGCACAAAATTATGTGGTGCCAGATGCTTTGTAAAGAAGCCTCAGTTTCATTACACAGAGTCTGGTCCTCCATGTTCTTGCAGCACTTTCTGAGAGCTTCTTCATATGGAAAATTGGGGCCACATTTCCTAGGTGCACAGCCGGAAAGCCTGAATCTTTCCCCATCTCTGCTTCTCTTTTGCCCATTGGTCCCATTTTAGAAAATTCCCAAGGATCATACTCGTTTGGTGCACTCTTTCAAATTTTGTTGTGAACTGATTTTACAAATAAGCAGTTGTAGAGTTGTTTGCAGCAGTAACTTTCCCAAATGAAAAATTTCAATGCAATAATTCTTCAGTTTGTTTCTCCTTTCTCTCCTTGTATTCATGTTATTTCTCTCCATATTCTTCCATCATCTCATTGGTTACTTGCCTCCTTCTATGCTTTCCTCCATCTTTATCCTGCTTACTCCCTCCTTTTCCTATTTTCTTGTAGCTCTCCTCCATTCCTGTCTCTCTTCTTCCCTTATCAACACTCTCCACCTCCTCCTACTTCTCTGCTTCTTTCCCCCCTACGTTTCTATTTCTTGCTGAATGAACTTGCCCCTGCCACCTGGTCTCTTTGGAATTTAGCAATCATTCAGTATATAAAGCCTAGCTCCTAATAGACAGGGTATCCACAATACACATGTATCAACAACATACATTGTGGAGCCAGAAAATGTTGAGATAGCTGAAATTTCCTTGTGACTTTCCTTTTTTCTAATGGCTGTGAACATTGTCAAAGAACATTAATATTGTTTTTGATAATGTGTTCTAAATAGTGAAGTTTAGACCAGGCTGCTTACTTTGTAGTACATAGGTTTGATTTACAATTTAGTATTACTGATTATGTATATTTTGATAGATATGGAGAAACTAAAATGTAATAGTCACCTATGTCTACTTTCACCCTATAGTGATACATGTATAATTTTAGAGCTGAAATTTGTCTGTATCCCCTTTGTGAAATGAACTTGCATCATAGTGTAAAATTCATTGTCTAAACTAGCGTATTTTAAATAATAAAATATATTTCTACCCATTGTTGTTTAATTATTTCAAACCAGGTATAAATGTCAATTTACTGTGTACAGCAGTAAAACAGCCTTCTGCATCATAAATACATCATAAAAGCTTGGTTATAGCCCCATGACACATTTTTAACAATCTCACTGTAAAGAACAGAGTGCCTAGACTTTGTGCTAATTGCCCTGTACAACTGACAACAGATAAAATGAACTGATGTTCTTTTGTGATCAAAAGTTATCATAAAGGATCAATTTTTAATAGCATTATCAAGCATTTAACTAGGCAAGAGGCTTAAACACAACAGAGATTCATTCCTGGGAATGATTTCTTCTCAATGAATGAATGTTATCAATTATCAGCTTAGAACAGTATCATTACTTGGATGCAGTTCCTGTGTGTGTAAGAAAGACTGCTGAAAGCTCTGCTGTGACATAAAGTCGCTGTGATCTGGCTCCTGATTTAAGCAATATTGTAAATACCATTTTTTCAACATGCATCCTTCTCTTTGAAGCAGAAAGTCGATTGTTAGTGGAAGCCAAGACCTAGGAAAAAGGGAGGTTCTGAAATTTTAAGTTTTTACTATTTTAGATTCAGAACAAACTTTAATTTTATAACATAATCTATGGTGCATTAGTTTACCAGGAAACAACTTAAGTTATCATTTGTATTATCAACATGACATGTATAAGAGGGAGAGATTCAATAGCGCAGTCAGTTCCTTTGATTTAATAGGAAGTGCTGTACACATTTATCTTCAGCATTGGACAACAACTGATGAGAGAAATTTAAGATGACAGATGTACCAAATTGGAACTTCAGTTCAGCTCTCACATTCGAGAGACACTGACTGGGTCACAGTTGCAAACCTGTGATTGCAGTCTACTCTCTTCAATTTCTAATATCTGAAGTGATAAATTGCAAACCTGTATGAACATGAATGCTACTCGGGCTACTTACAACTTTAAGAATTTCCCTGGGATTTATATGGAGCTCAACTTGTACTGCCAAAATTTCTTTGATTTGTGCCTTGATAGTGAAAATAAGTTACTACTATAATTCCATTCTTTATCATGTTATTTTATGCCTTTCAGTATCCACTCCTCCTTCACATGAATAAATGTAATGAAGGTTAAGAGGTGAGAATTAATGGACAATAACTATGGATGAGATTTTCAAAAGAACCTCGGTGACTTCAGACTTGTGCTCCTGTGTCACTTAGGTACTTTTGAACATATATAGAATGGGATTTTCAAGTAGAGGTTCAGGATAATCATGCTGGTAGTTGGGAGAAATTCTTCATTGTATCCTGTTGATAATGTCTTTTCTTTGATCATCTAATTTAAAAAATTAGTATTGATAATATTTTACTGAGCCCTTACTCTGAGCTAAACAAAGACTGTCTTTCATATACTGTGGGTCACCTTCAAAAAGTCAATATCTCCTGTTACCACCGGTTAGTATCCCACAATAGAATTAACTTATTCTAAGCATGAGAAAGTTATGAGGACGTTGGAATGGAAATTGAGATTCAGATTTAACAGCTGCATTATATTATTGTGTAAATATACCTTACCTATGTACAATATGCATTCCGTATACACAAGATTTTCAGAAATAGGATCCTCAAGTGTGACTCTTCTACTTAGGATCCTAAATAAGTGGGCTGACTTTCAAAAGTTCTGAACACACAGCAGAAGGATGGTCAGTCCTTCTGAAAAAACAGACCACTTATTTTAAAACCTAACTTTAGGCTCCTTTTTTGAAAATATTGACCTGTCTTGACTAGCAATAAAGGGTGTGTGGTTGTTTCACTTCCCACCACTCCATCATGTTAGCTCTATTGAGTTCTCCTGCATCTAAACGGGGATTTTGAATAACTTCTGAAGCCAGGTTAGGCTACAACATGGTCAACTAAGGGCTTCCCTAATTATTGGTAGGTTTCTATGATAATTGAGGCAGAATTAGCCCATAAATACCCATAACTATACATAATTCAGTAAAGGCAGATCCAACACAAAATCATTTATTCAGCATACTCAAATATTCTTTTTTTTTAAAGAATAGTCAATAGCTTGCAAAGGACATTGGAAAACAAAGATTAAGTGACCCAGAAAACAATGTGATCCAGCATGAAGACCTGATGACAACTAATTGCTAAGAAAAAGCATGAAGATTTAATCAATGATTTGAAATGCTAGCCAGGAGGCAATTTTTATAAGTGATTTGTTTTTAAATTTTGAAAAATTTGAGTAAGAAATTATAGTTTTGAAGTTATACTTATCCACAATCCTTCTGGTTTTCAAAAGTTCTATTAAGAAGACAATGTATAAGTCAGACCATGTCTAAAGGCAATATATAAAGAATAAACGAGTTTGGGTCTGAGCATGCTAGGGCCTGAGCATGCTCACTTTTTGTTGTAAGGGAACTGAGGGCATTCAGGAATTCAAAGGAGTATCTCAGCACTTCGCAGAATCAGGCCTTTAGTTTGGAACATCATATGTCATCGTGCCATCTACAATGCTAATCATATGCATGGCACCTTCTTTAAAGCAGATCTGATCCTACTTTATTTGCTCCCAGATCAGTCATTAATATCTTGTTCCAGTATAAAAGAGAGCTCTGGATTATACCTGCTGATTTACACAATGGCCAGTGTGAGCTTGTAAACCATTCACACAAAGTAAATGGAAAAATAAATGAATTCCATTTTGATTCTAGAGTCATAAATTAAATAGTTGGTAAAAGTCACTGTTATTATGAAACTTACCTTAGAAAGAAACATTGGTGTGACAAGTCCTGATTCACTTCTGAAAAGTTCTGCTATTATTTTAAGACCGTGTATGGTTTGGTTTGGTTTTTGTCACTTTGAAAATTGCAAGCTTAGGTTTAGCTTAATCTTCAGTTAAGACTATTGGGAAATGAATTAACTTTTTACAATGTAGCACTTACATCTAACAAGGAAAATATATTTAATTTAATTTGCTCGTTTCTGACTTTTTCAGATATAATCCTTTAAAAAAGAGCTGTGTAATGTATTTGCATTATTTCTCAGTATTCATGCCATGCCTATGTCCAGGTCTGTGTTCCCTGTTTTTCCAACCAGCTGGCAAGCTTCCCCTTAGGATTCCTGAACCTAAGGAGCCATTGCAGGGAATGCATGGTTTGTCTTGACCTCAGAGTTTTTCCCATATAAATAATGGTGAAAATGTCCTACAGATTTAACCACTGCCAGGAGTTCCTTTTAAATGGTGCAATAATTTCTCTCCAGAGAACTGAGCTGTTTGCTGTAATAAGCCACCACCCTCTCAGGTCTTTTGTGTTCTTGTGTCAATACTTCCTCCAAACTGTAAGCACTAGCATCAGTGTCCAGTATGAAAGAGATTTCAAGACACAGGTAGGCTAAGACAGGATCAGTCACAACTCCCAGCATAAAAATAGATAAAACCAAAACAATCAAAATCATCATATGCATCATAAAAACCCACCACATTGGGTAGAAGCAGAAATATCTGATAAAATGACAGCTGGGGGCTAATTTATTTGAAAACATTACTAGCCATACATCTAATAGTTTTCACCTAAAGCAGTCTTATCTAAAGGAAGAATGAGGAAACCATAACACTGATGCTTCAAACAGTAACAGAAACTGCCGAAGACAGCTCTTCATACAAATTGTGCAATTCTCCTAATAACATTAATGGGTCTATGATAACAAATAATATTCATACCATACCAAATTTGTTAGTCTCTAAGGTGCCACAAGTACTCCTTTTCTTTATTCATGCCAGTGCATCTCTCTCTCCTCCTTTTCTGTGAGATAACCACAGGCTCCTTTAAACTATTTGGCCCACTATTCTGCACATACAAACCACTGTGTACCAGATACGTATAGCTGTTCAAATGCCTTTGCTGATCCATCAGTCCAAGCAACACATTATTTGCTTAGAATAGGTTGGGAAGGAACTCCATTAGAAAGAGAAAATTCAGATTGCAATTCAAGAAACTTACTCTCTCATCTATACGTTGTGCCATATGAACCAGGGGCTGTGTGGTCTAATTCTTATTGAAGGGGACTAGGAATCAAGACTCCTGAATTATAGTCTCTGCTGTGTCACTGAATAATTTTTGTCACCAAGTTCTGTGACCTTGAGCAAATCAATCAGGCCCAAATTTTCAAAGCTTTCCCGTAACTTTAGGTCTCTGTTTTCTGTGGGCCAGCTGTTTTC
The DNA here is from genome assembly GCF_009764565.3 of Dermochelys coriacea. NCBI lineage: Eukaryota > Metazoa > Chordata > Testudines > Dermochelyidae > Dermochelys > Dermochelys coriacea. The sequence continues at coordinate 300,841,304 of NC_050068.2, forward strand.
TGGGGGCCAACTGAGGCACATAAAATTAATTGACAGTTTCTGAAAATATTGTCCTTAACCTCTGTGTCTGTTTTCTCATCTTTATAATGCAAATCACACATTCAGTGGGGACGCCAGGAGACTTAATTATGTTTGTAAAATATTTTGGTACTCCTTTTCTTTTTGCGAATACAGACTAACACGGCTGCTACTCTGAAACCTGTAAAATATTTTGCTATCTTCAGATTAAAGGTGCTATAGAAGTGCAAAATTGTATTGTGACAGGATTGTTGCCTTGTTTTAAAATACATGCAGTGCTTTGCATATTCACTTAAAAATGCTCACTTGCTCATCTATGAACACATGCTCACTTGGGCCCAATCCTAACCTTTTTCAGTTTTGCTTGAATGAGTACTGCCACACTGGGGCCATACTCAGCTGCACTAACTGGATCACTGACAACTCTGCTAGCTATAACAAAAGGGTATTCTCCTCAATCCCAGTTAAGAAATGTAAGATTTTTATCTGCTCTTCTCCCCTCTCACTTTCCAAGATCATATGTGTATGTCTTCTCCTTCATGCTATCGCCATGATACTGAAAAACACAACCCATAGATTAAACCCAGTAGTCATTTTTCAGATTATTCCTCCTAGCAGCAACTCCTGCCCCTATACCTTATGTACTGGGTTGGGATAATCAGTATATCTGATTGCCAATGCAAATTTTGCAACACACCGTAATTACCTGGGTGTTTTAATCACAGTCCATGTTTACTGTGGCACTATCACACAGTTTATGAACTTCAGTCTTGATTGTCACCTGTCATTTCATCAGTAAGTCTGGCAATGAGATTCCAAATGGAGACTTTGATAAAATAATTATGTAGATTTGTCAGACTATGTAAAGTAAATGGAAGGCTTAATAGTAATAGATGATAGTAAAATTCCCATTGATTTCAATGGGAGCAAGATTGGGCCTGCACTTATTAGATTTATAAATTATCTTCACGCCCTGTACAATCTTCTGCTTCTCTGGTGATGCTGTTTGAGCTTCAGACAGTTGTTTGGCTTTCTCAAAGCTGTGCACTTAATATGGTCAAAGAGAATAAACTTGGACAATTATCTAGAGACACTAATAACAAAACCTCTCTAGAGGAAAATGTTTTGTATTTTTTAAATTGATTGCTAAACTGGAATAATATACAATATATGGTATCTTTAAGATACAATTAAAACAACTACATTTCTAAAGTTAGAAGCTAAGGGCTAGATCCACAAGGGGATTTAGGTACCTAGCTGCCACTTTGGGCATTTAAGTCCAAATTTTACTCAAAACCCCCACTCAGCAGTTGTCTCACCTGGAGGCATCTAAACTCTCTTGGTGCCTAAGTTTTATTGTTAAATTCCCCTAGGCACCTAAATATCTGTTGGTGGGCATGCGCTTAGTCACCTCAGTCCTGATACCCAGTGCCTAGCTCTCACCTAAGCCCTATTGGGTCCACTCCAGTAGGCATGCTCAGAGATTGTTTAGAGGGGGAATGATTGTAGTGCCACTACCCCTTATTCTTCATAGTTAAAGGACTCACTCAGGATGTGGGAGACATGGGTTCAGATTCCCAATTTATCTGAGAAGACTAGGGACTTGAATCTTACTTTCAACATCCCAGGAAAGTGTCCTAATCACTGGGCTATAAAGCCATTTTATTGGCCAATGAATATTTAATACAAAGTTGAACATCTTCACCAGGAGAGATTGAAAGAGTCCTAGAATTCCCTGTATCTCAGTGTAGAGCACTCACATTGGAGATGGGAAACCTGAGTGTGATGGTGCCCCTCCATAAGGTTTTATGGAAATATGCTTATGAATGTATATATGACATATGCCATGTAACATATCTCTGTAAAGATTATGATCTACTGAATCTATTAATTCTATTTGTATGCATGTCTCATTTTTGTATTTGAAGTTATGAATATTGGCTGTGTACTGACTTAATTTCTAAGTAGCCTTAGTAGAGCATATGATCAGCTTCTTGAGAAGGGAATGTGCAAATTAGGTGCCCAATCAAGAAACACTTAAAGGACAATGGATCTTGTAAGGGTCCAATCCACATAAGAAGTCTACCTGAGGATGTTCAAGGAAGCATGTGAATCATGGCTGCTACCTGTAAGTTCTGAGTCATGCATGGACATGTGACTTACCCATGTGACTCCAAAACTCCATCTTGGAGATGGACTTTGCATAGAAGAGAGGACCCACAAGAGAAAGTCGATTTAAGCCTGTGGGAGACCCCTCCATTTTGTCTTCAGCTTACTCAAGAGATAGCCTCTCCACCCCCAAGATACCTGAAAGAAACTGGAACAAAGGACAGTAACTACAGGGGGTGTGAGTGATTGCTGCATCTAGACTAGAAGGAGCCTAGTCTGTAAAAGAAGTTTACTGGGTGAGGTTTTCATGTGTATTCAGTTTTCTTAGACATAGACTTGAGTGTTCTATTTTTTTTCTTGGTAATTCACGCTGTTACTCTGAAACCTTTGTTCTGTCTGTTACTACTTGGAACCACTTAAATCCTACTTTCTATATTTAATAAAATCACTTTTTACTTATTAATTAACCCAGAGTATGTATTAATACCTGGGGGGCAAACAGCTGGGCATACCTCTCTATCAGTGTTATAGAGGGCAGACAATTTATGAGCTTACCCTGTTTAAGCTTTATACAGGGTAAAACGGATTTATTTGGGGTTTGGACTCCATCGGGAGTTGGGCATCTGAGTGTCAAGGACAGGAACATTTCTTAAGCTGCTTTCAGTTGAGTCTGCAGCTTTGGGGCATGTGGTTCAGACCCTGGGGTCTGTGTTGGAGCAGACTGGGATGTCTGGCTCAACAAGACAGTATGCTGGAGTCCCAAGCTTGCTGGGAAAGCAGGGGCAGAAGTAGTCTTGGCACATCAGTTGGCAGCCCCAAGGGGGTTTCTGTGATCCAACCCATCACACTTGGTTCTAGTCCCAGCTCCTGAGTCAGGATTTGAACCTGGATCTCCCACATTACAGGAGAGAGCTTTAACTATTGTATAAAAGGGAGATGGGGCCTCTCCTTGTCAGGTGTTTTTTTGGAGGGAAAGAAAGGTGATCTTGCTAAGGCACCAAAGGTCACGATAGGGGTCACAGCTGTGAATCCCAAGTGGAGAAAGGCACTTGCCTCCAGTCCAAAGTAGGTAGGTCAGTCCCTTAGGCCACACCTTTTTCTTCTGCATTTCCTGTTGGCTCCTCACTCAGCACACTGGCTTCTATGAATTCTTAGGCACCTAACTCTCCCCATGCTTTATAGTAGGAGCCTAATGCAGAGGCTGTGAATTCTATTAAGCAGCAGGGAGCCTAAAGTTATGCACCAGAATGCTGAGACTAGGTCTCCTGTGTGGCTCTAGCCCCAAGAGTCTTTGTCGGTTAGGCTCACCCAAAGTCTGATTCTTTCTTGGTTGATATGTGCTGTATACCCAAAAGATTTAGGGCCTAATTTTAAAGGGGCTTTCAGAATAGTACTTTCAATTATTGGGTGCCAGCTTGTTTTTATTTACCAATATATTATTTTAAATTAGTACTAATATCTTATTAAAGCTGTTATTAAAATATTTAAATTATTCTAATTTAGGCCCCTATGGACTAAATATAAAAGTCAGAACCAAACACTGCAGATAGCCAGACAGTATGTCCACAAAAATCGGATAACTGCACAACACCTTATCACAGAGCAATAAGGTCTTTGCCAGTATGTACACTAAATGTACACATCTCTCATTGTTTCTTAAATACTGTAGAGCTAATTGGATTATAACACACTAGACGAGGAAAACAAGATTCAAAGGTGAGTGCCCTCCACTGAGTGTCCTGTCACCCACCAGAGAGTTCGGCCCTGGAGATGGTCAGCTAGAGCCAGCCATACATGGTCAAGTGGCAGAGGTGGCAGCTGGATCATAGGCCATTTAGGGTTTCACAGGTATTACTATTTAATACTTAGCATTTTTATAGTTCTTTATGTGTTCAAATATTAACTCGTTAAACCTCACAGCGCCTAAACATTATTAGCCTAATTTTACAGATGGGGAAATTGAGGTGAAGTTATTTACACAGAAAGTCAGCGGCAGGGCCAGGATTAGAACGCAAGAACCCTAACCCTTGCCAATTTCACCCAGACCACATTCCCTCTCAATGCCCATGTAAGCAACAGGAAGTCTGTGTGGGACTCAGAGCATAAGTGTGATCTACTTATCACTACCTGTTCCCATAAACAAGCAGATAGCCATGTTCTTCACTAGCTGAAGCTTTTGAATGAATTTAAGTATTCTCACAGGTAAAACATGTGGCAATAGTAAAACCCCGAATGTCAAAGATAAATCACTATGGTGAGCAGTGCTTGAATTAATGGGGGAAAAGTATAGGGGAGCCCTCACTGAAAGAAAAAATGTTATTTTTTAGAACACAGGCACAAGTCCCTGTTTTAAACACATCCAAGCCTATTGTCAAAACACAGACTTTAATGAGTGCAGTGTGTTTCCAGTCCTGAGGGACATACTGGGCTAGATTTTCAAAAGAGCTCAGAACAAAGTAGCTCTCAACGGGAGTCTGCCCATTCCATTGAGGAACTTATCTTTTTTGAAAATCTGGCCCATTGTGGTCCATATTCTGCCCTCATTTACACCCACAAGTCCCGTGGGTGGGTTTATTTCCATTTTACTATTGCTGAGCCCAATCCTTAAAACTCTTATTTACCCAAGGATTCCCACTTTAGTGATGAGAACTGGGTGAGAAAGGACTAGTTGCATCAGGATCAAGCCCTTTGTATGCCTTTTATTTAACTCCAGCCCTAGCCTCAGATCCTTACATGGATGCCCTAACTCTACGAAAGCAACACAGCTGTACAGTTGTAATGGTGCCTGTGTGTGTGTGTGTGTGTGTGTGTGTGAGTGTGAGAGAGAGAGAGAGAGTAAGAGAGACACTGAGGGGATCTCTGTGATTGGAGTCACTGGCTGCTCCCAACACCCTGGCTCTTCCCCCACAGATGACAGGGCCCATCTGAGGGGACCAGATGCTTTCACCAGAGAAAGTCACTATGTTCCTGGGATGGAGCCTGTGCCCATGGGGAGAGTTGGGGTATCAGGGCAGAAAGAGGGAAGTTGGGGTATCAGGGATTGAGCCAGAAGGGGTATTGGGGTAAGTACTCTGCATAGGGAGCAGGAGAAAGTTGGGGAGTCAGGGTGGGTGCTCTGCAAGAGTAACAGGGAGCAGTCAGAGTGCCAGGGATAGGAGGGGGAATCAAGGTGGCAGCTCTGCATGGGGAACAGGGGATGGAGGTGTTGGGTTAGAGGGAACAGGAGAATGGGGGTGTTGGAGGCAGAGTGCCAGAGTGGGAAGGTCAGGATGTCAGGAATAGAAAAGGGAGTCAGGGTGGGTGCCCTGCATGAGGAATGGGGTGAGTCAGGGCAGCAGGGTAGAGAGAACAGCGGGGTGTCAGGGCAGAAGGGGAAGTAGGACAAGTGCTTTGCATATGGAGCTACTGAGATGTGGTGGGGAAGAGGAGCACAGAGAGCAGCTGGCTCCAGGCTGGGAATTCTGGGGATTCTGACTGTTCACATTTCTCGCATTGGGGTAGCTGCTCCCAGCCTGATCACCCTGGTTTCTACCTACTGCACAGCCCAATTGTGAGTGCCTCAGTGGCTGCTCCAGCCTCTCTGGATCCCATTCTTGACTCTGCCCCCAGCAGCCATGGAGCCCCACCCAGCTTGACACATTGGCCTGACCCAAGTTACTGTCCTGGACCTTCTAGCAACCACCCCAGGAACAGAGGAAGTTGTGAGCTGCACAGTTTGTTACATGTATCACACATAGACAATTGCTGCTATGGCCATGCATAAGCATTGTTTATGGGGAAGGTTGGTGAATAGTAAGGGGGCCAAAACCTGTGTTCCCCACCAGTACCTTTGCATAAGACAGAAGTGAGGTAACCTGTAACTCCTTTTGGTTCATAGGTAAGGACTGAATGAAAACTAAGTAAGGAAGTAAGGAAAAACAATGGTAATGGAGCAAAACGTTTATTTCTCTTACATAATGAGATATAGAAATGAGTCACTTCCAGAAAGATTAAGATTGTACTCTAACAATCTAAGGCAGCTCAGCGTGGAAGTGAAATGCACGAGACAAATATAGTTTGGCTAAAAGGTAAAGTATTATGTGAGTAATGTGATCATTTTTATGAGATTCTTTAACAGCCTAATTAAATAATGGAACCTGGGGAAGTACACATCACTGAGCTAAAGTAATCAAACTTCACATGTCTCTTCTGAAAGATGTAGCAGTAGGGCAAATTAAGTTTCCAAGTTGAAGACAAACTTTATTTTTTTTTCCTGACAAGACTAGAATTTCAGGGAACTTTGAATGATTACCAATGAATGATCTTCCCAAAATCTAAGTCAGTTGCAATCACAAAGAGAAATGAGAATGTTCTCTGTGAGCAGCCTTCAATTATTCAGAATCTGGAGTAAAAAACTGGTTATGAAAGTCAGTAATATATTAATGAAGATTAACAATAGAGCCCTGAGGATCCTGAGTAACTGAACTGGAAACATGAGAATGATTGATGCAGCCATGGTAACAAATGCTTACTGAGAAATGATAGTTCCCAATGTTATTATGGAGAGAGAGGAGAGCAGTGAACCAAATATGGAACCCCAGAGCCTCCATGTCATTTGTTAAGAAGCAGTTGGAAGCAGCTGATTCAATACAAGTTCTTGCTTGCCAAAACAAGATGTAATGGTGACTGTAATTGGGTGACTGTCCAGAAAGTTATAGGAAGAATGCATTCTTCATCGTCCCAAAATGCTATTTTCTGTGTGTTCCAAACTTACATCAGTACTAGAAAATACCCCCCCCCCCACAGCAATATGGGGAAAAAATTAAGAACACTACTATTGTTGCTATTAAAATAGACTGAAAAAACAGTTTCAGTATTTCAGTATTCTGTTCAGTATTGAATTGCACACCTAAACAAAAGCTGGTGCATAATAGATTAGAATCTCTCTTAATTAAAAAAAATATAGGCATACTCACATGAGTATAAAGTTACTTTATTCATGGAGCAACTTCTCTATACAAAAAGAACAGAAGTACTTGTGGCACCTTAGAGACTATCAAATTTATTAGAGCATAAGCTTTCGTGAGCTACAGTTCACTTCATCGGATGCATAGAATGGAACAGATATATAGATAGATAGATAAGTTGGAAGTTACCATACAAACTGTGAGAGGCTAATTAGTTAAGATGAGCTATTATCAGCAGGAGAAAAAAAACTTTTGCAGTGATAATCAAGATTATCACACTAGAGGGGATGCCATTTTAGATTTAATTTTGGTGAGTAGCGAGGACCTCATAGAAGAAATGGTTGTAGGGGACAATCTTGGCTCAAGTGATCATGAGCTAATTCAGTTCAAACTAAATGGAAGGATTAACAAAAATAAATCTGCAACTAGGGTTTTTGATTTCAAAAGGGCTGACTTTCAAAAATTAAGGAAATTAGTTAGGGAAGTGGATTGGACTGAAGAAATTATGGATCTAAAGGTAGAGGAGGCCTGAGATTACTTTAAATCAAAACTGCAGAAGCTATCGGAAGCCTGTATCCCAAGAAAGGGGAAAAAATTCATAGGAAGTAGTTGTTGACCAAGCTGGATGAGCAAGCATCTTCGAGAGGTGATTATGAAGAAGCAGAAAGCATACAGGGAGTGGAAGATGGGAGGGATCAGCAAGGAAAGCTACCTAATTGAGGTCAGAACATGTAGGGATAAAGTGAGAGAGGCTAAAAGTCGAGTAGAGTTGGACCTTGCAAAGGGAATTAAAACCAATAGTAAAAGGTTCTATAGCCATATAAATAAGAAGAAAACTAAAAAGGAAGAAGTGGGGCCGCTTAACACTGAGGATGGAGCGGAGGTTAAAGATAATCTAGGCATGGCCCAATATCTAATCAAATACTTTGCCTCAGTCTTTAATAAGGCTAAAGAGGACCTTGGGGATAATGGTAGCATGACAAATCGGAAGGAGGATATAGAGGTAGATATTACCATATCAGAGGTAGAAGCGAAACTGAAACAGCTTAATGGGACTAAATCGGGGGGCCCAGATAATCTTCATCCAAGAATATTAAAGGAATTGGCACCTGAAATTGCAAGCCCATTAGCAAGAATTTTTAATGAATCTGTAAACTCAGGAATAGTACCGAATGATTGGAGAATTGCTAATATAGTTCCTATTTTTAAGAAAGGAAAAAAAAGTGATCTGGGTAACTACAGGCCAGTTAGTTTGACATCTGTAGTATGCAAGATCCTGGAAAAAACTTTGAAGGAGAAATTAGTTAAGGACATTGAAGTCAATGGTAAATGGGACAAAAAGAACATGGTTTTACAAAAGGTAGATCGTGCCAAACCAACCTAATCTCCTTTTTTGAAAAAGTAACAGATTTTTTAGATAAAGGAAATGCAGTGGATCTAATTTACCTAGATTTCAGTAAGGCATTTGATACCGTGCCACATGGGGAATTATTAGTTAAATTGGAGAAGATGGGGATCAATATGAACATCAAAAGGTGGATAAGGAACTGGTTAAAGGGGAGACTGCAACGGGTCCTACTGAAAGGCGAACTGTCAGGTTGGAGGGAGGTTACCAGTGGAGTTCCTCAGGGATCGGTTTTGGGACCAATCTTATTTAATCTTTTTATTACTGACCTTGGCACAAAAAGTGGGAGTGTGCTAATAAAGTTTGCAGATGATACAAAGCTGGGAGGTATTGCCAATTCGGAGAAGGATCGGGATATTATACAGGAGGATCTGGATGACCTTGTAAACTGGAGTAATAGTAATAAGATGAAATTTAATAGTGAGAAGTGTAAGGTTATGCATTTAGGGATTAATAACAAGAATTTTAGTTATAAGCTGGGGACGCATCAATTAGAAGTAACGGAAGAGGAGAAGGACCTTGGAGTATTGGTTGATCATAGGATGACTATGAGCTGTCAATGTGATATGGCTGTGAAAAAAGCTAATGCGGTTTTGGGATGCATCAGGAGAGGCATTTCCAGTAGGGATAAGGAGGTTTTAGTACCGTTATACAAGGCACTGGTGAGACCTCACCTAGAATACTGTGTGCAGTTCTGGTCTCCCATGTTTAAAAAGGATGAATTCAAGCTGGAGCAGGTACAGAGAAGGGCTACTAGGATGATCCGAGGAATGGAAAACTTGTCTTATGAAAGGAGACTTAAGGAGCTTGGCTTGTTTAGCCTAACTAAAAGAAGGTTGAGGGGAGATATGATTGCTCTCTATAAATATATCAGAGGGATAAATATAGGAGAGGGAGAGGAATTATTTAAGCTCAGCACCAATGTGGACACAAGAACAAATGGGTATAAACTGGCCACCAGGAAGTTTAGACTTGAAATCAGACGAAGGTTTTTAACCATCAGAGGAGTGAAGTTTTGAAATAACCTTCCAAGGGAAGCAGTGGGGGCAAAAGATCTATCTGGTTTTAAGATTCTACTCGATAAGTTTATGGAGGAGATGGTATGATGGGATAATGGGATTTTGGTAAGTAATTGATCTTTAAATATTCAGGGTAAATAGGCCAAATCCCCTGAGATGGGATATTAGATGGATGGTATCTGATTTACTATAGAAAATTCTTTCCTGGGTATCTGGCTGGTGAATCTTGCCCATGTGCTCAGGGTTTAGCTGATTGCCATATTTGGGGTCGGGAAGGAATTTTCCTCCAGGGCAGATTGGAGAGGCCCTGGAGGTTTTTTTGCCTTCCTCTGTAGCATGGGGCATGGGTGACTGGAGGGAGGCTTCTCTGCTCCTTGAAGTTTTGAACCATGATTTAAGGACTTCAATAGCTCAGACATGGGTGAGGTTTTTCATAGGAGTGGGTGGGTGAGATTCTGTGGCCTGCGCTGTGCAGGAGGTCGGACTAGATGATCAGAATGGTCCCTTCTGACCTTAGTATCTATGAATCTATGAATCTAAGATGGCCCATTTAGACAGTTGACAAGAAGGTGTGAGGATACTTAAGGAAATAGATTCAATATGTGTAATGACCCTGCCACTCCCAGTCTCTATTCAAACCCAAGTTAATTATATCTAGTTTGCATATTAATTCAAGATCAGCAGTTTATCATTGGAGTCTGTTTTTGGAGATTTTCTGTTGCAAAATTGCCACCCTTAAATCTTTTACTGAGTGGCCAGAGAGTTTGAAGTGTTCTCCTACCGGTTTTTGAATGTTATGATTCCTGATGTCAGATTTGTGTCCATTTATTCTTTTGCGTAGAGACTGTCCGGTTTGGCCAATGTACATGGCAGGGGGCACTGCTGGCACATGATGTCATATATCACATTGGTAGATGTGCAGGTGAATGAGCCCCTGATGGCGTGGCTAATGTGATTAGGTCCTGTGATGGTGTCACTTGAATAACTATGTGGACAGAGTTGGCATCGGGCTTTGTTGCAAGGATAGGTTCCTGGGTTAGTGTTTTTGTTGTGTAGTGTGTGGTTGCTGGTGAGTATTTGTTTCAGGTTGGGGGGTTATTTGTAAGTAAGGACTGGTCTGTCTCCCAAGATCTGTGAGAGTGAGGGATCATTTTTCAAGATAGGTTGTAAATCTTTGGTGATGCGCTGGAGAGGTTTTAGTTGGGGGCTGAGGGTGACAGCTAGTGGCGTTCTGTTATTTTCTTTGTTGTGCCTGTCCTGTAGTATGTGACTTCTGGGTACCCTTCTGGCTCTGCCAATCTGTTTTTTAACTTCAGCACGTGGGTATTGTAGTTTTAAGAATGCTTGATAGAGATCTTGTAGGTGTTTGTCTCTGTCTGAGGGATTGGAGCAAATGCAGTTGTATCTTAGAGCTTGGCCGTAGACAATGGTTCATGTGGTGTGTCCTAGATGAAAGCTGGAGGCATGTAGGTAAGTACAGCAGTCAGTAGGTTTCCGGTATAGGGTGGTGTTTATGTGACCATTGCTTATTAGCACAGTAGTGTCCAGAAAATGGATTGCTTGTGTGGATTGGTCTAGGCTGAAGTTGATGGTGGGATGTAAATTGTTGAAATCATGGTGGAATTCCTCAAGGGCTTCTTTTCCATGGGTTCAGATGATGAAGATGTCATCAATGTAGCGCAAGTAGAGTAGGGGTGTTAGGGGACGAGACCTAAGGAAGTGTTGTTCTCAGTCAGCCATAAAAATGTTAGCACACTGTGGGGCCACGCGGGTACCCATAGCAGTGATGCTGACTTGAAGGTATATATTGTCCCCAGTTGTGAAATAGTTGTGGATGAGGACAAAGTCACAAAGGTCAGCCACCAGGTTTGCCATGACATTATTGGGGATACTGTTCCTGACAGCTTGTAGTCCATCTTTGTGTGGAATGTTGGTGTAGAAGGCTTCTACATCCATAGTGGCCAGGAAGGTGTTTTCTGGAAAATCACCGATGGATTGTAGTTTCCTCAGGAAGTCAGTGGTATCTTGAAGAGAGCTGGGAGTGCTGGTAGCATAGGGTCTGAGGAGGGAGTCTACATAGCCAGACAGTCCTACTGTCAGGGTGCCAATGCCTGAGATGATGAGGTGTCCAGGATTCCCAGGTTTATGGATCTTGGGAAGCAGATAGAATAGTCCTGGTCGGGGTTCTAAGCATGTGTCTGCACAGATCTATTCCTGTGCTTTTGGAGTCATTCAACTAAAAACACATTTATAATTCACTGAACAATTTTGAGATGGTCATTCATTCAATCTCATTTTAAAACACATTTCACTAATTCTGTGTCCTGCTGTAATATATTAAAGCTTTATTAGCAAGATTAAAGAAGGTAGAAAGTGTTCAGGTGTAATTTGTTAGGGTGTAAGGAGTTATGTTTGTATTGCGAGATAACCTTCATGCCTACGTTCATCATGCTAGAGGAGAGTAATACAGTAATTAGAACTGGAGACTAGGGGCCAAGACCTTTCAAACTGTATTCCTGAGACACTGACTCCTTCTATGGCCTTGGCCAAATTACTCTCCACCTCCATTTCCCCCTCCTGTAAAATGGTGCAATACTCAGCTGCATCCTGAGATTCTCGTGAAACTTAACTAGGTAGTGCTAAATAGTGGCAGTAAACTACAGCTTTGCATTGGGGCTGGAGAAGAGCCACCTGCTTAGCAGAGCTCCAGAAGGAATTGTTCCTCAGAAATGCACAATTTCTCCTGGAATTGCCAAGGAACACGCCTGCTGCACTTTCCTTAAAGAAGTTGTTGTGTCCTCCCCACTACTCTTAGCTGGATCTGTAGGCTGATTTAGGTCCCAGTCCATGTCCCAGCTGTGCAAAGATCAGGGCTATCAACTGTTTTAGCCTTGCTGAGCACTTGCACTCCCTGAATCTAAGAATTCCCATTGTGCCCTGGGCAAGTTGCACACGTAAGGGTGGGAGTGAGGACAGGCCTTCTTGTGCATCTTCTTAGGGGTCAGGCATTATCTGTCTGTAATGCTTTGTAAAGCTCTTTAAAGGGTTCTACATTAGTGCTGAGTTATACTTTACTATTTCTGACTAACTGTTCGAGTATAAGACAAATATACAGCTGATAGCTTATCTAGAAATTGTGATGAACTAAAACTAGAAAACTGTATCCGGATTTGCAGAACAGCATGGCAAAGTCCTCCTATTCTGGTAAAAGTTACATTTTCAAAACTGAGTTGAAAGTTTAGTGGGAGAAATTAGTTCTATTGAAATCAAAACTACTGTAAGATTATATAAATGTCAAAGAAAATCCCAAGTGCTAGAGAAACATCCAGTTTTGGAGAAGTGCAAAAAACCCAACTGTAACTGAACTATATCTTGTTCAGAAAACTGAAGCACAGGCTTTGAAAATTATCTGACAGAATGCCATAATTTCATAGCATCAAGGAAAATCAAATATTTAATATTTTTAAATAAACTTATCTGACAATACAGTAGGCAAAATTTTAAATTCCTTTTTACATTACATGCCTACCTTTCTTCTCAAAGGAATAATTCCTCACTGTGGGAAATTTAGTTGGTTTAGCTATACCATATACTTAAGTGACACTTGCCTTTTGAAATACTGTCAGAGGAATGTTGGCAATATATGGCAGGCTGAAATAGAATATTTTTCTTCTGAAATTAAAAACCGTGAAGTTTATTCCTTCACTATACTCTCTTTGATTCTGTTTTGATAAGATGTTTCTATTTTTGATAATGTCCTTATGTTTTCTGTTTAAAACGTGTTCTGAATAATTAAAGTGATTTTGACTAACTACTGCAGAAGTCGTAAAGATTTTTTGGGTGGTAAGCCTGGGCTTGCTTAATAACACTTACAGTTAGTCAACTGGATATTAATCTCTCTAGACATCCATAAAACAGATCATAGGCATAGATCTATGCAGATTTTTAACTCCAAATCAACTAGTCCTGTTAATCTTGCTGTGCTTTTGTCATAAATATAAAGGGAAGGGTAAACACCTTTAAAACTCTCCTGGCCAGAGGAAAAACCTTTCACCTGTAAAGGGTTAAGAAGCTAAGACAACCTCGCTGGCACCTGACCAAAATGACCAATGAGGAGACAAGATACTTTCAAAGATGGAGGGGGGAAACAAAGTGTTCTCCCTGTCTATGTTGCTTTTGCCGGGACCAGAGCAGGAAGGCAGGTCAGAACTCCTATAAAAGTCAGTAAGCAATCTAGTTAGATATTTGTTAGATTCTGTTTTGTTTAAATTGCTGATAAAATAAGTTGTGCTGAATGGAATGTATATTCCTGTTTTTTGTGTCTTTTTGTAACTTAAGGTTTTGCCTAGAGGGATTCTCTATGTTTTGAATCTGATTACCCTGTAAGGTATTTACCATCCTGATTTTACAGAGGTGATTCTTTTATTTTTTCTTCAATTAAAATTCTTCTTTTAAGAACCTGATTGCTTTTCCATTGTTCTTAAGATCCAAGGGTTTGGGTCTGTGTTCACCTATGCAAATTAGTGAGGATTTTTATCAAGCCTTCCCCAGGAAAGGGGGTGTAGGGCTTCGGGGGATTTTGCGGGAAAAGACATTTCCAAGTGGCCTCTTTCTCTGTTATATTTGTTAGACACTTGGTGGTGGCCGCAATAAAATCCAGGGACAAAAGGTAAAATAGTTTGTACCTTGGGGAAGTTTTAACCTAAGGTGGTAAAAATAAGCTTGGGCGTTTTTCATGCAGGTCCCCACATCTGTTCCCTAGAGTTCAGAGTGGGGAAGGAACTTTGACAGCTTTGCATCCTTTTTGTTTCAAACCAGAACCTAGTTTCAAGCAAACTTAGGTCAGGTGATATCCAGGTGGAACTCTAGTAAAAGTTTAGTGACTCCATGCCAGAGTTACACCTTAAACTGGAGTGTAAACATCAACTATGTTAGAGCTGCATGGATGATAGCCACTAGTTACAACCATAAGCAGTTAGACCTTTACAGGAAGAGAGACAGAAAGGCCTATTATGTCAACCCTGCCTTCTGCAACCAATATACGTGTAACAGGGTGGTAGTTCTGGGACCTTGAATATAATGTAGGGTTTGTGTGGTGAATCATCACCAATATTGCCAGTCCTAAGGGTTTAAAAATCATGAGCCAGACTTCTCAAAATCATGAGAACTGCTTAAAAATCATGAGGTTTAAAAAAAATTGGGTTCTTTTTACTTGTCTTCTGGTTTTTGAGTGTTATGGGTGCACTAAAGTAATGTTTTTGAGCTTTCCTCCACCCGCTTATGCTATGGTGGCTCCAACCTGTCACAGAGGAATTCTGGGTAAAGAACTTATGCAAATAAAATTCTTTCTGTAGTTGCACATCCCCCTGTACATCCACAGATGGGGCAGAGAGCTCCTTCTCCTCTGGAACTTCTATCTGTCTCGAGTGGTGGATAAATAGCTTATGCAGATGAAACAGCTCTGAGGCTGTTCTTTCCCCTGTTCACAACACACAGGAGCAGGGAGCTCCTTACCCTCTAGAGTTTTCAGGCCACAGGATTTACATTTCTAATCTAATCTAGCTAGTCCAAAATAATCTGAAGAAAAGGCATAAACTAGGATCTTATCATAAGATGGGCCTGACAGAGGACCCATTCAGCAAAGTTAAGTGATGAAGGTAGATTCTACCTCTGCAGAGAGATGTGATGAAAAATTAGTTTGGTACCTTGCTTGACTACTGAGCTTTCAACCATGGGAGAGAGAGCCAAGAAAAGGTAGTAAAAGAGATACATGATTTTAGTTGCTTTCTGGATTCCAAAAGCAATAGCTCAGTTTTGATTGCATTAAATTACAAAACATTTCTAGACAGCCAACCCGTAAGATAAGGTAGGAGAGGGCACCACAGAAATGTAAAATAAAAAGCCTGGGAGTTGCGAACCAAAGCTGACAGCATGTATTAAATGGAATAGACATGCTGAACACTGACCAGAAAAGGAATCCTCAGAGTTAGATAAGGGCCTAGGAAACTACTTGAAGTTAAAAAGCTCAGTGTTGAAAGAAAGACAGAGGGTTCCATCACCATGATGGACTGAATATAAATCAGAAGCGTGTATACTGGATATTTTCAAAATGCAATAATCCGAGAGCTGAATGCCAAAACTGTGCCTAGAATTGTGCATCTATCTGTCCAAATACGTACCATAGTTGTACAGGCAAATGAACAGTTGGATATATGGGTGGCCATTTGCGTAAGCAAATCCTTGTACTCTGGCTAATCATGGCTCTCATCCATTCTGTGTGCAAAGATTTGCACAATATATGTTTATTATTTAACAAGATTGTTAAGACTAAATATAAAATGAATATAGAGATAATCAGCATAACTTGGGGTGTGGTGGAAGGACATAGAGCTATATGGTTATTCACAGCATCTCTGTCCTTCAGCTAAGACTATTCCATTTACTATAATATGCGATTAGTAAGATCTCAGCCTGCAATTGAATAATCCAAAAAGGCAATAGACCCATCTCAAAGTTATGGAAGAAGTATTAGTATGAGTATTTAGCAATTATTCAATCAAAATTATTACATAAGGACTAGATTTTGCCACCTTATGCTGAGTGGAACCTTACTCCCTGAGCAGGCCATTGAAATCAATTAACCTATTTATGGAATAAGATACCACTGAATGTCAGTAGGAATGGTAGAATCTGACTCCATATTATTGGTAAAATTGGTTCTAATTTAGTCAGAATAAATCAGTAACTTAAATGTTCATAGGAGAAATCAGAATTAAGTTTTTAGTGACTCAGGAGTCCTGAGTCAGAACAAGGATGCAGCCTTCCTAACCAAAATTAGCATGACTCTGTTACTTGTTAAACCATATTTTGTCTTGAGCAGACTTGTCATCATTGAGGGCTGCCTACTTTGTTCATACTGACATTTCTATAAGTCACAGTATGCTGGGGATGCAGTCTTTGAAGGGACATGGAAACAATACCATAATATCAAATGCAGAGGTTTCAACTTAATTCAAACTATTAGCCAGCAGGAAACTAATCCCCAAATTACCTGGCATGGTTTTTCCAGTGCAAATTTCAACTGGGCACCAGTGGCCTCAGGTCCTACAGACCTCAAGGTGGGTACAAGGGCAATGCCCTCCTCCCGTACCTTGGAAGCCAGAATCCCAACCCACTCCTCCCCTCCATGCAAGAGCTAGGAGAGACTGTAGTTTCACTATAGAATGCTATGTAGTACAGTGTGGTATTAATAATTATGCAGATAATATGATTTAGGTTAAAATAATCCATGCTAAACTACAGTTGAAAAAATAAATGTACAAAGTACATTTGGGATGCATTATCTTTACATACTGTTATTTATTTATTTATTGAGTTCATTCACTTACATTACTAATTCACAACATTCAGCATGGGAGTCTCAATCTGTAGTGAGAGTCGAGAAGGGGTCTACTATCCATATACAATATGTGACTAAGTCTTGCTTTAAAATGAAGAAGTTAATACTTCTCTTGCTGATTCAAAAGTGAAAACTTAAAATTGTGTATTCTATCTAATATAATACAGTTTTAAGAAGCATCATAATTATCTACACTGATCTTGTTAGGCTGTTCTATGTGAAGTGCCATGTCTGATCTTAAAGAAAACAGAAAAGTAATTAATCTCTTGATTTTATCAGTAGATCATGTGTCTATCCAATATGAAGATATAATTATACTTGAGAGGCAGAAAGAGAAATAAAATTAACAGTGTCTGTAAAATGATTAATTTTGTGTCCTAGAGTCAATTAAGCATAGAATAACTGCAATTCTCTGAAATTAAATGTAATGCCATAAAACATTGTAATGAAAGAGTTGGTAGAGATGTAAAAAGAAATGTTAAATATGAAACGCTCGTAAAATTTGTACTTCACCATTACAAAGCTTTAAAAAAATTGATTACACTTTAACTTTCTAATTAATAGTAATGCTGGTTTAGGGATTTTCATCTGTAGATCTCAGAATACAATATGACAAGAAAGGATAAGTGACTTGACTAAGACCACATACATTAGCAGCCTAAACAGGAAGAGGGAAACCATGTTCTCTAATTCTGACACCAGGGTTTGATCCATTAAGCCACAGCTGCCCCATTGTATAATGCAATGCTTCAGCCAAACTTCCTTCCAGTCAGATGGCTCAATAATGAAGCAGCCAGCTGTTTAGGTACCAAGAAGTTGTCTATGGGTGATCAGAGACCTCATCTTCTCCTTTATACCCACCTCTACGCATCCCTATTCTGTAAGAATAATGCTCAAGTTTAACTATGCAAATCAGATGATAAAATGATATTGAGTGGCTATGCCAACACCTAAATTGGGTGTGTTCAGACTCTTAATATGAACTCGATGTTTCCAGAAGCTTGAGCAGACGAGCTGAACATAGCACATGTGCAATTAATAAAAAGAGCAGTGCTGCCTCTCCCAACAGAGCTGTGGTGATGTAGAGTAGTGAGGTAATTGCAAAGAAGGATGGAAGGAAGTCACTAAACCCTGTTTTTTTGAGGGTAAAGGATCTGGTTGAAAGACAGCCTCAGGTATACCAAATTGGAGCCTGGTGCTTGAAACAGCAATATCTCTTTTTCACCCTTCTTATATTATGATTTTGTTATAAAATTGAGATACAATTCATTATTCACAGCCTCTTGTATTTGGTATACCAGTACCACATCACAACAACTACTCAAACTGTGCCAGAGTTTCTAGTTTTCTTGCAGGAGATGAAATGTGTACTGAATAGTGGTTTTATCTTGTTCAGGAGGCCACTACAGCCTGAACACTATTGACTACCAAGGCTGCTGCACCTCAAAGGGGAAAGAATTCTAGTTGTATATTAATGTTTTAGTAATAGAATCATGTTTAATTCAAGTTTGACATGAATTTTACTTTGCATTTTGTTTAGTCTCTTTAAGTTAGTACATAATTACCAATTCTGAGCTCATCTTGCCATGTGAAAAGCTGCAGCTGAAGGTTTGAAAGCAAGCAAATTTAAATTACCTGCAAACAAATGCCCACAGCTAGTAGTTAGAAAATGACTTGGTATTAGAAGGGTAAATTGTGCTTCTTTTTAGGAAACTTGCTATTACTGCCATCTTCCCAAAATAGGTATTCTCTAGTTGACAGAGAATTCAGCATGAAGAAGGACATAGAGAGCATGCAACGTTACTCATTTATTCAAATATGTTGATTAAAACTGTTGAAGAGATACCAGAACAATTCTGCTCCTTCACATAGTTACACTTTAGTTATACAATAAATAATTGCTGGAGATAATATCAAATTATCAGAAGTTGTCCTGCAGCGAGTGTATGCAGGGAGGTAGAAATAGTCATGGACTATTTCTAGGTTCATAAATTTTGGTGCCAGTTCCTGCCGAGTCAGCTGATGAGATGGTGGCTCAGAGGAATTTTAAGTTTCTCTCATCTTTCCCCTAATCATAGAAACATAGAGCTGGAAGGGACCTGAAAAGGTGGAGTCCAGCCATCTGCACTGGGGCAGGACCAAGTAAACCTAAACCACCACTAGTGTTTATCCAACCTGTTTTTAAAAATGTCCAGTAATGGGGATTCCACAGCCTCTCTTGGAAACCTAATCCAGTGTTTAACTGCACTTTATAATTAGAAAGTTTCCCCCAATATCTAACCTAAACCTCCCTGCTGCAGATTAAGCCCATTACTTCTTTTCCTACGTTCACTGGACATGGAGAACAATTGATCACCATCCTCTTTATAACAACCTGTAACATATTTTACAATTATTATGAGGTCCCCACTCAGTCTTCTTTTCTCAAGACTAAACATCCCTAATTTTTTTAACCTTTTCTCATAGGTCAGGTGTCCTAAATGTTTAATCATTTTTGTTTCTTGCTCTGGGCTTTCTCCAATTTATCCACATATTTCTTAATGTGTACACTCAGAACTGATTCCAGTATGCCAGCTGAGGCCTCAGCAGTACCAAGTAGGGAAGGATAATTACCTCCCTTGTTTTACATACCACGCTGCTGTAAATATACCTCTAACTGATAATTAGCCTTTTTCTCAACAAACAAAAAACCTCTGCTAAAGGAGAAGGTGGTGGTGCCTCCCTTTCGCGCATTAGCCAGAGCCCTCATCCAAGAAGTGTGAGACATGGGTTCAAATTCCCGCTCTGCTTGAGTACTGAACTGAGATTTCCCATGTGTCGGCTGCATACTCTAATCACAGAGGCATTGGCTAGTCTGGAATAACGCTTTCTCAGTCTCTCCTGTTGAAGCTAATCTGCTTTGTATTAAAAAAAATAATTGGGCCAAAGAAAGAGGGAAAATGACCAGGGCTGGATTAACTCTCCTCTGGGTCCAGGGCTATTAGATTTTGTAGGACCCCTGTATACAAGTCTTTTTGCCTAATTTAAAACAAAATGATCACAATTATGGCATCAAGGCTAATTAACGCTATTCTAAATTTGCCTTTTCATTAACATAAAGCCATTCTGTGGTTACATTTCAGTTTTAAAACATGTAGAATATAGTTAAGTTAATTCAAAATAGCCTACTTCTTACTTTAGAACTGCTGTTATATTAGTTTCTTTCTGGGAGGGAGTTTGGGTGCAGGAGGGGGCTCCAGGCTGGGGTAGAGTGCTGGGGTGCAGGAGTGCAGGCTCTGGGAGGGAGTTTGGTGCAGAAGGGGATTCTAACTTGGGGCAGGGGTTTGGAGTGCAGGAGAGGGTGCTAAGTGCAGGTTGGGTGTTAGGTGGATGTCTCTGCATGCCCCTGGGGGGAGGGGACAGTGTGTCTTCGTGTGCTACCTGCGCCCACAAGTGCTGCACCCACTGTTCTCATTGGCTGGGAACCGGCCAATGGGAGCTGCAGGGACAGTGCTGGGGCTGGTGGCAATATGTGGAGCCACCTCCCCTCCTGCCCCTCAGGGACCACAGAGATATGCCAGCAGCCGGCCGCTTCTGGGAGTGGTGTGGGGCCACGGCATGCAGGCAGCGTGCCTGAGCCCTGCTTCTCCAGGTCCCTCTAGCGCGGGGCCCTGGGCTGCAGCCCCAAAATCCCTTGCATTAATCCAGCCCTGAAAATGACTCTATAGTCTGATTATTAGGCACTCTCATGGGTGGGAGGGAGATCTATGCATTGAAGAATAAAGTCTAGGAAAGGGTTCACAGGTGTGACTCCCAAGTAGAGGGAGGTCTAAATCCTACCATCTCCTCAGCATTTCCTATTGGCTATCTTAAATGGCTCCGTTCTCATTTTACTATCTTTTGTGAGTCCCATTCCTAGGTGTCTAACTGTTCTCATGCACTGTACAGGGAGCCTGGGTTCCTAACTCAGGACTGTGGATTGTGGCAAGCAGCAGGGCACTTAAAAGTCAGGCTTTGTAACATTGAGACTGTTTGTGACTGTAGCCCTCAGTAATTAGGATACTTTTGAGAATGATATTTAGGCTTCTAAATCAGTTAGATTTTGCAATATGATGCTTAAATACCTTTAAAAATCTGGGCCTAAGCCAATAAATTGACAGTATCTCTGTTTATCTCTATGATTTGTGATTTTGCATGTAAGACATGTTTAGAACTTCAGAAGCATACAGATGGTATTTCACAGACACAGCATTTTATTTGTCATTTGTACATTTGGATATCTTAGTAGACAACGCAACATTTTAATTTTAATTTTTTGGTTTTAAGATTTGTGAAAGGAGATGGCAAACATTTTTCACCTCTAGGTTCAGTCCTCTAAATTGCTGCTCTGAGATATGTGTATCTATTTCTTATGTGAGTCCATTCTCCTAACTCAAAACTAATAAACTGTAGATTAAAAGGAAATAAATTAGTTCATAAACTGGAGGATTTTCTAGGTTTCTGATTAGCTTTACGAATCCCCCTTACTTATTGCATCCTTAAATATAGCATACTCTGCAAAAAAGCAATGACTTTTGTATTACAATAGATGATACTAGAGAACATACTGTGATTTGATTTTTATATAAATAGCTGACACTATTGCTATTGGGTTTTTAAAATATTAACTGAAAATATTTTCCTTTAGATGATCTCAGTTATCACTGGCTTCCCAGTATGAGTTCCCAGTATTCATTAGGTTGGACAAATAACAATTTGTGTCACAGACAGATGGCAATCTCCACTGTAAATGTAGAAGCATCAGACAAAGACAATTATTCACATTTTGTGTCCAGTCCTTCAATCACAAAGAGTGTTCGGCAAATTCATTCAATTTATTTCCCAGGCAGACTGTAAGTATTTAGGTGAAATGTTGTGTACATGGAATGTCCTAACTATTTGCATTTTGATTTTTCCCATTTACTGCAGTATTTTTAGCTCAGAGATAAATCTTAAGGCAGTCAATGAACTAGCATTTTGGTACAGTTATTTCAGAAATATTATTTTAATGTTCCAGATATAAAGGCCCAGATCATTCTCTCCTACTGTAGAGGCCTCCTTGGAGAGGAATTCTCCATGAAGATCCACTCAGAGTTCCATCCCTGTCTGCAGGGGATCAGTTTTGCTTCCTTTTGCCTCTTTTTCCTATCCGAAAACCTGTCATGGCCCTCCTCGCTTTGGAAGCACTGGTGATTCCTAGTGGGAGAGTGGAAAAGTTGATACAGCTCCAGGCTGTCTTATGTTTTCTGGGTAATCCTCTAAGGAGTGGGAAAGATTTTTTTTCCTTCAACCAGTCTTCCCATGACACATCCAGTCTCTGTCCTCTTCCCTTATGTGGACTCTGGAATGGTACCACAGAAGTCACTGACCCTGCTCTTCCTACGAGAGGATCAAGTACAGATCTTGCCCGCATCTAGAAATGAAAGACTGTATATAATTATTCCATTCCTCTGAGCCTTCTCTTTGGCTCCATGTTACTAGATTCTTCTCTGCCATTTCTTAAACAAAATTGTGCATTTTCAATATGGTAAATACTGCCATTCTTGTCAATTTGGAATGTCAGTCATTAGTCTTTCACACTATTTGGTTGATGGAAGCTTTAATTTTAACAGAATTGGGTCCATTTGATCAAAGGGTGCATATGTTGTCTATTATATATTTTAATGAATATGTTGGATTCCTATTTATTTATTTTACTATTTTAACAGAATGATCACCACAAAATTTCCACATTTAGAAAAAACACATATAGGGTAAATTCTTTACCGTAACTCATGCTATATCTCCATGTGTGCATGGTTCATATCATTACAATGAGAGCATAATGCAGCCCATAGGAAAATATGACCTGACAGTAACTAACCAAAAAATAGCAGATGGTACCAACTGAAGTGTGTGGTGATAGATGGTAAGTACCACAGATCCCGCTTGGAGAATACAGCCATACAAGCCATGGATCTGATCAGGCTGAAGTGTCAGACATTCATAACTGCAGTGCGAGAAGCAAAAGGGAATCCCAAGGACAATGGAGATAATATTAAAAGCATACAGGCATGTTTTCAAAGGCCTGGGATACCTTGAAGGAAAACTACAACTAGAAGCAGACCCCACAGTGGAATGTGTATGCTTACCATGAAGGAAAATTCTCGTAGTACTAAATAATCCAGTACGCAAGGAACTCAAAAGTCTATAGAGCAGTGAGTGTATCATAACACCTATAGAGGCCATCGGTAAGCAGCATGGTGATGGTAAAAATGTCTTTTGGCAAATTATTTGTCTGCGCAGATCCAATGCCATTGAACTGAGCATTAAAAAGATTCCACTATACACTGCCTATAATTTATGACATTTTGCCAGAACTTTCCAAAAACAAAATCTTTATAGGCCTGTGAGGCGAGGAACAGGCTTGGCACATAAGCTTGGATAAAGAGTTCAGGATGCTAACAACCTTTGCAATACCATTTGTTCGCTGCAGAGGGCTGTGCATGCTGATGGGCATAACCCCAGGACTATATGTGCTGCAGATAAGTCTCACCCAACTGCTGGAAGGACTGCCTGGGGTGCAAATAATTGCAGATGACATCCTCAGTGTAGGTAAAGGGAGCAATCATACAGAAGTTTACGAGATCGTGTTAGGAAACTACAAGTTTTTCTGCAGGGATTCAAGGACAAGAACATAAAGCTCAACCCAGAAAAGACATGACTCAAATAGAACGAGGTGACATACACTGGACATCTGCTCACAGCAGAGGGACTGAAAGGAGATCCCAGCAAGATCAAGGCAGTCAGAGATATGACATCTTCACTGCTAGAAAGTTTATCTTGATATTCAGTCTAATTCTTATGCTCAGTTGATCCCATTACTCCTAGTTAAATATCTAACTGGCATAACTACATATGTTATTACTGGTCATAAAATTATCCAGCCCTTTAAAATGTATTCACAATATTTGTCTTTAGGGATGAATAGTGGATATTCAAATATTGTTTTAAAAGACAATTATTAGTCATTTTAAAGTCTGTGGGTATAAGTTTCTTTTTCAAGAAGAGCATGCCGTTCTCCTTCAATACTTGAGAGATCTTTAAATACATTAACTCAATTTTATAAATTTTGGTGATTCAGGTGAAGTGAATGAGGAAAAAAGCTGAGAGAAATAATTGAATGCGTCCATGATTATTAGGAATAGGACTTTGAGCAGGTAGTTTTCTCACAGAAATAGTTATTCAGCCAAATTGCACCACCATGTGTAAAAAACATCATTGCCTTTTATTACTTTGGACTTACAGATTTGGCATTGTTCTGTATGGAGGATTTGCTAAAAAGAGAGCTCTGGCAGGTGGGAGTGTGGAGAAGTGACAAGCTGAAAGAGGGCAAGCAGACTGCTACTGAGGTAGAGCAATCTACAGGAGGAGGACCAGGACTGTGAGTAAGACTTGGCTGTGATCCCCCTGACTAAGGAGCGACAAATGAACACTGAGGGTGAGCTGGGAAGCATCCCTGTCCTCAGCTAAAGCTCTGTACTCCTAAGACTGTGTCAGAAGGCTGGAGCCATGCTCCAAACTCAAGGGAAAACAGGGAAGATAGGAAACAGCCCAGGGGAGGCTGATCTGGAGTAGCAGCCAGAAGGGATTGAGACACCCCCATCCACCTTTTCCCCCTTAGGCCCTGGGCTCGGACCTGGTAGAGAGGGAGAGCCTGGGTCCCCCCAGCCTTCCCTCTTCCCCTGGCCTCCTGAGAGATCCCCAAGGACTGGGGGGTGCAGGAGGGACTGTGGCTAGGCTGCTGGGCCCCTGGACTGCCTGGAAGAGTTGCCTCAAGGCTTGGATATACTGTGTGGCTGTGGCCTAACCACTAGACCTGCTGGCCCTCAAGTGAAGCCACTACAGTGCCAATCAGGAGAGAGCTCCCAGGGCTTCCACCCCATCTTATCCACACCTCCTTTGTGAAAGTAAAACCTCTCCATACTTCTCAAATTGTAGCAATGGCTCCAATTTGTATTGTACAAAAGATTATAAACACACACACCTTGATTAATGCAGATATGATTTATTTTGCCTTTTAAATATTCAGACCATCAAACTAACACACATACACCTGACCGAGTTACTATTTTTAGCTGTATTATGCATCATACTGTCTTGAGAATGTGCTCTCATTACACTAAAGTAGTCCACATTGGTTATCAACTCATTTGGATGAGGGAAATCAGAACTAATCATCCATTCTCAAACTTTATCTTATTTTCTAAAGGCATATTATATTATGCCAATGTATAATGACTATAGATTAATGTTGCCAAAACCCTTTGAAGATGCAAAAAAACCATCAACTATTAGTTTACCAGAGTGGCAGGATCTATGTCTCTGCATAGAAATGCAGGGCTCTTCTGTTAACCTATTCTATTGACAGGAATTAGAACACTCTATAAAGCTACTGACAAATTCTGCTCTCTCATTTTGCCAGGTGCATTGTGTTAACTCTGAGATTTTAAAATGGCTCCCATTACTATGGTTTCTGAACAATTTATAACTTTTAACGTATTTAATCTCAAAACACACCTAGAAAGTAAGTGCTACCATCCCCATTTTACAGATGGGGAATGTAATTGTATATCTGGAACCATCATTGGTCTTGTGTGTTTCTAGCAGGGTCCTGTAGGGACTATTTTTTGTCCCTAGGCCTATTTAACATTTTTATCAATGACCTGGAAGAAACATAATATCATCAGTGATAAACTTCGCAGTTGACAGAGATTGGAGAGGTTGCAAATAATGAAGACGACAGGTTACTGATACAGAGCAATCTCAATTGCTTGGTAAGCTGGATGCAAGCAAAAATATGCATTTAATATGCATATTCAATATGAATGAGACCAAGTGTAAAATTATACATCTAGAAAAAACAATGTAGGCCAGATTCTATCCCGGGAAGCAGTGACTCTGAAAAAGATTTGCGGATTATGGCCGATAAGCAGCTGAATATGAGCTTTCCATGCAATTCTATGGTCAAAAGTGCTTATGCAGTCCTTGGTGCACGAACCTTGGGTAATCTTGAGTAGGAGTTGAGAGGTTATTTTATCTCTGTATTTGGCACTGGTGCAACCATTGCTGGAATACTGGGTCCAGTTCTGGTCTCCATATTTCAAATAGGATGTTCACAAATTAGAGAGGATTCAGAGAAGAGCCATGAGAATGAACGAAGGATTAGAAAACATGTCTTCTAGTGATAGACTCCAGAGCTCAATCTATTTATTTTAGCAAAGAGAAGATTAAGAGGTGACTTGATTAAAGTCCATAAGTACTTACTTGGGGAGCAAAAATTGATAATGGTTTGTCAGTCCAACAGAGGAAAGTTATAACACAATGCAAACTCACAATTCAAACCAAGTTCTCCCAGTTCACAGGCTAGTACCCTAACCAGAGGACCATCCTTCCAGTCTAGGGCCTTATTTAGGATAGAAGACATGAACAACTGACACAGAGAGGTCTAGCTGGAAACTTGAGGAAAAGTCAAGTTTGGGGACAAAAGTTAGGCTCAGTTTGGGCTCTGTTATTATTTGAGTTACCACTAAACCGAATGTCGGGATGGGAGCAATTTTGGGCTTCTGCAGCATGCATCTAGTCACAATTACCATTATTACTGAAGATTAAATGGGTGAGGATATCACACACAATGGGAAATACTATATTATCTATTTTTAATCACAACTCTCCATTGAGATCAGTGATACAATATGGATCATTATTCCTACATTCTTAATTTAGAACTTCCTTCAATATAAATATGTAATTATAGTGATTATCTAACATATATACTGTTTAAGATACCAGTTTCTTTTAGAGACTATCTTTTTTTTTTAACCTCCATCTGGTTCTGTAAGAGGCCAGGCAGTTTCTTCTGGGTAGCCATGAGCCACACAAGGAATTTCTCCCACTGTTTTTCTTATACATAAACAGAACACATTTTGTTATATAAATCTGGATCTTTGGTGTTTCTAGGATCAATTCAATGTCCATTAAAGGACTCTCATTGGCTTCAGTGGCTACATGGATCAGATGTCTCATTTGTAACTACAACAAACATAATACGTTAAACATATTACCAATATATGTTTCTTTGTTTTCTTTTACTCTTTTTATTTTTTTAATAAAGGGTGTTTTGTTCCACTAATCTGATTCTTTTGTCAACTACAGTTATATCACATAGTATATAAGTTTGCATGGGATCACTGAAACTTTGTGAAGCACAAATATGCATCTGGAACAGAAAGAATAATTTATGCCATAATGTTTATGTGAAAGCTAAATATGGTTCAAAATATTACACCTCCACTAATATCATTGTACCTTATTTTTAATACCTGTTATCAATGTCACTTCTCTTAAACAAACTACTCCTTTGATATTATTAATACTTCAATAGTACAGACTCTTTCTCTGCAGAAGAAGAATTTCTGAGGCTAAAGATATTTTCTCTTTCTACTGAGTTTGTCAGTTTTGTTTTAATTTTGGATTTAAACACATTAATGCAAAATACATTAGAACTGCTCCACTTGAAGATTAGGATGACAGTAAAATTAGTTGAATGTCTCCTTGGAAACAAAGGTAAACAGTAATCAAAACGTTTTGAAATAATCCTAATGGTGCATATTTATGAGATTCTCTGTTTTTCATGGCTCAAGTAGCAGGGGAGGCAGAGAGAGATGAAGGTCAAAGTTAGAGAACTGTATTTCATCTATGAAATGGGAGACTATTAAGCCACAGAAGCAAAAAATGTCATCTTGACACCTGGATTTAAATATGTTCAGGTTGTTTATGAATATAAAGAACAGCAATAGGGCAACTCTGTAACTAGATGAAAGTGCTCCCTCACTTTAAGGTTACGTTTTGTGTGGGGCTTTCTACTGGGTTCTTCATTCCATTATCCTCTATTATAAATTCACCCAAGTAAGTATATATTGTAATGGGTTGGACTGCAAGCAAGTGTGCTTTATGACAGAGGCTGGGGGAATAGGTATTGAAACAAAGTATTCTTGCAGTGGATGGTGCCATCTCTCACTAGCGCTTGAGGGAGCTGGGCATTGCAGTGTGAGTGGCTCTAGCTACATTAAAGGGGGTTGGGTTTTTTTTGTTTTTTTGTTTTTTTTACTTTTCAGACAATGTGATCTCTCCTCATTCCATATCCCTGATGTTACAGTGGTGTCAGAATCATGGAATAGTGGTGAAACCAGGTGTTCCCAACTCTTACCACTTTATCACAAGTAGAGCTAGTTAAAACTCCTGTTCTGTGGGAAATTCTGATACTTTTATTTTTTTCTTTCAATTGGAACAAACCAAAAAATTTCTAAAATGCCCATGAAATGAAATTTTTGAAAACAAATTGGTTTGTATCCGTCTAAATGTTTTATTCAGATTTTGACTTTTTAAAATGTTATATTATAATTTATAATATAAATTTTGAAACAAAAACACTTCAAAAATCAAATTTCCATTCCAACACAGAAAATATTTTATTTTTTTAAACCAGTCGCATGGTTGTTTGGGCTTGACATGACTTTTGAATTGTTGGGGTTGGCAATACTGTAAAACAAACTCATGCCAACAAACAGAAGTAAGGTGTACCAGGCAGATGTCACAGCTACAGTCAGGAAGAGCCAAAATGGAGTAGGCTTGCTTACAGATGCCGAGAGATGGAGGTCCTGCTGGACAAGGTGAGCAAAGATATTTCAGAGGTCACTCCCCAGTTCAGAAGGGCAGGTAACTCAGGGGGGAACTGTTGACCTTTCAGCATGTTACAAAGCCCCCTTTTTGGGTAGATGTATGAGACGAACTGAGCTTTGGTAGGATGTGGGCTTCAGAACCTGAGCTGCAACTTCTAAGCACTGCCTACATAACATTTTTTAGAACACTAGCAAGAGCCCTGGGAGCCTAAGTCTGTTGACCTGCGCGGGGAGGCTTGCTACTATGGGCTTTGTAGACATATCTTCAGAGTTTGTAATGAACTGAAGTGAGGAAGTTACAGTTTTGCAGACTGGCTCCTTTTGTGCCGAGAAAGGTTGTTGGTTTGCTACTGCTGTTCAGCATCTTCTTGGACTAAATTTTTAACCTTGAACCTTAGATGCATATTCTTTTATGTTTCGTATGTTGAACTTGAAATCAATAAATGTTTAAATGAAATAAATATTTACACTCAGTGGTCATTCAATGCTTCAAACATTTTTCTTTGAAATGAAGCTGAGCCTGTGTGTAGAATAATTTAAACAATGGAATGTATGTCACTAAATAACTTACGGTTCTTTGCATAATGACAGGTTTCAGAGTAGCAGCCGTGTTAGTCTGTATTCGCAAAAAGAAAAGGAGTACTTGTGGCACCTTAGAGACTAACAAATTTATTTGAGCATAAGCTTTCGTTCAGCTGCATCCGATGAAGTAAGCTGTAGCTCACGAAAGCTTATGCTCAAATAAATTTGTTAGTCTCTAAGGTGCCACAAGTACTCCTTTTCTTTTTGCGAATACAGACTAACATGGCTGCTACTCTGAAACCAGTGAAGTGAGCTGTGGCTCACGAAAGCTTATGCTCCAATAACTTTGTTAGTCTCTAAGGTGCCACAAGTACTCCTTTTCTTTTTACTGTTCTTTGCAACATAAGACCCACATTAATTAGTGCATATATGTCTTTTCTATTCCAACATCTTACAAATGGAGATTCCATTATTGTCGGTGGGTGTAAGGAATTATTAAACAATTGAGAGCATCTAAGTTTAAATAGTACATTAAGCATTTTGTGGGACCACCAAGGAAGGCACTTGAAACATCAGATGAATCTGCTGAAGGTAAATTGTTAATGTATAGCATAAGAACAGAATAATTTGCTTATGTAAACCACAACATATTCTAATTAGGGACAACAGACAGTATTTCAAACTGATATATGGAAATATACATACTGAGCAACAGTGTTTCTAACGCTAGGACATCTAAGATGCTGTGATTGGAGATCAATCCCAGAATTTCTTATACTACAGGGGCAACAACATAATTCTTACCTGTAGGCACTGTCATTGTCAACATTACCACAATTGTAACACTATTTCTAGAAATGCCATATGGAGGCAGTCATTTAGGAATCATTGACATTGCTTCCTCTGAATGGTTGTGTGTAGTTACACAAAGCGTGGTGGCAAAGAGGTTAAATTCCTTTGTTGTACTAAGGAAGTAGAATGGGCCATGCTTTATATTAATGGTCTGAGGCTAGAAACAGAGGCAAGTTGCCAGGTGTAGTTGATTATCCCCAGGGCTCAGCACAACAGGAAGAAGCAAGAGCAATAGATGATCATACATTCAGTCAAGATGAAAGGAGTTTACTGGACTGATCTGGTGAAGATTTTTACCTTTGTCCCAAGGTAAAAGGATTAATGATTACTTACAATGAAGACAATGGGGAACTGTTTGTTTTGCTTATTGCCATGACATCAGGATACAACTGTCATTTTTAAGGCTTTTCCAAGGTTATTACTATAAAAATTGTATACATGGAATAATTGGTGCCTCATGATTTCAGAAAACCACAGCCAGCCAACTGCATGATGTAACCTGACAATGAGCTTACAGTCCCACTTCTAAATATAAGCAGGCTGGATATTTTGATTCCTGCTCCATTGAAGTATTGAAAATGCCAAAACCTACACCACACCCCCACTGTGATCATAGAATCATAGAATCATAGAATATCAGGGTTGGAAGGGACCCCAGAAGGTCATCTAGTCCAACCCCCTGCTCAAAGCAGGACCAAGTCCCAGTTAAATCATCCCAGCTAGGGCTTTGTCAAGCCTGATATTCACTACACTTCTGTTGAATGAAAAGTAGAGAAGGAAGTGGAAGGAATTTGGGGCAAAGTTTGTCAAAAACACTACAGAAAAATAAACTGATTTAAGAAAGAAACAGAAAGAAGATGTTTGGAGTATGAATGGAGCTTTCTGCCTCCACTGGAGCAGATAATTTAGAAGTCTGGGTCTGAATTTGGACTAATATTTATGATATTCAATGTGTTACTGCACCTACTTACATTAGGTCTGAATTTGATCCATGTACTCCCCCTAGAGGGCAGGTCTGGCTCAGACTCCCTTCTGGGAATATTCCTCCATTACTTAGACCAGTTTTACACTGGTTGAATTCAGTGGAATTACGTGGTGTTACTACTGATTTACAATGCTATATTCCAGGGGTGGCCAAACTGTGGCTCGAGAGCCACATGTGGCTCTTTTACGGTTAAAGTGTAGTTCACAAGCCTCCACTGCTCCCCACTCCCCATTCCTCACCCACCAGGGGGGGAGTGCGGGGAGCTCAGGACCTTACCCTGCAGTGGGGCAGTGAGGCAGGAACTTCTGTTCAGTGAGGAGGAGGGTCTTTGGGCTTCAGCCCTGCAGAGCGCACCTGCCGGGGCTTCAGCAGGAGTGGGGCTGAGGCCCTGAGCCCTGGCTCCCAGCAGGTGTGCTCCGGCTCTCCAACTTCTGAAGATTGTCATATGTGGCTTGGAGGACCAGTAAGTTTGGCCACCCCTGCTATCTAGTGAGTGAGAGGAGAAATACCCCCAGCAGGATGAAACAGTTGTGAAGTGGTAGTAGGTCAGCAGTTCAAGCATGGTGTTTAGACAACTGAGGTGACTCAGGGCCCCTGAGTTCATCTGGATTTTCCAAACCAGACTTCTGTTGGCTGTGTGTGTGGATATTAAAGAGCTCATGATGTGTTTTACAGGACCTGAGTTTTGACCAATGTCATTGTACCAGCTCCTGTCCCAACTATTCTGCAACATCCTGTGTGTTGATTTACGGCTGCCCTTCATCCTACGGATTTCTTTGCAAATTGTGCATAAAAGATGCTATACAAATGCCCATTTTAATAACAATATATTTTAGTACATTGGGACATTGTGTACTGGGACAACTGTTTTACTGGGATATCTTCAGAGAAGCTAATTTAGCCTAACGATAGTCAATGGTAATAACTGACACTTGACTGGAACAGTATTAGTATACATTTAGCTAGTGTCAAGTTGGATAATGCAAATTCAAATCCAAATCTTGGCTAGTACTGCATGGAAGTACTAGGAAGGGGAAAGGATATAAGGAGCCCTGTCTTCCTGCTACAGGTGTATGGACACTTGCCACAGGAAGAGTCATAGCAGAGATGGGGTTGAGGGAGCTGTAGTTATACAACTTCAAAGGATAGGAATACTTGTGGCACCTTAGAGACTAACAAATTTATTAGAGCATAAGCTTTCGTGAGCTACAGCTCACTTCATTGGATGCATCCGATGAAGTGAGCTGTAGCTCACGAAAGCTTATGCTCTAATAAATTTGTTAGTCTCTAAGGTGCCACAAGTACTCCTTTTCTTTTTGCGAATACAGACTAACACGGCTGCTACTCTGAAACTTCAAAGGATATAACCAGAGTCAGTTCCACTCCAATCACTGCTTTTCAAAAGTATGATTTTCCACTTCTGCAGATCTCAACTGTAGCAGTATGGCCTGGGGAGAACGGTGGTCATTCAGATAACCTGAATGAGTTAGGGCTTAATAGGGTAAAATCAACACCTTGAATTTCACTGAAAAATTACACCTGTGCAATTCTTGTAGTACTGGTCTTACAGCTACCTGTGGGATCTGCCTTTGAATGAGAATCCAGCTGCATTTCTAGACTAGCTTGAGTCTCTAATTTGTTCTAATCTGCTGCTGCATATGGCATGCAGTAAAACAGTCTTGTCTCAAGATAAAGCATGGGTAATTCATAAATTTTTAATGCCAAAAAGGACAATTGTGAACATCTACTCTGAAACTCTTGTGTAACACATGCCACAGGGCTTCCCTGAACTAATTCCTGATTCAAGTCCAATTGCTGTGTTTGAACTAGAATATATCTTTTAGAAAGACATTCAATCTTGATTTTTTTCAAAATTGCACTGATGGAGAATCCACTACAAACCTTGGTAAGTTGCTTCTTAGGTCCAGTCTGACTGTATCTAGTTTCAACTTCCAGCTATCAGAACTTGATATAACTTTGTCTGCTAGACTGAAGAACCCATTATCAAATTTCTGTTCCCCATGTAGTTATTTATAACTGCAATCCAGTCACCCCTTAACCATTTCTACTATAAGGCCTGTTTTTAATCTTTTAATCATTCTAAAGTCTCTTCTCTGAACCCTCTCCAATTTATCAACAACCTTCCTGAATTGTGGGCACTAGAACTGGACACAGTATTCCACAGTGCCACATACAGAGGTAAAATAACCTCTACTTCTACTTGATAGTCTCTGTTTATATAGCCAACAGTGATGTTAGCCCTTTAGGTTAGGCCACAGCGTCACATTGGGAACTCATGTTCAATTGATTTTCCACCATGACCTACAAGTCTTTTTCAGAGTCACTGTTTCCCAGAATAGCATCTCCAATCCTGTAAGTATGGTCTACATTCTTTGATCCTAGATACTTACATTTGGTTATATTCAAACACATATTGTTTGCTTGTGTCCATTTTACCAAGCAATTCAAATCTCTCTGTATCAGTGGCCTGTCATCTCCATTATTTACCACTCCCACAATGTTTGCGTCATCTGGAAACTTAGAATCATAGAACCATATGGTTAGAAGGGACTCCAAAATCATTTAGTCAACTCCCTGTTAAGGTACAGGATTTGCTGTGCCTAAACTGTCAAGACAGATGGTTATTCAGCCTTCTTTCGAAAACGTTCAGTGAAGGAGTGACTGCAACCTCCTGAGGCAGTCTGTTCCACTGTCCTACTGTTCTCACACTTAGGAAGTTTTTCTTGAGATTTAATCTAAGTCTGCTGTAGTCTGAACCTATTGCCTCTTGTCCTGCCCTTGGTGGCAAAAGAGAACAATTTTTCTCCATATTTTATGGCAGTTTTTCAAATATTTGAAGACCATCATCATGTCCCCCCTTTAATCTCCTATTTCCAAACTAAACATCCCCAGTTCCTTCAGCCTTTGCTCACATGGCTTGCATTCCATCCTTTTGACCATCTTTGTCACTTGCCTCTGGATCCTTTCCAGTTTCTTTGCATCCTTTCTATATATCAGTGACCAAAATTGGACACAGTACTACAGCTGAGACCTAACCAGAGCTGAGTAGAGCAGTGCCATCACCTCCTGTGATTTGCATGCTATGCCTTTGTTAATGCAACCTAAAATTGCATTTCCTTTTTTTGCAACAGCATCGCATTGTTGACTCATGTTAAGGTTGTTATCCACCACAACTCCCAGATCCTTCTCAGCAGCACTGCTGCCAAGCCAGTTATCCTCCATTCTGTATTTGGATATTTCATTTTTCTTCCCTAAGTGTAGCACCTTACATTAATCAATACATGAGCAGAGTGGCACTCATTGGAGGCTCAGGGTCTAAATCAAGAGAATGAAAACCTTGAGAGAGATGCCATTATCATTTCCCTCCTACATCAAAGTCTTAAAATTCATCACCTTTTAACTTCTCCTTCCAATGAGAGAATGACAAAAGTTGTTTTACATATAAGTAGCAATGTGCATTATGTAATCTTGTTCTTGGGGTACCCAGTAACTCAGAGTATGTCTACACAGCAAAGAAAAACCTGCAACTGCCCCATGCCAGCTGACTCAGCTTCACAGAACTGCTTCATGGCTGTGTAGACTTCCAGGCTTGGACTGGAACTTGGGGTTTGGAGCCCTGAGAGTGGGAGGGTCCCAGAGCTTGGTCTCCAGGCCAAGCATAGATGTCTACGAATGAAACAGCCCTGTAGCCTGAGTTGGCTGGCACAGGCCAGGCATGGGTTTTTCTTTGCCTCAGGTATAGATTTCTGCTACTCTTCATAAGCAATTGGAATATATTTGCAGATATTTGCAGACTGCTTGACATAAGCACATCTTATTTCATTTCTATACACTAGGAAATGTATTTAAATAAACAAAAATCATATTTATTATAACTAAGAAATAAGAGTAAACATTTTTTGGCTTGTTCTGAAATGATAGGGAAAAAAAATCAATCTTTATGCCACAAGCATATGATATCAAAGTTGATGGCAAAATAGCACCCTATGCTGCTCCATTCATGCATAACAACAAACAGGACATTTACCATTGATTTTTGCTTATTACTTGGCTGTGAATTTTAAATATTTTTATTTTAAACTAAACATTTGATACTTCCCACACTGATACAACTAGATGGGATCAGTTGCAGAGCAAACCAATTATAGGAAGAGAGGGAGGGAGAGTGAAGACTGAGAGATGGTTTTTCTTTTCTTACAAAGCTTGCTGCCACTGCTCCCTAGTTTGGAGGAACATGAAATGTATAGGAGAAACTTAACTTTCATGTGTTTTAAAAAAGAGATACTTTCTAGCTCTAGGACCTAAAGATTCCAACTCATATATTTTCCATTCATTATTACTATTATGTATTTATATAATGGGAATGCCCACATTGAGCTATGCGCTGTACAGACAGATCAGCAGACACAGTTCATGCCTTGAAAAAGTCATGGTTCAATGCAAATGAGGGTCATGCTGAAACCCTCATGCTTCAGAGTTTTAGCCAACAACTGGCAGGGGTCAGGAAAGGATATTATCCCTTCACCACCAGCAACATATTCTAGGTTGTTTGTTTGAATCTCCATCCTCTGAAGCATCCACGCTGGCCACAGCTGAAGAAAGGACATTGAACAGGGAGGGCCAGGGATCAGAGGTGGCACCAACTATTTTGTCTCTCAGGTTCTTGGCGGACTGGTTCTTGCTCACAAGCTCAGGGTCTAAATGATGGCCATTTGTGGGGTTGGGAAGAAATTTTCCCTCAGGTCGCATTGGCAGTGAACTGGGGTACTTTTCACCTTCCTCTGCAGCATGTAGGTTTTTCATTTAATCACTGGGTATTTTTCATTTAATCACTTCCCTGCCATTGTGGGGACCTTGCACACTGATATACCTCAATCCCTCTTAAGCCTGAGGAGCATACTTTTCTAGTCTCCTGTAGGCTGTAATACTACAGTCTAATTTCAGTTGTTGGGTTTAGTGTGCGAGTGCTGGATGGTGTTGGTGGCCTGTGTTATACAGGAGGTGAGACTACATGATCTGGCGGTCTCTTCTGCCTTTACAGCCTAAACTTAGATTCAGAATTTGACAGACTTCTCATTAATCCTCCGCAAAACTCTGTGGCTGACCCTGTGCCTGGTTAGATCCAGTTGTTCATTCTCATTGGTACATAGTAAAGTGTGATCATAGCGAACATGCCTTGGACAACATGGCTTGGAGGTAGTGGAAGGGGAGTGATTTAGGGGTCAGCTACTGGGGAAATGAGAGGGAGGAGGAGGTTGGTGGCAAAATATTTTGAAGGCCTGACAAAAAATGGCTTAAAGGAGGATTTAAAGTAGCCAGGAAGCAGGGAGATGGGGCTGAGAGTAGGAGCTAAGGTGGCCTGCTCTGATCAAAGTACTGTAGCACGCCAGGAGTTCTACAATAAAGAAAGTAAGAGATGTATTTCCTTGCACGTTTTTAAGAATGATAGTAATAACTCAACAATAAACAGAGTAGAAAGATAAGTGTTTGTTTTTTGGTTTGTTTTTTGTTGTTTTTTTGCAAGCCCACAGGACTAAGAATATGCCAGAGATAGTTAAAAAATAAATGATGAAAAATGCAATATACTCATGTACATTTTACAATATGAATTATAGAAAAGTAAAAGGCTTTTTTATTATTAGCCATTTAGTTTGACTTTGTTCTAATGACCCATATTCTATAGAAAGGACAGGAAACCCAAACACTTTAGGTTCTGCATTTAAATGCCCAGGGATGTATATTTGTGTGTTCTTTTCCTAGTTTATTCAAATATCAATGCTTTATTGTTTCAGATAACATTTTAAATGACCCATGTAATCTATAAATGTCACATTAACAAATTTATATCTTGGGTGACTGTTGCAGTACAAGTTGAAATACATTTCTCCAGATATTTCAGAAACCCTCTAGCTTTTACTCTATTACTGTTACTAATCTACTATCTAAAATAGTTTTACTACTCTCCTGGGAATGCAAAGAAATTGAAAACAATATGCATGCTTTATTTGCTAAGTGAACTGTCAAACTATACAACAATGTTGAGCACCATGATAAATCAGAAGATAATGGGTTGCTATATTTATTAACACTATAAAACACACTAATATGTTTGGCTGTAAATAGCCACCTAATTCTGTGAAATTGAAGATAACTGCCATTTACATGAGACTACAATAGAATGATATACATGTCTAACTCACAAATTCTCTGTGAACGTTAGGGATGAAGAACCCCAGATGCGTCTAATGCTTGTTCCAGCTCTAGAAGCCAAGCCTGCATCTACAAACTCACACCGCTCTAAACTTTGAATTTACAGATTTATGAAACTGAGTTTTAATCTGAGAACCTTTTTGAATTTTCTAATACAAATCAAGAGGCCTATGTATTGGCTGGTGTAGGGCAGTATGATATATTACCTTGTGGGAAATCTCCAACACCTTCTGATATCTTAGAAAATATGTGGGATGCTGTAGGGGCCTGTATATTCAGCTCCCAGGGTAAGAGTTAGCTCCTTGAAGAGCCCTAACCTACTAAGTCAAAGAAAAGTTAGCAATTGGGAACTATTACATTTCAGAAAAGGATATGTACATGGATTAACAGCCTTGCATGCATTTTAAGAGTACACTTCTCTCTCAACCCTCCTCTATTCTCCCTTGTTACCTAGATTATTCATTGTATGTCTGGATTTCATTTTTTCTATTCATAATATCAAAATCCTGAAAGAGGCAAAGGACAGGGAACATGCCAGTTAATCACAACATGACATTTTATCACCAGTGAGGATATGTTGTTCTCATCAGTAGAGGATATATAAATATTGCACTGATTTTTTCTAATAGAGAATATCCTATGGATCTAGTTTTGTCCTCATTAAAAAACTTTCTGCCATTTCACATCTTAAAAGTGAGCATAGACAGTTACAGCTATGCTATCTCTTTGGTCCAGTAAGACAAAAAAGCACTAGATAAAGTTGCAACTTCAGCATAAAGCATAATGATGTTTGCTGAGTGGTGTCATTAGGGACATAGTTCCATGTTGCATGTATATACCATCTTTTTTGCAAAATCCCTCTTTGCAAAAGATTTTAACCAATACATTCCTTAAAGAATGGACCAACTTTGTTATCCAAGACATACTGGAATAAAATATTCCAGGTCCCCCTCTGACTTTGCTCCTTTTATCCCTCCATCCCACCCCACACAGAAGCATTTCCAATATAATGGTGGTTAGTATACTTTTGCAGACTGTTTCTCTGTGTAATTCAGTTGGTGCCCAAAGGCTAAAGTGACTGGTGCATTAGAAATATCTAGATAGAACATCAATTAGTTTAGTATATTAGCAAACATTCTTTACATACTGTAGTGTTATAAAAGAAATAAGTACTGCACAGCAGGAAAAGTGTGTGC
Source organism: Dermochelys coriacea (assembly GCF_009764565.3). Taxonomy (NCBI): domain Eukaryota; kingdom Metazoa; phylum Chordata; order Testudines; family Dermochelyidae; genus Dermochelys; species Dermochelys coriacea. The sequence continues at coordinate 300,879,724 of NC_050068.2, forward strand.
ATGTACACTATATTCACTGCTAATCAGTATTCACTAATAGTTACATCATAATGGTATCTGGTACACTGCAGTATTCAGAGTATAGGAAGATATGACTGTATCTCAGATAACTATTTTTGACAACTGAGTCTTTAATGGCAGCCATTGTACGTATACGGCTCTAAGAACCTGAGCTGTATGGAGAAGGGGGGAAAGGGGTGAAAATCCATTCACGGGGACCCTAGAGACTTAATGCCTCTGGAGATAAAGAATACATATAATGCCTCCAAGGTTGCTGGGAAGAATACACTTACCGGCAACACTACTACAAGTGTATGTCCTTTAGTGCTGCTCTGCATCAGCCCACTAGTGTACAAGAGAAATGGGACCATTGCCACACCCATACCATGTCCAGCAGGTCCTAAAAGCATCCAAGGAGTGCAATAGACAATGCTAGTAGATAGTTCTACACCAGTGTAATTCCATCAGCTTCAGATGAGTTACATCTGATTGACACAAGGGTAAATGAGAATCTGAATCAGTCCTTTAAAATGTTTTGAATTTCCTGAGTTATGAACGTTTAATCTAACGGTGTTCTCTCTGTCATTTAATCTCTGTTATTTTCTAAACAAAAACACATTATAAAATTATTCTGAAAATGTATTTAATTTCGATTGAGTGGTTTGGATGAGCGTCAACTTCAGAGTCACCTCAGCATTGTTAAATCACTTTAGCAGTAAGAAGAAAAGGAGGACTTGTGGCACCTTAGAGACTAACAAATTTATTTGAGCATAAGCTTTCGTGAGCTACAGCTCACTTCATCGGATGCATCCTGAAACCTGTCACTTTAGCAATGCACATTTCACAGATAATTCCCCAGATGAAGCTGCCTACTTCATTAGTTCAAGTGTCTCAAACTGAGATATCCTTAACTGAAGGAGTCCTTAACAAAATATCTAACACAAGAGGCTTTCATTAGCTCTCTGTATCTCAGGAGCTCTTAACGAGGCATCCTTGATTGAAGGTATCCTTAACATTAACATTAAGGAAGTGTTTGTCTAGGATGCAATTATATTGGTGGAGTAGGAGAGAATGAATAGACATTTCTAAGACGCATGCATGAAAAATTATGCATTTATGAATCCATAGACTTAAATACTTAACTTACTGAAATGTACTTCCTCATTGATCATTATAAAACAAACCTAGGGCATTGATCTTGTAATTTGATCCACCACAGCTGACTTCAGTGAGGTGCCACACAATGGTCCACACTAGCTAATCCAATCACATTTGGGATTTAAGTTTGAAGGTTCTAGCTCTAGCTCTTTTTGAATTATGAAAAAGTGATCTTTTCCATTGGACCGTTCAAGAAAAGTACCATTTTTTCAGGCACCCCAAACTCAAACACTTAATATAATTTTTGATCAAGATTAAAAAATAAAATCCTCCAAACAAGAAAACTTCAGAAGAAAAAGAACTTGCTTCAGGAAAAGGGAAGTAGAACTGGAAACTGAATCTTGCAGTTTTTGCTATGTGCAAATAGTACTGTACTGTCTAGGGTCATGAGAAACATTTAAACTCAAGGGATTGAAACAAGAATATGTACCACAAATGCAACATATGAGACTGAAAATACTCATTGAAAGGCTGGAATGCAACTACTGCACTGCAAATCAAATACTGGAATAGTTAAAATACACATACCGATACTATTTTCAGAGTAGCAGCCGTGTTAGTCTGTATTTGCAAAAAGAAAAGGAGTACTTGTGGCACCTTAGAGACTAACAAATTTATTTGAGCATAAGCTTTCGTGAGCTACAGCTCACTTCATCGGATGCATTTGGTGGAAAATACAGAGGGGAGATTTATATACACACACAGAGAACATGAAACAATGGGTTTATCATACACACTGTAAGGAGAGTGATCACTTAAGATAAGCCATCACCAGCAGCAGCGGGGGGAAAGGAGGAAAACCTTTCATGGTGACAAGCAAGGTAGGCTATTTCCAGCAGTTAACAAGAACATCTGAGGAACAATGGGGGGCGGGGTGGGGGGGGGAGAAATAACATGGGGAAATAGTTTTACTTTGTGTAATGACTCATCATTCATCATCTGGGCCCAGGGAAAAGAAGCCGTTGAGGAATTCCACCATGATTTCAACAATTTCCATCCCACCATCAACCTCAGCCTGGACCAGTCCACACAAGAGATCCACTTCCTGGACACTACGGTGCTAATAAGCGATGGTCACATAAACACCACCCTATATCGGAAACCTACTGACCGCTATTCCTACCTACATGCATCTAGCTTTCATCCAGATCATACCACACGATCCATTGTCTACAGCCAAGCTCTACGATATAACCGCATTTGCTCCAACCCCTCAGAGACAAACACCTACAAGATCTCTATCATACATTCCTACAACTACAATACCCACCTGCTGAAGTGAAGAAACAGACTGACAGAGCCAGAAGAGTACCCAGAAATCACCTACTACAGGACAGGCCCAACAAAGAAAATAACAGAACGCCACTAGCCATCACCTTCAGCCCCCAACTAAAACCTCTCCAACGCATCATCAAGGATCTACAACCCATCCTGAAGGACGACCCATCATCTCACAGATCTTGGGAGACAGGCCAGTCCTTGCTTACAGACAGCCTCCCAATCTGAAGCAAATACTCACCAGCAACCACACACCACACAACAGAACCACTAACCCAGGAATCTTTCCTTGCAACAAAGCCCGTTGCCAACTCTGTCCACATATCTATTCAGGGGACACCATCATAGGGCCTAATCACATCAGCCACACTATCAGAGGCTCGTTCACCTGCGCATCTACCAATGTGATATATGCCATCATGTGCCAGCAATGCCCCTCTGCCATGTACATTGGTCAAACTGGACAGTCTCTACGTAAAAGAATAAATGGACACAAATCAGATGTCAAGAATTGTAACATTCAAAAACCAATTGGAGAACACTTCAATCTCTCTAGTCACTCGATTACAGACCTGAGGGTGGCTATTCTTCAACAAAAAAACTTCAAAAACAGACTCCAATGAGAGACTGTGGAATTGGAATTAATTTGCAAACTGGATACAATTAACTTAGGCTTGAATAGAGATTGGGAATGGATGAGTCATTACATAAAGTAAAACTATTTCCCCATGTTTTTTCTCCCCCCCACCTCACCCCCACTGTTCCTCAGATGTTCTTGTTAACTGCTGGAAATAGCCTACCTTGCTTGTCACCATGAAAGGTTTTCCTCCCTCCCCCCCTGCTGTTGGTGATGGCTCATCTTAAGTGATCACTCTCCTTACAGTGTGTATGATAAAACCCATTGTTTCATGTTCTCTGTGTGTGTATATAAATCTCCCCTCTGTATTTTCCACCAAATGCATCCGATGAAGTGAGCTGTAGCTCACGAAAGCTTATGCTCTAATAAATTTGTTAGTCTCTAAGGTGCCACAAGTACTCCTTTTCTTTATACCGATACTATATGACTGGAGGGGGAGCATGTAAGTGATACAATTAAGGATTCTTTTAAGATGATATATGCTTACAAAGATAACTAGCAGGAATATTGGCACATTTCATGAGAATCTGCTCATTGCTCATGTTAGTCTTGTGCTCAATTTTACTCCCACTAGTGTGACTGGCAAAACAATTCAAGAGAACAACTTCAAATAACCTCCTGAGCAGATACTCGGAACTGATATTCCCTCCCTTAAATGTATCCCAACGAACATGCGGGCTTCCTTCTTTCAAACTATAAAAGCAGCTTTGTGCAATAATTTCTAAATCAATAAGATAATGTTATATTGTGACAACAGTGTCACGGCAGAATTATTACCATTATTAACATTTGTATTGTGGAAGCACTTAGAAGCCAAGGAGGCCAAGGCCCTATAGTGCTAAACACTGTACAATATAGAAACTGACAGTCACTGCACCAGAGAACTTAGTGTAAAAGTCAAGGTGCAAAAGGTAGATGAGACACAAAAGTGTGTTGGGGTGAGGGGCAGGCAAGTCCAGGCTAAAAAATTAATAAAATGTGCACAATTCTGAGCCAATCAAAGGTTCTGTTGGGTTGGCTTTGCTTGTTGGGGAAGTACAGCCTTCATGTTCAGTTTCCTGGGCATGTAACATGGTTGGTTTTGTTTTCAATGTAAACAAATTTTGAAAGAAAATGTTGACCTTAATTTCATCTTAAAGTTTGGGTGTGGATTACTTAGTTTTGTTTTGTTTTTTAAACTGGCGTAACATGGAAATGTGGAATGCAGATGACTTGGGGGGCATTTTCCTCCTTCCTGATGATTTATCAGTGTTTAGAGGAGTGGATTCCCCAGTCCTATAAAGTTCCTAAGAACTGTAGGAGGGTAGCCTATTTTCCTACAGACTTCTAAGAGTTGCACAGGAAAGGAGATTCCTTCCTGGGGTCCATACGAAGTCTACAGGAGAGTAGGAGAATGGGGAAGACAAAGACATTCTGCAATACAATACAATTCTTCCATTCTTTTCGAGGTAGATCTCTGGAGATCAATAAGGGGGAAGTTCCACTCCTGCAGTTTTTAGAAGGTGCACGGGGTAGGGCTCCATTGTAAGGAGATTTCTTGGGAAAGCACCCACAAGTAGCAGGAGGTTTGTGGGGATGCCCCACAAAGCTTAAGAAACCAGAAGGAAACTTCCCAATCCCAGGGATCCATAGGATACACTTCAGGAGCCAACCAGCCACTTAAAACATGTTAGATTATATTAAGATTGGATAATCAGCCAGCTCAAAGGCTAGATAGGATTGTCATTCTCCTTATTACCCTATGTAGACTCATCAGATATCCAAATATAGCCTTGTTGGAACCTTCTAGTTCTAATATGGAACCCAGCAGGTAGGTGATGGCTCATTGGGGACTCTCATAACCTGATGAGGATCTTGGGGGCTAGGCCTCTCCAAGTAGCATTCTAATGCCATTTGGCTTGAAGACCAGCTTCCAATTTTTCTTCCCCTAAGAATTGATTGGCTGCTATCTGATAAAGCTATTTGAGAAGGCTCTGTGATTTTTAGATTCACAAATGAAGTGACAACTCTTTGGTAATTAATTGCTATTTTTGTCCTTGCATTCATTTGAACGCTGCTGTAGTGCTAACCAAGGAATGTATTGAAGTATTATTCTGCTTCAGTCTTTTTCACAATTTTACCATTCATTTTCACCATACATTTCCAGTGTATTCCAGATTTTAGCTAGCCATTTTTCAAAAAGCTCCGCTGGGCTCCTAACAACAATGTCTAGATCATGGAGAGCTATTATCTCTTACAAAGCCTTCAAACCCAATTCCATACAAAAAAAGGGTAATGGAAAGGTGAAATTTAGCCATTCAGCCTTTCATGAGATTGATGCCAGAAGACTTATTCATTCTCATGACTGCGTTTTGTTTTCCTAGCTGCACTAGAGACCAAGACCTGAAAGGTGCTGAGAACCTAGAACTCCCACTGACATCTATGAGAGCTGAAGAGTCTCTGTTCTCAAGATTTGGTCTTACTCTTTTACTAGAAGGAATGTCTCTCCTGGAGTCTCTGCTCCACATCATTGTCATAGGCAAGATAACCAAAAATGATATTGTTGATAATCAGTTTTGCTCATGTTGATTAACTGAAGGTGGTGGGCTGGGTATAACTCCTGGAACAGCTAATATAATTGCTATTCTAAACTGCCTTGGTATCAGACATGCAAATCATCATAAGATTAAACAAAAGGAAGTATTTCTTCACACAGCACACAGTCAACTTGTGGAACTCCTTGCCAGAGGATGTTGTGAAGGCCAAGACTATAACAGGGTTCAAAAAAGAACTAGATAAGTCATGAAGGATCGGTCCATCAATGGCTATTAGCTAGGGTGGGCAGGGATGGTGTCCCTAGCCTCTGTTTGCCAGAAGCTGGGAATGGGAGACAGAGCATGGATCACTTGATTACCTGTTCTATTCATTCCCTCTGGGGCACCTGGCATTGTCCACTATCAGAAGACAGAATATTGGGCTAGATGGTCCTTTGGTCTGACCCAGTATGGCCTCTCTTATTCCAATTCTGCTATTTACACCTATTCTGTGGGAGTGTTAAGTCTTCCCCAGAACATAACCTCTTACTTAGCCTTTTATCTCTTAAATCACTGTTATTGAGGAATAGTCTTCCTTGAATTCTTGGTGTTTCCCTGCTGAAATAATGGAAATTACACTTGGTATATAACTAAAGAAGATATGCTAGTGAGACTGGATTTTGGCAGATTTTAATCATCCTCTAGGTCAATTGAGTAATCATGTTAAATGCTTTAGGTCACCAGTTAACTCCCAGAAGAAAAGCTAGATGCCTGGAATGGTCTTATATCAAATGGTAAAGGGCCAAATTCTGGTCCCATTGAGAAGCACTTGTATTTTGCCAATGGCTGCAACAACAGCAAGATTTAACCCAAAGAAAGAAAGTGTGGTTCCTTATGACCCATAGCCCTAAGCAACATAAATATCTCAGCAAAGCCTTTAATAGCATTGTTGCAAAAAGGCAGTTTGCTTACCTGAAGGAGACTGGCTTTATCAGTGGCAGGTGTTTGTATTATAATGTTCATGCTATCTCAATTCAATACACCCAAGTCACTGTTATCACTGTAGAGAGCTTTCAACAGGGTGAAGGTGAAATTTTGATGTGAGAAAAAACAGGAATTACATCTGGCCACACCTTTATAACTAAGGCTGTGATTCTTCCTGGCCCTTTCACTATGCAAAGTGGATGTTTTTAAGCTTGTGTCAGCTCTGAAAGCAGGCTGAAGGTAGAAATATCCTTTGATCCTCTGACATTGCTCAGAATGGAGTGAATTGCTATCCATCTTGTAGGCCACTCCCACACTCTGTTAAGACAGGCTTATAACATCTTTGGAGTTATACAGAACTCCCAACCTCACTCTTTTCATCAGTTTAACATGTGTTCTTACTCACTGGATTCTAGCGGCTACAGCTCATCTCTCTCATAGTAATTCACCTTGATCACTGGTTTTTTTGGTGCTATTGGAGATTAGAAAATCAGGCAGAGTGACAGTTTTAAAAGACAGAGTTTTTAAATTCAGCCCAGCTAATGCAGTCTGTGGTGAAATTTCCTCTGTGCCAATAAGATCCACCTTGCTCTGCACCTTCCCCAGTGGGGAAGAGCAGATACAGTTTCCATCCTCACTGTACCTTAAGGTATCATTCTAGGGGACAGCAGCTTTAATTCCACCGGGAACCCACCCCATAGGTACCCAGCTAATGAAAGCTGCATTAAGGAGAGCTAGGATTAATGCCTCACCTGACTTCACTAGCCCTGCCCTCTACCCAGATAGCACTGCCCACTTTCAGGCATGAAGTGGCTCTGCTGCCTACCTCCACCAGACTTTCAGACACCAGGGCTCCTGCTTTATGGTGGCAGAAGCTGATATAAAGCAGGGTCAAATCTGGCCCAGTGTTCAAAATTAAGTCCTTTGGAGGACTGAAGCTAACACTGCAACCAGTAATTCTCCTTTAGTGACAAAATCTTCTTTCAGGAAAAGTGATATCTTCTCATGTGCTTTGAGAGTGGAAGACTGGGTATAGCATTAGATTCAGACTGGCCTCATTGCTAAGTCACAAACAAATAAAACGAGCTACTGTAGGAGTGAGCCTGGTAGGTGAAAGGAAAGGTAAACCCATGCTTTATCATGCAGATCGAAAAAGAGTTTGTGGCTAGAGCTGTATCCAACAGCTCACGATAACCCTAAATAATATTGCTTGTTTCTGACCACAGAAGGAATAGGTAGTAAGAGTACTTATATTACATTTTTATATAATGCTATCATATTGCAAGTAGTGTTCCTGTCAGATTCATAATAAGCCTGGGTTAGTAATTCAACAGAAAAAAACAGGGAATTTTTAGGCAACCTACATGTGATGTAAAAAGTCTATTTTTTTTATTCAAATAAATGGAAAACATCGCATCTTGGTGATTTAGTTCCTTTTGGAATGGTGCCTGGATTTTTCAAGCACTGAAAATATAATTTTTTCCCTTTCAGCCTTACATCGGGGAAAATGTAATGTGCAGTGAAAATATCTTGGCTTTTTAATGTAATTGTTTTCTTATTTCTGTGATATCAATATGCATATATTTTCAATTTGCAGTTGGCAATTGCAGGGACATGAAACCTATTTGAAAACCAGCAGGAAGCAGAAATATAGAAAGACAAAAAGGGCAATTGTAAATAAAATGTTTCATTGTGTAACAAAACTATAAACTGATAATGCAACTTTTTTTTTGAGTACAGTGTCTTTCATGCAAAGTTACCCCAAAGTGCTTAAGAGAATTAAATCATTCAAAACAGTAAACTGCAAATGCTTCAGTGTGAACAGTAGAACTGGCTGGAAAAATTCTGGCAAAACATTGTTTTTCCATTGGAATTTGCTGATTCATCTAAATTGAACTATTTAGGGGGAACAGTTTGATTTCAATGAACTTCTCACAGACTCCAGGTGGGGTTTTGATGGAACTCTGCCTGGATTCCTGCCAGCTCACCTGCCTAAAGCTGCTAAACTGGGAGCTGGCACACCCAGGACTTCAGGCTCTCAATTATCCTTGAGTCTGACAGGCAGGAGGACCCAGTGCTTCCTTGGCTTTCAGGCTCCCCAGGTCCCTGGCAGTTCTGGCAAGTGCAGACTGATATTGACATGGTCTTTGACAACAAGAGTCTGGTCAATGTCGCTGCTGCTATTCAGTGGTAGGCAGCTATGAAATGGGCAGGAAACGTATCTATTTCAGCCAAAAAAAGGCAGGGTTTTCAGAGTCCCTGTCTCTGTTACCCAGGGTTTTTAGAAGCAGTGGTAACTTAACGGTTTTACTTTAGGTGGTGTTAGGAATAAATTAATGGGAACACAGCGCTTTCGGCTGATGAAAGACTAATACAAGTCATGCCTGTATTTAAAATTACAATTTATTACATTTAAGCCTACTCAGACATAAGAAATAGGTTTAGAACATTTTTTAGAAATTACCTAGAATTAGAGATAATGAGTAATTAACAGCAGGTCCACGATGGCCGGTCACTTCCCCACCAGTGAGTAAGGTACTAGGAAATTTTTTTAGGATAGCTTTAGGGAACTGTTTTAAAGCCTGTTTTATGATTTAGTTTTGTTATAATTATGTTTTATAAGACATACAGCTTTTAGTGACATGTACTGGGTTTTTTAAAAAATTTTAATAAATTATTTATTAACAACATTTTTAATAAGTTTAGTTATAATAAGCTTTTATAGTAAAGGCTCCCAAACTTAAGGTTTTATTTACTTATTTTTTAATTTGTTGTTTTTTCCCCTTCTCCCATTCTAATTATTAGAAACTGCAAGCCTACAGCTAGCTTTGACCTTGCTTCCAGAAGGCCTGCTTCTTTAAATGAACTCTTAACTAGATGTTCTATTTTATTAATTTGTGGTGGCTCAATGCACACAATATTGTTGCCATTTGCTTAATCAGACCCTTCAAATCCAGAGCAACAGCTTCATAGCAGGCAGCCCACACACTGGGTAACTGGGGAGATCATGGAGCATGCTTCATTTCAGCAGCAATCTCTTTTACTGCTTCCAAACATCAAAAATAGTGGGATTTCAGTTCCACAAAAAACTATTCAGGACAGTAAAAACTTTTGAAATCTCCCACTTTTACTCAGGATGGGAATACTGTTTCCCATCCAGCTCTGATGACAGCACTGGGTCCTCTTGTGGCAAACCTATTGAAGGGCCTGGAATGTCCCCTTTGCAGAGTTTCTGCTGGTGTTGTTAGTTGGAGCTAGCTGCATCAGGAGCAGGGTTTGGAGCCTCCAAGGTCCATGTGCCTTTTGGACAGGTTGCCAAAAAAGCCTGTGCCATCCTGATGGCACCACACCATTCTGTGGCTGTCCTCTGTTCCATGGCAGCTTAGTGCCACAGGTTCTTCTCATGGAAGCCCCTTTTAACAACCCCCTCCTGCCCACTTCTCCCTTGTGCCACTCCTCCCTGCCACTGCACCCCTTTCAACGAGCCCCTTTTGCCTCTGTGCAATCTCTTCCCTGCCACTTCACCCCCGCCCCCTCCACCTCTTGGTACATCCCTTAAATCAGAACTTTTTATAGGGAACCGGTTGTTAAGATTTTGGCAGCTCATCACTGCATGGAGCCAGTCTTGTCCCTCACTTACTACTTAGGTCAGAGGGGAGTTCTAGCCAACTATACTCAAGGAACTCTGGCCTTAGCCACTAAAGCCGGGGGCAGATGGATAGGCTTCTTTTCAAATCCCACTCTGCTTCTCTAATGCCACTTCCTTAATCGAAGTATCTCCCCGTCTCTGCCATATTTAAAGACAAATCTGAACCAGCATGGAATCGGCCCAGGAGAATTCCACATGTAAACTTCAAAGAGCATGTATAACTTGACAAAATTAGTTAGGGGCAATTTATTTCAGATGAAATAGGAAGCAACCTGAACAAAACCTTTTTGCAGGTTCAGAAAAATATTTCCTCTCCCCCCCCACATTTTTTTATTTATGTTGTTATGCACTCCCTATGCCTAGCCACACTTAAACACACTGTTAGGAAAAATGTTCTCTTGCTATTGCCAGCCCAAATGGAAGCAGAAAGGCCCCAAAATTTCATGAACTATTAATTGCATGAGATAATATTGCAATATTAAGATGTCTAGGCAATATTTTCACTCATAAGGATTTCACTAGATGCAAAATCAATTGCTTCAGTACTAAGGAGACAAAACTCAATTGGATTTTATGAAGTCATCCTAGGTTTGTAAAACAGATTAAATACATTTGAGAATTAGTCTTAACTTGTATATTTCCAATACTCTCTGACAGCTCCTCTGTTCCTCAGTGAACAAACTCTCACTGTCTCAGGTTCATGAGAAGATCTAAGCAATTTGATTGCCAAAAATAATTTAAGTATTCAGTGCTGTAGATGGTGCAGACATCCAAGTCAGCTCCCACCCCAGGAAAAGTACAGTCTAAAAGAAAAACACATAAAAGACAGGATGCAGTGGGAGGACAAGAGTCAGGGAAACATGTTTTGTTTTTATTATTCAGAGTGGAGTTCAGGCAAAAATCCTATTTATTTGTGAATCTGAATTTTATACATAGCCCCATGTTTAGCAGTACAATACCTGAACTATTAGTGGTATGCCCACATCCTCTGAATGATGTGTCGTCAGTTCTCTTATCCATTAACTCATCGGGCATTTTAAGAACGGATTTCAACTACAGTATTACCCCCTGTGTATTCCCACATTCTACCTACGTAAAGCCAGGTTATAGTCATGCAAACTCAGTTTTGTTGCATGTAATCTAGTCAAACTGGGCCTTTTATTGTTGCTGTTTTGGAGTGTAATTTCCTTTTGAAATAATTACTGTAGTTCAGTCACTACAACTTAATTCAACTGACTCCCATAACTTATTTTAAGGATTATTGTGGTTAATGTATTCCTTTCAACAATGAGTAACCCTGGAGGATTGGTCTTAAAAGTTCCAAATGTCAAAAGGCTTTTATATATTTTAATATGCCATTTTGAGGTTTCACAACATTTTACCAATTCCCTTTGCTCTTTTTCTGCCTTCTAAATGCTAGAGAAAAGGATTTTTTTTAATTTGCCAAATGTTTTGCCACAGAATTGTCTAATTAACTTTCAGACCTGTTGTTCAGACACTTCCCTCCAGAAAGCTTATTATTTAGATAAAAATGAATAAACATATGGTGTCTATCCCTTAGTTTCATTTGAAAGGGTCTGTTGAGATTTCCCTATAAAGAGATTTTACTACATAAAGATCCTCAAATGAATTGCTTTAGAGACAGAAAAATTGGGCATTGTACTGCAACTCTTTTTTTTTTAAACTAGTGCTTGCTGCTAATATTTTCAAATTGTTGAATTTCAAGCAGGCAGTTGGGAGTAGATAAATACTGTATTTCACGGAGCAGCAATCTTTAACAAAACAACTGCAGATTATGAGAAATCCTTAACAGGTATGTTTTTGCTAACCCTTGTTTATTTTAGTCTAACCATACAGAAGATATACGTAATGTACCCTAATAATTTCTTGGGCTCCAAGAAAGACATTCAGATTCAGATGTGAACTTCTGCAAGAATAGGCGTTGTTTGGATCCAGAGTTTTAGCTCCAAGCATCTTAAGAAAAACTATAATGCAGGATCTTATATAGTCCTGAATTCTAAGCTGTGCGTATATGTGCTGAGAGGAGAGCCACAAAGGAACAATTTGCAGTTATATAATCTTAGGGACAATTTTCTACTGTCCCTGTCCCCAGCCCACTTTAGAAAAGCCATAGAATTGTTCTAAAGTACACAGGCTTGTAACATCCACCAAGGGACTGTTATGCTACATAGGATCACAGGAGCACAGTTTGCACCAGTCAAACCGCCTCGACTGAAGGGCCAGACAGCAGTGGATTAGCTGCTGGATGAATCCTCACCTGTCTATTTAGGGCATCCTTCTGTCCCCTTTGCACCACAAAGCAACACATATGCCATAAAGACTTGTTAGAGCGGCTGAATTCTCCAAAGATTCCATCAGTACAGGACTTGCCCTGCAATTGTACATCCTGGCAGCCAGGGGCTGCTGTGGTGCTGGGTATACGAAACTGAGACTAGAGAGAGTGTTCCACCTCTAGAAAGGAGGGGCCTGAGAAGTTGGAATGAATCAATGAAGTATTTCAAAAACCAAGAGGGCAGTTTTGAATTTGATTAAAAGATTAATAGGGACCAGAGAAGCTAATGGAAGTTGGAGGTGATATGGTCCTACTTGCCAACCTCACAGCATTATTTGCAAGGCATACCATTAATGTTTGGAAAGCACTTTGAGACCTTTTGGCTGGAGGGCACTATATCACTTGGGCCAGATTCAGAGAGCCAAGCTGGTCACCTGAGTAAAGCAATGTGACGGATCTGGGAAGAGCAGTGGAAATCCTTTACTGGTGCTAAACCCCAGCATAGAGAATGTGGCCAGCAAAACTGGCCAGTATTCTGCTGCATCCAGTTGATCCCCAGCTGCTGGAATAGTCCCATTAATGCTCATCTAAATTATAGAAGGGACTGGCCCAATTCTAGCTGCCCCAGGATTGGTACAGCCCTAAGGTACCACAAGCCAAGTCTGCCCCCACTGCTTTCTGGTGCTGCATGGAAAACAGTTTGGTTGGACTAAATAATCTGGCCCTATAAAACCAAAAGATTATTTAATTGTCATTTTTCTAATCCCTAACACTTCAACACTAATTTTATTTTGAAGTCAGGCCTAAGAATTCTAGAGTCCTTAAATATACTTATTTAACATTACTAGGAACTATAATTTCACGTGCAGTGAGATCTTAATTTTTTTTATTAGTTATAAAAACTAGAACTAGAATAGAATGTGCCAATGATCATATTTAGTAAGTCTTAAATTACTAGTTTATTATGTCACTGAAATATGTTACAACATTTAGGTAACATTCTAGAAATATAATTAAAGCCTTTCTGCAGCATTTGATTAAAATTAATTCAGAGTCCACTAAGAGTATAATAACATTTAGTGTCAATCATTTTAAAAGTGTTCTGTGTCATAAGGAGGAAAGCTATTATCAGGTCTAAGATTTAGTAGAAGTGTCAAGCAAGTAAATAGCCTGTCATACTTCTGTTAATACTGATTAAACTCTAAGGCACCTGCCCCTTTTATAAATGGAAGAGAAGAGGTAAAATGAGCTGAGCTGGGTGAATATTTGCCTAATACTTGAGCAACTCAAAGGCACTTAGTCTGGAACAATGGAAGGCACATTCTCAGATATCAGAGAATCACACAGTTTGTCATCCAGTGCTGTGATTTTATTTTATCCCCTTCATCCTCCTTCCTGTCCTTCTGATAAGCTTTAATACAATCTGCTAGTACTACTACCTCAACTCTATTGCCCCAGTCTTGCAAAAGTTCTTCTCAATCTTTGCTTCCTTCTCACCTCTGACGATACCACCTCTGATCCAGGTTTACTCTTCACATCTCTATCTTTATATATGTTACTACTACAAATATTTTTCTGATTACTAGTATTGTCTCTATTTGGCCTAGATTGAATTTGAGCCACTTGCACGTTCTCCCCCTCCCCACCCCACCCCGCTCAAAACTTAAAGCTCATTGTCAGCACGTTGGTGGCAATGGAGCCTGAGGGATCTGACAATCTTCCAAATTAGTATCTCATACATTTTTTTTAAAAAGAGAGAAAAAATGGATCCTTGTGGAGTCTTCAATTGAGGACTCTTGGGGAGGAATTGCCTTCCAAACTTTCTGCAATCTGGCCAAGGAATGAGGGAAGTCACCTTAGTAGTTAAGACGTTTTTTTCCTTATCTAGCAAGATCCAACCTTGACAGCCTTATACCTGTCCATATCCCACCTCCCTTTCTCCTGCTTCCTCTCTACTCCCAGCTCCATCTGTTCTACTTGGCTTCATTCCTACTGTTTAATACCAGATGTTAGGCAAGAGCATTAAAAATTATCATTACCTTTTAAATTCAACTTCTTTTATTGCTGCTAGGAACATTTTTATAACATATCCACAAACTGTACCATGGGAATCCAGCATTATGTATCTGATGTTATAAATGCACATTTTACCCTAGTTTTTTTAAACAGAAAGTATGTAAACTAGACAAACTGGAAGAATGCGTAGCTGTTTGCATTTTCCAAACCTTATTGCTATGAAGCATCTTTTGCAATAAATGAAGTGTCAGCATATCACATGTGCATCTGCCCTCATTCTTGTATCAGATGTTTCTGGTACAATGATTACCATTAGTGAGATCATAGACCCAACTTCAAAAATAAATTTAAAAATGTATACAAAAATTGTGCATAGTTTTTGCATGATCATCATTCTCTGTCATTGTCTTCTTAGGTTGTAGGCTCTCTCATGGATCAGATATGTCTCCCTATTTATGAGGACAGGGTTTAGCAGATTGTAAGTGCTATTGGATAATAATACCAGAAATCCCTGAGCTAAGAATTTCCACTCCTATATATGTTTAGATCATGACCTTTGGTTCCAAAGGCACTTGATCCAAAGGAGAGTCTTCTTCAGCCACAAGCAATAGAAGCACTTTCTTCAGGCTCAAGTGATGACAAAATGATAAATATGGATAGATCTGACTGTCCTCCAGTGGTGCACATTCAGGAGTCAGAACACATTACAACAGTTTGCCTCTCCGAATTCCATCATACAGATTCCATATATTGAACATTTTATATAATTTTCTTAATAAGTAAAATAGTCATTTCTGTGGGAAATGTATCAGTGACTTTATTATGTAGTATTAACAATAATACTGCTTGAGACTGCCCAAAAATTCAATTTTTAAGTAAAAATTGTTTGAGTTAAATGTTTAAATTCAGTTAAGCAATCCGTAACTACTCAGATTTTAGACTAAGAAATTTCTTCATAACATATTACACACAACAGACCAAAGGATTGAGCCAACTCCCACTGAGTTCAATAAGTATCTTTTCTGTTGGCAACAAGGTCAGCTCGAGCAATATTTTTATACTCTTCCCTGGTCATATGTCCAAGCTTCCACTTCTTGTAAGCTTCTTTTTTATGTTTAAGATCCGCTAGGATTTCACCATTAAGCCAAGCTGGTCGCCTGCCATATTTACTATTCTTTCGACTCATCGGGATGGTTTGTCCCTGTAACCTCAAATTCAATAATGAATAAAATGGAAAATTGGTCAAAAGGAATTTAAAAATCAAATGGTACCCAACTCTTGAAGAGTCCATAAAAAGGATGACTGTACATCAAATAATGCCCTACAGATAATTATCACATGTAAAGAGCCTAATTCTGCTGTCATTTATACCACTCTAAGCTCCCAGTTCAAAGCTCATTGAAGTCACTTAATAGGAGTCTTTGCACTGATTTCAATGACTTTTGGATTAGGTCCTAAATTCGAAGTAACTCCATCTGTAAATTGTAAGACCAGAAAGTACCATTGTGACTTCCTGCATAACACAGGCCCTGGAAGTTAGTGTCCCAAAACAAAAACTGCTCCACTAGTTTTACATTTTGAGGGCCAGATTTTCTGGTCTGCGGTAGATGCAGGACCAGAGAAGGGAGGAAAGCTAAGGTTCTTGTGATGAAATATGGTATTTTTGTTATATGAGTTAAAATATATTTGCTTTTTCTCTGAGCAGTGTAAGATTTATAATTGTGGCCTATACAGACATTTTTTGCCAAAGTGTTGGAGTTTTTTTAAGACTTGCTATGTTATTCAGTTAAATGTCTAACAGATACCAAAAATCTTACCCCAGACCAATCATTAGCAATGACATACTTCCATCCTCTCCTTTCTTCTCTCCAGAACCTAACAACACTGGCATATTAGCCAACATTGTCAGGGATGCACTCCTCCCCTACCCCAGGCTCTGAGTGTCCCTAGCCTCTGATTGCCAGAAGCTGGGAATGGACAACAAGGGATGGATCACTCAATGATTGCATTTTCTGTTAATTTCCTCTGAAGCACCTGGCATTGGCAATTATCAGAAGACAGGATACTGGGCTAGATGGACCAATGGTCCGATTCAGTATGGACATTCTCATATTCTAAAAGGTTTTTTTCCATTTTACAAAGCTTTTGTACATGTCTTTATGATTCTCTGTTGGTATAATGTCTGAGAAATTAAAGCTGGAGACACCTTGTTCAGGAGAGAGCTTGACGAAAATGTAATTTTGGGATATTTGAATGTGAATGGTGTAATTTGGATTTCAAAATGGGAGCAGACAGTTTGGTTTTCAAAGGGTAGTTTGGGGCAAGTTGTGCTGCATCACTTTTAAAAAAATAGCTATGGCTATAAAATATAATGCAATGCATAACATGGGATTCTGTTCTGTGAAGAAGGTTTACTGGGAAGAGACGGGATCCTCCTGACCAAGAAGGGGTGCATCTTTGAGCATTGACTCACACGCCTAGAAGGGAAACTAGGTTCAAAGGGGTCAGATGACAAAAGCAGACCTTAGCAGAATACCGAGCACACAATTTGTATTGCTGAGGTCAATAAAAAAAACCGCAATGAACAACTTCCATTCTTGGTAGGTATACAGCAAATCAGATAGTATCCAAGTATTACTCAGATCATACTTCCAGCATGTGCCCCTGACAGTTATCAGCTTTATATACTTCTGTAATACATTGCTTCTTTCCATGTAATGAATTCATGGCCATATTTAGCATAGTTCACAAGCACTCATTGCATTTGCTAGTTAATGAGCACAGGGAATAGAACTCAACCTTTTGCACCAGCAAACACAGGTCTCTTATACTTGAGCTAATAGAAAACATCCTGTAACTATCAATTTATATGCCTTTTGTAAGTGAGTCACTAGTGGGAAGGATCTTAGTGGGGGGAGAAATAACATGGGGAAATAACATGGGGAATAGCCCCCCAATCTGAAGCAAATACTCACCAGCAACCACACACCACACAACAGAACCACTAACCCAGGAACCTATCCTTGCAACAAAGCCCGTTGCCAACTCTGTCCACATATCTATTCAGGGGACACCATCATAGGGCCTAATCACATCAGTCACACTATAGAGGCTCGTTCACCTGCACATCTACCAATGTAATATATGCCATCATGTGCCAGCAATGCCCCTCTGCCATGTACATTGGTCAAACTGGACAGTCTCTACGTAAAAGAATGAATGGACACAAATCAGACATCAAGAATTATAACATTCAAAAACCAGTCGGAGAACACTTCAATCTCTCCGGTCACTCGATTACAGACCTGAGGGTGGCTAGCCTTCAACAAAAAAACTTCAAAAACAGACTCTAACGAGAGACTGCTGAATTGGAATTAATTTGCAAACTGGATACAATTAACTTAGGCTTGAATAGAGACTGGGAATGGATGAGTCATTACACAAAGTAAAACTATTTCCCCATGGTATTTCTCCCCCCCACCCCATCCCCCACTGTTCCTCAGATGTTCTTGTTAACTGCTGGAAATAGCCTACCTTGCTTGTCACCATGAAAGGTTTTCCTCCTTTCCCCCCCTGCTGCTGGTGATGCCTCATCTTAAGTGATCACTCTCCTTACAGTGTGTATGATAAAACCCATTGTTTCATGTTCTCTGTGCGTGTATATAAATCCCCCCTCTGTATTTTCCACCAAATGCATCCGATGAAGTGAGCTGTAGCTCACGAAAGCTTATGCTCAAATAAATTTGTTAGTCTCTAAGGTGCCACAAGTACTCCTTTTCTTTTGCTTGATAAAACAGTCTTCTTTAACTCTGCAAACAAGTTCTAGAGGTTCAGATACGAATGCCCCCTGCCAATAAATATTCAAATCACAAATTCCTAAACTTCTCAGACCCACTAGAAATATATATGTGGTAATTTTCCTTTCCTATGAGTATGATATTGTTTTTCTTACTGTCTTGATCTCTTTCACTTTATGACTTGCTTACTACACACTATGTTACACTACATAGGGCTTGTCTACAGAGTGCTGCAATGCACACTATGTGGGTGTGATTTCTAAAGTACACTAATGTGTTGCACACTAACTGGTCCACACTGACCCTGCAGGTGTGCACTAAAAGTTCCGAAGTGCACTTTCACATAGCAACTTTTAGTGCACACGTGAAGGATCCACATGGATCAATTAGTGTGCAACATATTAGTGCACTTTAGAAATCACAACCTTATAGGACACATTGCAACACTGTGTAGACAAGCCCATAGATTCTGCTCTATTCCTAAGAGCTTCTGTATCATTCCAGAAGATAGAACTGTGTCATTTTGAGAACACTCTTTTTGCATTCTTTCCAAACCCTGGAATTCTTGTCTTAAAAGGATTAGGTTCCTTAGTACAAATTTTGACTGGACTTTCATTCATAGAGGTCCATGGCTAGGGCTTCTAGGTACTATAGTAATATAAATGATAAATAATAATAGATGCATCTATTGGTGCATATACAGCAAACATCAAAGAAAGAAAATCAGGAAACTGCATGTGTAAATAAAGAGACACCTATAGTATCCACTTCCATGTGCAATTATCCAATGTGCATGTAAAAACAGACTTTGGTGCAGATGGATTTGAGTGTACTGTGAAACTTAAAAAATTTGGTCCTCAGAGACCATTACTAGAATTTAAATGCACTTAAGACATATTTATCTGAACTGACTTTTAAACTGTGCTCTCATTTGCAATGCATTTTTAATTGTCCGCTTAAACAGTGCCTTTGAAATATCATTTATAGTACTCTAATTGCCAGGCTTAAAGAAGAAATAAAAAAAATGCAATGAATCCCCCAACACCTAATTTCAACTTTAGGCCTCAGCATATAAGGAGGTGACTTTTCAAGGGAATATAAAACCTCACACCCATGAATTTAGAGTATTTCCCCACAAACCCACACTGTAATTGTCAGTACTAGCCTTGACAACCAAAGTAGCTTAAAAATATCTCAGCTGAAATTGTGAAATTGTTAGCTGGTTGTCACTTATTCTATAGTTTATTTCTAGATTTACTTCCTACAAATGTTTAATTTGTATTTGAAAAGCAAAACAAATTTGACTGTTAGAAAGTATAAATTTAGTTTCTTCCCTTTATTTGTAAGTGTCTAAGGCAGACCATTTCTTCCTATATGTTTGAATAGCTACTTGTAAAATGGGGCACTAATCCTCACTGGGGCTAGCACTATAGAAATAATACACTAATAAGCCAATTGTTAGTGGCTGAAGTTAGTTTCATATGCCTTTCTGCTTTCAGTAAAATACATAAGATGAAATGTTATCAACAGTTCATAATTTAAAAGAGTCATCAAGCAAACATGAAAAGTACATGTGAAAATGTCAGTGAAGAAAAACTGACAAGACCAACATTTAAAAGAAAGTATCAGAAGGGTAAATCGTGTTAGTCTGGATCTGTAAATGCGGCAAAGAGTCCTGTGGCACCTTATCGATTAACAGACGTATTGGAGCATAAGCTTTCATGGGTGAATACCCACTTCGTTGGATGCCTGTAGTGGAAATTTCCAGAGGCAGGTATAAATATGCAAGCAAGAATCAGGCTAGGGATAGAATTTTTTTTGCTGCAGGATGGTTTCTTGGAAGATCTTCACGAAGCATTCTCAAAACTATGATACCCACGTGAAGAAATAAAGAAACAGATCAATAGAGCTAGATGTGTACCCAGAAGCCTCCTGCCGCAAGACAAGCCCAAGAAAGAAACCAACAGAACTCCACCGGCCATCACATACAGTCCTCAGCTAAAACCTCTCCAATGCATCAGTGATCTACAACCCATCCTGGACAACAATCCTTCACTTTCACTCGGCCTTGGGAGGCAGGCCAGTCCTCGCACACAGACAACTCACCAACCTGAAGCATATTTTCACCAACAACTACACACCGCACCATAGTAACTCTAACTCAGGAACCAATCCATGCAACAAACCTCAATGCCAACTCTGCCCACATATCTACACCAGCGACACCATCACAGGACCTAACCAGATCAGCCACACCATCACTGGTTCATTCACCTGCATGTCCACCAATGTAATATATGCCATCATGTACCAGCAATGCCCCTCTGCTATGTATATTGGCCAAACTGGACAGTCCCTACATAAAAGGATAAATGTACACAAATCAGATATTAGGAATGGCAATATACAAAAACCTGTAGAGGAACACTTCAACCTCCCTGGACACACAATAGCAGATTTAAAGGTAGCCATCCTGCAGCAAAAAAAATTTCAGGACCAGACTTCAAAGAGAAACTGCTGAGCTTCAGTTCATTTGCAAATTTGACACCATCTTCTCAGGATTAAACAAAGACTGTGAATGGCTAGCCAACTACAAAAGCAGTTTCTTCTCCTTGGTGTTCACACCTCAACTGCTAGAAGAGAGCCTCATCGGGCCTCATCCTCCCTGATTGAACTAATCTCGTTATCCCCAGCCTGATTCTTGCTTGCATATTTATACCTGCCTCTGGAAATTTTCACTACATGCATCCGACGAAGTGGGTATTCACCCATGAAAGCTCATGCTCCAATATGTCTGTTAGTCTATAAAGGTGCCACAGGACTCTGCCGCATTTAAAAGAAATCTATTTAAGTGACTTTCTGCAACCTTATGGACCCTTTCCAGCTTCCAATACCTATTAGCAACTCTGGCAGTGGGTTTGTAGGCATTATTCACAAACAGTGTATATTAAGCACACTAATTAATAATACTTTTTACTGATATAGCTCCTCTGATTCAAGGCTCTGCAAGTGATTTACCAGCATTAATGAGTGAAGCTTCACAATATATCTTTCAGTTAGGCAAATATTACAGCTGTAAAATACTGCAAAAAAGAATTAATGAATAAAAGCAGCAATTTAAGTCCACTGTTATTTATGGAATCATTTCTGTTATTTGTGGAACATTTCCATATGAAAATGTTTCTTTGGATGCATTCAGTCAAAATTGTAATTCATATGTGTGAATTGAAATCATAATGCTGTATCTAGGTGTTTTGTCCCTCGGACTCACAGTGACAGGCTGACTAGAGTCAATGTGGCTAAATAAAGGATTCTGCATGATAGAGTGGAGTCCAGGCACTGGGAAGTGATTATATATGATTAAACAAGTATCCTGCCTCTTTGCCCAAAGTACCTGATGCAAAGGCATTTCTCAGCTATAGTCCAACATAAAAGAGTTAAGGCTTGTGCTAACTGAAGTCCAAACTCCAAGCCTGGAGAATATTAGCTTTGTTAGTTTTAGACCTAGTTGTCCAGAGAACAGGAGTAACTAATACATAATTCTCATCCAAATAATAACTCTGAACATCCTGTTCTGGTTTATAATCTTTAGGACAAGGAGGTGGTTTTTTTCCTCATTCCTGAAAGGAAAGCATGCTGTTTCACTAATCCTTATTAGACAATTACAGATGTCTGTCCTCTGATGGTTCCATTTTATTGTAATACTGGCAGCTTCAGCAGATATGCTTCTTTAGACAAGGGATTAAACCTATCCCTGTACAACCTTAGTTGGGATGTTACCATACAACCCAGCTCACCAGCTAATCCATAAAACTACTACCCTTCTTCATCATATCTCTCCTAAAGACTGACACAGCCACAACCTATGTAAGAAATCAGCAAAGTAACAACAGCTTGGTTGAAGGGCAAATAAGGTTGGTCAACCCTTGCTTTATCTATTTTCTTTACATTCAAACAAAACAATATATAAAAACTGAATATATTCGCACTTCATATTTTAATTGTCATCTTAGAATGTAAAGATCACCCAGACAAAGACTATATCTTAATATGGTGCTTAGAACAATCTTGATTGAGGTCTCCGGATTATACTGCAATATACATGTTAAATAACAGATTCTGTGACTCAGCTAGTCTAAAGTTAATAACATTACTAAATAATGCATGATATTTAGAGAATCAAGAAAGACCCATAGGAGATCTTAACACAAACATAAGGCAAGAAAAAAATCTTCCAAAACATGGAAACAAAATTTAAAAGTCAGGGCATGAGTTGTACTACGGTCTCCTTTTAACACTGTCGTTACCTAGGGAGAATTTACAAGATCTTGGGAAAATTAGGCATACAACTTCTTTTGGTTTAAAAAGCTCTCCAAATTTGTGAGCCTCAGAAAAGTTTAATTGAAATCAGTGAAGGAATCTCAAAGGAAAATAACTGTGCTTTTATAAAAGTATCTTTATCCTGGGTTCACAAAGACTTTTTGCCTTTGACATGGTCTCAAAACAACTGACTGTCCCACTGGAGATGTATACCTACCCATTGCTATCAGCTTTGCCTTTTCAACCTGAGCCGACTGGGTGCAAAGACAGCAAGTGTGCATATTATTTCAACAGAACCAAAAGGGCTTATTCAACAGAGTTCAGATCTTTCTGCAGCTTTAGTTTCACCTTCAGACTTTCAGCACTGAAATGCTACTCTGGCTGAATAGTCAAGGCCCCTTGAATATCGCAATGTCACCGACAGTTGTACTTTGCTTCAAAATAGCCTGCTTTATTTGCTCTGTCCAAAACATGATGCCATCTCTATCTGCCCAGTATTCAAGATCCACACAGACATGCAATGACAGGTTAGTTATCCTGTTTGCAAAATTAATGAATAATTCAAAATTCATCCCTCATTAAAAAAAATCCAGTGCTGGCCTCTCTTCTATTCCTGTTGCTCTATGTCCATTATTTTGTCTGTCTTTCCCCCACAAGGAAGAATTGTGAGTCCCTTGTGTTTTCTCCCAAGCTACTATCCTTACACAGAGAGGATGGGAGGAAAGGAAGGGACACTCCACTTAACCCAGAAAAATAGTGGTGTGATCATTTGGTCACCTGTGCCCCTGATTGAGAACCACAAGAAAAAGGTAGGGAACCAGATCCACAGCTCTCGGTCCAGCTGTTTTGCACTGCACAGGCTGGAAAGCAGGTTTTATATACTGTACAGATAGCATCTCATCCAAAATGGATTATAGAGCAATACTGACTTGGCTGTTTAAACATTTTAAGGTCTTCAGGATGCTCTGTTAAATTGGAGGCACATTATTATTAGTGCTGATGCACACCAAGGTATTATTCAGCAATGTTCTTCCTGCACCTATCTAACCATTTCTGGATCTGCAGCATTTTATTTTTTGTTTGTTTACTGCATGGTTTCTCTCTAGCTTTTATGTGCGTTTCTCAAGATTCCTTGCTCTGCAAGGCAACGTAGCAGCTTGAACTTACTATGAGAAATCCCACGATTCAAGGTAAAAAGTGGCCTCAGGTTTTATTTCAATTCTAATGATCAAAGAAGCTCAGGATAGTTCCATGTAGCTCCCCAAAAAGAATCTTATGGGTAAATGTGCTGTAATTTTGTTCTTGACGGTGCTTTACTATCTACCCTGGAGCAAAATCAAGCAGTTTTTCTTCTTCATTTATTTACAATTAATGTGTAGAAGTATACAGTACCGTTGTATCGTGCAATGGGATAATGCATCCCATGTAATGAAGATTTTGCAGCAAGATGTTCTGAGGTACCTGGAAATATGACTCATTTTCACTGGACAAAAATGAGGGAATAGAAGGAACATTTCTTTCTTAGCTTATTCTGTCACTACAGTACCATACATTTAAGTTTTCATTATTATTGTACATTATTATTCTTACAGACAGATGCTTTCAGTATGTGCTAGCAGTCCTTCAGAGGCACTATTCCTTTACATGAAGCCACTGTTATAGCTGTCAGTCATTATTCACATTATCTAAAAGACAGACTACATTTTTAATTAGGACTGCCACATTTATAACTGTTATCCTCATTTCAGACAGTTGGAACTCTTTATAGACAATGTTTTAATGGAAAATTGTGACACTCTTTCCAACAAATATTCTAAGAAAATATGTTTAAGCTTTCTGTTTGATCTAAACTTTATTGTACAGTTCAAAAGATATGTCCGGGACACATACCTGGACAATAAACTATTCCAAGGAAAGAAATTGTCCATGAAACGTGGTAAGATAGTTAATCATTTAGAATTTGTTTTCAAGATTAAGCAGTCACCAAAATATTGGTACCAAAAGCAATAAAGATTTTACTTCTTGTTGATCTCAGACTTAGACTGTCTAAAACTATGAACTTTTTAAATGTTCAGAACTTTAAATCTTTCAAACTGATTTTTCTCAAACATGGCTTGTTTTGTAGATTGATTCATACTCAAATTAAGGCAAGTCTGGATATTCTCTGTTTGTAAGGTTGTAAAAGACATTCTAGATAGTATTATATATTTAAGAACATAAGAACTGACATGCTGGGTCAGACCAATCACCCTTCTGGTCCAGAATCCTGTCTCTGACAAGTGACCAGTACCAGAGCTTCACGGGGGAGTATATAGAACAGGGCAATTTTGAAGAGATACACTCCTGACTTTCCCTCCCAGCTTGTCTGTCTGTCAAAGGTTTAGGGTCACCCTGAGCACGGGGTTAAATCCCTGACCATCCTGGCTAATAGTCTTTGATGGACCTATTCTCCATGAACATATCTAGTTCTTCCTTGAATCCAGTTATATTTTTCGCCATAAAAACATCCCATTTAAATGAGTTCCACAGGGTAATTGTGCGTCTGGAAAAGTACCAGTACTTCCTTTTTTTTTTTGTATTAAACCTGCTGCCTATGAATTTAATCAAGTGATCCTTGGTATTTGTATTGTGGAAAAGGCTAAATAGCACGTTTTGTCCACACTATTCATGATTTTATAGATATCTATCATTATCACCCTTTAATTGTCTCTTTTCTAAGCTGAACAGCCCTAATCTTTTTAGTCTCTCCTTGTATGGAAGCTCTTCCATACCATTGATCATCTTGGTTGCCCTTCTCTGAAACTTTTCTACTTCCATTATATCCTTTTTGAGATGGGGCAACCAGAACTGGACACAGTATTCAATGTGTGGGTGCACCATGGATTTATATAACGACATTATGGTATTTTCTGTGTTATTTTCTATTCATTTCCTAATAGTTCTTAATGTTCTTTTAACCTTTTTTGACCAGAGCAGAGTTAGAGTTTTCAGAAGAATATCCATGATGATTCCAAGATGTCTTTCTTGAGTGGTAACAGCTAATTTAGAAACCATCATTCTATATGTGGAATTGAGATTATTTTTTCTAATGTACATTACTTTGCATTTATCAATGTTGAATTTCATCTGCCATTTTGTTGCCTAATCACCCAGCTTTGTGGAATCCCCCTTTAACGTATCATAATCATTTTTGGACTTAACTACCTTGAATAATTTTGTATCATCTGTAGACTTTGCTACTTCATTGTTTGCTCCCTTTTCCAGATTACTAATGAACATGTTGAACAGTGCAGTTCCCAATACAGACCCGTTGTTCACCTCTCTCCATTGTGAAAATAGACTACCCTTTGCTTCCTGTCTTTTAACCAGTTACTGATCCATGAGAGGACCTTCCACCTTATCCAATGACTGCTTAGCTTCCTTAAGAGACTTTGGTAAGGAACCTTGTCAAAGGCTTTCTAAAAATCTAAGTACACTATAGTGACTGGATCATCCTTATCCATATGTTTGTGGACACCCACAAAGAATTCTAATAGATTGGTGAGGCATTCCTTCCTCTTACATAAGCCATGTTGACTTTTCCCCAGCAAATCGTGTTCATGGTGTGTCTGATAATTCTGTTCTTGACTATATTTTCAACCAATTTGCCTAGTCCTGATATTAGGTTCATCAGCCTTTAACTACCAGGATCACCTCTATATCAGCCTAATCTAAGAAGGGATGAAGCAAAGCAAGGGTCACAAGTCTGTTCTGCACGTCTGATAATCAGGCCTTAAAAGTCACAAGTTGAGCTCTCAAAATTAGTGGACACTTTTGAAAGTGTAGGATATAGTGTTAATGGTCTGACACCTGGTCAGCATATTCATTGTGAGATGGGCCAGCTTTCCCCCACAACTCCCTAAAACAACAGATGTGCTAGCTTCACATTGAGCAAGAGGATTGTGGGACTGTGGATAAGTAAGCAGGTAATATTACCTCTGTTTTACAGATGAGAAAACTTGGACACAGTGTGACTGAATGACTTGCCTAGCGGTCAAGGCATGCAAATTCTCCACAAGAGGGAGCAACTGGTTCCAATGGGTGGAGATTTAATTTATTAATGCAACGCTGTAAAATACATAGGTTTTTTTTCCCTAGAGTGTTAAGAAGTATAAGGCATCAGAAAGCAAGACAGTGAGAGCACAATAACAACAGCACCCAGCTGCTATGGCGATTGGTACTATGGGCAGGACTTTCAAAAACAGTATCCCAAATTTAGACTCGTGAACCATGTTTAGGTGCTTAAATAAAGAATTAAGGGCCTAAGGAGGAGATATCTGAGCTATTAGCGATTATCTTCAAAAAGTCATGGAAAATGGGTGAGATTCCAAAGTTCTGGGAAAGGGCAAATCATAGAATCATAGAAGATTACAGTTGGAAGAGACTGCAGGAGGTCCTCTAGTCCAACCCCCTGGTCAAAGCAGGACCAACCCTAACTAAATTATCCCAGCCAGAGCTTTGTCAAGCCAGGCCTTAAAAACCTCTAAGGATGGAGATACAATCAGCTCTATAGCTAACCCATTCCAGTGCTTCATCACCCTCCTAGTGAAATTGTTTTCTCCTAATGTCCAACCTAGACCTCCTGCATTGCAACTTGAGCCCATTGCTTCTTGTTCTGTCATCTGGCACCACTGAGAACAGCCTAGCTCCAATCTCTTTGGTACCCTACTTCAGGTATCATAGAATATCATGGTTGGAAGGGACCTCAGGAGGTCATCTAGTCCAACCTCCTGCTCAAAGCAGGACCAATCCCCAACTAAATCATCCCAGCCAGGGCTTTGTCAAGCCTGACCTTAAAAACCTCTAAGAGAGGAGAATCCACATTCCAGTGCTTCACCACCCTCCTAGTGAAAAAGGTTTTCCTAATAGCCAACCTAAACCTCCCCTAATGCAACTTGAGACCATTACTCCTTGTTCTGTCATCTGTTACCACTGAGAACAGTCTAGATCCATCATCCTCTTTGGAACCCCCTTTCAGGTAGTTGAAAGCAGCTATCAAATCCCCCCTCATTCTTCTCTTCCTCAGACTAACTAATCCCAGTTCCCTCAGCCTCTCCTCATAAATCATGTGTTCCAGCCCCCTAAGAATTTTGTTGCCCTCTGCTCCGCCTTCCAATTTTTCACACCCTTCTTGTAGTGTGGGGCTCAAAACTGGACAAGTACTCCAGATGAGGCCTCACCAATGCCAAATAGAGGGGAATGATCACGTCCCTCGATCTGCTGGCAATGCTCCTACTTATACAGCCCAAAATGCCATTAGCTTTCTTGGAAATAAGGGCACATTGTTGACTCATATCTAGCTTCTCATCCACTGTAACCCTAGGTCGTTTTCTGCAGAACTGCTGCCTAGCCGCTCAGTCCTTAGTCTGTAGCAGTGCATGGGATTCGTGTGTCCTAAGTGCAGGACTCTGCACTTGTCCTTGTTGAACCTTGTCAGATTTCTTTTGGCCCAATCCTCTAATTTGTCTTGGTCCAGATAATATGTCTGTATCATATCCCATTCCTACCATGCAGCGTGTCTATCTCTCCTCCCAGTTTAGTGTCATCTGCAAACTTGCTGAGGGTGCAATCTATACCATCCTCCAGATCATTAATGAAGATATTGAACAAAACCATCCCCAGGACCGACCTTGGGGCACTCTTCTTGATACCAGCTGCCAACTAGACATGGGGCCATTGATCACTACCCATTAAGCCCGACGATCTAGCCAGCTTTCTGTCCACCATATAGTCCATTCATCTAGCCTATACTTCTTTAACTTGCTGGCAAGAATACTATGGGAAACCATATCAAAAGCTTTGCTAAAGTCAAGGAATAACACGTCCACTGCTTTTCCCTCATCCACAGATCCAGTTATCTCATCATAGAAGGCATTTAGGTTAGTCAGACATGACTTGCCCTTGGTGAATCCATGCTGATTGTTCCTGATCACTTTCCTCTCCTCCCAGTGCTTCAAAATGGATTCCTTGAGGACCTGCTCCATGATTTTTTCTGTATATATATATATATATATATATATATATATATATATATATATATATAGTGACAATCTATAAAAAGGGGAATAAGGACAACCAAGAGTATTACAGACCAGTCAGCTTAATTTCAGTACCCAGAAAGATTTTGGAGCAAATAATTAATCAATCAGTTTGCATTCCCCACTATATCCAAAAAGTGTCAAGACTCAGGGCTAGTCTACACTAGAATTGCGCTATGCCAATGGGGGAGAGCTCTCCCATCGACATAGTTACTCAACCTCCCCAAGCGGCAGTAGCTATGTCTGGAGGAAAGTTTCTCCTGACAGCGCTGTCCACAAAGGTGCTTAGATCGGTGTAAGTTTCATTGCTCCAGGGGGTGGATTTTGCACACCCCTGAGCCACTTAAGTTATACTGAAGTAAGTGCTAGAGTGTACAAGTCCTCAAAGTAGTAAACAGAAAAGAGTGAGCACAAATGCTTTTTCCCACTTTTAAATATATTGAACTGTGACAGCATGTAAAAAGGGGTGACAAAGCAGCATTTCCATGTAGCTTTCAATATTAAACTTAAGTACCACTCTGGGTTTAAGAGAGCATGGCCCTTTAAAGCCTCATCCTGAGGCAGAGGAAGTACTGGTTGTTCCAGGGAGAAGGAGAGTGGAGAGCCGGGGTACTGGAACTATTTTTAAAGTGGGGGTGCTGAGAGCCATTGAAGCAAATTGT
This sequence comes from Dermochelys coriacea, assembly GCF_009764565.3. NCBI lineage: Eukaryota > Metazoa > Chordata > Testudines > Dermochelyidae > Dermochelys > Dermochelys coriacea. The sequence continues at coordinate 300,909,108 of NC_050068.2, forward strand.
AAACCCTGTTTATAATAACAACCACTTCAAGCCAGCGGGTGCTACAGTTCCAGCACCTATGGTGGAGAGAGCGCAACAGCAATAGAGCGTGTGTGTCTGGCACTCCAGACAAGTGCCTACAACATGCAGACCCTCATGGAGCAAAGCAGCCAAGAACCAGCCTGAAGCCTGAGAGGCACAGAGCAGCCAACCAGGGACATCCCAGAATGGGAGCCAGGAGGAGTACCATGCCAGGAAGGAATCAGTACCACCCAGAGCTGTCTGGGGATTTGGGTACTGGGGCTTGTGACTTTGCATTGGGAATATGGAGGGAGGCTGTAGCTAGTTAAGTGGGAGGCTGTCACGCTGTGTGGGTTTGCAGAAGGCGGTGGAAAATGCAAAGGCAACCTTTTCTGCACTTAATTAAACCCTGCTGCTCCATCTTTGGCTACATGCCATTAATTTTTCACTCAGAGCACATTTATTGTGCTGTATTTTGAGCTACAGATGGCTTTGTTAATGACAAAGGAAGCCTATTCACTGCAAGAAATAGGGAGCTATACATTTTTTACTGTTCTTAATTTTCTCTAATAATGTAAATCTTAACTATCCTGATGAACAATAATAATATTAATAGCATACTAAGCCATCGCTAATTGAGATGTGCTCATAATCAAATATCCACTGGCTGCCACCAGCAAATATTTTTCACTTGACTGAAATTCAAGACACAAATACCTGACTTTGTGAGAGGTACTAAGCGGAGGCAGGAGAGATGGAATTCACCTACACAATTTTGGTGCTATGCCAATACATGCCCACTGTGGGTGCTGCACCAGCCCAGAGGTTTGAATGGCAACTTCTGTCACTCCATTACCCCCTCCATGTTACTGGAGCCACTGGATTTTCATAGTCATCATCCCATGACATCTTTGCTGCCCTACTCAGCATCAGGGTTCATATTGCAGAGTGTATTTCTTAGCAGCAAAGTGTATTTTTACAGCGTAATACACAGTAACTATGACTGTCTACAGATAGCAAAAGATAACCACACCATCCTTAAAAAAAATCATCTAGAACTGATTATTTTGCTTACTCCTTTTTTTCCCCTCACAAACATTTGGCTGCATTCATGTGATGCTGCTGGGATGTTGATAGAAACAATTGTTTTGAATCAATTTTGCCTTTTTTTCTTCACGTGGCCAAATGGAGAATTAATTTACAGCAAGTATTTCCATTGCCACTATAAATCCTCTGAGTCTACCCATTTTTTTTGCATTTTACAATCCTTTATTTAAAGAGACTCTACTTAAGTAGCAAACTAAGTAACCATGGTTACCAAAACATCTCTGGGAAGGCATCTGGGAAAACCCACCTGATGAGCATGACGGCTGCTGCTTTTAATTTTTTTTTTTTTTTTAAGCATTCCAGGAGTGATTTGTTTTTTATTCACGTATGTAACTATCGTGTCCTCATGGCCAAAACGGAGACTCCTCTGTAGGTGGCTCAGGCCAAGAAAGGAGTGCAGAAGGGAAAGTCCCTTCCAGCGGCACCTGTTCCAACCCCCCCCCCCGGTATAAACATATACACATGCATAGATTGGACTACAGGACAACGGATATAGGAAAGGAAAATATTTATTCAGAGAGGGATGAATGGAGGAAAAACAACACGGGGAGAATCTGGAGCGAGCAGTAAAACATGGTTACATACATGAGGATCCACAAGCCAAGTAGTACCACAATATAAAAGGGTAGACACAGATCTAGATTCAGAGTTTAGGAATCCTGGGCAGAGTTCCAGTCCAGCAGTGAGTCTTGGGTGCTCCTAGTAATCTTTGACACCAGTAAACTTTCCCCAACAAACCCTTCTGATCATAGAATCATAGAATATAAAGGACCTCAGAAGGTCATCTAGTCCAACCCCCTGCTCAAAGCAGGACCAATCCCCAACTAAATCATCCCAGCCAGTCTTTGTCAAGACTGATCTTACAAACCTCAAAGGAAGGAGATTCCACCACTTCCCTAGGTAACGCATTCCAGTGTTTCACCACCTTCCTAGTGAAAAACTTTTTCCTAATATCCAACCTAAATCTCCCCCACTGCAACTTGAGACCATTACTCCTCATTCTGTCATCTGCTACAATCAAGTGTTGCCCATGCTAGTCCTTGGAGATGGGTTCTCATAAAGGCCAGCCAATTTCTTCTTCACTTTGCCCTTTTTCTCCAAATAGCCTTTTCACCTTTATACGTTAGAATTCTCCAGGCAGACTTTTTCCTGCCGTGCTATATCCTCACTCTGAGGGAGAAGGCATCATGGAAGCTTGTCCACTTTTCCAGCTCATTCCCATTAGTTGTGTGAGAGAGGAGCTCTGTTCTGACCACTGTGCAAGGCTCCTGTGCTGGGCTTTTAAAAGAACAGTAATGGTGTTCTTTCTCCTCACCCTCACCTCCCAAGTACTGCTTCCTCTGGGCTTGCTTCCTTTCTACCCATATCTCTTATTTCCCAGATTCTTGCCTACATCATACCTCCCAAGTCTTAAAGGCCATGAGTACAGAACGGGGTGAGCTAAGGGATAGCCTAACCCTGTCACAAGTGGGTTTAATTAGGAGGGGATATGCTAAATGGAAAGAAAAGGGAATGGAAGGGGGAGAAGGCAGGGGAGGAGAGGGTAAGAAGAGCAGGTGTGGAGTGAAACTAAGGTGAAGAGACTGAGCGATTGGGCAAGGATGTTGGAGCAAACAGCAAATCAGCACAGGACAGAGAAAGTGCAGTCAAAATTGTAGAAAGTTATCTGAAAGCCCAGAGGTCCCTGCTTTGGTTGTTTCTGCAGCTACCAGCTGAAGTCCCTGGCTGACTCCTCACTGCAGTTGTCCCCCCACCCAAAACAAAAACAAAAAAACCACGCCATATGGCGGAGGGGAGAAAGCGGGACAGGAAGCATCATCTGAGTCCTAGTGCCCCACAGTGGGGGCATCTCTTTAGAATTTAAGAGGGCCAATACAGCATGCGGACTGAGCGTGATCCTTTACTAGCTAATGATATTAATAAAATAAAAAGGTACCTACCATTGTCAAGGTTATTTTATTAGTTTATGTCATCAGATTGACCTTCTCTCACACTCTTGTATCATAATAGGAATGTTCACCTTTGGGACCTGTGCTTTAAATTGGGCTACACAAGATGCTAATATAATTAGTGTGAATATGACAGCAGAATCTGGAGTTAGGAACAAGTGGAGAAGATGCTGGCTACCTGCTGCTTAATTGTCTGCAGTATCCGTCTTTTATGTGGCTTGAGTATAAGGTTTAGTTTTAATGTTGAAAACCCTAAATAAATGGATTCCTGAGTATCCTTACAAGCTTTTGACACCTTCTAGGCAATCTTAATCATCACAGATAGGAAGAAATGGGGCTTTTGATCTAAAGGAGTATATAGGATAAGAATAGATACTACCCATTCATTTATTTTGTAGCATCACATCTTTGGCATGCTTTACTTCTAGATCCTCACAATAGCATGAGATTAGCCTCTTTCAAATGGCACTTGAAGACTTTTCTATGTGGCAAACCTTTGGGCACATGTCTGGAATTATATTTTAGATATGTTTATTTGAATGAGTTGATCTCAATCATCAAATTATAGCTTTAATTATGTTGTGTTTTATGAGGCAGTTATAACACCACTGTGGACAGATACCAGAAATGTATTATTATTAACTGCTTATTATTTCCATACAGAAATATGCATTGCTAAGTGATTTGCAGTAGCAGAAAAATTATACACCATGGGAACCTTCTTTTCAGTGACCCTGCAATTATTACAAAAAATTTGAAAAACCATGCTCAAGTAAGGTTACCAACTCTTTAACATGCAATTACAACAAATTGTCTACAATACAGGAGGAGTCCTATCTTTTGCCTTTCCATCTGCATAACTTTGTAGATAGCAACTTTCCGTATCCAGGTTACCTTTGTCTGAAAATGGTAGACAAGCAATTTCGGCTTTGACCCTATAATCAGTGGTGTGCAGATGGACCCCCTGTGCCCACATGGAGTGCCAATGACCACAAAGTTATGGAATTATCTATTCCAAGTACGGGAAAATAAGTATAATTTCTCAGATATCACTTTATGGTAATTGATGGCAAATACTGATTTGTGATTAACACCTTAAAATGAAATCCATCATACAAGCACAGATGAAGAAACAGGTTTTACAGTAAAAGGTGGAAGATCAGCACAAGCCATATAAGGGACCAGCAGGCCTAGAAAACAATGTGCTCCACCAACTCATGCAACTTCTTTTTAAAATAGGTGCACTTCCTCAGTTTAAACAGTTTCATCAGACCCTCTGATTGGGGACAAAAGGGCAAATGGGACTTCATTGTAGCTCCCACATGCCACTGATAGCTGATTTTGGTTTGTTTAGGTAATTTTGGTAGAAATTCACTTTTGCAATAAGCTACTGTTACGGTTTCACTTTTATTGCATGCTTGAAGCCCCTTCACAGTTGCAACATCACAGTACCGTAGCATCTTCTACCTGGTTATCAGGCACTGTTATTACTGGCCAACAAACACTCTGTCTTAGAGATGGCAAAGGAACAAATTCCTATGATGCTTTCAAAAACATCCTTCTTATTCCAAATAGACTAGCAATAAACCAGCCATACAACCTGTCCTTTGGAAAGTATCATGATTAACGGTTGTTGACTGCTGAGCTTTTCATAGGCCATTAGATGATCTCTCTCTATATAGCATTTAAGAGCGAGCTTTCTAGCCCTGGTTGACAGATTCACACTAGCAGGGCTGATGCTAGTGTTCTAAAAATAGCTGAATAGACAGAGCTTTGAAGTTGAGGCTCAGGCTCCAAAGCCCATGGCCCTCCCTCAAAGCCCAAGTCGCAACATAAAAGTGCAGTCAATACAATTTTTTTAAGAGTACTAATACCAGCCCCTGTAGCCCAAGTCTGTTGAACCTGGCCAGGTGGCTCACTCAAAAATGCCATGTAAATTTACTCCTAATCTGACCTCCTTACAGGCTACAGATTTTTCATCCACATCTTCTTCATTTAGGCCAGTGACTTGGGTCTGACTAAAGCAAGTCTTCCAGAAAGGCATGCAAGGCAGACTCTCATAGACTGGGAGTGGTTGGGTCATTACAAAACCTAAACTTAATTTCCCCCATACTAATCTCTCCCTACTGTTACACACCTTCTTGTCAACTGTCTGTAATGGGCTACTCTCTTACTACTTCAAAAGAGATTTTTCCTCCCTTGATATCCTGCTGGTAACTGATTTATCTCGTTAGACTGACCTCACATTTGGTAAAGCAACCCCCATCCTTTCATGTATTTATACCTGCTCCTGCATTTTCACTCCATGCATCTGATGAAGTGGGTTCTAAACCACGAAAGCTTATGCCCAAATAAATTTGTTAGTCTCTTAGGTGCCAAAAGAACTCCTTGTTATTTTTGCTGATACAGACTAACACAACTACCACTCTGAAACCTGTTACAATATTTAAAATAAAGTAGGAGTTATAATAATAGAAATCATAGTAATGTGGCACTAGAAGGGGCCTGATAGGTCATCTAGTTCAGTCCCCTACACTGAGGCAAGATTAAGTACTAGACCATCCCTGATAGGGGTTTGCCTAACCTGTTCTTAAAAACCTCCAGTGATGGTGATTCCAAAAATTCCCTGGGTAATTCGTTCCAGTGCTTAACTATTTTTACATTTAAGCAGTTTTTGCTAATGTCTAGCCTAAATCTCCCTTGCTGCAATTTAAGTTCATTCTTTATTACTTCTTGCCCTGTCCTCAGTGGTTACGGAGAACAATTTATCACCCTCTTCTTTATAACAAACTTTAACGTACTTGAAGACTGTTATGTCTGTCCTCAGACTTCTCTTCTCCAAATTAAGCAAACCCAGGGTGTTTTCCCCCCCTCCCCAATTTTCCTTTGTAGGTCTTGTTTTTTTGGAACTTTAATCATTGTTGTTGCTGTCTTCTGGACTTTCTACAATTTTTTCACAGCTTTCCCAGAGTATGGTGCTCAGAACTGGACACAGTATTCAATTTGAGGACCTGAGTAGAGTGGAAGAATTACTTCTTGTGTCTTGCTTACAACACTTCTCCTAACACATCCCAGAATGCTGTTCACATTTTCACAACAGTATTACACGGTTGACTCATTTAATGTGTGATCCACTATAACCCCCAGTTCCTTTTTCTGCAGTACTCCTTCCTAGGTGGTCATTTCCCATTTGGTATTTCTGCAGTTGATTATTCCTTCTTAAGTGTAGTACTTTGCATTTATCCTTATTGAATTTCATCCTGTTTATTTCAGACCATTTCTCCAGTCTGTCAAGATCATTTTGAATTCTATCCTGCCCTCCAAAGTGCTTACTACCCCTCCTAGCTTGCTATCATCCACAAACTTTATAAATGTACTCTTTATGTCATTATCCAAATCATTGATGAAGATATTGAACAGAACCGGACCCAGCACAGATCCCTGTGGGATGCCACTCAATATGCCCTTCCAGCCTGACTGTGAACCACTGATAACTATTTTGAGTACGGTTTTCCAGCCAGTTGTTCACCTACCTTATAGTAGGTTTGTCTATGCTATATTTCCCTAGTTTGTTTATGAGAAAGTCAAGTAAGACAGTATCAAAACCCTTACTAAATTTGAAATATATCACATTTACTGATTTCCCCCATCCACAAGGCTTGTTAAACTGTCGAAGAAGGATATTTGATTGGTTTGACATGATTTGTTCTTTACAAAGCCATGTTGACTGTTACTTATTACCTTATTATCTTCTAGAGGCTTAAAAATTGATTGTTTGATTATTTGCTCCATTATCTTTCCGGGTACTAAAGTTAAGCTGACAGGTCTATAATTCTTTGGGCTGTCCTTATTCCCCTTTTTATAAATAGGTACTATATTTGCCCTATTTCAATCCTCTGGGATCTCTCCTGTCCTCCACAAGTTCTCAAAGATAATTGTTAATGGCTCAGAGATCTCTTCAGCCAGTTCTTTAAGTATTCTAGGATGTACTTTGTCAGGTCCTGCTGACTTGAAGATATCTAACTTGTCTAAAGAAAAGGAGTACTTGTGGCACCTTAGAGACTAACAAATTTATCTGAGCTCACAAAAGCTTATGCTCAAATGAATTTGTTAGTCTAAGGTGCCACAAGTACTCCTTTTCTTTTTGTGAATACAGACTAACACGGCTGCTACTCTGTAACTTGTCTAAGTAATTTTTAACTTGTTCTTTCCCTATTTTAGCCTCAGATCCTTCTCCATTTACCCTGATATTCATTATGTTAGTTGTCCAATCACTACTAACCTTTGTAGTGAAAACTGAAACAAAAAGGCATTTAACACTTCGGCCATTGCTGCATTTTTAGTTATTGTCTTTCTCTCCTCTTTGAGTAATGAACCTGCCCTTTTCTTAGTTTTCCTCTTGCGTTTAATGTATTTATAAAGTATTTTCTTGTTAGCCTTTATATTTCAAGCTAGTTTGATCTCATTTTGTGCTTTGACATTTCTAATTTTGTTCCTATATGCTTGTGGTTTTTATATATTGTATATTATATAAATATTCATCCTTCCTAATTTGGCCTAGTTTCTACATTTTGTATGATTCTTTTTTGAGTTTCAGGTCATTGAACATCTCCTGCTTAAACCATTTTTTACCATAGCTCCTATCTTACCTATATATTGGGATAATTTGTTCTTCTGCCCTTAATAGTATATCTTTGAAAAACTGCCAACTCTCGTGAACTCTTTTTCCCCTTCGACTTGCTTCCCAGGGGATCTTAATGACCAGTTCTCTGAATCTGCCTTCTTGAAATCCATTCTCTTTATTCTGCCGTTTTCCCTCCAACCTTCCTTAGAATCATTAACCCTACCATTTCATGATCATTTTCACCCAAGCTGCCTTCCACCTTCAAATTCTCAACAAGTTCCTTCCTATTTGTCAGAATTTAATCTAGAACAGCTTCTTCCCTAGTCACTTTCTCCACCATCTGCAATAATCTCTGATGTGTTCCAGGAATTTGTTGGATAATCTGTGCCCTGCTGTATTACTTTCCCCACAGATGTCTGGGCATTTGAAGTCCCCCATCATCACCAAATCCTGTGCTTTAGATGATTTTGTCATTTAAAAAATAATAATACTTTGTGCACCTGTAGTGCCTTCCCTCCAGAGCAATTAATTAATTAGACCTCACAAACACTTCTGATATAAGAAATATCCCCATTTTGCAAATAGAGGAATGGAGTAACTGACAAACATAGTGCTCAAGTGACTTGACTAATCTAGGAACAGCGACTCCTGACTTTTACTTTAATGCATCTACGTCTACTCTTTTAGACTATCATTCAAAGTCCATTGACTTCAGTGGGGTGTGGATCAGATCCTTAGACCCTTACAGGGATAGATACATCCAACTATTAACTGACATTACAGATAGAAATAAGGAGGACTCTCATAGGGTGGTGCGGCCTGGAATGTCCTCCAGTGGCAGGCTGTAGCAAACAAGTGCACCTATTTCAGTTTTCTTTCTTCAGACTCCCCAGTAACTCCACCCAGGCTTTTTTGCCTCAATAATATCCCTCTCTGGGGCCAGTTTATTACAAAAACCTAGTACAAAATAGTCCATAACAAAAGTCCGAAAACATCATCCATTTATCACCACCTGTCCATACAGTCCTTAAAAATCACACAACAGTCCTGCAACATCACACATACTACCACACTCTGGCATCTTCTATCCTACTCGGGCTCTTCCATTTCTGTCCTTTTTCCAGGCCAGCCACCCCAGCCCTTCCAGCTGGACTGGCAACTGAAATCCAGTCTCAAGGAAAAGGCTAGGCTTGAAGCCGAAAACTTTACATTGCAAACAAATACATTAAAGGATGTGCTGCAAATTAAACAGCTGCAGCACACTTGTGATGAGCAACAGCAGAGAATTGAAACACTAAACGGGGCAATAGCTTAGCTACGCTGGGGGTAACTAAAATCCATTGTCGGGGTAACAGTGGAATTCACTCCACAATGACTGAAGGTTTTCTTGATTAACAGGTTGCAGTTACCAAATACATCCCGTTCAGTGATGTTAGCATTCTTCATTCTGTCCAGTGAACCCCTCTTTAATATACAGAAACCATTTATGTTTGCCACCAAATATATCACAGTTACAAAACACTATTCTGTCAGAGTAAGTGAGTGGATTGCACTCACCTCTTGAGCACTCCCTGGCTGTACCGTGACAATGCTGCCATTCTCTTCAGCTACCAATGCCCTCTGCAGGCTGGCAGCCTGCCTCTGTGGGTCTTCTGTGGCTTGGCCCTCCAACCAGCTTACACAGTTCAAAACCCCTTCCGGGGTATAACAAACTCAAAAATAGCAATGGTTCCTTGCCCATCGGGGCCAATCAACACAATAGTTTCTTACCCTTGCTGAGTCAAATTCCCTGTCTGTGATTGAATCAGCAGGGATTCTTCTTAGCCCCTGCCACTGATTGTGGTCAGTAATGTGCCATGATCTGGCCTGGTACCTCTGGCTGTAGCCAGAAACTGACATGCTGACAGCAAGGAGTGACTTTTGTTTCAGTCTGGTGGGCCTTAATTGGCTGTTGCTGATCCCTAGCCCTTCTTGCTGCTGGAGGACTAGATCGCACTGCTTCCCAAAATAGCTGCTCTTTTCCTCACAGCAAACTGTTTCCTGGGGCACAGTGCAGCAGAGCAGCAGGGCCTCCTGTGGGCGGGGCGCATTACCCAGTCACAGTAATCCACTCAAAAAGAACAAAACAACAAAATCAGAGATCCTAACAAGGCTGGCCTCACATCGTCAGAGAGAATGATAAATAAGAGTCCTGCCTTTCTTGCTCTATAGAGTTAGATTTAGCCATCATCAGTACCAGATTATTTATTCCTTCTCTCACATTTGCATTTAGTCCATGTGTGTTACTTTACAGAAGAGACAGGCTGAACCCCTTACTGGAACAGGTGGCCAGTTACATGAGTAGTCTCACTGAAGACATTCTCACTGCCAGAGGGACATTCATCTTTCCAACTATATTTTTTTATCTTAAAATTAGGAAATCTAAGGAGGACTTTGCATCAGTCGCACCGATGATTACACAACTACTCAGACTAGAAGTAAAGCCAGCTCATTGACATAATAAAATTACATCCATGAAGCGACCTACAGTGCCAGATGCCAGTATTATTCTTGGTCATATTAATTTCTGGGCGTTTTACATAAAGACCTTAATTAATTGATTTGTTATTTAAAAGATATCTTGCTAAAGACTCTAAATTAGATTGAATCATACCAGGAGGCAACTATGCCAAATTACACAGAGCTAATCAGAGTAGTCAGGAAATTGGCCTAGCCTAGCCAATCATTTGCAGGAAACGTGGGTAGTCTTTTATCTGTAACAATCTTTTGCCAGAAGGAATGGAGCATTTTATTTGAATTAATCAAATAACTGAATCCCATTAACCAAGATGCTTCATAAAGTGAGCAAAAGTACGCTTTCTTGCATAGGTAGAATTGCTTCAAATATTTACAGTAAAGGATCTTTCTAAAATACCTGCAAATAAGTTACAAACAGGGATATCTTATAATAAATGACTTGCTGAAATCCTGTTTTATTCAGGAGAAAGACTAGATACTTCACTAGAACTATGCCTCCTGTTAATTGGTTTTTTTTTAATATTAATGGTGGCTATTAATAGAAAAGGGGTGTCAAGGTTCCTTCCCCACTCTGAACGCTAGGGTACAGATGTGGGGACCTGCATGAAAACCTCCTAAGCTTACTTTTACCAGCTTAGGTTAAAACTTCCCCAAGATACAAACTATTTTACCTTTTGCCCTTGGACTTTCACTGCCAACACCAAACATCTAACCGGTTTTATTTTATTAGGAAAGAGCCCTTTGAAAACGTCTTTCCCCCAAAATCCTCACCAAAACCTTGCACCCCCCTTCCTGGGGAAGGTTTGATAAAAATTCTCACCAATTTGCATAGGTGACCACAGACCCAAACCCTTGGATCTTAAGAACAATGAAAAAGCATTCAGTTTCTTAAAAGAAGAATTTTAATAGAAGTAAAAAGAATCGCGTCTGAAAAATCAGGATGGTAAATACCTTATAGGGTAATTAGATTCAAAACATAGAGAATCCCTCTAGGCAAAACCTTAAGTTACAAAAAAACCACAAAGACAGGAATATCCATTCCATTCAGCACAGCTTATTTTCTCAGCCATTTAAAGAAATCATAATCTAACGCATATCTAGCTAGATTACTTACTAAATTCTAAGACTCCATTCCTGTTCTGTCCCCGGCAAAAGCATCACACAGACAGACCCAGACCCTTTGTTTCTCTCCCCCCTCAGCTTTGAAAGTATCTTGTCTCCTCATTGGTCATTGTGGTCAGGTGCCAGTGAGGTTATCCTAGCTTCTTAACCCTTTACAGGTGAAAGGGTTTTTCCTCTGGCTAGGAGGGATTTTAAAGGTGTTTACCCTTCACTTTATATTTATGACAAGGGGCATGGAGAGAAAAGATTTCAAATTTTGCACACATTTTCACAATTAGAAATGCAGTTTCTGAAGTTTGGCTTTGCAATTAACTAGAGCACTGGTGCATAATTAAGCAGTTACTTGCTAATTGTATCTCATCAGAAAAGCCAAGATGTTAAGTGAAATTTACTAATGTACTTCATTTCATTTTCTAATGCACCAAACCAAGATCATTATCACCAGGTACTAAAAATGAAGTAGTTAAGCATTTTTTTTTAAATTATCAGAGTGTAAATGGTGACTCAGTATAATCAGTATCTTACCCATAACCATGTGATGGAGTTCTAATAGCTTTCTGTTTGCAAGCGATTCGCGGTGTGATTTTAATACATATATTTTCTTGTAATTGGCAATAAAAATCAAGCCAATAATGGAGAAGTGGGATGAATATAATTTGCAGATTGCATGTAAGTCTTCCAGTTAAGAGAGTTCAAAAGACTCACAGCAAGATTATTTTGACTGTTGGTGTCCAGTATTTAAATAACAGTCTTGGAATAACCACAAAAGTAGTTCACAGCAGACAAAGTCACAACATTAATGAATGATGGGTGACATTTACTATTTACATTTACTATTGATGGTTGAATATCTAGATCTCAATAATTTTGCTCTCCTCTTCATTAAAGTGTTACTCCCTAAAAAGTGACTGAGGAAATGGTGCTTTGTACTCAGATGTCCTCCTTTTGTCTGCTAGGTCAGATGTGTTTATTATAGTAAATAAAAGATACTTGGTATGATGAATAACTGCCAGCACAGCTCAGAGAGTGGATTCTTAATATCCCTGTATAGCAAAATAATAGGAAAAGAAGTCAGCCTGTCAAGACAATAAGAGACTGTATTTTAAAATGGACGGGGTGGAGGGAATTAAATAATGACAGGGAATAACTAGTCATGATTATATCACCCTTATTTCTTTTCTTGTATATCTGTATCTCAAATAATGTATGTTTCTGTGTTTGTGCACGTTCCAATCATGATTAGAGTCAACTGATGCCATTCTAAATAATAAATAATAATAACAAAGTTAGACTGCTGGGCACAGACTGAAAATCAAAGTGTAAAAATATAAAATGAATGGATGCCAAGTGCTGTGAAGCCGGAGAATTAGTAACGTGTTCCTTGTTAGTGGTAGAATAAGAAGGAGGTTGGCAGCATGAAGATTGATCAAGGAACTCAATGGAAAATTAAGTTAGAAAAGAAGTTTTTGAGACTGGTTTTGGTTAACTAAATTGGACTCTTTCTCTTCTATAAAATGATTTCATTTCAATTTAATTTCAAGTCTTCTGGCAACGCAAGTTCATGAGAAAGCCTTATCTATGCAAGACTTGGCTAGTGAACTGTAGTGGCTCTATCAGCTTACATGCCCCAAAAAAGGTTTGCTCACCAGTAGTCGTGTCCATATGTATCTTCTATTATCTGTATTAGTTACAAATAATTTATTCTGTCTTGCCGGGGCCCAAGAGCTAATTCACTGCAATAGATTTTGGCCACAGAGATATATTTGGCTTAGTCCTATTGTTAGTGCAATGCAGGCCATTAAACTACCTATGACAAATCAGCAAGAAGCTGAACATTTCATGCTGTTTTCCTGGTAGATAAAATATTGCTACTCTATTAAGAAGTCTTTTTTATTAACTTATTTTAAAATACAGCAAATTACTATAACTTATTTAATTGAAAAAAATTCACAAGTGGGTTATTGCTGATGCTATAGAAATATGCATATGATGTTTATTAGTCAAATTTTAAATAATTATTTTTATTACTTCATTCATTAGAATTAGTTGGACCATCCCCACAGGAATAGATGTATGCCATGTCAAGCCAAGAGTGGACTATATGTTTGCATCAAATTATTTCTCTCCTATTGGTGATGAATTAGATCACGTCATAGGATGACTTCTCCTCGGGTGCCCTCCTGCAACAGGTCAAGGCCCAACAGGGGTGGCTGCCTCAGTTTCCCTTTTCAGAGTCCCCAGTAACTCTCTTGCCTTAATAATACCCTTACTGGGGCTAGTTTAATACAAAAATATTATGCAGATAGTCCACAACATAAGTCCCAAAGCATGTCCATTTATCACCCCAGTGCAAATAGTCCTTAAAATCCCAAGACATCTCATCCATTGATGTAACATATACCCTATGCCAGCATCTTCCACCACACCCAGACTCTTTTATGGTCCTCTTCTGTGCCTCTATCAAGATAGCCATTCCAACCCTTTCCACTTGAGCACAACTCTGCTTTTACCAGTGGGAACCTACAGAGTCTCTGCTGGAAGATCATCCTCACCCAGAAAGCATCCCTCAGTCCCCCTGGCCTCATCATTGTTCCCTCAGGTTTAGCTCTCTGGCATGGCGATGTCTCTTCATTCACAAAGTGTGAAGCTGAATGCAGTTTAAGTTGAACAAGTGAAAGTTTCTTAAACACTGTGCACTGCTCTGTCTACGTGGCTGAGTTGCTTCTGGCCTAACTCCCCGAATTCCCCATTCCACTGGTGCCCTATTAATAACAGAATGTTTGGGAATCATGGGCCCTCTGACTCCAGTTTCACTGATCGTGATACATCTGTGCTGTTTTACAAAACATTTTAATATAAACGTTAAAAACAAATAATTGATGCCCACAGCATAATCGTGTCCCTTCAGCCAGAGGTTGCTAGCCCACAGCTGATACAAAGTTTCATCTTTGCCACTGACTCAAATGTTTAAATAGTCTTTGAGGTAGTTTGGTCTCCTCAACAGGTGACCACGCTGGGAGTGAACTATCTCTGTTTCCTTGTCACCTTTGTCTGAGTGTACCAAACTATCTGTCTGTGGAGTGTCCTCCCTCCTTGTGGGGTTGGTCTTTGGATGGTTCTCTGTCTCACTGTCCTGTTATGATTTCTGTGTCTTTGTAGACATTTTCTGGGTGTTGTCTCTGCTGGCTCATAAGTGCCCCTGTTCCTTTGGATCACTTGACCCTCTGGCGTTTCACTGCACCCCTCACAACTCATTTAATCACTTCTACTGGTGTCTCTCTAAGGGCTGGATCGTCACAGGAAAGCCTGTCTCCAGTGCTGGTAGGTTCTTGGCTAATCTGTTGTATTCTAGTGTCTGTTTTCTCTGATGGTTGGCCAAATACTTTTGGCAGTATCTCCATCCTTCTGCTGCAACAGATCTTCCCTCATTGGTAGCAGGTTTTTAGTCCTTTGTCCCATCAGCGCCTGCTCTAGACTGCTTTTCCATTCCTGTGATGGGGTACTCCTGTGTGCCAAAAATGCTAACTAGGGATCTAAAGCAGAAGAAACAGTCTTGCATAAGTCTCTTAGATGTTTTCACAACTGATTCCATCTTAATCTGTGGGTATATTGAGAAAGAGATGTGGTCAAATTCCCGTTTGCATGCAAATGCATTGAATTCTTCCAAGGCAAACTGTGATCCGTTGTCAGTGAATACAGGCTCCAGGATGCCATAGCTTGCAAAGTGGGTCTTCAGTTTGCCAATCACTGATTTGCTTCATGTATCAGACAGGGCATCAAACTCCCAAAAATTTGCATAGTAATCAAGTGCTGCTTTTCATTGAAGGCAATTAAGTCAGTTCCCACCTTTTTCCATGGTCAGATTGGTAGTTCATGTGGTGACAGAATTTCTTTCTGCTGGTGATTATCACAGGACTGGCAACTGTCACACCCTTCTATCAAGGAGCACAGTTGCATATTCATTCTTGTCCAGTAAAACACACTCTCAAGCCCCTCTAAGACAATTGTCAATGCCCAGGTATGAGGCATACATTTTTTGCATGAAATCCTTATGTAGAGAGGCAGGGACAACTGCTTTCTGTCCTTGAAATATGATTCCATCCTGCACAGTCAGCTCATCTTTAATTTGAAAATATGGTTCTGCTCCTTCCAGTACTTGGCTTTTGTCTTGTCTGCCAGTATCACTCTCTTGACTGCCTGCAGTTGGATATTATTTTCCATAGACTCTGATTTCCTTCAGCTTCGCTGTTAAAACTGGGAAATAGTGCAGCATGTGTAAATGGATTCAATATCCTTACCCCTTTCCCCTAACTCGCTGGTGATGGACATATCTGCTTTGTTCAGGGTGTCAGCTAACACAGTAATCATCCTGAGCAATATCCAGTCTCTACCTGGTAGTGCTGGAGGTGCATCAACATGCACTGCAATCTCTCTGGAGCATTAATTAGCAGTTTTGCCAGGATTTTCTGATCTGATTTTGTGGTCTGATTTGTGGTCACTATTACCAAGGGGCCAAAGATGTACTGATTGAACTGCTCCATTCCAAATACCACAGCCAGAAACTCTTTTTCTATTAGCCTCTGGCAGGGTTCTGCTAGCATAGCAACTGGCTGCTGTAGCAAAACCACTATCCTCAGTTTTCTCCGATGCATCATACTGGCGTATCAGTGGCTCTTCTGGCTTGTGGAACTGCAGAGCAGGGCCATCAATTGTCATTTGTTTCAGGGTGTCAAATGCGTGGTGTTGACGATCTGTCTGGTACCATGCAACATCCTGCCTTGTGAGCTGATGTATGAATTTCACTACTGCCACCAGGTGTGGACAGACATGGACAGAAAATTCCTATGAAGTGTTGTACTCCATTCACATCCACTGAAGTCTATTATAGTGCAATAGTCTCTATGAGCCAATGATTTTCACATCTATTTTAAACATAGTTTCCTATTCCTATATAGGGTCAAAACCCACCCCCGTCCTGGGATTTGACTTCAATAATAACCAAATGAAAAATAAGACATCATGAAGTCCAGTCCAACCCTTGCTCCCATGACTGGCCGTTTTTATGCATCCTAATTCAGGGCTGCACAGCTCACCCACTAGGCACTCTCTGGCTCTGAACCAAAATCCCTCTATCAAACCAGCTCTGAAGAGTCCATATTCTCTTTTTATTCCTCCAGCTAGAAGGCCTTCCCTCCAGGTTTCGTATTATTGGCAGGTGCTATAGAGACTGTTGAGATCAGCAGAGGCTCTCAACTTGGAGCTTCCGGTGACGGTGCCACCCATAAGGCTTTATGGAAATATGCTTATGAATGTATATGTGACATAAGTGGAATATGTTTTATGCTACATATGTTAGGGAACATATCTGTGTAAAGGTTATGATCTACTGAATACATTCCTCCTATTTGTATGCATGTATCATTTTTGTACTTGAAGTTATGAATATTGGCTGTACTCTTGCTTGATTTCTAAGTAAGCCTTTTAAGGCATTTGGTCAGCTTCTTTAGAAAGGACTTTGCAAAGTTAAGTGCCCAATCAAGAAGCACTTAAGGAACAATGGATCTTGGAATGCTCCAATCCACAAAAGAAGTCTACTTGAGAACGTTCAAGGTAGCGTGAGAACCATGGCTGCTACCTGTAAGTTCTGAGTCATGCATGGACATGTGATTTGCCCATGTGACTCCAAAACTCCATCTTGGAGCTGGACTTCGCATAGGAGAGAGGAGGGGGTCTCCACCCAAAAGAGAAAGTCTATTCAAACCTGTGGAAGACCCCTCCATTTTGTCTTCAGCTGGGTAAAGAGAGAGCCTCTCCACTCCTAAAGATACCTGAAAGAAACTGGAACAAAGGACAGTAATTACAGGCAGCGTGAGTGATTGCTGGACCCATACTAGAAGGAAACTAGTCTGTAAAAGAAAGCTTACTGGAACTGGTGAGGTTTTTATCTGTATTCAGTTTTATTACCATACTAGACATAGACTTGCATGTTTTATTTTATTTTGCTTGGTAATTCACTTTGTTCTATCTTTTACTACTTGGAACCACTTAAATCCTACTTTCTGTATTTAATAAAATCACTTTTTACTTATTAATTAACCCAGAGTATATATTAATACTTGGGGTGTGGGGGGGGCAAACAGCTGTGCATGTCTCTCTATCAGGGTTATAGAGGGTGAACAATTTATGAGTTTACCCTGTATAAGCTTTATTTAGGGTTTGGACTCCATTGGGAGTTGGGCATCTGAGTGTTAAACGCAGGAACACTTCTTAAGTTGCTTTCAGTTAAATCTGCAGCTTTGGAGCACTTGGTTCAGACCCTGGGTCTGGTTGGAGCAGACTGGCATGTCTGGCTCAGCAAGACAGGGTGCTGGAGTCCCAAGCTGGCAGGGAAAGCAGGGGCAGAAGTAGTTTTGGCACATCAGGTGGCAGCTCCCAGGGGGTTTCTGTGATCCAACCCATCACACTTCCTCAGTAGAAATGTGGAGTTGCTGACAGGGCATTCTCTATGAGGGGTCTTTGATTTTGGAATTTGCTCTTCTACGTTGGTTTGCCAGAGGCCAGATTTGTTAACTTAAGCACACTGAAAATCCCTCTATTTTCTCCTTTCAACAGCTCTTGAGGAGCTTATGGGCTGACATTGATATACTTATAGGCAGTTTTTGTTCATGTTCATGTTGTGTTTTTTTAATTTACAGGATAGATATGCACAGTACTTAATGTCTGCCTATAGTTGTATTTTAAAAAATCTGAAGAAAACTTTCTGTCAGTGAGGACTCCTTTACTCTTCTTCCATATTCTTCCTTTGTTGCCTTCAAGCCCCCTTATCAAACTGAGTTAGAACTTTTCTCCTTATAATCAAGCACTTCCAGTTAGTTCCTTATTTGACTCCAGGAGGTCTATGTTTGGAAAACTCCCATAAACTGTAGGCCTCTTACCCATTACTCATCCTGTTTAGTTCATATTCCTTGACTTTCGAATACCTAAGCACCCATGAGTTCACTATAATCACATGAGCACAGACTTCCTGATTCAAAAACTCCTTAAACCTATGAACAGTCACTCATAGGCTTGTTTTTAATCTAGGAGTCCTCAGACAAGCACAGTGTGTTACAGTCCATTTTATCATGCTAATCACAACCCAAACACCAAGATTTAGCACATACATGAGTGTGTTATTTCTCTCCCTGTAAAAACATCGGAAAAGCATTAGAAATTATTTACTTTCAAAAGCTAACCTGTTACTATATGTTAATGGTTTTGCTGGGTTCAGCACTAACAAGAGATGTGATTTTAATATAGCATGCTCCATGTGTTTTAGTTTTCAGCCAGGCACACATGAAGTGTTTGGTGTCAATGCGTCAAATAGTAGCTACGGATGGTATATTTTCTGATGTTTTTTAAAGTTAAATGATCTTAACCAATAATAGATAAAAATAGTTTATGAACAGTTCTCGTGGCTCTTAAGCCCACTATTATTTTGCAATCGCATTTCATGTGAACTAAAGATTGAAGAATTTTAAATACAAAATCTTCACTGTACACTCTCCCTAAACAACACAGGCTGCATGTTCAGTATACATCTGTAAACCACTCATTTAAGTAAACGGTTGCATTAGCTTCAGTGGGGTGGAAAAGGTAAACACATACCATATTGAGTGAGAAGGCCAAACTGTGTTCTGTTTCACCCCAGTGGAAGGACTCTATACTGCAAGCCACCACAAATCTTGGTATAAAGTGTTAAGGACCCTCCTCGTGCATTCAGCATATTACAAGAGGTGTTCAGTTTCTCTCTTTATTTAAAGTTTAATTAAGACTGGAAGTTACCTCTTTCAGTTGTCAGGAATTGCAGTCAGTTCTGTTCTGGGCAGACCACAAGAAGGACTTTGCTTGGCATGCCACTGGTCTACCAGGAATGAACCCAGATTTTGAAATCCTTAAATTTCTCATGTAAGTGGACAGTTGGCCCCTTACTAAAACTTTGTGGGTTTGTTTAGTTGGTTTCTCCCCATGCCAGGAGAGAGGGAGAAGGGTCGAGGAGTTGGGATCCTGGGACTGACAGGGCCTCTGGCCAATCAAAGAGCTCCAGACCAGGGTCAGTGGGAAGTAGCCAGCCCCCCAAGTCAGTCTGATTGACTAGGCATCCTAGCAAATTAGGGAGCCCAAGCTCAGGTCCAGGCCTTCATGTGCATTTGGAGAAGTCAAGACAGAGGGAGCAGCCCCAGCGGGATGAGGAGTGGGGCTGAAAGCAGTGATAGGAAGAGCAGTATGAAAGGCCAGAGGGAGCTGCCCAAAGACAGTGACACATATGAGGAGCCGGCACATAGGTTCAGCGTGGGAAGCAGGAACACACCATGCAGCAGTTACAGACCAGCTCCCTAAGTGGAGTTCCCACATATTGTAAGCCCCACAACTTCCTGTATGTCACAATTTCTTCAACACCTCAAACCAGTGATCCGCTCAGCTACACAGAAGGAACCCTCTCCCAAGCCAGGGTCAATACCAGATCCAGGATGGCTTGCTCTATATCAAGGGCTGCTTGTATGTTCCACTGGGATCCCCCAGTTAGAGGTACTATTGCCCTCTGCAACGCCAACTATATTTCCATTGGGCAGAGTCTGCTCTATGCAAACTGTAGCTTCCCCCCTCTTTTCCACCCTGCCATACCTTTCAACACCACCAATCCCATGGCTGCTGACTAAGTGTGGCAGATCCACAAAGTTCAAAAAGACTCAAAAAGAACAATCTGGACAAGGCCAAGGAGGACTACAAGTGGTAAGCTGACCACTGGTGCCAGGAAGGCTTGGTATTCACCACTGGGTGAAAAGTGAGGCTCTCAGCTTAAAACCTCCCCATCAACTGCCAAGTCATAAACTGGACCAAGAAATACCTCAGGCCATATTCAATCAGCCAGGTAATCAACCCAGTGACTATGATACTTCAGTTATCTAGATACCCCAAAATACACTCAGTGTTTCGTGCATCATTGCTAAAACCCTATTTCAACAACAGTTTGCTCATCGGAATCAACCACTGCCCCCTCTGGTGTGTATCCAAGGACACAATGATGTAGGATATGATATAAAGAATGTATATTTTAGGTGTTGGGACATGTGAAAAGATGCCTGCTTGTCTGGCAAGGAAAGAGAACAGCCAGGTGAAAAACTGAGCCAGCCACCTGGTCAGATGAACTACTGGGTCAGCAACCAGATCAGGTAAACAACTTAGTCAACAGGTAAAATCCAATCAGGTAAAACAATCAAGTCAGCAAACTAATCTTAGTGTTAAATAGAAAAGTTTATACAATATGTAATGAATAGCTTTATAACAATGTATTTAAGACAAGCACCTGAACATGGGTGTGTGCTTCCATTTCACCCTATGCTGTGTTCAGTTTTGGAAGACTGATCACTCACTGAAGCAATGAATAAATTATATACTTCTTCAGCTCAAGAGCCTGTCTGTGAACATGTGCTCCCTCTGGTACCTTGTGGACTAGGAGAACTATGGCCTAGAAGAGCAATCCTGGGAGCTTTGTGTCCCAATATCATGCCCCTGAATTTGTGGCAGCCTTCCATAGAACCCATCCAAATAAGCCCAGGCCAGCAGGGGCTACGGGGGATAATATAAGGCTATACAGCTCTAAACCCAAGGCCTGCAGAGCGGTTAGGCAGCTTACATCTCCATGCTGCCACCCAGCAGCAGCTATAACAAGCTTGTGCTTGGCAGCCATGACCCACTGTGGACATAGACCATGAGAAATCTCACCTCAGGGGGTCTGACAGGCAGCAGCCTCATGACTTCTGATTGGCTTCTTGCCCTATATCATCTTCAGGGGCATTCCAGGAAGTGTCCAGGCAATGCTATGGCTCTCCTGCAGCTGCCATGACCACTTCTGCTTCTTGCTTCTGCACTCCTGGCGTCTACCTCTGCTTTGATTTGGACTTAATCTGCCCCTCAGGCCCTTTCTGCCACCTTCTTTCTGTATCATTGTGAACAATACCACTACCCTGCCTGTCACTTAGGCCTGCAACCTAGGCGTCATTTTTGACTCAGCCCTATCTCTACACCCTCACCTCCAGACTATGTCTAAATCTTATCTGTTTCTTTCTCCATAAGAAAGACATAAGACGTCTAAGATATGCCCCCTGCTATCCATCTACACAGCTAAAACTCTCAACAAAACTCTAATTATTTCATGTCTCAATTACTGCTACATCCTTCTCTCTGGCCTTGAAAAATGTAATCTTGTCCTGCTCTGATCCATTGAGAATGCTGCTGCCCATTACCCATTTTCCTAGCTCATTGCTTTGACTATATTACCTTCTCTTTGAATTCTTCCCCTGGCTCCTCCCCTCTCTATTCAATCAAACATAAGCTGGTTGTATTCTCTTTCAAGGCCCTTCACAGTCAATTCCCACTGTACCTATCATTTCACATTTACTATCAAGCTGTTGATTATTGACTCCAGTTGGCTGATAATGCCAGCCTCCACTGCTTATTTGTTAAATATTCACACAAGTCCCTCCATGATTTCTCCCATACTTCCTCACAGGCATGCAAGGTACTCCCCATAAACTTCCACCTCATTCTTCACCTTCAAATCTCTCCTCAAAATCCTCCTTTGCTGTGATACCAACAAAAAAAACATGACAATGCTTAGGATGTTGGGGTGCAAAGACCGCTGCATATCATGCTGAACAATATTTCTCACTGTTTATTTGTACTCCCCTGCCTGTCTGTATCCATCTGTTGTCTTTTATGTTATAAGCTCTTTGGGGCAAAAATAGTCTTTTGGTTCTGTGCCTGTACAGCACCTAGCATAGTGGTATTTTGGTACAGGCGAGAGCTCTTAGGTGATATGATAATACAAATAATTAATAACCAAGGAGTAGTGTCTGCAAAGTCAGAATATCCTTAATGCTGGGGCTTCTGTTCAGGGTGTAAGTTACAGCTCTGTCTTGGTACATGTTAGCAAATATTAACTATTCTGCCCAAATCTTTATGGTGTTACCAAAGAGTGAATTTGAATAGAAAGGCCAGAGTGTTGGTCCACAACCTGTTAGTAACTTATATTCAGGAATTTGTTATAATTGAGTATTACATTATAATCCATCATGGCTGGTACCTCCAAGTCTGTGGGAAAACAGATGTCCAGGAAAGAGACCCCCCTCAAACTACCAAAAGTGACTACAGAGATATAAGCAGGATTGTTTGATTGGTAAGGAACAATTGTTATTTCAGATACTTTCTGTAATAATGAAATGGAGATACTTTAAAAGATGTTGTTGGGGGACAGTTGTTCTAGTGTTGAGAATTACCATTTTTACTTATCAATCATGTAACCTAAAGATACCATAATGGAAATTCCATAAGCAATTAGGTAAACAAAAATGTTAAAACATAATATGGCAAAATAGATCATGAGAAAGTATTCTTCCATGCACAAAAGGAGTTTCTTTGTCTCACCACCTATAAGACAGAGGGCTTGAAACCTAGGCTGTGGAGTAAAACCTGCCATCATCCCACTTGTTACAGAAGGAAGAGATACAGAGGCCAGCTCTTTACCTTACAACAAGTGTGGTAACATATCTATTATTTCTCTGTAGTGCTGTACTAATCTCTGATTCATAATCTTTGGTTAACTAATTCCATTTGAGCCTGCTATATGACAAGTTTGAATTGTTATTAAATTCATACACCCAACACCTCGAAAGGATGCCCACTAAAGTCCCAAGGGGCCAATATGCAGCTGATTGGTGCAGAATTTCAGCATGTTTCACATGCCTCAGCCATGTTTTCTTTCTTCTGGTCATATCCCCTTCACCAGCAGAAGCAGTGGGAGGGGGATAGTATAGGGCCTTTGCACTGGACACAACTGGAGGATACACCATGCACTCAGGAGATTTTCCATGGCAGGATAGGCTGTCTTTGCCGCTGCCAATAAAGTTGGTTGGAAGTTTTCTGACTGAAGAGTTTCACTGGAAAATGCAAGTTCCTTCAAACCTGAAATGTCTAATGAAAGCAAGTTGGTTTAGTGAACTTTTGTCAAATTCAGGCAGCGTTCTGACAGAATCCTGTCTTCAGGGCTGTTTTCCTGCATGGTTCTCTGCCACTTCACCTGGTGGGATGCTGAGGAGTCTAGACTTTTTGGTTCCAGGGCAGCCTTGCCATGTGGAGTGCCGCAGGACCAGAGTCCCCAGGACCAGGGTCCCCAGCTCTGGGGTAGCCCCACCATGCCAGGGCTTTCAGAGGTTCCAGGTTCCCGACTCTGGAGCTAGGAGTGTGAAAACTACATGTGGTTATATGTTTGGCTGCATGCCTGTGTTCTCCTTGCGTGCTGTCGGGCACAGCAGACCTTGAGCAATGACCACAAGATCCATTAAGGTACGAAGGCACCCGGACAGGTTTATTGTCAACAAAGTATGGTACTAGTATCCCGCAGACTCTACCGGACCACAAATACATGTATGCCTCTAACAATGGACAAGTTCAGTGAATGGAGGGACTTTCCATTTCTCCCTAAGCTAGACAGAGGTTTCATTTTATACATCAATACAAACAAATTACATACTGCCATTCTGATGTAGTTAGCTGACATCCTCTGACATAGCCAACTACTATCTATTATCATTTACTTCTCTATCCATCACACTGTCATCCTGACCTTATCTTTAGGATGGGTCAGTGTGTTCCTATTATCTTTAGGGAATGTGTTGGTTTCGAGGTATTCTAGTACCACCCTTCTGGAATATGTTTGTGTGAGTGCTCTGTGTCTAGCACCTCTTATCAATGTGTGGTTTTGCAATAGCAGCTCTGTTCTTGCCAGATTCTATTAGCAGGGCCTGCCTCTAGCTCACAGCCTGATTTTGCTTTATATCGGAAAAGTTTTGACTGCAACTTTAGCCCAGGCCTCTGATACAAGGGCTTATGTTCTCAGGCCCTAGGCCCCAGGGCTCCTAGGGTTTCCAGGTTCCCCACTGCAGAGTTGGAAGCTTAGTGGTTCTGGGACAGGCTTCCAAAGCCCACAGTTCTGGGGTAGCACCTCTATACATACTGAGCTGGAGGCCCCAGGATTTCCAGTCTGCTGGGACAACTAGCTCCCTGGGCTGCCTGACAACTGACCGATGAAGCTGATAATAAAGCCAATTTCATTCAGCAGTTATTGGTCCAGGCAGAGGCTGATTAGGATTTATTGGGGCCCTGGGCACAAGGAGTATTGGCCCTCCACAACTCCACCATGGGACCCCGTCCCTTGTTCCTCACCTTTCCCCCATGGTCTTGCCTCCTGGCCTGGCCGGAAGTCAGGCCGTGGTAAGAGCTTCTCAGGGACCCTGGACTGCTGTGGGGAGCTCTGGACTCTCCACCTGTCCTGGATGGCACACCCTGGGGGGCAAGGACATGGGCCCTCAGGGACCCCGGTTCCTCACCCAGGGGAGGTGGAGGGTCCAGGGCTCCCCATAGCTGTCTGGGCTTCCTGGGCGGCTCTTACTACAGTCTAGTGTGACCATGCATCCTGTTTTGGCCAGGACAGTCCCTTTTTTAAACCCTGCTCCCAACATTTTTGGCAAAACTGTACATTTGTCCATCATCAGCTGGCAAGAGTAAATGGGACAAATGCCCAGTTTTGACAAAAAGGGACTTGGGGCGGGGGCAGCTCCAGGGAGGGGGGATGGAGTGGGAGGGGCTCAAGGGGCCATTGGAAGGAAAGGTCTGTTTACAAATACAGGGAGAAAAGGAGCAGTGTGTATATATATTTAAGAAGTATAACTATATATATTTTAAGGGGAAATTTTGGCTATCTAAAAGGCCCATTTAAATAGGGAAGGAATGAATCTGAGTAAGCGTGAGAGGGGAGCAGAGAAAAGCCTAGACAGCTTATATATAATGTACTGGGCTGGCTGGAAAAGTCTTTTTTAAAAAAACAGCTGTGGGGGAAAACCAACTATTTATTGAAGACAACAAAGGAACCATGTACAATTTCTGCGCTTTATTTTGCTGCCTTTATTGTTTTAAATGAGTTAGAACTGCCTATCTTATTACAATTGGTTTAATAAAGAAAAATAAGTAATGATTTAAAATACCTTAATTATTCCTGTTTAACTTAGATACGATATGTAAATTTTCCTTTTTAAGTGGTTTGAGAAGCTGATATAGTCAGAGCATCTGAGTACAGACTCTGGAGCCAGAAAAATGAGTTCTCTTCTTTGCTAGGTGATCTTTGCTTGTACAACTTTGCATTGTATGAGTTTCCACATCATAAACTGATTTTTACTTACCTCCCAGCAGGGCGTGAGGATTAATAATTTAGCTTTTATAAAGCAGCTTGAAGTTTAAAAACACTAAATATAAGCTACATATGTATTGGAAAAATACTAGATTGTAAGCTGCCTCGTCTATTTACATGTCAAAGAATCTAAAACACTAATATAAAATAGGCCACATAGAAATAAATATGAATGAAAATAAATGGTTCAATGCACTAAAAATGTGACTATCTTAAAGTTGTCATCTTGTCAATAAATTGTTTGGCTTTGAATTAATAACCCTGCTGATACTTATGACAATAGTTTTGAAACCTGTAGTTTCAGGTGAGTGAGTGTGAACAGCTGCAGTTGTCTGTACACATAATACAGCATTATGCCAGAGAACTCTGAGCTCTGAAACCGCAGCCAATGAGAGCTGCGGGGGCGGCCCCTGCGGGCAGAGGCAGCGTGCAGAGCCCCCTGGCCACGCCTCTGCCTAGGGGACGCAGGGACATACCGGCCACTTCTGGGAGCTGTGTGAAGGAAGCACCACCTGGAGCTTGCATCCAAACCCCCACCCACACCCCAACCCCCTGCCCCAGCCCTGAGCCCTCTCCTGCACTGAAACTCAAGCCCAGAACCTCGTCCTGCACCCCCACTGCACTCCAAATCCTTCGGTCCCAGTCCAGAGCCCTCCTGTACCCCAACCCTTCGTCTCTGGCCCCACCCCAGAGCCTGTGCCCCAGCCAGAGCCCTCACCCACTCCTACACCCCAACCCCCTGTCCCAGCCCAGAGCCCTCTCCCACTCTCCAAACCCCAGGGCCCCAGACTGGAGCCCCCTTCTGCACCCCAAACCCCTCATCCCTGGCCCCAGCTGGAGCCCTCACCCCCTCCCACACCCCAAACCCCTGCACCAGCACTGAGCCCCCTCCTACACCCTGAACCCCTAATTTCTGGCTGCACCCTGGAGCTTGCACTCCCAGCCCAGAGCCAATACGCCCTCCCACACCCCAACCTCCTGACCCAGGGTGGAGCCCCCTCCTGCACTCTGAACTCTCATTTCTGGCCCCTCCATGGAGCCTGCATCCCCAGCCCAGAGCCTGTACCCCCTCCCACACTCCAACCCCCGCCCCAGCCCAGTGAAAATGAACAAGTGAGTGAGGGTGAGGGAGAGCGATCAAGGGAGGGAGGGGAGATGGAATGAGCAGGGGAGACCTCGGAAATGGGGCGTGGCGTGGCCGCAGGGCAGAGCAAAGGTGTTCAGTTTTGTGCAAATAGAAAGTTGGCAACCCTACCCCAATTGGCCTGGACCCCCTGGGCATGGGCCCATGGGCCCATACAGTAATCCACCCCTGGTCCCAGGGAGAATATTGTGTTCTGGAAACGTGTTAGTGTTGCTGAAACAAAACTTTGTCAGGATTTTTGGTTTGAGGATATTTTAAAATATCAGAATTTCTTGTTGAACTGGAGATCCCAGGTTTCAGCCAGCTCTACTTCTAGTGGTTTGGTGTGACATGTCTTCATTGCACTGCAGGATCCAGGCCTTTGTTTCTAAAAACTGTTGTCCTTGTATCATTTCATGTCAACCATTTATATCATGAAATTATAAAAAGTGATGTGATGTAATGATGCAATTTAGTGTGATGGGTCACTTTAAAATTTTTCTCTAGGACCAAAAAATAATATGATCTTCTGAAATATCACCATTATGGAACCAATGACTTTCAGATATAATGCCACCTTTATATTTAAGCTGTAAAATACCCTACTTTCACCTCCTGTCAAACTTCACAAAATCTGGTGTTGGTTCAATGTTCCATTTAGCTGCCATGCATTTTTCCTTTTTATTTCCTTTTCCATCATTGTTGATTATCAAGATATGATGAATTGTTAGATCATAAAAACATA
The DNA here is from genome assembly GCF_009764565.3 of Dermochelys coriacea. Classification (NCBI taxonomy): domain Eukaryota; kingdom Metazoa; phylum Chordata; order Testudines; family Dermochelyidae; genus Dermochelys; species Dermochelys coriacea. The sequence goes on from NC_050068.2 coordinate 300,936,579, forward strand.
AGTACTGGCCACTTGAATCAACTTTCTTTTCAGCAAAGAGCAGCTCAGCAATGGCTTTCATTCCTTCTTAAAGAGATTTCTCTTCATGCCATCTAGAATGAATTACTTTATAATCAAATACCTTACAGCTTAAAGCCCAATTTTGCAGAGCCTCCAGAAGGGGACTGAGATTCTTAGCAGCTGGAGGTTCTTGGCACCCCTCTGGAGGCATTCAGCATATACAGAATTGGACATTAGTTATAGTACTTTGCATATGAAAAATATTCATTTGATGCACTGGGGGGTTAATCTGTATGATTTTTTCTATTGGTTACATCTGTTCCAAGTACAATATCTTCCAATATCATAATTAGAGATGTTTCATCCTTGCTTTGTAAACAATATCGAAGAGGTACCTTTGCTTAATCTAGTGAAAAGTAAATACAAAAAGATGTCTTGGCATGAGATTTCTTGAAAAAGGTTTTGTTCTTTTTTTATTGAAAAGTCTCTGTGTGACACTGAGTCAATAGAGCTTATTTATCTATCCATTGGTATTTCTATAGTGCTTGTCATAATATAAGGTTCCTCTGCCTCACTGAAGCTAGCAGCATGGTCCACTCTGCCACTTCCAGCGGTGTCTGCTTTGAGGGTGATAGGGAGGTACAGAGAGAGGCAGAGAAGGGGTGCTGGGGACATGGGTGCACAGAAGAGGCAGTAGCTATATAAGGACACCCTTTCTGGGAATAGAGGGAGTAAGTACAGATTAGCTGTTGGGGACACAGGGGTGCTGAGATATTGAGCTACAGAGAGAATGCTCTGGACACAGGGAGCACAGTAGGGGTACTAGATGTGAAACAAAAGGACAAAGGAGAGCAGAAGGGGTGCTGTGGGCATAGAGAGGCCAAAGGTATACCAAGGTATGGGGTGAAAGTAAAGAGTGGTGTGGGAAGTGCAAGGAGTAGGTTTGGCCAAAAAACAAGAATTGCATTTGGAAAAAAACAAAAACAAACCACCAACGTTTTGGGATTTGTTTTTGTTTCACATCAGGACAAAACCGAGACCTAGGAAAAACGATTGTAGAAAAAGAAGTAGAGAATCCCCCCTCCCCCCCGCCCAGAATAATCCAGTGGTCAGGGCACTCATCTGGGATGGAGGAGACCCAGGTTCAAATCCCTGCCCTGCCTGATTCAAATCAGGGACTTTGAACCTCGTCACTTACAATCTGACTCATAGAATCAGTCTCTGTCTCTATCTGGTCCCATGAATATTTACTGATTTATACACAGTGTGACCGCTCTGAAAGGAGAGATTGAGACAGGCATCCCATACAGTCTCTTTCTCCATCAAGCTCTCCTGTTAAGTCTGTTCCACTTTGTATAAAAATTTATTCACTGGATCAGAGAGAATCAGGAAGCTAAATCAGGGTCTCCCACAATCCTAACCACTGGGCTATTGGCTATTCTGGGTGTCATAGGGTACCCTTGTCTGAAGTACCCTCCTGAAGCAGGCTATGGAATGACAGGCACACCTGCCTCTGTTTCCCCTCCCATAGTCCACAGGAACTTTGGGGTCAAGTTCTATTGCTTAAATAATACCCCTCTTGGGAGCTGGTTTATTACCAAAATAATATACAAATGGTCCAAAACATAAGTCCCTACACATAGTCCATTTATCATCCTAGTGTGTGTAGTCCTTAAAACTCTGCTCTTCCCAGGGGGAACTCTTCTGGGAGTCCTTCCCGACTGTCTTCCACCATACCTAGGCTGCTTGTCAGTTCTCTCCTGTCCTTTTGCTAGAATAGCCACCCCAGCCCTTCCAGTTGGAGTGGACCCCTGCTCTTCCCAGAATGACACCCCCCGCAGCTGCTCTCATCCTCATCAGAGAAGCATCCCTCATTCCCCCTGGCCTTCTCACTGTTCTCTTGGGTCCAGTTTTCCAGTGTGGAGATGTCAGCAGGTGAGCCGTTTTGCTGCTCCCCTGCCTTCAGCACTCTCCAGGCCTCGGCTTTGGCACTCCTGTTTAGATGTCTGCAGCGAACTCCCTCTGCTGCTCTCTAGCCTTGAGCCCTCTGGCCCTGGCTCTCTGGTTTGGGGAGGTCAATCAGAAATCCACTCTTGCTCCTCTCCTGCCACCTACAGCCCTTGAAGAGAACTCTTCCAGCCCTCTGTTGATCTACAGACTCCCAGGCAACTCTCATCTGCCCCTTTCCTGACTGACTCAGTCTGTGCTCTAAGGCAACCCTCACACAATGGGTCTATCCTCCTCTGGGGCCCAGGTGTCCTCTTTTGAGCCCAACTGGGAAGCAGCTAATGTGTCACAGCTACGCTGGCCCTGCTCCCTCTCAAAGGGCCAGTGTCACCCAGGGATAGGAGGGTCTTTCTTGCTTTGACCAGAAATTTCAACCTGGATCTGAGATACCTTCCTGATGAACATTTTGTCAATACAGATACATTTCCTTAAAATTTTGCTTTTGGCAAATTGGAAGTGGATGTTTTCAAGGGTATACAGCTCTCTGTTTGATTGCAGGAGCAGACCTCTCAGTAAGTCAGGAGAGAGCGCAGCTTCACGGTGGATTATAAAGGAGGCTCCTTGAACTTGCTCAGAGAAATCCTCCAGCCATGACTGGAAGTTGCTCGATTTGTTATACATGGCAATGAGTTTTGAGGGAGCTGAAAGTTATGAAAGGGGCTATTGTGCAGAATCCCTAATATTACTTTCCGCAGCCACTATCCACTAGATAAAGGCTTTTTAATTTTTGTTTACTAAATCATTGCATTGTTTCCATGGAGGTTCTGTGGGCTGGGTCCTGTAGAAATGTATTTCTTCTTGAATAAAGCCCATAAATAATAATGGGTCAGAAAATCATTCGATAAATTGAGCGTCTTTCTAAGTTGAAAATAGCATGAAGGGCTTTCAATGTTTATTACCCCAAATATATTTATCCTTTATTCATATTGCTTCAGGTTATAGCCACAGTGTTAATGTGGGGGCAGGGGCTCCCTCAACTGCCTCCACACCCTGCTGTTCATTATTTATACTGTCTTTCTCTCCACTTTGCATCTCATGAGGGGTTCTCTGAGTCAAACAGGCAAAAGAAAGGTCTACTCCCCTCTCTTGCCCTTATGAGAAAGGGGGATCAGGATGAAAACAAAGAAAGGCAAAAGTGGCCTGTCTCTCAGGCAGTCTTTCTGGATTCAGCTCTATGAGTCTGGTCTTGTAAGAGTCTATTGCCCCTTATTGAGGCCTACCTTCTGCTCCTCCTCTTGGGGCATACTGTTTTGCAGGTGGTCTGTTCAGCTTTGGGAACAGTGTGGCCTGTGACTGTTTCCTTCTCGGCTCATTTGCCTCTGGGTCTCTGAGGTGGAGTCTCTGAGGTGGAGCAGACTTCCTCCTGTTCACCACCCCTTTCTGTGGCAGGTTTCCATTTTAAGCTTCAGGCCCCCCCGCTTCCAGGCAGAAGGAGCCTTGAAGGTGCACCTCATTAGTACTGATCAGGCCCAGAAGAACCTGTTAGTCTCCTCTTCATCAAAGTGAGGGTATGTCCCTTCAGAGGTACATTATACTAATGTACTAGGGCTATCAAGGAGACCAAAACTAACTACTACAGGACAGGCCCAACAAAGAAAACAACAGAACGCCACTAGCCATCACCTTCAGCCCCCAACTAAAACCTCTCCAACACATCATCAAGGATCTACAACCTATCCTGAAGGACAACCCATCACTCTCACAGATCTTGGGAGACAGACCAGTCCTTGCTTACAGACAGCCCCCCAATCTGAAGCAAATACTCACCAGCAACCACACACCACACAACAGAACCACTAACCCAGGAACCTATCCTTGCAACAAAGCCCGTTGCCAACTCTGTCCACATATCTATTCAGGGGATACCATCATAGGGCCTAATCACATCAGCCACACTATCAGAGGCTCGTTCACCTGCGCATCTACCAATGTGATATATGCCATCATGTGCCAGCAATGCCCCTCTGCCATGTACATTGGCCAAACTGGACAGTCTCTACGTAAAAGAATGAATGGACACAAATCAGACGTCAAGAATTATAACATTCAAAAACCAGTTGGAGAACACTTCAATCTCTCTGGTCACTCGATCACAGACCTAAGAGTGGCTATACTTCAACAAAAAAGCTTCAAAAACAGACTCCAACGAGAGACTGCTGAATTGGAATTAATTTGCAAACTGGATACAATTAACTTAGGCTTGAATAGAGACTGGGAATGGATGAGCCATTACACAAAGTAAAACTATTTCCCCATGGTATTTCTCCCTCCCACCCCACCCCCCACTGTTCCTCTGATATTCTTGTTAACTGCTGGAATTAACCTACCTTGCTTGTCACCATGAAAGGTTTTCCTCCTTTCCCCCCCCTGCTGCTGGTGATGGCTTATCTTAAGTGATCACTCTCCTTACAGTGTGTATGATAAACCCATTGTTTCATGTTCTCTGTGTGTGTGTGTGTATATAAATCTCTCCTCTGCTTTTCCACCAAATGCATCCGATGAAGTGAGCTGTAGCTCACGAAAGCTTATGCTCTAATAAATTTGTTAGTCTCTAAGGTGCCACAAGTACTCCTTTTCTTTTTGCGAATACAGACTAACACGGCTGCTACTCTGAAACATAAAATACAATTGTAATCGACCTACAAAATAGTTGTGTTTTATGTGAGCAAAAATAAAAAAGGAAAGTTTTCATATCCTAACAATGAGTCTTCATCAGAGACTGCTTGGTAGGATTATGTGAATATTGCAAAGAAAACTTCAGACTTCTGAGAAGATAATGAGGCTTATTCACTAGCCTGCTTTGCTGATTTACCTGAGGCTAACTCACATTTGTATGATGGAAAAAAAGTAGTCTGTACTGTCCAAAACTACTTTTTCTCCCCACTTTCCTAAATTGCCAACTGAACCATTAAACATATAAGATGTCTCCAACAAGACTCTCACAATTTGATTTCAAGTAGAGAGGACAAGAAAGAGGGATACTTCATTATGTAACAGTGCACTGGCATATGCTATATTCTCATTATTCCTTCCTATTAGTGCTTAAGTACCCAATGGCACTATCTTGAATAACATCTGTCTCTAAAGAGGTCATTCCAGCAGTATAATCATTACTTTATTTCTTCAGTAACTACTCGTTTTCATGCTCCCAATTGTGAAATCTAGAAATCTATTGCAGTGGCTTTGTGTTAGAGCAGCATGGAGGCAGTAGCTTATTTGAAATTATCGTTATGGCCACTGGGAAAACTTCATAGTTCACAGTTTGATTCTAGTTTGTGTAAGCTTTTCTGCTTTTCCATTGCTCATTTTAACTCCCCAAAAGCCCTGATTCTGCAAAATTAGTCTGGAAATATAACAAGAAGAGGGTTTTTTTCTTTTTCCAATGAGATTTCTGGCACTTTTACCTCTAGTCACAGATGAGAACTTTTCCAATGGTATTCTAGCATTTCTGGATCCAATTTAGGCTTGAAACTGGATGAGAAAAAGACTATATAAACATTTACAACCTTTAAAAACATCACATTGTGAGGCCTTTCTAGAAATGGGTAAAGGTTCAGTGGTTTTATTTGTTCCAAGTCATCCATAACCAAACATTTGTTTCCATCTGCCATGGGGAATGCTGATAATAAAAACTATCCAAATCACCTCTTCTGACTACAATACAGATAGTACCTTTCAGATTACTCAAATCATTTGATTCAAACCTTATAGATCCCTAGTCTACATCAATTCATCTAGAGCATTGTAAACAAAAAAACTGTTGTTTTACAAAGGAAGTGGGATGTACATTTTCTGAGGAGGGTATGTATACTTAATCACTCCCAAATTATTGATTCAAAATGTTGATGGGGAAATGTAGGTGTAACATAAAAAATAAAACGCTATAGCGCGATAGCTTAGACGTCACCATAACATGTGACTGCAGGTCCCCAGTGCTCTTGTAGAATTCCATCATGTTTCTTAAGCCATTATTTTTCTATTCTTTTCAGCATAACACATGCAGTGTACCAATATCAAAGACTTTGAAATGTGCAAGCTTGCATTTGACCACTCCAAAGCTATGAAGTTTATTCCTTCTATTGACCAGCAGTCACCCAGGTCCTAGTCTCATACTGAGCAGATGCCCTACAAGGTCTTTGCACATTGGATAATCAAATATTTATACAGCACATACAGGAAGTACACTTACATTTCACTGAAGATGATTTAATAAATTCTATATTATTTCCACAATGAAACAGAACCACTTCCAAATGCTCTCAATTATTCATGCTCTAATTTGCAAATACTTCAAGGAATCCTTATCTGGCAATGCATACTACTCCTGTAGCTGCTGGGAAGGAACAAAATAATTCCCTCTCTATATAGTAGATATATGATAATAAGTGATTCCTTAATCTCACAATTACATGTTCAATGGCAGCTCCTGGCTAATCTAGAAAGCAATGTTAATCCATACATATGTATAATTGTCCTCTGCATGATCCTCCCAATTAAAAGACTCATATATTTTATTTAATTTTAAATATATGTTAAATTTGAGGCAAGGATGATAACAAAGACAATTGAGACTCCATCCTAAAGCAATATGGGACATATGATGAAAAAACATTGCACTATATGTTTAACATTGCAATATTGCAACAGTGCAATATTTTTAAATACTCTCCAAAGATGGACTGAAAACAATTTTTGGGGACAGACTGACCCCTCGCCCCCAAAAGACCAATCCTACACCAGTTGCTTACATAATCCTTATAGATACAAGTAATAGGCGCATATAACATTTATTTAATTAGGCTCCAATATGTAATGCATGACCCACCATTTTCCTGTTGCATTCTTGTTGCTCTGACAGCCAGAATGGTGGACTGTTGCCTAAGCACTACATTAAACATTAATTGGAGTGGTGTACACAATTAAGATGCATTTGCAAATAGCTCCCACCTAGCACAAGTCTGGAGTATTGTGTGTATCAGCAGAATGTAATAAAAGGAAAAAGAAACAGGAAAGAATCTAAATTCAGTGAATGCTGGTGCATAGCCTCCAAGGGTCCGTCTACACTGCAATAAAAGACCTGTGGCACTGAGTCTCAGATCCTGGATCAATGTACTCTGGCTTCACCTGCAGGATTAAAAATAGCAGGGTAGACATTTGAGGTTTCAGAGCCTGGACTCCAGCCCGGGCCCAAACATCTACTCTGCTACTTTTAGCCCCACAGCCTGAGCCCTGCAGTGCTGCAGGTTTTTTTTATTGCAGTGTAGACATATCTCAAGTGACTTTTAGAATCATAGAATCATAGCATATCAGGATTCGAAGGGACCTCAGGACCCCCTACTCAAAGCAGAACCAATCCCCAACTAAATCATCCCAGCCAGGGCTTTGTCAAGCCTGACCTTAAAAACCTCAAAGGAAGGAGATTCCACCATCTCCCTAGGTAACGCATTCCAGTGTTTCACCATCCTCCTAGTGAAAAAGTTTTTCCTAATATCCAACCTAAACCTCCCCCACTGCAACTTGAGACCATTACTCCTTGTTCTGTGATCTGCTACCACTGAGAACAGTCTAGATCCATCTTCTTTGGAACCCCCTTTCAGGTAGTTGAAAGCAGCTATCAAATCCCCCCTCATTCTTCTCTTCTGGAGACTAAACAATCACGGTTCCCTCATCCTCTCCTCAAAAATCATGTGTTCCAATTCCGTAATCATTTTTGTTGCCCTCCGATGGACGCTTTCCAATTTTTCCACATCCTTCTTGTAGTGTGGGGCCCAAAACGGGACACAGTATTCCAGATGAGGTCTCACCAATGTTGAATAGAGGGGAATGATCAGGTCCCTCGATCTCCTGGCAATGCCCCTACTTATACAGTTAAACTTAAACTTAAAATGCTGTTAGCCTTCTTGGCAACAAGGGCACACTGTTGACTCATAGCTGTGACTAGGCTCATTGGTTGATCAAAAATGAAGGCAGCACCAAGTGGCTGGTAGATGAAGAGGCTCATGGCAGCTCTTGCACTGTTTCAGAAATTTTATGGCCAGAAGGGACCATTAAAATAACCTTGTTGGACCTTCTGATATCACAGGCTATAACTCTTGGTTGAGCTACAGCATATCTTTTAGAACAAGATCCAATCTTAAATTAAAGGCTTCAAGTGAGGGAGAATCTTCCACATCTCTTTACTTTTCTGTTAACATATACACCTTATTTCCAGTTTTAATTTGTCTAACTTCAACTTCCAGCCATTGGATTTTATGCTTTGTTAGCTAGATTACAGAGCTCTTTTCTCATGCAGGTACTTATAGATCATGACCAAGTCACCTTTCAACCTTTCCTTGTGATAAATTATATAGATTGAATTTCTTAATACTCTACTGCAAAGCAGATTACCAGCCTTTGTGGCTCTTTTCTGAACTCTCTCCATTTTTTCAAAGTCTATTTGCAAGCATTGGCACCAGAAAAAATATAGCATTCAAAAATGGTCCCACTAATCCCATTGGTAACAGCCTGGCTGGCCTCTTCTATCCTCAGAGTCACATATTTGTCCACAACCAACCCAAAAATAACAGAATCTACAGCCAAAGTATTCCCATGGTTATTTTATGTTTTCAAATTAACCATGGGTGAGTGCACTGCAAACTATGAATAATGTGACTTTCGGGAAAAATCTCCATGCTAAATTGTCAAATTTAATAAGTGGCTTATGTTTTGAAGAATATCTTTCAATGAAAAAAGTGAGTTTCTAGCGCTCTTTAAAAATGAAAGAATTCGTTATGCTAAACTTTGAAAGATCAAAAAAAATATCTGGGGACTCTCTATCAGACACCCCTCAAATCATCATTGCCTTGGTGTGGAGAATCCACAAATGCAAGATTCATAATCAACACTGTTAAACTAAATGTTAGCAACAAATCTTGTAAAATGTTCTGATAGGATTAGGTCCCATATTTAAGCAATGATAGTGCTTCTCTACAGTACATAAGCAGACAAATAGCATCTAACTCAGTTAATGAATAGTTGTTGATTGAGTCACTTATTGATTTATTCACCATTTATCCCTGGTTTTTCTTTGCAGAAAATATGATTATAATTATTACCTCTCCATTAAAAACATATTTCTGTGGCTGGGAATGCTGCCATCCATTTAAAGAACTCCTTTCACTGTAAACAATTGTTACTTATCACAAATTTAAGGTGAAGGAAAATTCATTGATTCAGATTCCAAGGCCAGAAGGGGCCATTGTGATAATCTGTTCTGACCTCCTGCACAATAGAGGCTATAGAACTTCCTCAAAATAATTCCTAAAGTATACTTTTTAGAAAAACAACCTGCCTTGATTTAAGAATTGTCAGTGAGGAAGAATCCACCATGACCCCTGAAAATTGTTCCAGTGGTTAACCACCCTCACTGCTAAAAACTTATGCCTTATTTCCATTCTGAATTTGTCGAGCTTCAATTTCCTGTCATTGGATTGTGTTGTATCTTTCTCTGCTAGATTTAAGAGTCCATTATTAAATATTTGTTCTCCATGTAGATACTTATAGGCTGAAATCAAGTCACCCTTTAACCTTCTTTTAGTTAAGCTAAAGAGATAGAAAGAGCTCAGTCACCAGATGGCATGTTTTCTAATGCTTTAATCATTCTTGTGACTCTTCTCTGAACCCTCTCCAATTTGTCAACGTCCTTCTTGAATTGTGGAAACTAGAAGTGGGCAGTATTCCAGCCATGATCACAGCAGTCCCTACTACAGAGGTAATATAATCTGTCTACTCCTAATCAAAATTCCCCTGTCAATGCATCCAACAATCACATTAGCTTTTTTTGCCACAGCATAGCACTGGGATCTCATGTTCAGCTGATTACCCACTATGACCGCAAATCTTTAACAAAGTCCTGCAAGTATGGCCTACATTCTTTGTTCCTAGGGTTATACATTAGTCATATTAAAATGCACTTTGTTTGGTTGTACCCAGTTTACCAAGTGATCCAGATCTCTCTGTATTAATATTCTGTCCTCTTCATTATTTACCACTCCTACAAATTTTGTGGCATCCCCAAACAATGAATGGTTATTTTATGTTTTCATCCAGGCCATTGATAAAAATGATAAATAACATAGGGCCAAAAATTGATCCCTCTGAGTTTCCACTAGAAACACACGTGGTTGATGATGATGATTCCTTGTTTACAGTAAAATTTGAAGCCTATTTGATAGCCAGCCACATCCTTGTAATGGTTCCATATTAATTTTATTTTGTTCTAGCTCTTTAATTAAAATGTTGTGCGGTACTAAGTCAAATGCCTGACAGAAATCTAAGTATATTTTATCAGCACTATCAGCACTTACCTTTTTCAACTAAACTTGTAATCTCATCAAAAAAGATATTCAGTTATTTTGACAGGATCTCTTTTGTATAAAAACCATGCCAATTGACATTCATTACATTGCGGTCCTTTAATTTTTTTATTAATAAAGTCCCATTCTTAGATATCTAAATTGCTAATGACTAAGTTAGCCCATTCTTGATTTTTGATATTACCATTATTTTGGTCCTTTCTTCATTCAATTTTAATCTCCACCTTCTGGCTGTTGTGTACAAGTTGGTGCTGCTTCTTGGTTGTATTCTTGCATATGTATTATCATTACAATATCATCTGCAAAGTCAAGATGATTGATCATGTGCCCTGATATCATGCAGCTTCCACAAATGTTAGGAAGTTGGACAAGATGTTTTCTAAGTGTAAAACACTCTGTCGACTCACCATTGACTCTTACTACAAGCTATGTTACACAGACTCTGCAGTATTTGAATTAACTTGCTGCTAAAAATGTAATACTTGAATACTTTCCACATAGCCTCTCTGTTAATGGAGTCAAATGCTTTCTTAAAGTCAATGAATGTGCAAAACTTTGAACTCCATGTCTTTCCAACAATTGATGAAAAACAAATCACAGAATCATACAATATCAGGATTGGAAGGAACCTGAGGAGGTCATCTAGTCCAACCCCCTGATCAAAGCAGGACCAAATATCTGATCTACAGTGTCCTGTCAAAAGCCCCAGACAGGATTTCATCTGCTCTTCTTTTCATGCTACAAAATACCTTGCTAGGAATTCTTATAAGACTTATTACTTGGTAGTTATTGCATTCCATTGGGTCACCTTTCTTAAAGAGTGGTACAATATGAGTATTATAGACTCATATATTTTGAGACCAGAAGGGACCATCATGATCCTCTAGTCTGACCTCCTTCACATTGCAGGCCATAGAACTTGACCCATCCACTACTGCAACTGATCCATAATCTGTGTCTGAGTTACTGGAGTTCTCAGATCATGAATTAAAGATTTCAAGTTATAGAGAATCCACTATTTACTGTAGTTCAAATCAGCAAGTGACCTGTGCCCCATACTGCAGAGGAAGGTCTGAGCATTGCTAGTTTTCAGGGGCTTCATCCTTTTTCCAAATGAGGTAAAATAGTGTGCAAATGAATATGACCATGCCTCTTCCTCTCAGTTTTAACATGTCAGGCTTTTCAGGGACCTGACTGTGGCTTCAATTTCAACATATGTGTTCTTCTTCATTATTGCCTTTACAATTGATGGCCTCAAGGTCAGATGCAACAACTTGACTACTCAACTTCAAAATATTCTTTCCATCTTTTGGGTTTTTGATCTTTATTTACTATATAGATTCCATGAACATTTTGCAGCTTTGTGATTGTGAACATTTTGATTTGTTACAGATGTTAACTTCTTTGATAGTAATCTAACTTTCTACAAAACTTTCATGCATTGCATTGTGTTTTTCAAGCTCTTTGGCTTTTCTGTCAAACCTGCCTTTCTTAGCCTTTGTGATCATTCTTTTTAGTTCTTTGGTGAGCTGTCTATATTTGTTTTTTTGCTTAGGGCAATCTTCAACTTTCAGATGTTCTCAATACACTTCCTCTTTTGTTTTTGATAGATTTTCAATCTCTGATGTCATCCAATCTTTCATTTTTAGATACGATCTCATCCTTAGAACCTCCTTGCTTGGGGTATGAATGATGTCTCTCACTTCTGCCCAGAGTTGTTCTATTTTTGTCTTCCCTAGGTCTAAGAGAGGACAAATCAGCCATGGATGATATTCTGAAAGGTTACTGTAGTGTCTGTATTAGTCAAAACTTCTATCTATAGACTCTCTTTTCTTTTTTGTAAAATTTGAAGTATTAAGTCTGATCCTGGCCATTACAAATACTGCCCAATGGTCTATGTCTGAATTACACTTTTGTAGATCACACAATCTAGTACACTTGTTTTCAAGCATTGTCTCACTAAAATGAAGTCAGTTATGTTTTTTGTAGTACTATTGTTAGAAATCTATGTTTCTTTATGGACTTGCGTGGGCTGAAATGCTGTGTTTGTTATGAACAAGTCATTGATAGCAGAGAACTGAAGCAATCTATGGCCTTTCTCACTTTTTGACCCTATTCCTTCTTTTTCCCATGATGTTCTTCCAGTCTGTATTATCATAATGGTATTAAATTATTATGGAGTTGTTTGTACATAACTTATTGAAGATTTGTGCTATAATCCATTGACTTTGTCTATCTGGTGAGGAGACAATTATTTCCTAAAGCATTCTTCATCCAAAGACCAAACAAAATATTCTATACAAAGATACCTACCATTAGAATTTTGGTAACAGAACACAATTTTTTACTTCATGACATTTTATGTGAGAAAATGTTTCCATTCCGTTTCTGGTGATTTTGCACACTGAAATACTATTTCTTCTGGGAAACTTCAAGACAGTTTATGTATTTTGCAATGTTGAGCAAAATCTCCAAAACTAGAAATTGGGAAAAATTAGTGATTATCATTGAACCTCAGTGTTCAATTTATTGCCATAAATGTTCAAAGCTAACATCACAAGAAAAGGGACTAGAAGTGCTCTTTTAAAATGATCAGTTGAGGTTTCTATCTAGCCAAGCATTTATATGATTTCCGTCACTTGATGTTGGAATGCTTTACAATCATTCAGGAATTTATCCTCACAAAACTCCTGAGTATTGGGAGTATTATCCCCATTTTGAAGACAAGGAACCAAGGCACAAGAAGGTTATGACAAAGTTGCAAACTGAACCCCATTCTTTTGAGCTCTAATTCAGCACTTTAACCACAAGAGTTCCTTCCTCCCTCACTTTACATTTTTATCTTCCCCAAATCAAGTGCGAAGAGGAGTGGAAGCCAAGGGCTTTATGGGCCTCAAAAAGCAGTTCTGATAGGGATGTATCTGTTCACTTCTTGGGCTGCTGTCTCCACTGACTGTCTCTTTCTTTTACCTTTTCCTCCTGCTCTACACTTTTCAGATGGAGGCTTTAGGGTCAGGTTGGGAACTGTTGCTTTCTTGTCCATATTTTAAGTTTACCTGCCTCATAGGGAGACTATGTCATTCTTCTAGAAAAGCATCCAACCCTAACAATAGCTGCAGCAGTAGTTTTCAAAACACATTGGACCACATTCTGCCAGCTTAATTTACATTGAGTAGTCCATTCTCTCATTAGTCCCACTGAAATAGAGGGAACTCCTCATGGAGCAAGGTATGGTATTATTCCATGTAAGTGCAAGAGAATTTGGCCAGGTGAGTTTCAGCTTTTCTCCATCTACACCAAAGCACTTCTGAAGATGACAAATTTTCCATTGTGGGGCTATATTTAAGACTCAGCTGGGAATAATAAATATAATGCAGAACAGAGAAAGAAACAGAAGACTAGTCAATGACATTGTTGTTCATTTGTGCCTTTTTTTTTGTTTTGTTTTCTTGTTTCTTTGCCAAGCAAAAGAGCTTTTAGGGCATGAGATATAGCTGTATGAAGTATAATGAATGGGGTGCAAGTTTAATAAACTGTTAAATAACTGAAATAAATAAGGGTAGGCATACTTAACCAATCAGCTAGTGCTTGTTAGAATATACACTGTTAATGTAGAATATACACTGAATTAACAGTACTGTTAATTATACACAAATAAAATGGTGTATTTAATATTTTGAAAATCTTGTGGAGACCATCTGGGATACATTTTCATCCTTTCAAAGTTCTTTTGAATAGTGTAGGAAAATATAAAGATGTAAAAAAACCCATGCAACATCTCTAGTTAATCCAATGACAGGACTTGTTCAGTCAGCACTTCATCCACTCCCTTGTAGTGGACCAAGTTGGGAAGGGCTGGATGTGAAGGTCCATACTCTTACTACATGCCACCTTTTCTTGTGCTGTTTTCTGTAGTTTCCCTTGGCCTGTGGTTGTGTTTGTTCTTTGACCATTGTCAGGTGAAACCCTGGCCCCACTGAAGTCAACAGCAATACCCCCATTTATTTCTATAGGGCCTGAATTTTTCTTTGGCGTTTATCTTACCTTGTCTGTGTCCCCTCCTCTCTCTACTCTTGCAGGATCAACCCCTCCAATGAGCCCTGAAACTAGAGCATATAAACTGAGAACTCCATGTGCTCAAGTCTGAACTGAGCACAGGAAGCTGTAGAATCCTAAGTGTGACCAATGTCTGGACCAGCCACCTGGAAAGAATTCTTCCCCGTTTTAGGGTTAAGAGGATAACAAGAAGTGGTGGGATTTCATCTCAAAGATTCTATTTCTCCTTCTATTCTTTAATGTAAATATCTGTAGGTTATCTTCCTGAGTTTACACTCTCCAGTGAGACTTCTAGTAACCATATTTTACATTTTAACTCCAATCAAATTGGCCTGAGAGATATTGAAAATTATTGTTTTTAAGCAATTGCTTTTAATATTCTAACCTAGTCCCTTTTGGACCAATCTAGTCAAAGACATGTAACCTTAATTTGGGGCTGACATGTTCTGTGTTTATTCTCAGGCCATATATGAATTATCTGTGAAAGTTAGAGCAAAATCAGTCAAAATCATTCTTGGGTTATGTGATGGCAGGGAATAATATTTATTTTCCCATACATTCTCTTCAGAAATGTTGCACTCACAACTAACTAACTAACTGTTGCAGTCACAACTGACTAACTAAATAAAAAGCTGAAGCTAGAAACTTGAAAATGGGCTTGATATTTTTTTAAAGCTACCACTAAACCTAAAAGAAAGCCAAGTTGGAAAATGAAGTCTACTATAAATATTTAAAGTTGGCAATTTTTCACATTTATGTGATCATTTTTCTTTTATTTTCTTTTAGACAGTTTCAGAATGCAATTGTTAAGGATGCTGTACTTCAGTGCTTACTTTACTTCCAAGTAAAATATGTCCATTTCTAGGAACTTACATGCTTAGTTAAGAATGGCTTTGGAAAGGGCACCTCTGCTAGAGCCATCCTCTAATGAAGCGTCTTTAAATCATCCATCCTTAAGAGAGCTGCTCTTGTTAAGCATGACTGAAATGAGGACACACTACTTAGAGACTTGTGCGAGAGTCAATAGGGCCAGGATCTTGTGGAGATTTTAAGTTTTGTAGAGAAAATTGTTTCCAAGCTGTGAAACGTTTGGCACATGCATGATATTAAATCACTTTTAAAAGATCTGTGTAGTAAAAGTGTGGAGCTGGGCAAAAAAATGTTTAGGGTGTTTCTTGAACATTTTTCATTTTCCAAAAATAATTTTGAACAAAAAATGTGAACAGCTGTAGTAAAAATGACCAGCTGAACTACTGGCTCATTGCTAATAGGAATCCATCTCAACTTCCTTTTCTCCTTTCCATCCTTGGGCCCAGCTGGGATTCATCTCCTACTGCTAGTCCTGGGACAAATGCCCCCACACTGCTTGAGTACTTCTACCTGCTGCCCTGCTTATTATGCCAGGGCATGGGGTTTAGGGGTTGGTTGTTTCAGCTAGTCAACTCTGCTGCTGCCTGAACTGAGCCTGAGAAGTGAGCAGGGAAGCAAGCAAATCTGTACTCTGCTCATGCTGCCTGCTCTGAGGCTAGAGCAGGTGAGCTCTGGAGCAGAGAGAGTTTTGTGTGAGTGCTGAATTTTGATGCTACATTGTTTTGAACTAGTTTGAAATCTGGCAAATGAATTTCCCCCTCCTCTGTTCTAAGCTGTGTTTGAGAAATGTGTTTATTAGTCATTCAAAAAATGGAGGGATGATGGTCTTGAAGATTATAGGCCTATTTAAATAATTAAAAGATTTGCTAAGATATATGCCAAGAATTTAGCAACAAGACCTGAAAGATTTATTGGCAAATTAATGCATGGGGACCAACTTCTATTCATGCAGCATACAATACTTGCAGACTGTGTATTGAAGGTTTTTATTAGAATGCAAATAGCTAGTGATATTGAGGCCCCAGTGTTTGTAAATTCTGCCAACTCCCAAAAAGTGTAACACAAGTGAGGAGTAATATCTAAATAAATGTTAACTCCAGTTGCTTTTTAAGGAAGTTTCTTTGACAGAACTGTTCTTTCTTCTGTCTTCTAAAAGCAGCAGCTTGTACCAGAGAGTATATCTGTGCAGTCTCCTCTGTACAGATTATATGTGTCTGTTCATGCAAATGGGAGTTCCATCTTTCTTTTCTCTTGGCACACTATAGTGATTAAACTCCCAAATTGGGGAGGATGCAAAAGTCGAATCTCACAAACAACTGAGCACCTCCTGCAACCATGCTGAGCATCCTCAATCTCCATTGGCTTCACTGGAAATGAATGACATTCGGCAACTTGCACGATTTGGCCCATACTCAACCAAGAGATCTGTTTTGCTCCCATGCCATGCAGTTAATTTTGAGAGTGAACACCACCCTGCACAACACAATAAAGAACTGAATAGATTTTTGCTTACAAAATTGGAAATATCAATTACAAATTCTCAGTCTGTGCCTGAAGGATTTGGTTTGGTCTTAAGAGATGCTGGTGTCATATCTAGTGTACATAACTACTTCTACTGCAAGGAATCAAATTAAAAAATGCTTTACTTAGAATCTTCCTGAGACTCAATGGGGAGGGGGGAGAAATAAACCAATATGATGAAAAATTTTATACTTATGACCTGTCTGTAGAACAGTCATACAGTAAAAATATGCAGTTTATTTAAATCTCTTGCTACTCCTTTTCTGAGATTTGCGATTCACCCTACACTATGCACATTTCCTCTTCTATTCCATACAAAAGGCAATGTCTTCATAGTAACTCACTCATCACATTGCATTGCTGTTAACCTGTTCATAATCAGTGAATTATCTTCAGAAAACACATCTCATGATACAAAAGATTCTTTTTATTCATGTTTCCATTCTTTTGTTTTTCAAGGGACTTTCTGTTGTTAAAAGAAAAAGTTATATATATATTTTCCTTTCTTAACAGTCAGTTTTTAGCAAAAGTCATTTACACTAACCAATTATTGTGTATTCTCAATGTGTCTGCAGAACTTTTATCACTCTGCTGAATTGTGGGATTAGGGGAAGCTTCTCTTTCAGATTTTCAAAACTATGGGCCTGATAATGTAAATGATCTTACTCATATCAATACATGATTCTTACTAACTTCAACTTCCAGCCATTGGATCTTGTCAGACCTTTGTCAGTAAGGTTGAACTCTCTGCTAAACCCCTAATCAAATATTTTTTCCATGTGTAGTTAACCAGACATAGTGATAAATCTTCTCTTTGATAAGCTGAAAAGTTTGAGCAGTTTAAGCGTATTTGTAAGGCTTGTTTTCCAGCCACTGGATCATTTTTGTGGCCCTCCCTTGAACTTCCTCTAGTACAGTGGTTCCCAAACTTTAACAGCCCATGAACCCCTTTTACTAAATTGTGAAATCTCATGAACCCTGTCCTAAAAATGCATATTTCCAAGGATTTAAGTTTAAATTTCCTGCACACTCCGCACTCCGTGGGGCTCCTGCTGCTCGACCCCATTGACCGCTCCGGTCAGCTGAGCTCCACTGAGCTCGGGCTGCAGTTCCCGCTGACTGCTGGGGCTCGGGCTGCCAGCCCCAGCTGCCTGGCCCTGCTCTCTGTGGGGCTTGGGCTGCCAGCCCCGCAGGGTGCTGGGGTTCAGGCAGCCGACTCCCCCGCTGACAGGGGCAGGGCTCGGGCTGCCAACCCCAACTGCCCTGCCCCGCTCTCCCTGGGGCTTGGGTTGTCTGCCCTGCAACCAGGTCCCACCTGCTGCCTCCAATGCCCGGGGTCCCCTGGCCTCCATTAGTGAAATTTTTCTGGTGAACCCCCTGTAACGTTTTGTGAACCCTCAGGGGTTTGCGAACCCCAGTTTGGGAACCACTGTTCTAGTATTACCTCATCCTTCTTGAAGTGTAGGCAACAGAACTGGACACAGTATTCTAGATGTGGTCTCAACAATGCTGTTTACAAAGGCAAGGCCAATTCCCTACTTCTATTTGATATTCTCCTTTTTATACATCCAAGGATCTCATTTTTGCCACAGCATTGCACTGAGAGCTCATTTTGAGGTGGTTATCTATGATGATCCCCTAAGCCCTTCTTTGAATCACTGGTTTCCAAGACAGTCTCCCATCCTGTAAGGATAATCTGAATTCTTGCCAGATGTATTACTTTGCATCTGGCTGTATTAAAATATATTTTATTGGATTGTGATTATCTAACATGCTGACTCAGAGATCACTCTGTGACAGTAATTTGTCCTCCTCATTATTTACTATTCCAGCAATCTTAGTGTCATCTGAAAACTTAACCAGAAAAGATTTTATATTGTCATCTAGATCAGTGGTTCCCAAACTTGTTCCACCACTTGTGCAGGGAAAACCCTTGGAGGGCCAACCAGTTTGTTTACCTCCTGCGTCCGCAGGTTCAGCTGATCGTGGCTCCCAGTGGCCGCGGTTCACTGCTCCAGGCCAATGGGAGCTGCTGGAAGAGGCGGCCAGTAAGTCCCTCGACTCGTGCCACTTCCAGCAACTCCCATTGGCCTAGAGCAGCGAACTGCAGCTACTGGGAGCCGTGATCGTCTGAACCTGTGGATGCGTCAGGTAAACAACCTGGCCGGCCCGCCGGGGACTTTCCCTGCACAAGCGGTGGAACAAGTTTGGGAACCACTGATCTAGATCATTGAATAGCTATAAACAAAGAACTGATCCCTGGTAGATCCCACTGGAAATGATCCCACTCATTGATATCTCCTCATTCCCTACTACATTTTGAGATCTGTCAGTAAGCCAGTTTTTAATACATCTTATGTGTGTCCTGTTAATTACATATAATGCAAGGGTTTTTTTTGTTTTTTAAATGCAAATGTCATGTGGTATTAAGTCAAATTTCTTGGAGAAATCCTAATGCACTATACACAATTGCCATTATCAACCAGACTTGTAATCCTGTCTTAAATTTTTTTTAAAAAAACATCTTTGTTTGACATGATCTACCTTTCATGAAACCATGTTGATAGGGCACTCACCTATAATGTAGGAAAACCAAGTTAAAATCCCTACTTTGACTATTTAGTTATGCATATACCATATGCTTGAACAGTAGAAGCTGGGAAAGTCTCATCCCAGAATATCCCACAGCCTCGGGTCAAGGACGCTCTTCTCCAATATGGGACACCCAAGTACAAATCTGTTCTCTACATTAGGGAGGAATCGAAACTGGGGTCTTCCACATCCCAGGTGACGGTCATAACACTGAACTAAAACAAATAAGGTAGGAGGCTTCTCATTCTCCAGCCATTTTGTGACTCTAGTCCTCCTTGGCTTTTGTCAAAAGGCCTGAAATTGAAACAAAATGTGAGCCAGGTCAAAATGAAATATTTCATTCTGACATTACTAAAACATTTCAATATTTTCAGTTCAGTCAAAACTATTCAGTGAACTCAATCAGAATTTATGAATAGTTTTGGTTGACCTGAAACTGAAATACCAAAAACACTTCATCCACCACTACACCACCACCTCCTCCTCCTCTGGTTGTTAATCTAGTCATTTAAAAACATCCAGAAACAAAGTGATTTAGGTGGAATAAAATGTTTGGTTCAGCCTGAAACAGCCTTGTTCAATTCACTGAAATTTTTTAGAATTTTCCTATTTGGTTTGACCCTAATAGATTTTTTTTTCTTTTTTCCTTGGAACGGCCAATGAAGTAAAAAAATTGATTATTCATCAGCTCTACTCTTGGGTGTAAATCTGGGCCTATTGATCTGAAAACATTTAACTTTAGCAGATGTTGTCAGACATCCTCCTTGGTTATTATAGAATATCAGTGTTGGAAGGGACCTCAGGAGGTCATCTAGTCCAACATCCTGCTCAAAGCAGAACCAATCCCCAATTTTTGCCCCAGATCCCTAAAAGGCCCTCTTAAGGATTGAACTCAACCCTGGGTTTAGCAGGCCGATGCTCAAACCACTGAGCTATCCCTCCCCCCTGATACAAGAAACTTTTAGCTAGTCTATCCTATGTGAGAAAAACAACATCTAGGAGAGCACTCTGGCACACAACTAAAGCAGAAGCAGGGAGGGAGGAAAAAGATCCTGAATCTAACCTGTCCAAATTAACATAATCAGAGTGAAGGCAGTAATACATAATGTTGGGATATACATACAAATGTAATTAGTTATAAATTTAAGGGTTTTAATAAACATTAAATAGGTGATAGTTTGAAGCAGGTTCATTAGAAATCCAGAATGGCCACCACAATGATTTTACTTCTGAAAAACAAAATGGAGGTCTTAGAATAAGTTGACCAATAGCAGACAGGTAGACTGGACTGAAATTAAGATCACTTCAAATACCTGAAGGGAGGGGTCAGCCAGGTAAAAGTTCTCAAAGAGGTCCAGCTTGATTTACAGATAGGTTTAGCAGCTAGGATTGGTCCATCAATCAATCAATCAATCAGAAAAGACTAAAACTGATTGGCTGAATTAGAATTGAAAGAACAACCAATCAGAAAGGGCCAAAGTTGTATATAAGGCAGAGAGCTGAGAGGCTTCACTCAGTGTGAGTGAAGATGTTGGTGTGAGTGAGCAGTGAGAAAGTCATCAGAAAAAAATCATCTAAAAGAGCTGAAAAATCACAAGAAGTTCAGAAGAAGGCAGAGCAGTGAGGACAAGGGAGCACGATCAGGACAGAACAAAAGAATGATAACAGAGGCAGTGAAGACTGCAGGAGAAAGTAGGCATGATGATTTTACTCTGAAAACTATTAAATGAATGTGTGGGTGTGAATGAGTTAATAAAGCTGGATATCTGTGTATGTCTGTTATTATGTGTATAGGGTAAATGTTTAAGACCTTGCTGTCAGCATTCTGTATGTAACTGGCCATTGCATGCAGAATGTAATCACTTAAAACTAGTTGCAACTGTAGAATGTTACAATTCTGGACATGTTAATATGCATCTAATATAGCTGTGTCAATAGAGTTTAATCCTTTGAATTGGTGTTGTGTATTGTTTTAATATATGCTTTTGAGATTTATTGGATTGTTGGTGGTTTTATTATGATTTAGATTTATTGTATTAGGGAATATTACATTTCAATAAATTAGGACTGTCAAGTGATTAAAAAAATTATCACGCTGTTAAATAACAATAGAATAGCATTTATTTAAAATATTTTTGGATGTTTACTACATTTTCAAATATATTAATTTCAATTACAACACAGAATACAAAGTGTGCAGTGCTCACTTTATATTTATTTTTGATTACAAATATTTGCACTGTAAAAAACAAATTGCATTTTTCAATTCACATCATAGAAGTACTGTAGAGCAATCTCTTTATCATGAAAGTTGAACTTAGAAATGTAAAATTATGTACAAAAAACTTTAGTCAAAAATAAAACAATGTAAAACTTTAGCACCTATAAGTCCACTCAGTCCTACTTCTTGGTCAGCCAATCACTCAGACAAACAAAGTTGGTTACAATTTGCAGGAGACAATGCTGCCTGCTTCTTGTTTACAATGTCACCTGAAAGTGAGAACAGGCATTCACCTGGCACTGTTGTAGCTGGCGTTACAAGATATTTACATGCCAGATGCACTAAAGATTCATATGTCCCTTCATGCTTCAACCACCAATCCAGAGGACATGTGTCCATGCTGATGATGGGTTCTATTAAATAACAATCCAAAGCAGTGCAGACTGATGCATGTTCATTTTCATCATCTGAGTCAGTCAGATGCCACCAGCAGAAGGTTGATTTTCTTTTTTGGTGGTTTGGGTTCTGTAGTTTCCGCATCAGAGTGTTGCTCTTTTGAGACTTCTAAAAGCATGCTCCACACCTCATCCCTCTCAGATTTTGGACAGCATTTCAGATTCTTAAACCTTGGGTCGAGTGCTGTAGCTATTTTTAGAAATCTCACATTGGTACCCTCTTTGCGTTTTGTCAAATCTGCTGTGAAAGTGTTCTTAAAATGAACATGTGCTGGGTCATCATCCAAGAGTGCTATAACATGAAATATATGCAGAATGCTGGTAAAACAGAACAGGAGACATACAATTCTCCCCCACAAGGTGTACAGTCACAAATTTAATTGAAAGGCTCCAAAGGCAGTAATTTGTAAGGCAAGATTGCTCATGCTTATAGTCATGAAGAAGTCAAAGTAAATAGTCCAGGTTTTTAGCAGGTACTGCATATTTATCAATAAAATGTAGATTTTACTCCTGTTGGAAGATAAATATCTATCTTTTAGACACATGCATCCATCAACATGGCACAGTTTAGTTGTTGTTATTTCTGAACATTGAAACTTTTTTCTTTCTCCTGTTTAATATGCTTAAATTCCTTGAATGTCTGCAAAATATTATCTACAGTTGTCAAATATAAAAATCTTTAAAAAAAATCTCTCAAAGGATAAATGTTAAAGTTATGATATAATCTACAACATAACCTGGGCCACTTCTCTCTTAATGGTTGGCAAAATATTAAAATCATTTTTATGAGTCACTTGTTCCAGTGGAAAGTTTACATTAGCAGCAGTTATATGAACTAAGAGAGCCAGGGAAATCAGAGATTGACACAAAATGGCAAATAAATCACAGCACAAAAGGTCGTTTGGAAAATTTCTGACAGTTTTGAACGAAGGTCAGAAATCAACAGCACATTGTCCTGTATGGGTATACTGCACCACTACACTCTCTCCCTCTCTGCAGACTTTTATCATCTAAAATAATTGCATGTTCTTTTGAAATCAGACAGCCATTTAAAAATGTATTCACTGTTTCAGTAAGATGAATATAGTGAAAGGTTTATTTTTATTCCAGTTGTCCTGTTGAAGCAAACACTACATCCTGACAACCAGCATGCTTCTATCTATGCCCTTTAAGATAATGGAGGCATAATTGATGATCCTTTGATAAGTTGATAAAAGTCATGTCAAAATATACTACATTTTGAGTAAAACAGCCTATAAATTCAAGGCTAACGTGAGTGTATTGTGTGATGGGAAACAACACTTACTCATATGTTCCCATTGACAGAAGGACTGCAGTGATTGGAATCACAAGAAATGCTAGGGACCTATACTCTGCTACCACTAATGGAAGCACAATAAATACTGATCCTCATTGGGATGTAGGGTCAGGGGTCTTCCTGTGCAGTGATAGGCAGGATGTAGCAGGTAGACTTCTGGTCAGATAAAGAAGTGTTGAATCTGAGGATATAGTGATAAGAGGGTACTGGAGTCTGAGTTGTTCACTCAACTGTTGGGTGAATGGATATTCCCATGTGCTATGAGGACTAACAGCTTGAGAGTTATGCTTTTGTATTGTATGTTAATAAGCTGAAAGGTAGTGGATTAATACCAGGCGGCTGAAGTCCTCTTCCCACAGCAGAGGAAACTGTGACCAACAGCTGTTAAAAATTGCCCACACTGCTCCATTACTGTGTCTCACTCTTACTATGGAGGTACCACCTCTAAGTGTGATAGGAGTTCAGTTACCATAAACACTCAGCCCTGGACTTCTCTGCTGAACATACCAACAAGGGTGCTAGTAAGTGCAAAAAGTAGTGGTGATAGGGCAAATGTCCCATTTAACATAGGCCGCTGCACTGCCACCAGAAGAAACCTATCAACTTATTCTAGACTTGAACTGGTAACTTAAAGGCTCTTTATTTCATAACCAAATACAGTAACCGGCAATTTACAGACATGAATTATACTTCAGCCTTTTGAGACCGGGCTTATTTACACAAAGCTATCTATGGTTTTGGGATATTTGCACAATTCACAGTTTTGATCAGAGCTGACAAGCGAGTGTTTGGCTGTCATCCAACTTGGGAGGAAAAAGTCCACATTTTGGTGAGCATTCCTAGTACTATGCTGGACATGGAACAAGAAGGGCTGGAAGGATAGGTACTGCTGCATGAGTCAGGGATTGTTGTCTGTCATGGCATAGAACTATTGTAGAGAGGCATGATCCGTGACTAGGGTGAACTGATTGCTGCGAAGGTAATGTCTGATGCCTCATAGCTGAGCCCTCTTTCTCTATCATGGAGTAAGCCTTTTCTCTTGGGAACAATTTGCACCTTAGGAAGAAGACAGGATGTTCCTCACCATCGACCATCTGGGACAAGACTGCACTGAACCCAGCTTCAGAGGCATCAGTCTGCAGAAGAGATTCCTTGGTACATAAGATGATTCTCTGGTCTCACAAGTGTGAGGTCATGTGATTGGCTCACACTGTTCCCTCTTCTTGCCATCTCACTCACATGAGAATATTCTGGTCAGGATCCTAGGCTGCTTATACTGGCCTGGGATTCACCAGGAGGTCAAAGACTTCTACAGCTCCTGTCCTGAGTGCCAGCTCATTGGCCCTGAAGGGTTGGCCAAAGTCCCTCTAGTCCCCTCTCCCAGTGATGGACAAGCCTTTTTAAAGAATAGGGGTGGATCTGATCAGACCGTTAGAAAAGAGTGCAACTGGATTTGTACTGGACATACTTGATTCTGCCACCCAATATCTGGAGGCAATCACTGCTAAGAAGACTCTTGCAGTAGAACTGCTAAAAGTCTCGCCCAGCGTGCCTAAAGAGATTCCAATTTACCAAGGCACATATTTTACATCTGATCTATTGAAGGAGGTATTGATCTATTCAAAATGAAGACCATACAAACATCTATCACCCGCAGATTATTAAGGATTATAGCACAGGCAGGAGCCTCTGCCCAACCACACCTGTGTTAGAGATGTCAGATTTGAAGGGAGGAGCTAAAGGGGAAACCTAGAGCAGTTGCTGGCAGACCAAAGAGGAGAGCAGACCTCAAGTCTTCATCTGCCAGAGAGAGGATTGGCTAAAGGCAAGAGCTCCTCAGATGAGTGCTGCCTGGTGACACCTCCCTGAAGGAAAGAAGGGCTTCTGAGG
The DNA here is from genome assembly GCF_009764565.3 of Dermochelys coriacea. Taxonomy (NCBI): domain Eukaryota; kingdom Metazoa; phylum Chordata; order Testudines; family Dermochelyidae; genus Dermochelys; species Dermochelys coriacea. The sequence goes on from NC_050068.2 coordinate 300,961,863, forward strand.
GGACTATTTTTTCCATATTAGCCTGTGAGCCTAACTGGGGCCACTGCTTACCAGGAGCACTCTGCAGGAGGGGAGCCTAACCACACCCATGAGACAATTCATTTGTGTTAATTTTATTTAAGCCTGAAAGGAGTAAATTATCCAGGGCTGAGCCAGGGGGCTGAGCCTCCTATGACTGAAGTGGGGTGGTGGAACATCCCACCATCACAGAACCAAGGCCTGAGTGAGTGCAGGGGCCCATCCCAAGGCCTGAGGGTGCCCCAGGGAAGGAATCTGGTGAGACTAGTGCATGGAAATTATTCCAACAAATGACCAGAAGCACACAAATAATCCTTACATGGAAGAGTTTAATATAATACTTAGAACTGATTTTTTTTATACACCAGACCTGGCTGTGGTTGGAAGACAAGACAGGCTTTCTGGAGGCCTCTCAAAAGAATTAATGAACACTTAATCCTGGATTAAGAGAGTACCACATTTAACTGTAGTGTTTATCTTCAAAACTTGTATGCCCTTACTTGACCTTTTATTGTCTTGGATATTACACTTATTTTTGTGCTAGGTTTGTAAGGAAAAATTAGACTGAACTGAAAAAAATCAATGCTCTAGAAAATGAAATGTACGGTACAAACCAGCAGTGTGCTAGGAGGGCAAATATAATTATCTGTTATTTCAGGTCTTTTTATTTTTCATATATACGATTCTGTTAAGGATATTATAGTGTTATACCTTTTGCAACAATATTCTTGGATACATGAGGGTAAATGAAACCAGGATTTGATTTTATATTCTTATGCTGAAGGTTTTGTTGAAGTCATTCAAACCAAAAACAAAACAGAAAATCCAAAAAAGTTCTGTCTGACTCAAGGAAGGGTTGAATTCTTTTTGCATTTCATCTCAAGTGTAACAGGCTAGCATATGGGCATCCCCCCATGGCATAATCATCTTAGGCTATGTCTCCACTACCGCAGTAAATCAACCTATGCTACGCAATTCCAGCTATGTGACTAATATAGCTGGAGTCGACGTACCTTAGGACAAGTTACCGCAGGGTCTGCACCACGGGGGCTCGATGGGAGAAACTCTCCCATCAACTTACCTTACTCTTCTCATGTAGAGTACAGGGGTCGACTGGAGAGTGATCTGCTGTTGATTTGATGAGTCTTCACTAGACCTGTTAAATCAACTGCTGGTGGATCGATCTCAGAGGTTGATCCTGGCTGTAGTGTAGATGTAGCCTTAGCGTCTCTCATGCCAGCCCCTGACAGCTGCTGTTGGCATGAGGGAAATGGCCAGAGTAAAGTATATACCCCCCTGATCCTTATGCCTTAAATAGTGTCTGGAGTTACACTATGTCAAAGCTGGACTGAGCTCTTGTTAGTCACTATTATATCCAGCCTTTGCAAGCAATACATCCTTAGCAATCCAGTTAAAAAAAAACAGTGATTTTTTGTCTTGGGGATAGTGGGTTTTGATATATGCTTTGCTCTGTGATTTGCACTTTCTGAAGAGAATTAAATAAAAACAACCTTGCACATCTCTAGGATTTTTTTTTTGACATTTGAATGACTAACCTCTGTGCTGCTACAGGCTAAAAACAATCACTTTATTTTCTCAACAGAAAGTTTATGCAGAAAATTAATCCTAACATTCTGTTCTCAATCCTGTGAGAGTAGCTAAAGTCTCTGTACAAGTGGAATTAAGTTTGCCAGTAAATTGCTCAGATGTCAGGAGTCAACGTATAAATATTAGTGACAGTGAGTTTGTTGTGGACAGTAAGATAATAATTTTTGTAACCCTTTAATTAAGTCCTTCATAAAATATTATTTGTTTGCCATTAGTCTCAGCCTCTTTTATCTGTGACAACTTGGGATATGTCTCATTAAGAAAAAGGTCATATAAAACTGTTATATAAAATTGTTTTTATTTTAAAAAGGAGAGCGGGAAATGCCCAATATAAAAATAAAGTAGTCACTTATCTGCTATTTTATAGAACTAACAGTTATTGCAATTTCTGCCCTAGAGTTTACTTCTAGAAGCAAGCTTTCACATTTTCAATCTCCTAAACTCTAACAGAATTCTCATTTAGTAGTTCAGCATAGCTTTTAAGGTTATGTCTGCACAGCAAAGAAAAACCGGTGGGTGGCCCATGACAGCTGACTTGAGCTTTCAGGGCTTGGGGTATGAGACTGATTCATTACTGGGTAGACTTCCAGACTCTGTTTGCAGCCCAGGTTCTAGGACCCTCCAGGTTTTTCTTTACTGTGTAAATGTACCCAATTTGGAAGTAGATGATCCACAATCCCTTCTCAAAAAGAAATTTAAGAAATCTTTTCCATTAAAATTATAATGTAAAAATGCTTGACATATAATATTTTATAATTTATTACAAATAATGGTCTGCAATGAAATGGCCACTCAGGTACTGACCTAAATTCCCCCAAAGACCTCAGGCCTAAGGTCAAAGTACCTTCCCTATATAAGATCACCAAGACAGAACCTGTGCTTGCTTTCCAGGAAGTTTCAGATTCCAAAGAGGACACTCAAGGTAAGCAGCAGCAGCTTCCCAGTTCTTGCATTATGTTTTAACAATTGATGTTCTCAAACAATTTAATTATACTTTGTCTTGTGGAAAGTCCAGTTTCCCATGGTTAGTAGTATCCTCCTGAGGAAGGTTTTAACCCCATTGTAGAGGAAACAACTTACTTCTACACTGTTATGTCATGATCTGTTTTTTCCACTCTGGAACAATCACTAACCTAGCAAAGGGTCTCTTCAATAAAGGACATAAAAATGTGGAGGTTTTTTTCCCCAGCTATTTGAGTTACTGATGAGTATAAAGGGTTTTAAATGCTAAAATTGTATGTATTTTTCATTCTTCAGTAATTCAAAAACTTCCCTGGCTTTTCTTCAAGTTTTCCAGAAAAAATTTACCTCCAGACTGACATACAGCATACAAAGTTTCAACTCGAAAGGAGGAAATTTCAGAAAGTTATGAGCAACTGAAAACAGAGGTTATAATGGAAGCCCCAGGGTAACCTTAACTATATCTTTTGCTATTGAAAAGCTTAATAAAAATGCAGAACACATGCACATATAGACTCATCACTCACTGTTGTAGTAAACCAGTGCTTGGAGGACAAAAACAAGGTACACAAAGAGCATCACATAAGTGCTCTCTCCATGCACAATGATTGCTGAGTATTTATTGCATAGAGCCATGAAGGAGCAAAGTGTTTATCTGATATTTTATAAGTGCTGTAATTTGAAATAAATCTATTTGCTCTCATTAAACAGAGAATTTATTTACTTCTTGGGGTCAGTTTTTACTATCAGATACATATGTGAAATTCCCATTGACATCAATGTCAGCTGTATGTTTGGGCAGAATTTGGCCCTTTTGTCTCATTAAAGAATAGACATAGAACAAATTATGCAAGCATTCCCCCAGGACTTGCAATTGAAACATACTGTATATATATATATATATATATATATATATATATATATATATATATATATGAGCATGATGGTACTGTGAGATGATTGGTTTCAGTGTCAATGCATTTTACATACTGCTTGTACCTCAAATTATACAGCCTTTGGCAGGTTGAAGACATTGTAAAAGTTATTAAGACTTTAACTTATCTTACATTAGTAACATGCTGAATGTACTAGTAAAATAAACTGTATCAATCACAGCTGCATCAAGTGTCACATTTAAATGTTAGGAAAAATCATGGACTGGATGCCTCAGACCGGTTGGCAATAGGATATAGAACTTCTCACTTCTATGTCACCAGCTTGAATCCATCCCAGTTAAGGAAAAAGCCCACAAACCCCAGTTTTCTTCATTATGGATCACGTGGACAGTATTTTCCAAAAGAGGAAGATTGTTAATGCCAGTGTTGTAGCTATATTCTAATTTGTTTAAATCATAATCTGCCAAGCTCGATTTATTTTGGAGTTTGGATTAGCAATGGTGTACTTGTCCTGCAAAACATGCTGGGGCGGGTTAAAGCCTGGGTGTATATGAGTGTGCACACCATGTTCCATTCCAGAAGTGGCCTTATTTGTGGTTGAAATGATCCTCGCTCTGAAAAACATCTTGGAGCATGAAAACTGGCAGCAGTGGTGAAGACAAGCCCCGGGTTCTGGATCCAGATGCAGCATGTGATACCCGTTCTTCCTCTAGGTCAATGGTCACCAACCCATAGATCGTGATCAACTGGACGATCCTAGAGCCTCTGCCAGTTGATCGCAATCTCCAGCTGCTAAAAGTCTGATGGCGCAGTGAGGTTAAGGCAGGCTCCCTGCCTGCCCCAATCCCACGCCACTCCCAGAAGTGGTCAGCATGCCTCCGCGGCCCCTGGTGGGGGCAGGGGTCTCTGCACGCTGCTCCTGCCTGCAAACACCACCCCTAAAGATCCCATTGGCCAGGAATGGGGAACTGTGGCCAATGGGAACTGCGGGGGGAGCCCATGCCCCAACTCCCAGCCCTGAACCTCCTCCCAGAGACAGCACCCCATGCCTCCTCCTTCCCCCCAAGCCCCCTCCTGCACCCCAAGTCCATGCCCCAGCCCTGAGTCCCCTTGTGGAGCCATCACCTCATACCCACTCCTGAACCTCAACTCTCTGCCCCAGCCCAGAGCCCCCTCCTGCACCCAAACTCCCTTCCAGGGCTTTCACCCCTCATCCCCTCCTGCACCCCAACCCCCTGCCCCAGGCTCAGCCCGGACCCCCCTCCCACACTCCAAACCCCTCAGCACAGAGCCTGCACCCCCTCCCAAACCCCAACCCCTGCCCGAGCCTGGTGAAAGTGAGTGAGGATGGGGGAGAGCGAGTGATTGGGGGGGTGAGTGAGCGGGGCAGGGCTTTGGGGAAGAGGAGGGGCCTCTGGGAAGGGACGGGTAGATCCTGGGTTACCCTTAAATTCAAAAAGTGATCTTGTGCGTAAAAAGTTTGGAGACCATTGCTCTAGGTAATGCAGCATGAAGAAAAAGGAAGGAAGGACAAGAGTAAATAGCAACTCCCACCTCCTGAAGGAGAGGGCACATGGAGCACCGCCTCAGCTGAGCCTCCTCCGCTAAAGTGTGTCTTCACTGCTCCCACCAAAGAAGCACTGTTACTAACACATATTGGACAGGCTGAAGCACTAAATATTAGGATCTGTGTCCTTTCTTCTCCTTTCACCACCACATCAATTCCCTCCTCTGTTCAAGGCTTTTCTGTGGTGCCCAGTAACAGTGATGTACTGAGTTCATCCAAGACACACGCAATCATATTTTGTATGCTATTTGTGTTCAGTATTATTTCTCATTACCAACTGCTTCCCATTCTCTGTATCTTTGGAAATGAGAAATTAGTGCTCTGAATATCCAGTTCTGGCAACTGCATTCTGAGTGTCTGTACTTCGTAGTCCCAGATTAAAAAAATATTCTCTGCTAGATTTCTTGAAACTCTTAGACATAATGGAAGTGCTGAGTTTTAGACTGCCCAAAGTCTTCAAGATGCAAAATAAATAAATTATAGGGTTTTTTCAAAAAATACAAAAGATGGTGACTGGAACTCTGGGAATTGGTAACAACTTGGAGTCCTTCACCTCTGGAGGCTGAAGCACTATATATTAGGATCTGTGGCCTTCATATGATCCCTTGGTGTACACCACCCTGCTTTCGAGTGACCTTTCTGACTAAAATGTGGCACAACATTAATTAGTTTCTGGATGGAGCCATATTTAGTCCTTTCTAACTGTTGGGAAGCCATAACGTAGAATTGCTCATTTAGTGGATGAAATAATGTTGGGAAGTGGAACTTCCCAGAGGAACTCCCAAAGGAAAAAAATGAAATGCTATTTTCTCTTTATCAACTTATGGCAGATACATATTTCATCAGCTTGGTGATATAGTAGGTATATGTGAGCCTTGCACAACTAGAGTTCTCACATTGACTTCAGTGGAGCTAGATGTTCACTTCAAGACTCTTCCTTATCCATCCCTGTGCAATCAGACAATGTATGACAAAATCAGGCAAAAATTGGCCAATGCTACCTATTGACCTACATCCAGTCCATCAGCACTGTGCTTATCTAGACTTGCATTCTTAGTGACATGAATTCAGTGTGAACAGTGATTCCCATGACGTTGGGAGGAAATGAAATGTAGTAATTCTATGGTATGTTAGTTCAATATTTTAAAAGCCAGTAAAGGAATCAGTGACAGAGGATTGAAAAAGAAAGACAAAAGAAGTTGAGAGGTAAGGAGTTAAAAACACTGAGAAGACTGAAGGGACATAACACTACAGAATAGAGGGAGATATACACTACTCCTGTCAGATAATGGAAACAGAAAGGCAAAGACTAAATGAAGCGCAAATGAAAAAACAAAGGACACACAAGCAAGAGAATGATTAAATAATCTCATACAAAAATAGCATGTACAAAGACTGAAAATTAGGGATAATCCTGCTTGTTTTGGAGTCAATGATAAAACTCCAAAAGAAGGCAGGATCAGACCTTATGTTCATTGGAGAAAGATCTGTGTTTTTAGTGGAGAGAGTTGAAAAAAAAAGAGTTTAACTATGAGAGGCACTGTAAAAAGAGATACAGAATAGCAAGATTTCTGAAGAATAAATAAGACCTTGAAATAAAGTTCCGTAGAATTAAAATTTTAATTCTAAGCCAACTGTCCTACCTTGTGCATTTATTCTTAGTTCCAGATCTTGATGTAACAAATTCTGAAATGTGAACTAGATTTTCACTCTCCTTTGCCTAGTTCCTTTTCCAAGATGCTTTGATAAGGGAAGCTGACTTTCCATTATCTAACAAGAGCAGTGTATATCTGAGTAAATGATTTGTCCTGAAATGTGAACCTTTAATTTCATTTGGAGACAACAAGTATTTGTTTCTGAAGGGCATATGTAAAGGAGCATGAACAAAACTTCATAAGCATTTCCTAACAAGACTAGAGGGTCTTGTCTGTCAATTTGAATTGCTAGCAAATAGCTCATTATAGCTTTAAATTCTGCTCTACAGTATGCCTTGAATGATGCAGTGCAGCGCTCCTCTTTTTCCCCAGGAGACTGAGCCTATCACCTCTGCAGGACTTCAAATCTTCAGTCACCTGATGTGGGCAAAATTAACCTCAGACTGAGGCCTCCAATGTGCGAGCCAGTGTGCCTTCTGTCAAGCCACAGGGCCAGATGAAAACACTGGAGTTATTAGTAAAAAAAGTCTGACAGTTAGGGAACATTGCCATTGCAAGGGTAGCTGTATTATTGCACCTAATGGGTGAAATGAGTTGTGCTCTTAGAAAGGATTCAATTTAACTAGAACAATTCTAAAGCAGTATTCCTCCTGAGCAGCTTTTAAAAGTAGCTTAGGTGAAAAATCATGTTCTGTTTTCTCAGCATGTGAGTCATCTGGATTGTTCTGAAATGTTTCATTTCTACAATATATTTGGACGAGTGCACTGATCAACACTGTCAAAATATTGTGTTGCGAGAAGCTTACATCTGGACCCAAAAAAAAGTCATTTTGGGGGGTACTAGCAACTCATTTATAATATTTGGGTGCAAAAGGTCTTTGAAGTATTATAGCATTATAAACTGATAGAAATAACATCTTACAAAAAATAAGTACATATAGTGTATTGGGTAACTCTAATTGCAGCCAACAAAGAATAAAATTTAATCTAGTCATAAGAACCACTGCCGTGTTGATTTTTTTGCTCTTTTGCAGTCCCTGATGTTTTCCTGTCCCACTGAGATGGCTGTTATGTTTGTACACTTCAAAAAGATGACAAAATAGATTTTTCTTTCTAGAAATGAAGCTTCAGTGTTTGTTTGTCTGCAATGTGTTCTTTGGGTAGGAGTAGAAATAGACAATAGAACAAATTCATCTTTGGTGTAACTCTTCTGAAATCTATTACACCAGGACTGAATCTGGCTTAATATGAGTTCAAGGTACACTGAAACTGAAAATAAAATAAAAAAATGTGTGGCAAAGTTTGATTTGCAGAAAAAGTTTTATAAACTACAATTTCCTGAATAAGGAATAATGTAGGCCTTCTCTCCTTCCCATCCCTGCTGTCAAGGGCTCACTTGAACCATGTTCCAGCTATAATAAATACTATTAAATGAACCTGTTTCTCCAATAAATATTTCTGCAATAACACTATATAGTGACTTTAATTAGGAGTTGATATAAGAATGCTGTCAGTATAAGGCCCTAATGATGCTTGCTCATTTCAGAAGTATTAAAAAGGGCTAAAATAAATTACCTGAAAAAGCAAGAACAGATTGAGGAGAATCTCCATTTGGTGTTGTTCCAAAATTTGTGAAGAAGGAAAAAATGCCGAGGAAAAAACAATCCATAATTCACTCCTAGGATAAATTCCTAAGTCTCATTGAAAGTCAATGGGACTTAGATGCCTAAGTTATTTAGGGTAAGCTATCCCAGGGTATTTAGGGACCTAAAAATGCAGAGAGTTATCTAGCAGGACTTTCAAAAGTAACTAAATAGGATAAGCATCTAACATAGGGATTGGCAACCTTTGGCATGCAGCCTAACAGTTTCTTCTTCCTGCATGCAAATTATTTACAAACAGATCATGATTATTAAAATATGTGGCTTTTGGAAATGTATGACAAATAGATTTTTACTAACATATTTGAACTACAAGTGAAGTTTCCACTTAATAAACATAATCCCAAATGAAATACAACAGATATCTTGATATCTTTACAGTAGATGTGCTCTAAGAATTATTTTGGGGAAGTTTTATGGCCTGTGTTATATAGGAGGTCAAACTAGATCACCACAATAGTCCCTTCTGGCCTTGAAATCTGCAATTTGCCTTTTCATGCACATAGCATACGACTAGACTTTTCTGAAAGCTGACCTCCATTTTTGCTTTCCAAAACTGTGAGCACAAGTGGATGCAGTTTTGCACCTGCCACTGCTTGAGGGTCATCACAATGAAGTTAAAATATGTTAGAACCTGGTTGTGCCTGAAACTCAAAATCTAAATGACATTAACTGTTTCTGCAGTTTTGTGGGTTGGTCTCAAAATCATAGTTAATTGATACTTTTATTGGTGCTTAAGTCATAGAACCACTGCAGTAAATTCTGCCTTCTGGCTACTAAAGGACACGTAGGGCAAGAGTGATGGAACTGGCAATAGATTTATGAGTACAAACTTGAAGTAGATCACACAAAATGATCAATGAAGTATTATATCATTATGAAAACTGAAAATGTAACTACATGGAAATGTGCCCAACTCCTTCCTCTACTATTTTTTTTAAATCTTGAAGACCAGAGAAAGAAAGCTCTAGCCCAGTAGTGGGGAGAAAAGGGGTTGTTATTCGTGTGCAGAAAGTAGAGTAGAGAGCACAGCTATAAGTGTGCCAAAATTTAGTAGGAGGAGGGCAGCTTGAGGTGAGTTTAGAAGCTATCGTTACAGGTGGACGTTCTGCTTGTTTTGCACATCAGCCCAGGACACTGATGAACTGAGCCAATGGGACTGATTAAGACATATGTTGAGTTCGCTGATCAGATCCAATCACCAGACTGAAGATAAAAGCAGATATTTTGCAAGAGAGAAAAGCCAAAGGGACATTGCTGTATATACAGCTGGAGCTCATTAACCTATATTATTCAGACTAAAGGCTATTGTGTACATTAGCTTTACCCATCAGAGAAGCCCTTATTAAAATAAATCTGTGTGATTCACTGAGGTGTATTTTATGGACCTAGCAGGCACGGTACTGAAAGGCATTTTCCTTACTCCTCGTGGCTACAAGTCTCATGCAAGTTACACTTGGATGGTAGCTACTTATTTTAAATTAGAAATGCTTGAATATTAGTCAAATAACTTAAACAAATTTCACAATACTTTTACCATTCTGTGAATTTTTATTATTATCCACTATAAGGTGAGTGAATATATAGATGTATGTAATAACTGTAAATAGCTGTATACTAAATTGTGCACAGTTATGCTTTGAAAGTATCATAACCATACAGCTCAGGGTAGCCTAGAATTCCTCCTTACCTGTAAGTGGTTAAGAAGCTCAAATAACCTGGTTGGCACCTGACTAAAAGGACCAATAGGGAAAGAAGATAGTTTCAAATCTTGGGGGGGGGGGGGGGAGGGAGGCTTTGTTGGTGTGTTCTCTGGGGAAAACAGAGAAGCATCAGGACAAAAAACTCCTTCTCCTATAAACCATCCTGTACAAGTCTCCGATATTACAAAAAGAGTAAGTAAATAAGGCATGGCACATTAGATTACCTTTTGTTTTCAACTTGTGAATTTTCCCTTTGCTAGAGGGAGGTTTATCCCTCTGTTTTTTGTAACTTTAAAGTTTTGCCTAGAGGGGAATCCTCTGTGTTTTGAATCTGATTACTCTGTAAAGTGTGTACTATCCTGATTTTACAGAGCTGATTCTTTTACCTTTTCTTTAAATAAAATTCTTCTTTTAAGAACCTGATTGATTTTTCATTGTTTTTAAGATCCAAGGGTTTGGGTCTGTGTTCACCTGTACCAGTTGGTGAGGATATTATTCTCAAGCCTTCCCCAGGAAAGGGGGTGTAGGGCTTGGGGGAATATTTTGGGGGAATAGGACTCCAAATGGTCCTTTCCCTGGTTCTTTGCCTAAATCACTTGGTGGTGGCAGCATACTGTTCAAGGACAATGTGGAATTTGTGCCTTGGGAAAGTTTTTAGCCTAAGTTGGTAAAAATAAATTTAGGGGGTCTTTCATGTGGGTCCCCACATCTGTACCCCAGAGTTCAGAGTGGAGAAGGAACCCTACAGAAGGTTATTTGGAGCTCTCAATTAAATTTAAATTTGGGGGTATAATTGCAATTATCTTGGGCTCTGACTCTATCATACTTTTGGAAAAGTCCTGAAAAGACAACTGATCTCTGGTCAGTGCCTTCATAAAGGAATAGGTTGAAGTCCTGGAAGAGGAGAGTAATAGTGCAGTGTTTACATAATTTTCCAGCTAGCCCAGTTTCCAAAAGGCATAGCAAATGAGAGAGTGAATCGGAAATTTTCAGAGAATGTTATTTTCCCCAGGATGCTTTGATTTTTTTTTAAAAAAGAAAAAAATAATATCCTTTTAAAGTGAGGGTTTCTGTGCTAAAAATAAATAAATAAAATCACATTCTCTTTTCACTATGCCCCTTAAAGAAGGAAATGTATTGTGAACTGTTTTGGGATAGCAGTTGTGTCCATTTCAAAGGCATACTGTTCAGAGTATGGCTAATTCATCTACCCTCTGAACCTTCAAAATACTTAAGCGTTTCCCAGCGGTAAGCACAAGTGGTCTTGCTGACTTAGAGTTACTTGTAGGGTTACAGCTGAGCACATGCTTAGAGCTCTGTAGGATCAGAGCACTAGTGAACTGCAGAGAGATTCTGATGAGGCAGAAGTGTGCAAATTACAGTCTGTGGGCCACATCCGGCCCGCAAGACTGTCCTGCCTGGCCCCTGAGCGCCTGGTTGGGGAGGCTAGCCCCCGGCCCCTCCCCCACAGGCAGCAGCCTGGGCGGTGGGGCTGCATGCTCCTGCAGGGCAAAGCGGCAGCATGTCTAGCTCTGGCCGGGCGGCACGGCTGCCAGACTTGCTGCTTTGAGCAGCATGGTAAGGGACAGGAAGTGGGAGGGTTGGATATGGGGGTGGGGTTCCCAGGGGACAGTCAGGGGACAGGGAGCAGGGGGCAGTAGGATGGGGTGGAGGTTTGGGGCAGGGCGGTCAGGGGATGGGGAACAGGGGGCAGTTGAATAGGGCAGAGGTTCTGGGGGGTGGGGTCAGGGGACAGGGAATTAGATAGGGGTTGGGGTCCTTGGGGGGCAGTTAGGGATGGGGGTCCTGGGTGGGGGTGGTCAGGGGGTCAAGGAGCAGGGGAGTTGGATGGGTGGGCGGTTCTGAGGGGGGCAGTCAGGGAGTGGGAAGTGGGAGGGGGTGGATAGGGGGCGGGGGCCAGGATGTTTGGGGACGCACAGTCTTCCCTACCCGACCCTCCATACAGTTTCATACCCCGATGTGACCCTCGGGCCAGAAAGTTTGCCTACCCCTGTGATGAGGCAACAAAGTCTTGCTCAGTGGCCTATAAAAGACTGGTAACTTGATAGGGCCTTGGAGGTAGGAAAGAGGTAAAGTAAATGAAATGGCCCTGGCTGAATGTGAAAGGGAAATGGGAGAAATCAGAGAATAGCTTAAATAATATATGCAATGGTTAACTACAATAAGTGTTAGAAGTTTTAAAAAATAAAGCAGCTGAAGAACAATGTAAGACTAGACTGGGAGTAAGTATAAAGTAGTGATGGAATATCTGTGCAATCTGATTTAATTCATGTTTTCTATTTTCTCTTGTGCTCTTTGTTCTAGCTCTCATTCTTTGCTTGTCGTATCATCTATGCAATTTCAAGACCTAGCCTCTTTTGCAACTGTCTCCAAAATAGTAGGAAGTCTTTTCAGAGGTAGATCAAGTCCAGAGTGCTTCAGCAGAAGCAATGGGAACTACAAATCGTGGATTACAAAATGCTACATGTTTGGGAAACTTCCTGGTTCCTGACAGGATGTACCCTCTGCCCTGCCAGCAGGAGGTCTCAGCACTGACTGAAGCTGGGAGCAGGAGGCAAGCAAGTGGAGAGGAGGCTGCTGGACTGTAATCGTGTTCTGTTTCCTTACAGAATAAAACTTTGTTCCAGGTGGTTTGTCTGAGTGGGTCTGATCTGAGGTGAATACACTGAAACACAACACAGAGGAGGCTCAGGCCCAAAGTTATATAAAAATTCACAAGGCAGATTTACCCTATCTTAGACAATCTCATACTGGGACAGTGAACAGGAGGGGTGGTTACATGTATAATCTCCACACCAGAGAAGTTCTGAGTAATTTTAAAAACAGAGTCTAAAGATTCCTTGACCTCGTTAGTTTTGATCCAATTCTGTGTGATCTCTTGTTTGGTTTGTTTGTATAGTACAGAACTTTGATATTATAAAAGTGAACAGTGCATTATAAATCTATAAATGACATTTGTTTCTTGGCAAACAAGAAGAGAAAAGATGAGTTACAAAACTACAGTAAATTAATATATATAAAATGCCTGGGAAAGAGGGTTTGTTGGGATCAGCCTGAAAGCCAAAAAAAAATTTGAGATCAATGTTCAGTGACGTATGGAAAAAGCTGCCTGTTGGATGACTGTGAAGCCACATGACCCAGAGGGGCAAAGCTTAATTTTAGTAAACTTTCATGGGCAAAGAAGCTACAGGTTGTGAGAAAAGGAAGGTCTGAAAGTGCCTTTGGAGCAAGCAAGATTAGTTATAAGCTATTTAAGAAGTGCCCTACAGCTCTTCGGGTCTTATGGAAATGTGTTTGAGAAGTACAGAAAAGTCTTCTGTAATAGAAAATAAGTTTGTGCACTTCTATTCCTCAAAATGTTTGGAATGAAAAATATTAAATCTGGCAAGTAATTAAGCCTTAATGCACACAATTTTTATATTAAATGGTCTTAAGCACAGAACAGTTCTTTCACAATAGTTTGTAAGGCAGTTTGTGTATTTGGTTGCATAATTACAAGGTACAATGAGGCCTTGTCTACACAATGAAATTAGGTCGAATTTATAGAAGTTGGTTTTGTAGAAAACGTTTTTATACAGTCGATTGTGTGTGTCCCCACACAAATGCTCTAAGTGAATGTAGTCGGCGCAATGTGTGTACAGTACCGAGTCAACTGTCGACTTCCGGAGTGTTGCACTGTGGGTAGCTATCCCACAGTTCCCGCAATCTCCGCCACCCATTTGAATTCTGGGTAGAAATCCCAGTGCCTGATGGGGCTAAAACATTGTCATGGGTGGTTCTGGGTACATATCGTGAGGCCCCCCTTCCCTCCCTCCCTCTGTGAAAGCAATGGCAGACAATTGTTTTGCGCCTTTTTTTTTTTTGAGTTGCCTGTGCAGACGCCATACCATAGCAAGCATGGAGCCCGCTCAGCTAACCGTCTCTGTATGTCTCCTGAGTGCTGGCAGACGCGGTACTGCATTGCTACACAGCAGCAGTTTATTGCCTTTTGGCAGCAGACACTGCAGTATGACTGGTAGCCGTCACCGACATAGTCCAGGGTGCTCTTTTAACTGACCTCGATGAGGTCAGGGCGCCTGGGCAAACATGGGAGTGACTCAGCCAGGTCATTTCCCTTTTAAGTTTTATCTCATGGTGATTCAGTCCTACTGGCAGTCTTTTAATCTGCAGCCAGCAGAAGATGATGGCCAGCAGTCATACTGCACCGTCTTCTGCCAAGCACCCAGGAGATGACGATGGCTAGCGGTCGTACTGCACAGTCTGCTGCCAGCAAGATGTATAAAGATAGATAAAGTGATCAAAATAAGAAATAGACCAGATTTGTTTTGTATTCTTTTTCTCCTCCCTCCCTCCATGAAATCAATGGCCTGCTAAACCCAGTTTTGAGCTCTATCCTTGAGGTTTTGAGTTCTATCCTTGAGGGAGCCATTCTGTTTCTCGCAAAGCCACCCCCTTTGTTTATTTTAATTCCCTGTAAGCCAACCCTGTAAGCTATGTTGTCAGTTGCCCCTCCCTCTGCCAGAGAAATGGCAAACAATTGTTTCACGCCCTTTTCCCCGGATTGCCCAAGCAGGAGCAGATGCCATAGCACGGCAAGCATGGAGCCTATTCAGCTCACCACAGCAGTTATGACCATTGTAAACACCTCGTGCATTATCGTGCAGTGTATGCAGAACCAGCACCTGAAAAACCAGGTGAGGAGGCAATGGCAGTGCAGTGATGAGGACATGAACATATTTTTCTCTAAAACTTCATTCCCCCGCAATTTGGAGATCATGGTGTTAATGGGGCAGGCTCATGCCGTGGAATGCCGATTCTGGGCCCGGGAAACAAGCACAGCATGGTGGGACTGATAGTTTTGTAGGTCTGAGATGATTCCCAGTGACTCCGAAACTTTTGCATGCATAAGGGCACTTTCATGGAACTTTGTGACTTGCTTCCCCTGCACTGAAGCGCAAGAATACCAAAATGAGAGCAGCCCTCACAGTTCACAAGCGAGTAGAAATAGCCCTGTGGAAGCTTGCTATGCCAGATAGCTACCGGTCACTTGGTAATCAATTTGGAGTGGGCAAATCTACTATGGGGGTTGCTGTGATCCAAGTAGCCAACGCAATCATTGAGCTGCTGCTATCAAAGGTAGTGACTCTGGGAAATGTGCAAGTCATACTAGATGGCTTTGCTGCAATGGGCTTCCCTAACTCTGGTGGGGCTATAGATGGAATGAATATCCCTATCTTGGGATCGGACCACCAGGGCAGCTAGTACATAAACCGCAAAGGGTACTTTTCAATGGTGCTGCAAGCACTGGTGAATCACAAGGGACGTTTCACCAACATCAACGTGTGATGGCTGGGTAAGGTTCATGATGCTCATATCTTCAGGAACTCTAGTCTGTTTAAACAGCTGCAGGAAGGGATTTACTTCCCAGACCAGGAAATAACTGTTGGGGATGTTGAAATGCCTATAGTTATCCTTGGGGACCCAGCCTACCCCTTAATGCCCTGGCTCATGAAGCCGTACACAGGCACACTGGACAGTACTAAGGAGCTGTTCAACTATAGGCTGAGCAAGTGCAGAATGGTGGTAGAGTGTGCATTTGGACGTTTAAAGGGTCTCTGGTGCAGTTTACTGACTCGCTCAGACCTCAGCAAAACCAATATTCCCATTGTTATTGTTGCTTGTTGTGTGCTCCACAATCGCTGTGAGAATAAGGGGGAGATGTTTATGATGGGGTGGGAAGTTGATGCAAATTGCCTGGCCGCTGAATACATGCAGTCAGACACCAGAGCAGTTAGAAGAGCACAGCAGGAAGTGGTGCGCATCAGAGAAGCTTTGAAACCCAGTTTCATGACTGGCCAGAGTACTGTGTGACACTTCTGTTTGTTTCTCCTTGATGAAAACCCACCCCCTTGGTTGACTCTAATTCCCTGTAAGCCTCCCGCCTTCAATCACAGCTTGCTTGCAAAGGAAATAAAGTCACTATAATTTAAAAAACATGTATTCTTTATTAATTGATTATAAAAATAGGGAGATAACTCACAAGGTAGCCTGGATGGGGTGTGGGAGGAGGGGAGGAGGGAAGGAAAAGGCAACTTCAAAACTTGTTGAATGTCAGCCTTCTGTTGCTTGGGCTGTCCACTGGGGTGGAGAGGTTGGGTGCCCGGAGCTTTCCCCCACCCGCATTCTTGGGCATCTGGGTAGGAGGCTATGGAACTTGGGGAGGAGGGATGGTGGTTAAGCAGGGGCTGCAGTGGAAGTCTGTGATCCTGCTGCAGTTCATGAACCTCCACCAGACACCAGAGCATGCCCGTTTGATCCCGCAGTAGCCCCAGCATTTTCTCATGCCTCCTCTGATCTTCCTGCCACCATCTCTCCTCACGTTCATCGGCCACTGTCCTGTACTCTGCTATTGTGTCCCTCCACACAGCTCTATTAGTCCTGGACGACTGCATGAGCTCAGAGAACATTTCATCGAACGTGCATTTTTTTCACCGCCTTATCTCAGATAGGTTTTGGGACAGAGGAGAGAGGCTTGAAACATTTGCAGCTGCTGGAGGAAAAAAAGGGAGTGAAGTATTTAAAAAGATGCATTTTACAGAACAATGGCTATACTCTTTCACGGTGAACAACACTATTCACATTACGTAGCACATGTGATTTTGGTACAAGGTCGCATTTTGCATCTTATATTGAGTGCCTGCAGCTTTGGAGTTAGAGATCACACAGGCAGGGCCGGGCAACAGAATTTGGCTTGCAGGCAGCCATGGTAAGCCATAGTCTTTCGGCTTCTGCAATCTTCGTAACAGCAGCCCCCTCCTTTCCCATACCAAACAAAGCCCGTTGAGTTAAGTTGAGCCCATTAAGTGCTGCAGTTTTCCTGTTAATGTGCAGCAGTAGGAACCAAACTAATCCCCTCCCCCATCCAATTCTTTTGGGTGATTGCTATTCCTCTCCCCCCACCACCTGGCTGGTATCAGAGAAGATCCCTGCTAGCCAAATGCGAACAGCTCAGCATCAATGGCCCCCCCTCCCGCCGCGTGGCTAATTGCGGGGTGGATTTCTTTTCAGCCACAGGCAAATAGCCCAGTAGGAATGGGCACCTCTGAATGTTTCCTTAATCAAATTCCCCTATTTTAACCAGGTTACCATCGTTACCATGAATGATATCACTCTCTTGAGGAAAACATAGAGAGATAAAGAATGGATGTTGCTTGAATGCCGGCAAACACCGGGACCGTATGCTGCCAGGCTTTGTCATTCAATGATACCAGATTACTTGCTACTAGCATGGCGTGGTAAAGTGTCCTACCATGGAGGATGGAATAAGGCTGCTTTCCCCAGAAACCTTCTGCAAAGGCTTTTAGAGTACGTCTAGGAGAGCTTCACAGAGATGTCCCTGGAGGATTTCCGCTCCATCCCCGGACACATTAACAGACTTTTCCAGTAGCAGTACTGGCCACGAATGCATCCCAAGTCCTCAGGGCTACTTAATCATTAAAAAATGCTTCTGTCCCTCGTGATCTCGGAGATTTTTTGAAATGTTTTGGCATTTCGTCTTTTGGAACATAGTTCTGATAGCATGGATTCCTCTCCCTTTACAGCGATCAGATCCAGCACCTCCCATTCAGTCCATGCTGGAGCTCTTTTTCGATTCTGGGACTGCATGGTCACCTGTGCTGATGAGCTCGCCTGTCCAAATAGAAAATGAGATTCAAAAATTCCCGGGGCTTTTCCTGTACACTTGGCTTGTGCATCCGAGTTCAGAGTGCTGTCCAGAGCAGTCACAATGGTGCACTCTGGATAGCTCCTGGAGGCCAATACCTTCAAATTGCACCCACACTAACCCTAATTCGAAACGGCAATGTGGATTTCAGCATTAATCCCCTTATACAATAAGAACCAGTTCACTATCTCTTTTTACCTCTGTTATAAGTTTTAATACCTCTTATCCTGCAGAACCATTTAGACCTCTCCAATACATGGGTAATAATTATTAGCAGTGCAGTAAAGTGTCATTTCATTGAGAGTCCAGAACAGTTCTTCTAGAATTAGCTCACTTTCATGGACAAATACATAATCAAGCAGTCTTTAAATATGCATTAAGTAATAATAAAGAATCACAGAAAGTCATTTCTTCTGATGATGAACTAGAAACTATTAGAAAAAGGAACACAATATTCTTATTGTATAAGAACCACAATGGTGCTTTTCCCAAACTTTGATTCTAAAAAAATCCAAACATTTTATATATTTGGAAGAGTCTAGATAAATACTCCCTCCCTAAAACTTTTGTAGGCCTCTGTGATAGGGTTCTTGGAGGGCCAGGTAGCCTAGTGGGTGGCACACCTGACTTCCAGCACCCTGTTTCCCTGACAGAGATGCCTCATCCCTTAAGAAGGTGTGGTGGAGGATCCAGACCCTTCCTCTCCACTAGTTCCCAGCCCAGGGCCCCATGTGAAGCAACACCAGCAGGGTCCTCCTTGCAGAGATTTTAAAGTCCACTGCCCTGGGCTACTTCCTAGATCTCTCCCTTTAGTTTGGGTATGACCCCTATAGTCCAAGCAGTCTGTAGTGGCTCACTTGAAGTAGCACTCCCTTGTGGACCTTTTGCAGTATCCTGCTGCAGCCATGGGCTCTCTGGGCAGGGGTGGATGTAAGATCAGAGGGGCCTAGCCCCACAATATCTCTATAGTTAAATTACAGTTTGTTCACTGCTGGGTGCTCCTCAGTCTCAGAACAGTGCTTCTTCCCTGGTGATTGTCCCGGCTGTTGGGCTCCAAGTAATGCTCCCCTCATATAGGGAGGCAGCAAGCTCCTGTGTCTTCACCAGTCTGCCCTGAATTGAGCCAGATTCTCTCCTTTTCTTCCCCCTCCAGGCCTGGCATTGGCTTCAGTATAACACGGTGGGGCTAGCTGGGCCCTGTTGGTGCTGGTATGAGGTTTCTCTGTATCATCACAGCCTCTTATCCTTTGCTGACATGAGGATCCAAAGTTGGTCTCCCAGTCACTGCTAGATTGTCTTCTACTTTGAAATCTAACAAATTCTGGGGCTTGCCTGGAATTGGGGACCAGAGGATATGCATTCTGAGGCATCTTTGACCCAAATAAGTCCTAAAGCACCTAATGTTTGATTAGACCAGATGTCAGCCAGAGCCCAGAGAGGACAGTGCCTTGTAACCATTTGGTCCTTAGTTATGACACACTTTGTATGAGTTTACCTTTAAGATTTTCACTTCTCATTTGAATTTCCAAGATATAAATTTAATTTTTCTGTGGATCTTTTATATAATGATGGCCTTGGAATCTGTGAATCAATGAAAACATAGTCACATTAAATCTACTGGTCCCTTCCCTTCTGGCCTTAGACACTATGAACCTATGAAATTAAATACCTTCATTCATGCTGAATTGAGTGTTGCTTAAATGAACTTATTTAAAACGTTCTCAATATTTGAAAACATTGTAGCTATGGTCTTCTAGCAATGGGACTTCTTCAGACTTAGCCTTGTCATTTCAAGGGGCCTTGTTTTGAGAATACATTGAAGATCCTTAATTCTCTATATAGTTTCTCAATTAATCCTCTAATTTCATGTACAATTTTATTTCTTAAGAATGTTTTTTATTTTGTATAATGTCTATAGGTACATTCTATTAAATGTAAACTAGATCATAGAAAAGTTCCTCTTTTATGGAAATTTAATAGGAGTCTGTATTAACTAAGTTATCTGTTTCTCAGCCTGTAAATTTGCTTCTGAGAATCACAAAAAACAACTTGTGTTTGCTGTATTAGAATCAGGTCTACAATGCTTTGAGATGCAGAACAGTGTTAATAAAATATATAAATTCATGGGTCTTATCACACACAGTTTCTTCCTTGAAGAGCTTACCATCTAAAAAGACAAATTGATAAAAGGAGGGGGCAAAATATAGAAGTAAAGTGGCAATTGGTATGTCTAGAGAGTACAAAGTCTGTTCAGAAACAGATTATTCCCAATTACCCTTGCTATTGTTCAAAATGTACTGATATGAGACTACTGTGTGATGTAGATTTTAAAAAATATTAAATTAGCATGAATTAATTCAACTGTCATTTTCAAAAGCATGGTAATTCACGACAAGTATGGAAACATTATCATCTCAGTCAAATTGGGAAATATTTCATAGCACCTTCAAGAAAATGATTACTCATTATCCTATGAAAATTGAGAAGAATGCAACAATAATTTGGCATCACAACATGCTTTGAGTCCCTATTTTCCATTGTTACATTTCACCAGTAGATCAAGCTGATAGTTTTGTTCCTAAAACTTAAAAATTGGCAAGTGTTTAAAAGTAGACTGTGTGGCGATAAGGGAAACTATATAATGGTAAAAGAACAGTAAAACTTCCAATATAAACTCAAGCAGTGAACTTCGGTTCTGACTTAAAATTAACCTGTGATCAGAATCCTTGGGGCCTTCTTGAACAGAGTAACAATTGTGTTGCAATATCTGAAATTGTGTGACTAGTTTTTGCAATTTGCATTATGGATTCTTTTTCTCATACTACTACACAATGTGTTGTACAGCTTGCCATTTGCCTTCACTGTGTGTATATAGCTTATGTATTCGCATCTTTATCCTGACATGCAACTTTTACATAGCTATGCAGCAGTTAGGCTCTCACTCTGAATTACTACTGATTTTCCCAGAATTAATGGCTTAATTATCTGCATCTTACAAGTATGCTATCTAGTTATCTCCTAACCAGGAATGGCCCTAAACCAAATGCCATCTAAGATCTAAGACGGGCTCCACCTAACGAAGAGAGGGAAGAGCATCTTCGCAAGCAGGCTGGCTAACCTAGGCGAACCCTTTAAACTAGGTTCACCAGGGGAAGGAGACCAAAGACCTGAGTTAAGTGGGGAAGTGGGATACCGGGAGGAAGCACGAGCAGGAGCACGCAAGAGGGGAGGGCTCCTGCCTCATACTGAGAAAGAGGGACGATCAGCAAGTTCTCAAGTGCCTATACACAAATGCAAGAAGCCTGGGAAATAAGCAGGGAGAACTGGAAGTCCTGGAGCAGGCAAGGAATTATGATGTGATTGGAATAACAGAGACTTGGTGGTTAACTCACATGACTGGAGTACTGTCATGGGTAGATATAAACTGTTCAGGAAGGACAGGCAGGGCAGAAAAGGTGGGGGAGTTGCATTGTATGTAAGGGAGCAGTATGACTGCTCAGAGCTCAAGTATGAAACTGCAGAAAAACCTGAGTCTCTGGATTAAGTTTAGAAGTGTGAGCAACAAGGGTGATGTTGTGGTGGGAGTCTGCTATAGACCACCGGATCAGGGGGATGAGGTGGATGAGGCTTTCTTCCGGCAACTCATGAAGTTACTAGATCGCAGGTCCTGGTTCTCATGGGATACTTCAATCACCCTGATATCTGCTGGGAGAGCAATACATAGGTGCACAGACAATCCAGGAAGTTTTTGGAAAGTATAGGGGACAATTTCCTGGTGCAAGTGCTGAAGGAACCAACTAGGGGCAGAGCTCTTCTTGACCTGCTGCTCACAAACCGGGAAGAATTAGTAGGGGAAGAAAAAGTAGATGGGAACCTGGGAGGCAGTGACCATGAGATGGTTGAGTTCAGGATCCTGACACAGGGAAGAAAGGAGAGCAGCAGACCCTGGACTTCAGAAAAGCAGACTTTGACTCCCTCAGGGAACTGATGGGCAGGATCCCCTGGGAGAATAACATGAGGGTGAAAGGAGTCCAGGAGAGCTACCTGTATTTTAAAGAATCCTTATTGAGGTTACAGGGACAAACCATCCCGATGTGTAGAAAGAATAGTAAATATGGCAGGTGATCAGCTTGGCTTAACAGTGAAATCCTTGCTGATCTTAAACACAAAAAAGAAGCTTACAAGAAGTGGAAGATTGGACAAATGACCAGGAAAGAGTACAAAAATATTGCTGGGGCATGCAGGAGTGAAATCAGGAGGCCAAATCACACCTGGAGTTGCAGCTAGCAAGAAATGTTAAGAGTAATAAGAAGGGTTTCTTCAGGTATGTTAGCAACAAGAAAAAAGTCAAGGAAAGTGTGGGCCCCTTACTGAAACAAGGAGGCAACCTAATGACAGAAGATGTGGAAAAAGCTAATGTACTCAATGCTTTTTTTGCCTCTGTCTTCATGAACAAGATCAGCTCCCAGACTACTCCACTGGGCAGTACAGCATGGGGAGGAGGTGACCAGCCCTCTGTGGAGAAAGAAGTGGTACGGGACTATTTAGAAAAGCTGGACAAGCACAAGTCCATGGGGCCGGATGCGCTGCATCCGAGAGTGCTAAAGGAGTTGGCGGATGTGATTGCAGAGCCATTGGCCATTATCTTTGAAAACTCATGGTGATCGGGGGAAGTCCTGGATGACTGGAAAAAGGCTAATGTAGTGCCTATCTTTAAAAAAGGGAAGAAGGAGGATCCGGGGAACTACAGGCCAGTCAGCCTCACCTCAGTCCCTGGAAAAATCATGGAGCAGGTCCTCAAGGAATCAATTCTGAAGCACTTAGAGGAGAGGAAAGTATCAGGAACAGTCAGCATGGATTCACCAAGGGCAAGTCATGCCTGACTAATCTAATTGCCTTCTATGACGAGATAACTGGCTCTGTGGATGAGGGGAAAGCAGTGGATGTGCTGTTCCTTGACTTTAGCAAAGCTTTTGACGCGGTCTCTTGTCACAGTATTCTTGCCAGCAAGTTAAAGAAGTATGGGCTGGATGAATGGACTATAAGGTGGATAGAAAGTTGGCTAGATTGTCTGGCTCAATGGGTAGTGATCAATAGCTCCATGTCTAGTTGGCAGCCGGTATCAAGTGGAGTGCCCCAAGGGTCGGTCCTCGGGCCGGTTTTGTTCAATATCTTTGTCATAAATATAAAGGGAAGGGTAAACACCTTTAAAATCCCTCCTGGCCAGAGGAAAAATCCTTTCACCTGTAAAGGGTTAAGAAGCTAGGATAACCTCTCTGGCATCTGACCACAATGACCAATGAGGAGACAAGATACTTTCAAAGCTGGAGGGAGGGAAAAACAAAGAGTCTGTCTGTGTGATGCTTTTGCCAGGGATAGAACAGGAATGGAGTCTTAGAATTTAGTAAGTAATCTAGCTAGATATGTGTTAGATTATGATTTCTTTAAATGGCTGAGAAATTAGACTGTGCTGAATAGAATGAATATTCTTGTCTTTGTGTCTTTCTTGTAACTTAAGGTTTTGCCAAGAGGGATTCTTTATGTTTTGAATCTAATTACCCTGTAAGGTATTTACTATCCTGATTTTACAGAGATGATTCTTTTTACCTTTTCTTATATTACAATTCTTCTTGTAAGAAATTGAATGCTTTTTTCATTGTTCTTAAGATCCAAGGGTTTGGGTCTGTGGTCACCTAGGCAAATTGGTGAGGATTTTTATCAAGCCTTCCTCAGGCAGGGGAGTGCAAGGTTTTGGTGAGGATTTTGGGGGGAAAGACGTTTCCAAACAATTCTTTCTCAAAAAATAAACCTGGACGTTTGGTGGTGGCAGTGAAAGTCCAAGGGCAAAGGGTAAAATAGTTTGTACTTTGGGGAAGTTTTAACCTAAGCTGGTAAAAGTAAGCTTAGGAGGTTTTCATGCAGGTCCCCACATCTGTACCCTAGAGTTCAGAGTGGGGAAGGAACCTTGAAAATCTTCATTAATGATCTGGAGGATGGTGTGGCTTGCACCCTCAGCAAGTTTGCAGATGACACTAAACTGGGAGGAGAGGTAGATATGCTGAAGGGTGGGGATAGGATACAGAGAGCCCTAGGCAAATTAGAGGATTGGGCCGAAAGAAATCTGATGAGGTTCAACAAGGACAAGTGCAGTCCTACACCTAGGATGGAAGAATCCCATGCACCGCTACAGACTAGGGACCGAATGGCTAGACAGCAGTTCTGCAGAAAAGGACTTCGGGGTTACAGTGGATGAGAAGCTGGATATAAGTCAACAGTGTGCCCTTGTTGCCAAGAAGGCCAATGGCATTTTGGGATGTATAAGTAGGGGCATTGCCAACAGATCGAGGGACGTGATCGTTCCCCTCTATTTGACATTGGTGAGGCCTCATCTGGAGTACTGTGTCCAGTTTTGGGCTCCACACTACAAAAAGGATATGGAAAAATTGGAAAATGTCCAGTGGAGGGCAACAAAAATGATTAGGGGACTGGAACACATGACTTATGAGGAGAGGCTGAGGGAACTGGGATTGTTTAGTCTGCAGAAGAGAAGAATGAGGGGGGATTTGATAGCTGCTTTCAACTACCTGAAAGGGGGTTCCAAAAAGGATGGATCTAGACTGTTCTCAGTGGTAGCAGATGACTGAATGAGGAGTAATGATCTCAAGTTGCAGTGGGGGAGGTTTAGGTTGGATATTAGGAAAAAATTTTTCACTAGGAGGATGGTGACACACTAGAATGCGTTACAGAGGGAGGTGGTGGAATCTCCTTCCTTAGAAGTTTTTAAGGTGAGGCTTGACAAAGCCCTGGCTGGAATGATGTAGTTGGGGATTGGTCCTGCTTTGAGCAGAGGTTTGGACTAGATGACCTCCTGAGGTCCTTCCAACCCTGATATTCTATGATTCTATCTTCAACACTGGGGAAATTCTGGATTTAGATTTCAGGTTTGAGGCTCAGACTTATTTCTACCACTAACAAAATATTACGATCTCATTATAAATGTATATGAGGTTGCTGAGAGAGAAAGAGAGAGAGAGAGTGAGCAATTTTGTACAAAAAAAATAAAAATAAAAGAATGGGATGACTAAATTAACTTTTACCTGTCATCATATTCAAGATGGCAGCTATGTAAAAATGACAGACGGACACCCTAAATTAACAGGGTGCTATGTATGGAGTGGAAGGGGTGGAGTAGGAATAGGTTTTATTCTTTTGACTACCAGCAATACATTAAGAACAAATAAAACAGTCCCTGCCCCAAGAAGCTTACAGTCTAGTTCAGATTAAAACAACTGAGAAACACCTTGCTATGTGGTATGTCAGTATTATCTGGAGATTTAAGAAAGCTGCCCAGAAGAGAGCTTGAGGAAGGCACTTAGTCTCTAAGGTGCCACAAGTACTCCTTTTCTTTTTTAGATTGGTGAGTGACTCAAGTAACACATCACATGTTCAGGTCTGATCTCTCTCAGTAGGGCTTCCTGAAAAGTGTAAAAACTTTTCTGTAAACAATTTGGAAAC
Source organism: Dermochelys coriacea (assembly GCF_009764565.3). Classification (NCBI taxonomy): domain Eukaryota; kingdom Metazoa; phylum Chordata; order Testudines; family Dermochelyidae; genus Dermochelys; species Dermochelys coriacea. Next base: position 300,987,190 of record NC_050068.2, read on the forward strand.
CTATAAATTGTGTTTCAATTCATCCTGTTTATACTTCTCTGTATGCTGTTCATGAACATTAATACAACCTAACTTTTGTTTGTAAGTATGTTCAGAAACAATACATTTAAGGCCCAGCACTGGAATCCACTTCATCAAGAAATGTGATTTATAGTGAAACTAAATATACTTTGAGTGAGAGTATAAGTAGTTTATTAACTCTGGGCTATCCAATCAGGATGCAGAAACAATACTATGTAATTTCTAGGTAACCAGTCACAGTTCAAAATTCAGAATATCAAAAGTCAAGTAAATACTCACTACAATGAGCTGCTGAACACTTTATAGACAACTATGATTATAAACAATTGGCTGAACTATTTTGAATGGTAAATTTGTTAAAATTTTGATCAGCTCACGTGAACTGAAGAGGGCTATGTTTGACAAATGGTTTATATGAAATAGTTTGACCAGATCTGGGTCTCCTTTATTACTCTGCCCAGCATCAAGTACTAACTTACATTAATCAAGGAGTGAACTTTTTATTCCACTTAATTGATAACTCAGTCAAATAAAGTAAGTTGAAAGATGTTTTATCTATATCTATATCTATCTATCTATAGATAGATCTATCTCTTTCTCTCTCTGTATACATATTGTGACAAAGTTCACCTTTACCTCAGGGCATCCTTCCTTGTGCCTGATATGGTGTGTACTACTCAGCCTCTCCAACAGCACAACTTCCTCCCACAGCTCCTGACATGCACACCCACCTGACTGACTGGGAGGCTTTTAACTAGTTTCAGCCAGCCCCTGATTGGCTTCAAGTGTCCCAATCAACCTAGCCTTCTCCCTGCCTTCTGGAAAGTTCTTAATTTGCCCCAGGTATCTTAATTGACCTGGAGCAGCTGCCATTTCACTTAACCTAGTACCAGGGATTTGTTTAGTCTGGAGCTAATATATCTATCTCCCACTACTTTTCTATAGCCATCTGGCCTTGCCCCATCACAATATATATGTAAAATCAGATTCCCCCTCCCCTGCAATTTAGTTTACTTTTTCTTTTCGTAAATGTGTGATCTGATTTAAATGAATCCATCTTTTTTATGGCTTTGACTTTTTATGGGTACCCTCTGCATATCATTTTCTGCTTAAAAATGAAATTTTAACATATTTGATATTCCATGACCAATGTGCAGAGTCTAAATGTTCATTGAGGAAATAAAATATAGAAAAGAGAAGACATGATGAATAACACTGAATCTAAGGTCAGACACAAGGTTCTCAGAGCTAATGGAAAATATCATTCTAAGCTATAGCAAATGAGCCTTATGAGCATTAAGAACTGCTGATATAAGTCTGGAAACCATCCTGAATGTCAAGGGATAGGCTTTTCATTTTCAATATTTGATTGTTCATATAAATATTTAATAAAAATATTATTAGACTGTTCAGTTGATGAAATAAACTGATGGATGTAGCAGCAAAGGAAGCTTGCTTAATATTCACTAAATGATGGCAAAATGTATTTTGCATATTATACAAGTCTTTAAAGAGGTTTTGTATTTTAAACTTTTTAGCACTATTTAAAGCATCAGGACTACCAATACTTACGATTTTTTAATGTGACTTTAGGGCTAAATAGGATATTAGAATATTTGTTTGGGAAAGAAAGACCCAAGGATATATGGCCAAAACAAGAAGGATTTTGGATGTAAGACTGACTTACTTTGCTTTTACCTCACTGAAGTCTACCATAAATATTACCTTCATGGTAGATAAAAATGTAATTGTTTTTGAAAAGCATGAAACTTCAGTAATAAAAAGGTCAACTTGGGAAGACTACAAAGGATTGCTTAGCCCATAATGGTAACTTTTTTTATTTTAATTTAAGGATTGGACTAACGGCAGCGACCAAAACCAACCAACCAACCAAACAAAAAACATACAATGCCATATTCCATTATAAAAGCTTTTTCCGACAAAGGTCTCCAATAATAATAGGTTTCAGAGTAGCAGCCGTGTTAGTCTGTATCCGATGAAGTGAGCTGTAGCTCACGAAAGCTTATGCTCAAATAAATTTGTTAGTCTCTAAGGTGCCACAAGGTGCCACAAGGTCTCCAATGTATCTCTCTTCTGTGACCTAAAATACCCCAGCTATTTGAGAACAGACAGGTAAAGAAAGAAAGCTCCATCTGTTATGTGGTAGGTGTGTGTGTTTCTGAAGTTTTTAAAGGAAAGCTAATGGATGTGGGGAAGGGAGATAAAGGGAAGCAGAAACTTAAGGTTTCAAAGTGATGACTCAGACATCTTTTTGAGTGTTACCTTTCCAGATGCCTTTATGTATGCATGTTACTTAGCACTGGGCAGCAGCAATATTGCTTACTACTATGTTGCAGTTTCTAGGTGATTTTGCCATTACCATAACAATGTCCAGATATAAATGCATTGTCATCTACCTTATATGAGGCAAATACTATATTACAGGGTTAGCCACACTCCAATATGCCAATACAGATGTTATGGAGACAGACATACAAAATCAGAATTATGCTAGCCAATAGACATTAAATAGCCAAAGCTAAAAGTCCACTATTATATACAATTTTATAAACTAAAAAATTCTCCCCAGTATGATAGGTAAGCACATAGGTAAGCATTGTCTGGTAAGCACATTCATACTTAAAGTATCCCATCTATACTTCCCATTAATTAAAATCCTATAAAAGTAAAATGATAATTATTAAGGTTTAGATTGTGACTCATTGTGCCCATGCAAGGCAGTAATTTAGAATAAGACACCCTGCTCACCCGCCGCACACACACATATCTAGACTGTGGGTTCAGGCACTCTGCTCTGTCCACTCCCTTCTCTTCCCCCATTCAGATAGCTGAGCCAACTTGGAGTATTAACTTATTGCTCTTGCAGTAAATTGCTCCCTCCTTTCCCCATGCCAAGGAACAAGGGATAGACAGGGGAAGAATTATGCCTCGGAAGGCTGTGTGAGCATAGCTGTCTGAGTGTCGCCATGCCAATGCATACCCCATAATGTAGATGCAGCCTACACTGATGGAAGGGTTTTTTCCATTGGTGTAGGAATACCACCTCCCAGGTAGGCTAATGAAAGCATGCATCTGTCTACATGACTGCATCTACACTGGGGTTTAGGTTGGCAAAGCTATGTCACTCAGGGGCTTTTGCATACCCCTGACTGATGTAGCTATGTCAATCTAACTTTTAAGTATAGACAATGCTGCCCAGTCATGTTTATGGATTGGGGCTGATTAGGCACAGCTCTGAGAAGTGGGTGATGAGTATCTGCACATGTTATTACTTGACATTTATCACAATGTATCTGAATGCTGTTGAAAATTAGAATAGTAATTAAAAAACAGACTTGGAGCCAATAGCCAGAGAAGCAGTCATTTTGCTACACAAAAGAAGATAAGCTAAAGAAAAAATAAACTAGGAAGTGAGGCAAAAATGGTTGAAAGTGAATTGACCTGAGATGAGAGGCTTTGTACTGAGTCTTGAGAACAACAATCGAGAAAATCTGTTGGACTTTCTGATGGAGGGAGGTCCATAAATGGTAAATGGGGTCCCTGAACCAAAATAGCCCTGACCCAGGTGAAATTTCAGTGATAAAAGAAACTTCCATCTTGGAGGAACACTGGAGAGATGGTGTCTCTAATATGAGACCTAGATTATTCATTTCTGTGAAGAGAATGCAACTATGAGCAGTTTTCCCCAAGGGTAAAAAAGAGAAGAGAAAGAAATGGAAGAGGAGTACATGGAGAATCAAAATGGATTTTTTCAGTGTATTCATGAAATGCCAACTCTGCAAAAGGAATACAAAGCACTTGAACAAATAACTTATTTAATTACTGCTGTTTTATTCAGGAGGCAACCATGTTCAGTGGCCAGTTCAATGCAGTCAGCAATCCATTTCTAGAATAGAAACCCCCACACCACTACACAGGACCATCCAAACCAGGACTACTGTGCCTATCCATGGCCAAGCCAATAACAGTTGTGTAACGAGCCATAGCCTATATACAGTTTGTGTGACAGAAGTGTGTCACTTTCTGGGGTGCAATTCAGATTTGTGAGAGATTGTGTCAGTGCTTGTATTGATTTCCCCCAAATGGTTCTGCTATTGTAGCTCTCTTCATGGGTCTCACACAGAGTCAGAAGCCAAGATGCACTTCTTATTCTGTGTGGTGTACAGCTCTGAGTCAACCACTCTGAGTCCAACAGCAGTACTCCTGGGGGAATTCTGTGCTAAAAAATTAAAAATTCTGTGCACAATATTTAAAATTCTGCAAATTTTATTTGTCAAAATAACACTACATAATCACACCAGTTTCAATTATTTTGGTAATTTAATTCAAAATACCTGTTAGCAAGTATGTCTGTAATGATACAGACACACACAAAAATTCCCCTAGGAGTAGAGGGTTAAAGAAACCCTTACGACAACTCAATTCATGCTTCTCTACTGCTTTCCCCCCAGAGTCCACCTTGGGGACCAGACACCCTTCCCCCCTTTTCCCCAGGGCCCAGTCACGGACGTCCCCCTTGCCCAGCTACCTGCCCCACCTCTGCCCCTCCCCAGAGCCCAGTTGTAGGGTTGCCAACTTTCTAATCACACAAACCTGAACAACCTTGCTCCACCCTGGCCCCTTTTCCAAAGCCCTGCTTCTGCCCTGCCCCTTCTCCGAGGCTCCACCCCCATTCACTTCATACCCCCTCCCTCTGTTGCTCATTCTCCCCCATGCTCACTCACATTCACCAGACTGGGGCAGGTGGTTGGGGTGCAGGAGGGGGTGAGGGCTCTGGCCGAGTGTGTGGGCTCCAGGGAGGGACCAGAAATTAGGAGTTCAGGGAGCAGAAGTGGGTTCAGGCTCCAGGAGGGAGTTTGGGTGCAGAACGGGGCTCAGGGCTGGGGCAGGAGGTTGGAATATGAGAGGGGGTGTGAGGTGCAGGCTCCAGGAAGGAGCTCAGGGCTGCAGCATGGGTGAGGGGTGTGAGCTCTTGGATGGAGTTTTGGTGCAGGAGGGGGTTCTAATCTGGGGCACGGGTTGGGGGGCAGGAAGGTGTTCGGGTGCAGGCTCAGCCAGGCAGCGCTTAACACCATTATACAAGGCACTGGTGAGACCTCACCTGGAATACTGTGTGCAGTTCTGGTCTCCCATGTTTAAGAAGGATGAATTCAAACTGGAACAGGTACAGAGAAGGGCTACTAGGATGATCTGAGGAATGGAAAACTTGTCTTATGAAGGGAGACTCAAGGAGCTTGGCTTGTTCAGCCTAACCAAAAGAAGGTTGAGGGGAGATATGATTGCTCTCTATAAATATATCAGAGGGATAAATACAGGAGAGGGAGAGGAATTATTTCAGCTCAGCACCAATGTGGACACAAGAACAAATGGATATAAACTGGTCATCGGGAAGTTTAGACTTGAAATTAGACGAAGGTTTCTAACCATCAGAGGAGTGAAGTTTTGGAATAGCCTTCCAAGGGAAGCAGTGGGGGCAAAAAACCTATCTGGCTTTAAGATTAAACTCGATAAGTTTATGGAGGAGATGGTATGATGGGATAATATGATTTTGGTAATTAATTGATCTTTAAATATTCATGGTAAATAGGCCCAATGGCCTGTGATGGGATTTTAGATGGGGTGGGATCTGAGTTACTAAAGAGAATTCTTTCCTGGGTATCTGGCTGGTGAATCTTGCCCATATGCTCAGGATTCAGCTGATCACCATATTTGGGGCCGGGAAGGAATTTTCCTCCAGGGCAGATTGGAAGGTTTTTCACCTTCCTCTGTAGTATGGGGCACGGATCACTTGCTGGAGGATTCTCTGCTCCTTGAAGTCTTTAAACCATGATTTGAGGACTTCAATAGCTCAGACATAGGAGAGAGGTTTATTGCAGGAGTGGGTGGGTGAGATTCTGTGGCCTGCACTGTGCAGGAGGTCAGACTAGATGATCATAATGCTCCCTTCTGACCTTAATAACTATGAATCTATGAAACACAGGTGGCTCCTGGTCAGTGGTACAGAGGAACTGAGGCAGGCTCCCCAACTACCCTGGCTCCGTGAGGCTCCTGGAAGTCACTGGCGTGTCCGGCTCCTAGGTGAAGGAGCCTGGGGGTTTTGCGCGCTGCCCACAGATGCAGCCCCAGCAGCTCCCATTTCAAATGATACCTCACAGGCATATGTTGTACAAAGATTATTACAATAATTTGTAGGGTGTGAATACAGGAGTGCTTAGGTCACAATATGATCTTCCACTAACTGTGTGATAAGGAAGTAGAAATCAAACCCTTAAGCTCCAGAACATACATCATGAAAAGTTAAAGGAAACTACTTGAGCAGTCATTAATAGCAGAAGTGCTTATGTTTTCAGTCTCATGCCTGAAATGGAAGCATATAAAACATATTTTCTTCTAATTGCAAGAGAGAAAATACCAAAGCAGTTGAAAATAGTAACTAACACGTAGATGAACACAATAAATTGGGAAAGAGTGAACATGATTTTTATAAAGGGAAATCATGGCTCACCAATCTATTAGGATTCTTTGAGGGCATCAGCAAGAATGTGGACAAGCATGATCCAGTTGATACAGTATATTTGGACTTTTGCTACACCATTTCCAGGCTGAAGGCTCTTAATAAAGTAAGCAGTCATGGGATAAGAGGGAAGGTCCTCTTATGGATCAGTAACTAGTTAAAAGATAGGAATAAATGGTCAGTTTTCACAGTGAAGAGAGGTGTATATCAGGGTCCCTCAAGGATCTATACTGAGAGCAGTGCTGTTCAACATGTTCATAAATTATTTGGAAAGGGGGATAAACTGTGAGATGGCAAAGTTTTCAGATGATACAAAATTGCTCAAGATAGTTTAAGTTCAAAGGTGATAGCGAAGAGTTACAAAGGGATCTTATAAAAATGGGTGACTGGGCAACAATATGGCAGATGAAATTCAGTCATAAGTGAAAAGTAATGCACATTGGGAAAACATAATCCCAACTATACAAAAAAATGATCGGATCTAAATGAGGTGTTACCACTCAAGAAAGAGATCTTGGGATCATCATGGTTAGTTCTCTGAAAACATCTGCTCAATGTACAGCAGCAGTCAAAAAAGTTAACAGAATGTTAGGAACCATTATGAAAGAGATAGATAATAAGACAGTAAATACCATAATTCCACTATATATATCCAGGGCTAGCCCATATCTTGAATACTGCATGCAGCTATGGTTGCTCCATCACAAAAAAAAAAAATATTGGAATTGGAAAAAGTACAGAGAAGGGCAACAAAAATGATTAGGAGTATGGAACAACTTCCCTCTGAGGAAAGATTAAAAAGACTTCATCTTAGAAAAGAGACGAATGCAGGAGATGATAGAGGTCTATAAAATCATGAATAGTGTGGAGAAAGTGAACAAGGAAATGTTATTTACCCCTTCACATAACATAAGGATCAGGGGTCGCTCAATGAAATTAATGAGCAGGAGTTTTAAAACAAACATGTGGAAGTATTTCTTCACACAACACACAGTGTACCTCTGGAACTAATTGCCAAGGGGTGTTGTGAAGGCCAAAAGTATAACTTGGTTGAAAAAAGATTAAGATAAGTTCTGGGAGAACAGGTCCATCATTGGCCATTAGCCAAGATAGTCAGAGGTACAACCCCATGCTTTGGGTGTCCCTAAACCTTTGACTGCCAGAAGCTGGGACTGAACAACAGGGGATGGATCACAGGATAATTGCCCTGTTCTGTTCATTCCCTCTGAAGCATCTGAAACTGGCCACTGTCAGAAGACAGGATACAGGGCTAGATGGACCTAACTGGTCTAACCCAGTATGGCTGTTCTATTGATGGATCACATAAGACTAATACTTTAGAATAAATCATTTGACAAGTTCTTAGATCTCTATGGCTATTTCTCATCTGTTTATACATTTAAAGGCCAATGAAGATTCATTATTCCTTCCCAATAGAAACTGTATGACTAATTCATAAGTATCATAAGAAGTCCCGGATGACTGGAAAAAGGCTAATGTAGTGCCCATCTTTAAAAAAGGGAAGAAGGAGGATCCTGGGAACTACAGGCCGGTCAGCCTCACCTCAGTCCCTGGAAAAATCATGGAGCAGGTCCTCAAAGAATCAATCCTGAAGCACTTAGAGGAGAGGAAAGTGATCAGGAACAGTCAGCATGGATTCACCAAGGGAAGGTCATGCCTGACTAATCTAATCGCCTTTTATGATGAGATTACTGGTTCTGTGGATGAAGGGAAAGCAGTGGATGTATTGTTTCTTGACTTTAGCAAAGCTTTTGACACGGTCTCCCACAGCATTCTTGTCAGCAAGTTAAGGAAGTATGGGCTGGATGAATGCACTATAAGGTGGGTAGAAAGCTGGCTAGATTGTCGGGCTCAACGGGTAGTGATCAATGGCTCCATGTCTAGTTGGCAGCCGGTGTCAAGTGGAGTGCCCCAGGGGTCGGTCCTGGGGCCCGTTTTGTTCAATATCTTCATAAATGATCTGGAGGATGGTGTGGATTGCACTCTCAGCAAATTTGCGGATGATACTAAACTGGGAGGAGTGGTAGATACGCTGGAGGGGAGGGATAGGATACAGAAGGACCTAGACAAATTGGAGGATTGGGCCAAAAGAAATCTAATGAGGTTCAATAAGGATAAATGCAGGGTCCTGCACTTAGGATGGAAGAATCCAATGCACCGCTACAGACTAGGGACCGAATGGCTCGGCAGCAGTTCTGCGGAAAAGGACCTAGGGGTGACAGTGGACGAGAAGCTGGATATGAGTCAGCAGTGTGCCCTTGTTGCCAAGAAGGCCAATGGCATTTTGGGTTGTATAAGTAGGGGCATAGCGAGCAGATCGAGGGACGTGATCGTTCCCCTCTATTCGACACTGGTGAGGCCTCATCTGGAGTACTGTGTCCAGTTTTGGGCCCCACACTACAGGAAGGATGTGGATAAATTGGAAAGAGTACAACGAAGGGCAACGAAAATGATTAGGGGTCTAGAGCACATGACTTATGAGGAGAGGCTGAGGGAGCTGGGATTGTTTAGTCTGCAGAAGAGAAGAATGAGGGGGGATTTGATAGCTGCTTTCAACTACCTGAAAGGGGGTTTCAAAGAGGATGGCTCTAGACTGTTCTCAATGGTAGCAGATGACAGAACGAGGAGTAATGGTCTCAAGTTGCAATGGGGGAGGTTTAGATTGGATATTAGGAAAAACTTTTTCACTAAGAGGGTGGTGAAACACTGGAATGCGTTACCTAGGGAGGTGGTAGAATCTCCTTCCTTAGAGGTTTTTAAGGTCAGGCTTGACAAAGCCCTAGCTGGGATGATTTAACTGGGACTTGGTCCTGCTTTGAGCAGGGGGTTGGACTAGATGACCTTCTGGGGTCCCTTCCAACCCTGATATTCTATGATTCTATGATTCTATGATTCTAAGTAGTATCTGTTTTAGGGATGTGCTTTAATCACTGTGATGGAAGTTTATCTAAATAAGAATTCTCTGCCCAACCCAAACTGGAATCAGAATCTTCCTATAGTATTGACAAATTTATCCTAACTGTATCAACATACACCTTGCACTCTGTATTGTGTTTTGCAGAACACATTCAATAATATACAATATAATCAATTATTGACATTTTAAACTTTGATATAAGCAATGAGGTATTTTGAAAGGCCAGACTGCAAAGAATTATCTGTATAAATGCCCCTACGTAAACTGAGGTGATAAATGCACATTTTGCTATATCATAAATGATGATGGATGCCTATTGTGAGAAAGCAGTTTTCTATTAGTCTGTGCTGTTACCATTTATTCTCATGTAGCCTGATTCTGCTTTCTAGATTTATATAACAGCAGCATCATACTGAGTCTGACTTGTAAAGAAACATTATTTTTAAAACAAGGGTGAAATGCAAGGCAGATAATTACCAGTCTACAATGAATATTTTACTATTGAGAACAGATACAAAGGAATGTGACATTTATAAGTGATTTTTTTTCCAGGCTCTTATAGTGTTTTACAAATACCCTGCACAACTTAGCCAGCCACTGAAACATAGCCACCTTTGGAGTGCAATGTGGCAGCTATCTTTCTCCCACATGACAGCTGTTGATTCCTATGACCTGTTTCTTTTCTACAGTTTTTTTTTTCTGGAAAGTAGAAAGGGAGAAATCCTCCCACCAGGAGATAGTCAGAGACCATCTGCTATGACTAATTTCACATTTATTCTGGGCAGCAATTTCACAAAGGTTCCAGAGATGAAAACCCAGTTGCAATTGTAAACTTGAGTCAGTCTTTGTGAAATGAAGCAATGTATTCAGTACTTCTTCACTGTATTTTCAGCAGAATGTTTCTCATTTGAAATTATGGATATTTTTGAGTGCTTTCAAGTTTCAAGCTGGGTTGCTTTGAAATGTTTACATGAACATTGGTTTTTACTCCTGGACTGGTGTAGTATATTGAGGAAGGCCAGGAAGCTGGGGCTTATTGTAGAGGCTCATGTAAAAGCATGAAGAATAGAAAGGGAGGAATTAGTTCTGGGGAAAGTGAAATAGGACCACATAGTTTAACTATACAGTTGTCGTAGCCATGTTGGTCGCACGATATTAGAGAGAAAAGGTGGGTAAGGAAGTATCTTTTATTGGATCAACGTTTCTGTTAGTCTTGTGCACCAACAGAAGCTGGTCCAATAAAAGATATTACCTCATCTACCTTGTCTCACCTAGTTTAAGGTCATACTGGATGACTGCTTCATGGGCTGGAGCTCAAAGGACGAGGGGTGAGCTTCCCCCTTCTCACTCACCTCTGAGGCACTATCAAGACTTCTGGCTGTTATACCCTGAAGTGAAGTGAAAATTCAAATTCTTGATAGGATCTGAGATCCAGGGACATGACTGGATGACCAAGCAGCCAAGGGCAGAATGTCTCATGGATCCTGGGATGGGCAAAAGGCTGTTTTGTTTTGCATTTTTCATTACCCCAGAAAAGGCCCTTATATTTGCATGGAGGGTTAAACTATCCAGGGCTGATAGGGAAGTTCTGTGAAGAGTAAGGGAAACTATCAAGAAGATGTGACAGAAACTGAGGCAGAGGCCACAGCTCAAACCAGAGAAGTAAGAGACCCCCATGACCCTGGATAGTGCTGACTTTGTTTTACTGGTGCCAGGCTGAGATCAGGGGTTGGAATAGGGCAATCTGACTGAGTTCTAGTGCAAGGCAGGCATGATACAGCCTGATAGGAGATGCATTTAGAGAGCATGACAGGGATGATGCCAGCTGATTTAACTGAGGGGGCTTATCAACCATTTGTCAATGAGTTCCAGAATTAGGTTAGTCTGATATCCCTGATTGTTCCTGTAATCCCATTTGACACTGCTATGTAAAAACGCCTTTTTTATTATCTGTTTGGTACAATGGTTGCTATTGTTCCCCAGTATGAAAGTTATCACAGTTATCTATGCTTTTGTGCACTCTAAACTATTACTGTAATGCACTCTACATGAAGTATCATTGAAAAACCATTTAGAAGACACAGTTGCAGCAGAATACAATAGTCCAACTGCTTAATGGTGGTGTCAGCAGGGAGTGTTGTTCCCTGTTAATTTTTTGGTGCAATTCAATGTGTCAGCTATTTGGAAGTGCATTCTCTCTCTGTGTACTATTATGGCAGTTAAAATCAACTGATGTGTTCTTAGTATCTAGGATCTAATCCTGTAAATGGATCCTTATAGCCAGACCCTTTAACCTAATGTAGCCCATTGGCTTCAACATGACTTTGCATGGGTATGAGGATTAACCTTTGTGAATATGAATATCGTTCCTGAGCCTTAGGTACTTAGGGTGAAATCCTGGCCCCATTGATATCAATGGGAGTTCTGCCATCAACTTCAGTACGGGCTGGGACTTTGCCTTAGCTCTTTGTTTGTAGGCTGAGGATGGGTTATGGCAGTATTTAGTGTATACTTAAGAAAGCATACTCCTCTCTGAAATATAATGCTGTGACTGTATGTTGGGTATATGATTAGTTAGTTCTTACTCTGTCTGGTTTACCCATCACTACTTAAGAGAGAGCCATAGTAGAAGTTTCTGAAGAGTTTGGATTAGTTACTAAGCAATTCCAAACTTTCTTAAGATGTTTTTTTTCTGCTTTGAGACAATGCCTATCTTCATATATTTTTGCAAAGCATCTACCAGATTGTGGATATTACTGGAATATAAATGATACATTTTAAATTTTTTCTTTTAACAAATTCTGTTAATGCCATTTTATATTGTAGTTGTGTATTATAGTCTAATACAAAACTTAAATTCCAGGCAGCATCCTTCTCAGTTCTCCAACCCAGAGAAAGTATTTTAAGAAACAATCTATATTTTATATGGCAAAATGAGAATTGTTATATCTGATGTCCAACACATCCTGCATGAAGTAAATCAATTTGAGTCAAATCATAATCCTTTCTAAATGCAATAGCTCAGCAACTCAGAAGCTCTAAGACCAAATCAATAAGAACAAGACAAAAATGTAAGTAAGGTTGAAAGGTTTGAAAACAATGGATTAGTGACTGATCTTGTTAAGAAAAAAAAGTTAGAAACAAATGGATTTTAAAATGTTTTTTTTCTTTCCACACTCCTATTTAAGCAAAGATCAGGACAACAAAAATGAAGAAAACATACATTAATGGTATTGGCATTTTATCCTACTTTGTAACCATCCTATGCTAAAGTTCCCTTAACTACATCTGAACATTGGGATTGGAGTCCAGTTGAATTGGATGTTGCCAGACCACCACAGAAGCGGTGAATGCCAAGAATCCATTTGTGGGGTGCAAGTGACAAAAAAGGGCCAGTTTACAAATAATCTTCATTTCTGAAGCCTTCCCCCCAGTGTTGAGAGAAAGTCACTCAGCTGTTTCCCCATGTATCAAGGCCTCTCCTGCCTTCCAGGAACAGCATAAAAGAATCAAGGAGTCAGCCAAACCTTAAAGCATTTGCCATTCCTTGAAGTATATTTTGGGTTTGTTCAAGATCATAGCTATAAAAAAAAACTACAGAACGGCCAATGCCACTTCTATGAAATATTTATTGCAAGAAATTACAGCTTCTTCTGAAATTCAAACATAAGTTTTAATTTTTGGACAGTGGAAAATTTCACACCAGTACTAAGTATTTTCATGAAACTTGTAGTTGTTGTCCCAATTTTTATAAGAAATCATTAGTTTAAATTTCACCAGAGCCATTTCCATCAGTGAGAAGTAAATGGGACATGCAAGAAGATGAATGGCAATTTCATTCCCCTATGAATGAAACTAAAATGATGTAAAACACTCAGTTCCAACATATCAAATGTTGATGAATCTAACTAAAAATACAAAACCAGTTCCTCAGCTGATATAAATCGACAAAGCTCCATTCAATTCAGATAAATTAAAAGAATTTACATAGATTGAGAATCTAGCCCTTAATTTTTTTTATAGATTTCAGGATACTTTTATTTTTTCTGCACAGGTCCTGACCCACAATCTATTTGCCTTGGCGGTAGTTTGCCATCAATTTTAGTGGGAGCATTATTTGGTCCTATTATTAATAGCAATGGCTGTTTTTTGTGACAGAATTGGGGGTGAGTTTCTAAATGGAGGGTGAGAGGTCTAAATCCATTGCAACAGTGTTCCTCAATAACTCACATTTTAAACTGAGGCAAAGGCAGTTTCTGAGAAAAATGAGCATACATATGAGGCAATCCATATGTTGACACCAGGTTTGAGAGGAATGGAAACTGGAAACTTAAATCAGACCTCAAATCATAACTCACAGTGATATATCACTAGTAGATATAAAATGGCAACTTTTTATTAACCTTAAATGCATAAAGGTTTCTGATTCAATAATGGCAGAAAGCAGTGCCATGGGCCCCACGAGTGTGAAAAAGAAGATCGGGTTGACAGTGGAGGTATCGTACCAATGAAACTGTCATCTATCAAATGATGGAAAACAAACAAGTTAAAGCAAATTTCAGCTCCCTAGGATACAGTTAATCAAGGTCATTAGATCTAAGAATATCCCCTAAGCATCCATTAACTCAAATTTATTCTTCTTTGCTATAATGGAAAAGTGCTGACCTGCCTAATTGTGCATGCAAGGTGAGCAATACTATTAAAAGAGACTTTCCAAGTACCTTCTGTAGGCATGAATTTAAAGTAAGAATATTTTTGGTTTAAAACTATTACAAGGGTTGAATCCTGCACCAAGTTACATGGGAGTTTTTTCTTGTGTAAGGACTGCAGAGTTGGACCTGCAGTCATAACATAGACCATTAATATAGATCAGAATGCTCCTGTGTGTTTAATAAAACAAACAAACCCTTCTCACAAAGTTTCTTCTAAACATCACAAACAACAAATCATAAGAACAAAAGAGTGATCCTACTGGGTCAGACCAGGCTCTATCTTGCCCAGTATCCTCAGTGGCCCATACCAGACCTTCAGAGGAGCATACAGAACGTGGCAATTAGGGTTGCCTTGAGCACAGGGTTGCATCTCTGACAGTCTTCCTAATAGCCACTGATGGACTTATCATCCATGAACTTATCCAGTTATTTTTTGAACCAACTTATACTTTTGACCATCACAACATCCCATGCCAATGAGTTCCACATGTTAGTTGTGGGTTGTGTGAAAAAGTGCTTCCTCTTGTTTGTATTAAACCTCCTGCTTATTAATTGTATTTGTATTGTATTGTAACTACGTGATCCCTGGTTTTTCTATTGTGTGAATGGGCAAATAACATTTCTATATTCACTTTTGCTATATCATTCATGATTTTATAGATCTGTATCATATCCTCCCTTAGTCATCTCTTTTTCTAAGATGAACAGCCCGACTCTTTTTAGTCTCTCCTTGTATGGAAGTGTTTCCCTGAGCCTTTTTCTTGTCCATTATATCCTTTTTGAGATAGGGCAATCAGAACTGGACATAATATTCAAGATGGGGGCATACCATGGATTTATATAGTGGCATTATGATATTTTCTGTCTTATTTTCCATCCCTTTCCTAATAGTTTCAACATAATGTTAGCCTTTTTGACCACTGCTACACATTGAGCGGACATATTCAGAGATCTATCCGTGATGACTCCAAGATCTCTTTCTTAAGTGGTAATAAATAATTTAGAACACATCATTGTATATGTATAGTTGAGATTATTTTTCCAAAGTGTCTTACTTTGCACTTATCATCATTGGAATTTCATCTGCCATTTTGTTGCCCGGTTACCCAGTTTTGTGAGATCTCTCTGTAATTCTTTGCAGTCTGCTTTGGATTTACCTATCTTCAATAATTTTGTATAATCTGCAAACTTTGTCACTTCACTGTTCACCCCTTTTTCAAGATCATTGATGAATGTTGAACAGCACAGATCCCAGTACAGATCCTTGCGGGAATCCGATGTTCATCTTCCTCCATTGTGAAAATTGACCATTTATTCCTGCCCTTTTTTAACTATTACCTATTTACCTTTTACTGGTTTTAACCAGTTACTGATCCATGAAAAGACCTTCTCTCTTATCTCATAGGGAATTAGTTACCCTAAGAGCCTTTGGTGAGAGACCTTGTCAAAAGCTTTTTGAAAATCCACATACACCGTATCGGTTGGATTACCCTTATCCACATGCTTGCTGACTCCTGCAAAGAATTCTAATAGATACCTGGGCATGATTCCCTTTACAATAGCCATGTTGACTCTTCCCAAACAAAACATGTTTCTCTATCTGTCTGATAAGTCTATTATTTTCTGTAGTTTCTACCAATTTGCCTGATACTGAAGTTAGGCTCTGTCAGGCTGTCTAGAGTGGCTCACAACCATGAGTGCCAACTTCAGGGCACACTGTTAAGAAGCAGGGCACAAACCCAAATTGGTTGTGTGTTCTATACTTAGATTTCACTGTCCAGGTACCAAGTGTGAACTTCTCAATCACTGTAACAGCCTTATCATGGAGTCACAAACAGTTCCCTTGGGCACTCTGGTTTATCTGGCCACCCCAGAAAATTTCCCTTTGTGATAGATGGTCCCTTACATCAAAAATCACAACAATATACATAAAAAGAAAAGGAGGACTTGTGGCACCTTCGAGACTAACAAATTTATTTGAGCATAAGCTTTTGTAAGCTACAGCTCACTTCATCGGATACATACTAACATGGCTGCTACTTTGAAACAATATACATGTTACTCCCAGTCCCAAAGGGCCAGTCATTTACCCCAGGTCATTTGTACCTCAAATCTCACCCCAGTGCCAATGCTTGTAGCCAAGCCTATGATAAACTAACTAAAGATATATTAATTATAGTTATATATTAAATAATTATATAAATAGGAAAAATAAATAAGAGTTATTTACAAGGTCAAAGCAGGTTTCAGAGTAGCGGCTGTGTTAGTCTGTATTCGCAAAAAAGAAAAGGAGTACTTGTGGCACCTTAGAGACTAATAAATTTATTTGAGCATAAGCTTTCGTGAGCTACAGCTCACTTCATCGGATGCATTCGGTGGAAAATACAGTGGGGAGATTTATATACACACACAGAGAACATGAAAGAATGGGTTTTATCATACACACTGTAAGGAGAGTGATCACTTAAGATGAGCTATTATCAGCTGGAAGGAGGGGGGGGGAAAGGAGGAAAACCTTTTGTGGTGATAATCAAGGTGGGCCATTTCCAGCAGTTAACAAGAACGTCTGAGGAACAGTAGGGGATTGGGTGGGGGGAGAAATAACATGGGGAAATAGTTTTACTTTATGTAATAACTCATCCACTCCCAGTCTCTATTCAAGCCAAAGTTAATTGAATCCAGTTTGCAAATTAATTCCAATTCAGCAGTCTCTCATTGGAGTCTGTTTTTGAAGTTTTTTTGTTGAAGGATAGCCACTCTCAGGTCTGTAATCGTGTGACCGGAGAGATTGAAGTGTTCTCCGACTGGTTTTTGAATGTATAATTCTTGACGTCTGATTTATGTCCATTTATTCTTTTACATAGAAACTGTCTAGTTTGACTAATGTACATGGCAGAGGGGCATTGCTGGCACATGATGGCATATATCACATTGGTAGATGTGCAGGTGAATGAATCTCTGATAGTGTGGCTGATGTGATTAGGCCCTATGATAGTGTCCCCTGAATAGATATGTGGACAGAGTTGGCAACGGGCTTTGTTGCAAGGATAGGTTCCTGAGTTAGTGGTTCTGTTGTGTGGTGTATGGTTGCTGGTGAGTATTTGCTTCAGACTGGGGGGCTGTCTGTAAGCAAGGACTGGCCTGTCTCCCAAGATTTGTGAGAGTGATGGGTCGTCCTTCAGGATAGGTTGTAGATCCTTGATGATGCACTGGAGAGGTTTTAGTTGGGGGCTGAAGGTGATG
This sequence comes from Dermochelys coriacea, assembly GCF_009764565.3. Lineage (NCBI taxonomy): Eukaryota > Metazoa > Chordata > Testudines > Dermochelyidae > Dermochelys > Dermochelys coriacea. The sequence goes on from NC_050068.2 coordinate 301,004,639, forward strand.
GCTAGTGGCGTTCTGTTATTTTCTTTGTTGGGCCTGTTCTGTAGTAGGTGACTTCTGGGTACTCTTCTGGCTCTGTCAATCTGTTATTGACAGAAAAGGGGCCACAACAGTGGTTCCCTTAATCCACCCAGCAATATTATTAATCTGTCCAACTATACTCTTAGCCCAGCAGAAGAATCTGTCCTATCTCGGGGCCTCTCCTTTTGCCCCTCCACCCCCATGAACATGATACAGTTCTGTGGTGACCTAGAATCCTATTTTCGATGTCTCTGACTCAAGGAATATTTCCAACACAGCTCTAACCAACATATTAACCCACAGGGACCTTATTATGCAAGGCACTGAATTTAGCCGTATGGAGTGGAAATCTATCAACTTCATGAAAAAACTCGTACAGATACAGACAGACATCATCTTCCTTTCCAAATGCAAACAGATGGACATCATACCAAAAGGACTGAAGGTAAAAAATCCATTACAATCTACATAACACACAGACTATGCTGACAGCTTGTGCCACACACTCTCAAAGAAACTGTGGAACCACCTGATCAACATCCTCTACAGCAAACAAGGAATGATTAAGAATGAGCTCTCAAAACTGAATACTCTCATAAAGAACCAACCTTCCACACAAACTTCCTCGTGGCTAGACTTTACAAAAACTAGAAAGCCATCTACAACACACACTTTGCTTCTCTACAAAAGAAAAAGGACACTAATCTCTAGAAACTACTACATGCTACAAGGGGCCCTTAATCCATCCAGCAATATTGTTAATCTGTCCAACTATACTCTTAGCCCACAGAAGGATCTGTCCTATCTCGGGGCCTCTCCTTTTGCCCCTCCACCCCGACAAACATGATACAGTTCTGTGGTGACCTAGAATCCTATTTTCAACGTCTCTGACTCAAGGAATATTTCCAACACACCTCTAACCAACGTATTAACCCACAGGGACCTTCCTATCAACACTACAAAAAGAAGGATTCTGGGTGGACTCCTCCTGAAGGTCGAAATAACAGACAGGACTTCTACATAGAGTGCTTCCGCCGATGTGCACAGGCTGAAATTGTGGAAAAGCAGCATCACTTGCCCCATAACCTCAGCCATGCAGACTACAATGCCATCCACAGCCTCAGAAACAACTCTGACATCATAATCAAAAAGGCTGACAAAGGAGGTGCTGTTGTCATCATGAATAGGTCGGAATATGAACAAGAGGCTACTAGGCAGCTCTCCAGCACCACTTTCTACAAGCCATTACCCTCTGATCCCACTGAGGGTTACCAAAAGAAACTACAGCATTTGCTCAAGAAACTTCCTGAAAAAGCACAAGAACAAATCCGCACAGACACACCCCTAGAACCCCGACCTGGGGTATTCTATCTGCTACCCAAGATCCATAAACCTGGAAATCTTGGACGCCCCATCATCTCAGGCATTGGCACCCTGACAGCAGGATTGTCTGGCTATGTAGACTCCCTCCTCAGGCCCTACGCTACCAGCACTCCCAGCTATCTTCGAGACACCACTGACTTCCTGAGGAAACTACAATCCATCAGTGATCTTCCTAAAAACACCATCCTAGTCACTATGGATGTAGAAGCCCTCTACACCAACATTCCACACAAAGATGGACTACAAGCCATCAGGAACAGTATCCCCGATAATGTCATGGCTAACCTGGTGGCTGAACTTTGTGACTTTGTCCTCACCCATAACTATTGCACATTTGGGGACAATGTATACCTTCAAATCAGCAGCACTGCGATGGGTACCGCATGGCTCCACAATATGCCAACATTTTTATGGCTGATTTAGAACAACGCTTCCTCAGCTCTCATCCCCTAATGACCCTACTCTACTTGTGCTACATTGATGACATCTTCATCATCTGGACCCATGGAAAAGAAACCCTTGAGGAATTTCACCATGATTTCAACAATTTCCATCCCACCATAACCTCAGCCTGGACCAGTCCACACAAAAGATCCACTTCCTGGACACTATGGTGCTAATAAGCGATGGTCACCTAAACACCACCCTATATTGGAAACCTACTAACCACTATTCCTACCTACATGCCTCTAGCTTTCATCTGGATCACATCACACGATCCATTGTCTACAGCTAAGCTCTACAATACAACTGCATTTGCTCCAACCCCTCAGACAGAGACAAACACCTACAAGATCTCTATCATGCATTCTTACAACTACAATACCCACCTGTTGAAGTGAAGAAACAGATTGACAGAGCCAGAAGAGTACCCAGAAGTCACCTACTACAGAACAGGCCCAACAAAGAAAATAACAGAATGCCACTAGCCATCACCTTCAGCCCCCAACTAAAACCTCTCCAACGCATCATCAAGGATCTACAACCTATCCTGAAGGACGACCCATCACTCTCACAGATCTTGGGAGACAGGCCAGTCCTTGCTTACAGACAGCCCTCCAACCTGAAGCAAATACTCATACAACCATACAAGCAACCATACACCACACAACAGAACCACTAACTCAGGAACCTATCCTTGCAACAAAGCCCGTTGCCAACTCTGTCCACATATCTATTCAGGGGACACCATCATAGCGCCTAATCACGTCAGCCACACTATCAGAGGCTTGTTCACCTGCGCATCCACCAGTGTGATATATGCCATCATATGCCAGCAATGCCCCTCTGCCATGTACATTGGTCAAACTGGACAGTCTCTACATAAAAGAATAAATGGACACAAATCAGACGTCAAGAATTATAAATTCAAAAACCAGTCAGAGAACACGTCAATCTCTCCGGTCACACGATTATAGACCTGAGAGTGTCTATTCTTCAACAAAAAAACTTCAAAAACAGACTCCAATGAGACACTGCGGAATTGGAATTAATTTGCAAATTGGATACAATTAACTTAGGCTTGAATATAGACTGGGAGTGGATGAGTCATTACATAAAGTAAAACTATTTCCCCATGTTATTTCTCCCCCCACCCCACCTCCTACTGTTCCTCAGACGTTCTTGTTAACTGCTGGAAATGGCCCACCTTGATTATCACCACAAAAGGTTTTCCTCCTTTCCCCCCCTCTTTCTTGCTGGTAATAGCTCATCTTAAGTGATCACTCTTCTTACAGTGTGTATGATAAAACCAATTGTTTCATGTTCTCTGTGTGTGTATATAAATCTCCCCACTGTATTTTCCACCGAATGCATCCGGTGAAGTGAGCTGTAGCTCACGAAAGCTTATGCTCAAATAAATTTGTTAGTCTCTAAGGTCAAAGCAGGTAAACATACCCACACAAATGAGTTATGGTCTTGGTTTCCAAAAGTAATAGAAGCTGCTGTAATGTGGAAGCTCTATATGTCTTTTAGCGCCAACCCAGGCTAAACAGCCAGGTATACCATGTGTGTGATGAGAAGTCTTGCTCTCTTCCTAAAATCCAAGTGGCATAGGGATAACAATTTCTTCTGGACTTTTATTCTGTTCCCCCACCACTCAAGTTGATGAGATGAGCATTTGTGCAGGTCTCCTCTTCATGGATTTGGTGGGAGCAATCAACAAAGTATTTTATCCATGGATATTCCACAATGGTTTTTCTCTTGTCTATGGGCCTTCTTTTGTTGAAGAGTAGATGGACACATCTTGTGGTAAACTTGGTAAACTTCTCTCCTCTTTGATGACTTACATAATTACAGAGCAAATACTTAAACAATACCTTATAACAAGGGATAAAAATATTATAAATGAGATTAATGCATGCAGCAACTAACAAGCATCTCATAAAGTCTAAACACTAAACATGTTTATAAATCTAATACCTATATTAACAATACTAACACAGAGTTGAGTCAGAGAGGTTTCCAGCTATCCTTTTGTCAATGTTCAAATGAGGCCTAAGGCATAAGCATCAACTTCTGCAGTTCTGGGGTAGGGGAGGCGCTTGACTCCAGGACCTCACCCCCATTCCACCTCTTCCCCGTTCTCACCTCTTACCCCTCCTTTTCCCACCCCTGGTCCTCCTCCTCTCCCACAGCACCTACTGCACATGGCTGAACAGCTGATCTGTGGCACATGGGAGATGCTGGGAGGGGAAGGAGCTGATCTGCAGGGCCTGCCAGTGGGTGGGAGGCACTGGGGCGAGGGGCCAAGCTGATCCACAGGGCTACCAGTGGGTGCTGAGCACCCATTATTTTTGAAGCACCCACAGGGTCAGCGCCTATGGCCTAACGAGCTGGCATCTGTCTGATAATTCTGTTCTTTACTATAATTTCTGTACCAATTTGCTTGGTACTGAAGTTAACTCACTGGCCTGTAGTTACCATAATCATCTCTGGAGACCCTTTTAAAAATAGGTGTTACATTAGTTACCCTCCAGTCATCTGGTAAAAAGGCTGATTTCCATGATAGGTTACATATTACAATTAGCAGCCGTGTTAGTCTATATTCGCAAAAAGAAAAGGAGCACTTGTGGCACCTTAGAGTTAGTCAGTACTCCTTTTCACACAGAATCACAGGGTTTGAAGGGACCTCAAGTCATCTAGTCCAACCCCCTGCTCAAAGCAGCACCAATCCCCAATTTTTGTCCTGGATCACTAATTGGCCCCCTCAACGATTGAACTCACAGCCCTAGGTTTAGCAGGCCAATGCTCAAACCACTGAGCTAGCCCTCCCTCTGGTAGTTCTACAATTTCACATCTGAGTTCTTTCAGAACTCTTGGGTGAATACCATCTGGTTCTGGTGACTTCTTAATGTTTAGTTTATCAATTTGTTCTAAAACCTCTTCAACTGACACATCAATTTGGGACAGTATTTTAGATTTGTTGCCAAAAAAAGAATAGCTCTGAGTGTCCTCTGAAGTGAAGATCAGTGCAAAGAATTAATTTAGCATCTCTGTGATGGCCTTGTCTTCCTCAAGTACTCCTTTAACACCTTTGTCACCTAGTGATCCTACTGCCTGTTTGGCAGGCTTTCTGCTTCTCATGAACTTAAAAAAATTAAACTTAGTTTTCATGTCTTTAGCGAATTACTTCTCAAGTTCATTTTTGACCTCCCTTATTATGCTTTTACATTTTGCTTGCCGGAGTTTGTGCTCCTTCCTATTTTCCTCATTAGGATTTGACTTCCAAATGTTAAAGGATGTCTTTTTGCTTGTAAGAACCTCAATTTCTCTGCTGTTTAGCCATGGTGGGGTTCTTTTTGATTTGGGTTATACATTTAGTCAGAGTTTCTATTGTGGTGTTTTTAAGTAGTCTCCAGCCTGCTTGCAGGCAACTTCCCCTTGTGACAGCTTTTTAAAATTTCTGTCTAACTCGCATCCTCGTTGTTCATTTCGCCCTTTTAAGGTTAATGTTACAGTGGTGGGGGGCTTTTTTTGGTACTTTTGCCTGTGTAAGGATGCTTTATTTAATTACATTATGGTCACTATTACCTCTCAGACCAGATCCTGTGCTCCACATGGGAGTAAACAAAGAATTACCCCTCCCCTTGTGCTCTAAGAAGCTGTCATTTATAGTGTTTAGAAATTTTATATCTGCATCACACCCTGAGATGACATTTACCCAGTCAATAAGAGGATAACTGAAGAAATCACGCATTATTATTGCATTTTCCTCTAGTTTCTTTAACCTCCCTTAACATTTCACTGTCACTATCACCATCCTGGTGAGGTGGTCAGTCGGTAGTATATTCCTACTGTTATACTGTCATTATTCAAGCATGGAATTTCTATCCATAGCGATTCTATGGTAAAGTTTTATTCATTTAACCTTTTCACCTTATTTGACTTTATGCTTTTCTTAACATATAGTGTCTCTCCCCCACCAACGTGACCTACTTTGTCATTCCTATATATTTTCTATCCTGGTATTACTGTGTCCCATCGATTATCCTTGTCACAGTTCAGGGCAACTGCATCTGTGTTTCCCCTCAGTGATGCAGCAAGGGCATCCACTCCCAGGCTTGCAGCTCCCCAGCTATTGGTCCCCTTCTGACTGGGGTATTTCCAGGCTGTCCAGGTCCCTGCCTATGCTATGTATTTCCCTGCAAAGACAGTCTGCCTAAACATACCTGCTTGCTTTTTCTTCAAAGGCTGATTAGAGTGCTTGCTACAGATACAAGTTACCACAGTTTTCTAAGCAAGCCTACTTTACCCATACTTGGAACCAGCCAAGAAATTACCACAAACAAAGGTTGAACTCGAGCAATACCTGGGGTTGATTTATTACTTGCTTCCCTTATTTGCACAATTATACTCACACACACATCACATTCATTCTACTGGCAGACTGCAGGCATGGATGTTGCCTTTGATCTTAGGTGACTGGGGGTGATAAGGCTCCAGCTGCACAGAGATTGAACCGCTAGGTGATGAGAGTCCCCAGAGTCCCTTCGGATCTGCGGGAGGACTCTACTGGTCTGGTTTGGTCCCGAGTTCTTGCTGTCTTGGGTTACATCTCTTTCTCGCTGCTACTGCCGTAGGTATATATACAGCCCCATATACACCTTGATTATCCTAACATGGTAATATTTTGATTCAAGCCTTGCGATTGGTTTCTTACACTCACACTATCTCACTTATTTCTTATATTGATTTACTGCATATTCATAAGCATGACTACAGTTGGTGATATACAGTTTAAGCAAGCGGGGGTGGGGAGGGGGAAACGGGACTTCCACTGCTGTTTGTGGTTTTGCCAGGAAATTGTGCAAACTGTTCTTCAAAGGGAAATGGGGGCGGGGGGGGCAATCTGGCTACAAAAAGCATTATAGAGAAAACCTATTAAAACAATAAAAGAACATACACACCTCCTAATATGCCAGAGATCACCCAACCCTAACAGAGGTTTTGGCAAGAGAAGTCCTTCAATCTCCCACCCAAGGAGAGTCCTTGTGGTTACAAGTTTATCACTGCTTAAGCTCAAAATAAGCACACTCATGGCAAGTTTAGCTATCCTTTTATATAGATCAGGGGTCTTTGAACTGGAGTTTTCAGAAGCAGGTAATTAGTTCACAATAGGTCTCCTTCCCCAGGGTGTATCTTCAAATGTTTGATTTCCCAGAGGGAGAAGTGCAGTCACCAGGAGAAGTACTCCAGATTCTGCCATTGACTTGTGTAATAATACATCAGTCACTGAAACCTCTTTGGGTATTTCAACACTGCATTTAAAAACCCACGGCCCGTGTCTGCTTACTGGGGCTCATGGGGCTTGGGCTAGTCGTTGTATAATCGTGGTGTAGATGTTCAGGCTTAGGCTGGAGCCTGGGCTCTGGGATCCCACGAGGGGAGAGGGTCCTGGAACTCGGGCTTCAACCCAAACCCAAATGTCTGCACTGAAATTAAACAGCCCCTTAGCCCAAGCCGTGCGAGACCAAATCAGATGGCAGGGGCCACCTATGGGTTTTTAATTGAAGTGTAGATATACCCTTTGTGCCCAAGTTACACTTATCTTTAGTTCATAGATGGGGTAAATCTCAGATGGGATGACTTTTAATAGGGATGTGTTGAGGCAGGAAATACTTTTCTTTATAAATACTTTTCTAGAAAACTTGGTAAACAAATGACTGTCTGTAAACATCCAGAGGAGTCTCATTTCTATAATGAATCCAGGCCAACCTGCCATTTACCACTCATTCTTGGATTCCCTGTGGTATGTAACTTTCATAGGAATAGTTTGTCCTAAGTACTTGCTTTCTAACTCCGTTCTCATTCTTTTCTACAGTATCCCAGGATTTTGTAGCTGAATTGTGGTGAGAAGTAGCTCCTCATGAGACAGTAAGTTCTTGGAATGTCATATTGGGCTGTGTGGCACGTTGACCACTTACTACCCATGGGTGCAGACGGGGGAGGCATGGGGACATTGCCCCAAAACTAGATATGAGGCAGAGGCAATGCATAGGGGAAGAGGGGTGCCCAGATTTCTCCCTTAGCCGGCTTCCTCCCCACGGAGGAAAGTTTGGGCGGGGTGGGGGGTGGGGAGAGTGGTGACTCCAGGGGCTCTGTGCCTGCTGGTCAGGTTGCCCATGTGGGCTGCCTAATGGGAGGGCAGGAGAGGAACTCTTGATGACTCACAGCACAGCCCACATGGGGAACCTGACCAGCAGGCACAAAGCCCCTGGAGTTGCTGCTCGCTGCTTCCCCCGCAGCATCATAGGGGGGGCACAGAGCAGTGATGCAAGGCACTCTGTACCTGCCATTCAGTTTCCCCACGGGAGCTGTGGCTGTTTTCAGTGATGAGAGCCAGCTGGATGAGCTCCTTCCCAACCCAGGTGAGTGCTCAGCTGGTAGCCACGGCTGGGCGGAGGGGATGAAGGGAGAGGATGATGGGATTTCCTCTGCAAGAAGTCACTGGGGCTGATCAGACCCACCCCCAGGAACCATCTGGGGCTGCAGGAAGCATGCCACCCCCCCACCCACTTCCTGTCCCCATCACTCCTCAGCTGCGTGGGGAGAGGGGTCACTCTATGGGGAGCTGTCCTCCCCATCCACCCAATGCCCATGCATCCAGAACCACCTACTGAGCCCCACCCAGCACCCAGATCTCCCCCCTGCAGAGTCCCATTCCCCCTGCCTCCGGAGCTCCCAACAAGCCCCTGCATATCCAGATCTCCCCCCGCATTGGGACCCCCCCACTGAGCTGCCCACACCAAGATAGCCTCACACAGAACCCTCTCAACCCACACCTGGATTCCCCCACACTAAGCCCCTCCACACTTGGCAGGCTGAGTCTGCTTGCCCTGCACCTGGATTGGAGGGCAGGGCTGGCCATGCATGCGAGACTCTGTCCTTCTCGCTCACTATCATGCTGCACCTGGCGTGGAGGGGCTGAGGACAGGCTTTAGCAATTGGTTTGTTTGATGTGTGCATTGCATGTGCTGAAGAAAATCATAATTACTGGACAGGTTCTGTTTTGTGCTGAGAAAACAGTTTAGACTTATTTTACTGAACAACAACAAAAGATAGTAGTCCTCCAATCCCAGGAGAACAGGGTGTATTTCTTTCTAAAAAGGTGACATAGGGAAAGAGAAAATCTGATCTACTGGTCTCTCTGAAAGACATATTTTGATATATGTCATAAGGATTTCATTTAAGTTTAGTAAGGTTAATAAATACAAAGTGGTTGTTAAAAATGAGATTAACTCTGTGGCAAATGATGCAGGCAGGTCTGCTTCATGCAAAGGGTAAGATATGTATGCCATAAAGAGAACTTCTGTGCAAGATAGAGATCTCAGTTTGGAGTCGGCTGTTCAAATCTTGTTTTGTTGATGTTACTTTCCCTTTTCTTCCCCTGTTGCATGTTTGCTTGGAGTTTGGGGAACAACTGAAAGCTGAATTCAACTGAAGTTCATCTGATTTCAGGTCCTTGCTCGCAAATGGACCCATGTTCACTGGACACCCAAATGGAGCAGCTGTAAAGAATCAATAGGAATGGAACTAACAGGTGTCTTCAGAAATATCATGGGGCTCTATGGTCTCTTCTAGCTCCCATAGAAAGAGAGAGACATCAAAGAGCAGGTCTACACTAGAAATTTACATTGACGCAGCTGCACTGAAGTAGCTGTGCCTCCTTAGTGTGTCTGGGGAGGATGCTTTAATCCTATGGGAGAGAGAAGCTCTCACACCGACATAGCACTGTATACACGGATGGTTAGGGTTGGTATAACTATGTCACTCAGGAAGGTTGATTTTTCAGGCTCTTGAGTGACATAGTTTTATTGCAGTAAGTGTGTAGTGTAGATCTTGCCAAAGAGGCCGATTGATTTCAATGGGAATTAGATCAAGCACCTTGAGAAATTACTCTAAAAATCTATAGCAGGGTTATAATTTTCTATTAGATTATACAGGATGATGCAAAACACCTATGTAAAAGTGACTCTGTGAGCTTTAAAAGTTTTAACTTGAGTAACATATTACTCTGTTTTAGCTTAGAGTAAAATAATTGGATGAACCTAAGCTAAAACTGAAAAAAGCTAATTGAAGGGAAAGGTGATTGCTTCTACACTAAGATAAATACATTATTTCTATATTCAGACAATGTTTATGTAACTCTAGAACCAGGGAGACATGAGTCATAGTTACATGAAAGTGCTCGGTTATGTTTATTCAATAATTTGCTTTTATGCTAATGTTGATTTTTAAGTGGTAGCTGGTAAACACGGCAAATAATTAAGTTAAAATAAAAAACTAAGAGTGATTAAATAACGAATGTAAACTCTATTCGTGATTTCAAGTACATTGTAATTTAAATACCACTAACAATTGGTAAATCCAGAAATTAGACCTATAAGTATTATTAAGCCCTTTGCCCCCCCCCAAATATAGAAGTCAACCTACGTGTTACTGCCTACTGAGCACACCCTTGTGGCCAGGGGTGCATCTTCAGTGCCCCACCTTTGTTTTCTCCTTCAGAGGGTTACTAAACAAATTCCATGCACTCCAAAGGAAAACTAAGGTGCAATTTATTCAGTCCTCAGGTGTACACTGGCCCTCTTCCTCTTAGTTGCGGGATTCCTGGCCCTCTTTCTCAGAGCTGTGTCACAGTCCAGTGTCTCTGCTGGAACCAGTCGTACTCTCTGCAGCTACTCCCTCAAGTCCAAAGTTTCTCAGGCTTCTGTTTCCTGAGCATCCCCCAGCTTACTCCCAGGCTGCCTGCCTCTAACAGGCTCACCAACACTCTCACAATCACACCCCCTCCTGTGGCTTCCCACCACCGTTTATATTAGGGTCACCTTTTTAGTCTTAAATGGGGCTCATCTTGTAATCAGGGCTGGCTTTGCCCAAGGCTGTTCAGACCATGGGCCAGCCACCTTATTACATGCTGAGTATATGGCCAGCAATTATGACTTCAGTGCCCTTTGGATCAGACTCTATGTCTCTTGCTTGGCAATTAATCATTCAGGGCAGGTGTGCTCTTGGTCTCTAGGTTCAATTTGGATTAGGATGAGATCAGGAATATTCTCATTCAAGGGTTCTCAGTTATGAAAATCGTTTTTCTCTCTTATAAAGTCCCCTTTTCTAGCTGCTTGTAAGGCAGGGACCAAAGCCAATTGATTTTTGGCAAGCTTTTCTGTGACCATCTTTTCTGTTTCATCTCCCTGTTTTGTTTTTCGTTTAATTTCCCACCAGGTTTTATTGTTACACAAGTAATTGAAAATTGATTCCTTTCCCCTGGTATAAGGACCTACCTAAGAGCTATGGGGTTTTTCCTTTGTGACAGTTTCTTTGGTTCTTTTTGGCTGTATATTTGGTGGCTTCTTCTTTTTGATGTTGTGAATTACTTTATGGAATCACATATACATGCAAACCATAGGTACCTTTATAAATGTTCAAATAAACAAAATGGATTCAAATTCGGAGCTAGGTGTCTCTCATGCCTTGAAGGCTATTAAATCAAGATTGGTTGTCTTTATAAAAATATGCTCCAGCTCAGCTAGAAGTATGGACTTGATACAGGTATCTCTTGGTGAAATTCTATGGTCAATGTTATGTAGGAGGTATGAACAGATTAGCCTAATGATCTCTTCTGACCAGAGCAGACAGATGATGCAGTGGTTCGTGTGCTAGCCAGAGATGTGCGTTTAATTCCCTGTCTTCCTGTGTTATTTTGGGTAAATTACAGAGAGTACATCTACATTGCAATAAAAGACCCATGGCACAGGTCAGCTGACTTAGGTTTGCAGTGCTTGGGCTGTGGGGCTAAAAATTGCAGTTTAGGCATTTGGGCTTGGTCAGGAAAGGGACTCAGAGCCTGGGCTCCAGACTAAGCCCAAACATCTACATTGCAACTTTTAGCAATTGACTTGGGCTCTGAGACTCAGTGCTGCAGGTTTTTTATTGCAGCGTAGATGTATTCTTAGGGACAGATTTTTAAAGTCATTTAAGAGTAAGATGCAGATAGGTGCTTAAATCCTATTGATTTCAATGGAAGTTAACACTTAGCTGTGTTGTAAGGCACCCTTAATCTTTCTGTGCCTTGTGACGGGGTGCACTCACCCCACACTGGATGGGGACGGGTTAACCCTTCCCTGTGGGCTGAGGAAACTACGCCCCCATGTCCCTACTGGGAATTCTCAAAGTGTAGCACTAGTATAAGACGGAGCCACCCAGCTTAGTCTTGGCTAGCTACCGGAGAAGAAGGATGCATGCAGCAAGCCCCAGCCTGGGAGCTACTGGAGCCCCAGACTGTGGGAGCTGGAGACATCAAGACTCAAGCAGATGTCCAGGCACCTGAGGATGCTACTCAGAGGTTGGAGCCCCCAGGATCAGCACAACTTGAGGAGACCAGAGACCCCGGAAGATGCCTAGCCCAGGACTGCAGGAGTCACAGTAGGAAGTAGCCCAGGGAGGTGCAGGCTCCCGGTGGGGCCAGATCAGAAATCAGGGGTTCAGGGTGCAGAAGGGGGCTCCAGGTTGGGGTAGGGGGTTGGAGTGCAGGGAGTGAGGGGTCCATCTGGGGGTATGGGTGCTGGGGTGGGGCCAGGGATAAGGGATTTGGGGTGCAGGAGGGGACTTAGGGGTGGGGCAGAGGATTGGGGTATTGGGGGTGTGTGGGTGCAGGCTCCAGGAGGGAGTTTGGATGCAGGAGGGGACTCAGGGCTATTGTCCCTACAGCAGTAAGCATGTTTTGGGCGGATCCCTATTGACTAAGTGGTAAGCCTACTTGTCACTACCAGGGACCTGGGCTGAGACCCAGTGGATCAGGGAGGGCCTGGTTCTACCATGGCTGCCACCCGCTTGGGAGGTGCCCAACCCCATTGACTCTGGCCACTATGCCTTACCACCCTGTGGACCATATGATTGCCAGGTATCTGGCTTTTGACTGGAATGCCTGGTTGAAAAGGGACCCTGGTAGCTCTGGTTGGCACTGCTGACCAGGCTGTTAAAAATACGGTTGGTGGTGCAGTGGGACTCTGGGGCTAAGGAAGGCTCCCTGCCCGTCCTAGCTCTGCGCGGTTCCCAGAAGTGGCCTCCAGGTCCTTCTGGCCCCAAGGCGCATGGGTGGCCAGGGAGGCTCCGTGTGCTGCCCTTAGTGCCCCCTGGCTCTTCAGCTCCCGTTGGCTGGAACTGTGACCAATGGGAGCTGTGAGGATAGCATGCGGAGCCTCCCTGGCCACACATGCACCTAGGGGTTGAAGGGACCTGGTGGCTGCTTCCTGGGAGTTGTGGTAAGCACCACTGGGACCTCAAACCTCCTCCTGCAGCCCAATCCCCTGCCCCAGCCCAGAGTCCCCTCCTGCACCCAAACTCCCTCCTGGAGCCTGCACCCACACACCCCCAATACCTCAATCCTGTGTCCCATCCCTAAGCCCCCTCCTGCACCCCAAATCCCTTATTCCTGGCCCCACCCCATTGCCCACATCCCCAGATGGACCCCTCACTCCCTGCACTCCAACCCCCTGCCCCAACCTGGAGCCCCCTCCTGCACCCTGAACCCCTCATTTCTGATCTGGCCCCACCGAGAGCCTGCACCCTCATCCCAGAGCCCATACCCCACCCCTGCACTGCAACCCCCTGCCCCAGACCAGAGACCTCTCCTGCACCCCAAGCCCCTCATTCCTGGCCTCACCCCAGAGCCCGCATCCCCCAACTGGAGTCCTCACCCCCCACACCCCAATCTCTTGCCCCCGCCTGGTGAAAGTTAGTGAGAGCGAGGGGCGGGGTTTGGGACTGGGCAGGGCAGTTCGGTTTTGTGCGATTTGAATGTTGGCAACCCTAGTGGACGAGGGCGAACCTATTGACTCTAGCTGCTAGGCTTTACAGCCCCGAGAGTCAGGGTTTTACTAGGGACTCAGGCCACTAGGCTCCACTGCCCTGGGAGTCAGGGTATTGCTACTGACTCTGGTCACTAGGCCTTACAGTCTGGGGAGTCAGGGGACTGCTACAGACTCTATACAGCAGAGATCCAATTGGTGGACTTAAACTCTTAGGCCTACAGGCAGAAGGTAGCTTGAGAGACGGGTGCACTCAGCCCGCACTGGACAGGGACCCACCCCATCACATACTGTAATGGTAAAATGGAGTTAATAGCACTTGCCCACCTCCCAGGAGGATAAATGCATAAAAAGAACGAGGTGCTCAGACTACAGGCCCATATCCATGAGGACCATTTAAATACCTATACTAGAATTGACATGACAGGAAAGATGCAGTTTGGTTTTCATGCCCATTCACTCTATTAGGAAGAAACAAAGACATGTCAGCACTTCTCTTTAATCTGATAATCAACATTCATTGTATTTCAACTGGAGACCTAAAAAACCACATTGTTCCAAGTGAGTTATTTTAATCAATTAATCATGCCTAAACATACCCAATTTAGTAAAACATTTTTGATAGAGTTATGATCTGTTTAAGTAGTGTCATCTAAATTTCATTAAATTTTTAACCCTCATTAATTTCTAATTTTCAGGTTTCAAATGCTTTTCTATATTGCTGTGACATTTTGGAATTGTACTTGTCACACGCTTCCTAGACAGGGACACTAAATTAAACAAAATATATCCCTGTTTTCATCTAGTGTAAAGTTATCTGAATTAAACTTAAAAGGTATCTTACTTTCACCTATTCTGGTTTATTTTCAGGAGGCCCTATTTGAGCCTCTAGGTATGACCAGTATGACACCCCGACACACAAATATACACGCTAATAATGGATTCTGTGGGAATGAATGTGGCTGTTCCTTCTTTCTTGCTGGAATAAATACCTATGGTGTTAGGAGTAGAATTTTCCTGAAGCACCTGTTAATGTGGGCTTGCCATCCTCGTGCTCTTTAAGGAGAGGTAAATGAACCTGTCATCCCCTTCTCTCACATTTTTGTATTTTTTCTATCTCCCAAAAGAAAGGAAACTTTCATTCAACCTGTCTTTGGTGATCAAAAAGAAACTATTCAATTACATGTTTTAAACATCAGAACAAATACATGGTGCTTGTATGTTTAGTGTGAACACTGCTGTTCACCAAGGAAGTAATGTACTATACAATGAATTGGCTTCTTCACCTTTATTTCCACCAGACCCTTAAGTGTGTCTTTCACAAAGCACATTCACTAGAGACAACAGCTCTTCAGTTATTGTGGAAACGTTATGAGAATGTTCTGGTGTGTCCATGGTGGAGACTGAACTGCAGATGTTGTGTCCAGAAGCCATTCTAGCAATAATCACCTGTTCTTCCCTCAGGCTTAAAGTTAATGCCAAGTGCTGAAAAGGAAAGTTAATATTCGCTTCATTGGCCACATAATAATTGTATAATATACTTGCTCTTGGGCAACCCAGGAATGTCTCTTACTTTGAGTATCAAAAATAAGAGAGATAGGAATAGTGAAGTATCTTCTACATGAAAGGGAATAATATACTTCAATATATACTTCAAGAGCCTTTGGAAACAAATGTACTCTAAAATACAGTTGATAGGCTACAGTGAATTATGGTTAATCATTTCAACAGCTTTCTCATTTATGCACTGTAGTTGGCTGATTTCTTTAAAATGTCTGGTAGTTTTCATAATTTTCAAGAAATAAATTGCCTTGGTAACCTCTTGGTTTGAGCTAATGTATAGATTGGTGTAGTATTCTCACGTGTAGCATGCTGATACAGCTGTGTGATACCATTGCACTAGTAGATAATTCTGAACTGCAACAACATTTTACTCAGCCCTCAAATTCAGGGAATTTCAAATGATTAAAGACTTTGGGGTTTGGCTGTAGGTGTGGATAAAATGAAAGGCACTGTCTGGGAATTGTAAAAGCCCCAATACTACTCAATGGAGTGATCCTCGGCTAGGTTTGGGGGTTTTAGTGTGTTTTTGAGGGAGTCTAATTCTCAACAAACCCAGGAGAAATAATTGATTTCTCAGGAGAAAGAGAAAACTCTGAGCATTCAAAAAGAGTATTCCTATGATTGGAATGCCCATGCAAACAAATATTTGGACATCCCCCACACCTGCCAGCCCTTTAAATGGTCTCAGGCTCCAGGAGTGAAAGACTGGAAGGAGGACATGAGCTAAAATGTCAGTTGGTACAGTGAAATGTGTAAGAAGGAAAACTTGGATCTTTTATCCACATAATGTCCTTAATCTTTTTACTGTATTATATAATACAATCAAATTTTAAAAGTCTTTATTAATGGTACTTAGCATTGAGTTTTAACATCTTCAAAAAGCTGTCTGTTAAATCTAAGTGTGGATAAATTCTCTTCTGTTTTGTTCTGAAACAATTTAACTCAGCATAGCATGAAGTTGCATATGAATCCAAGGATGCTGGCAAAATCCCATCTACATATGAAAGAACAATTCTAATCCCACTGACAGATGGCAACACTTCCTTTGCACCTTACTGAGTGGAACTGAAACACAGAAAATGAGTTTGGCACACCAGCCTATGTATGTATCTATTTGGCATGTTACCTTTAAATTTTTCACTGAATTTCCTCAACCTGATCAACAGGTAAATATCAAAATTCATCTTGTACAACAAGCATCTGCAGAGTTCCCATCTGACTCTTCAGAAAACCTGGCTCACTAGAGATATGACTGTCTGCCCTGTATCTGTGCTGCTTAGCTTTTCAGTTACATCCATCCTCCAAATTATTCCACTTCACAGATAAATAAGATGCTTTCTGCTGCTCACAGGCAGAGTGGGACTTATCTGTCCCCTTTGGTAGCTTTCCTATAGTAAGACCATTTCCTCTTCGCCTCTTAAGTGAGGAGCGAGGGCATGGCAGGCTCAGGGAAGGGCACAGTAAGGGGTGGAGTATAGGTAGGGCCTGTGGCAGAGCTAGGGGTTGAGCAGTGAGCACCCCCCAGCATATTGGAAAGTTGGCGCCTGTAGCTTCAGCCCCAGAGTCGGTGCCTATACAAGAAACCTCATATTAGCTTCTGAAGAGCCAAAGTTTTAGCCTGCTCTAGGCTAAAAACTTTATCCTAAGCCACATGGGCTAACAAGTTGGAAATATTTCTGTCAATAATAAACATGTGAATTTTAATCTTGCAAGTGCCAAATATTCCTGCCTGCCCTCTTTGTGTCTTGTATTTATTAGCTGTGTTTGGTGTTTCAGATTCAGTTTGTTTGGTGCCACAGTCTAGCCCATTGGTCTTCACTAGAGGACTTTACAAAGTGCTGTGGGAGACGGGAGCATCTGGCTACGAATGGCTGAATACCCTAACATGCTCAATTACTGTGGAAGCTAAAATCAAAAGAGAAAGTATAGTAAAAACTGAACTAACTGATGCTGACTGGAAAATGTTTTGGTTTTGTATAAAACAAAACAGAAATATGGCAATTACCTGTGTGTGTCAGAGAGAGAGAATGCTTGATTGTCTCAGTAAACAAGGCACAGCAATTACTAGTGCTGCCAAAAGCTCTTGGACCTGCTGTCCAAAACCTATACACTTTTTTTAAAATTTAAGTCTAAGGATTTGGATTTTTACAATAGTCTGGGTGAAGATTTTTATAGCATATCTGCCCTGTCTCACTCACATCCACTATTAAAATTGTTATCTTCGATCACCATCTCATTACCTGTTTTTTAATACTAATTGTAAATTCTCATGTTCTGGAGTTAAAGCTGCAGGGGGATATAAAATTCATTGAAGGGAATGTTAGGGTGCCATAAAGCAGCTGCTTTATGTATTTTACCACAGAGGTGACTGCATTTCATTAGGGAAGAAAATCTCTGAAGGTGGTCAGGTGCAGCCTGGATGTAGCTTCCTATAATCTGAAATTTCAAATGACCTCTCCACTGAGAATACCCTTTTCTTCACTCCACTCTTGGGGGTTTTGTCTTGACCTGTGGTAGTCCCATGTCCTCACTGAGTTCTGTTGTCTTTGTGAGTTGTAGATAGGCTCTAATGTCCTATCTCTATCTCATGGACTAACCCAAAGATCAGGAATGAGCATTTGACCTGGTATGTAGTGGAACAACTGCAGTGTATCAAGTATTGGTGTGAAAAATTCTGTATGGCAACTGCATGCTGTACAGGTCATAGTTTATGTGACTTTCACCTTTATCTTGAGTAGAATGAACTGTAATTCCTGTTACAGATGCAATGGATAGAGCTATTCTCAGGCTCCTTCTGCTGTCTGGGTGCAAAATAAATAAGGTGTCCCTGTCTGCATATTCAGGAGTCTCTGAAATACCAATTTGAGCTAAATAGTCTGACTGTGTTTGAAGGCGAAAGGGGCTCCTCGCTCCTACTCCCACATCCTTTCAGGATAGTCCCAAATTCCTTCACCGTGGAAGGGGTAGGAGATAGCAGTACCAACCACTTAACAGCTCAGCTTGGAGCTTGCCAAACCAATCTTGCTTGGCAAGGATACTGGAATCTACTGTCCCTTTGTAAGCAAGGGGATGGGGTTGTGGGAAGGATTGGTGGGTGACCTTCTTGAGGGCACTTTTCCTGAGCTTTCCAGGAGACTCCCTTGGGAGTTGCTTAATAACTGTTCAGAACTTTCTGACTTTAAACCCTTATTCCACCCCTGACATGATTGACACCCCATCACAAGTGCTGACCAAGAAAACCCCCCAAAACTTTGTATTCTTTTTTGTTGCTGTTGTAGCAAAATTGAATTGACAAGAATGTCTGATAATTTTCACTGAAAATTAATTAAAATAAATATAAAATACATAAAATAAACATAAACATAAAATATATATGAAAAGGAAATTTTCAGTTTCTGAAATCTAATCTAAATTTCAAAAAAACAAAACAAAACTGATTTGTCCCCCAAGCAGCTATAAAGCCATACAACCAGTTTCTTGTGTTGTAAATCACTTCAGTATGCTGAGAAGCCTTCTTCTGTGATGTAGAGCTGATAAGCATACACTGAATATTGGCTGCCTGTAGAAATATAGCATCATAGAAATCAAATGCCCCTCTAACGGCATGATCATGACTCAGAAGTGTAGTCCCATGAAGTCAACTTCAGGATGAGTAAGCCATGAAAAACTTGGCCCTTAGTTACTCATTCACCATTTTACTAATGCTAAACTTGTTCTTACAATTCATTTTCTAGTGCTAGATTTGCTAATGTACAATAAACTGCCCAAAGACAATTATTGCACCAATAGCTTCATGTCCTCATTGATAATACATTAATTGTTTTGATTCCAGAAAGGGAGAACATGAAACAGACATATATCTGCTCTTATTCATGTATTTCAAGGTAACTACCTACTTCCCTTATACCAGTACTGTGAGATAACTAACTGACATAATATGTTATAGTCTTTAATCATAAGTGAAAGAATAAAATTGCTGTCAGCCAGAGTGGTGGGAGTCTGGGTATCAACCCAGTGGGGCTCCAGCTGTTAGCCCAGCTGGGCTCCAGCTTTCAGCTCGAGGATATTGGAACTGGGGCAGAGGAACTCCAGCGGTCAGCCCCAGGATGGTGGGGCTCCGGCTGTCAGCCCGGAGCAGCGGAGCTCCATCTGTCAGCTCTGGGCTAGTGGAGCTCCAGCTGTTAGCCTGGTGGGGCTCCAGCTGTCAGCCCTGGGGTGGTAGGGCTTAAGTTGTGGCAAACGCTCCTGGTGAGGACACACATCACCAATAGAAGGAGCATAGCGTGAACTCTAGAGCCAATTTAATTACTGCAGTGGCTGTAGATTGACCTATCTTAAGTCAACTTAATTGTGTAGTGTAGACATGCCCTTTGTGACTGAACATCCTCTTAACTGGAAGATCCTCATATCTGTGAAACTGGAAAGACTAGAATATGGTTTCCAAACGAGTAAAGGACTTTGGAAGGGGAAGAGACTCTGAGAACATTGACGTGGGACTTGATAAAAGTCTAGCCTATTGCAACAGAAATTGCCATAATTGATCTGAACCAAGATCTATCCAGTCTAGTATCTTTTCTCCAATAATGGCCAACACCAGATGCTTCAGAGAAAGGTGTAAGAACCCCACGGTATGCAGCTGTGCAATAGTTTGCCCCCCTACATTAGCTCTCATTAGGGCTGGCTAAAATGAGGAATCTCTTTTCACAAAAAAAATTGCAGTTCTGAGAAAATTTCCTGAATTTGTTACTAGAAGCCAATGTAAACCTGGAATGAATGTGGCTCATTATTTTCCCATAACCCCCACTGCAAGAAAAGAATGTGGAAGTACCCCTAAAATGCTTTTGGTAAGCACTAAACCCAGCTGTGGGCATACAGATCTCTTGCTGAATGGTTTCACCTTTGAATTATAAATTTAACAGAACAGCCAACCTGAGAAGAGAAATTGATATGAGCTGCTTATTCTAGTCAAAACTTTAACTGATGTAATTTACAATCACTGTCTATGCTGCAGCGTGAGCCAAGAAAAGAAATAATTCAGAAATTAAAACTGCTTTACCCTGCATTTTCTGAATGCTTTTGTATATCCTAGAATTAGTTGTCTGGTCTCACCAGCACCCAGAAGTGGAGCTGAAATTGAACTGACTGAATAGACTGAAGAGCAGGGAAGAGTCCTATTGCTATAGTGCACAATAAAATGACACTGCACTTTACCTGGTGTCTAAGTAATGGGGCATGTCTCTCTTCCATGCAACTGTAATGAATCTGTGGTCACACAGAGGTGCCTTGGTGGTGAGGCACTATGGAGGAGGGAGAGGAGAAAATATCAGCACCAAAAGCACTTTGAATTAGAAGAGCAAATGCTTTAGCTGTGAGTACATACAATAGAAGGCTCTTAAGCCCATTAGGACCAATCATTAAAGGCAAACATAATCACCCACTTAAAGCCAGTGTATTAAACGATGTTTCCACCAGCCCTGTGTTATGTGAAGAAACACAAAGTTTTTTTTCCCCTTTAATTTATCCTGCTTGTTGAGAGCTATTGATTGCACAATTTCTGTTTGTTTGGATAGATACTGATATATTCTCCATCCCAATAATATCAGAGTATCTCCAAAGTAATTAAAAATAAATGGGAAAATATCATTCTCATTCTTACCAGCTTTTAGGACACTCAGATGAAACTCAGCTGATTTATATGCCATGTGAACACAATACACGGGCACACTCAGGGCCCTGTCATCACTGACAGCTCTTATCCTTGACAGTTTACACCACCTTCATTTGGAGAAGTTATTTCCTGATTGAATCCCCTCTTTGTTCCCCTATGACACTCTCTTCAGCCATGCCCCCAAAAGTATGACCTCCTCTCAGCACTGCTGACCATCACATTAATTATTATTATCGTTATTATTATTATTATATTTTATGCAAGCACTCCTATCCTGCTACAGTTCGGCGGGCCCTTACCCAATGATCCATCTATGACTAACGAGCTAAGATTCAACCCTTTGGCCATGCCTGTCCCCCAACTCTGGAACCATGCTTCTCTTCCACCCCACACCCCACACTTCTCAGCCTACTACTAGTGGAACTTGCAGTTGGTGAAACAGTAGTGGCTTGCTGGAGACTGGAGCGAGCATGACTGGAAGGAGGGGGATGCTGTGGGGAGGGGGCAGAAGCTGAGAGAGCATTCTCAGCTGGATCACCAGAGAAGCTGGACTGTGGAGGAATTTCTTGGAGGGTGAGGAGGATATAATATGAAGATCATAGCTGGATTACAGTAACTCACTCTACCTGAAGTTGAATGTGAAGACAATGCACAGGTTCTTGCAGGTATGGAATGTGCCTGCCTGTCTAATCTGTGGTCTAGATCAGTGTGAGTTTTAGGCCCATATTCAAGTCCTTCCACTGGCTACCAGACAGTTTCAGATGTCATCTCAAGGTCTTGGTCCTAATCCTCAAAGCAGTTCATGGAGGAAGGTCCAGGTATATTAAAGACTGAATTTCAGTCTATGAACTGCTGAGATAGCTGAGCTCCTTGGGATAATACAGATCACAAAGCCCAGAATGAGACACATGAGAGATGGTGACAAAACATCCTGGCTTGTTCTGCAGCTGGATCTCCTTAAACTTCCAGAGGAGATCAGGCAAATTCTGAATCTGACCACTCAGGAAATGCTGCAAAACCTTCTGCTTTAAAAAAGCCTTTACCCCATATCAAGAATAACACAACACTGATAGCCCCTCTCCTACCCATGCATCAACATTACCCCCAAAATAAAAGTCTATAACTAACACATCATCCAAACAAAAATACCACAAGAAGAATTTTATTTCAAAAAGGGAAACAAATGCAAAGTACTCCACTTAGGAAGGAACAATCAGTTGCACACATACAACATAGGAAATGACTGCCTGGGAAGGAGTACTGCAAAAAGGCATCTGGGGATCATAGTGGATCACAAGCTAAATATAAGTCAACAGTGTAACACTGTTGCAAAAAAAAGCAAACATCGTTCTAGGATGTATTAGCACAATCATTGTAAGCAAGACATAAGAAGTAATTCTTCTGCTGTACTCTGCACTGATTAGGCCTGAAGTGGAGTATTTTGTCCAGTTCTGGGCACCACATTTCAGGAAAGATAAGGACAAACTGGAGAAATTCCAGAGAAGAGCAACAAAAATGATTAAAGGTCTAGAAAACATGACCTATAAGGGAAGACTGAAAACATTTGGTATGTTTAGTCTGGAAAAGAGAAGACTGAGAGAGGATATGATAACATTTTTCAAGTACATAAAAGGTTGTTACAAAGAGGAGGGAGAAGAATTGTTCCCCCTTTAACCTTTGAGGATCAGACAAGAAGCAATGGGCTTAAATTTCAGCAAGGGCAATTTAAGTTGGACATTAGAAAAAGATTCCTATCTGTCAGGGTGGTTAAGCACTGTAATAAATTGCCTAGGAAGGTTGTGGAATCTGTCTTGGAGATTTTTAAGAGCTGGATAGACAAACACTTTTCAGGGATGGTCTATATGATACTTAGTCCTGCTATGAGTGCAGGGGACTGGACTAGATGACCTCTCATGGTCCCTTCCAGTCCTACGATTCTATGCTTCAATGATTCTATGATGCCAGAGACTCCATAAGGTCCACTAAAGACTTCTCTATTGCTATTGATTTTACATGTAAGATGCTCAGATAGAATGGTGATAGGCAGGAGTATTGAGTCTTCAGAATTCTGAAAAGGGAACATCGCAGGGGGACACTTTTGGTAAGAGGGGTATATTTGGGAAAAGCATGCATGACAATGGGGACAGAGAGGAGATTGTCAGCCAGAAAACTAGGGAAGCTTGCTTACTGAGAAGGTGATCATCAAAGATGACAGCTACCCCACTAGAATCAGTGTTAGGCAACGCTAGTGTGGCCATAAAGACAAACTCTACATGACTATGGTTGGGTAATTTGGTGGCATTATTTGTATTTTAATTGTTGAAAAATAACTGACTAAAGCACAAACCACTGATTTCTCTAGTGCAAGAAAAGCCTCAGGACCAGATGTCCAAAGTTCTTTAGGCTCCTAACTTTGACCTGATCCATCAAAATTAGGAATCTAAATATCTTTGAGGCTCTGGGCCTAAATGAAAGAGATGAGTTATTACTTTATTTCTGAACACTGAAGATTGTGATCACTAACCCTTGTATGAGTGAGTCCAGTAGTCCACATCTAACAGCTGCAAAAGTTCTGTCCCCCAGAAACCTAAGACTTCCCCTATTGGTCAACAGTTTCACTATTACAGTGGAACACTGTATGGGAGGTCAAGGTCATGAAAAGAATAGTAATCACTCCAGTTGATGGGCCAATCCCACAATAGAGATATCTTGGAATGCACTTTTTATTCAATGGGAAGTCTGTGCTCAGAACAGAATACTAGGGTGATACATCAACCTGATGCTAATCAGCTGGTCTTAGTGTATTTTGTACCACCTTGAGCTCATTCCAGACATGTAGCTTCATTCCTAAATAAAATGATTTGCAATAATAAAAAATGGAGATTAAAAATGTATGGATGACCGTAGCCAGGTATATCTCTGATAGGATGACCTGCAGTCCTCTCGTTGCTTTCAGATCGAAGCTGCCCTGGCCAACTGAACTTCCAATAGCACTGAGAATATCAAAAGAACTCCAAGCCTGCAGATTGGATTAACCCAACAGCAGATGCCCTCAGTGGTATGAGATATGAGAAAGTGAACTCTATTCAGGTATTTCCCTTTCTCTACCAACATTACCTTAGACTTGTCTTGCTTCAACTTTAGTCAACTGCTCTTCGTGCTGGTGTTGATCTTGACTAGGCATTGAGAAAGCTGGGTGATGATGTCAGGAAGGTGTAGAGCTGGATATCATCTGAGTACTTCAGCTCATATTGTTGAAGCAGCTTCATTCAGATGTTGAATAATAGGAAACAAAGTGTCTGAGCCTCATTGAAATCAGCTGGTGACATTGTACTCAAGTGAAATGCTGAGCAAAAATGAAATGGGCTACAAAGATGTTGCATTTCACTTTAGAGCTATAATAAAGTGGATTTGAAAGCCAGGAAAGACAAAGAAGCTAAAATTGTCAATATGTTTAATGTTTCAATATGCTCTTGCAAGGTCACATTTGCCAAGTTTCAATACACAGATGCCTAGTCAGTCATTATTCATTCATGGAAGACGTCCCTTGCCACCTAGAATTATACACAGAAAAGCAAAATTTATTTTAACAGGCTTTTTGGTCTTACATGAAAAATGTTGTTTGTCACCCTTTTATTCAATTTCTCAAAACAACAACCACAAAAACCAAATAAACAAAAGCAACCCTGGGTTTGTCCAGAAAAGTATAAGGAAATCTTGCCTGATTTCAATGTTTTCAGCAGAATATATAACTTAAAAATTATTAATTTTGTCTAATAAAAAAGCAGAAGACCTTGCAAAAATACAATTTTAGTAAAATCCTTTGGTAAACTGCATGGCAGTAATGCTGTGGGATCTGAAAACTTTCTAAAAATTGCTAACTTTCTTTAGATGGTAATGAATATCAGTATTTTATATGGAATTGCAAGTGGTTTTGCGATTTCTAATGGTATCTTCAAATATTTAGATCACAGTAAATGGTCCTAAATGTATATGTTATTCAAGGGGTTCAGAAATGCACGACATTTGCATAGCTGTCATGTCCTCTATAATTCACTGTCACATCAGCAAATTCAGAGCATCTTTCAGTTGGCTTGAAAACATTTGCTACTATGCAAGAAATATGCAAGTGTTTATATAATAAACTTTTGTTAATTCTAAAATTGTTTGTTTTTTAGGTTCTTGCTTTTAGGGAAATAGGCAAAATATCTTCTTCATCTGAAGATGAAAAATGGTAATTTGTATGTGTAATGACTAGTCCATTGCCTTCAATTTTTTAAAGTTGTAATACTTTGAGTTATTATTTTGTGTTAGATATAATGGGGAAATTCTGATAACTTTTCAGTTTTAATTCTACATTGAGTGCTCTTCCTTCCTTCTAAGGAACTAAACCATAAGAAGGTAAAGATTTACATAATACCAATGGTTCTTTGTTATCATACAATTATTCCAGGGGGCAGTGGTTTGTGTTTACATTAGCGTTTAACAGAGAGGTCACATGGCAAGGATGTGCACACCAGAAAAAGTAGAAAGCCCAGGTATAAAGCACAAGCATATTCTGCCATTCTAACTCTGCTAGCTCCATGATCTAGTTCACAGGTGGTAACTTTCTCCCAACACCATAAAGCCTCAGGACTGCCACCTGTCAAGTTTTTCTCCCTAATCCATTCAGGATCTTCAGCAAGCAGGAAGTGCCCCTTACCCTCACAGTATGTTTATACTTATGGTGGCATGCAGAGTGCAGAAACTGTACACCCAGCTAGCATAGGAACAAATGACAGTGTAGCTAGTGAGGCATAGATTAGGGGAGTAGAATAGAGCGTGCTACATACCTGAGCCCCCAAAGTATAGAATCATAGAAATGTCAGGCTGGAAGGGACCTCAAGAGGTCCGTCAAGTCCAGCCCTCTGTTCTGAGGCAGGACCAAATAAATCTAGACCATCCTAGGAAGAAAGCTAATGTTTGTTAATATTTTAAAAGGGTAAAGGGATGACTTGGGTAATTAGAGCTCTCTCAATCTGATATCGATCTCAGGCAAGATATTGATTGGAGTGGCTGATATGGGACTTGATTACCAAACAATTAAATGAAGGTAAGATAATTAATGCCAATCAACATGGATTTATGAAAAAAGATCCTGTCAAAGTAACTTGTTATCTTTTTTTCCATGAGATTACAAGTTGGCAAGTTTGTTGATATAACATTCTTAGACTTCTTTAAGGCATTTGACTTGGTACCATGTAACATTATGATTTAAAAAAACCTAGAACAGTGTAAAATTAACATGTCATACATTCAATGGATTAAAAGTTGGATAACTGGTAGTTCTCACAATGTAACTGTAAACAGGGAATCATTATTGAGTGGATGTGTTTCTAGTGAGGTTCCATAGGGATCGATTCTTGGCCCTGCGCTATTTAACATTTTTATTAATGACCTGAAAGGAAATATAAAATCATCACTGATAAAGTTTGCAGATGATAGAAAAATTGGGGGAGTGGTGAATAATGAAGAGAACAGATCATTGATTCAAAGTGATCTGGATCACGTGGTAAGCTAGGCACAAGCAAACTATATGCTTTTTAATATGGCTAAATGTAAATGTATAAATTGAGATAAAAAAATGTAGGTCATACTTACATGATAGATAAGTCTATCCTGAGAAACAGTGACTCTGAAAAAGATTTGGGGGTTGTGGTGGATAATCAACTGAACATGAGCTCCCACAGCAAAGCTGTGGACAAATCCTTGGATGCACAAACAGGGGAAGTAGAGAGGTTATTTTACCTCTGTATTTGGCACTGGTGTGACCGGTCTGCAATATTGTGTCCAGTTCTGGTGTCTACAATTCAAGAAGAAAATTGATAAATTGTAGTGGGTTCAGAGAAGAACCAGGACAATGATTAAAGGATTAGAAAGCATGCCTTATAAACAGTGATCACCTCAGGGAGCTTAGCAAAGAGAAGGTTACAGGGTAACTTGATTAGTCTATAAGTACCTGTATGGGAAAAAAAAACATTTAATAGTGGGCTCTTCAATCTAGCAGAGAAAGATATAACATGATCCAATGGCTAGACAAATTAAGACTGGAAATAAGGCATACATTTTGAACCATGAGGGTGATTAGCCATTGGAACAATTTATCAATCACTAACCATTTTTAAATCAAGATTGGATGTTTTTCTAAAAGATAAGCTCTAGGAATTATTTTGGGGAAAATTCTATTACCTGTGTTGTACAACAGGTCAGACTAGAGGATCATAATAGTCCTTTCTGGCCTTGGAGTCTTTGAATACTTTAATTTCCCTATTTCTAATTTCTATGATATTTTCAAAATCCTTTCAAATGGTAGAAAGCTCCCTGATCAAACTGTCTAAGAAAAAAAAAGTGATCTGGGTAACTACAGGCCTGTTAGTTTGACATCTGTAGTAGGCAAGGTCCTGGAAAAAATTTTGAAGGAGAAAATAGTTAAGGATATTGAAGTCAATGGTAAATGGGATAAAATACAACATGGTTTTACAAAAGGTAGATTGTGCCAAACCAACCTGATCTCCTTCTTTGAGAAAGTAACAGATTTTTTAGAAAAAGGAAACGCAGTGGATCTAATTTACCTAGATTTTAGTAAGGCGTTTGATATCATGTCACATTGGGAATTATTAGTTAAATTGGAAAAAATGGGGATCAATATGAACATTGAAAGGTGGATAAGGAATTGGTTAAAGGGGAGACTACAATGGGTCCTACTAAAAGGTGAACTGTCGGGCTGGATGGAGGTTACCAGTGAAGTTCCTCAAGGATCAGTTTTGGGACCAATCTTATTTAATCTTTTTATTACTGACCTTGGCACAAAAAGTGGGAGTGTGCTGATAAAGTTTGCGGATGATACCAAGCTGGGAGGTATTGCCAATTTAGAGAAGGACCGGGATATCATACAGGAGGATCTGGATGACCTTGTAAACTGGAGTAATAGTAATAGGATGAAATTTAATAGTGAGAAGTGTAAGGTTATGCATTTAGGGATTAATAACAAGAATTTTAGTTACAAGCTGGGGATGCATCAATTAGAAGTAATGGAGGAAGAGAAGGACCTTGGAGTATTGGCTGATCATAGGATGATTATGAGCTGCCAATGTGATATGGCTGTGAAAAAAGCTAATGAGGTCTTGGGATTCATCAGGAGAGGTATTTCTAGTAGGGATAAGGAAGTTTTATTACCGTTATACAAGGCACTGGGTGAGACCTCACCTGGAATACTGTGCGCAGTTCTGGTCTCCCATGTTTAAGAAGGATGAATTCAAACTGGAACAGGTACAGAGAAAGGCTACTAGGATGATCCTAGGAATAGAAAACTTGTCTTATGAAAGGAGACTTAAGGAGCTTGACTTGTTTAGCCTAACTAAAAGAAGGTTGAGGGGAGATATGATTGCTCTCTATAAATGTATCAGAAGGATAAATACCGGAGAGGGAGAGGAATTATTTAAGCTCAGTACCAATGTGGACACAAGAACAAATGAATATAAATTGGCCACCAGGAAGTTTAGACTTGAAATTAGACAAAGGTTTTTAACCATTAGAGGAGTGAAGTTTTGGAATAGCCTTCCAAGGGAAGCAGTGGGGGCAAAAGACCTATCTGGCTTTAAGATTAAATGCAATAAGTTTATGGAGGAGATGGTATGATGGGATAACGTGATTTTGGTAATTAATTGATCTTTAATTATTCATGGTAAATAGGCCTAATGACCTGTGATGGGATATTAGATGGGTGGGATCTGAGTTACCCAGGAAAGAATTTTCTGTAGTATCTGGCTGGTGAATCTTGCTCATATGCTCAGGGTTTAGCTGATCGCCATATTTGGGGTCAGGATGTAATTTTCCTCCAGGGCAGATTGGAAGAGGTCATGGAAGTTTTTCGCCTTCCTCTGTAGCATGGGGCACGGGTCACTTGCTGGAGGATTCTCTCCTCCTTGAAGTCTTTAAACCATGATTTGAGGACTTCAATAGCTCAGACATAGGTGAGGTTTTTCGTAGGAGTGGGTGGGTGAGATTCTGTGGCCTGCGCTGTGCAGGAGGTCAGACTAGATGATCATAATGGTCCCTTCTGACCTGAGTATCTGTGAATCTATGTGTTATAGTGTGACACAACCCTGCTGGCAGACAGGCAGTTATCTAAGTCTCATGGCTTCTGTAGTTTAGTCATAGTGGGGCTTCTTATTACAGACTCTTTCAGAATAACTTAAAAAAGGACACGAAAACACCAAAGAAAACAAACTTATTAAATGTTCTACAAAGCAATTAAAATGATAATTCTTGGGGATTATTTTTGCTGTGTTTGTGTCCTCAAGTGATTTTTATCATCCAGTTTTTAAAAAATTGTGTGTTTACCTCCGCTACACTTTTATTTTAGAGTGACCATTTATTACTATCTGCAGCACTAGTTTGTGTCTTGCTGTCTAAATGTATATGCCCAATTATTTTATCATTGGGAAATGTTTAATTTCACTACCAATAAATAAAGACATAAAATAAAAACCCACTAACTGAGCCAGGTACTTAAGCACAAACCTTTCTATCAGAAGCCTGGACTTACTGAGGTTTGTTTTATTGAATACCTTCTAGCGTGTACTCTGACACCTCTTTATTGGAAGTATTTTTCTATCCTCTCTCAATGAATATACAGCTGAAATTTACACAGCCGAATCCAATCACTTTGATCAAGTTTAGCAAGATACATGACAGCTGTTGCATCAATTTTCATAAATAGACAGATAAATAAGATTCTGCCCTTTGGGAGCCTCGTTAGAATTATATGTGGTGCTTACTGGGTTCTTCTTCATTATGTTTCAATCATCAATGAATCTTTTTCTTTCAGCTAGGTTTATTTATTTTTTGAGTGTACTGTCAAATCCCCTCAACTAGTCTCTTTCCTCTCTTGGCTCATCTTTCTTTTCTATGTTTCTTGTCTACCTTAGAACACGAAAGGGAGAAAGAAGCACAGTTAGGGAAAAGGGCAAGAGGACTGCGGCTAAAGAACTGAGGCAAGAGGGCAAACTGTGGTCTTTATATATAGGGCTTAGCAGCCTCCTTGTTGTTGTTTGCTGGGGCCATAATGTATTGTCACTGAATGTCTCAGTCCATAGCATGGGAAATGAGGAGTACACCACAAGGCCAATACAAACAGTGCCTGATGCTTCCCTCTGAGTATCCAAGCACTACAGGTGGGGGCCAGGAGATGCCAAAGCAGGCACAGGGGAGCACAGAATGGGAGAATAATGCCTCAACTACATGTTCCCCTTAGCAGCTGCAAGAAGCTCACAGAAGCTCTTCCATTCTGACTTTTGAAATTGGACTTTTGCAAATCAGCCTCTCTTTGCAGCTCCCAACATAAGACGGTGGGTATCCCAAAATGAATGCAGGTCCTAGATGGAATTTAGGAATTTTCTTTTCCAGAAAATCTCATTCCCAGGGGAGCATTAATTCATGGATGTGAAGAAGGAGGTGAATAATTAAATATCTCACTGCTAGACATTTCAGAAGCAGAAAAAAGAGGCTACAGCTAAAAAATGGCAATGGCTCCCGATGAAGAGAAGTTTATTGCTGAAATGCTTAAAGCTGGGAAAGAGGTGGTAGTACATGAAATTGTTCATGTGGGAACAAATGATACGGCTAGATTCTCGCTGGAAGATATTAAGGGAGACTATGCTAGGCTGGGGAAGACCCTTAAGGAAATTGAGGCTCAGGTGATCTTTAGCGGGATCCTTCCTGTTCCTAGAGAAGGGCAACAAAGGTGTGACAAGATTATGACTGTCAACAGATGGCTTAGGCAGTGGTGCTCTAAGGAGGGCTTTGGGATGTATGGCCACTGGGAGGCATTCACGGAGAGAGGACAGTTCTCTCGGGATGGACTTCATCTGAGTAGGGAAGGAAATAGACTTCTAGGATCAAGGCTGGCACAACTGATAAAGAGAGCTTTAAACTAGGAATTAGGGGGAGATGGATGGGAGATGTCCAGGAAATCTCCATGCCAGATTTTAGCATTGAGAGGGAAGAAGACGAAGTAAGAAAGGATACAGCCGTGGGTAGGAGAATGTGTATATAAGGAGCGAGGGCGGTGTGGATACTAGTCTAATAGGTTATACTGGCTGTAGAATGACTGTGCCTAATAGGGTACAAAATGTGAGCGAGGCCAAACAGCAAAAATTAAGATGTTTATACATCAATGCGAGGAGCCTAGGTAACAAAATGGAGGAACTAGAGCTACTGGTGCAGGAAGTGAAACCTGATATTATAGGGATAACAGAAACATGGTGGAATAGTAGTCATGACTGGACTACAGGTATTGAAGGGTATGTGCTGTTTAGGAAAGACAGAAACAAAGGTAAAGAGGGTGGAGTAGCATTGTATATCAATGATGAGGTAGAATGTAAAGAAATAAGAAGCGATGCAATGGATAAGACAGAGTCCGTCTGGGCAAAAATTACATTGGGGAAGAAAACTAGTAAAGCCTCTCCTACGATAGTGCGTGGGGTGTGCTATAGACCTCCGGGATCTAATTTGGATATGGATAGAGCCCTTTTTAATGTCTTTAATAAAGTAAATACTAATGGAAACTGCGTGATCATGGGAGACTTTAACTTCCCAGATATAGACTGGAGGACCAGTGCTAGTAATAATAATAGGGCTTAGATTTTCCTAGATGCGATAGCTGATGGATTCCTTCATCAAGTAGTTGCTGAACCGACTAGAGGGGATGCCATTTTAGATTTAATTTTGGTGAGTAGCGAGGACCTCATAGAAGAAATGGTTGTAGGGGACAATCTTGGCTCAAGTGATCATGAGCTAATTCAGTTCAAACTAAATGGAAGGATTAACAAAAATAAATCTACAACTAGGGTTTTTGATTTCAAAAGGGCTGACTTTCAAAAATTAAGGAAATTAGTTAGGGAAGTGGATTGGATTGAAGAATTTATGGATCTAAAGGTAGAGGAGGCCTGGGATTACTTTAAATCAAAGCTGCAGAAACTATCGGAAGCCTGTATCCCAAGAAAGGGGGAAAAATTCATAGGAAGGAGTTGTAGACCAAGCTGGATGAGCAAGCATCTTAGAGAGGTGATTAAGAAGAAGCAGAAAGCATAGAGGGAGTGGAAGATGGGAGGGATCAGCAAGGAAAGCTACCTAATTGAGGTCAGAACATGTAGGGATAAAGTGAGACAGGCTAAAAGTCGAGTAGAGTTGGACCTTGCAAAGGGAATTAAAACCAATAGTAAAAGGTTCTATAGCCATATAAATAAGAAGAAAACTAAGAAAGAAGAAGTGGGGTCGCTTAACACTGAGGATGGAGTGGAGGTTAAAGATAATCTAGGCATGGCCCAATATCTAAACAAATACTTTGCCTCAGTCTTTAATAAGGCTAAAGAGGATCTTAGGGATAATGGTAGCATGACAAATGGGAATGAGGATATGGAGGTAGATATTATCATATCTGAGGTAGAAGCGAAACTCAAACAGCTTAATGGGACTAAATCGGGGGGCCCAGATAATCTTCATCCAAGAATATTAAAGGAATTGGCACCTGAAATTGCAAGCCCATTAGCAAGAATTTTTAATGAATCTGTAAACTCAGGAGTTGTACCGAATGATTGGAGAATTGCTAATATAGTTCCTATTTTTAAGAAAGGGAAAAAAAGTGATCCGGGTAACTACAGGCCAGTTAGTTTGACATCTGTAGTATGCAAGGTCCTGGAAAAAATTTTGAAGGAGAAATTAGTTAAGGACATTGAAGTCAATGGTAAATGGGACAAAATACAACATGGTTTTACAAAAGGTAGATCGTGCCTAATCTCCTTTTTTGAAAAGGTAACAGATTTTTTAGATAAAGGAAATGCAGTGGATCTAATTTACCTAGATTTCAGTAAGGCATTTGATACCGTGCCACATGGGGAATTATTAATTAAATTGGAGAAGAGGGGGATCAATATGAACATTGTAAGGTGGATAAGGAATTGGTTAAAGGGGAGACTGCAACGGGTCCTACTGAAAGGTGAACTGTCAGGTTGGAGGGAGGTTACCAGTGGAGTTCCTCAGGGATCGGTTTTGGGACCAATCTTATTTCATCTTTTTATTACTGACCTTGGCACAAAAAGTGGGAGTGTGCTGATAAAGTTTGCAGATGATACAAAGCTGGGAGGTATTGCCAATTCGGAGAAGGATCGGGATATTATACAGGAGGATCTGGATGACCTTGTAAACTGGAGTAATAGTAATAGGATGAAATTTAATAGTGAGAAGTGTAAGGTTATGCATTTAGGGATTGATAACAAGAATTTTAGTTATAAGTTGGGGACGCATCAATTAGAAGTAACGGAAGAGGAGAAGGATCTTGGAGTATTGGTTGATCATAGGATGACTATGAGCTGCCAATGTGATATGGCTGTAAAAAAAGCTAATGCGGTTTTGGGATGCATCAGGAGAGGCATTTCCCGTAGGGATAAGGAGGTTTTAGTACCATTATACAAGGCACTGGTGAGACCTCACCTGGAATACTGTGTGCAGTTCTGGTCTCCCATGTTTAAAAAGGATGAATTCAAACTGGAGCAGGTTCAGAGAAGGGCTACTATGATGATCCGAGGAATGGAAAACTTGTCTTATGAAAGGAGACTTAAGGAGCTTGGCTTGTTTAGCCTAACTAAAAGAAGGTTGAGGGGAGATATGATTGCTCTCTATAAATATATCAGAGGGATAAATACAGGAGAGGGAGAGGAATTATTTCAGCTCAGCACCAATGTGGACACAAGAACAAATGGGTATAAACTGGCCACCAGGAAGTTTAGACTTGAAATCAGACGAAGGTTTTTAACCATGAGAGGAGTGAAGTTTTGGAATAGCCTTCCAAGGGAAGCAGTGGGGGCAAAAGATCTATCTGGTTTTAAGATTCTACTTGATAAGTTTATGGAGGAGATGGTATGATGGGATTTTGGTAAGTAATTGATCTTTAAATATTCAGGGTAAATAGGCCAAGTCCCCTGAGATGGGATATTAGATGGATGGGATCTGAGTTACCCAGGAAAGAATTTTCTGTAGTATCTGGCTGGTGAATCTTGCCCATATGCTCAGGGTTTAGCTGATCACCATATTTGGTGTCGGGAAGGAATTTTCCTCCAGGGCACATTGGAGAGGCCCTGGAGGTTTTTTGCCTTCTTCTGTAGCATGGGGCATGGGTGACTTGAGAGAGGCTTCTCTCCTCCTTGAAGTCTTTAAACCATGATTTGAGGACTTCAATAGCTCAGACATAGGTGAGGTTTTTCATAGGAGTGGGTGGGTGAGATTCTGTGGCCTGCGCTGTGCAGGAGGTCAGACTAGATGATCAGAATGGTCTCTTCTGACCTTAGTATCTATGAATCTATGAATCTATGAAAAATACATAAACCTTGTAATATTGTTTGGAAGAAAGAACTGTATTCAGAGCAGTAGAAGGAAGGTGTGATCTGTAAATTACTGAAGAAAGGAAACCATCAGGGGAGTGACAATTGGCGAGGAATAACACTACAGAAAGTACCTAGAAAAGTATTCTGTAGTGCGTTATTGAAAGAATGAAACTGGTCATGGATGAAAACTACAGACTGAGCAAGCAGGCTTTAGACCAAAAAGATTGTATATAGATCACACTTTTACCCTGAGATGATTGATTGAGAAAGGGCTTGCTATGAGAGAAGATTAGTCTTAAATTTTATAGATTTCACCAAAGCTTTCAACTGAGAGAGTTAATATGGAAGATCTTGTGAAAATATGGGTTTCCTAGAAATATAGTGTCCCTGTCTAAGATGCTGTATAAAGGTTCAAAATTCTGTGTAAGGACAAAATGGTTAGATTGATTGGTTTGATATTGTCACTGGAGTGTGACAGGGATGTGTTAGTAAATGAACCAAACTACCATAACCATTTCATTCTCTCTAGGTGAGCCAAAGTCTCTATAAGCCATGTGTCTATAATTCTTTGTATTTAAGAGGAACCTACGATGAACTTTAGATGACCCCAGTACTTTGTGTTAAACTAATGATCAGGAAAATGTCTGTAATCAATCAGTAGGACTGCATTTAATAACCCACTTTACTCTTACTCTCATTTAGCTGACCTAGCCCAAAAAGGGACCACTTGTAACTGATACAGGGAAGGTGTTTTCTATTATTAATAAAATAATCTATTGAAAGATGCGTTTAACTTACCAATTATGGAAATCAGATACCATGAAAAGAGTTGCCCAGTCAACAGGTCATTTTTTTCTTGGTCTCTTTTCTGTAAACACCCATAATATTTAAAGGGCTGGCTATTATTATATATGTGTATTGTAACTGACAAAATGATGTAATTGATAAGGGATACACATAAATGCACTGTAATTGATAAAATTAGTCATTGACAAAATGGACGAGGAGCATATGGTATAGCAGATGTGTTCTGTAATCAATGTAACAGCAAACCATTAAGTGATGTGTTGATTAATGTTTAAGTCATTAAGAGCTAAATATGATTACAGATGTCATTAGTTTATTGATTAGGTTACGTTGAGAATATTCAAACTAAGTAAAATGTCAGCAAAACCAATGCTGAGGGAAAAAAGCATGAGAAAGGATTCTCTTGTTGCTAACTCTCATGATTTTGTCATGAGTCTCATGATGGTCATTATTAAAGATAAAGATATTATTATATCTTAAAGCCCCAGCTCCTGGTGTTATGTGGATATTTGTAAAAGCAGCAAAGAGTCCTGTAGTACCTTATAGACTAACAGACGTATTGGAGCATAAGCTTTCATGGGTTAATACATGCATCTGACGAAGTGGGTATTCACCCATGAAAGCTTATGCTCCAATACATCTGTTAGTCTATAAGGTGCCACAGGACTCTTTGCCACTTTTACAGATCCAGACTAACATGGCTACCCCTCTGATACTGTGGATATTTGGTGATTTCAGCCTTCATTCTTAAAGAAAAAGTAAGTTTCTAGCTCTTGTGGCTGTGGAGAAAGCTTCAAAATGTGACCCCAGAGCACACCAAAGGCTCAAAAAGCATAAGGCAAATATGAAAGCCAAATGTATTATTTTTACATAGTCTTCTGATTTTAAAGCCAATCTTGTGATTTTTAGTGAGCCTGATTCGTGATTTTTGAGCATATGAGGTTGGCAATCCTGTAAACTAATATATAAAAAGTAAGTTTTGGGAAGATAGAAGTGAGCTGAAGCAGGCTGCTTTACTTGTCCAGTCTCAGATTTGCTATATACGTTTCCTATTCTGTATAGTGCTATATTAAGTATTGCTTAATTTTCTTACAACTTCAACTGAGTTAGTTATTTGACATCGTGACTTATGAAATCTGAACATGCAACATGTGCATCTTATCACCTCACCTCTTCTTCACTGTGATAGATCACATGATCAAAAAGCAACATCAAATAAAAATATAGGAATTTTATGGAGAAGAGGAAAACAAGATCTTAACATTGGAGATAATATTGTTCTGTTGGACACAGATGGTGATGCCACTCCAATGTCAAACGTGAGGTTACCAAAGTAAGATTAAGAATCAGCCAAAAGAAAATGAAAGTCAAGATAGTTGAGAGAGGAGTCAATAATGATGATGCACACATGAATGACAATTAATAATATGGCATGGTTAATAAATGTATATGTCTTAGTGCACAATTAATGGCAATTGCCAATTCCATGAGGAGGTGGAATCAAGAACTGGGAAGGAAAGTGGAATCTTTTCAAAACTGGCAAATATCTGAAAAAATAAGGAGATTCACACAATACCTAGGACAAAGTTATACAATGCCATTCTGATACCCATATTGTGATGTGCTTCTGAAATTTGGCAAGTGCTAGAAACCCACAACAGGCAACTTAATGCATTTCAGTTGAGATGCTTGTGAGGAATATTTGGTGTCTACTGGTAGGATAAAGTAACCAGTGCTGATGTGTTAAAAAGGACTGCCCCAGCAGACTAAAGAGACAAAGATTCAAGAAAGAAGGCTGAAGTGGTTTGGACATGTGGTGCAGATGTCAAAAAATTGTATTCCTAGACAATCCCTTGATTGGATACAGTCTGATGGAACACAGAAAAGAGGAGATCAACAGGCGACATAGGAAAACCACAGAGAAAGATGTTGATGGCATGAAAGCAGACTATAACAAAGCAAGAAACATGGTATTCAACAGAGAGGGTGGAAAGTCTGGGTTGCCCCATGTCATAAGGCAGAAGAGCATCTAATAAAAAAATAATAATAGGAATATCTGTGATGTGACCCTCACAGAGTGTCCTGGGCCTTTTGTTCCCTTTTGTGAATTATGCATTAGGAAACGAAGTGGCATATATCAGCTCAGGTGTATCTTTAAATATGAAGGGCATTTTGTTATTACTGATTCCATCCTACCCAGATTAGGTACTGCTCATGAAATAACACGCTTATTTGATACAACACACCAACATTTCTCTCCATTTCATTTTAATGTTGTACATACAGCTAGTATATAGTAAATAATTATAGTAACAAAGCTGTACCACGTACCTGGATAAAAAAGAGATCTCCAGTCTCCTGGACTGTCAGTCCAGCCAGTTAAAATATTTCATTCCACTCTAAACAGGCTCCCCTGTGCTAATCCCTTTGGAATGCAGCATTTATTACCTACCTGGCAGGTGTGAAGTGCTGCATTCTAAAAGGATTATCTCCTCCCCCTCCTCCTTTGTTCAATCAGAGCAGAAGAGGAGAGGAAGGAGATAATCCTCTTTAAATGGAGCATCTATTACCTACCTTACAGGCATGAAGTTCTGCATTCCAATGGGATTTAGTACAACAGAACCTATTTTGAGTGGTGTTAAACTTCATTGAAAACAGATTGAAACATCACTCCAAATGGAGGTTCCTTGAAACAGTTTTGGGGACTTTCCATTGTTCTTCACAATAGCTGAGGTTTTCCTATATCCATGCTCCCTATAAGTGGGTCATTTGTATTATTACCAGCACTCTTTTGCAGCCAGATACAACTAAGTGAAGAAGCAGCAAACATTATTTTTGTATTAAGTTTTATAATGTTACTGAGCCTCTGTAAAGGTCTGATTCAATCTGAGATCTGTTGAAGACTTGGGTTAAACTGTTTGCTGGTTCCTGTGGGGTCCATCCATGAATTGGTTTCTCGGACAATTGCCTTTCTAACTTCTTCCATATGGTCCTGTATGTATTATGTGACCTCCTGGAGCTCCATACCATGTCCACTCAAGTCCCTCTTTAAACCCACTTCTGCCATGCTATCTATAGTGAATATTGTTCAGGGTTACCATACATCAGGGTTGCCCTGGACATAGCCTCCATCCTCTATCCTGGTGGGATTTTAAAATCACAGGAAATGTCCTGGCATTTGCAGAGCAGACTAATTGGAGCTCAGAAAGAGCTCTGATTGGTCTCCTTCCCGATTGGTCCCTCCCCTACATCTGCGGCTGATTAGTCCATTCCCCTGCAAGCCACAGCTGCCGGATGCCCCCACCCAGGCCCCAGCTGCCAGCCCTGGAGAGGGGCTCTTGTAGGGAGATGCTGACTGATGCCTCTCGCTGCATCCTGGGCTTGCATCAGCCGTCCCTACTATTGTGACAGGGAGCGACACTGCCCCCCTTCCAGTGAGTACTCCTGTCACAGATACCCCCTCCAGGACCCCAAACTGTACGCCCCTCCAGCTTCTCCCCAATTTCATTCCCCCCTCCCAGATCCCCTACCTCTTGCAGTATCCTCTTTGTTCCCCTTTGTCTGTCCAGCATTATACAGTGTGTTCCTCAGGGCAGGGACTGCTGGAAAATATCTAATACATTTTGGTCTACTGAAAACAAATTAATCATCTTCCGACAGATATAAGTGATGAAGTCAAACTTTAAAGAGAGAAAAATGTGATTTAATTCAAGCTACCTTGTTTTCTGAACCAGCTCTGTGAGTTGGTAGCTTTGCAGTATGTTGGACAGCAGGTTACAGAATATTGTATGGCTATATGAGAAACTTATTCTAGATGCAAAGAATGATCCAGCACTTTTGGTTGTCAGGACATGGAAGCTTAGATATGATAGCAAAGTGATACATTCATACTCTTAAGTGTATGTATGGACTTCATCGATCTCATTGCACCACTAACCAATAACATTGAATGGCGTGCAAAACAATTTTGAAAATTTCCCATCTAGTCTAACAATATAACAAAACTTGTAGCTTTCTTCAGCCCAGTGTTTTCCTGAGGAATTGCAATTAGGAGGGGAGTTCGAATTTACACGGGGCAGCGGGATGGGGGGTAGGGTCAGAGCCAAGGAAGGCTGAGACCATGAGGGTGAAGGTGGGCTGTATGATACCAGAGGAAAAACTGAAAAATGTTTCATGACCATTTTATTAGATTTAACTCATGTTTTAAAATCATCACACACATTAAAGTTGGCTACTCAAGCCTTCTATGAAGCACTACATCTACATCCTTCTTGGTTTCTTGTTATAATTTTGCACAACTATATTAATGAACTTCTTGAATGCAGTATGTTCATCTCTGGTGGCTTCTCATGTTTCCAGTACTTCCATTCCTTCAGTTGATATGCTCATTAGTTCATTCACATGATCAGGCAGAAGGCGACTTCTTTCAGGACACAAAATTCTATTCAATGATGAAAAAGAACACTCAGCTGTAGCTGTTGTGAGTGGGAGTAGCAAGAGATGAATTCCTACTTCTTTCATCCCAGAAAACATAGCACAAAGATGGGGTCGAGCCACTAGTGATGATAAAAAAGAAGTTGAAGTCAAATCTTCATTCATTCGTTGTATAATATTCCACTCTGTGTTCAAATTCTCTATTCTGTCCTGAGCACATGGCAGCCCCATTTCTGGTAGTGCTGCACTCCACTCAGTGGTCAGTGTTTTATAGGACAAGGATCTGTAAAAGCTACATAGAGGTTGAGTAGAATCTAGAAGACGCTGTTGTAGATTTGTAAGAATTAACTCTGTGTACTTTTTCAGTTGTCTTAACAAACACTACTTGTCCTCTTCACTTAAGGATTCAAAATAAATGCCTTCATTAGTCAACTTCTGGACTGAAGTCTTTGCTTCTTCCAGTACTTTTTCAATGGATAGCTCTCTGATTGTTCCAAATGTAGCTTCTATTGCTGGACAAAGATCTACTACTGTTGTAGCAGATGCCTGGATGACATTGTAGTTTCAACAGTAGACTTAGACCAGAAAGAATGGCAATAATCTTCTCTGAATGTAGTAGCAAAAGTAATCCAGCAGCCTCAGTACTTAGATCCATCGCATCTTGGTAGATACTTTCCAAAGCCAGTAATAATGACTGGAGTAATTTTAAGACAACAGCCAAGGATTGCTCAGGAGAAAGCCAGCAGATTTTCCCAGGTTGGACTAATTTGAACTTCAGTCTCAGTGTATCTTCTATATTTTCCAAGATATTCAGTCTTTTTGGACTCTTGCTGAAAAAGGAATATAATGAACACATTAAATGTATGGCTTTTTAATGTCTTTTGTTTAGAGTCTGCAGCTTGTACTAGCTCTAGTTGGAGTAGATGGCCTCTGCAGTATGTATAGGAGAAATTAGGGTTACACTTTTCTCTGAGCAAAGCTTGTACTGCACCATGTCTTCTAGAGAAGTTTGCAGCTCCATCAAATGCACAAGCAGCCATCTGTTTGGGGTCTAATTGACAAGCATTTAACTCTTCTAAGATGTGGATTGTCACAGATGCAGCTGATGTGTCTTCTATAAATTGAACATCTAGAAACACATCTACTGACCTACCACTGACATCAAGATAAAATACACAATGACTTAATATTTGATCCCCATTTGCATTGGTGCATTCATCAGCCATGTATGCAAACTTTTTGAATGTGGTGAGAAAGTTCTTCACTTTTTCAACTGTTGAGTCTTTCACTGTTGCACCGCATGCTTCTAGCCAGTCAGTTGAGTTTCTTGCAGAAAGATAGTGAGCATATGCCGGTCTTGTTTGGAAACAGTGTTCAACTTCAAGATGAACAAGTGACAATGCACTTAACATTGGCCACCAGTTTGTAGTGTGTGGTATCTCTTGCTTAAATAGAAAGTATGATGCCACAGCCATGCTTGTTTGCATGAACTGTGTTGTGTCTCCAGCATTTTTAACAGCCTCATTAAGTACTTCTAAAATTGGTTTTGAAAGTGGGCTAATAAGGCTTTCTGCATGTTGATGCACTCCAGAGGCATGGTGTTTTACAGCCTTTTCATGTAGTTTGTCAGCATTGGCTTTGCTGATTGGTCTGACAAACCAAGCTCCTCCACTTTTACCAATTATAGCATTGGGAAGCTTTCCTTCTTTGTAAGCTTTTTTGCAAGAGATGCACCAGTAGCCATCTTTTGTAACTTCAATAAATGGGAACACTTTGACCAACAAACATCGGGAACTGCCTTTACCTTTTGGAGACACTGTTTCTTCAGCAGGTAGCTGTATTTGTGCTTTGGGTTCCTTGGATATAGATACACCACTTGAACCTTCAGATAACATGTTGATATATTCTTGGTTCCTGATGTGTTTTTCATCTCGGTTGGTTTTAGAGGCCTTTGAGTGGAAAAATTGTTGCATTGTTCTTTGTCTTTTCATTTTCACTTTGACCTGCAACATATAAAAGAGATGGTACGTGCACACCTTGAATACTGTGTGTAGATCAGGTCGCCCCATCGCCAAAAAGATATATTGGAATTAGAAAAGGTACAGAGATGAGCAACTAAGATAATTAGGGGTATGAAACAGGAGGAGAAATTAAAATGACTGGAACTTTTCAGCTTAGAAAAGAGACGACTAAGGGGGGATATGATAGCGGTCTATAAAATCTTGACTGGTATGAAGAAAGTGAATACGGAAATGTTATTTAATCCTTCACATAACACAAGAACTAGCAGTGAAATTAATAGCAGCAGGTTTAAAAAACAAACAAAAGGAAGTACTTCTTCACACAACATCAAGTCAACCCCTGGAACTCTTTGCCAGGTGATGCTGTGAAGACCAAAACTATAACAGGATTAAAAAAGAACTAGATAAGTTGCTGGAGAATAGGTTCATCAGTGGCTATTAGCCAGGATGGGGAGGGATGCAACACCATGCTCTGAGTATCCCTAGTCTGTTTGCCAGATGCTGGGAATGGGCAAAAGGGGATGGATCAGTTGGTGATTACCTCTTCTGTTCATTCCCTCTGAAGCCTTGACCACTGTCAGAAGATAGGCTACTGGGCTATATGGACCATTGGTCTGACCCAGTATAGCCATTCTTATGTAAAAATTAATTAGAATAATAAAAATGTTTAGTACAGAAATTCCCCAACATAATGACCTCTCAAGATAGCAACAATGTGAGATAACTACCTTGGCAAATAATGCATTTTAAAAATCTTGGTCAATCAGGGAACATAATTATATAATTTCCATTCCCAGTCACAAATCTAGCATTCTGGAACAAAGTAACTAAAATATAGTCCAACAAACAAATGTTTATTTAACATGCCCCTCATTTTCCCTCCACCACACCCCACTCACCAGTGTTGTCCTTGGTCATTGGAGACTCAGAGTTTAGACGTGCTTTCACATGAGTTCACCTCCAAGGTGGGGGACAAGAAAGCATCTTGCTCGTTCCTCCAGCTGCTCACTGTTCGCTCTGGCCACTGTTGTTCGTTGTGCCACCGTTCACTCCATCGATCTGTTGCCAATGACCTTGCACCATTACCTTCTGCTGCCACCTGCCACTGTGACCTCTGCGAGTTGGTCTCTTGAGTTTCCACCAGCTCTCAGGGATTTCAGCTGAGCTCTCAGTGGGGGAACCTCGCTGCTAGTGCAGGCTGGGCCATCTCTTCCACAGAAACACTGTCCCACAGCAGGTCTAAGCACTTAGACATGATTATCAATGATTTCAGCTGTAGTGGTCAATTAACAAAACAAAAGGCTATCTATGGAGCCTGATCAGCTCTTTCTTTAAACAGT
This sequence comes from Dermochelys coriacea, assembly GCF_009764565.3. Classification (NCBI taxonomy): domain Eukaryota; kingdom Metazoa; phylum Chordata; order Testudines; family Dermochelyidae; genus Dermochelys; species Dermochelys coriacea. The sequence continues at coordinate 301,047,605 of NC_050068.2, forward strand.
GGAGAGGGGCAGGTCAAATAGTACTTGTGATTCAGGTAGACCATCAAGCAAAACACCTGTCCCCACACTCTCTCTTGATGCCCTCAATCAGTACAGGCTAAGTACAGTTCTACTGCCCTTTTCTCATACAATAAGAATAACAACATTTTATTACCCACGCATTCAAGTGATTTGTAACCCAACCCCAGCCAAAATCTATCACTTGGGCAACATAGCTCTGTTTGCTGGATACCTAGGTAGATTAGGTGTGACTGTAAATACAATCTGGTCCTGAAGCCTTTCCCCCCAGACCCCAGCTCATCACTAGCTGTCAGGGAGAGCTCATTTAGACTTTGCTTGCAAATCATAATTTCAAATTATTAGGTTGGCCAACATCACTGAAATGAATGCACTGATATTGTCATAAAAACAACAGCTGTATAAGGAAGCTAATCTATGTTCATACTTTTCAAATCTATTATACTTTTTCAGTTACACGTATTTTATCATACACTGTATATGCTTTTAAAGGATGTATTAATGTTTCAATTTCAATTCAAATTTCCAAACAATCACTAAATTGGCAACACTGCATGTAACCAGTTCACAAAATTGGGGGGTGGGGTTGGGGAAATTCAGGGGGAAGGAGTGTACACCCCCCTCGGGGGGTCATCTAAGGAAATCCCTGCTTCAGCCAGAGCAGAGGAGAAACGAAGGAGAGCACAAAATTTAGAAACAACTGCTGAAGACTGAGCACAGATTGACAGGTAGGAAGGATACTATTTATGCCAGCACAAATGGCTCTCAAGAAGCCCTATTCACCATTTAACCTGCTAATGTGTGTCTGGGCGTGTGTGTTGTGGGGTGGGAAGAAGAGGCGAATACAAAAATGGCTGCAGTTCTTCAGCATCTTGACCCAGGCAAGTAATTAAGAAATTATTCTAATAAAAATGTACTTATTGAAAAGAAGAGATTAAAAATATTGAGGAAGTCCTTGCAACCACATGCAATCACATTCCATGTGCTATAATTTCCCATAAGGAGATGACTGGATCTATATCACCAAATGAATTCTACATGGATAGCAATTCCATTCTCCATCTTCTCAGGCAAACTGAACTTCAGGAGCAGGTTTGCCAGTTAAGAAATCAGCACAGATTTTGATATACTTAACCTAGACTTTATTACACGGAGCTTTAAGGATAAAGTCCTAAGGCATCTACTCCTACTTCTAACTGGTCGTTCAAATATATAAAATGCAAACAGCTCAGCAGGTGTTTCCTAAGAAGGAAGTAAAAAAGAAAACAAAATTGCCACATTGACAATATTTCCTTGTGTTTATGCCAGTTGGCACAGTAGATGCATGGTAAGACTGATGTTGATTAAATCACTCCCTTATGCAGAGCCTCTGATATTTTGCACTTTTCGTATATCTCTTAACTCTATGACAACTTTAATGTGTGACTTGCTTTCATTAGTCTTTTTTTGAGAGAATTTCTAATTTATTTGCTGCACTACCAGTGTTTGAGGTTCTTGTAAAGGTTCAGTGACTAAGCTTCGCTTTATTTTCAGCCACTGATGACGTTTCCATGCCAAGGTTTGCTGGCTCTAAAACACATGCCTTGTTCCAGGGTTGTTGTGTGATCCTCATTTCATTTGATCTTTTTATATAATTTTGAGAAAAATCTCAATGAATAATGTTCATGTTTGCACCTATCTGTTTTGTCTAATACTGTGATGTCATTGAGGGAAATATCCCTCCTAAAGGTTAAGAACCAAGACATTCAAGGTGGTAGCACCTGGATAAAGAAATACATTTGGTTACGGTTAAGCATATCCACCTTACCAATATGCATCTAAATGTTCTCAGTTTGGGGATAGGCTATCCATGCTGTACTTGTATAGCGCATATAACAAGAGAAGGGAAAAAAACGACTCAAATTCAACTCCCTGCTATTCATGGGGCTATAGTGTATGTTTGAGACTATTGGATGATTCTAAATAGTTATGGATAGTTATGCTCTGAGTAGCAATGCTGGGTATCCTGAAATTTCAATAATTTTATTCTGTCTGTGTATTATTTGCTACTTGCCATTCATTATTCTTCCGCTAATATGTTTGTCATGCGATGAGGGAGCAGAAATACTAAGAGACCACTTAGAGTGAACAGCCAAACCTAACAATCCATCATCTGTTCATAATACATCCAAGCTATTCAGCAAATGCTTCTGAATCCTGAATAGGTTCTCAGCCAGTGGGACTAGTTCATAAACTTTTCTCAAATTAATGAAAACGCAGCATATATTAAAACCTGGTTTATACCCATTTCTCCAGTAAACCTATAATCTTTTCCTTCCAGGCAAGAGACAAAAACCACAAAAGGATATGAAACACAAATTGAGAGAAAATTCCTGCTTTATGACCATATTTATTAATGCTGTTGCTAGGCAACTTTATGTTGCCCATTTCTTTTATTCATCTGGAACTGACTTGTGATATTTGGTTGGACCAAATACATTTTTGGAGTTTTAACACTATTCCTAACATATAGAGATTTTTCTGACCTGCAGGGTGAATTCCTTTAGTTAACACTGAGTACCTGGATGGTGAGTGGACTTTTATGGATCCTAGGGCATTCAGAATAAAAAAAATATGCTATTCTGTTGTAAAAAAGAAAACAACCACCACCACCAAAGGTAGAATGTGTGTACCTATTTCATTCACCTCCAAATATCTTAGCTCTCTGTTGCTGAGTTGAATACCAATACAACACTTTGCATAATGCAGTGCTAGGGTAAGTTTTCTCCCCAGCTTCCATGTTAGATCACTAACCCAGCAGCAGCAGCAGGAGCTGTCCTGGACAATGTTCCTTCCCTCCTTACAGAGGATGTTATTCAGTCACTAGCAACACAAAGGGATTCACCGAGACTGGTTTTTGTGAACAAAAGTGCGGGATTGTGCAGATAGGAGGTGTACACTGGAGAAAGGTGATGATCAAAGGTTCAGGAATCTGAGCCAAAGAGTTATTTTGGACATTCTTGCTATCAGTTTCCCAGGTTGTCAATACCTATTGTCTGTTGGGAAGAAAAAGACGGGGAGAGAAGTGGGAAAACAATCTCAAATTATGCGTGAAATGAAGATTAGAGAGAGAGACAAGGTGGATCAGGTAATATCTTTTATTGGACCAACTTCAGTTGGTGGAATGGATCTCAAGCTTCACAGACCTCTTCTTTAGGTCTGAAGAAGAAAACTAGACTGTTCATGCTAAATATAAGATGGGACAGCTTATTAAGCATAAGTGAGTCACACATATTATAGGTTTCAGAGTAGCAGCCGTGTTAGTCTGTATTCGCAAAAAGAAAAGGAGTACTTGTGGCACCTTAGAGACTAACAAATTTATTAGAGCATAAGCTTTCGTGCATCCAATGAAGTGAGCTGTAGCTCACGAAAGCTTATGCTCTAATAAATTTGTTAGTCTCTAACGTGCCACAAGTACTCCTTTTCTTTTTACACATATTATAGGTGGCCTCTTAAAATGAAGTGGGCAATTAACACCTCTGTAGGACAATGAAGGGTTAGTAGGCATCAGGATGTGTTACACGTTGTAAAGGGCCATAAAAACCAATGTCTCTATTAAGTCCATGGTTCTCAGTGTCTAGCAGACTTCTGAATTTAAGTTCCCAGAGTCATCTTTTGAAGGTATTGTGCAGGATTCCTTTGAGGATGAGAATTGAGAGGTCAGATATGGAGTGATCACTTTGTAAAAAGTGTTCACCCATGGGTGATAGGTTATTACAAATCACTTAGTCTTTTGAAATATTGCATCCAGCATATGCAAAAGAGAGTGAATGCCCAGGATGTATCTAGTTACTATTTTGTTTTTTGGAACATTTTAATGAAAAATGTGATCTGAGAGCTCAGATCAGCATTTTGCATATTTCTCATACACAAAAACCTTGAACCAATAGTCACTGAACAGATGCTCAGTGTGCATTTTACACTGCTGTTCTTTGTCATTCATTGTCATTATGTCAATATAGAAAAAAGCTCTCTGCATTTGAGAGTGGATAATTCTGTTATCAAGTATAGCTTTACAAACTGAAAAAATGGGAAATGAACAGTCATTCCGCAGTGACAATGAAAAAAAAAATGTATCATTATGTAAAATGTATTCAGAGATATGTAAAATAAAATCTGCTGCTGACCTCATTGCCCCATTTACCATTGGCTAATACAACTCTTTTCCCTTCAACAATAGATGAAAATAACTTGCTGCTACTACTAAGTGGTGGTGTCATCCTTCAGAGTCAGGGTGTGATCTAAAACTGATTTTTATTAAGGTTAACCTTTAGTGCCATTGAGGGGCAATAAATGAATGTATATGGCAGCAGCAGTTGGCTTTCAGCATTGGAGTTATGTATCGGTACACTGGAAGACCTGAATATGTCAGTGAGATATACCAGAATCTTTCATACTGAGAAAGGAGTCATGTAGATGCTCCTAAACTCCCTCCCAAACAAAACATTATGAAATGCTCCTTCTAATCATATCATATCAAAGCAAATTTTCAAAGTAAGTTGAAAGAAATGAGTAAAGTTAGAAAGCAAATAAGTAACAACCAATATACAATAAAAAGCATTTTTTTCTCCTGGAGACACACAAGAGATCCATTCAGGAAAGATATAGTTCAAAACCACATAACGTGTACAGCAACAGGAAGCACACAGACAATATACATGTCTAAGAATATCGAGAAGGGAATATTTGCATGTATTTTAGAAAGTATAAACTCAAATAATAGCAATCAATGACACATTAAGGTCACCTCATTTTAATTTACATGTATAAAAAAATTGAATTAGATTCAGTGGGCCAAATTCTGTTCTCCATTATAGTGGTGTAACTCAATCCTACTGGAGTAAATAATTAGCTACTGGTGTAGCTAAAAGGAGAATTTAATTCAATATTTCTAAATGGATGAGACTGTAGCCATCCCCAGAATGACCTATTGAAATCTGCTGAGCCCAGTTGGTGTATTTCTTCTGAAATTTATACTGTCCATCTCATTCAGGTTGTCAGTTCCTTTGCGAGTATGTATTTCCTTCTGTCCTGTAGAAAGCATCATGCATATTGACTAATATCAGGAGAAGAGTCAAGGGAGACAATGCTTTAACATGTAGAAAGTCAAAACTGAACTCCAAATGGCATACCTGCAAATACAAAACATTTCAAACAGAGGTGTATTGTCACTCTATACTAGTCCTCCAAATATGCATTGTCTGCAAAGGATCAGCAATTCTATCATGTCACCTCGAATGGCTGAGAGCTAAATCCTCTCCCACCCTGGAAAACCTGCAGCAGGGGAACACTTAAAAAACAGCATACTGTTCAAAGCATGTAGTACCAGACACATCATCGCTCTGGGTGGGCAGGAGTTGTAAGTCCGTAGAGGTAGGGGTAAAGAGGTGGGGTTATTCTACAAATCTTAAGTCATCTTTACAGAGCACCAGCTCCTCTTTTGTTGATTGATGGGCCTCATTTCCTCTCAGCATGGTTCACTCAGGATTCCAGCTGGCCCTGGACATTGACCATTGCTTCTGCTCTGACTCAGTATAAGGGGTAAGGAACAACATTAACTCCAGTAAAAAAATTGTTCGGTTCATCAGGGAATGTTGTGCATAGAGCTCCATCTGTCCAGAGAACAAGCCTTTTAAGCCTACAGAGCCTCCAACTAAATACTGTTTTCATGGGGGACTCCTTTAGTCTTCCAGGGAAGTAGATTAAATTATGCTGTTCTGGCTCTGCTCTCCATCTTCTTCCAGTTTGAGGAGCAATAAGGGAATTTCTGCTACTTTCATCTCTCCATACACTGTCTCACTGAGGAGATAATATGGCCCTGTGCTGTGTGGTGGAGAATGGGAACCCTCTAGATCTGCCTTGGGCATCTTTACATGATTTACTTTTTTATTCACATATTTTGTCTTCTTTCCGAATGGAAGCATATGGTGCATGGGCTTTAACCTTGATCATGGTGCCCTTTCGGGAGGTTGCACCCACTTAAGAGTGTTTAAAAAGTGAGCAATCTGTACACATTGCTTCAACATCTGTATGCCCCTGAAAACAGCAGAGAAGCACAACTTATGCAAAGCATTAGAAAATGGAATCTCCCCATTCACTGTCCTCCTAGTTCTATCTGCATAACTACATGTTAGGATTCAGCATGTTTATTAGTTTGGAGACAGTCCCTCCCAGTTAGGATTTCATCACATTGGCAGGATATTGCAGAGAAGCTTGCAATGCATCTACTTCTGCTTTTCTTTTTCTATGACTAGATAACTTTAGTTTCCTTAGTCTTCAGAAAGCATTGGCAGAGTCAAAAGTTCTGCTTGCATGTATGTTCCTGCTTTCCTTGGGAAAAAGTGACAATTGGTTAAATATTTTGTGAAATGATAAAAATAAAGAATGTTGACCCACTGTTACACCTCACGGATACAAGACTAACAAAATTAATGTATTTATTTGACAAAGTGAGTACACAAACCTTTGAACGTTCCTTAAATTTCTGTTTCCTTTCTTGGGCTAAAGATGATAGGCTTGAGTCTTCTCTCGATTACACTGGAGTAAACTGAAGTAACTCTGCTAAATGAAGGGTTACATGAGTGTAAAGATTAACATAGTGAAAGGAAATTCAGGCCCATAATCCTTGTGGTCACAAAAGCTAATTAGACAGACTTAGATAACACTAAGTGTTATTGCCTGTAAAATGTATATGCAGCTTTTTATGCTCTGCAGTATTGTATAAACTAGGGTCACTATGTTAGAACAACATTATTCTTCAAGTAACTGCAACTGTTGATCTAACTGGTTTATCAAGACTTTTTGAATCGAGAAGCCACCAGGTGATGCTAAAGATCTAGATATTTCTGAATATATCTAGAAAAGTATGCATTCTAAAACATAAACTAATAGTGTATTTATCATTATAAGCTTGCTTTTAATGTAGAAAAATAGAAAGTAATTATAGAAAGACTGTCTATTTGTTTTAGGGAAATATAAGACTCAAGGGAGGTGGTGGCCTATAAGCATCAAGAGTCAAGTTTCCCCTCTACAGAAAAGTTACAAAACAAGCAGTGGCAGCCTAATCTCAACACTGTCGAGTCAGTGTGCCCAAACAGAGAGGGTCTTTTCAGGGGGGAAATCATAATTTGGTCTCCAAGAATAGTTTCAGTGTGTCAAGCCAAAGAGGGGCGCAGATACACTCAATGAAGCCATACCAGGTGTATAAGTATAACCGGTTTTATTGCCAAAGTATAATAAGCTTTTCAGCCTTCACGTGTTATTAAATACATGATTTCCAGCAACCGAGCAAGCAAGCAAGAATCAATGCTTACGCTTCTTCTGCTACAGACAGTCCCGGACCCTCCAGCCTTGTCCTTGAGGGCTCGTAGCAGGCGCAGCTTCAGTGTGGGGAATTTCTGAGCACCCACTAGGCCAAGGTCCACAAGTGAGACTATTCATCTAAAGCATTTCTCCTAGCTGTTTTTATCATCATCTCTTTCTAAGGGGGCATATTCATACACAAGCAGGCTCTGGCAAGAAACACTATTGCTTTCTATTCCCACACTTAATACCCTTATGCCCACCTTATCTCTTTACTTGATTATCCAGTCAGAGTGGCTGCAAGCCAGCCCAGCTGGTCAAAGCCAGTTCACCACTAGCTCCACCCGGACCATTGTGTAACAACAGGCCAAGGTAACTTGTGGTCAGCCTCAACACACTGGCAGCCTATTTATTAAGAATGCCAACAAGGTAAGAGGAAGCAATTGTAATGATGTTTTCTGTGTATGATCCGATAACAATTGCCCTTCCTATTCATAGTGGACACCACAAACTGTTTAAACAACCATTAGATAATGTTCTATTAACTCTACACCTGAGGGATGAGGTATACCAGGCCTTCGTAGCCCCCTGCAGGAGGCTCTGCTGCTCTGCTGCACCCTTCCCAGGAAACAGTAATTTGGGAAGAAAACAGCAGCCATTATGGAAGATGCAAGATATGCAAGATCTGATCCTCCAGCAGTCTGGAGAGCAGCAACAGCCAATCAAGGTGCAGCATACCAAACTAAAAGGAGCTCCCTTTTGTCAGCAAATCAGTTCCTAGCTGGAGCTAAAGAAGTGAAGAGGGATGCTCCCTAGACTACAGCCAGAGGAACCAGGCTGGGCCACAATTGGTGGCAGGGACTAAGAAGGAATGCCTGCTGAATGAGTCACAGAGAGGGAATTTAACCCAGAAAGAATAAGAGATCATTTTGTTTGTAATTGACCCTGAAGGGCAAGGAATTGTATCTGTTTTTGTTTGTTATATCCCGGAAAGAGTTTTGGACTATGTGACCCGGCTGGAGGGCTGAGTCTGAGAACACCCACAGAGGCCAGCTGACAGCCTGCAGGGGGTGCTGATCACTGTTCCCTCTAAGCTGTGCGTGTGTGCATGCGCACACAGATCCTAAACCCCACGCTCACGGCGAAATACCGCACGCACAAAACTTTGCACAGAAGCACAATAATTTGCACAGAAGTGTTTTGCGCACATGGCCTGTCAAAAATTAGAGGGAACACTGGGGCCGATAGCTAAAGAGAATGACAGCGCTGCAACTGGATGGTAAGGGGACACTCAAGAGGTGAGTGTAACCCACGATGGCTTGATTTAAATCTGACCTAGAGTCTATAGGGGAAAACTCTATTTCACATGACAATAAATACAGTCTTTATTTCATAAAATCATAGAAATATAGGACTGGAAGAGATTTGAGAGGTCACTTAGTCCAGTCCCCTACAATGAGGCAGGGCCAAGTATACCTAGATCATCCCCGACAAGCATGTCTCTAACCTGTTCTCAAAAATCTTCAGTGATGGAGATTCCACAACCTCCCTTGGAAGTCATCTCCAATGGTTAACTTTTCTTACATTTAGAATTTTTTTCCTAATATCTAATTTAAATCTCCTTGCTGTAGATTAAACTGATTACTTCTTGTCCTATCTTCAGCGAACATAGAGAACAATTGATCACCATCCTCCTTATAACAGACCTTGACATATTTGAAGACTCAGTCTTCTTTTCTCAAGACTAAACATGTCCAGTTTTTTCACCTTTCCTCACAGGTCAATTTTTGTAAAACTTTTATCACATTTGTAGCTATCCTCTGGGTTTTCTCCAGTTTTTCCCACATCTTTCCTAAAAAGTGGTGCCCAGAACTGGACACAGTAGAGCAGGACAATTACCTCCAGTGTCTTTCATATTATTCTCCTGTTAATATACCCCAGAATGATATTAGCCTTTTTTGCAACTGCATCACATTGTTGACTCATATTCACTTATGCATCCAATGAGTGAGCTGTAGCTCACAAAAGCTTATGCTTAAATAAATTTGTTAGTCTCTAAGGTGCCACAAGTACTCCTTTTCTTTTTGTGATTCACTGTAACCCCCAGATCCTTTTCAGCAGTATTATTGACTAGCCAGGTATTCTCCATTTTGTAGTTGTGCATTTGAATTTTCCTTCCTAAGTGTATTGCATTTCATCTTATTGATTTCAGACCAATTCTCCATTTTATCAAGACTATTTTGAATTCTAATCCTGTCCTTCAAAGCGCTTGCAACCCCCTCCCCTGCCAGCTTGGTGTCATCTGCGAATTTTATAAATATACTCTCCATGCCATCATCCAAGGCACCAATGAAAATGTTGACTAGTACCAGACTCCTGATAGACCCCTGCATGGCCCCACTAGATAAGCCCTCCCAGTGTGAGAGCAATCTGTTGATAACTACTGACTGAGTATGGAGTCTCAACCCGTTGCATACTCACCTTACATAATTTCATCTAGCTCACATTTCCCTAGTTTGCTTATGAAAATGTCATATAAGACTGTGTCAAAGCCTTACTAAAATCAAGATATACCATGTTACAGCTTCCCCCAGCCACTAGGTCAGTAACCCTGTCAAAAAAACAAATTAAGCAGTTTGGCATGGTTTGTTCTTGACAAATCCATGTTGGCAATTACTTATAGCCTTATTATCCTCTATTATATTTATATAATATCTTTCATTCCAGAGAATCCTGAAATGCTTTGTGAACTAAGATACATAGAGATGACTTTATCCACCACTGAAATAGATTTTGGCTAGAAGGTGAAAAGTGTTAGTGAAAGGTGATGGCAGCTATTGAGCAGCTTACCTCAACAGTACCAAAAAATGAAAAGTCCTTCAGCCCCCTGAAGCTGTAGGGAACACTGAAAGATGGAATGCATTTGGGAATGTGACCAGGGCACGGGAGTTTGACAATCCTATTCTTTTAAAAAGTGCCATTCGGTCTTTAAATGACCACAATTAGTCTGAGCCTCGGTGTATCATATCATCTCAAAGCCGTTATTTCAGCAACACAGAGCCCTATAAAAGCAGGGTTATGATTCAATACTGACTTAGAAAGTAGAGAGTCACCCACTGAATCACAAACACCACTCTCTGCAACATCTTGCTGTTCCTTTCAGCTTTCTCATATAAGTACTGGCCCATTCAGACCCTTATCAGTTTATGAAATTGGACTAAATTATTGCACTTGGGGGCAATTCTTTCCTCCACTGTCATCCATTTATGAAAGGGCAGTTAAAGGCTCAAGGGAGAATTCCCCCTGGTACAGGCTTTGCATAAGGCAATTTATGTTACCTTATGAGGCTTTTGCCACAAGGCCCAGTGAAGGGCACATATCAGAGGTAGGAAGTCAATGGGCTGTACTGAGTAGTAGTGGAGTGGGATTTCCAGGAGACATTGCTGCCCAAAGGGATTCCTGCCATACGTAGGCAGCACTGGCTCCTCCAACAGCCCAGAATGCATTAGGAAAGTGGAAAATGGCATAGATAGAGAGGGATAGAGAGATAGATAGAGAGGCTTGCTCTCACCTCCCTGGGCTGTGATCATGTGTGTGTGTGTGACATGCTGTGCAGCACAGAATCTCACCTATGGAGAGTAATGCAGAGCAATTCCATTAGGCATTCTCACTGAATTGTACAAGCAATGTTTGAATAAAAAGGGGTAGCCTAAGGTCCAGGTTATCAAAAGTATTTAGTTGCCAGATTCCCATGGGAATTTTTGGCATGTAAATACCTTTGAGAATCGGGGCCTAAGTCACTTAGGCACATATGAAAATTTCACTCAGATTTAACACCATAAGTGTGTTTATTGTTCCTGAAAATGGAATGGAACAACCATCCAAAGGATATGCAGATTATTTTACTGTAACCTTTATCAGTGCCTCAAAGGGCTTTATAAACTCTAACTTATTGCCCCAGACCTTTTCCCTTAGTAGCAATCTCTGAAGCAAGAGAGGGGCAACTAACAGTTTTGAAGTTTTCACCAATTTGCAATAATATCAATGTGAGCAGTAACTGACTCTTGGCTTATCACTGTAACTTTACAACCTGACCAAAGTGGGGGGCACATGTAGTTGTGACACTCAAAATGCAGTGTAGAAAATGTTCCATTCTTTTTTATTCTTCCCTATGTGCCTGGACAAATACTGTAGCTGAAAAGGGTAGAAGAATGGAGCCCCGGCTCCTCCCACTCTTTTCTCCCTTGCTTAGAATGAGGAGTACTGATGAATAGCTCCTGCTCTTCCCATCATATCCAGACTTGCAAACACAGTAGGGCTGAGTTGGGGAGTCAGAGGCTTTGAGTAAGGGCTTTTAAATCCAGCTGTTTATGAGTAGTTCCATTTAGCCCAACAGAACCACATCAGAAGGAAGAAACTACTCAACGTGAGTAAGGGTGACCCAAATGAACTCAAAATTAGGAAGAAGAAAAGGAGTACTTGTGGCACCTTAGAGACTAACAAATTTATTTGAGCCTAAGCTTTCGTGAGTTGGTGTCCAGAAACCCAGTACTCTAATTTTCAATGTTGTATATATGTTTCAGATTTGAAGGGAATGGTAGGTTTACATCGTGAATATACAGCATTCCTGAAATAACAGTACATGGGTCTCATATATTTTAATTGTTCACAATTCTGTGAATGCTTTGTCTAGGTGCTGTCAAATGCAACGATGAATAGTTTGGATCATCTCTATACTGTGCTCATTGGCAAGAAAAATTGTAAATAGGCACCCTTTGTTCATTCTTCTCCATTTGATATGGTGGCAGCTGCAGCTTTTATTGAATGGCTCTGTCAATTTTCAGAATGATAAAGTAAAAATCCAACTGGCTAAAGATATACATTTCAACAGGAGCTATTCTCTGATCAGGGAGTATGCTATGAAAAGACTTGAAAATCTTGATGTTCTGAAGCAGAAATCAAAAGCAGCCTTCAAAGCTGGTGAAGTAAAGAAGCCAGAAGCAGACATAGGGTGGGCAGTGGGTGAAATGTATGAAAATTTAATGACTCTGTATTTATTTTCAAATGATAATAAGATTGAGGAGCCAAGTTTGGATTGGTAATTATTCTAGAAGCCCCAGGGCAGTACTTTACAAATGTTAACATTTTCTGCCTTGGAAATTTAATTTTAGAAATTTTTCACAAAATGGATTTTTACAGCATAAGAAATGGTATAAATGACTTAAAATGGTCAACTGGTAAAGTAAGAAATATAATACACATACACATCAATTCAGATTTGACTTCAGTGGACCCATATTAAATAGTACCTTAATTTCACATGAGTGAGGATATAAGAAATCAATTGTTATCTTTAAGTATAAGTAAGGATTAACCTTTAAGTAATAACCCAGAATTGTCCTGATTCCCAGTTGGGTATATCAGGTACACAAGGAAGACCTAACATGGGCTATTATGACAAAGTACAAGGGCACTCCCTAGCCAAGACCCTATAGGGTTAATGCAGCAGCTAATTAACTCTGACCTACTAGAGGGAGCAGGGGAAATGCAAAAGGCTCTGTGGGAGGCAGCAGGGGAAAAACAGATGGTATGAGCTGGTGCTTTGCCCACAGGCCTGTAGGGCAGTGGAGACAATTGCTGCTTTTGTTTTGGTTTGTTTTGTTCTGTTTGAACTCTTTATTGGTTCCCATAAAGGTGTCCCTAAAGAAAAGAGAAAACTGATGGCTGGTTGATGGTTATATTTTTGGCTAGGAAATTAGTGAACCAGCCCATATTTATAGGTGATGTAAATTATGTTATCAGTTACTTATTGGTAAAGTGATCTAAGGCTATGCCTATAGTGCAGTCGAAGATGTGGTTTGCCACTTGAGTAAGTGTACCTCTGCTTGCTTTAATCTAGTGAGGTCACTCAAAATAACAGTGAAGATGTGTCAGTGTAGGCTTCAGTACAGGCTGTGCAAGCCCTCCTGGTCTCCCTGGATACATACTCTCATTGCTAGCCTGTGCCACTGTGTCCTCGCTGCATTTGAGGCATATGACCGTTGTATAGAATGTGTTGCTATATGACATTTATTCAAGGATTTAGCTACTAATATTCTACCTTTCTGTCCTTTTCTAACCTGTTGGCAGACTAGCTGTTGGGGCCTCCTTCTAATGGTTTTCTGCACAAGAGGATAATAGCCTGCTTCCACGGCTGGCTAATTGATGTACTCCTTTGCTCCCAATGGTAGATATCTGTACTGTGGTGCTGAAGGTCCTGTGTCCAAATCCTGATGTTGACCTTAGTGGAGGTTCTGACACTTACACAGTATAATTTTAGATTTTCAAGCTTGCTAATTGATTTTTATTAAAAAAGAAAGTTAAAAGGTTAGGAAAGCAATTTCTGTCCTTTTAGTGTAATACTGAATTCTTTTGTGCTGTGTTCCTAAATTACCCATGGAATCCTTAAAGGTCTTACAGGAAATATTATATTTATAAGTTCACTATGAGTGGTTGAGTATTAAAAACAGATTAGCAATGTATCAATATGTTAGGTGTTATGCAAGACAATACAGTGTTTCTGTTAGTTTCCTTTAGCATCCTGATGTTCTAAAACTACTCTATGTTGCCTTTTCCTTACAATATTAATATGCTTGTGCTAAGTTTAGAGATGAAAGCAACATTGATTGAGCTGAGAATCGATGAGAAGAATAAAAAGGTGAGATGCACCAATTAAATTTTCTGTGATGGCAAAACACAGCAGCTGGCATTCCTAGCCATATATGAACCTGTTTTTTTCTTTTTTATTCACTCTAAACCACTAGTCTATGCCTTTGAAGCACTAGACTTCTTAATTGATAGAACAATCTATTTAAACATGTAGCTTTCACGCTTAGACAAACTGTCGGTGTATTGGAACTCAGTGAACTGTATGTTGTTGATAGTCTATTTAATGTAACCATGGAAGCAACAGAAAAAAGTAACCGGGAGAAAACCTTTCATGGAAAGGAGAGTTCAGTTCTGAACCTTACATAATACCCAGCTCTTATATAATTTTTCATTCATGGCTCTCAAAGTGCTTTAAAAGGAGGTCAGTGTTATTATCTCCATTTTGAAAGCAAACTCATTTGTAACGTCTCTTCCTCAGAATTGCTCTCTGTACAACATATTGTTTACAACAAATACGTTTATTTTTAATATATGTATCATCTCATCTTATTTTATTCATGTGACATCCCTTACTCTAGGTGCAACAGGAGTTTTCTTGGGAGAGTGCCAGTAAAAGTCTTTAAAGTATATAAATATTCTGGCCTCAGTCGGGAGGAAGGCTGCACATCTTTGCAGGGGAATAAAGGGGTTTAAGGAGCCCCTTTCTCTTGGCAAAGTGTGCTGCTTGTATTGCTAGACCACGGGTGGAGCAAAAGCACCTGCTGCCAATTTTGCTACAAAGAAGAAAAGGAGTACTTGTGGCACCTTAGAGACTAACAAATTTATTTGAGCATAAGCTTTCGTGAGCTACGGCTCACTTCATCGGATGCAGTGAGCTCTAGCTCACGAAAGCTTATGCTCAGATAAATTTGTTAGTCTCTAAGATGCCACAAGTACTCATTTTCTTTTTGCAGATACAGACTAACACAGCTGCTATTCTGAAACCAATTTTGCTACCTCTCCCTGCCTGATAGGTAGGCAAGCAGGAGCAGGCTGACTCTGCTTACATTGCCCATGAACAAAGAGGAAGTAGGGACTGAATGTTACTAACAGTTCTGTCCCTGTCTTGTCCTAGGACAGTTCACCTAGATGTCAGTCTAGCTTAAGTAAATAAAAGTGAGTCCTTAATAGCTCAAGTATGGTATGGCATTTATAACTTGGATGAAGTGTAAAAGCAAGGACACTTCATCCTTGCTAACTACCTAACTACCTGTAGTCATGAACGATCCCAGGACAGTCTTGCAAAATGAAGATGCGGAGCCTTGATAACCTTGACAAATGTAGTAATTGTCCTACCAAAATAAATTCATTTTCACTTACAGTTTCAGGTGGATTCCTGTAAAATGTTGAATAGACTTTTTGTGTGCTGTCAAATGCCCTGAACTGGATCCTGTAGATTTTTATAGTTAAATATTAAATAGCTATATTAGAGTCCCTGGTTAGAAGTGGGGCTTCATTGCAAACACAAAAATAGATATGGTCCATGCACTAATACTCTCGGACAGTGGTTCTCAAACTTTTTTTTCGTGGACCACTTGAAAATATCTGAGGGTCTCAGCGGACCACTTAATGATCTTTCCAAATGTTGTTTGTACCGTTAGCTAACTATTGTAAAGTGCTTTGAATAAAAGCGCTATATAAAAATAATAATAATAATAATTAATTTTTTGTTCTAAAAATAAAAGCACACAACTCATATTTTAATATCAGTAGTCTTATCTTTCTAATGCAATGGATGTGCCCTCTCCCCCCCCCCGTAGCAGCCTCCAAGCTGGGGATGGGAAGGGGGGGCCTCCCCTGCCACAGCAACCACCGAGCTGGGCTGAGAAGGAGGGGGGGCTCTCCCTTTCTCCCCCACCATGGCAGTCCCCAAGCTGGGGCTGGGAAGGAGGGAGGTCTCTCCCAAGGACCCACAGCCCTAAAACTGGGGAAAGATGCCTCTTTCTCTGTCTGCTGCAGCCCTGCATGTCCCAAATTTGCCACACCCCCTCTTCTCAGCCCACTGCCCCCTCCCACCTACCTCCTATTCCCCCCACCTCACCTTACATGTGCATCTTCTCCAGGGTCCCGACACCTAATTAGTGAAGTCATGTCTGCACGGCTTCACTAATTAGGTGGATGGCCCTTCATTATCTTGTGTTCAGCTGTCAAGGCACGCACCTTAAAGGATCACCTGAATGGAGCTCGTGGACCACGGGTGGCCTGCGGATCACAGTTTGAGAACCTCTGCTCTAGGAAAATAAGCAACATATGGACACAAGCCCCAGTTCATGAAAGTACTTAAGTGGGTGTGTAATTTTAAGTTCATAAGTAGACCCATTGATTTCAATGGAACTCTTGATTTGGTAAATATCAATTTCTCCAATTACCCTTCATTCTCACCATTAGGGACTGGATGATTTCTGATAGTGTCACAGCAGAATTGAGTTTTGAGGGGAGATTCAAAGGAGGAGAGGGTGGTAGTCTTATGGATCAGTTTAGGGTAGGGATGTTCTGGACGTAGCGGGGACTCACAAAGAAAGCGTAATGACACTTAAGGGAGAAGTACACAAGTAGTCTTGAACAGACTGGCTTGACAACAGAGCAGAGCAAAGTTATGGGGCGGACATGAGATAGAGTGTTTTATGTGACAGCACAGACACTGTAAAATCCTATAGGCTTTTTGAATACAATGTTCAAACATTTTGTAGTTTACTAGTGGAGAGATAACATGACAAACATTTGATTTGTGAAAGCCGAAATATACAACATTACTGATTCTGGCTTGCTAAACTTGGCTTGCAGTGTGTTTCCATAAAAATACACAGAATACACACTTCTGTTTGCACATACAGTGAAATGTTGTTTATCAGCAAAATGTGATCTTGGCATAGAAAAAAAAATTGCACTAACGCTCTGATGTTCATATCATAGTGAGATTAAAGCAATTTTTCTCAAGACAGGAAACAGCTAGTGATGATCATAAATGAATTAGTGCCTGGTTAATTCAGAGAAACAAGTGTCTGAGACTATAGAGCATAAACTGAGGATAAGACCACATGTTCTGTCACCATCCCCCACGATAAATGCACTCAGTACAAACCAAAGAGTCTGAGAATGCTCATCTTAATTTTAACCTTAAAATGTATTTTGCAGTAATATTGCCCTCTTTTCCAAAAATATATTCAGATCCCTCTAGAATTAATGTAGGCTACTTCCTATTATTTTTATATGTTTGTTTTCATATCACAAACATCTTTTGTCTTAAGAGAAACTCCCTTCATTGCTTTGCTTCCGAGCCCAACCTCTCATGATTAGGTCCATGGACAATAAATTTCAACATAGCTACTTTCTTTAATTGCTGACTTTGGCCCTAGTTCAGCCAGGTACTTAAGCATGTGCCTAACTTTAAGCACACAAATAATCCCATAGACATCAGCTTGCTTAAAATTAAGCATGTGTTTAAACATCTTGCTGAACTGGAGTCTTATTCCATTTATGTTCAGAATCCTAGATAATGTCACCCAGTTTTTGTCAAGCTGTGAATGGAAACAAATACTTTGCCTGGTTTTAAGGTTCAAGTCTAATCACCAGTGTGTGAAGTTGTGAGCAGAGCTGTTAACTATTAATACTTGCATCTTTGTTTGCTCAACTGGCATAATAGTGGATTTAAAAAAAAAGATGTGCAGCATGTAGCTGAAATTATGATCTGATAGAGAGGAACATTACCTATTTTTGATAGAGAGGAACGTAACCTATTGTTCACTGGGATCTCAATCCACCCTCTGAAACCTTGTGTTCAAAACCACATGTCAAAACTGAGATATGAACATTAAAATTGTTCTGAGTTAAATAACTACTCCAGGAAATAAAAATATGTTGCTTAAAAATGATTGTTTCTAATAAAAGCGGGGCAGGATTGAATTTAGTATATTTGAAGATTCTCTGAGTCAGTTGCTTTGGGCAGAAGCTTGTCTACAAGTGGTACTCATGTACAAGTTTTACTGTAGCTTTACTGCGGAAAGCTCTTGTACAGGTTCAGGCTACTTTATGTACAGGTTTCACAGCTAATATTCAACTACCTGATTCACAAGCACAAATGCTAGTAGGGATGGCATTTCAAGTTTGGGAATTCGTTCAAGAATTTGAGTGTACAATTTGATGTGTACGAATTTAGATCTTTCGCTTGAAATTCTGGCCCTATATTGAGCACTGATGTTTAAGATGGCCATTTTGTTTTATTATATGATCAAATATCTAAATTACAATATAAAATCAAAATAGCCTACCAAACAAGCTCTTTACTGTGCTATAAATATAGCATGCATTTAATAATCATAAGCAGCTAATTTACACAGCCTTTGCAATAATGCATTATTGCACACAGCATGTTTCAGAGATACTACAAGTTCCTTTTTGAGGCTGATGGGATTTAGGGCAGGTGGTTTTTACCTTTAGACTTGTCAGTTTTATGTATCTGCAACTGAATTCACAAAGTGACGCTGCAGTAAAATAGAAATTTGAATTCTGGTTTTCAGTGTTTATAAATGTATTCTTAATCAAAATAAGTTTGCTGGAGGCTCCACAGAAGGAGTAATTTGCTTCTCTAAAGAAATTCTTCACTACACTAGCAAAACTTTTAAAAATATTAATCTGACACTCATGAAATTCAGAGATTAAGAATGTACCTTCATCTTAAAAGAAATTCTGCATTCATCCATGTCTTATCTCACTAGCCAGCAGACCTCTGTACCATGAGTTACTTAAGAGTGCTGTCATCAAAGGAATGGGATGTTTTTAAAATACTTTTTCATTCTCTAATATTAACTCGTTAGTCTGCAAACACCATTTAACTTGGATTTTTGTGGCCCAAGCACCAAATTTATATTTGGAGAGTAGATGTAATATTATGCAATGTCTACATTAGATATCAATTGACACAAAAATATACCATTAATCTAAAATCAGAGAAAGCATGTTATTAAAAATCTGTAATAGAATTCAGGTAGTTATGTGCATCCTGTATACAATTTATATATTTAATAAATGTGTGTGTGTATGGAGAGAATTTAAGAGAGATGTAGATATTGTTTGTCATGAGATTAAAAATCCTTAAGTACTTCCAAATACCATTCAGGATGTACTCTTTCAATATTTTGAAGGGAACTTTAGTTGAATATAAATTCTCTTTACCAGTTCATTTGAAATGTATACAATAATTAGTAGGATTTAGGTTATGAACACTGTGATAAGGAGATATGTTCCAATCAATAATTATTCTGTAAATAGTAGAGAAAGGCCATCCTTTGATTATGATTACTGAGGATATTTGCCTACTGTATTGCAGGCTGGCTTTTTTAAAAAAACAAACAAAGAAACTTTTTTTTCTAGATAGCAAGATGCATCCATATAATCTAGTGGGGTTTAGGTTGGCCAAAAATCTTCCTAGACACAAAACCTACTTTTATATACAGTGAAATGGTTCCTTAGGTTAATCTCTGATGGGCCCAGTGCAGCTCAGGTGAAGGATTTAAAGTGTTTTTAACCACCTTTGTTCTCTTGATCCTAGGATTAATTTGCATTATGCCAGATCCTGGATGCAAGTTAGAATAGCCTTCAGGTTGCTCAAACTTGCATAAATTACCAGCATCCCACAGGGAAAGTTCCATGAACTAGGGATTGCTAAGTAGGGATGCTCATATATCTCAAACCATCTATTTTCCACCAGAGGCCAGGTGGGAAGTTGCATAGAAGCCCCCATGAAAGCTGTGTACCACTTGTGTATTCGTCCCGGCAGGAAAAATAGTCAAGTTGCCAGTTAAGACAGAATTAGAGCTGTCATGTCTCCTGGAGCAATACCAAGCAGCCTACTATTTATTAGCAATGTGTGATTTATAAATTGGATTTTTATAGGAGTAAAATGTTTTATTCTTTGTTTGTCTTGAGATGTAATGAAGAAAGCATTTACAAAGGCCTAAGCTATAAGCCATATCAATAGAGCCTCTTTTGAAAGGTACAGTACTCAGCATATTGTGGCATAGTTTCAATGTCTACATACTTTTACAGTTAAATAGATAGTACTTTGGATGGTGCAGGCTTATTACTCCTTTAAAACTCATAATATAAGGAGGATTAACATAAGGCAGATAAAAGAATGTCTTTCTTGCACTGACACTCTTCATTTGTTATGTTCCAATTAAAATAACAAGTTAGGCACCTAAGTCCCAGTTTCAGGTCACTGTGATGCACAAACTCCGGCCTAACTCCTGTAGGTGCCTAAACTCACTCAGTGCCTCCATTATTATGGTAAACGTTCCCTAGAAGCCTATGTTCCTGCTGTGCACTGCTGCATTTCTCTTGGTGTCCCGGAGCCTACCTCGCACCTAAGCACCAGAGCACTCCACAAATGGGAGAAGATAGGCATTCAGCAGCAAGTGTGCAGGTCCTGATCTGCTTGGAGGCCACCTACTGGATGGGTCCCATTCAAACCTGGCCAGAGGAGGAAGAAGTGGTGGTACCCAACTTATAACTTGTAGCCTACTATTTCCTCTTCCTTGCTTCCGGCAAAATGGCATAGGCACCTAATTCCAAAGAGGGTTCTAGCTGTGGACGGCTAAGCACAGAGGAACATCCTGGCAGCCTGGACTTAGGTGCCTCCTCCATGAGAGAGGTTGGGATTAGTACATCCCTCTGGTTGGCACCTCCTATTGGCTTGCTTAGGTGGTTTCCTGCCTAGCATTCAGGTTTTATGAATCCCATTCTGAGGCACCTCGCTCTTCCCATTCATTGTATATGGAGTCTATGCTCCTAATTAGATATAGTTAGTCAGTCAGACAGCTGCAGTGGCACAGGAGCTAGCAAACAGAGCTCTAAACAGGGGAGTTTGAGTGGGAGTTCTGTTGGAGGAGAAGGTAGTTGTACTTGGTTTTGTATTTTTAGTATTTGTGTGTGTGTAGGGGCTTTGTGCTGGAAAAGCAGCTAAGCCCTGCTTAGGGGGTGGGGCTTCTGACTAGGGGTCCTATAAAGGTAGCCAGCCAGTCAGGCAGTGGTACAGACAGCTGCAATGGCACAGGAGCTAGGAAACAGAGCTCTAAACAGGGGAGTTTGGATTGTGGTGCTTGTTTGGGGTTTGCTTTTGCTGGGGGGGTGGTCTTTTTGGTGTGGCTTGTGTTTCCCAGATTAACAGGATTTAGGTGGGAAGGTGATGACAGATACAGAGGCAGCTGTGGGAGTGACTCCTGTAGTGGAAGACACATTGAGGATGACTGGATGTGGAAGCTGTGGTATGTACATGATCCTGGAGGGGGGAACCGGTAAGAGTTTTTTCTGCATGAAATACTGTCTGATAGAGCTGATGGAGGAAAAGATCCGAGGTTTGGAGATGCAGGTGGAAAGTCTGGTTGAGTTTAGGAAGGGGTTTGAGCAGATGATGGAGCAAAGATATGAGGTATCTGAAGGGAAAAGCTCAGACTCACAGATGGAAGCAGGGCTGGGGAATTTTGAGGGGAGACTGGATGAGGAAAGTGGTCAGTGGAAACATGTGACTAAAAGAACCAGGCAGAGGAAAAGACGGGCTAGTGAAGGAGAAATAGAGGTTAGGAATAGGTTTGCAGAGTTGGAAAATGAAGAAGGGGCTCAGCAGGTACTAGTTGAAGGTGGAAGGGTAAGGAAGAAGAGAAGAGAGGCTAGTCCTATAGGAAAAGCGGAAGAGTCAAGGGAGACTACACCAAATATGAGCCCCAGGAAGATACAGGATGGATTGAAGAAGATTATAAGGGAAAATAGGAATGGAAAGAACTTGCAGCCAGAGGGAACAGGGGAGAGACTGGAGAATAGCACCGTCACCAGGAAACGGCAGGTCTATGTGATCGGGGACTCTTTATTGAGAAGAATAGACAGGCCTGTAACTAGAGCTGATCCAGAGAATAGAAGGGTGTGCTGTCTTCCGGGTGCTAAGATATGGGATGTAGACCTGAGGTTGAAAAGGATCCTAAAGGGAGCGGGAAAGAATCCCCTAATTATCCTTCATGTGGGAACAAATGATACGGCTAGATTCTCATTGGAAAGTATCAAGGGAGACTATGCTAGGCTGGGGAAGACGCTTAAGGAAATTGAGGCTCAGGTGATCTTTAGCGGGATCCTTCCTGTTCCTAGAGAAGGGCAACAAAGGTGTGACAAGATTATGACTGTCAACAGATGGCTTAGGCAGTGGTGCTCTAAGGAGGGCTTTGGGATGTATGGCCACTGGGAAGCATTCACGGAGAGAGGACAGTTCTCTCAGGATGGACTTCATCTGAGTAGGGAAGGAAATAGACTTCTAGGATCGAGGCTGGCACAACTGATAAAGAGAGCTTTAAACTAGTAATTAGGGGGAGATGGATGGGAAATATCCAGGAAATCTCCACGCCAGATTTTAGCATTGAGAGGGAAGAAGACGAAGTAAGAAAGGATACAGCCGTGGGTAGGAGAATGTGTATATAAGGAGCGAGGGCGGTGTGGATACTAGTCTAATAGGTTATACTGGCTGTAGAATGACTGTGCCTAATAGGGTACAAAATGTGAGCAAGGCCAAACAGCAAAAATTAAGATGTTTATACACCAATGCGAGGAGCCTAGGTAACAAAATGGAGGAACTAGAGCTACTGGTGCAGGAAGTGAAACCAGATATTATAGGGATAACAGAAACATGGTGGAATAGTAGTCATGACTGGACTACAGGTATTGAAGGGTATGTGCTGTTTAGGAAAGACAGAAACAAAGGTAAAGGGGGTGGAGTAGCATTGTATATCAATGATGAGGTAGAATGTAAAGAAATAAGAAGCGATGCAATGGATAAGACAGAGTCCATCTGGGCAAAAATTACATTGGGGAAGAAAACTAGTAAAGCCTCTCCTATGATAGTGCTTGGGGTGTGCTATAGACCTCCGGGATCTAATTTGGATATGGTAGAGCCCTTTTTAATGTCTTTAATAAAGTAAATACTAATGGAAACTGTGTGATCATGGGAGACTTTAACTTCCCAGATATAGACTGGAGGACCAGTGCTAGTAATAATAAGAATAGGGCTCAGATTTTCCTAGATGCGATAGCTGATGGATTCCTTCATCAAGTAGTTGCTGAACCGACTAGAGGGGATGCCATTTTAGATTTAATTTTGGTGAGTAGCGAGGACCTCACAGAAGAAATGGTTGTAGGGGACAATCTTGGCTCAAGTGATCATGAGCTAATTCAGTTCAAACTAAATGGAAGGATTAACAAAAATAAATCTGCAACTAGGGTTTTTGATTTCAAAAGGGCTGACTTTCAAAAATTAAGGAAATTAGTTAGGGAAGTGGATTGGACTGAAGAACTTATGGATCTAAAGGTAAAGGAGGCCTGGGATTACTTTAACTCAAAGCTGCAGAAGCTATCAGAAGCCTGTATCCCAAGAAAGGGGAAAAAATTCATAGGAAGGAGTTGTAGACCAAGCTGCATAAGCAAGCATCTTAGAGAGGTGATTAAGAAGAAGCAGAAAGCATACAGGGAGTGGAAGACGGGAGGGATCAGCAAGGAAAGCTACCTAATTGAGGTCAGAACATGTAGGGATAAAGTGAGACAGGCTAAAAGTCGAGTAGAGTTGGACCTTGCAAAGGGAATTAAAACCAATAGTAAAAGGTTCTATAGCCATATAAATAAGAAGAAAACTAAGAAAGAAGAAGTGGGGTCGCTTAACACTGAGGATGGAGTGGAGGTTAAAGATAATCTAGGCATGGCCCAATATCTAAACAAATACTTTGCCTCAGTCTTTAATAAGGCTAAAGAGGACCTTGGGGATAATGGTAGCATGACAAATGGAAATGAGGATATGGAGGTAGATATTACCATATCTGAGGTAGAAGCAAAACTGAAACAGCTTAATGGGACTAAATTGGGGGTCCCAGATAATCTTCATCCAAGAATATTAAAGGAATTGGCACCTGAAATTGCAAGCCCCTTAGCAAGAATTTTTAATGAATCTGTAAACTCAGGAGTTGTACCGAATGATTGGAGAATTGCTAATATAGTTCCTATTTTTAAGAAAGGAAAAAAAAGTGATCCGGGTAACTACAGGCCAGTTAGTTTGACATCTGTAGTATGCAAGGTCCTGGAAAATATTTTGAAGGAGAAATTAGTTAAGGACATTGAAGTCAATGGTAAATGGGACAAAATACAACATGGTTTTACAAAAGGTAGATCGTGCCTAATCTCCTCCTTTTTTGAATAGGTAACAGATTTTTTAGATAAAGGAAATGCAGTGGATCCAATTCACCTAGATTTCAGTAAGGCATTTGATACCGTGTCACATGGGGAATTATTAGTTAAATTGGAGAAGATAGGGATCAATATGAACATCAAAAGGTGGATAAGGAATTGGTTAAAGGGGAGACTGCAACGGGTCCTACTGAAAGGCGAACTGTCAGATTGGAGGGAGGTTACCAGTGGAGTTCCTCAGGGATCGGTTTTGGGACCAATCTTATTTAATCTTTTTATTACTGACCTTGGCACAAAAAGTGGGAGTGTGCTGATAAAGTTTGCAGATGATACAAAGCTGGGAAGTATTGCCAATTCGGAGAAGGATCGGGATATTATACAGGAGGATCTGGATGACCTTGTAAACTGGAGTAATAGTAATAGGATGAAATTTAATAGTGAGAAGTGTAAGGTTATGCATTTAGGGATTAATAATAAGAATTTTAGTTATAAGTTGGGGACGCATCAATTAGAAGTAACGGAAGAGGAGAAGGATCTTGGAGTATTGGTTGATCATAGGATGACTATGAGCTGCCAATGTGATATGGCTGTGAAAAAAACTAATGCGGTTTTGGGATGCATCAGGAGAGGCATTTCCAGTAGGGATAAGGAGGTTTTAGTACCATTATACAAGGCACTGGTGAGACCTCACCTAGTATACTGTGTGCAGTTCTGGCCTCCCGTGTTTAAAAAGGATGAATTCAAACTGGAGCAGGTACAGAGAAGGGCTACTAGGATGATCCGAGGAATGGAAAACTTGTCTTATGAAAGGAGACTTAAGGAGCTTGGCTTGTTTAGCCTATCTAAAAGAAGGTTGAGGGGAGATATGATTGCTCTCTATAAATATATCAGAGGGATAAATACAGGAGAGGGAGAGGAATTGTTTCAGCTCAGCACCAATGTGGACACAAGAACAAATGGGTATAAACTGGCCACCAGGAAGTTTAGACTTGAAATCAGACGAAGGTTTCTAACCATCAGAGGAGTGAAGTTTTGGAATAGCCTTCCAAGGGAAGCAGTGGGGGCAAAAGATCTATCTGGTTTTAAGATTCTACTCGATAAGTTTATGGAGGAGATGGTATAATGTGATTTTGGTAATTAATTGATCTTTAAATATTCAGGGTAAATAGGACTAATCCCCTGAGATGGGATATTAGATGGATGGGATCTGAGTTACCCAGGAAAGAATTTTCTGTAGTATCTGGCTTGTGAATCTTGCCCATATGCTCAGGGTTTAGCTGATTGCCATATTTGGGGTGGGGAAGGAATTTTCCTCCAGGGCAGATTGGAGAGGCCCTGGAGGTTTTTCGCCTTCCTCTGTAGCATGGGGCATGGTTGACTTGAGAGAGGCTTCTCTGCTCCTTGAAGTCTTTAAACCATGATTTAAGGACTTCAATAGCTCAGACATAGGTGAGGTTTTCTGTAGGAGTGGGTGGGTGAGATTCTGTGGCCTGCGCTGTGCAGGAGGTCGGACTAGATGATCAGAATGGTCCCTTCTGACCTTAGTATCTATGAAACTAGGGTTTTGTGAATTGTAGTTCCTTTAATTTTCTGGTAGCCTAAAAGTTAGGTGTTGTGACATGATGCCTAACTCCTTTTGAGCATTCAGGCCTTGGTCCTTACTAATGTAATTAGATCAGGTATTGGCAACCTTTGGCATGCGGCCCATCAGTGAAATCTGTTGGTGGGCCGGGGCAGTTTGTTTACCTGCAGCGTCTGCAGGTTCGGCTGATCACAGCTTCCACTGGCCGCGGTTCACTGTTCCAGACCAATGGGGACTGTGGGAAGTGGCGTGGGGCAAGGGATGTGCTGGCCGCCACTTCCTGCAGCCCCCATTGGCCTGGAACAGTGAACTGTGGCCAGTGGGAGCTGTGATCAGCTGAACCTGTGGATGCTGAAGGTAAACAAATCGGTCCGGGCCACCAGTGGATTTCCCTGACAGGCCCCGTGCCAAAGGTTCCCAATCCCTGAACTAGATAAATCTTACTGGTGTGTTTCAGGAAATATTGCTTTCAGGTCTGTCAGCATTTCCCTGGAACAAAAATAACAGTATCCTCTTGCTTCTTGGTATTGTAATGAGTGAGTGGCAGGTGGGGAGCATTTTCTTTTCTTCTGCTATGATCTTGATAGTTCCACAGCTCTCAATTTCTAGGCAGATATTCCAGGTACAACAAATCTCAACATATCCTTTATGGAGTCTGACATCTAGTTTTACTTGATTTCCATTTTCTTGTTTGATGTTTTCTGCCATTTCCAAGACAATATCCATCTAAATATATTTCCATTTTAAGGTTCGTACGTGCAAAACCTGTTAACTGAAGCCTTATCTGATTATCTTAGCTTTTTATTTTAGAATGTTAGGAACTTATCTCGGTAGAGCCAAAGCCAGCCAGTTGTGGGTCATACTGCGTTAAGTTTTTGCTAGCTTCCCTGGATTGTCCAACCGAAAATATTTAGTAAGCTTGAGACTAAACAGACCTCTTTTCTTCCAATCACCAAAGTGCTTCCCATGATTTTTATCTCTACCTAATTTTGGTCAGATATTTTCTATGGCAAAATTACATTAATGAGCTACCAGCCATTTTACATTACATTTGAAGATAAACTCATTGCCCTTCCACCAAATTTTGTGGACAGTTTAGAAATATTTCTCATCATGCATTTCATGCATATTTTCCCCCTCTGCTTGTCTCTTCAGTTCTCATATGTTGAATTCAATTGTCTGTTGTCTTCTATCATAATCTATAGTTTTATTTAATAAAACCATTCTTTTTATAATATCAATTGTGCATATGAAATAAAAAACTATAAATGAGAAAGATAACGTACATATGGTCAGAACAAGCAATAAGGTTAATAACAAAATATTTGTGATATTTGAGATAACAATTTCTTTATCCTACATAAAGATAAACCTATTTAAACTTAAAGGGTTAGATGTTGAGGGAGACATGGAAAATTATAACAGGTCAAAGTAGCAACAAGAAGGAAATCAGTGGGGGAATCTGATCAAAATTTAGATGTCTGTACACAAATGCAAAGAGTAAGAGGAATAAACAGGAAGAACTGGAACTATTAGTACATAAGCTAAATTAATAGTTTAATTGGCATCTCAGAAACTTGGTGGAATAAGTCTCATGTCTTGAATATTAATATGGAAAGGTATTACTTCTTCAGGAAGAACAGACAGGAAAAAAAGGGAGGAGGCGTTGCATTATATATAAAGGATTTATACACTTGTGCTGAGGTCCAGAAGGAGATGGGAGGCAGACCAGTTGAGAGTCTCTAGGTAAAGATTAAAAAATAGGGCTGATTAATGGTGGGGTCTATTATAGACCACCAAATCCGGAAGAGGATGTGAAGGAGGCATTTCTAAAACAAATAACAGAAATATCCAAAACACATGATCGGGTAATAATGGGGATTTTAACTACCCAGAGATCTGTTGGGAAAGTAATATGGCAAAACACAGAATCTCTAAAGTTCTTGGAATATATTGGGGACAAATTTGTTCCAGAAAATTGAGGAAGTAAGCAGAGTGACAGCCATTTCAGACTTAATTCTGACCAACAGGGAGGAATTGGTAGCAAATCTGAAGGCGAAAGGCAGTTTGGATGACAGTGATCATGAAATGATAGATTTCATGATTCTAGGGCCACGTCTTCACTACCCGCCGGATCGGCGGATAGTGATCGATCCATTGGGGATTGATTTATCGTGTCTACTGTAGACATGATAAATCGATCCCTGATCGCTCTGCTGTTGACTCCGGAACTCCACCAGAGCGAGAGGTGGAAGCGGAGTCGATGGGGGAGTGGCAGCCGTCAATCCCGCCCTGTGAGGATGCGAAGTAAGTGATTTTATCGACTTCAGTTACGCTATTCTCATTGCTGAAGTTGTGTATCTGAGATCGATTTTCCCCCCCCCCCCAGTGTAGACAAGGCCTAAGGAAAGGAAGGAGTGAAAGTAATATAATAAGAATAATGAACTTCAAAAAAAGCAGACTTTAACAAACTCAGACAACTGATAGAGAAGTTGCCATGGGAAGAAAATCTAAGGGAAAAAGTAGTTTGGGAGAGCTGGCAGTTCCTCAAGAAGACAATATTAAAGGAACAATTGCATACTATTCTGGTGCAAAGGAAAGATAGGAAGAATAGTAAGGGTCCAATATGACTCCAACAGGAGCTCTTTAAGAACATAAAGGCCATACTGAGTCAGATCAAAGGTCCATCCAGACCAGTATCCTGTCTACCGACAGTGGCCAATGCCAGGTGCCCCAGAGGGAGTGAAACTAATAGGTGATGATCTAGTGATCTCTCTCCTGCCATCCATCTCTACCCTCTGACAAACAGAGTATAGGAATACCATTCCTTACCCATCCTGGCTAATAGCCATTAATGGACTTAACTTCCATGAATTTATCCAGCTCTCTTTTAAATCCTGTTATAGTCCTAGTCTTCACAACCTCCTCAAGCAAGGAGTTCCACAGGTTGACTGTGTGCTGAGTGAAGAAGAACTTCCTTTTATTTGTTTTAATCCTGCTACCCATTAATTTCATTTGGTGGCCCTTAGTTCTTATATTATGGGAACAAGTAAATAACTTTTCCTTATTCATTTTCTCCACACCACTCATGATTTTATATACCTCTATTATATCCCCCCTTAGTCTCCTCTTTTACAAGCTGAAAAGTCCTAGCCTCTTTAATCTCTCCTCATATGGGACCCATTCCAAACCCCAATCATTTTAGTTGCCCTTTTCTGAACTTTTTCTAATGCCAGAATATATTTTTTGAGATGAGGGGATCACATCTGTAAGCAGTTTTCAAGATGTGGGCGTACCAAAGATTTATATAAGGGCAATAAAATATTCTCTGTCTTATTCTCTATCCTTTTTTAATGATTCCTAACATCCCAGTTGCCATTTTGACTGCTGCTGCACACTGCGTGGACGTCTTCAGAGAACTATCCATGATGACTCCAAGATCTTTCTCCTGAATATTTGTAGCTAAATTAGCCCCCATCATAATGCATGTATAGTTGGGGTTATTTTTTCCAATGTGCATTACTATACATTTATCCATATTAAACTTCATTTGCCATTTTGTTGCCCAATCACTTAGTTTTGTGAGATCTTTTTGAAGTTCTTCACAGTCTGCTTTGGTCTTAACTATCTTGAGCAGTTTAGTATTATCTGCAAACTTTTCCACCTTGCTGTTTACCCCTTTCTCCAGATCATTTATGAATAAGTCGAATATGGTTAATCCTAGGACTGACCTTTGGGGAACACCACTAGTTACCTCTCTCCTTTCTGAAAATTTACCATTTATTCCTACCCTTCATTCCCTGTCTTTTAACCAGTTTTCAGTCCATGAAAGGATCTTCCCTCATATCTCATGACAACTTAATTTACGTAAGAGCCTTTGGTGAGGGACCTTGTCAAAGGCTTTCAGGAAATCTAAGTACACTATGTCCACTGGATGCCCCTTGTCCACATGTTTGTTTGATCCCCTCAAAGAACTCTAATAGATTAGTAAGTCATGATCTCCTTTTACAGAAACCATGTTGATTTTTACGCATCAATTTATGTTCTTCTATGTGGCTGACAATTTTATTCTTTACTATTGTTTCAACTAATTTGCCCAGTACTGACATTAGACTTATTGGTCTGTAATTGCCAGGATCACCTCTAGAGCCCTTCTTAAATATTGGTGTTAAATTAGCTATCTTCCAGTCATTGGGTACAGTAGCTGATTTAAAGAACCGGTTACTAACCATAGTTAATAGTTCCGCAATTTCACATTTGAGTTCTTTCAGAACTCTTGGGTGAATGCCATCTGGTCCCGGTGACTTGTTACTGTTAAGTTTCTCAATTAATTCAAAAACCTCCGATAGCTGCACTTCAATTCCTCAGATTTGTCACCTACAAAAGACAGATCAGGTTTGGGAATCTCCCTAACATCCTCAGCCGTGAAGACTGAAGCAAATAATTCATTTAGTTTCTCTGCAATGAATTTATCATCTTTAAGTGCTCCTTTTGTATCTTGATCATCCAGGGGCCCCACTGGTTGTTTAGCAGGCTTCCTGCTTCTGATGTACTTAAAAAACATTTTGTTATTACCTTTTGAGTTTTTGGCTAGCTGTTCTTCAAAGTCCTTTTTGGCTTTTCTTATTACATTTTTATATTTAATTTGGTAGTGTTTATGCTCCTTTCTATTTACATCACTAGGACTTGACTTCTACTTTTTAAACTATGCCTTTTTATCTCTCACAGCTTCTTTTACGTGGTTGTTAAGCCACGGTGGCTCTTTTTTAGTCCTTTTACTGTTTCAGGGATTTCACTCTAGTCACTGTACCTTTTAATTTCTGTTTAACTAACCTCCTCATTTTTGCATAGTTCCCCTTTCTGAAATTGTATGCCACAGTGTTGGGCTGTTGAGGTGTTCTTCCCACCACAGGAATGTTAAATATTATTATATTATAGTCACTATTTCCAAGCGGTCCTGTTGTAGTTACGTCTTGGACCAGATCTTGTGCTCCACTCAGGACTAGATCGAGAGTTGCCTATCCCCTTGTGGGTTCCTGTACCAGCTGCTCCAAGAAGCAGTCATTTAAAGTATTGAGAAATTTTGTCTCTGCATTTCGTCCTGAGGTGACATGTACCCAGTCAATATGGGATAATTGAAATCCCCCACTATTATTGAGTTTTTATTTTGATAGCCTCTCTAATCTCCCTGAGCATTTCATTGTCACTATCACTGTCCTGGTCAGGTGGTTGATAATAGATCCCTACTGTTATATTCTTATTAGAGCATGGAATTACTATACATAGTGATGCTATGGAACATGTGGATTCATTTAAGATTTTTATTTCATTTGATTCTACATTTTCTTTCACATATAGAGCCACTCCCACCTCCCCCGCATGACCTTTTCTGTCCTTCCGATATATTTTGTACCCCAGAATGATTGCGTACCATTAATTGTCCTCACTCCACCAGGTTTCTGTGATGCCTATTATATCAATATCCTCCTTTAACACAAGGCACTCTAGTTCACCCATCTTATTATTTAGAGTTCTAGCATTTGTGTACAAACACTTTAAAAACTTGTCACTGTTTATTCGTCTGCCCTTTTCTGATGTATCAGATTCTTTATGTGAATGTTTCTTGTCTGATCTGGCCCATACTTTGTCCTCTTCCATCCTCTCCTCCTGACTAAAACCTAGAGAATCTCTATCAATAGACTCTCCTCTAAGAAAAGTCTCTGTCTGATCCACATGCGCCTCTGCAGCAATCGGCTTTCTCCCATCTCTTAGTTTAAAAACTGCTCTGCAACCTTTTTAATGTTAAGTGCCAGCAGCCTGGATCCACTTTGGTTTAGGTGGAGCCCATTCTTCCTGTATAGGCTCCCCCTATTGCAAAAGTTTCCCCAGTTCCTAATAAATCTAAACCCCTCCTCTCTACACCATCGTCTCATCCACGCATTGAGACTCTGAAGCTCTTCCTGCCTACCTGGCCCTGCGTGTGGAACTGGAAGCATTTCTGAGAATGCCACCATAGAGGTCCTGGATTTCAGTCTCTTCCCTAGCAGCTTAAATTTGGCCTCCAAGATGTCTCTCCTGAAAATCAAAAAGGAATTCCACAAAAGTGGAACATGGTCTAATTCCTAAGGAATAGTATAAAAGAACAGTATAGGTATGTAGGGACAAAATCAGGAAGGCTAAAGCACAGAATGAGTTACCCCAGCAGGAGACATAAAAGGCAATAAAAAGAGGTTCTTTAAATACATTAGGAACAAGACAAAGATGAAAAGTGTAAGTCCTCCACTTAGTGGGGAAGGAGACCTACTAACTGATGACTGAGGTGCTTGAAGCATATTTTGCTTCAGAATACTGAGGTGCTTAATGCATATTTTGCACCAAGCTTCACTAAAAAGCTTAATGATTACCAAATATTCAACACAATTAATACTGACAATCAGGGGGAAGAAATGCAAGCCAAAATAGAGAGAGAACAGGTTAAAGAATATTTAGATAAGTTAGATGTATTCAAGTTAGCAGAGCCTGATGAAATTCATCCTAAGGTACTTAAGAAACTAGCTGAAGCAATCTCAGAGCTATTAGCAATTATCTTTGAGAACTCCTGGAGGATAGGAGAGGTCCCAGAAGACTGGAGATGGGCAAACATAGTACCTGTCTTTAAAAAGGGGAACAAGGAAGACTAGGGAAATTATAAATCAGTTAGTCTAACTTCTAGACATGGAAAGCTACTGGAGAAAATTATTAAACAATCAGTTTGTAAGGCCCTGGGGGACAATATGGTTATAAGGAATAGTCAGCATGGATTTGTCAAGAAGAAATCATGCCAAACAAACTTATTTCCTTCTTTGATAGGATTACTGACCTAGTGGATGGGGGGAAGATGTAGAAGTAATATACCTTGATTTTAGTAAGGCTTTTGACATAGTTCCAAATGACATTCTTATAAGTAAAGTAGAGAAATGCGTCTAGAAGATGAAATTACTATAAGGTGGATGCATGACTGGTTGAAAGACCATATTCAAAAAGTAGCTATCAATGGTTTTCTATCAAATTGGGAGGGAATATATAGTGTCCAGCAGGGGTTAGTCTTGGGTTTGATATTAGTCAATATTTTCATTAATGACTTGAATAATGGAGAAGAGAGTAGGTGTATAAAATTTTCAGATGACACCAAGCTGGGAGGGGTTGCAAGCACCGTGGAGGACAGGTTTAAAATTCAAAATGACCTTGATAAATTGGAGAACTGGTCAGACATCAACAAGATGAAATTCAATAAAGACAAGTGCAAAGTACTTCACTTAGGAAGGAAAAATCAAAAGCACAACTACAAAATGGGGAATAACTGTCTAAGTGGTAGTGCTGCTGAAAGGATCTGGGGGTTATAGTGGACCATGAACTGAATGAGTCATCATTGTCATGCATCTTTGCTGCATTTATATGATTCTGGGGTGTATTAACAATAGTATTGTACGTAAGATATGGGAGGTAACTGTCCTGCTCTACTTGGCACTGTTAAGGCTCCAGCTGGAGTACTGTGTCCAAATTTGGGCACCACAATTTAGGAAGTCTGTGGACAAATTGGAGAGATTCCAGCAGAAAGCAACAAAAATTATAAAAGGTTTAGAAAACCAGACCTATGAGGAACCGTTAAAAAAACTGGGTATGTTTAGTCTTGAGAAAAGAAGACTGAAGGGCAACCTGATAACAGTCTTCCAATATGTTATGGGCTATTACAAAGAGGATGGTGATCAATTGTTTTCTCCATGTCCACAGAAGGTAGGATAAGAAGTAGGCTTAATCTTCAGCAAAGTAGATTTAAGATAGGTATCAGGAAAAACTTTCAAATTGTAAGGGTGGTTAAGTACTAGTACATGCTTCCAAGGGACATCATGGAGTCCCCATCATTGGAAGCACTTAAAAACAAGTTGGACAAACATCTGTCAGAGATGGTGCATGTTTACTTGGTCCTGCCACAGCACAGAGGGCTGGACTTGATGATTTCTCGAGGTCCCTTCCAGCCCTACATTTCTATGATTTTATGATAGTGTGGTGTGTACATATATAATTCCTCTTTTCATGCTGCCTGGGATTCACAATAAACGTTATTTATCTTAAATTCTCCTTATTCCCCCACACACACTTTCATAGTATCTTAATCACCATATCAACAAAGGAATTACTGTAACTACACTGTGCTAGGCTTTGATCCCCTCCAACATATGATAATCACTATATTCATGAGATTTTCTTTGTATCACAGTGAAATTTGGCCATTAGATATTATTATGCTAGTGGGACTGAAGGGATTAATTCCAGTATGATGCACATTTGCTGCCTACATAACATCTAAGGCCAGCGGCAATAAATAATTTACAGGATTTTTTAACTGTGCATATGCTGCAGGACCAAAGCCAAATTCTTACTTTAGATTTACTGTAAGTACGATAAAAGTAATGACTTTAATCAGGGCATTGTTAATTATAATTCTACTAATAAGGCCCAGTCCTGCAAGCTTTTCTCTGAAAAATCCTCCGTTGATATTCACAATGCAAATGAAGCCAAAGAATACTGGAAATGATTCATGTTCTTGAAGTGAGATATAAAATACTTGCAGTTGTACGGATGTAATTTGTAAAGTCATGTTGAAGTTGAAGGGGGAAGAGATCACAACAGACTGCAAATGCCGGTCACGATTGACCCTGGTCATATTCTAAATAAAAAGAGCTTTCAGTCATGCTAGGTAGTGGTTTCTATTGCTTCACCAACAGATTTAACCAACATTCTAGATTTCAGAGTGATCAGGATTATTGTGCTGGTTGTGTTGCTCTGTTGTGTTGAATTGAATCTGGGGGGGGGGTTGTGCTGGGAGACTTGTATTGATTTGTGTGGGTGGCAATTGGGGCATGTCTTGCAGCAATAAGGGGCTCTGTGAGCATGGAATTATTGTGTATGCTGGTGGTGTTATGTGGTGGCTGGGTTTGGGTATGTATCTGGGGGGTGTTGTGTGCTGTTATGATATAGTAGAGGAGCAACACTACACCTTCTGTTATTGTGTGTGCTGGTTGTGTTGTCTGTGGGTTGTGTTGCACTGGGAGACTTGTATGGATTAGTGCAGTTTGCGAATGAGTGGTGTGTACTGCTATGAGTGGCTATGTGTGTTTGGGGTTATTGTGTATGCTAGTTGTGTTGCGTGGCTGGTTGTGTTTGTTTATGTTGGGGGTTGTCTTGGGAGATTTGTGGAGGTGGCAGTTGGGCACATGGTTGTAGCACAGAGGTGGGCAAACTATGGCCCGCAGGCCACGTCCGGCCCATGGGACCATCCTGCCCGGCCCCTGAACTCCTGGCCTGGGAGGCTCACCCCAGCCCCTCCCACACTGTTCCCCCTCCCACGCAGCTCCTGCTGCTCTGAGTGACATGGTAAGGGGGCAGTGGGGGGGTTGTTAGGGGGTTCTGGGGGGAAGTGAGGGGACAGGGAGTAGGGGGCGATTAGGGGTGGGGGGGTCCTGGGGGGCAGTCAGGGGACAGGGAGCAGGGGGCAGTTGGATGGGGCAGAAGTACCAGGGTGGTCGGGGTCGGGGAACGGGGGAGTTGGATAGGGTGTGGGAGTCCTGGGGGGGCCTGTCAGGGGTTGGAGCTGTGGATGGGGTAGGGGCAGTCAGGGGACAGGGAGCATGGTGGGTTGGATGGGGGTGAAGTCCCAGGGGGGTGGGGGGTCCCAGGAGGGGGCAGTCAGGGGACAAAGAGCAGGGGGTTTTGTGTGGGTCAGGGGTTCTGAGGGAGACATCAGGGGGCAGGAAGTGGGAGGGGCTGTATAGGGGGCGGGGCCCAGGCTGTTTGGGGGGGCACAGCCTTCCCTACCCAGCCCTTCATACAGTTTTGCACCCCGATGTGGCCCTCCAGCCAAAATGTTTGCCCACCCCTGTTGTAGCAGTTGGGCCAAGTAATCCACTATCGGTGCAGTCTCCCTCATACAACCAACAGAACTGTTGCATGGAAATTAGCTGTAAAGTAAGTGACGATTGGTTGAGTTACTTCTGATATCACAATGGTCTAGGATTCTTGGTATGGCATAAATACAAGCCTTAGTGTTGTTGTACACCACATACAGGTGTAATTTGTAAAGTCAAAATGACTGAGAACCTCAAATTTGGATGTTAATACCCTGTGAAACCCAGTGATGATTAAACATGGTAAAATTCTGAACAAAAATAGCTCTTGACTGGGCTTGAAGGTGTTTTCATAACTTCACACTGACTCCACAGACATTCTAGGCTTCAGAATGACACACAGACAGAGTGAATTTTCTGGATTCTTTTTATATAGATTACCTTAAACATAAATCTGAAAAGAATGTGGTCAGGGTATAATTCTGTCATGCCTGGTATATTTTGTAGACCAGTGAGTGTTATTAATGCTATTCTTTCTCTACTTACCTGTTTTGATTCCCTATTGGAACTCCTCCCCATTCCCTTCATCAGTTATGCTTTCATACTCTGCTTCTCCTACAGTACTCTTTGAGCTCTCTTTTACACCCTTAATTCATTTAGGACCTGCTCCAAACCCATGGAACTTTGGATCAAATTTTAAATCTTTCTAGAAGACTCACTGCTTCTGTGATACCTACAAGAAACTTCCAAATTAATCTACTTACACTGGATGTAATCCTGGCTCCATTGCAGTCAATGGGAGTTTTACCATTGACTTCAGTGGGTTAAGGGTTTTACACAGGTGTATCTCTTATTTACAAAGTTGTGTAATTCTAAATGTTGTGGAATTGCAGCAATTCACAAGTGCATAGTTCCAGAGGTCACTTTAATACTTTTAGGGACCAGAATAGATATGGGCAAAGAGATTCAAAACTAATGATAAGGAATCTCCAAATAATGATATTTTTCTATTTCAGATGAGTAGTGAATCCAGAGAAATGCTGGTCATGCTATCTGCTTTATTATCAACATTACCAGTTACAAAAATTCTATATTAGAGGGCCTGATTCAAATAACTCACTAAAGAATAAAAATTGGAGAATTACACATGCAAAGGATTTGTCTCAGCTGTATATGAAAAACACTATGATTTCTACACTACTCCAATATTGAGTAGATTCTTATTTGGAAATGTTATCTGGAAGGAAATGTGTATAATAAGGAAAAGTCTGAAGCATTATATAGATATATATATTTAAATATTATATTTGTACAGTTTTGTTTCACCAAAAATCTAGGATAATATACGGGATTTTTTAAAGGTATTTTTGATTTGTTAAGAGTGGACAACCAGAAGCATCTTTTGACCATTTCCTGTGGTTCTGTAAAATCTTTTGTAATGAAAGAGGAGAAAACTAGTTTTTTAATGCTAAGCTATGCAACATTGTGCAAAAAGTATATCATTCTCAATCTTGTAACAAATTTTACTGTTCTTAATGTTACATGAGAAAAAATGCATACTGATGGAATGGAAGAAACTGGATGAAACAAGTCAAAGAACCTGATGTTATAGCAAAAACTAATACATAAACGTAGATGCTGGTCTCACCTAGTTTCACCATTTCTGATGGTGAAAATTTAGAGTAACTTCTTTAAAGTTAGTATAATTACTCACAGTTCATTACAGTTTAACTGGTGGAGGAATCAGTCACAATTTCAGGACACAGATTTGTTTAAAGAGAAAATGGGCAAGGGAGGTACATTTTCAAAGCACAAATGGCAGTTGGATTCCTATTTCTCATTGACTTTCCTATTTCTCATTGACATTTAGGCCTTTGAAAATCTACCCTATGACCTGTTAATTTCTTTACTCAAAACATATAACTGCATCTTCTCTATATTGGTTTAACAATGACTACTGTATAAATGCATTAATGAAAAACAACCTGCTCTGACAACTGAATAATTTGTTAAATTATTATTGTACTCTTCTAAATATGCTAATTGGATAAATATATTTTCTACCTTAGAAAAAATAAACTTCATATGTAAGTTTAACACTTGATAAAAAGAATGAACTTTTAGACTCCACGTAGAAATGGTATTCTGTTTTGAATCCAGAAGCCAGCAATATAAAACTATATATGAATTAACCACAGGAATTCTGAACAAGGGATACTTGATTAAATGATGCATGTAGCAATACACCAATAACATGTAGAAGTAGAATAGTAAAAGCACACAATAAAAAGCAAGCTGATGTTGCAAACTTGGCAGGAAAAGCTCTACGGACCATTCAGTTTTCAGACAATTTCAGCTTAGTGTTGGTTAATCAAAAGAAAATTAAGAGAAGCAGCTGCTAGAAAGAATATTATAGTTTTGGTACTGCTATGGTGTACCTCAATCCACTAAAAAGTTAGTCTGTCTTGCCAGAGTTAATGCCAGAAATGGCAGCAGGCCTCTAGTGACACTAATGAGGCTGTACAAAAAGCCAGCTAAGAGCACTGATGCTGATGTGGAGGGAGTGCTGTGTTTTCACAGGGAAGGTGAGGCGTGATGACTCCACAGCACCGCATTTCTGCTCCTTGGTCCTATACAGATGCCTTTTCACTGGTGCTTCATGTGGAAGAGACTAAAATTTCTGAGAGTGGTGAGGGCAGGATAGGGTTAATCAGAAAAGATTCCACTCTCTTTGGCAACATTGCATACTCTGTGCCTGAATTTTTTAGCACAAGGTGATACAATAGGGAGCCATATTGTCAGAGGAAAGAGGCCCATCACGCAGAGTATCCCTTAAGACAATCTCAGGCAAGAGGCTAAAGATGTCATGTCTATAGGTAACCCTTTCACATTCAGATATGGGCCCTCCCATCCTGGACTGAGGCATAATACTGGGGGGATGTGATGAAGCATGTGATGTACTTATTCAGTGGACAGTTGATCTCTGACTTCAAGCAGCAAGTGTGTCATAAGTACCTATATAGAACAGAGGACCTTTCTCACATGCTAAAATTCACTTCTTGTACAACTAAGATGCCATTTTAATCTATATATGCTTCAGTGATTAACAAAAGTAGCTTTTTTAAAAACAAAACTATATTGAGCTATATAAAGAAGAAATAGAAAAAAGAATACGTTTGGACAATTAGGAAGTGAGAAAGGTCTTATAAAAATAGCAATTGATAAAGAGCAGGTAAGGGAATACTTGGAATATGTAAACCTGAAGAAGAAGAAAAGGAATACTTGTGGCACCTTAGAGACTAAAAAATTTGTTAGTCTCTAAGGTGCCACAAGTACTCCTTTTCTTTTTGCAAATACAGACTAACACAGCTGCTACTCTGAAACCTAAAGAAGAAGGTGTCTCAAGGCATTAAAAGAAACAAATGGATTTACTGAATTCATAACAATTTTGTTAGAGTCACAAAAACCAGGATTGGTACTTGAATACAGGGGGAAGCAAATGCAGGTATGGTATCCAAAGAAAGATACCTGCACCCTTGGGTCCATCTGAGCTCTGCCCAGGACATGACCTGAGTGGGAGGAGGAGGTAAAACACCACATTTACCCCTTCTTGATCTTGGGGCTGGCTGGGGGTTCCAGTTTGCTCTAATTTATGCTTGATTACAGTGGCCCTTAAGGGGCTGTTATGACAGCTGGAAATCACCATAGCAGAGCAATGCTCTGGCCATCCTCCTTGTTTCTCCAGGCTCCCTGACATGCTCCCGATCCATGGAACTGGTTATGCTACTGGAGGATTTCCCCACATAGGGAGAGTCCTCAGATGATGATTTAAACCAGTGTTAAGTCTGCTTGTGCTGTTGGGATTGAGGATCTTTCCCCACACATATCATTTCTATCCTTACTGAAATATGGTATGAAGAGATTAAAAAATCACCATCTGTAGAGCATAATGGAACCATGAACCACAACAGCATTAAATTACAAAGAATAAACATAACTGGACAATGTGGATGGAGTCAGGCGATTGAAAGAATTAGAAAATGAGGGTCGTAGAAGAACTGGGCAACTTTTTTGTAAAGCTACTTTAGGAAACACTCCTGCATTGGCATGGCAGAGAGCTGACTATAGTCCCCTTCCTCACCTAACTTGTCTGGAAAACTCTTATACTTTCTTGGATTCTGATTCTTTACATTGGTTTTGAAGTCACCAAGCAAAGTAAATTCAGACTTCGTTCACTGAGTTAGCAATATCAGAAACAGACCAGGAACAAAAGGTCATTTAGGTCCCGGACATAGCAGTCAGCAACAGGGTTACTTTTTCTCTTGGTATGTTTTGATATTTATCTTCAGATACTGATCATATCTCATTGTATGTTTTGATATTTGTCTTTGGCTACTAGCCAAACTTTTTACTTAAATGAAAGCATAGTGCTAAAATTAAAGCGACCAATATGCTTAAATCTTCAGGTAGCACAAAGCATTTCTCTAAACTATCAAGGAAAGAAACTACAATAGAGCCATAATAAACAAAAAGAAAAGGAGTACTTGTGGCACCTTAGAGAGTAACAAATTTATTTGAGCATAAGCTTTCGTGAGCTATAGCTCACTTCATCAGATGTGGATGAAGTGAGCTGTAGCTCATGAAAGCTTATGCTCAAATTAATTTGTTACTCTCTAAGGTGCCAGAAGTACTCCTTTTCTTTTTGCGGATACAGACTAACATGGCTGCTACTCCAAAACCCATAATAAACAGTTACTATTATTATTTTATTGTTTATTGTTGAGCATTTATATAATGCTTAAATGGAAAAATCACATCACAACACAAGGCTGAGGTTGTGAAGCCTCCATCCATCAATCAATCATTTGATTCCTATGGTGATGAGTGGTTGTTCAGGAAATAAAGTGAAAGCCCAACTCAAATGCTTCCTTATTTAGTGACAGACTACAATACTGACACACATGCCAAATAGCACCTTATTCATAAGCAGCCACATTGAAATCAATAAGGCTGCATAAAGGGAATAAAGGGCTATTCATTGTGATTATGGGTATCAAAATATGGCTAGGTGAGCAGGTAAATTTAATGTCTGCCTTAGTTACATGCATTTCTTTATTCCGTGGGCTTGGTTCACTTGCTGGGGCCAGTATAAAGTATGGTCTGGTCTAGAGATGGTCAACATTATCCTTCTCCTTTTTCCCCCTTCCAAAAAACTACTAAGGGTAGTTTTTTTGAATAAGAGTTTTCATGTGAAATTACTCTCTCTCTCTCTCTCTCTCAAAATATTTGACATGAAAGTAATTGGCATTTTTCATCCTCTTCTAATCTGGGCCATCAGAGACGGTAAGTCTAACTGGAAAGGGCTTGTGCATTGCAATATGCATATGTCCTCCACTCTAGTCGGGGACCCAGAGCCAGCTTCCACAGGAACTGCAGTGGGTGAGAGCAGACTGGGAGGGCTTGGGGCATACCCAGGAAGTGATGCCTCTTCTGTGTGGATGCATAGAACAGAGTGCTCTAACCAGGGTGTATCTCGCTTCATGATAAAAGGATTAATATTTTTTTCCAAGCTGTGCATACAGGGGCTTCAGTCACTACAGCAGTACAGATGTTGTAGCAGTGCCAATAGAATGGTTTTGTGATCCACACCTACCTGCCAGGTTGGGCGGAAGAATTCCTGTGCCACAACTCCTCTTAGATTGCCTGTGCAAAGTCTGCTTGTTTAAGTTATGCCTTAGGTAGAAAATGGGTAGCATTTGTCCATTAGTTATTCAAATTGTTGTCTTTTCTAACGACCTAGGCCTTGTATTAAATTGCAGTCGTGTAACTGGAAATATAGCAAACAGTTTCCCATTATTTAAAATATTGATTTCCATTAGTGAGCATATATTTCTATTGAACAGAAATTTCCACTGGCGAACATTTATTTATATAAACTAAAGGAGTACTGGTGGCACCTTAGAGACTAACAAATTTATTAGAGCATAAGCTTTCGTGAGCTACAGCTCACTTCATCGGATGCATTTGGTGGAAAAAACAGAGGAGAGATTTATATACACACACACAGAGAACATGAAACAATGGGTTTATCATACACACTGTAAGGAGAGTGATCACTTAAGATAAGCCATCACCAGCAGCAGGGGGGGGAAAGGAGGAAAACCTTTTGATGGTGACAAGCAAGGTAGGCTAATTCCAGCAGTTAACAAGAATATCAGAGGAACAGTGGGGGGTGAGGTGGGAGGGAGAAATACCATGGGGAAATAGTTTTACTTTGTGTAATGACTCATCCATTCCCAGTCTCTATTCAAGCCTAAGTTAATTGTATCCAGTTTGCAAATTAATTCCAATTCAGCAGTCTCTCGTTGGAGTCTGTTTTTGAAGCTTTTTTGTTGAAGTATAGCCACTCTAAGATCTGTGATCGAGTGACCAGAGAGATTGAAGTGTTCTCCAACTGGTTTTTGAATGTTATAATTCTTGACGTCTGATTTGTGTCCATTCATTCTTTTACGTAGAGACTGTCCAGTTTGGCCAATGTACATGGCAGAGGGGCATTGCTGGCACATGATGGCATATATCACATTGGTAGATGCGCAGGTGAACGAGCCTCTGATAGTGTGGCTGATGTGATTAGGCCCTATGATGGTATCCCCTGAATAGATATGTGGACAGAGTTGGCAACGGGCTTTGTTGCAAGGATAGGTTCCTGGGTTAGTGGTTCTGTTGTGTGGTGTGTGGTTGCTGGTGAGTATTTGCTTCAGATTGGGGGGCTGTCTGTAAGCAAGGACTGGTCTGTCTCCCAAGATCTGTGAGAGTGATGGCTCGTCCTTCAGGATAGGTTGTAGATCCTTGATGATGCGTTGGAGAGGTTTTAGTTGGGGGCTGAAGGTGATGGCTAGTGGCGTTCTGTTGTTTTCTTCGTTGGGCCTGTCCTGTAGTAGGTGACTTCTGGGTACTCTTCTGGCTCTGTCAATCTGTTTCTTCACTTCAGCAGGTGGGTATTGTAGTTGTAGGAATGCATGATAGAGATCTTGTAGGTGTTTGTCTCTGTCTGAGGGGTTGGAGCAAATGCGGTTATATCGTAGCACTTGGCTGTAGACAATGGATCGAGTGGTATGATCTGGATGAAAGCTAGAGTCATGTAGGTAGGAATAGCGGTCAGTAGGTTTCCGATATAGGGTGGTGTTTATGTGACCATCGCTTATTAGCACCGTAGTGTCCAGGAAGTGGATCTCTTGTGTGGACTGGTCCAGGCTGAGGTTGATGGTGGGATGGAAATTGTTGAAATCATGGTGGAATTCCTCAAGAGCTTCTTTTCCATGGGTCCAGATGATGAAGATGTCATCAATGTAGCGCAAGTAGAGTAGGGGCATTAGGGGACGAGAGCTGAGGAAGTGTTGTTCTAAGTCAGCCATAAAAATGTTGGCATACTGTGGGGCCATGCGGGTACCCATCGCAGTGCCGCTGACTTGAAGGTATACATTGTCACCAAATGTGAAATAGTTATGGGTCAGGACAAAGTCACAAAGTTCAGCCACCAGGTTAGCCGTGACAGTATCGGGGATACTGTTCCTGACGGCTCGTAGTCCATCTTTGTGTGGAATGTTGGTGTAGAGGGCTTCTACATCCATAGTGGCTAGGATGGTGTTTTTAGGAAGATCACCAATGGACTGTAGTTTCCTCAGGAAATCGGTGGTGTCTCGAAGATAGCTGGGAGTCTATGTAGAAATCCAGGCTGCTGTTTCGACCTTCAGGAGGAGTCCACCCAGAATCCTTCTTTTTGTAGTGTTGGCAGGAAGGTCTCTGTGGGTTAATATGTTGGTCAGAGGTGTGTTGGAAATATTCCTTGAGTCTGAGACGTCGAAAATAGGATTCTAGGTCACCACAGAACTGTATCATGTTCGTGGATTCTGGATTCTGGATGGACTCCTCCTGAAGGTCGAAACAGCAGCCTGGATTTCTACATAGACTGCTTCCGCCGACGTGCACGAGCTGAAATTGTGGAAAAGCAGCATCGCTTACCCCATAACCTCAGCCATGCAGAACACAGTGCCATCCACAGCCTCAGAAACAACTCTGACATCATAATCAAAAAGGCTGACAAAGGAGGTGCTGTCGTCATCATGAATAGGTCGGAGTATGAACAAGAGGCTACTAGGCAGCTCTCCAACACCACTTTCTACAAGCCATTACCCTCTGATCCCACTGAGAGTTACCAAAAGAAACTACAGCATTTGCTCAAGAAACTCCCTGAAAAAGCACAAGAACAAATCCGCACAGACACACCCCTGGAGCCCCGACCTGGGGTATTCTATCTGCTACCCAAGATCCATAAACCTGGAAATCCTGGACGCCCCATCATCTCAGGCATTGGCACCCTGTCAGCAGGATTGTCTGGCTATGTAGACTCCCTCCTCAGGCCCTTCGTTACCAGGACTCCCAGCTATCTTCATGACACCACCGATTTCCTGAGGAAACTACAGTCCATTGGTGATCTTCCTAAAAACACCATCCTAGCCACTATGGATGTAGAAGCCCTCTACACCAACATTCCACACAAAGATGGACTACGAGCCGTCAGGAACAGTATCCCCGATACTGTCACGGCTAACCTG
Source organism: Dermochelys coriacea (assembly GCF_009764565.3). Classification (NCBI taxonomy): domain Eukaryota; kingdom Metazoa; phylum Chordata; order Testudines; family Dermochelyidae; genus Dermochelys; species Dermochelys coriacea. Next base: position 301,091,941 of record NC_050068.2, read on the forward strand.
GTGGCTGAACTTTGTGACTTTGTCCTGACCCATAACTATTTCACATTTGGTGACAATGTATACCTTCAAATCAGCGGCACTGCGATGGGTACCCGCATGGCCCCACAGTATGCCAACATTTTTATGGCTGACTTAGAACAACGCTTCCTCAGCTCTCGTCCCCTAATGCCCCTACTCTACTTGCGCTACATTGATGACATCTTCATCATCTGGACCCATGGAAAAGAAGCTCTTGAGGAATTCCACCATGATTTCAACAATTTCCATCCCACCATCAACCTCAGCCTGGACCAGTCCACACAAGAGATCCACTTCCTGGACACTACAGTGCTAATAAGCGATGGTCACATAAACACCACCCTATATCGGAAACCTACTGACCGCTATTCCTACCTACATGCCTCTAGCTTTCATCCAGATCATACCACTCGATCCATTGTCTACAGCCAAGCGCTACGATATAACCGCATTTGCTCCAACCCCTCAGACAGAGACAAACACCTACAAGATCTCTATCATGCATTCCTACAACTACAATACCCACCTGCTGAAGTGAAGAAACAGATTGACAGAGCCAGAAGAGTACCCAGAAGTCACCTACTACAGGACAGGCCCAACGAAGAAAACAACAGAACGCCACTAGCCATCACCTTCAGCCCCCAACTAAAACCTCTCCAACGCATCATCAAGGATCTACAACCTATCCTGAAGGACGAGCCATCACTCTCACAGATCTTGGGAGACAGACCAGTCCTTGCTTACAGACAGCCCCCCAATCTGAAGCAAATACTCACCAGCAACCACACACCACACAACAGAACCACTAACCCAGGAACCTATCCTTGCAACAAAGCCCGTTGCCAACTCTGTCCACATATCTATTCAGGTGGCCTAATCACATCAGCCACACTATCAGAGGCTCGTTCATCTGCGCATCTACCAATGTGATATATGCCATCATGTGCCAGCAATGCCCCTCTGCCATGTACATTGGCCAAACTGGACAGTCTCTACGTAAAAGAATGAATGGACACAAATCAGACGTCAAGAATTATAACATTCAAAAACCAGTTGGAGAACACTTCAATCTCTCTGGTCACTCGATCACAGATCTTAGAGTGGCTATACTTCAACAAAAAAGCTTCAAAAACAGACTCCAACGAGAGACTGCTGAATTGGAATTAATTTGCAAACTGGATACAATTAACTTAGGCTTGAATAGAGACTGGGAATGGATGAGTCATTACACAAAGTAAAACTATTTCCCCATGGTATTTCTCCCTCCCACCCCACCCCCCACTGTTCCTCTGATATTCTTGTTAACTGCTGGAATTAGCCTACCTTGCTTGTCACCATCAAAAGGTTTTCCTCCTTTCCCCCCCCTGCTGCTGGTGATGGCTTATCTTAAGTGATCACTCTCCTTACAGTGTGTATGATAAACCCATTGTTTCATGTTCTCTGTGTGTGTGTATATAAATCTCTCCTCTGTTTTTTCCACCAAATGCATCCGATGAAGTGAGCTGTAGCTCACGAAAGCTTATGCTCTAATAAATTTGTTAGTCTCTAAGGTGCCACCAGTACTCCTTTTCTTTTTGCGAATACAGACTAACACGGCTGCTACTCTGAAACTTATATAAACTAGAAATAGAACAGGCTGCATTTTTTCAATATGCTTTCATTGTACCAATTTCTGCCTGTTTAAATTCTAAAAAAATATATAAATTATCTCACACCTGGGCTTTAATGGAAAATAATACATGGTTTTTACATGCAAAGGGTTTAAAAATGGCAGTGTGTCCTCCCACTATGCAATATTTGAAAAATGATGGAAAAGTAATGACTTCACTGCCTTTTAATAGCACCTAGTTATTAAGTCTGGAGGGAGAGCATCTACATAAAAACAATAGTAAAGGGATCATGTATTTTCTTTGCCACGACATTTTGGTTAAAAATGTACCTCAGAGAAATCTAGAAGCAATGCTAATTTCATTACAGACCCAGAAAATATTCAATTAATGATGCCAAATTTTATTTAAAGTAAATTTAAATAAAATTTGAATCTGAACTACTAGATATTTTTCTAAGTCAGGTCACACAGGATCACAGGTCACAGAGGATGGCCATCAAAATTGCTAGTGGAGTTAGTGTATACTTCATAATGTATAAAGACATTTTAACATGTTTTCAAACACAAAGACATAAGTAATTTCAAGGAGAGTGAAGGAGAGAGAGAAAGGTGCTTTTATAATGAAAATGAAACAGTTTATCAACATCTTTGGACTAACTTCAAAGCTGCTTGAAACACTTAGTCAATGAATATGTAAATTTAAGAAAAAATTATGAATCCTTTTAAAGCATGAGCTTTCATGGAATCACAAAATACTCTATCATTATCTCTATTCCCTTTCTTTGCAAGAACTAACCCAAGTCTTTGTCAGTTATTTCACCTCCTCAGTGATAATCTTTCAGAGACGTGTGACAAGCCTTTAAGAATATTTCCGTTTTATCCCCCTTTCTTTTCTACCTTTTTTCTTTTTCTCTTCCCTCCACACCATCCCCTTTTCCTTTCAGTGCAGTACATATCAGTGATTTGAGAGGATTATTTTGATGTACAAATTTTGGGATGAATACATATCATTTGACTTCTGTTGTAATTAGTATATTAAAGTAATACAGCACAGCAGGAGGTTTGTTATCATGCTATAATCATATCCCTAGGGTATTGTGAGGCAAAAGGCACAGCTGTTACCAAATAAATAAATAAAAACACAAAAGCAACAACCTTAATGCTGTGCACTTATATGAAGACTGTATTGTGAGAGAAAGCAGGAAAATGAATGTTTTGTTTTGTTTTCTTTGAGATGATAAACATGGTTATTTAGAATGTGTTGATCAGCATCCTTGGATGAACTATGGGATTTGCATACATTTAATCTATGTCTTGGGGAAACTGTGAACCCAATGAGAAAGCTTTTTCAGCTTAGACAGTTGTAGAATTTGATTGAAAAGCACACTTTAAAATGTCATAAAGCAGCACCCAAATTGCATATTTCATTTTTCTTGCAAAGTTTTAGCTTTGTGGCTCTAACAACTCTTTGCATAATGAAGCTGTGATCATTCTTGTTGTTAGTCACTGTTATTAATCCTTTCAATGCAAGGCCTGCATATTTCAAATGGATCATGTAGTTATTGATTAAAAACTCCCTTTGCCTTGGGGAAAAAAAGCTACTCTTCTTTCACTAAATCAGCATTAACTAGATTATTCTAATAAGTTTAACTTCTTTTTGTATGTGTATGCATGCAGTGAAAACCCACTTGAACTTCCCCATTAGAGATTTGGATTTGTTATTATTAAAGTTGCAATTAAAGTTCAACACCATGTATATGCTCTTTGACTATGGCTGAATACAGGAAAGCTACACAATGGAAATATCTTGAATCTGTGAACAAAGCCCAAGAAAAAGGGCTTTGCCCACAAAACTTCAGATGTAGTTAACGGCAACAGGTGAAACAGGATAGAAGAAGTGTGGCCCTTGTACTGCTGGGCACAGGGACAAAAGGATTTAAGTATCTAACTGCCACTTTAGCTGTGTAAGGCTATGTCTACGCAGAAGACCTTACAGCGGCACAGCTGTACTGCTGCAGCAGCACTGCTGTAAGGTCTGGTGTACCACTCTATGCCGACAGCAGAGAGCTCTGCTGTCGGCACAATTAAGCCACCCCAACGAGGAGCAGTAGCCACAGGCACCAACTTTTTTCCTCCCCGGTCCCGCCCCTGTCCCTACTCCACCCCTGCCCCAAAGTTACTGCCCTAACTCCACCCCCTACCCCTATTGGACCCCTCCCCAAATCCTCTCCCCGGCCCAGGCTTCTTCCCCAAGTGTGCCGCATTCCCCCTTCTTCCCCCTCCCTCCCAGGCTTGCCATACGAAACAGCTGTTTCATGGCACAAGCGCTGGAAATGAGGGGGGAGAATCAGGACGTGGTGGCATACTCAGGGGCAGAGGCAGAGGTGAGCTGGGGCGGGGAGCTGCCGGTGGGTGCAGACCAATTTTTCCCCACAAGTGCTCCAGCCCCAGAGCACCCACGAAGTCAGCGCCTATGGCAGTAGCTATGTCAGCAGGAGAGCGTCTCCCGCTGACACCAGCACTGTCCACACTGGTGTTTGTTGGTGAAACATGGGGGGGAGTGTTTTTTCACACCCCTGACCTACAGAAGTTTTACTGACAAAAGTGCTAGTACAGACATTGCCTAATTCCAAAATGTAGATCTTCAAAACTACCACTTAGATGCCTCCTTATCCTGTAGGCACTTAATTTTCTCCCAATAAAGGTACAGTAACTCCTCACTTAACATCATCCCGGTTAACGTTGTTTCATTGTTAAGTTGCTGATCAATTAGGGAACATGCTCGTTTAAAGTTGTGCAATGCTCCCTTATAACCTTGTTTGGCAGCCACCTGCTTTGTCCACTGCTTGCTGAAAGAGTAGCCCATTGCAGCTAGCTGGTGGGGGCTTGGAACCAGGGTGGATCGGCAGCCCTGCTATCAGCTCCCTGCTCCCCTAAGTTCCCTATGGGCAACCACCCAGTGGGCTATCAATTGCTGCAGTTCAACTGTCCCTCCCCCACCTCCATGTGCTGCTCCTGCCCTATGCCTTGGAGCTGCTCCCAGGAGCCTCCTGCTTGCTGTGTCGGGGGGAGGGGGAAAAGAGGGATGCTAATGTCAGGGTGCTATCATCCTCCCATTTAAGCACCTATCTTCCTTTGAGGGGCAGGGCTTATGCCATACCCCTCTTCTGAGGCTAGTCTACACTGGCAATGCTAAAGTGCTGCCCTGGCAGCACTTTAATGTGCCTTGTGTGGTCGTGGTGCAGTGCTCTAAAAAAACCTCTCTCCCAGAGCTCTATAAAAACCACCTCAAGTGGGGCATAGCTGGGTCACTATTTACACTGGCGCTTTACAGCACTGCAATTTGTTGCAGTCAGGGGGAGGTTTTTTTCACACCCTTGAGCAGGAAAGTTGCAGCGCTGTTAATTGCCAGTGTAGGCAAGCCCTCAGCGTCTCCTATTGGCTAGCTTAGAAAGCTCCCCAATCAACATGTTGGCTTTTATAGATTCCATTCTTAAAGTATGTCTACACTGCAATTAAACACCCATGGCTTAAAAAAAATCAATGTTATCTGTTGAAAAATATATATATATATTATAAAAAGATTGAATTCTGATAATCCTAACTGTAGACCACTGGACAGAAATGTTATGCCTACCCCTTTGTGCCTGAAACATATTGGATATGAGTCTGTTACAACTGCCAGCTTCAGAAACCTTTACTCAGGTTTGCTTTTAGATCTGGAGGTCCCAATTCAATTCCTGGTGTTTCAGCCAAGGGGGTGGCCATCAAAGAAGAGGACCTTGTCTGGAATAGTCTATAACCATGACACTTTGAATGCACCTGATCTTGTCTTCCACTTATGTGACAGATGCCATCTTGGGTCACAGAATTTGGGATCCCCGGAACTAAAATCTTGAAGACCTACAGCCTGAGCTAAAGAGCCAGGCTCACAAGTGTAGCTGTAACAGACCCATCTCTATGGCTCAGGCTTGGCAGCGTGGAGTGGGGGGCATGTAACACACTGTACTTCACAGCCATTTGAGTCCATATTGGGCACTTAATTCACCCACAATCTGCAGTCACAATTATCACTTCAAAGATCACTTTGAGAATGGGGGGATGGATTCTACTTAGAACCCTCTTGGACCCCTTCAAAGGAAGCACACAACTTCTTTAAGACTCTGTTAATTGCTATAAGGTTCCTTAGTACTGACCTCAGTAAGACTGCTTTGTGCTCTGGCTATTCTATGCTTTTGCACAGGCCCATAAGCTGCCCCTGAATAGGAGATGCACAAGTCACCTCCTCTGGTTCCTGTATGATTTATTGTCCCTGTGAAAAGAGAAGAACGGACCCCAAGCACAGCTGTCCTGGTGCAGTGGGGGAATATGATGGGCCCTACAAAGAGATGTACCAAGTACTCCTCCTGGAGAAAGAAGAAAGCAGTTCTGCCTCTCTGAGGCAGGAGTCCTTCCTGGGTCAACGAAGCTGCTTATCATCACTCCTTGCACCAGGCTTATTAGCCCGAAGGCTCACTTTAGTCTGTACTGAGCATCAAATCTCTGAAAAATAACTTCCTAATAATAACTTGATTTCTGTAGCAAGGCTTTATGTTGTTATACAAAAGGAAGAGAGAAAATAATTAAATTGGAGGAACCAAGAGAATGTAATGGAAGCGATGATTATGCTCTTACTTGGAAATTACTGTCATTGCTTACATGTTAGTGCAAAAGTGACCTTACTCTGCAATATCCCACATATAATGATATTAAGCCATAATTACAGAAATGACATCCCATAATTAATGCTTCCTTGCCCTTGAAGGTATAATGGAAATGCCTTATTGTAAGTATCTCCAAGCTCACGTTTTGTACAATGTAACAGAACAAGTAAATGCACTGGAAATCTTTTACAGTGAAACCTGCCAGCTGAATCCCCTGGAAGGTCTACCAGCACAGAGCAGCTTGCAGGATAGGCACCACAGGGCTCTGTTGAAATGAATGGAAGTTTCACCTTTGAGTTCATTCAGATCAGGATCTGCTCCATGCTCTGGAGTCCAGTGAACAGCAGTGACACATTCTTTAAAGCATTACTGATAGATAGAAGTCCATGGAGTTGCACTAGTGTAACTGATGGAAACCTGTGACCCACAATTCAAATAGCTAATATGAGCTGTGCTGGAAAGGTAGACTTTTACAAAAAAGAACTGGAACTTTTCAAGGATAGGAAACAATTGTACACATACAGACACCCTCCTTTCCATATGACAATGGAGAATTTCCAAATGGCTGAAATAAAAAAAAAATTATACCAGGGAGCCAGGATTTTGCCTTTTTTTCCACTGCAAAGAGCTTTATTTTATTTGCCAATGAAAATGACAAAACTTTTGTACTTGATCAAGTTGGTGAATGCTCATAAAAATAACATTGTTCACAAGTGAATATAGTGAAGTGACAATTGGTAGTTTTGCCCAGCTCAGGCTACTGCAATTTATGGATTCCAATGAGCTAATGGCTTCAGGAGCCTTAGATGGTGTGGCATACTGAATCATGTCAAATCTTGCAGTGTCCTGACTATATTCAGAGAAGTTGGCCTAAAGCCAAATTCTGCTCTCATAGGCATGCCCAAGTGCACATGTGCATCTGAGGACATTTGTGCTCATGCATCTCAGGACAAAATCTGGTCCATAATGAAAGGGTGAATGGATAACTCCACTACAAGACGCTAAGTACTAATTCTATAGCTGCTCCACCACAGAATTTTATTTGCATGGGCCCTCAGTTTGTGGCATTAGTTACTTTAGTGGGAGTATCAGTTAATACAAAATTATCAACCAGGTGTTTGACACCTACTTACAAATGAGGAAAGGATCAAATTCTTTATTAATTTACAAAAACTAGACAAGCCATTTACAACACACACTTTGCTTCTCTACAAAAGAAAAAGGACACTAAATTATCTAAACTACTACATGCCACAAGGGGTCACAACAGTGGTTCCCTTAACCCACCAGCAATATTGTTAATCTATTCAGCTATACTCTTAGCCCAGCAGAAGAATCTGTCCTATCTCGGGGCCTCTCCTTCTGCCCCTCCATCCCCACGAACATGATACAGTTCTGTGGTGACCTAGAATCCTATTTTCAACGTCTCTGACTCAAGGAATTTTTCCAACACACCTCTGAACAACATACTAACTCACAGAGACCTTCCTACCAAGACTACAAAAAGAAGGATTCTGGGTGGACTCCTCCTGAAGGTTGAAACAACAGACTGGACTTCTACATAGAGTGCTTCCACCGATGTGCACGGGCTAAAATTGTGGAAAAGCAGCATCACTTGCCCCATAACCTCAGCCGTGCAGAACACAGTGCCATCCACAGCCTCAGAAACAACTCTGACATCATAATCAAAAAGGCTGACAAAGGAGGTGCTGTTGTCATCATGAATAGTTGGAATATGAACAAGAGGCTGCTAGGCAGCTCTCCAATACCACTTTCTACAAGCCATTACCCTCTGATCCCACTGAGGGTTACCAAAAGAAACTACACCATTTGCTCAAGAAACTCCCTGAAAAAGCACAAGAGCAAATCCGCACAGACACACCCCTAGAACCCTAACCATGGGTATTCTATTTGGTACCCAAGATCCATAAACCTGGAAATCCAGGATTCCCCATCATCTCAGGCATTGGCACCCTGACAGCAGGATTTTCTGGTTATGCAGACTCCCTCCTCAGGCCCTGTACTACCAGCACTCCCAGCTATCTTCGAGACACTACTGACTTCCTGAGGAAACTATAATCCATCGATGATCTTCCTGAAAACACCATCCTAGCCACTATGGATGTAGAAGCCCTCTACACCAACATTCCACACAAAGATGGACTACAAGCCATAAGGAACAGTATCCCTGATAATGTCACAGCAAACCCGGTGGCAGAACTTTGTCCTCACCCATAACTATTTCACATTTGGGAACAATGTATACCTTCAAATGAGCGGCACTGCTAAGGGTACCCGCATGGCCCCACAGTATGCCAACATTTTTATGGCTGACTTAGAACAACGCTTCCTCAGCTCTTGTCCCCTAATGCTCCTACTCTACTTGTGCTACATTGATGACATCTTGATCATCTGGACCCATGGAAAAGCAGTCCTTGAGGAATTCCACCATGATTTCAACAATTTCCATCCCACCATCAACCTCAGCCTGGACCAGTCCACACAAGAGATCCACTTCCTGGACACTACAGTGCTAATAAGCGATTGTCACATAAACACCACCCTATTCAGGAAACCTACGGACAGCTATACTTACCTACATGCCTCCAGCTTTCATCCAGACGACACCACATGATCCATTGTCTACAACCAAGCTCTACAATACAACCGCATTTGCTCCAACCCCTCAGACAGAGACAAACACCTACAAGATCTCTATCGAGTGTTATTACAAATACAATACCCACCTGCTGAAGTGAAGAAACACATTGACAGAGCCAGAAGAGTACCCAGAAGTTACCTACTACAGGACAGGCCCAAAAAAGAAAATAACAGAACGCCACTGGCCAACACCTTCAGCCCCCAACTAAAACCTCTCCAGTGCATCATCAAGGATCTACAACCTATCCTGAAGGACAACCCATCACTCTCACAGATCTTGGGAGAGAGGCCAGTCTGAAGACCCCAACCTGAAGCAAATACTCATCAGCAGCCACACACCACACAACAGAACCACTAACCCAGGAACCTATCCTTGCAACAAAGCCCATTGCCAACTGTGTCTACATATCTATTCAGGGGACACCATCATAGGGCCTAATCACATCAGCCACACTACCAGAGGCTCGTTCACCTGCGCATCTACCAATGTGATATATGCCATCATGTGCCAGCATGCCCCTCTGCCATGTACATTGGTCAAACTGGACAGTCTCTACGTAAAAGAATGAATGGACACAAATCAGACGTCAAGAATTAGAATATTCAAAAACCAGTTGGAGAACACTTCAATCTCTCTGGTCACTCGATTACAGACCTAAAAGTGGAAATTCTTCAACAAAAAAAACTTTAAAAACAGACTCTAATGAGAGACTGCTGAATTGGAATTAATTTTCAAACTCAATACAAATTAACTTAGGCTTGAATAAAGACTGGGAGTGGATGGGTCATTACACAAAATAAAACTATTTCCCCATGTTTATTCCCCCCCACACTCTTCCTCACATGTTCTTGCCAACTGCTGGAAATTGCCCACCTTGATATCACTACAAAAGGTTTTTTTTCTTTCCTGCTGGTAATAGCTCACCTCACCCAATCACTCTTGTTACAGTGTGTATTGTAACACCCATTGTTTCATGTTCTCTGTGTATATAAAATCGCCCTACCGTATTTTCCACTGCATGAACCCAATGAAGTGAGCTGTAGCTCATGAAAGCTTATGCTCAAATAAATTTGTTAGTCTCTAAGATGCCACAAGTACTCATTTTCTTTTTGCAGATACAGAATAACACGGCTTCTACTCTGAAACCTTTATTAATTCAGTTTCATCACTCCTTCACTCCTTCCATCTCTTCTGCCTGTAGCCTAGACTGGCTTCACTGCTCCGTTTATAAATTGCTGTTGCTTTGGCCCACTTCTTGTTGATCTTCTCATCTGCATTCCCCATCTCTTCATCAAGGTCTGCAAGTGCTGGAAACCTGTTCTTTAACTGCAGAAAGAAGGCTTTCTGTATTTCAAGGGACTTTAGCTTGTCAATATCATTAAATCTATGTCCCTTGTTTGATGGACCCACATTTCTCAGTTTTAGTTTGATGGAGGCTGTCACCAGCTGATGCTCACTGTTTTTTTTAAATTTGCTTGGTTCATGTTACAGAATAGAATTCTATTTTTGGAACATAATTCATCTTTATTAGTTCCCAACATATGCTAGCTGGTGCTGAGCAGGTCTGATATTCACCAACTTCCTATTATTCCATTTTGTCCCAGAACCCATAACATCATTTTCAGACAATACTAATAGGTGCATTGGCAATGTAACATTCCTACACACACAACACTCACTACAAGATTTATACTGGACTACAAAAGAGCGAGGCCAGATAGAGCACACTACTGTAACACACACTACTCTGGCTCACTATTAAAATGGCTTTTCAAAGCTTCCCTGAGCCATATAGTTTTGTGTTGAGCTCTTCTTATAGCCCTTGCATCTGGGTGTCAAATTCAGCAGACAGATGCTTCATCTACACCCCAGCAGAAACTTTTCCCTCTTTGCTTCACAGATATTATGCAGGACACAGCAGGCAGCTATAATCATTGGGATTTTTTTTCATTGAGGTCCACATAAGTAGATAATGCCAGCAATCCTTCAAATGACCAAAGACTCATTCAATGACCTAGAATGACTGTCATTCTACACCTGCTGAGCCTGTAGTTGAAGTGCTTCTTGGTCCTGTCGAGATGGCTGGTATATGGCTTCATGAGTCACAGGAGTAAGGGGTAGGCTGGGACTCTCAGGATCACTATTGGCATTTCAACATCTCCAGTAGTAATCTGCCAATTGGGAAAGGAAGTCCCTGCTTGCAGCTTTCAGAACACGCCTGTGTTCTTAACAATGAGCATATCATGCACCTTCCATGACCAGCCCACACTGATGTCAGTAAAGCATCCCTGGTGATCCACCAGCACTTGCCTTACCATAGAAAATAAGCCCTTTCTGTTGATGTACCATCTGTCAAAGTGGTCTGGTGCTAAAATAGGGATATGCATGCCATCTATCTCCCCACCGCAAGTCAGGAACCCCATTGCTGCAAAACCATCCACTATGTCCTGCACATTTCCCAGAGTCACAGTCCTGTGTAACAGGAGATAATTAATGACCCTACACACTTGTATGAAAACCACTCCACTGGTGGATTCCGTGACTCCAAATTGATTCCTGACTGGTAACAATCTGGTGTTGCAAGTTTACACAGTGCAGTCGCTACTTGCTTCTCACCTGTCAGTGCGACTCTCATTTTGGTGTTGCTGTGCAGGAGGGCTGGGGTGAACTCTGCACACAGATCCAGGAATGTGGCCTTGCACATCTGAAAGTTCTGCAGCCACTGCTTATTATCCCAAAGCTGAATTACAATTGTTTTGCTGGCCCAGAGCCGATGTTCCACTGTCTGGAGCTGCTCCGTGAATGCCATCAGCAACCTTGAATTGTTTCTTTCTATGTCCCACAACAATCTAGCCTTCATGGGAATTGTCATGTTCCCTGTGGTCCCTCGTGTGGCTCTGCAAATAGTACAGGATCAGGCTTGCCATGCCTGCAAAGCTCATGACAATAGTGCAGAGCTGTGCAGGATCCATGCTTCTGTCAGAGATGGTGGACAGTGAGGAAGGACGCACAGGTTTTCAGGAATTTTGAAAAGAGGCACAAAACATTATGGGCTGCAGATTAAATTATGAAATGGAGAACACTGCATTATGGGAAGTTGAACCCATGCTCCCTGTCACCCCTGTGTGACTCATTTGGCCCCATGAGACATTGCAAAAACTTCCCCAAACACCCTGTACTGGATGCTGGCAAGTTGCACAGTGGGATAGCTACCCATGATGCACTGCTCTCTGCATCGATACAACTGTTCCTGGTGAGGACGCGCACTGGCGACACAAAGAACATAGTGTGCATACACAGAAGTGATGTAATAACTGCCTGAAAAATTATGAATTTAAGCTCCCTGGTTTCTCTTTAGAGGAGTGTTTTATCCATTTGTAATAGTTTTTCTTAGTAAATGTAAAGATGAGCTTTTTTTTACTGTGGCATTTCATATCACAAGTTATGGGAGGTAGAATAATAAAAGACAAGACTTTACTGCATGGGGATATAATGCTTCTTATTGAAACAGGTATCATGAGACATAAACTTTAAATTAAGAGGTTGTGTTACATATCTTTGAAATTCTTTTTTAGATTTAGAAATGCATAAAGGTTCCTTGCTTCTCTTCTGCTATTTGATCAGCTCTTTGCAGGGGGTGCTGATGGCTGCAATATGAAACATAAGTATTTGACCAACTTTCTGCCTGTGTAAATTGGTGTAGCTCTATTGATTTCAATGGAGCTATGTTGCTTTACACAGCTGAGGATCTGACCTATTATTTACAGTGCTCTTGCTGGCTATATCGGCTATGAACTAGAACATCGTTCCTAGCCTATCCAAAGTCCATGGAAAAGCCTTTGGAGAGTGATTTCAGAAATATGTATGCCACACAGTGCTGTGCAGAATTGCTTTGTCATGTTTATATTGGCCTGAATGCATTACATTTATTTAAAAACAGCATTTTGTGTATACATTTGCAAAAGCACTGGAAAATTACCTGGTACAGTGGGGAAAAAAATCAATAAAAAGTTTCCCTTGGCAATATTAAATGAAACATGTGACAAACCAAAACCATATTTTATCAGCACAAGTGGGGTTGCAAGTACCCTTGGCAGTGGAGGGTTAATACTGAATAAAGCTAGGTGAGCTAACAAGTATACTATAGTAATTCAAGACTCCATTAGGTAATACAAAACACATTGTCTCAAGCTTACAGCACATTTTTGTCACCAGGAGCTGTGGGTGTTTGAAAATATTCTACTGCTGGTTTTTCTAAATAAATGAATTACATGAGCAGGGGTGAAGCGTAACCTAATGTGACATGATTACATCATTTTGTGAGCTTTTCCTTTGGTAATCATGGGGGGTAAATAGTGTTAGTTTGATGATATTATCTCAGTGATAGGGCAGAGGTTAATAAAAATGTTAAATACCATAGGGACAAGGATGATCCTTGTGGGACCTCACTAGAAACATATCCATTCAATGAGGATTCCCTAATTACAGTTACATTTTAGAACTATCAGTTAGCTACCTTTCAATTGATTTAATATGTGCAATGGCTAACTTTGGGACACTAGCATTTAATCCTATGCTGAATGAAGCCCCAGTGCTGCAGCTACTACCTCTTCCAAACATATGGATAGGGAGGATCTGAACCAAAGCTCCTCCTCTCCATCCTCCACATGTTGGCCAGAAAAGCTGGTCTCAAATTCAAGCCATTTCATGGCTGCAGTAAAATATTTCCCCTAACCTTCCATCCATCCCTCCTCAAACATCAGAGCAGGGAAGGAATTGTGACTCTCTGAGCTACAATTCTTTCAAAATGACAGGTTTCAGAGTAGCAGCCGTGTTAGTCTGTACCCGCAAAAAGAAAAGGAGTACCTGTTGCACCTTAGAGACTAACAAATTTATTTGAGCATAAGCTTTCGTGAGCTACAGCTCATTTATTTGAGCATAAGCTTTCGTGAACTACAGTTCACTTCATCCGATGAAGTGAGCTGTAGTTCACGAAAGCTTATGCTCAAATAAATTTGTTATTCTCTAAGGTGCCACAAGTACTCCAGTTCTTTCAAAGTTTCTGTTTTGGTAACGCCCCTTATTGAAGTAGTAAGACTTAGCCCTCAATATACTGAGATATTAGATTGGTTTCCCTTGATTTTTAGCTTTTAATCAAGCAACATAATGCTGTCCCCTTCTGCTCTATTTATTATCTGTTACTAGAGCTGAATCAAGTAAGTCACCCTTTGATTTTCTTTAAATTGTTTTGGTAAAAATATTATTTCTTCATAATGAGAGTGGATAGTATGAATCTGATCCTGTTTCCTTGCTTTGGGGGTATTTGAATTTGTTTTCCTCTGCATTTTATTCACTGGCCAATAGCGAAGCAAGCAAAATAAATAAACTCCAAAAGATTGACTTCAAAAGGATATTTAAAGGGATAAAGAGGAAAGGCTGCCAGTGAATATGGATATATGTAAAAAACAAACAGACAAAACCTCTCTACCAATTCTAGGTTTTTATTAGTGGCATGGAATGGTTTAGGATTCTTTTGTTAAAACTATTTGGAAGAAGCCTTGACAGAATTTCTTAAAGCTTTTTTCCCCCCCTCTATGAAGAGAGATGACAAGAAAGATGAGGATAAGTGCAGCATTTTTAGGAGCACAATCACACAACACAATCCTGCCCATATTGCTGACCTACAAAACAGCTCTTCACCCCAAATACTGATGTATGTAGATCTTCACCGAGTAAAAACAGTAGGATCATGCCAACAGAGTGTTGAGCACCATTCATGTGGCTTGTAGATCAGGTAGACAAAAGAAGAGGGCATCTTCTTACTTCACAAAGTGTAGTAACTCAATCTGCAGATACAGTACTTATTTCCCACATAAACCTCAGTAAAATTCAACTTAGAATTCTACTCCTATGCTCAATGTAAAGCACAAGAATTAAAGCTACTGCTCACCTTGAACTTCCACATTAAAATTTAATATGATAAAATAGATGCAAACAGGATGTGCTAAAATTTCGGATATATTTACTTACGAGTCTTTCCCTGCTGGGTACCTTTCCAGCACTTTATTATAATTTGTTTTCTTCCTCTGCCATTTCTGGCCTCATGAATAGATAAGTGAATAATTGGTAGGACCAGACAAATGGGAACATTGGTTGCAAAAATATTTTAGAAGACTGGAAAGAAAGTTAGATAAAAGGAGAAAATATGTAGTACTGAAGACACTGATTAGAGGAAAATAAAATACTGTTCCAATGAATAGCTATTGGATATATAGAGTAACGTACATATGTGCTCTAATTCAAAGATATACTTGAGAATCAGACTTATTTATCTTGGCATTCTTTTTCATGCTATAATACTGAGGGAAGACATTTTCTGAATTATTCCAATGATAAAAATAATTATAATCTATTATACATAGTTGCTAATGCCTTCTTGCACTCTTTTTCTCTCTCTTGATAAATATTAAAAAACAGAAAAGAATCTTAAGGCGCAGGTGTGCTTCTCTTTATTCCCTATTGACATCAATGGAACTACTCCTACAGTAAGATGCTAGTCCATGTGAACATCAGTTTTTAACTACTATATCTACAGTAAATTGATTCCTGCCACCTATAAAAAGCATGTGCCTGATACTAGTTTTGTGGAGGAGTCAGCAGTATGTAAGGATGGGACTGAGCTATGAAGTTTGGATCTGCATCTGAATTTTCTCAGACTGCAGGAATGTTTGAATGATTTGCTTTGAGTCAGCCCCATTTCTTGTAGTAGTCCACTGTCATTTGTATTTATAGTATCTTATTTTTGACATCTTGGCAAGCTGTACAAAAAAAGTCAATAATCAATACATGTAGCACGTCAGTTTCCATCATAACAGCGTGACATTAAAACATGTTTAATTTTGGGTTTAAACGTGCAGATAAAGTAATATTCCTAATCTCAAAAGGCTAAGAGATAGGCAAGTGATATTGATGACATTCATCCATAGTAAAGTAGGAAACAATCACTGGCCTTCTGTTTGAGTAATGCATAGTGCAGGGAGAAGCATATCACTCACTATGAGCCTGATCCTGCCGATCTGATACATTGTCATCAATGGTATTTTTTCCCTGCATAAAGATGGCAGGATCAGGCCCTTTCAACAATTTAAGACTTATCTTGATGTAAGAGCAACCATAAAATCTGAGTCTATTCTCAAACTGAAGCATAGATACAACTTACTGAAGTGTAATGAGTAGTGTGTAGATATCCAAGCTCCAATTCAACAAAGCACTTCAGTGTGTGCTAAAATTTAAGCATGTACTTAGAGAATTCACTGAATCAGGACCAAGTAGAGAAAGAGGCCTCTGAGTTTGGCAAGTGGCAGCCAATAGCATGAGGTAAGATGGTGTAATATCATAATTTGTTTGTGGGAAATGGCTGAGAGCATTTCAACATCCGCATCTGGAATGTTTTGAAATCTTTGAGGACAGGGAGATGCTAGAATATTGTGCAGCAGACTAGTCAGGAAATTATAAAAGCATGAATTATGTTTGTGTCTCCTAGTCCTAACTGCCCATTAGTTTACACATCTCCCTCTCTCTTTATTGCTGTTAACACTGGGTGCAATTTTTAGAGGCTATAATGAACACATGATTTTCACTTGATCTTGAAAAAACGAATTAAGATTAAAAATAACCCCTTCAATTTTAAGAAGTGTTGAAAAAGTAAATATAACTACAAGGAAGTGGGAGAAAACAAAGGTAAAATGAAAAGAAGTCTTGTGGGCATGTTAAAAATTGCTACAATTTTATCAAAGTTTAGCAGCCAAACACTGAGTACGTTTACACTGCAGTCGGAGATATCACTACAGCACGTGTAGATGTACCCAAGATAGCAACACCAAAGCAGTGAAGCCATAGCAGTGTAGTCTGTACAAGTCCACCCAGGACCATGGGTACTTACTCAGGCAGCTAGCCTGTGCTGAAATCCATGCTGCATAGCTTCACTCATATTGGTACCCAAACTAGCTAGATTAAAGCATATGCCCATATCACACCCAACTGCAATGTAGAGATACCCACTGAGATGGCACAGAGAATGCTTCCTGTATATTGTAAGAGAAAGAAAAACTTGTTATAATGAGAATGTGTCATAATAACTTTTTAATTTAAGTCTGTGGATATATATGGATGCTGCAATGCATATTACCAAGGACCAAACCCTGAAGAACAGCCCACTGCTAATGAATGCATTTAAAATGTTGATTTCTAAATAGTGTAGTTGCACTGCATGGAGAAAGGTCTGAGCTATAATGAAGCTGCTTTTGACAACTATCCAGAATTCTTGCCAGCCCAATAGGATTCCGTGATTGATAGTGATGAATGCAAGTAAAAAATCCAACAGTATTAACAAAAGAAGTCAGAAGAACCATACAAATAATTGTAAGGAATAGTTAGTAAAACTGGTACATCATCCCAAGACGATGAATATTTTAAATAGTGATGCAATTTTAGGCATGTAAGGGGAATCTTCACAGACAAGTGGTATCTTGTCAACTCATGGCCTGATTATGTTCCATTTCCTCATAAGTGGTTAATTTATGTATTATTATTACTGTAGGTATCCTGATGTCAATTGCTGTTCTCTAAGCATCTTTCATAAATTAGAAGTGAGAACAATCCTGAATCTGAAGAAATTCTTGTCAGAAACATAAGTGGATTGCACAGGGAAGAGAAGGAGCAGGAAAAGGAGGGCATAGGAAATGGCTGTTTTTGTTTACAAGAACATCTTCCCATCAAGTGTCTATGAAAACATAATTTCCATTTTGCCTTAAAGATCAGTCAGACAATGTTCCTCAACACACATTCTTCCTTGTCAAACATTTAACTTATTCTGCATGCTGCAGACAGCTTAATAAGAGATATTTCACCCTTAGAATGTTGCTGAAGTTGTGAGTAATTTTCTTTCCATTTCAGACGACATTTGTGGAAGCAAGAGGACCAGACACCTCATAAGTAACATCATCCTCAGTAACTTTAACTCTTTTTTAATGCTGCTGGCCTGACAGCACACATGAAGATCAAATTGCATACATTTTTCATTTACGAAGATCCATTGGTGATTGCTTAAGGGTTCTCAACAGTAATGGATGCTTTAAAAAAAAAGAAAAAGTATAACCATTTGTTCTTTTGTCTCATTGAATAACTGAAACCAAAGGGCTCTAAAATTGCAACACATTGATGTAAGAACAATATCAACCAGAGTAGTCTTATTCTTTGCAACATATATTATAATGAGCTTTCCAATAGATTCACATGCAATACTGTATCCTGAGTTGCCAATAATAATACCTTTCTCTTATATAGCACTTTTCATCAGTAGATCTCAAAGCACTTTACATAGTATAGATGGGGAAACTGAGGTAGAGAGAGGTGAAGTGGCTTACCCAAGGCCATCTAGCCAGCCAGTGGCAAAGCTAGGAACAGAAGGTGAATCTCATTTCAATACTCTAACCACTACACCAGACTACATATTTGATGTAAATTCCTAGTCCTATACATTTTCATGGTATGCTTGAGGTTGTTCAAATTACTGTTTTCCTGCTGCAAATGGATTTTCTAGTTTTAACAACCTAATTTTTGTTTATGGATTTTTATATACCATTTCTCTGTATTGTCACCATTTTAGCTACTCCATAGCTCAGAGACAAGCAAGAGGATGGATCTAGACTGTAAAGGATGGATCTAGACAGCTCTAAGTGGTATCAGATGACAGAACAAGGCGTAATAGTCTCAAGTTGCAATGAGGGAGGTTTAGGTTAGATATTAGGAAAAACTTTTTCACTAGGAGGGTGGTGAAACACTGGAATGCGTTACCTAGGGAGGTGGTGGAATTTCCTTCTTTAGAGGTTTTTAAGGTCAGGCTTAACAAAGCCCTGGCTGGGATGATTTAGTTGGTGATTGGTCCTGCTTTGAGCAGGGAGTTGGACTAGATGACCTCCTGAGGTCTCTTCCAACCCTGATATTCTATGATTGTAAGTGTTAAATTGTTCCCTTTTAACCATGCTGAGGTTTCTCATCTATTTTTCTTCTGTAACTGCTTAATATTTCCCAATGACCCTCTTAACCTTCCTTGCCATGCTTTCACCCTCCACTTTAATATCCTCTGCTCTGTGAGTCTTTCCCTTTTAAAGGACAAAAAACACCTTTGGTTCCACCTGCCTCTCCTGCATCTGTTTTCTTTCCTTCACCACTAAACACATCAAATGTGCTGTCTGTAACCACTGACTCAAGTTCCTCTCCTGTGTCTCATCCAGCATGCCTTCCATCCTTCCCACTCCAGTGAACTGGTTCTCACCCAGGGCTCTAATGAGCTCAGCTTATGTCTTCTCTTCCATGCTTATCCTTCTTGTCCTTTCCCCTGCCTTGCACATCATTAATTGTGCTTTTCTTGCTGATATCTTCTCTTCTCTTCGCTTTCATGATACAGTCTCTTCCTGGTTCTCCTCTGTGACCATTGGAACAAAGCTCTATCCTTGTCTCCGTGGGTTCTGCATTTCCTGACAGATTTTGCTAGCCTCAAAGGCTCACTGTGACCCTCCACATAACCCCACAAGGGTCACAGTCTACTGAGCCATTTTCATCATAAGCCAGCAAGGGAGGTGAGGAGAAGCTATCCTCCCTTGCACAGTCTCTGTTGTCTCTCAGTCTCAGTGATTAATTGTGGGGGGGAGCAAGGGGGGTGCCTGGGCCCGCCCTCTACTCCTGGCTCCAGCCCAGGGACCCTAATAGTATCATCTATGGAAGCTGACCTTTTTAGAAACATGACATGTACAATTCCCTGGGCTACTTACCCATGGAAGCCCCCACTTCCTCAAGCTCCACTTCACCCTTACCTCAAGGCCTCTTTCCTTGTGCCTGATATGGTGTATACTGCTCAGTCTCTCCAACAGCACAACTTCCTCCCACAGCTCCTGACATCCGACCCCACCTGACTAACTGGGAGGCTTTTAACTAGTTTCAGCCAGCCCCTGATTGGCTTCAGGTGTCTCACTCAACCTAGCATTCTCCCTGCCTTCTGGAAAGTTCTTAATTGGCCCCAGGTGTCTTAATTGACCTGGAACAGCTGCCATTTAACTTATCCTGGTACCAGGGGTTTGTTTCGCCTGGAGCTAATATATCTATCTCCCACTACTTTTCTATAGCCATCTGGCCTTGCCCCATCACACCATTTAGCGTCTCTTTAGACTGCTTCCTCTGCACTCATACATTTTCCATCTCCAGTTCTGCAGAGAAAATCTAGGGCAATATCTAAACTTGTATGCTTCCCCAGGTTTTTGTCCGTGTACTGCTAGCACATGTACCCCATACCTGCACCAAGTGTCCACATAGACCAAGTAAGTAATGAGGACACACTGTGCACAGGCATATACCTGTGTCCACTCTACCCTTTTTTGGAACATAATGGGTAGTGCTACCATTTCAAAGGTGAAAACCCAGAGTCCTGTGTGTCACAGAAGACACTCTGGGAACTACATTGTTGCATATTTCTGGTATTGTATGGCAACTTCACACATTTGGTGATGGCAGTTCACGCTCATCTCTCCCTTCTGCCAAACTGTGTTGGAAACATGGAGCAAGCATGAAGGTGTGATTTTGCATGGGGTTCTGGTTTCAAATGGAAACTCCTTCCTGCCAGAGCCCAGAAAAGGTATTTATGCTGATTGCTAATTAAACAAGCTATGATGTTGTTCTGAAACAAGAGCAGAAGATAGCAGACCTCTTGAGCCAGAAACCATTTTGAAACTCTTGTGTGAATCTGAGGCTCCATCCTGAAAAGTTTGGAAACTGAGACAAGCCTATGGCATATGGCTGCTAGTGTGCTGTTGAGTCACACTCTGGTTTTTTGTGCATTGTTTCATTGTGTAGAAAAGCCCTAATAGAAAGTCTCTGCTCCCAAAGAGGTTACAATCTTAATAGACAAGATAGACAAAGGCAGAATTGTTTTTTATCCCTCTTTTACAGATGGAGCACTGAGACGTTAAGTGACTTGTTCAATGTCATACAGAAAGTCTGTATCAGAACTCAGATCTCCTAAATCCAAGTTCAATGCCTTAACCACAAGACCATCTTCCACACTTTATTTAGCACTACCATACAAATCTGTATGCCAAGTTTCATGGTTTGTTTTAAAATCGACACCAGTCCAGTGGACAGTACCCTAACTATATATGGCAGCAGATACTAGTTCTTATCTTTCCATTGGGAATTAAAGTAGCATCTAGGAAAGTTAGAATTACTAGAATGCTATTGACCAGTATGTAATAACTTGTGACTTCTGAAGTTCATTGCACTCAAGTGTGCCTATATTGGATTTCATAAGTGTGCCTTGATTGCTGTTATATATAAGACAAAGACCTTCACTGAGTCAGAAATCCTAAACAATTCTATGAACAACATTGATATAATTGAATTAGTGTAGTTAAATATGGGATACATTTATTTTATTCAAATTTGTTCACTGTGCCTATGCCATGCTTTAACCAAGCACATGGGAAACACTCATAAAAAAACCATTTAGAAACATATGTAAAACAGTTTATTTAATCTTGTTTTTCTCTTCTGTAATCTGGGTTTCTCATAATTAAAGTGGTCAATGGCAGTGTTCAGTTGTTTTAAAATTATATTAACTTGTTGGAGCAGCCTAGTTTGGCATGTGTGCTCATCCAGAAAATAGAGAACATAAAATTCAATGGTTTCAGAGTAGCAATGACTTTTCCCACAGACTCAAACAAATTTAAGTTACTCGTAACATTAATTTGCAGCTAAGTGGCAGACATATAAATTACTTTAACTTTATAGATAACATGTGGCAAACCTATGGATGGTGGAGAGTATTTGGAAAAAGTTTGAATCCTGTAAAACTACAATAATCAACTCTACACAGGTTATGCCAAGAGAACTCTTCCGTGCTGCTAGTAGGTATGTCTAGGTCTTGGCACCACTTTCCAATAGAATGTACATTAATATGAATGGGACTTGTTACAATATCCTGGGTTCAATGGATCCTATCTGAGGAGTGCATATCCTATATTGTATGCACAGTACAGGATTTTTTATGCCATTCTGTATTCAAGTGATTTATGGGAACATACTTTTAAAATAAAATAAAGTTCAAAGAGCTTATTGCTATTATCAAGAGCAAAATGACAGATCAATAACTTTAATGAGGCATTACTTAAGGCACTATGTAAAGATTCTGCCTTTTATGGGATACTTATTGTAGATGTAAACAAAACATAAAAAGGCAACTATCCAGGATTTTAGGTATTTAGCTAAAATCAAATAAATGCAAACAAAAATGTGAATTTCTTTCTTGGCGAAGATGCAGATGATGTGGTAAGCACGAAAATGTATCCTCTTGTTAGTGGGAAATATTGCAGCATGCATGTTTTGGGTTTCAAAAGTTTTGATACCTAAATAGAAATACAATTACTACTAAGTTCATGGATTTTATGGCCAGAAGAGACCACTATGATTGTCTAGTCTGACCTCTTGCATAACACAGGTGAAATAACTTCACCCACAGTAATTTCTCTGGGAAGCCCGTAACTTCTGCTTGTACAATAGGATTTATTTTAGAAAGACATTCAGGCTTGATTTAAAGACTGCTAGTGATGGAGAATCTATCACATACCTCAGTGTGTTTTTCCGTTCCTCACTATTCAAACTGTGCATCTTACTTCTAGTTTGAATTGTTCTAGCTTCAGCTTCCAACCACTGGATCCCATTACGCCCAAGAGGCAGGAATCTTTTAGCAAAGGAGGCCTGTAATAGGAAAAAATAATTGGTTTTAACCCTTTTTGTTTTTTTATTTTTATCTTTTAGTAAAGAAGGCCTGAAAGATTTGTAATAAATATTAGGAAAGCCAAATCTTGTCTTCCCTGATTTTTTTTTTGGAGGGGGGGGGCTTCTTGTATGTTTTAGAGATGTGGATCAGGATTGGAGCAGGACTGGAGAATCTTTAAAAAAGAAAGTTTTTCTCAAAAGAATTTAAATTAATTAGATGTTAACAAAAACAAACAAACCGCTCAACCTAAGGGAAAAAAAACAGGGGGCTTTAAGCACTCTGATTAAAAATCACTTCCTATTTCAAAGAATTGGGTTTTGCTTACAGTGTCTTTGTCACAAACACAATAGTTCTCCAGTTGTCTATAGAAGGAAAAAAAACAGGGTAGACAAGATCTGAACTTCCTCTGTAAAAAATAAGTGGGAAAAATCCTTCATGTCTCCTTTAAATATCATAAAGGTGTATACACAATTTTTGTATCAATTTAACTATATTGCTTTAGAAACAGATACAGTTAAAACTTATTTCAAGCTATACCTACATAAGTACATTCCTTGTATACCAGTATAACTGTGTTCATGCTACTGGACTGCCATGGCTTTAGTTGTATTGACTTCTAAGCTAATATAGCTATAGTGGTATGAAAACTGCATGTAGACAAGCCCAAGGAAGCAAAACTGGATCCAAACCCAATTTTTTATCCTCTGCAAGTCTCCTTTGTATAAACATATATATTGATATTCAAAGTAAATTTTTCAAAAACTTGAAAGTGACATATGAACTTAAGTCTCATTTGAAAGAGTGATTAAGTTCTTATGATCTTAGGGGCTGGTCTACACTACTGTTTAAATTGATGTAACTTCCATCACTCGCATGTGAAAATGACACCCTCCTGAGCTACGTAAGTTGCATCAACATAAAGTGGTAACCACACCATGCTATGTCAGTGGGAGAGCGTCTCTCACCGACATAGCTTCTGCCTCTCGCAGAGATGGAATAATTATGCCAATGGATGAGTGCTCTCCTTTGGCATAACACGTCTTCGCCAGACACAGCTATGTCAATGTAGCACGGTAGTGTACTCTTGTCCAAGGTCTTAGTGAAAGTCAGTGGGACTGTCAGGGTTCTCTCCCCACTCTGAACTCTGGGGTACAGATGGGGGACCCACATGAAAGACTCCCTAAGCTTATTTCTACCAGCTTAGGTTAAAAACTCCCCAGGCACAAATTCTCCCTTGTACCTTGGGTTTAAGTAACACTGCCACCACCAAGTGATTTAACAAAGAACCAGGGAAAAGGACCATTTGGAGTTCCTCTTCCCCCAGCAATCCTCCAAGCCCTTACACCCCCTTTCCTGGGGAGGCTTGAGAATAATATCCTAACCAATTGGTTACAAAATGATCAAAGACCCAAACTCCTGGATCTTGGAACAATGGAAAAAATCAGGCAGGTTCTTAAAAGAATGATTTTATAATAAAAAACAAACAAAAAAAAACCCCAAAAAGGTAAAAATCTCTGTAAAATCAGGATGGAAAATACTTTTCAGGGTATTCAGATTCAAAACACAGAGGATTCCTCTCTGGTAAAAACCTTAAAGTTACAGAAAACAGGAATAAACCTCTCTCTTAGCACAGGGAAAATTCACAAGAAAAAAAAAGAAACTAATCCGCCACGCCTTACCTCTACTGGTTACAATATTGGAGACTTGGATTGGGATGGGTTGGAGAAGATGGACTTTTGTCTGGCCCCTCTCAGTCCCAAGACAGAACCCCCACACAAAACACAGAGCACAAACAAAACCTCCCCTCATCCCAAAGTTTGAAAGCATCTTCTTTTCCCATTGATCCTGTTGGTCAGGTGCCAATCTGGCTATTTGAGCTTCTTAACCCCTTACAGGTAAGGAGGAATTCTAGGCTACCCTTTAGAACAGGGATGTTTAGGACAGGGACTTAGATACCTAAATCATGTAGGCACTTTTACCCGTAGACTCAAGAATTAAAGGATATAACAGAAATAACAGCTTTTGAATAGAAATTTACAAAAATTACTGGCATCATCTCTTAATAGTTTACCCCAACCTTCAATTTCTTGTTTTCTTTGCAACAGAGGAAAACTCCAGTTAGCGCAAACTGTACTATATTTTCATTAATATGTATAACTTTTATTTCCAATGTCCTATGTAAAAATATAATGTTTAACAATACAACTCTGCAGTAAAAATCGAAAAGGTAAGCTAGAATAGGAGTATATATTCAACATTCCGAGCACTTCTTGGGCTTCATACTGTTCCCACTAGCATTACTGGGCCAAGTCTAGGACTAGTGTAAAAGGCTGTCACTGACTTCAGTGGGAATTACACCTGCGTATGCCTGCATGGAGTTTGTTGCACTGGGTGGTGCTCATCAAAGTGTGCAAATCATATGCAAGATGCAAAAGATGGAGAATGAATTATTCCTTTACCTTTGGTGGTGGTCTTTTCAGCTCACATTGCAGAGCATTTTGGGAAAGCTTTTGTTTCCATCCTTGAGACAGAATGGATGGTGGACCCAAGAGGCTGTGAGAATTGCTCTACAATGCTCAGTAGGTGCAGATATCCTGTGTAAGTTCCCCAAATTCTTCTCCACTTTCTGCAGCAGAACCACACCAGTTCCTCTGGGTCAGAAGTCTCCATGGCCATGGTGAAAGGGGAGCAGGATTCAGCCCTAAGTATCAAATGTCTGCAGAAAAGTCAAACAGAATTAGAAATACAGATTTTAGCGTCTTGAGGATATACTCCCCATTGTGAATTCAAGGGCTTCACAAACGTTAATGGCACATGTGTAATTCCATGCAGCACTCTAACTGCATGCTATGCTCTGTTTGGCACATGTGGAAGAGAAACTTGCCTAGTTAAAGAACAGCTAGATCAGAGGTTCTCAGACTGTGGTCTGTGGACCATCAGTGGTCCGTGAGCTCCATTCAGGTGGCCCGTGGATAGTTCACTCTAAGGTGCGCACCTGGGTGGCCACACATGAGAGAATGAAGGGCCGCACACCTAATTAGTGGAACAACACAGGTGTGGCTCCACTAATTAGGTGCCTGGACGTTGGAGAAGACGCATATGTAAGGTGCGTCGGTGGCCTTGGGGGGAATACGGTGTAGGTGGGAGGGGGCAGTGGGGTGAGAAGAGGGAGTGTAGGGAATTTGGGATGCACAGGACTGAGGTGGCCAGAGAAAGAGGTGATTTTCCCCAGCTCCAGGGCTGCGGCTTCTGGGGAGAAATGGCCCTCCTTCCCAGTCCCAGCTTGGGGGCTGCTGCAGTGGGGGAGAAAGGGAGAGACACACCTCCTTCCCAGCCCCAACTCAGGCGCTGCCACAGTGTGGGAGAGAGGGAGAGACGCCCGTCTTTCCCAGCCCCAGCTCAGGGATGCCACAGCAGGGGAGAGAGGGCACATCCATCACATTAGAAAGGTAAGACTACTGATATTAAAATATGAGTTGTGTAGATCAAAATTTGTAGACCAAAAAAAATCTGTAGACCAAAAAAAATTAATTTTTTATATAGCACTTTTATCCAAAGCATTTTACAATAGTTAGCTAATGGTACAAAGAACATTTGGAAAGATCATTAAGTGGGCTGCCGAGACACTCAGCAATTTTCAAGTGGTCCACAAAAAAAAACGTTTGAGAACCACTGAGCTAGAGCACTGACTGCTATAAAATGTTATCATTTTAATGCTACATGTAACAATGGAGAAGAATCTGTGGTTTATGTGACATATGAGCCCTTAGAGGCCCTGGCTTCCAAACAAGCTGAAATGTGCATTCTTAATTTTACACAGCATGTGCTCCCTAGCACTAATGCTAATGACTGAAAAAGTATTGATATATTACCTCTCCTCCAGACTCTTCTTATTTTAAATTTTATATATTCTATCTGTAAACTTTTGTCAGCTACTGTATCTACTGCCCAAATAAATAACCAGCATCAAACCTTTAGAATGGATTTTTTTTTAAAAAAGACTGTGGCTTCTGGTTCAGATTTTCAAACCAGGTTTAAATACACCACTCCCATTGAGATTAATGGGAGTGATGTCAATGGGAGTTTTGTGGTTGAATCCCTTAATCCACTTTGAAAATCTCCATGTCCAATTTTCTGTGCAACTTTAAATAGGGGATGCCATCCAAATAAGAGCTTCTTCTCTTAACTATAATTACTGTCCTCCTGAGACTTGCCTGATTAAGCTGAATTGCTTAATGAAGGTGGTCACTAATTAAGGGTGATTAATAAATGAAGGACTGGAGTGTGATTTTCCTCTTTTGTAGATGGGAATGGCAGAGACAGGAAGGGAAAAGAACAATATCCATCTCAGTATTGATGTTATCCCAGGTGTTAGCTCACAGGGTCTGTAATAGTATCAGAAAAGTAAATGAGAAAATCAGTCTTAATTCAGTAGGAATAATTCATTAACTAACCCTTGTCCCTTGGCCTATCTAAGGTAAATCCCAGACTAACTACTTTTTTGTTCCTTCCTCCTTAATAGACTCTGGCAAGGCCTCTAGAGAAAACCTGCCTTAATGGAATATCAAGCTGAATACCTTGCCTAGAGATTTAGCCTGGCTTCTTATTTCATTCCTGTGTTCATTTACAAGTTACCATTGCTTTACAAGATTCAGTACAGAGAGAAGTGGTCTTAGTGTTACTCCTGTAGATAAGGAATAAAAAAATTGGAAAATATCTTTTACTATATCAAAGTTCAAAACCAAACCAAACAAAATCAAGTAAAACATCTAAGCTGTGTGGAATCATAGGACCAGACTCTAAACTGCACCGCAAAGAAGGTGCAGATAAAGGTGTCTGAGCCACCTTTGCACCTCCCAAAGCCTGGGCATAGTTGGGGGCCAGGCAGGTTCCTGGAGGCCAGCTTTGAACAGCACTGTGTGGATCACTGTGTTGAGCCAGAACACAGAGTGCTCTGGCAATACCCCTTTCTTCCCCAGCATACCCTTACCCTATCTATGCTAACTAACCTTTTGGCAGAGGCTCTGCAGGGAATGTCAGCTAAATTGGCCCCCTCTGCTGGGAATAATTCCCAGGGGGACTCTCCACCGACATTTCCATTCCCTTTTATGGTGCTGATGTGGCATGGGGTGGGGGTGGAGGGGTGTAGATCATAATGGGGAACCAAAGACACAATCTCTTTATGAGGGGAATTTCATGCCCTAAAGACCTTTTTGGGATCACAGTGGCAGGATTCCCTATCAATCAGTGAAAACCCTAGAGTGAGGCTATAAAACCAAAGATAAATATACAAACCAGGGGAAGGAGAGAGGGGGTCTCAGTGGAGACATCTGGTTTCCTAACACTACATTCTGCACTTTCTAATCACCACAGAAATGGTCCTGTTTAATTTCTGCTGCATACTTCTTACCCACATCCCATTTGTATTTTGATTGAAACAGCATGGCCTCTGTTGTGGTAAATTTGAGGAGTCAAACACAGCTAATACTGCTTTCACTGCTCAACAGCCAGAACTGTGAAAACGCTATCATGTAGCCTCTAGACATACATTTTAAAATAAATTTACTTAAATAAAATGTTCAATGAGGAAGAATTGCAGAGAGAGAGGAAATGGTCTCCTTGTGATACTGTGTAATGACTAGAGGGCAGAGGATAAGAGACTAAATGAAAAGTACCAAAGTAAATTACATTTATCAACACT
Organism: Dermochelys coriacea; assembly: GCF_009764565.3. Classification (NCBI taxonomy): domain Eukaryota; kingdom Metazoa; phylum Chordata; order Testudines; family Dermochelyidae; genus Dermochelys; species Dermochelys coriacea. The sequence continues at coordinate 301,120,462 of NC_050068.2, forward strand.
GAATGCCAAGCATTTCGTTTTTTAAAAAAATCACCCTAATAGTATATTCTTGAGAATGAGTCATAATAATGTATTGTAAGTAAAACATGGATACGACATTGTGTTAGGTAAAAGTTATCTGTTGAAAATATACAGTATGTTTCTGTACTGAAGACATTATCATCTAATCTAATCTAATCTATCCTATCATCATTCTTTGGTGACATGAGAGAAGTTAGGTCAAGAATTCTACTCTCCTTATCTCATAAAACAAAAACAAGGGGACATTCAATGAAACTGAAAGGTGGCTAATTTAAAACTGACAGGAAATATTTTTTCACACTATGCTTAATGGACTATGGAACTCACTGTCACATGATGTTATTGAAGACTAAAATTCAGCAAGGTTCATAGGAGGATTGAATGATTATAGACATATAAAAGAATATCAAAGTTATAATGGTTAATGCTAACAAAAGGAGTACTGGAAAGGAGATAACCTCATATTTCAGAATTATGCCCAATCTCTACTTTTTAGGAATTAAGATGAGACCTCCATAGAAAAGAGATTATACCACAGCTGCCTACTGGGAAGGTTTCTTGCACATTCTTCTAAAACATCTGGTGCTGGCCACTGAAAGTGACAGTATATTGGACTAGATGGACTGCAAGTCGTATCCATTATGACAATTCCTGTTTTTCTATCTTCTTTAGCCAAAAGATACTAGAGTATTTAAACAGAGGAAAAATCAAGCAGAATTATTACAAAAGGCTATAATGTTGAACTGAAATGTTCAAGTAGGATGAAATTCATATTTGTGCAGAAGGCATGCTCAAAATGTGTAGTCCTTGTACAAACTCTCTGCACAAGGATGAATTTCACCCTTAGAGATTTGATTGAAGATGGTTTATATTTGAAACCAAGGGACTGAGCCAGGTTAAGTATTGTACAGAATGGCACATCCACAGGCCTCCTTTTACTTTCACTTCAGCCCAATCTCTTTCCACACAGAGCTTGTAACCATTATATAGGAACTTCTTTTTGATTTGGAGAAGGAACAATTAATGCCCCAGAGCCCTGCAACTGTATTGCATATTTTTCATCCCCTCCTCTCACGCAGACATAGGGGATGATTTGGCTCTAAGAAACCAAGTGAAACTTATGACATGCCCATGGATATCCTGTATTTGAAAAGGAAAGCTGAAGTGTGTCCAGTGTTCACCTGGGCACTAAGAAGCATCAGTGAGTCTTCCCACTACCTGAATTATTTTGTAAGTATTTGTATTTTGCACATATCTGTTATTCTGTGAATTCCATTAGCATTACCTGTGCAAACCTGGTATTCATTCAACCAGGTCTTCTAGCTACTAAGATTTAACTATTGTGATAGGGTCAGGCCAGATGGTTACAGGAGAGTGATCGAGGGTAGATATATTAGCCCCAGATTAAGCAGGGGCCTTTTCCCTGAGTAAGATAATAGGCTGTTCCAGAACAATCAGGAAGTTGCTGGAACCAATTAAGGCAGGCTAATTAGGACACCTGGAGCCAATTAAGAAGCTAGCAGAATCAATTAGGACAGGCAGGCTAATCAGGGTACCTGATTTTAAAAGAACCTCACTTCAGTTAGTGAGGCATGTGTGAGGAGCTGGGAGCAAGAGGCACAAGAATCTGAGTGTGAGAAGGCATACTGCTGGAGGACTGTGAAGTACAAGCATTACCAGACATCAGGAGAAAGGTCCTGTGGTGAGGATAAAGAAGATGTTGGGAGGAGGCCATGGGGAAGTAGCCCAGGGAGTTGTAGCTGTCACACACCTATTACAAGAGACACTGTAGACAGTTGCAATCTACAGGGCCCTGGGCTGGAACCTGGAGTAGAGGGCAGGCCTGGGTTCCCCCCATTCCCCTCAACTCCCTATTTGAGACAAGAGGAGGTGACCTGGTCACCCTAGGTGGGTCAGCAGAGACTGTGGGGATTGTTCTCCTCTCTTTACCCATGCTGGCCAGTGATGAGGTTAGCTGAGTGAACAGCAGGTTTGAGCCACTAGCAAAAGTGGCCAAACTGAGGGCTGCTGTGAATCGCTGAGGCAAGCAAATCCGCCAATAAGTGCAGGACCCACGAAGGCAGAGGAGTAACTTTGTCACACTACCTTGTTCATTAGATGGTCCACCTTTTTAGGAATGCTCCCAGCATTTAGACTTGGCAGGCCCAGATGATGTGGTATACAAAGGTGTTATAGAATGGAATTTGGGACCTGTCAGAGATATGCTTATGTGACAAGAGCTGCAAACATAAATACATAAACTTTTTAAAGACTATAGGATCTGCCTTTAAGTCCACTAAAGTAAATGGAAAAAATCTTATTGATCTAATTAGGCTTTGGATCCGATCCTTGGAAAGCAAGTTTTGTATGCTCTTACCTCTGAACATTTAGTTTCTATAAGTACAGTATGGGACAAAGTTAAGAAACATCTATTTTATAATACTTAGCACTTAGAAAACCTTTCATACAGCTATCTTAAAATCCTCTTAAAGATGGGTAAAATTTTACAATGGGAATAGAATTATACACAAAGACTAGTGTGTGATTTGGCCAAGTTTACAAAGCGAGTCAGTGCCAGAGTCTGAGACTAAATCCTAGCTCCCCGACTCCTAGTCCCCTGCCTTCACCACTAAACTACACTGTCTTCTGTTGTAATAAGCAAAGTTTATTGCTGATGTTTTTCAGTGGAATTCATAAATGTTTGTATCCTGATGTGACATGCCAATCAGCATATAACTGTTCCATTAGTTTAGACTAAGCTTGAACCATTATTACACCTGGAAACAATCACTGGCAATTAAACTAAAATGTTTTCTCTTAAGACCTGATCTCCCTCCACTTTAGGCTCTATACCTTCTTAATTGTTCAGGGGCCTGTAATACTCCTTCTCCAATGAGTGTATACAATGCATTCATGCAATACAGAACTGACGTTACTCTCCAGGTACCAGCGAAGGAAGCAGGTGCCTGGGGCGGCCAGTAGAAAGGGGTGGCACTATGTCAGTCATTGAGGCAGCACGTCTGGGTCTTCGGCGGCAAGTCCCTCATTCCCTTCCTTCCAGTTCGGCAGCAGCTCAATTGGGTTTTTTTTTTTCCTTTTGCTGCTTAGGGCAGCAAAAAAGCTGGAACTGGCCCTGGCTGGAAGGGACTGCAAGATGTCATCAAGTCCTGTCCCCTGTGCTGAGGCTGGACCAGATATGCAACACAATTAATATCAACAAAATGGTGTAGGCCTGAATTGGCATGAGAACTTGAACATACAGGAGGCCTCATTTCACAAACAAAAGAGCACACAAAACTGACCTTGGAAACAGGAAGCTAAAGCATAAAGTGGAATTCTTTTTCTGTCTCCTGGGTCCAGCAATGTTAATGTATTTGTCAATCATCTGAAAGCTCTGACCACTGTACAACCTCCCCTGGATGATTTTTTAATTTATGTGCAATTATATTATTGGTGTACTTTCCACATCTTACATAAATAAGCTTCTAACACCGCCTAAGATTTTTTACAACTCACAGAAAGGCACTTTTGTTAATAAATCTGTTATAATCTAATGGTTCTGTTTGTCAGAGCACTCTGATTGCTACATTCCCTTAGGGAAAAAAATACTGTACAAATTCTAAATGAATTAGTTTAAATAAAATGAATCAGTGTATCTGCCAGTGGACCTTTTATCTGTTAATTGTAATGCAAGATTGTTAGGTACAAGTCAGTTAATACTACAGTACAAATAGTTAATTTCAGTTTCTCACATAATGGGTAAAAGCAATGTAGTACAGTACAATAAAATAAATTCACTACCTTTCTTGTTGGCATCATGAGAATAATATCCTTAAATACAGTAGGAGACATTTTCAGTATTAAAATTCATATTGCAACAAGGTGTTGAGATGCATTAATAAGATGTAGGAAGACAAAAATTGGTTGTAATAATGTTGGCATTGGGTGAACATTTTCCTTGCTGGCCAAAGGTATGGAATTTAATGTTTATCTTCTCTGGACTGTGTGACACAGCCTGGCCAGAAGGCAGCAAGAGAGTGATATAGGAGAGATATCCAGAAAAAGGAGTTGGAGCAGAGTGGTTTGGAGTTGGATCAGAGAGCAGTTTGAAGGAGTTGGAGCAGGAGTGCAGTTTGGAGGAGTTGAAGTAGAGGAGATTTTGGAGAAGTGCCATGGCTGGCTAGAAGACCAAGACCGTAGGTAAAGATACACCCGTCTTGTGCAGAGAGAGAGAGAGAGGGGGCAGGAAGCTCCACAAGCGGAAGAACAGGAAAAGGAAGTAGCCCAGGAAAGGAAGCACTAGTTCAAGTGGTTTACCACCATCTCTAGGGCCCCTGGGCTGGGACCCGGAGTAGAGGGTAGGCCTGGGTCCCTCCCTCTCCACAACCCTTCTCTGGGTTACTAGTGGGACAGTAGATACTCTGGTTCAGGGGCAGGAAACTGTGCCCTGAAGCCCCCTCTCCCCCAAGAAGAGGAAACGCAAGACCCATCATAATTGTACCGGCAATTTGTCACACATGGTGTCAAAAGTGGGATCTCCACGCTGGGGACTTAAACCAGGGTTAACCAAAACCATCCTGTCCCCAAGATAGATGACGTGGTCAAGGATCTAATACAAGCCACTGCAGCCCAGCAGGAGGCTACCCGAATCCAAGCAACCGCCCAACAGGAGGTGACTTGGGTGCAGCAGGAGACTAATCGGCTGTTGATGAATCAGACTGCCCAGGACTGAGCTCTGCTACAGGAACTGGCAAACCAGATGAAGGCCCTTATGGAGTGGAACCACAATTGCGATGGAACTCGGACTATATGGGCCAGCCACTGCCTACAGAAAATGACATGGGAGGATTATGTAGAGGCATACCTCCTAGCATTTGAGAGAACAGCCCTGTGGGAGGCCTGGCCCCGAAATCAGTGGTCTGGTATCCTCGTCCCATTCCTGTGTGGAGAGGCCCAGGTCTACTATGATATGGCTGCAGAGACTGCGGAGGAAGAGATCCTGGCCAGACCTGGAGTAACCAAGGTGTTGCGAGCCCAGAGGTTTCATGAATGGCAGTATACAGAGGACAAGGCACCCCGATCACAATTGTTTGACCTGATCCACCTGACCTGGAAACGGCTGCGCCCTGAGGCCCTCAGCTCTGAAAAAAATGATGGCGCTCCTGGAACTGGACCTGTATATGAGGGGGCTACCACCAGGCCTTCGGGCTTGGGTTAGTCAGAATGACCCCTCTACCTATGATGAGTTGTTCTCCCTCGTAGAAACACAGCTGGCAGCCCATGAACTGTTCCAGACCCTGGGGGGTGAGACACGGCAACCCAGGAAGACAGCCCCAAACCTAGGGCCCCGGATTGTCAAGAACTACAGAAGAACCATAACTGGGAGGAAAGACACTGAGGAATGGCCCAAGGCCAAGAAGGGACCTGGGGGTTTGGGAAGAGAGGGCAGGGGGGCAACCAAATAGCCCCAGGCAGAGGGTGGCAACCAGGATAAGGGGTCAATGTTACGAGTGTGGGGGATTGCGGCATACAGCAGCCCAATGCCCCAACAGGGAAGAGCCTATGCAGTACAATCTGGGAGATCCTGGGAAACAGTGTGGCCTAATCAGCCTGGTAAGGGTCGCAATGACCTTACATGAGTATACAAGGTCAGTAAAGATGAATGGTATTGTGACCATAGCATTAGTAGATTCCGGGAGTGCTGTCACACTGGTCTTGGGGAAGTTGTTGGGGCAAGACCAACTAACCCGGGCCAAAACCACAGGGGTAATGTGCATTCATGACACCGTAAATTTCTACCCCACAATCCCAGTACGGATTGAGATCCAGGGAAACACTACCAGGGTAACTGCAGGAGTGGTCCCTAGGCTCCCTTACCCGGTCTTAATTGGTAGGGACTTCCCCAGGTTTGAGAACTTACGCCCCCCAGTAGAGCCAGGGTAAGGTAGCAACCCCCGGGCTGAGACGGAGGCACCTACAGATAACCTCACCCCAATTTGCCCCAGAGCTATTTTCATCCCCCAGGAAACCCCACAAGTCTAGGTGGGAAAAGAGGGCAGATAAAAGGCTGGGGACCAGGATTCTAGCAGAGAACCAGAAAGCCTCCCTTGTTGGTAAGTGAACCCGTTCAGGAGGCCAGGAGACAATTCAGGCCAGTGAGGACTTGGAGGTGGTTCCTAGCCCAAGTAGGGGCAACCCAAGAGGCGGAGAAGAAATAGGTCCCATGGAGTTAGGTCAAATCGGTACCGCACATGAGAATTTCAGGCAGGACCAAGCCAATGACCCACTATATGCAAATGTGAGGGAGGAGGTAAAGGCGTACTTGTGGAAGGAAAGGCCAAAGGTCCAAGGCTGTATTATGTGATCAAATCTGATCTGTTGTACCGAATAGTACAAATTCGAGGGGAAGAAGTAGAGCAGCTCTTACTCCCACGGAAACACACAAGGATAGTATTAGAGTTAGCTCACAGTCATTTATCTGGGGGACATCCAGGAGTAGAAAAGACACTGGATAGAGTCCTAAGAAGATTTTATTGGTCAGGAATATGCGCGGCAGTCTAAGGTTATTGAACCTCCTGCCAGGAATGCCAGCTGTATAGCCCCCAACCTCACTTGTGGGCCCCATTAGTACCTTTGCCCATTATTGAAGTCCCTTTCAAAAGGATAGCCATGAATCTAGTGGGCCCGCTGGAAAGATCAGCATAAGGCCACCAAAACATATTAGTCATCCTTGACTACGGTATCCAGAAGCCATTCCTTTAAGAAACTCCACATCCAAGGCAATAGCAAAAGAACTACTTCAGGTGTTTGCCAGAGTGGGCATCCCTAAGGAGATCCTGACTGACCAAGGAACCCCTTTCATGTCAAAATTAATGAAGGACTTACGTACCCTGCTCTGCATCCATCCCATATGGACCTCAGTCTACCATCCACAAACAGATGGACTGGTCGAGTGGTTTAGCACAGGACAGAAAAGACTGGGATACCCTTCTACCATACCTAATGTTTTCAATATGGGAATTCCCCCAGGCGTCCACCAGTTTCTCTCCCTTTGAGCTACTATATGGACGCCACCCATGCGGAATATTAGATATCGCCAAGGAGGACTGGGAAGAACAACCGAACCCAGGAAAGAATGTCACTGAGCACGTGACACACTTGAGAGAGTGAATAGCTCGAGTAACTCCTATAGTACGAGAACATTTGGAAAAAGCAAAAGAGACACAGCGGACATATAACAACCGCCGGGCGAAAGTACAGAAATTTCAGCCAGGAGAATGGGTGATGGTGCTAGTGCTCACAGCGGAAAGCAAACTCCTGGCGAGCTGGCATGGGCCATATGAGATAATGGAAGCCATTGGGGAAGTGGACTATAAGGTCAGACAACCAGACCGCCGAAGACCAGAGCAGATCTACCACATAAACTTACTGAAGCCCTGGCGTGACCGAGAGACATGCCTGGTCATTCTGAGAGCTCCACCTCAGATGGACGACCCACAGGAGCAGGTGAGGATATCCCCCGAGTTAGCCCCAGAATAATGAACAGAGGTCATTGATATGATCCAACTGAACCAAGATGTGTGCCGTACAACACTGGTCCAACATCATATCATCACCAGGCCCAGAATAAGGGTGACGATAAGACCGTACGGGATACCAGAAGCTAAAAGAGAGGAAATTAAGATAGAAGTGAAGAGGATGTTGGAACTTGGGGTTATTGAAGAATCCCACAGCCAGTGGTCCAGCCCTATCATTCTAGTACCCAAGCCTGAAGGTACCCTAAGGTTTTGCAATGACTTCCGGAAGTTGAATGAAGTATCCCAATTCGATGTCTATCCGATACCACGTGTCGATGAGCTAGTTGATCAGTTAGGCAAGGCCCGATACCTAACCACTCTGGACCTGACCAAAGGATATAGGCAAATTCCCCTGGCCAAGAATGCGAAGGAGAAGACTGCTTTCTCTACACCTGATGGCTTGTTCCAATACACTGTCCTCCCTTTCGGACTCCCTGGGGCCACTGCAACATTCCAACGACTTATGGACAAATTGCTGCAACCCCATGCCTGGTATGTCACCACCTATATTTAGATGATATAGTCATCCATAGCCCTGACTGGGAAACACATCTAGGGAAAGTAGAAGCAGTTCTAGACACCCTGCGGAAGCCTGGCCTCACTGCCAACCCTCTCAAGAGTGTGATAGGACTAGCTGAGGCCAGATACCTCGGGTATGTAGTAGGGAGAGGCTTGGTAAAACCCCAATGGAACAAAGTGGAGGCAATACAAGATTGGCCTCGGCCAGTCTGTAAAAAGCAGGTCAGAGCATTTCTCGGGTTAGTAGGGCACTATCAGAGATTCATCCCTCATTTCGCCACAAGAGTAGGGCCATTGACGGACCTGATAAAGGCTCGGGGCCTGAGATAGTAAAATGGTCTGATGCAGCAGAAGAAGCATTCGCAAATTTAAGGACAGCCCTCTGCTGCCATTCAGTACTCATAGCCCCAGACTTCAAGAATGAATTTGTCCTACAAATGGATGCCTCAGAAGTAGGTCTAGGAGCAGTTCTTTTGCAGATGGTAGGGGAGGAACACCTGATCCTGTACCTCAGACAGAAGCTCCTCCCCAGGGAACAAAAGTATGCCATTGTTGAAAAGGAATATCTGGTGATAAAATGGGCCATGGAAACTCTCCGCTACTACCTACTGGGGTGGCAATTTACCCTGGTGACAGACCATGACCTGCTCCAGTGGATGAACAGAAACGAGGAGAAGAATGCAAGAGTGACTAGATGGTTCCTATCCCTGCAACCCTTTCATTTCCGAGTACAGCATAGGGCTGGAAGCCAACATGGCAACGCAGATGGCTTGTCACGAAAGCATTGCCTCTTATCCCAAGTAGCCCAACCCCATGGTGTTGAGCAGGGAGGATAAGTGATACAGCATGGCCAGAAGGCAGCAAGAGAGTGATATAGGAGAGATATCTAGAAAAAGGAGTTGGAGCAGAGTGGTTTGGAGTTGGATCAGAGAGCAGTTTGAAGGAGTTGGAGCAGGAGTGCAGTTTGGAGGAGTTGAAGTAGAGGAGATTTTGGAGAAGTGCCATGGCTGGCTAGAAGACCAAGACCCTAGGTAAAGAGACACCATTCTTGTGCAGAGAGAGAGAGAGAGGACAGGAAGCCCCACAAGCTGAAGAACAGGAGAGGGAAGTAGCCCAGGGGAAGGAAGCACTAGTTCAAGTGGTTTATTTTGTGGGCTATATTACTGAAGATAGGATAAACAGAAATACTATTAAAACTATAAACCATCATTGAATTAGCTACCTCATATTGTAATAGACTAGAATTCAGGATGTGACAGAGTGTATGCTGAGACTGATCAAGCCCTCAGACCGCTACCCCTTCCTACTTCTCCACATGGGCACCAATGATACTGCCAAGCATGATCAAGTCATGTTCTCGTCCATCCTTCCTGCTGAAGGAAAAGGCCCAGATAGGGACTCTCTAATTGTGGAGGTAAAAGCATGGTTATGCAGATGGTGTCGGAGAGAGGGCTTTGGATTCTTCAACCATGGGATGTTGTTCCAGGATGAAGGATTGCTAGGAAAAGATGGGATCCACCTAATAAAGAGAAGGAAGAGTATTCTCGCAGGGAGGCTTGCTAACCTAGTGAGGAGGGCTTTAAACAAGGTTCACTGGGGGACAGTGGCCTAAGCCCTGAGGTAAGTGGGATACCGGGAGGAAACACAAGGAGGAGGGTGCAATGGGGGGGAGCCTCCTGATTCATATGAGAAAGCAGGGCAATTGGCTAGTTATCTTAAGCGTACAGAAATGCCAGAAGCCTGGGAAACAAGCAAGAAGAACTGGAAGTCCTGGCACAGTCAAAGAACTATGATGTGGTCAGAACAACAAAGACTTGGTGGGGTAGTCAGAAATGAAAGCAAGCCAGTATGCCCTGGTACGGCATACCAGCAAGACCGGGACCAGCTTTCCCAGATGGCAATTTAAAGCCCTGGGGTAGCGGCGGGGCTCTGGAGGGGATTTAAAGGTCCGGGGCGGTAGTGGCTGCCGGAGCCCCGAGCCCTTTAAATCTCCACCAGAGCCCTGCTGCCAAAGCGCGGGATAGCAGCAGCGGGGCTCTGGCAGGGATTTAAAGGGCCCCAGAGCTCCAGCTCCCGCTACCACCCGGGGCCCTTTAAATTCCCACCTGAGCCCTGCCTCCCGAGCCCTGGGGTAGCAATGGTGGGGATTTAAAGGAGCTCAGAGCTCCAGCCCCGCTACCGTCCTGGGGCCCTTTAAATCCCTGCTGGAGCCCTGCTGCCCAAGCCCTGGGGTAGCGGTGGTGGGTCTCCGGTGGGGATTTAAAGGGCTGGGGTGGTAGCAGCCACTGGAACCCTGGGGCCCTTTAAATCCCCGACAGAGCCCTGCCGTTGCTACCCCAGGGCTCGGGCAGCAGGGCTCAGGTGGGGATTTAAAGGGCTCGGGGCTCTGGCAGCCGCTACCACAGCGGAATTCCAGGCCCTTTAAAGTTCTGCCAGAGCCCAGAGCCCCATGGTAGAGGTGGCAGCTGGGAGCCCCCAGGGCTCCTCAGTGATTTAAAGGGCCTGAGGGCTCCACTGCAGTAGCAGCAGCTGGAGTTCTGGGCCCTTTAAATCGCCCCGGGGCTCTCAGCCACCTCTGCAGCTGGTAGCTCGGAGGTGATTTAAAGGACCCCAGGCTCCCAGCCACCACTACCACAGCTGGAGCCTCAGGCCATTTAAATCAAGATTTAAAGGCCTCAGGGATTTAAGGCCCTGCCTCTTCCAGTTGAGGCCAAGCCCCCTGATCAGGACTCTGGTGTACCGGTAAGTCCTCTAACTTACTTTCACCGCTAGGGGTAGCTCACAAGACTGGAGCACTATCATGGATGGGTATAAACTGTTCAGGAAGGACAGGTGGGGAGGAAAGCTGGAGGAGTTCCACTGTATGTAAGAGAGCAGTATGATTGCTCAGTGGTCCAGTATGAAACTGGAGAAAAGCCTGTTAAGAGTCTTTGGGTTAAGTTTAGAGGTGAGAGCAACAAGAGTGATGTCTTGGTGGGCATTTGCTATAGACCACCAGGCCAAGAGGATGAGGTAGACAAGGCTTTCTTTGGACAACAAACAGAAGTTTCCAATCATAGGTCCTGGTTGTCATGGGGGACTTCAATCACACTGACATCTGCTGGGATAGCAATACAGCAGTGCACAGACAATCCAGGAAGCTTTTGAAGAGTGTTGGGGACAACTTCCTGGTGCAAGAGCTGGAGGAGCCAACTAGGGGTCATGCTCCTCTTGACCTGCCGCTCACAAACAAGGAAGAATTGGTAGGGGAAGTACAAGTGGGTAGCAACCTGGGCAACAGTGACCATGAGATGATCGAGTTCAGGATCCTGACAAAAGGAAGAAAGGAGAGCAGCAGAATATGGACCCTGGACTTCAGAAAAGCAGGCTTTAACTGCCTCAGGGAACTTATGGGCTGGATCCATTGGGGGGCTAAAATGAGGGGGAAAGGAATCCAGGAGAGCTGGCTGTATTTTAAAGAAGCCTTATTGAGGGTGCAAGAACAAATCATCCCAATGTGGAGAAAGAAAAGGAAATATGGCAGGCAACCAGCTTGGCTTAACAGAGAACTCTCTGGTGATCTTAAACACAAAAAGGAAGGTTACAAGAAGTGGAATATTGGACAGATGCCAAGGGAGGAGTATACAAATATTGCTTGAGCAAGCAGGGGTGTAATCAGGAAGATCAAAACACAATGGGAGCTGGAGCTAGTAAGGGATGTGAAGGGTAACAAAAAGAGTTTCTACAGGTATGTTAGCAACAAGAAAAAGGTCAGGGAAAGTATGGGACCCTTATCTAATAGGGGAGGCAACCTAGTGACAGATTATGCGGAAAAAATTGAAGTACTCAACGCTTTTTTTGCCTCGGTCTTCACAGACAAGGTCAGCTCCCAGACTGCTGTCCTGGGCAACACAGTATGGTGAGGAGGTGAGCAGCCCTCAGTTGTGAAAGAACAGGGTAAGGACTATTTAGAAAAGCTGGACATGCACAAGTCCATGGGTCCAGAGCTAATGCATCCGAGGGTGCTGAGGGAATTGGCTGATGTGATTGCAAAGCCATTGGCCATTACCTTTGAAAACTCATGGCAATCGGGGGAGGTCCTGGAGTATTGGAAAAAGGCAAATATAGTGCCCATCTTTAAAACGGAAGAAGGAGAACCCGGGAACTACATACCGGTCAGCCTCATCGCAGTCCCTGGAAAAATCATGGAACAGGTCCTCAAGGGAACAATTCTGAAGCACTTGGAGGAGAGGAAGGTGATTAAGAACAGTCAACATGGATTCACGAGGGGCAAGTGATGCCTGGCCCACCTGATTGCCTTCTATGATGAGATAACTGGCTCTGTGGATATGGGAAAAGCAGTGGATGTGATATATCTTGATTTTAGCAAAGCTTTTGATATTGTCTCCCACAATATTCTTGCCAGCAAGTTAAAGAATGGATTGGATGAATGGACTATAAGATGGATAGAAAGCTGTCGGTCTCAAAGGGTAGTGATCGATGTGTAATTGGCAGCCAGTACCAAGCTGATTGCCCCAGGGGTCGGTTGTGGGGCTGGTTTTCTTCAACATCTTTATTAATGATCTGGATGATGGGATGGATTGCACCCTCAGCAAGTTCACAGATGACACTAAACTGGGGAGGCGGGGAGGTAGATATGCTGGAGGGTAGGGATAGGGTCCAGAGTGACCTAGACAAATTAGAAGATTGGGCCCAAAGAAATCTGATGAGGTTCAACAAGGACAAGTGCAGAGTTTGGCACTTAGGAAGAATCCCATGCACTGCTACAGGGTGGGGACCGACTGGCTAAACAGCAGTTCTACAGAAAAGGACCTGGGGATTACAGTGGATGAGAAGCTGCATATGAGTCAGTAGTTTGCCCTTGTTGCCAGAAGGCTAACAGCATATTGTGCTTCATTAGTAGGAGCATTGCCAGTAGGTCGAGGGAAGTGATTATTCCCCTCTATTCAGCATTGGTGAGGCCACATCTGGAGTATTAGGTCCAGTTTTGGGCCCCCCACTACAGAAAGGATATGGGCAAATCGGAGAGAGTCCAGCGGAGGGCAACAAAAATGCTCAGGGGTCTGGAGCACATGACTTATGAGGAGAGGCTGAGGGAACTGGGGTTATTTAGTCTGCAGAAGAGAAGAGTGAGGGGGGATTTGATATCAGCCTTCAAGTGCCTGAAGGGGGCGTTCCAAAGAGGATGGAGCTCGGCTGTTTTCAGTGGTGGCAGATGACAGAACAAGGAGCAATGGTCTCAAGTTGCAGTGGGGGAAGTCTAGGTTGGATATTAGGAAACACTATTGCACTAGGAGGGTGGTGAAGCACTGGAATGGGTTACCTAGGGAGGTGATGGAATCTCCATCCTTAGAGGTTTTTAAGGCCCGGCTTGACAAATCATCCTGGCTGGGATGATTTAGTTGTTGTTGGTCCTGCTTTGAAAAGGGGGTTGGACTAGATGACCTCCTGAGGTCTCTTCCAAGCCTAATCTTCTATCATTCTACCGTGGCTTCTCTGTCAAAGATGGTAAAAGTCTAGAAAGCATGGGCCTTCTGACATTGAAATACATCCTTAAAAGACTAATGTTGCTTGATCTCAAGTCCTAGATGAATAGATAGCCAAAAAAGCACTCAGTGGCATTATCTATCTGCCACACACTGCATTGAGGACAATAATAGTCATTGATGGAACATGACAAATACCAGAACATTTTAGATGTTGGATACATGTCCTTTCGAAAAGAAAATAGTTAAATTCTATGAATGTAGGGTGAAGAGCATGGAGTATGACAAGTGAGGAAAAGTGAGACTCAAAGTGAGAAGCTCACTTGGAAAACTGCAAACAGAGAGGTTAAGTGCTGTATTTCTGCAAGATATCTGTCAGTGCAAAACAATGGGATTGGAATGCAGTCAGAGGGACAAGCCAGAGTTCAACTTGGGAAATGAAGGTGGAGCTCAACAGTTTTGTGCAAAGGGAGTTGGAATCGGCCTTGCAAGATGTGCAGTTATGTATTGTCCCTGTAATCTTCAGTGATTTAAAGAGATTTACTTTTACTCAACACAGAGACAGAGACTCAGTATTTCTTTATGATGAATGTAATGTATTTTCAACAGGAATTTTTAACCTTGCTCCAGAAGCAGCTAATCAAGCAGAATCAGTTTTATATCTGCAGTGGTGATAAGAGATGGCTTCCTCCCACTTCCATGGAGTTGGAAAGCAGCCAATTTTATGGGACCACTGGTTTGATGCTTTTTCTGTTTGTACTTTCTACAAACAGGAGCTTTTGCTTTAGGGTTTTAAGGAAAATTGTGTCCTTGCATCTGTCAGCAAGGACTGCTTTTCCCAATGAGTTACAGCTCTGGTGAGCCCCTTTGAATCCAATGGGCAATGTCATAATTGCCCAGGTCACAATTCATTTCTGTACCCACAACCGGGGTAGTGACTCCATACCAGTCAAGCTGTTTTCTGTGAGTTGGCAGTTCCATGTAAACCTGAGGCATTTCAGGGAGAAAGGATTTGGTTATCAAACTGATTTCATTGGGCATGACTCTGAGAACACTAAATCTTCCCACCAATCCAGCAGGCTACATTCTTTAAGAGACTGCTTGGAGGGAAATTTGCCCCATTCTGTATGGGTATACTAGGAGGAGGCGTCTCCCTCCTCCCAGTGTATCTCTGCAACCCTATTTTCTTTGTCTATTTTTAAAATTCCCTAAACACTGTTTTCATTGCTTTCTGGGAGGCTATTACAGAGTCTATTTCATTTCAAGGAGAAGGCTTTTCCACCATTCATCTTACACTATTGCATTTAAATTTCATCCATAACTAAACCCTCTTCTAAATATAAATATGTCCTATCTGTTGTCTAAATCTTTCAATAACTTAGGGCAAATCTACACTACATGCTTAAGTCAACCTCTGTTAGGTAGACTTACCGCCACATCAATAATTACTTTGATGGCTAATGTCCACACTAACTTCCTTCTGTTGGTGGTGCATCTTCACTGACTGAAGAGGAGCAGTGGGGGTCTGGGAGCCAGGTCTCAGTTTCCCACTGGGAGCTGAGCTGCTCCCTGGGCTCTCGTCTCTCCATTCCCCACTAGGAGTGTGTGGGGATCAGCCGCCCAGGCTTCTCGCCTCCCAGCTGGGAGCAGTGGACAGCCATCTGGGCTTCTTACCTCCCTGTTCTGCACCAGGAACAGGGTGGCCACCACCCAGTTTTCTCAGCTCCCTAATCAGGGAGCCAGGCGGGGACAGCTTGGCTGGGCTCTAGCTGCCTGACTTCCTTGTTAATTTCACAGCTCCAGCATGGAGCCCTAAAATTGGCAAGACAGCCAACATCTGATGTAAGTAATGCAGTGTCTACACAAACATTGCCTCATCCTAACTACATTGACATAAACTTCCTGTGGAGGTGGAGTTATGACATCGATGTAGTAGAGCACTTACATCAGTGGGACCAGGCCTACTATACCTTAGCAGTGTTCCTTCCAAGTCAGAATTCAGCCGACTTCTACATATTTAAAATGTCTTAACCCTTCCTCATAAGTAATTCCAGCTCTGATCTCTTGAAAGCCATACTGAGGACTCCACTCTTCATTTCATCCAGGACAGACTCCAAGGAGCAGGGACTGCAGCAGGAGCAGATGGAGCCAGAAGACAATGACCAGTCTGAATTCTTTTGCTTAGAAAAGGCTACTTCCTTGAACCCACCTATCCTAGTGACACAAATGTCCTTATCTGTGTGCCAGTTCCGAGGGCAGAGAGAACCATACCATTAGACCAATGAAATGAGGTTCCATGGTTATCATAGGACTACAATGCCCTGACTATGGCTGAGCCTTTTACTGTTAGAAAGTCAAAGTTTGTCCTGCTCAGGCACACATGTCTCATAATGATGTGTATCACCGACAGTTAGGCCTGTCCTTGGTGGGTGGGATTGCATCTGGGACCTCTGGAGCTTAGTGTATGAGCCTCTATTGCATGAGATAAAAGCCACATGGTTCTTATCTAAGGCAGTAGCAGACTCATTAATCTCTAAGTGGTCTTGTTGCCACTAGATGGGACAGAACACCACACCCAGGAGGTGTGTGGGTTACATACTTCCCCTAGCTGAGGAAGCACATCCCAAGCTTCAGAGACTTCCCAACTGATATCCCAGATGAGCTCCCACTTGTAACACCAATTGACTCTGGTTGTCAGAGGGCAAGATTGAACCTGGGACCTCAATGCATGAGCTAAAAGCTACATGACTCTTAGCTAAGGCTGTAGCAGACTCATTAATCTCTAAGTGCTCTTGGTGCCACTAGAGAGGACAGAACACCACACCCTGGAGGTGTGTGGATTACAGATGCACTAAATTCATTGCTACCATTTGCTCTGGGTATTTTATATGCAGTCTCTTCCGTCAGAGAAGGGCAACATCATGTGTCTACAGACTCCAGAGAAGGTTACTTATGTATAATATACAAACCCTTGCTTGGAAGCATTAAGTCTTTCAAGATAAATATGATACACCAGCTGATGAACACAGGGACCCTGCTGTCCTCAAATGCAGCAGTGTTCCAGAAACATTTTGATCATTATGAACTTTGCCCTATGCAGAATTCTGGCAGGATATCACAACAGTATACTCTTGGTCTTATGTATATTGATGAGCTTTTGAACTACAGCTCTGGATAGATTCACTCATTCTTGGGTTTTGTTTTTTGTAGTGCAAAAAGGGAGACATTAAGGGTACTACCTGATCTGACTTCTTTATGTGAACTTTACAAACCACAGGAATAATGTCCGAGATGTCTAACATCTTAGATGTCTTGTTTAGCGATCATGGCTCCCTTCAAAACTGTTTCATAAGATGACCCTTCTGACCATCCAGTTTTTCACTAATTTTTCTTGTTGCAAGCCTCCTTTTCAATTCTATCCTCTCGACTGCCTGTAACAATGTGGGATTCACCCCTTCAGTGCTTCCTGCTGGCTGTCTGGGAATTAGCTCGTTTTGCTGGCCTCTGCAGGCCAGTGTCGCTGCCACCGCTGGCCCCCATGTCCCTTCCAGACCTCAGGGCCCCTTTGTCTGGGGATTCTGCCCCAGCAGTATCCCC
Source organism: Dermochelys coriacea (assembly GCF_009764565.3). NCBI lineage: Eukaryota > Metazoa > Chordata > Testudines > Dermochelyidae > Dermochelys > Dermochelys coriacea. The sequence continues at coordinate 301,137,662 of NC_050068.2, forward strand.
TCAGTCTCTGGGTCTCCCCTCCCTGGGGAACCCCCATTCCCCTAATCCCACCTTGCCTCAGTGCCTACTGCCAGTCATCATTTAGCCTCCGCTCACTGGGGCTGACTGCAGCCTATAATGGCCACTCATCCTTGGCAAGGAGGGGTAGGACCTTGTGCTTCTGCCTAGCCCCGGGCTGCCCCTTTGCAGCCCCAGCACCTGGTTTACGCCCCACACAAGGCCCTGCAGCCTGGGGGGTTGTCAGGCTGGAGCTTCCCAGCCCCTCTTGCCTTTCCCCCAGCATTGCCCTACCTCAGGTCCCTACTCAGCTCTCAGGCAGCCAGGTCCTTCCCTCTCAAAAGCTAGAGAGAGAGTCTAAACTCCTGGCTCACTGGCCTTTTATAGGGCCAGCTGCAACCTGATTGGGGCATGGCCCCAGCTGTGGCTGCCTTCCCCATCAACCTAGCCACTTCTCGCAGCCCCAGCCCCCTCCCAGGGCTGGCTTTAACCCTTTCCAGGGCTGGAGCGGGTGACCACCCCACTACACTGCCTAATGCCAAACAAAGCTGGTAAAAGCACGAAACTATTTTCAGTAATACTTAGAATTTGTCTATGTGTAAGAAATAACAGATGGCAGCATAAGGCTGCTGTGAGATAAGAGCAAGCCTCTGAGAAGGATCAAGACATAAGACTGAAGTCCAAATGCTTCTAAACCTCATCTCAAGCACAACAAAGTAAATAAACAAACCAAAAGCAATCCTGCCCCCCAAATTCAAACAAAAACACATCCCGCCACACACTGTCTTAGTAAATGATTGCATGTAGAAATTTGTGCAACTGATTTCCTTTTTTACAGAAAAAGTAGCAAGGGTCTAAATAGCTCCAAAGCATGCAGTCCCATAATTGTATGTGTTTGTTTAATTGTGTGTGAATTTGCATTTTCACTCTCAGTCCTGTTTATTTTCTAAAAAAGATTATGGGGCAGTGTCACAGAGTGACTGGCCTCTTTAAGAGATAAAGGTGTGGTTAATATGAGGCTTGATTAATAACAAATTAAAAAATGGCAATATAATTAATGCCAATCAATATATGTTTATGGGAAATAAATTCTGCCAAATGAACTTGATATCTTTTTTTAATGAGTATACAAGTTTGGTTGATAAAGGTAAAAGTGTTTATGTAACATACTTAGACTTCTGTAAGGCATTTGACTTGTTACCACACAACATTTTGATTAAAAACTAGAACAATGTAAAGTTAACATGGCACACTTTTAGAATTTGGCTAACTGATAAGTTTGAAAATGTAACAGTAAATGGGGAATCATTGCTAAGTGATATGTTTCTAGTGGGGTCTTACAGGGTTTGGGTCTTGGCCCTATGCTGTTTAACATTTTTGTTTTTGTCTGGAAGAGAACATAAAATCATCACTGATCAAGTTTGCAGATGACACAAAAATTGTGGGAGTGGTAAATAATGAAGAGGACAGAGGGATCTGGATAACATGGTAAACTGGGCTCTTCAATCTAGCACACAAAGGTATAACAAGTTCTAATGGCTGGAAGTTGAAGCTAGACAAATTCAGACTGGTAATAAGGTGTAAATTTTTAATAATGAGGGTAATTAACGACTGGAACAATCTACCAAGAGTCATGGTGGCTTCTCCATCACTGGCAATTTAAAATCAAGATCAGATTATTGTTTTAAAAATATATGCTCAAATTCAAAAGGAATTGTGTGCTAAAGATTAAAAAATGTTGGAAACACAGAAAATACAGAAAACAGTGACATTAAATAAAAAAAAATTAAAAAGGATTCCCTAAAATTAAATTCCTAAATCCACATCTAAGTGTTTAAAATGAGTAGCCTTATTCTGAGGGATAGGGGGTGATCAGCACTTTTGAAAATCACACCACATATTTAAGGCCTAGATATGGATTTGGGAGCATAACTTTAGACTCTCATTTTTAAAATTTTGGCCATGTCATGGAATTTACATTACTGGAAAATCATATACCAGGAGTGAATGAACAGAAAGAATATTTTCCATTGGCTTCTAGGCTGGTTCTTTTGGATATCCCTCCAAGAGATTACTCAATTTAGAACTTGTCTATGTAAGAAATAACAGATGGCAGCATGCATGTGCTTGCACCAATTGGTGAATCATATTGAAATGGAAATCAGAAAAGCTCTAGACGGTGGGTGAATATACTTTAGAAGTTTCATAGTGTATCACCAATGAAAGATGATTCATAGACTAAGGAAAAAATAAGACTTCTAAATCCTGGGCAAGATAGAGTGGCCTGAAATAGATTTCTGTAACAGTATTCCCTATGTGCCTATTCTTTTCTATTCTACGTAGATTCATATACTGTGCTCATCACTGTAATATCTGAGCTGCCTCCAGTAGTGCTTTAAATGATATGATTAACATCTGTCATCTACTGTTTGTTTGCTGTGTGGTAGCTGTGTTGTTCCCAGGATATTAAAGAGACAAGGTGCGTGAGATAATATCTTTTATTGAACCAATTTGTGTTGGTGAAAAAGACAAGTTTTCAAGCTACACAGAACTGCTCTTCAGGTCTAGGGAAGTCACTCAGAGTGTCACAGTTAAATACAAGGTGGAACAGATTGTTTAGCATAAGTATTAATACATATTCTAAGGGACCATTCAAGTGAAGTGATCCATTAAAACCCCTGCAGTCATAGGATAAAAAAAAGGGGGAGGGGAGGTTAGTGGGTTACAGATTGTTGTAATAAGCCATAAATCCAGTGTTCTTATTATGACCATGATTTTTAGTGTCTAGCAAAGTAATGAATTTAAGCTTGCAGGCACTCATATACCACAGAATATGTTCTGAGGATAAAGTCCGGGATACACATCTTAACACACTTGAAACCACCTTCAACAAACAAGGACACTACAACAGATAAATAGATTGTAGTTCTCATGGGGTATTTGGGTCACCTGCTTCAAAACAGAAAAAAATCCCCTTCCAACTGTAAACCCCTAGTTGTCACCTACCACTCTATGGTGGAACCCATGCAGGGCAAAAATAAACAATTACAACCATATTCAATGAGGACCACATACTGAAAAAAATATTTTCCAAACCCTCTCTTCTGGCAATCAAACAACCCCCAGCCTTGCTAAGCTCATCATCAGAAGCAAACTCCCCACAGATTAGGACCCACCAACTCAAAGTGGTACCAGACCCTCCGAGAACGACAGATGCAAAATATAAGAAAAGGAGTACTTGTGGCAACTTAGAGACTAACAAATTTATTAGAGCATAAGCTTTCGTGAGCTACAGCTCACTTCATCGGATGCATTTGGTGGAAAAAACAGAGGAGAGATTTATATACACACACACAGAGAACATGAAACAATGGGTTTATCATACACACTGTAAGGAGAGTGATCACTTAAGATAAGCCATCACCAGCAGCAGGGGGGGAAAGGAGGAAAACCTTTCATGTGGACAAGCAAGGTAGGCTAATTCCAGCAGTTAACAAGAATATCAGAGGAACAGTGGGGGGTGGGATGGGAGGGAGAAATACCATGGGGAAATAGTTTTACTTTGTGTAATGACTCATCCATTCCCAGTCTCTATTCAAGCCTAAGTTAATTGTATCCAGTTTGCAAATTAATTCCAATTCAGCAGTCTCTCGTTGGAGTCTGTTTTTGAAGCTTTTTTGTTGAAGTATAGCCACTCTTAGGTCTGTGATCGAGTGACCAGAGAGATTGAAGTGTTCTCCAACTGGTTTTTGAATGTTATAATTCTTGACATCTGATTTGTGTCCATTCATTCTTTTACGTAGAGACTGTCCAGTTTGGCCAATGTACATGGCAGAGGGCCATTGCTGGCACATGATGGCATGTATCACATTGGTAGATGCGCAGGTGAACGAGCCTCTGATAGTGTGGCTGATGTGATTAGGCCCTATGATGGTATCCCCTGAATAGATATGTGGACAGAGTTGGCAACGGGCTTTGTTGCAAGGATAGGTTCCTGGGTTAGTGGTTCTGTTGTGTGGTGTGTGGTTGCTGGTGAGTATTTGCTTCAGATTGGGGGGCTGTCTGTAAGCAAGGACTGGTCTGTCTCCCAAGATCTGTGAGAGTGATGGGTCGTCCTTCAGGATAGGTTGTAGATCCTTGATGATGCGTTGGAGAGGTTTTAGTTGGGGGCTGAAGGTGATGGCTAGTGGCGTTCTGTTATTTTCTTCGTTGGGCCTGTCCTGTAGTAGGTGACTTCTGGGTACTCTTCTGGCTCTGTCAATCTGTTTCTTCACTTCAGCAGGTGGGTATTGTAGTTGTAGGAATGCATGATAGAGATCTTGTAGGTGTTTGTCTCTGTCTGAGGGGTTGGAGCAAATGCGGTTATATCGTAGCGCTTGGCTATAGACAATGGATCGAGTGGTATGATCTGGATGAAAGCTATAGGCATGTAGGTAGGAATAGCGGTCAGTAGGTTTCCGATATAGGGTGGTGTTTATGTGACCATCGCTTATTAGCACTGTAGTGTCCAGGAAGTGGATCTCTTGTGTGGACTGGTCCAGGCTGAGGTTGATGGTGGGATGGAAATTGTTGAAATCATGGTGGAATTCCTCAAGAGCTTCTTTTCCATGGGTCCAGATGATGAAGATGTCATCAATGTAGCGCAAGTAGAGTAGGGGCATTAGGGGACGAGAGCTGAGGAAGCGTTGTTCTAAGTCAGCCATAAAAATGTTGGCATACTGTGGGGCCATGCGGGTACCCATCGCAGTGCCGCTGATTTGAAGGTATACATTGTCCCCAAATGTGAAATAGTTATGGGTGAGGACAAAGTTCAGCCACCAGGTTTGCTGTGACGTTATTGGGGATACTGTTCCTGATGGCTTGTAGTCCATTTTTGTGTGGAATGTTGGTGTAGAAGGCTTCTACATCCATAGTGGCCAGGATGGTGTTTTCAGGAAGATCACCGATGGATTGTAGTTTCCTCTAGAAGTCAGTGGTGTCTCGAAGATAGCTGGGAGTGCTGGTAGCGTAGGGCCTGAGGAGGGAGTCTACATAGCCAGACAATCCTGCTGTCAGGGTGCCAATGCCTGAGATGATGGGGCGTCCAGGATTTCCAGGTTTATGGATCTTGGGTAGCAGATAGAATACCCCAGGTCGGGGCTCCAGGGGTGTGTCTGTGCGGATTTGTTCTTGTGCTTTTTCAGGGAGTTTCTTGAGCAAATGCTGTAGTTTCTTTTGGTAACTCTCAGTGGGATCAGAGGGTAATGGCTTGTAGAAAGTGGTGTTGGAGAGCTGCCTAGTAGCCTCTTGTTCATACTCCGACCTATTCATGATGACGACAGCACCTCCTTTGTCAGCCTTTTTGATTATGATGTCAGAGTTGTTTCTGAGGCTGTGGATGGCACTGTGTTCTGCATGGCTGAGGTTATGGGGTAAGCGATGCTGCTTTTCCACAATTTCAGCTCGTGCACGTCGGCGGAAGCAGTTTATGTAGAAATCCAGGCTGCTGTTTCGACCTTCAGGAGGAGTCCACCCAGAAACCTTCTTTTTGTAGTGTTGGCAGGAAGGTCTCTGTGGGTTAATATGTTGGTCAGAGGTGTATTGGCAATATTCCTTGAGTCTGAGACGTCAAAAATAGGATTCTAGGTCACCACAGAACTGTATCATGTTCGTGGGGGTGGAGGGGCAAAAGGAGAGGCCCCGAGATAGGACAGATTCTTCTGCTGGGCTAAGAGTATAGTTAGATAGATTAACAATATTGCTGGGTGGGTTACGGGAACCATTGTTGTGGCCCCTTGTGGCATATAGTAGTTTAGATAGCTTAGTGTCCTTTTTCTTTTGTAGAGAAGCAAAGTGTGTTTTGTAAATGGCTTGTCTAGTTTTTGTAAAGTCCAGCCACGAGGAAGTTTGTGTGGAAGGTTGGTTCTTTATGAGAGTATCCAGTTTTGAGAGCTCATTCTTAATCTTTCCCTGTTTACTGTAGAGGATGTTGATCAGGTGGTTCCGCAGTTTTTTTGAGAGTGTGTGGCACAAGCTGTCAGCATAGTCTGTGTGGTATGTAGATTGTAATGGATTTTTTACCTTCAGTCCTTTCGGTATGATGTCCATCTGTTTGCATTTGGAGAGGAAGATGATGTCTGTCTGTATCTGTGCGAGTTTTTTCATGAAGTTGACAGATGCAAAATATGTAGACATATCTCCACTGCTGCGATGAGCAATACCTTCCATAACACCTTTCAAGATCCCTGGGTTCTAAACATACTTATCACAGCCTGTAGTCTACCTCATCCAGTGCATTAAATGCCCCAATAACAACTATGTGGGTGAAACCAGATAATCACTATGCTGTTGGATGAAGTCAGATGGAAAAATGATGAAAGACAAAAACATCATGTCACCCATGGGTGAACACTTTTCATAAAATGATCACTCCATATCTCATCTCTCAATCCTCATCCTCAAAGGAAACCTGCACAACACCTTCAAAAGATGAGCCTGGGAACTTATATTCATAACTTTGCTAGACACTAAAAATCATGGTCTTAATAAAGAGATTGGATTTATGGCTTATTACAACAATCTGTTACCCACTAATCCCTTTTTTGTCCTATGACTTCAAGGGTGTTAACAGGCCACTTCACCTTGAATGGTCCTTTATAATACATGTGAACTACTTATGCTAAACTATCTATTCTGCCTTGTATTTAGCTGTGTGACACTCAAAAATTGCATTGGTGCAGCTGCACTGATGTAGCTGCACTACTGTAGGGCTTCTGGTGAAGATGCTCTAAGCTGGCGGGAGAGAGCACTCCTATCAGCTTAATAACTCCACTTCTGCAAGAGACAGTAGTTATATCAGCGGAAAAAGTTCTTCTTCTAGCATAGCGCTGTCTGTGCAGGGGGTTAAGGTCAATATAACTAAGTTGCTCAGGGGGTGGATTTTTCACATTCCTGAGCAACATAGTTATACTGAAGAAACTGTGGAGTGTAAACCTTTCCTGTAACTTTCCCAGACCTGAAGAAGAGCTCTGTGTAGCTTGATACCTTATCTCTTTCACCAACTGAAGTTGATCCAATAAAGTATATGACCTCACCCACCTTGTCTCTCATCTATTGTTTGTTCTCTCATCCTTTCCCCGGGGGAAGAGTGTTTTTGTTTTGGTATGATTTTTAAAGAATATGTATACATATGTTGCTATGTGCTTATATAAGTAAAGAGAGATTAAAGAAATGAGCCCTGCATTTGGAATGGATGGCAGTGAGATTCCTGTTTGTCCTTAATTCCTGTGTGAGTTCATTCCACAGTCTCCAAACGGATACACCAAGAAAGCTCTGTCTCCTGCACAGACAAGCTTTACTATGGCAGTTGTTTACTATGGCTCAGTTGTGCCCCAGGAGCAAAGTTGTCAATAAGGGTCTTTGTCCTGGAGATTTAGGTGATCTTTTAGGTACAGGGGGCTATTGAGTGCCTAGAAGACAAGGGAAAAGACCTTGAACTTGATTTAATAGTATTGTGAGTTGGATGAAACATCATTGAAAAGGGTGAGTGTAACTGCTGCCCTTCAGATAATATGGTTGTAAGAAACAGGCTCTTTTATGAAACATCTGAAACAAAAGCATACATGAGTCTGCCTAGGAATAAGAACTCTGTGGACAGACAGTTTTTCACTGGGTATTATTTAGTAGAAGTATGTGGGTCCGTGCATGAGAGGAGAGGGAAAGAGAGAAAAATGGTCAGAAAGCCAAACTGACAGTAATGGTAACAGAAACCCTGAGAGAAAACTAAGAAAGAAAATATTTTGGGCACAGAGTGGTGGTTGGAAAGGCAGGTTTGGAACAGGGAGCAAATGAACTGTCTCCTTCCATAAAGGGACTTTATGTTCAATCTTTGTAAATACACAAGATTGCCTCAAAGAAAATTTCTTCCTCTATCATCAGTTTAGGAGTACTTGTGGCACCTTAGAGACTAACAAATTTATTAGAGCATAAGCTTTCGTGAGCTACAGCTCACTTCATGCATCCGATGAAGTGAGCTGTAGCTCACGAAAGCTTATGCTCTAATAAATTTGTTAGTCTCTAAGGTGCCACAAGTACTCCTTTTCTTTTTGCGAATACAGACTAACACGGCTGCTACTCTGAAACCTATCATCAGTTTCTCCTACTAAAATAAACAACCCACAGGATCCTGAACTTTGGCTCTCTGCTTGGGTCAAAAGGGGTAATGATATTCTATGGGGAATGATCACAGAGAGCAGAGGATAGGTTTGATGTGCTTGTGGAACCGTGTGACTGAGGAGATGTGCTACAGCATTCTGTACTAGTTGGAGTTACTTAAGAATTGAAGGGTTCAAGCCCAGGTATATTGCATTGCCTGATCTTGCAAGGTGTTGGTTGCCTCCGGTGAGAGGCAGTGCAACCTGACTCCCATTATGTGGAGCAGGAGCAGGTTCTAAATGGACTATGTACTGGAGTACTCTGAAAAGCTCACAAGAAATAAATCCTGCACTATGGGTTACAGACCAGTTGTCTTGATGATTTTTCACCCTTAGTAACCCTTAGTAACCCTTAGTAAGGACTAGAGTCAGAAAGCCATTTGCAGTGCATGACAATTTTACTGAACTATCAAATTTATGGACAATGCTATATATTTTTATGTGCAAGTAGATGGCACGTTTCATAATAACAAACTATCTTTTGTACATGCATATATATAATTATCTTTGATGTATCACTCCATAACAACCTTGTGGCTGCTTTGCCCCACCTCCATAGGGAACAATAAGAGCAGGATTCATTCATTAATATATCAAGAATACCCACATGCCCAGCTTCACCAATTGTCCAAACTTTAAGTATCCTAGAAATTCAAATTTACTTGCCCCACTACAAATGCTGACATCGGGGGAGGGGGGAGGCTCAAAGTATTCCCCCCACCCCTCCACCAGAGAAGCACACTTAGACACATTTATATTTTGATTTGTGGGTTTACAGATGAGTTTTTAGTTTCTCACATTGAACTTATGTGAGCCTTAAGATTGTTTGCTGTTTGGAGTCAAAGCTGAGGCCTCTGGGCTTTAATTTATTATTTCAGAGCCCACCGTGGGTATTTCTCAAATATAGTCTATATTTTGGGGGTTGAGTGGGCTAGATTAAAAAAGAATCTTAGTTATCCTTACCCATCTCTTTGGTTTGCAATACTGAGCCTTCCAAAAACATTCCAAAGAAAAGGTGCAGTTTGAGTCTGCAACAATCAAAAGTGATGAAGAAAGGTAAAGGGAGCCCCTTGTTGTTTCATCACCACTGCAATCCTCTTTGACCACAGCAGCTTTAAAGGTTACTTGAGCTGCTGCTAAGTGGTCCTCAGCCCATTCTATTTCTTCATTTTCCAATGTATCACTTGATAATTTTTTTCTCTGCCATTCAAACATTACGATCACATTCCAATCCATTTGACTCGGAGTTCGATTTGATAAACTCGAAAACTATCTTTTAAGGAGTCTGATCCAAGACATGTGGAAGTCAATAGAAAGAATCTCATTGATTTCAATGGGCTTTGGATTAGGCCCTTATTAATGCATTACATTCTCTTCCTTTTTCTTACACATATGCCCCATCTCTAAGAAAAATGACAGCATAATTATATTTATAATATACACACACTTGTATGAAAGAAAAATAATAACATTATATTATACATATAATTATATATGTAAATGTATAAATAATGCAATAAGAATTGACCGGACATCTTCAAGTTCCTTATAGGGAATGTAGTTTCTTCTTAGAAAACTTGAGATTTGAGGATATAGTAACAAATCATATAACATATTAGGTTTTTCTGAACATTTAGGTGGGCAAGATTAAATTTTCTTTAGTCTTAGAAATAATTTTAGGGGGATGATTTGAACCACCTTTGACAATTATTAAAACACACTACAGTCCATTTAAAAGTTCTTCTCTGGCTTCTGCTTCTTTGTGTGAACATTGATAGTTATTTTCTCTTCAGTAATTGATACATGGTCATGTCTATATGGAGAAATGAGGGGAATTTATCATATTAATCTTTTAAAAAAACACTTGTTTTTCCTATTATACTTTATATAAAGATGTTACACAGAGTTATAAAGGTGCACAGAAAAAATTGCCAAAGCCTCAATCTGATTGTTAATCCACTGGGAGAACTGCATGTACTTTTCCCTCTAAAGCTTACATTTATAGTGGATGGGAAGAAATTTGTCTTTTTAAAATTCTGATTAACCTAAGGCTTTTCCTATATTATGTCCAAATAATGTCAATGGAGGATAGATAATGAAGGGCTCTAGACCAGTGCAGACAGACAAGTTTCCAAACTTGTTCTGCCGCTTGTGCAGGGAAAGCCCCTGGTGGGCTGGGCCGGTTTGTTTATCTGCTGCGTCCGCAGGTTTGATCGCAGCTCCCAGTGGCCGTGGTTTGCTGCTCCAAGCCAATGGGAGCTGCTGGAAGCGGCACGGGCCGAGGGACGTACTGGCCGCCACTTCCAGCAGCTCCCATTGGCCTGGAGCAGCAAACCACGGCCACTGGGAGCCATGATCAAACCTGCGGACGCAGCAGATAAACAAACCGGCCCGGCCCACCAGGGGCTTTCCCTGCACAAGCGGTGGAACAAGTTTGGGAACCACTGCTCTGGACAGTTCAAAGGACAATTTCATAGAACAATTTTTCCTTTTCTTTCTAACTTTCAGTAAAATATTTTCATGTGCTGTGTTTTTCCACTGAATATTAACATAAATACATTTTAGAGCCTCCCTGTATTGTAATTAACTTTTTGTATTTTCTTAATTTTAGGGATTCTTGGTAGTCCGCTGGTTTTAGTAAGACCCAGATCCTGCAATGGACTGTAAGGTTGGACCACTGAATTCATGTTGATCCCTGCTGGCATCAGTCCAATAAATCACTTGCAAGATTAGGGTTTAATACATGTTCTAAAATAATTTGAGGTCTTGCACTTGGCAAACAGCATTTTTGCCCCCAGTGGTTATCTTTTATTGTTATTATTTATATTGCGATAGCACCTAGGAACCCTAATTATCAGCCAGGACTTCATTATGCTACATACAGAAAGACAATCCCTGCTCTAAAGAGTTTACAACCTAAATTTATAGTAATTATAATCTATATTGTGGAATTTTGTCTTTTTTCTTTGTCAATAATCTATACGATTTCTCTGCTACTTTTAACTGAAAACTATAACTTTTAAAATGTTTATCCTCATTTGTTTATTTTTTCCTCACAGCACAGTATGATGTTATGGGGGGGAGAGGGGGAATGATGCAGTATGAGAGAGTCAGCCTGCTCTGCTAATTCAATTTTCTAGTTTGTTTTGGTAAAAAGTCCCAAACAGATGTTACATTTCTATAATGATTTATTTGACATTCTGGAAAAACAGTCTGATAATTTTTTTTTACTGAAAATGTTGGTTGATTTTTTTTAAAGCACCAGAGTAAGGCAAGAAGGTTAATATTTCTTCAGATTTATTACTCTTCTTACCATAACAAATTATTATTTTAATTAAAAATCAATAGTGTGCTTGTAATCCACACTAGAGGCAGGTGCTGGTATCAGTTTTCTCTTTGCAAATTGTTTGTATTAAATATGACATTGTGAGTAGTTCACAAATTTTAATGTTGGGGTCCTAAACCTAAATATTTTTGCAAAAAATGGGCCTATAATCAAAGTATCTGTGGGAGGGAAGGATGCATAAATATATGCTGGGGCCCGGGAAGGTGAGTAGAACTAGAACAGAAAATGTGGTGGAGGAAGATGAGTGTTCAAGAGTGTGCACACATGCAGTATTATTGCTTGGTAAATGATATTAATGGCGTGACGGTAAGTATCTCTTACGTAGTCTAAATTGGTATTGACAAATTTAATTTACACATCACATCTGAATTTGGCCACCTGAGTCTAAGGGAGTCTAACTTCAGCTGGAGGTGCAGATGAAGATGAAGCAACTGGACCATTTCCCACTGAAGCCAATGGAAAGACTCCTCAACTTCAATGGGTATTGGAGCAGGCCCCAAACTAATGTCCCATACACATTGAGGGGACTGAAAGAAAGTATAACTTACACCATCTTAGACTCCCTCTAGACCTATTGAGTCTCATCTCAGAATTTAACAATAAAATTGATAATTATCAGAAGGTTGGTTCTTGTAGGTTGCTGAACAAAGGAGGAGGCTGAGCTGTTTGTCCTTCTCCTTCAGGGTTGAACTCTACCTCTTTTTACACAGTGCCTTACAGAATGAGGCCTTGATCTTGATCTGTGCCTCTGAGTGCTTCTGTAACACAAATAGTAAATGCCTGTGCAAGTTTAATTTGACTCCTTGTGCATATGCAGCATGATGCACTTCTAATTACATGATCACATACTAATTTCCCCACAGGACCCTTGCCTTATTCAGCAACTATTCAACATTTTCTTTTATCCTCATTAATCAGCGTATGGTCCGATGCCTTATTTTTTTTTTTTGCAAATATACAAATCCTGCTATAAACACAAAATTATTACTTTCATCATAGGCTTTTCTATGGTGCTTATCACTATACGATCTGAGTGATTCGCAAACATTAATGAATTTATCTTCACAACACCACTGTGAGGTAATGGTGGTGCTATTATCCCTATTTTACAGATGAGGAAGTGAGGCACAGAGTAATTAAAGTAAAAAATTGTCTACTAATTTTGGGTGGCGAATTTGAGATGATAAGGGTCTGATTTTTTTCAGAGTACTTAGCACTTTATATGCTCAAAGTGTAGCTCCCATTGTCTGCAATTGCATCTGTGAGAGATCAACACTTTTGCAAATCAGACTCCAGAGTCTCAAGTCAGAAAATGAGGAATACACAAATAGTGGCCACCTGTGAAAAGTTTGTTTGAAATGACTTGTCTAGCACCACATAGGAACTCTATGGCTGCAGCGGCAGGGGTAGAATCCAGTTCTCCAAGGAAGCATTCAAGGTAGCCTTAACCATGTTGCCATCCTTTGTCTTCCTGCAATCCCCTGCCTCATTTACTATAGACCTTCCAACTTCTGCAACAAATGAGTCAGAGTCTTACAGACAACAGCCTTCTTCACTACACAACCCTGATTCATTCCCAGAACAGATCTGTCCTCTGCATCGAATGAGGCAGGGATCCTGTGAAAAAAAATAGTGTGTGAGTATATAATTAAAGAGTGTATCATAATGTATTAGCACAAGGGGGCCAAATTAAGGTTGCACAGGCAGCCTTAATTCTGGTATTTCCTACCTTTTGAGTGCCTGACTTTGCAACCTTAATATTCTTTAACATAGAAAATTAGACAAAATAGGTTTAAAAAAACCCAAGAAATTGAAAAACCAGAATCTTTAGAAACACAACACAGACCTCTGCCACTTGAGCTAATGGAATAACTGATAGCAGTAGTAGGTTTTCATCCTCTATGTGAACCTTCACTATATAGGGATGAGATACAGTTTGCTAGTTCACAGATATTTGCTGAGAGGAAAGGAAGTTGAGAGTCATGTAATTTTGGGTTCCATTCTAGGCTCCACAGGGGAATGTGTTTTAGTGGGCACAGACCCTTCTGCCACCTTCCCCTCCACGCCTGATTCCATCTGCCCCTGTCCCATTCAACCTGTGTCTGTCCCAGTCGCATCTCTTCAACACACGTACACCCTCCAGTTCCTTATTCCAGTCTCCTTGGCTAGCCAGTCCCAGTCTTTCCTCTACTCTCCTGGCTCTTCCTCTGATTTCTGTCTCTTCCCCTAGCCCAGACCCTCCTCATCCACCATTTCATCCTTGCTCCCATTCCCAGTCTCCTTGCCCAGCCTTCTACAACCTTCCTTCTCCAGCTCCAAGTACCAGTCTCTTCCTCCTCCCAGTCCTAGTCTACTACTGCTGTCACCCCACTCCCATGGTCTGAATCTTGTACCCTCTGCCTTTCATCCAGGCCATTCTTACTCCATGCTGCCTGGGTGCTAGCATGGAGAACACTGAGGTCACAAGAGAGATAAAATCAGTCATTTCAGTTTTGACAAAAAAGCCATTTTTGTCAAATCTTTTGATTTAAAAAGTTCAACCAGCTCTAGTAGGCACATACCTCACCTTAAACCCATGAGTAGTTCCACTGACTTAATGAGACTACATACATGCTCAAAGCTAGGCATGTGCTCACCATGATGGATTCAGAAAACTAGGATACAGGAGTATGTTGAACCGCTTATGGCATCTAACAACTTTATTGTGCTATAAATTATCTAACTCTTGGTGCTAGATAATGATTAGTTTTAATGATGATACAGTATGATACACTATTTTCTTTAGTTTAATAGATTAGCTTTCTATATTTTAATATAACTTTAATTGTTCCAATTAATTCATTTATTTTCAATTGATCTTTATAAGGGGTGTGGGGAGAATTGGTTTACAGTCTGCTTGGACCAGAGCATCTGATTCAACTTTAAAAGCAGGTCACATCTGGACTTTTCCAAAAGTAATAAGGTTTGCCTTATTTGAAAGTATTTCTGGCTCTTATCCCTGTTCCAGACTGATTATGAAATGTGTAATATTTTGTGAATGTATTTTCTAACAAAAGCAGGTACAAAGTGGAGGTGTCTGTCTGATAGATACGATTGTACCATTTTGGACCAACAGATGGAAACTGCTGATTAACATAGTCACTGTTCAATGTTAATTGGACTGAGATCACTCTGTATAATAAACTTCACTTTTAAAAAAGACTTCATAATGAAGTGTTTTTGAACACTGCATTTTTCATTATCGTATAATTGAGTCTACAAACTGCTGCCTCAGAATGCACAATAGGGTCCAAAAGAACATCACAAAGTGCCTTATTCTCACAACTTCTGAGGGTAAAAGAAGCTTGTGCAGCTGGTTATCACATTTTTCTAAAACTTTGTTGGGATTTCTTTGTATTTCTTCACAGGTTTCATATGGAGAGTCAGCAAAGGATGTGCAGAGTAGATGTTAATAACTCCCACTATGCCTCTGAGTTTAGCCCTAATTTAAGACTCATTTTTACCCCTGTCTCCCTGAAAACCTGCTGTTTAACCACTTTTTCTGCAAAATGATTGCAGGAATACTGAACGATGAAACTGAGGTTATGGAAAAGTATAAGCACAGTGCCAGAATTTAAAAGTGTAAAAGGCCTGTGGAGCTGAGTATAGGATTTTTCAAGGCCCCGAGGGAGTCTCTGAATCCTAGCCATCAACATGGTATTGTTTCTTCCGGAAAAGAGACCTCAAGCCTGTAAAACTTTGTTTTATTACTTTTAAAAGAAAGATCGTTAAGAAAGACACTGAATGGGAACTGAAGATTTCTGGGTTCAGTTTTGGGTTATGCTACAGACCTCCTAACTGAACTTTTTGTGCAATGGGTAGGCAAATTCTTGAATCATGGGGTAAGCCATTATGCCTTCCACCCTCTCCAGATTCTACCTTCCAAAAATTGCCCTAATGAATAAGAAGATTCATCGCCACCAGCAATAATAACTAGCTTAAGCCCTGACAGCAGATTCATTGTTACTAGGGAACACTGCCTTCCAAAATCATACAGTAGTTTAATGTTTTGCCTCCAATTTACATTTTTCTGCCTCCATTATTACCGATCAGATTAGAGGAAGCTAGGATGCCCTCTCTCAAGATGGTCCTCAAAGTGATCAACTCAAACACTTTGCTGAGAATGTAATATGCATATACAGTAACGCCTCACTTAAAGTTATCTCGGTTAACACTGTTTTGTTATTAGGTTGCTGATCTATTACAGATATCTTAATATCTTAATTGGAACAAATCCTACTGTTATTCCGGCTGGACTTCATTTCTGCCTGAGCAAGGACTGAATAAAGACTTAAGGATTTGACCCATTATTTTTAATGGTTTACAAGGTCTGGCCTTATGGGTAGGTGATGTGGGCAGACACCAAAGGCTCCATGGTCAGGGGGGTACAGTGGTCAAGAGGAAAGGAGCTAGGCAGGCCTGTGCTGTGAGGCCTTGTAAGGGAGCTTGGTGCAATGTTGGGGGGAGGCAGCGAGGCCCAGGATGAGGGAGAGGGTAGAACTCGTTTAAAGTCAAACAATGTTTCTTTATAAGGTTGTTTGGCTAGCTCAGCTCTGCCTGCCTCGCTGGGACTTGCCCCATTCCACCCACCCAGCATTCCAGTCAGGGAGTGGACAAGCCAGAGCACTGGGCGGGTGGAATGGGGCAAGCCCTCAAATCCCAAACCTGGCTGGAACGCTGGGCAGGCGGAATGGGGCAAGCCCCCCACAGCCCGACCCCACTCTCCGCCAGGATTGCCAGGTGGGCAGGATGGGGAAAGCTCCCATGCCCCAACCCCGCTAGGCCCAACCAAGCTTCACAATCATCATTGGTGAGTACAGTATTACATTGTTTAAAATAATTTTAAACTTATACTGTATATGTCTTTTGTCTGGTGGAAAAAATGTCCCTGGACCTAATCCTCCCTATTTACATTAATTCTTATGGGGAAATTGGATTCACTTAACATCATTTCGCCTAAAGGAGCATTTTTCAGGAACATACCTACAATGTTAAGGGAGGAGTTACTGTATCTATAAAGAGAGTAATCTAAGAAGACCTCCTAGTTGTAGATATGTCTACTAGTCGGCTTTGGATGTTAGCATTCTGACCCACTTTGCAAATATGGGAAGGCATATCAAAAAGATGCTGAAAAAGGTGGAGCTCTATGGCAACTGTACATGAGCCAGATACCCTGAAGTCAATGGAGCAAAGTCAATCTACACCAGTAGAAGATTTGGCCCTGCAACACTTATTAATAGAGGCAAGAAAGCCTCCTTAGGAACTAAGAAGTCAGTCCTAACTTCAGCAGCGTCTGAGGATGCTCATCACCATCCAAAATATGCCAAGTACCTCAGGGAAAGGGCCATAAATGTAAAAATTCCAGAGACACTCTAAACCAAAAATCTACCCAACTTGTTTTCCTAGCAGAAAGCCTAGATTATCAGTTATTTTTACAGTACCATGAAAATCAGTCTGCAAATCTTGCAGCAAAAATAAAATGCCTTGAAGGAAAATAAAATATGGAGGGTCTAAATAATCACGATTATTCCTAAATGTTAATCAATGCTCTCAATGGGATCAATTTGTCCTAATTGCAAATAATTGCTAATAGCACTCTTTAAAATGAAATTTTCATCACCTACAATATTATGCTTCACATATGAGAAGATTTTTCAACTGTATTTCACTAAAGTGTTTATGAAAAATGAGGAAAGGGGAATTACCATAGTAATCTTGAATGATTTTGTATGTAGAGCTCCAGTGCTTCTTATCTGAAAGAGAATATCATCTGGTGAGCAAGCTGGCTGAGAGAACTGCAAAGTTGAATGGTTCCAGTGCTCATACTGAAAATGGGATGAGGCTCTAATCAGATAAAAGGCACCTGTAACTCTGCTCATAAATGTATTACACATCACTTCAAGTTTATAAAAAGAGAATTTAAGGTTTGATCCTGAAAAGTGCTGAATGCCTCTCTGAACCTAGCAGGAACAGGTCCTTACTCATTTACTACATAATTCTGCATGCTTTGCCAATCTAAAATTCCTACTGAATCCAATGGGAGTTTTGGATCAGCAAAGGGCACTGAACCTGCACATCCATGCATCCCAGTGTGTCTGTTATGGCCCTTAGGGGCTTTAAAAATAGGAGTTATTCTTGTAGGTCACATCCCTTCTTTTAGCCATGAACCTGACAATTACAGCTCAGTTTTAAAGGACCAAGGACCATAACGGGTACATTGGGAGGCACATACACATCCCCAAAGGCCCAGTGCCCTGTTACAGGTCTTTACTATAGGTAAAAATTGGTAACAATATGGGAAACAGAGCAGAGTGACTAAAGTTAAGTGATGCTTATTCACGGCATATGTGGCACAGAATAAAAAAAAAATCAAGTACATTCACATAACCTGCCTAAGTGATTGATTGATTGATTGCTCAAATCAGAGTCAAATTATTTAAATTAACCTATAATTCCTGTCCATTAATCCAACAATTTTATATAATGTTTATACAATCAGGGCCGGCCTTAGGTAAAATAGAGTCCTGGGCAAACTTGTATTTTGGATTTTTCGCTGCCTCCCCAGACTCTCCACCTATCCTCCCATCACTACTGGCTCCCGATGCCTCCCCTGGCCCCGTCTCCCCACCCTCCCCCTCATCCTGAGCCTCGCTGCCTCCTCCCAACATTGCACCAAGCTCCCTTACAAGGCCTCACATCACAGGCCCACCTAGTTCCTTTCCTCTTGACCATGGTACCCTCCTGACCATGGTGCCCTGGGTGGCTGCCCACATCACCTACCCATAAGCCCTTGTATACCATTAAAAATAATGGGTCAAATCCTTAAGTCTTTATTCCGTTCTTGCTCAGGCAGAAATGAAGTCCAGCCAGAATAACAGTAAGATTTGTTCCAATTAAGACATTAAATGTAAACTGGAAGCATTAAGACTTAGAAAACATCCTCTAACACCTTATTATGTTAGAACCCCTTAAAGTCAATTTGAACATAAATCATCTCACTGCACGGGAGGAGGTTGAGGTGGGTGCATGTGGGGGCTGGGAGCTAGTATATGAAACTTTTGGAAAACACGGCTTGTTTATTCTTCATATGATATAGACCAATTAATATTTTAATTTATTAAACAGCCTCTCCCACCAATATTCTTGAGGCACTAAACTGGAAATACCAATAATGAAACCATCCCAAAATAAACAGTATAATTGGCACAATTCTCAACAATAAAATCCATGATTAATTTAAGTCTCTCAACTTTATCTATCAAAGTTTTATAGCAAATCTCATGTGAAATATAAAGATTTAAATTGTCTTAAACACCTGGTGTAGTAAAGTGTACAACATAATTAGCTTATAATTAATAGTACTATTTATTAAATGTTCCACCCTGATTCCACAAAGAGACACAGATTTAAATATGTATATGTGGAATGGTAAAGTGGGCTGGCCTAGGAAAGGGAATTATCTTTATTGATTTATGCTCAAATATTAAAAATAACTGCACCACAACTAACGACCAGAATTCCTCCACGATCTAACTGCCTATTAATCCAATTAAATATAACATATAAAGTGCCATCAAGTGTCTCCCAATAAAATTACATAATATCCTTGCTATGTTCCTGTTGTCCATTAGACACTTTACATTGTAAAATTGGAGATGAGGGTGTGGTAAAAAGGCAGGGACATGATATGATTATGAAGGTAAATTTAAAGAAGAACATAACATGGATTATCAACTTGAGAGAAATTAAGAAATTATGATGCTGTAATTCATGCTTGTACATAGAGTAGGAGAGAACTGGAAGTCCTGGCACAGTCAAGGAATTATGATGTGATTGGAATAACAGAGACTTGGTGGGATAACTCACATGACTGGAGTACTGTCATGGGTAGATATAAACTGTTCAGGAAGGACAGGCGGGGCAGAAAAGGTGGGGGAGTTGCATTGTATGTAAGGGAGCAGTATGACTGCTCAGAGCTCAAGTATGAAACTGCAGAAAAATCTGAGAGTCTCTGGATTACGTTTAGAAGTGTGAGCAACAAGGGTGATGTCGTGGTGGGAGTCTGCTATAGACCACCGGACCAGGGGGATAAGGTGGATGAGGCTTTCTTCCGGCAACTCATGAAGTTACTAGATTGCAGGTCCTGGTTCTCATGGAACACTTCACTCACCCTGATATCTGCTGGGAGAGCAATACAGAGGTGCACAGACAATCCAGGAAGTTCTTGGAAAGTGTAGGGGACAATTTCCTCGTGCAAATGCTGGATGAACCAACTAGGGGCAGAGATCTTCTTGACCTGCTGCTCACAAACCGGGAAGAATTAGTAGGGGAAGAAAAAGTGGATGGGAACCTGGGAGGCAGTGACCATGAGATGGTCGAGTTCAGGATCCTGACACAGAGAAGAAAGGAGAGCAGCAGAATACGGACCCTGGACTTCAGAAAAGCAGACTTTGACTCCCTCAGGGAACTGATGGGCAGGATCCCCTGGGAGAATAACATGAGGGGGAAAGGAGTCCAGGAGAGTTGGGTGTATTTTAAAGAATCCTTATTGAGGTTACAGGGACAAACCATCCCGATGTGTAGAAAGAATAGCAAATATGGCAGGTGACCAGCGTGGCTTAACAGTGAAATCCTTGCTGATCTTAAACACAAAAAAGAAGCGTACAAGAAGTGGAAGATTAGACAAATGACCAGGGAAGAATATAAAAATATTGCTCGGGCATACAGGAGTGAAATCAGGAAGGCCAGCTGCAACTAGTAAGAGATGTTAAGAGTAACAGAAGGGTTTCTTCAGGTATTTTAGCAACAAGAAGAAAGTCAATGAAAGTGTGGCCCTTTATTGAATGAGGGAGGCAACCTAGTGACAGAGGATGTGGAAAAAGCTAATGTATTCAATGTTTTTTTGCCTCTGTCTTCACGAACAAGGTCAGCTCCCAGACTACTCCACTGGGCAGTACAGCATGGGGAGGAGGTGACCAGCCCTCTGTGGAGAAAGAAGTGGTTTGGGACTATTTCGAAAAGCTGAATAAGCACAAGTCCATGGGGTCGGATGCGCTGCATCTGAGAGTGTTAGAGGAGTTAACGGATGTTAACTGCAGATGTGATTGCAGAGCCATTGGCCATTATCTTTGAAAACTCATGGCGATCAGGGGAAGTCTCGGACAACTGGAAAAAGGCTAATGTAGTGCCCATCTTTAAAAAAGGGAAGAAGGAGGATCCGAGAATTACAGGCCAGTCAGCCTCACCTTAGTCCCTGAAAAATCATGGAGCAGGTCCTCAAGGAATCAATTCTGAAGCACTTAGAGGAGAGGAAAATGATCAGGAACAGTCAGCATGGATTCACCAAGGGCAAGTCATGCCTGACTAATCTAATTGCCTTCTATGATGAGATAACTGGCTCTGTGGATGAGGGGAAAGCAGTGGATGTGTTGTTCCTTGACTTTAGCAAAGCTTTTGACATGGTATCCCACAGTATTCTTTCCAGCAAGTTAAAGAAGTATGGGCTGGATGAATGGATGATAAGGTGGATAGAAAGCTGGCTAGATTGTTGGGCTCAACAGGTAGTGATCAATGGCTCCATATCTAGTTGGCAGCCGGTATCAAGTGGAGTGCCCCAAGTGGCATGGTCCTCGGGCTGGTTTTGTTTAATATCTTCATAAATGATCTGGAGGATAGTGTGGATTGCACCCTAAGCAAGTTTGCAGATGACACTAAACTGGGAGGAGAGGTAGACACGCTGGATAGTAGGGATAGGATACAGAGGGACCAAGACAAATTAGAGGATTGGGCCAAAAGAAATCTGATGAGGTTCAACAAGGACAAGTGCCGAGTCCTGCACTTAGGACGGAAGAATCCCATGCACCACTACAGACTAGGAACCAAATGGCTCGGCAGCAGTTCTGCAGAAAAGGACCTAGAGGTTACAGTGGATGAGAAGCTGGATATGAGTCAACAGTGTGCCCTTGTTGCCAAGAAGGCCAATGGCATTTTGGGATGTATAAGTAGGGGCATTGCCAGCAGATTGAGGGACGTGATCGTTCCCCTCTATTCGACATTGGTGAGGTCTCATCTGGAGTACTGTGTCCAGTTTTGGACCCCACACTAAAAGAAGGATGTGGAAAAATTGGAAAACATCCAGCGGAGGGCAACAAAAATGATTAGGGGACTGGAACACATGACTTATGAGGAGAGGCTGAGGGAACTGGGATTATTTAGTCTGTGGAAGAGAAGAATGAGGGGGGATTAGATAGCTGCTTTCAACTACCTAAAAGGGGGTTCCAAAGAGGATGGATCTAGACTGTTCTCAGTGGTAGCAGATGACAGAACAAGGAGTAATGGTCTCAAGTTGCAGTGAGGGAGGTTTAGGTTGGATATTAGGAAAAACTTTTTCACTAGGAGGGTGGTGAAACACTGAAATGCGTTACCTACGGAGGTGGTGGAATCTCCTTCCTTAGAAGTTTTTAAGGTGAGGCTTGACAAAGCCCTGGCTGGAATGATTTAGTTGGGGATTGGTCCTGCTTTGAGCAGGGGGTTGGACTAGAGGACCTCCAGAGGTCCCTTCCAACCCTGATATTCTATGATTCTATAGTTGTGGAGTTTCATTGTGGAGATAACCCAATGCCCACTGAAGCAAGTGGAAAGAATCCCAGTGACTTGAATGGGCTCTGGACTAGGCACTAGAAGAATTTCACTATATTATTCAAATAAATTATTCACCAAATATTTATCATTTATTCAGTTTCTAGAGTGTGGTGAAAAAGTTGTGAATATGAATGATTTCTTTAGTTTTAGGATAAAGTATTACTGAATTTTTCTTCATTATGCACATAACTCTACTAGTACAGCTTGAAATTTATCATGCTGACAGCATATAATACTTCTGCACAACTTGTCTGATTTCAAGAGTCAATAAAGGAATGATTTATACATCTTTGGAAAGAAACAACCCAGAAGTACACTGGATTTCTACTGTGTAGCTGAAAGGAGAAAAATTAATCAATCTAGAATTTTTCATAAGTAAAAATGACAGTTTTAGGGAAAGTAGGATTTTAAAGAAGGACAACTGAAGGTGAAAAAATTGCCATTATATATAGACCACAAGTCAGGGTTGGCAGAAATTGGCTCTTTTCTCCAGTTAAATTGGCAGAGGGTTAAATCTGTATATATGAAGATGAACTTGACAAGCTATGTGTAAATAATATGAGGGACTCTAAACTGTATACTAATAGTAGGAATTCAATTTATCTACAAAGTATTTTTTGAATTCCACCTAAGATTTTAAGTCTTCTGACAGGGCAAGGCCAGATGGCTATAAAAATTGTGGGAGATTATTAGCTCCAGGCTAAACAAATCCCTGGTACCAGGTTAAGTGAAATAGAAGCTGCTCCAGGTCAATTAAGACACCTGGGGCCAATTAAGAACTTTCCAGAAGGCAGGGAGAATGCTATGTTGATTGGGACACCTGAAGCCAAACAGGGGCTGGCTGAGACTAATTAAAAGCCTCCCAGTCAGTCAGGTGGGTGTGCATGTCAGGAGCTGTAGGAAGAAGTTGCGCTGTTGGAGAGGCTGAGTAGTACACACCATATCAGGCACAAGGAAGGAGGCCCTAAGGTAAGGGTGAAGTGGAGCTTGAGGAAGTAGTCCAGGGAATTGTACATGTGATGTTTCTAAAAGGTCAGCTACCATAGCTGATACTATTAGGGTCCCTGGGCTGGAGCCCGGAGTAGAGGGTGGGCCCGGGCTCCTCCCCAACCTTTGCCCCCTTTTTAATCACTGAGACTGGGAGACAACAGAGACTGTGCAAGGAAGGATAACTTCTCCTCACCTCCCTCGCTGGCTTATGATGAAAATGGCTCAGTAGGCTGTGACCCTTGTCTCTAGAGAAAGAAGGGTTATGTGGAGGGTCACAGTGAGCCTCTGAGGCTAGTGAAATCTGCCAGGAAACGCGGGACCCACGGAGGCAAGGACAGAGCTTTGTCACAACTGGTGTCAGGAGTGGGACTTCGTTCACAGCGTGGCAGAAGAAAGAGGTTTAAAAAAAAAGTGCACTGAGGTTTTGGATTTTTTTTTGTATTAGTATTTGTTTGTTTGCTTTGGAGGAGGTGGTAAGAGCTCTGGTACAAGCCACAGCAGGAGGCCACCCGAGTTCAGGCAATGGAAATGGATTCAGGCAGGAGTCTATGCAGCTACAGCAGGAAACCAATTAATTATTGATGAGCCAGGCGACCCAAGATCGTGCCCTCTTGAGAGAGATGGTGGACCAGCTGAAGATCCTCACCACCCAGGCCCGGGGTCCGACAGGATGTGAACTCGAGGGCCACTGGTTGTCTGCCAAAGATGATGTCAGGAGATGATGTAAAGGCATATCTCCTCTCATTCGAAAGGACTGCTCAGCATGAGGCATGGCCCCAGGAGCAGTGGGCCAGCATTCTCGCTCCCTTTTTGTGTGGAGAGGCCCAGAAGTCCTCCTTTGACTTGCCTGCCATGGATACCACCGACTATACCCGTCTGAAGGCAGAGATCCTAGCACGATCAGGGGTAATGGCAGCGGTAAGGACCCAGAGGTTCTATGAGTGGAAATACCAGGAGAACAAACCCCTGAGGTCCCAGTTATTCGACCTCATACACCTTGCATGGAAGTGGTTATAGCCCGAGGTATGCAGGCTGAAGGAGATTTTGGAGACCCTGGTCATAGAGCATTACATGCGGGGACTCCACAAATGGGTAGACCAGAACGATCCGTCCACGTATGACAAGATGATCACACTGGTAGAAAGATGGATGACAGCCAGGGAACTGACCCAACTACCCAGGGAAGGCCCCTTTCAAAGCAAGCACCCGACCCCAACCCTGGAAGATTGGGCAGCCAAACCCCCGGGGAGTCCTAGGTGGAAGAAGGGGGGGGCCGAAAACCAGCAGGAACCCCAGAAGGAAGGGATTAGCCTGAGTGGGGGGAACCCCGGGACTAAACCTCCTAACCCCCAGGATAGGGGAGTGATTAAAAGCAATTATAGATGTTATGCATGTGGGGAGTGGGGACACATAGCAGCACAGTGTCCCAGCACCGAGGAGCCTATGCAATGTAACTTGGGGGATTGGGAGGTCCCATGCTCCCTTATCCACCTCGCGGGGGTCGCATTAGCCCCACATAATTACACCAGGCCAGTGAGGATAAATGGAGCAGAGACTACAGCACTTGTGGTCTCTGGGAGTGCTATCACCCTGATATCGGATAAGCTGGTAAAAAATAGTCATCTGCTACAAGCCAAACGCGTAGCAGTGACATGCATGTATGGGGCCATGAGCCATTACCTCACCATCCCAGTGGAGATAGAGGTTCAGGGAAACCTCATTGAGGTGACCATGGGCGTAGTTCCTAAAATCCCATATCATGTAGTCATTGGGAGGGACTATCCAGGGTTTGATAATTTACTCCCCCTGGAGAGGCTGGAGAGAGGTGGGGACCCTGAGGACAGTGACTCGTCACCAGGGGAATGTCAACCCCCGATGTTCGCTGAGATTTCTCAGGATCTGTTCTCAGCCCCCTAAAAGATCCAGAAGACAAAAAAAGAGAGGAAGGCCATGAAGGCCTTGGGAACCCGTATCCTGACCCAGGGCCAGAAGACCTCCCTAGTAGGTAGATAGACGTGAGCAGCCAACAGAGAAACTTCCACCACAGAAGATGAGCCAGAAGCTGTCCCCAGCCATGACGGCGGCGAGCCATTGGAAGAAGCAGAAGTCGGCCCCTGGGAGCTTGGGTAGGTTAGTCCTGGGAGAGAGACTTTTGGGCGAGATCAGGTGGAGGACCCCCGATATGATAACGCCAGGAAAGAGGTGGCCAAGATCGATGGGATACCCGTGGATGGGAAGGTCCGGGGTCCTGGACCTTACTTTATAGTGAAGAAAGATCTCCTGTACCGCATGGTGCAAATGCAGGAGCAAGAGATACAACTGGTGCCACGAAAACATCAAAAAGCCATATTGAGTCTCGTCCACAGTCACCTGTTTGGAGGACACCTAGGGGTAGAGAAAACCCAGGCACGGATCCTGCGGAGTTCCTCCTGGCCAGGAGTACATGAAGATGTCTGGTGATACTGCACTCTTGCCCAGAGTGTCAGTTACATAGCCCTTGCCAGCACTTGCAGGCTCCTTTGATACCTCTTCCAATAATAGAGGTTCCTTTTGAACAGATAGCCATTGATCTGGTAGGGCCCCTAGAGAAGACAGCTCAGGGCCACCAACATGTGCTTGTTGTACTGGACTATGCAACCCGGTACCTGGAAGCTGTTCTCCTGCGCAACACAGCTTCCAAGACAATAGCTAAGGAGCTAGTACAGATCTGTGCCGGGTTGGGCTACCCAAGGAGATATTGACTGATCAAGGGACACCTTTCATTTCCAAGTTGATGAAAGATCTCTGTCCTTGCCTCCGTGGGTCCCGCGTTTCCTGGCAGATTTCGCTAGCCTCAGAGGCTCACTGTGACCCTCCATGTAACCCTTCTTTCTCTAGAGACAAGGGTCACAGTCTATTCAACCATTTTCATCATAAAGCCAGCGAGGGAGGTGAGGAGAAGTTATCCTTCCTTGCACAGTCTCTGTTGTCTCCCAGTCTCAGTGATTAAACAGGGGGCAAAGATGTGGGGGGGGGCGGGCCCACCCTCTCCTCCAGGCTCCAGCCCAGGGACCCTAATAGTATCAGCTATGGTAGCTGACCTTTTAGAAACATCACATGCACAATTCCCTGGGCTACTTCCCCCACAGCTGCCTTCACTTCTTCAAGCTCCACTTCACTCAGGGCCTCCTTTCTTGTGCCTGATATGGTGTGTACTACTCAGCCTCTCCAACAGCGCAACTTCTTCCCACAACTCCTGACATGCACACCCACCTGACTGACTGGGAGGCTTTTAACTAGTTTCAGCCAGCCCCTGATTGGCTTCAGGTGTCCCAATCAACGTAGCATTCTCCCTGCCTTCTGGAAAGTTCTTAATTGGCCCCAGGTGTCTTAATTGACCTGGAGCAGCTTCCATTTCACTTAATCTGGTACCAGGGATTTGTTTAGCCTGGAGCTAATATATCTATCTCCCACTACTTTTCTATAGCCATCTGGCCTTGCCCCGTCACAGTCTATATACATGTTTTGCCCTCGAAAGACTAATCAACCAGAACAGCTGAGAAGTCTGGAAAGTTTGAACTATTTAAAAAAAAAGAAAAGAACAAAGTTGTTCATATTAGTACATGTACCAGAGGGTCTTATATCTCCATGTATGCATTGCAAGATAGTTGCCCCTGCTTTGCCCCCCAAACTAATGGGTCTCTGACCAGAGTCTGGCTATGCCCTGAGTATGCCAGGCCAGAGACTTATCTCCCATTGATCCATACTGGCACAATTTGCTTGGCAGGGCTCTTTTCCATGCCCAGGTCTCTGCGTCCAGACTTGACCATAATTACAGTCCATAAACGGAATTTCTTGACAGAGATGTCCTAGTTTAACACACAAAAAACAGACCCCTAGAGCAGGATGGGAGTTCTGCCCTGTGTTGTGGATAGAGCTTTCCTGATGGGACAGCTCCTTCATTACCTCCGGTTGGTCCCCTCAATGGGCTTGACTGTGCTCTCAATCTGCCCTCATGAATTTGGCCCTGGGTTTCCCTAGCTTCCAGGATGCCTCCATCTAAGGCCCCAGGCCTCTACCCATTCCTCTCACAGCCCCTAGGGAGGCCGTCGTGGAAGGCTGTTTCACTTTTCAGGCCCTTGGTTCAGGTCACACCAGCCCTATAGCTCCTGCCTGGTTACTCCCTGGCATACCTAGGGGTCATCATCCGAGTTCATTTTCGTGAGCTTCACTGGTGTAAGTGAGGCCAGTGGCGGGGGGAGGGGGGAGATCCTGCTGTCAGATGACTCTGAAGACTAAAAAAAGGCCAAATCTGCTGCACAAGGTATTGTTGCTGATTTTGTTGTTGGTCTGCTAGATCTCTTATCAGCTGCTGTTGCTGCTGTAGTGTCTACTGCTGTTTTTGGGTGGCTAACTGTTGCAACAGCAGTTGATTTTCCTTTACACATTTCAGCAATCTCTCCATCTTGCAGATCCATCTTGCAGCTGTACCTCCATTTGATAACTTCAGATGTGAGAGAGAACTTAGCTTTTTTTCCTCCTCTTACTTTTGTGGCATTCTGACTGGGCTCAGTCTTCCCTTATTTCAGAGATGATCCATACTTCTGTGTTCTCCACCAGTTCTCAATGATCTGATCCCTACACAGCATCCTCTTGAGATTTGCAATTATGAGTTCTCATGGTTGAGTATTCTGCAAGCTTTCCCCCTTTCAAAATCGCAGGCACCAACAGACAATTCTGCAGCAGCAAAAGAAAATAAACAAAAGAGAAACAAACATACAAATAGTCCCATCTGGGACACTGTCCTTTCTGTCCATAAGGCCCCTGGATGGCTCATAGTTCAAATTAAAGTCTGCTGGTTGTCCAGGAAAAGTTATAGGATACATCCCCCCCTATTCTCAGGGGAGTTGGGTTCATTTTTAGGCACGGGCATAGGATCTACTCACTACTAGGCAAGGACATAGGTTCTACTCACTACCAGGCTTCTGCATCCTGCTCCCCTCATAGAGCTGCCCCTTGCTGAACTGAGTTTTCTCCTTTTAAATTCCTCCTCCATTGGTAGGACTTCCTGGCCCTTTCAGACTCGTGCAGGGTTTGTTCATCCATTACATGAACTTTCATAGGTGTTCCAGAAGTTAATAACAGATGAAAAATCCAGAGATTAGGTCACATAAATAGACATACTCATTTAAGTTTGTATCAATGTAAGGCTCTTCCATGTAGCATGGCTTTAGCACCAACTGTTTTCCAGTCATAGCTGGATATAACAATACAGATTTAACCAATGGTGCAGTCAGTTTTCTAGGGAACTAAGGTACAGTCCCTATTGGTGCTCCCCACAGAACTGAGCTGGTCCCAACACAGGGCCATGAATAAATCACACAGTCTAGCAATAAGTTTGTAATCGTGCCCTGCTCCTTCAAACTAGGACAGAGGTGCCTAGTACCTGCTTCCATGATTAGCCACTCCAGGTGATGAGGGACATTCTTAGCAACCAGTTGGGGGTCCAAGCCACTGGTAATTATTGGGATGGACTATCAATTATCTTGCTTATTGCATTCAGTAGGCCTCTGCAGGAACTTAGCATAACTAAGGCAAGGATGGGAAGGAAGTGGTAAGCATCTGTGAAAAACAGAAAGTCTGGATATATTTTAAGATGATTGTTATGGGGAAATATAACTGCCAGACAGATGGCTTGGAACTGCTTAATTATCATTTTTTTTTTTTTAGTGACATGTTTTTGTAACATCTGCTTTTTGTCCAACAGTTGATTTTGTTTGGTCAACTATAAAACACTTTTGATTGACATGTCTCTAACTTTTTTGAATATAAGAGGGGAATTGTGGGTTTGGGTCAAGCGAGGGATCACTTTGTGGACACATTGGAAAGCTCTCCAGCTGCACATGGAAAGCTGGTCACCGGAAAGTGATCACTGCAGATCTGTGAGGCAAGTATGAATTTGGATTGTTCTATAATCTATTGTGTTTGTATGTGCTTGAGACAAAATAAAGTAGAGATTTTAAGTAAAGGCAATTTTGTGAGGGTGCTGGAAGGCTTGAAGTAAAATCACTTGAGTCTGTGTGATTTGTGCCATCCAAACCATGGTTCTGCATCTCCCTTGGCTTATATCCTGATAGGGCCTTGCAGAGAGTAAAGTTACCAAGAGCTTTGAGTTTAAGGAACCCCAGATAACACAGGCACCAAAGCACAGAGCTTTTTTCTCTGTGCATTCAATCTGTGCTCTCAGAGCAAGAATCTTTCTTTTTACTTCTCAAATTGTTCAGGAGGTGATGCAGTATTTTCTGAACAAGTCACTTCACATTTATGGTTTGTCACATCACATTAAGCCATTATGCCACAATGAAACATCTTATTGGGGTGTGTTGTCCTATGACATAATGCAATGCCAAGAGGCAGCTAGAATTACTCCCATTTTCAGATCAGGAAACTGTGGACAACCATTCATGGCACACAGTACTGACGTGCAATAGATGCCCAAGATCATGTTCTTTGTTTCTGGCTTTACAAGGGTAAAGAACACATAGAAAAAATGAGTACACACAAGTGTTATCCTCAGGCTTCTATTTTATACAATATTATCTCACACTATTGTAATTTTTTTGTACTTTGCATGACGCAGACTTCTCACTGAATCAAGGTCAGTAAGGAGTGACCCACACTCATACATGACAGTCAAGTTTTGGCCTACAGAGAGCTGGTGGTCTCAGACATGTCATTAGTTTTGAAAGGAAGGATGATCCAATGTGTGGGGTGCTAACAGGAGACCTGGGTTCTATTTCATTCTCTACTACAGACTTTCTGTGTGACCTTTGGCAAGTCACTTGACCTTTCTGAGCCTCAGTTCCTCATCTGTGAAATGGAGGTAAAAGTGCTTTTGACCTTATAGGAGTATTGTGGGGATAAATGCATTAGAAAAGATTGTGAGATGCTCAGACACTATGGTAATGGCAAACTTAAGGACCTATGCTAGTGATAGTGGACATGTGTTCACATTACTCATGTCAGCAAGTGTTTACAAATGTTTGAGGTTGGTGGAGAATCATAAGAAAACAGATTTTCAAGTTGAGTGAGATGCGTGCATATAAGGGGTCTGTTGGCTCCTTACTAAAACTTTGTATCTTTGTTTGTTTGACTTGCTCCTCATGCCAGGAAATGGGAAAGGGACAAAAAGGAGTCAGGATCCTGGGATTGACAGGGCCTCTGATCAATCAGAGAACTCCAAACAAGTAACAGTAGGAAGTAGCCAGAACCCCATGTCAGTCTGATTGACCAGGCAGCCAGGCCAAACAGGGAGCCCCAGCTCAGGTCCCGGCCTCTGACCATGCATAACTCACCACCGCAGCGCCTCCTGCTGGCCATCCTGGGAATTAGCACGGCATTGCCTATGTGCCATTCTCAGGTGGTGCCTCGCTTGTGCCTCGTGTCGTCACTCCTGTCTCCACACCCAGGACCCACATCACTCGCCGGACTGTGCAGTCCTCTTCTGGACACAGCCCTCCGGCTGTGCCCCATACAGTCCTCAGTCCAACCCCTTGCTTCAGTGACAATCTGCAGTCCCTGTTCTAGCCACCACTCTCAGTGGCAGCCTGCAGTCCATGCACTGGCCACTTCTCTCAGTGGCCAGTGGGGACAAGGGGTGGGGGAGCCCTTGCCCATTACTCCAGGCCCTAACCCAAGGACCCCATAGCCAGCAGCCACATACTGCCCCTCCTCCAACTCCGCCATCTCCTTCGCTGGGCCACTTCCCCTGCAACCCCAGTACCTCATCTGCTCTTAGGTCAGGGCTTCAGTTTGGCAGTCCGTCAGCCTGGAGCT
Source organism: Dermochelys coriacea (assembly GCF_009764565.3). NCBI lineage: Eukaryota > Metazoa > Chordata > Testudines > Dermochelyidae > Dermochelys > Dermochelys coriacea. The sequence goes on from NC_050068.2 coordinate 301,168,682, forward strand.
TTTTCATACTCCACTGACCCTGCCCAGCACTTCTCTGTCCACAGTGCTCCAGCCCTCTGAGCAGCCATTCCTCCTCCCTCAAACTCCAGGGAGTGACTGCCTCTGCTTTGTTCAGCAGCCCCTTTTTATATGGGCCAGTCTGGCCCTGATTGGCTCCTCCAATAAACCTTCTCCTAATTGGCTGGCACTAGGGGAAGGTGAGACAGAGGAAGCAGTCCTAAGGAGAGTGAGGAGCTAGGCCTGGAAGCCATGATGGGAAGCGCAGCTTGAGAGGTCAGAGGGAGCTGCCCAAAGACAGCGACATGTGTGAGGAGACAGCGCATGGGGCAAGAGTCAGTGTGGGGAGCGAGAATCCACGATGCAGGGGTGACAGACCTGGCTGTGTAGGGCCCCATAGAAGGGAGTGAACAACAGACACAAAGATGGGAGGGGTGGCTGTAGGGAGTTGCCTGGGGAATCTGAGACAGGCTATAAGGGAACAAGAAATAGTAATAGAGACCAAACTGAGGACAGTGAGTGGAGCAGCAGGGAGGGGATGAGCTATGGGAGCCCAGTAACCCCCACCCACATTCTGCCCTGAGACCAGCTGTTCAGGGAGCTGTAACTAGCACAGGCTGCGGGAGTTTCTGGCAGCCCCTGCATCCAGTGAGAAGATTGCAAGTCTTACAGAGGATCTGCAGCCAGCTCTGTGGAGGCTTTTCCAATATAGACCTGAGGCAAAAACCTGTGTGAGCCATGTATAGCCCTGGGCAGTGGCTGTCTCACCTCACAGCAGGCAGGAGGGTTTGTACCTCAGAGGAGGATGGGTTTTCTCTTTATCTTTCCTTTTCATTTGACCCTTGACTACAGATGTGTGTGGAAGGGGGTGGCGGGGAGGGCAGTGAACGGTGCATTCACCCACTTGGAGTTGGGTCTTCATTAACTAAAGCCCATTATGGAACAGCATCTAGTGACCTGTTGAACCACAGTCTCTGTTGTAGGGGAAGATTTTGACCTTGCACAAAAAAAGAAAAACAGGGGGCTCTGGACATTGCTGTGAGAATTTGTGTGGAACTCCAAATGATGCCATAACCTGGTGCGCAGGGCCTTACCCTCATCACAGACCCCTTCTGGAACTATTACTTCAAAAAGCCAAGTTTCACCACTCCACAAAACAGACAGTTACTGTTTAAAGTGAGAATTTTTTTGTATGTATACATATAGAGTGAATAGTTTAGTATGTCTTTTCATTTGGGTTTTGGAAGTAGTGTAAAGATTGCTTTAGTATACCTTAAAACGTTTCAACTGCTTAGTATATTTTGAAACCTGCTAACAAGTTATTTTTTTCCCCATTTTTCGGTTGTTTCTGAGAAAGATAAGTCTAGTTTATTTGATTTGGTGTTTTGTGTGTGTGTTCTCTTTAACAGTTTAGTTCAAAATAAAGCTACTACCCCATAAGGTGAATATTACTTATAGGGAATCTATCTAGTAATCAGGTGGGAGCACTCCATCTCACAGTCAGATCTGACACAGGTAAGAGCAGCAACTGGGAAGGAGGTACCAGGACGTGAGTGTGAGGTGATTTGGAAGCTCCCTTGCCATAGTCCCCAGTGTTCAGGCTTAGTCCTGGGATCTCACAAGCAGCTGTGATGTCCCTCAATAGATAGGATAATTGGGTTGCATCCTTAAATTCAATCCCAGAGTATTCTGGGACCCTAGTAGCCAAGGTCCTGCTGGTGTAGCCTGACTAGGTAGATCATGGGAAGGAAATTCCCTGGAGTTACTAGTGTCCCACTCCTTCTCACAGGTGTGGAACCACACCCAGCCTGTTAGCTGTTTCTGGGTAATGCTGGGACAGTGAGAGACAGGCTGATTCTCATCCCATTGAGATAATTTAGGGCAAATCTACACTTAAAAAGCTACATCAGTGCAGCTGCACTGCTGTGGTGCTTTACTGGAGACTGGAAACTGATGGGAGAGAGCTTCTCCAGTAGGCTTAGTTAATCCACCTCTGCGAGAGATGGTAGTTATGTTGCCGCTTAGGTCAGTATAACTATATCGCTCATTAGATCCCCATTATATTCATTGAGCAAGCTGAAGACCACCTCTCCACCCCCAAAGGATACCTAAAAGAAACTGAAACAAAGGACAGTAACCATGGGGGTGTGAGTGATTGCTGGACCCAGACTAAAAGGAGGCTAGTCTGTAAAAGAGACTTATTGGAACATCTCTGAGGTTTTGGTTTTTTATTTTCCTGCCTTCTCTGTCAATTACAAACGTTAAACAATCCTGTCAAAATGAGTGTCCTGCTCGGAAGATGTTGCTAATCAAGTCTGTATTTTCCACCGAATGCATCCGATGGAGTGAGCTGTAGCTCACGAAAGCTTATGCTCAAATAAATTTGTTAGTTTCTAAGGTGCCACAAGTACTCCTTTTCTATTTTACAGTGAAGTTTACAATGCTTTCATGGGTATTAAATCCATTTTTAAAAAGGTTTCAAAGTCATGAGCAGAGGGATAGGGGATGTCTAGCAGATACCACATTTTCTGAAAACCCTGGTGTGAAATAATCTCTTTCCCAATTTGTCAGTACATTTATTTGACTAATGGGACCATTAGTGTGAAAAGTAATCTGTAATTTTAGATGTGCTCCAACATATAATGTAATATTGTCGGTGTGTTAACAGTAATGCTTGCGTATACGTTTAAAAGAGAATGATATTGGGGTTGCATGGTATAATTAGCCCCCATAATTCCTAGAATTACCTTTATTAAAAATCATCTTGAACTGAATATCTCATTCTCAATCAAATCAGAAAGAAAAGTCACACATACTCCAGTAGGGACTATTACTACTAAAGTTCCACTTTGAAACCTCATGGCAAATACACCACCAACTAAAAAACTTAGCATTATGCAAAGTGACACTTATGGCATGGTTACTCAAATGTTAAAGCCCTTGTCAGGAAAGGCACCTGATCTAATTATTTCTGACAACAGATGTGAGCGACCTACAAAAACCTCAAAATTTGTAACTGGTTGATCAAGTTTCATTAACAAAGCATGAATACTAACAAGATTATAAAATACAGTTCAGTTTAATACTTTGCCTATAAGTGAAAGTACAATTACATTTAATAGGTGAAAGGGCAAGTTAATTAACATTAAAAACACTATTGCTCATCAGTGTATTTAAAGGTTAGTTACAATGAGGACACTACATGGACAATTTATTAACAGTTCATATTCAAATACTAGATATGATAGTAATGTTATAAAATAATGTAGTCACGGTGAGGCTAAGCCAAATCTACCAGCCTTTAGTTTCTGCCGATCTGGGTTCAAATATGAATGTAGAATACAAATAAACAGGGGGTTTACAATATGTTTCATAGAATTTGTCAACAGTGTAAAACCACTACACACTCTGAATAAATTGCAAGTCCCTGCTCAGATATGCAGGGGTATAATAGAAGGGTTGTTTTAGGGCATGAAAAAGATGCATCGATATGACTATGCAGGAATGTTTACATAGCAAATATTCATTGTACATAAGAACTTAAGAATGGCAATACCGGGGCAGACCAAAGGTCCGTCCATCCCAGTATCCTGTCTACCGATGAAGTGAACTGTAGCTCATGAAAGCTTATGCTCAAATAAATTTGTTAGTCTCTAAGGTGCCACAAGTACTCCTTTTCTTTTTTGTGAATACAGACTAACACGGCTACTACTCTGAAACCTGTCTACCGACAGTGGCCAATGCCAGGTACCCCAGAGGGAGTGAACCTAACAGGTAAAGATCAAGTGATCACTCTCCTGCCATCCATCTCCACCCTCTGACAAACAGAGGCTAGGGACAGAGGCTTCATTATAGCCCATTCTATCAATCCTTCACTTCTCTGAGCACTAAAATGCATTACATCCTCTTCATCTTAAAGAATAAATAAATAAACCACCTCTTCTTATAAATCCTTAGAATTACAACCCTGAGAAAGTGTTTCTGCCATACACATATATGATATATAGTAAAGGCAAAATACTTGACTTCACCAGCAATGTGATAAAATCTAAAATGTGTTTCTAGTTCTAGGCAAAATTCTAACTGAAAATCGAACATTATAAACAACCTCCTTCACTAATGTTGGAGGATTACAGAAGGAAAATTCTTTCAAAATATTTTGACCAAATAGTTTTAATATATAAGTATAAAGACCTATTTAACATTTTGAGAAATGTACAATACTTTAGAACACTTATAGTACCAGAACAGTTATTTCATCCTTTAGATGCTAGTACAAGAGAAAATAGAGAGATTCACTGTGAATTTAACATATCTTAGAGAGAGAGAGAGAGAGAGAGAGAAAATATATTGTGACAAAGCTCTGTCCTTGCCTCCATGGGTCCTGCATTTCCTGGTGGATTTCGCTAGCCTCAGAGGCTCACTGTGACCCTCCACGTAACCCTTCTTTCTCTAGAGACAAGGGTCACAGTCTACTGAGCCATTTTCATCATAAGCCAGTGAGGGAGGTGAGGAGAAGTTATCTTTCCTTGCACGGTCTCTGTTGTCTCCCAGTCTCAGTGATTAAACAGGGGGCAAAGATGTGGGGTGGGGGGAGCCTGGGCCTACCCTCTACTCCGGGCTCCAACCCAGGGACCCTAATAGTATCAGCTATGGTAGCTGACCTTTTAGAACCATCACATGTACAATTCCCTGGGCTACTTCCCCCACAGCAGCCCTCACTTCCTCAAACTCCACTTCACCCTTACCTCAGAGCCTCCTACCTTGTGCCTGATATGGTGTGTACTACTCAGCCTCTCCAACAGCGCAACTTCTTCCCACAGCTCCTGACATGCACACCCACCTGACTGACTGGGAGGCTTTTAACTAGTTTCAGCCAGCCCCTGATTGGCTTCAGGTGTCCCAATCAACATAGCATTCTCCCTGCCTTCTGGAAAGTTCTTAATTGGCCCCAGGTGTCTTAATTGACCTGGAGCAGCTTCCATTTCACTGGTACCAGGGATTTGTTTAGTCTGGAGCTAATATATCTATCTCCCACTACTTTTCTATAGCCATCTGGCCTTGCCCCATCACATATTCCCCCCTCTGCTCAACACCATAGAGTTGGGCAACTTGGGACGCCAGGCAGTATGCTCATGACAGACCATCAGCGTTGCCATGGTGGCATCCAGCCCGGTGCCGTATGCGGAACTGGAATGGATGGAGGAATACGAACCACCTGGTGACCCTTGCATTCTTTTCCTTATTCCTCTGCATCCACTGGAGGGGTGCATGGTCTGTCACAAGTGTAAATCGACGGCCTAAGAGGTAGTAACGCAGTGTCTCCATAGCCCATTTGACAGCAAGGTATTCTCTCTTGACTACTGCGTATTTCTGTTCTCTTGGAAGAAGCTTTCTGCTTAGGTAGAGGATTGGGTGTTCCTCTTCTCCCACCATTTGCGACAGAACTGCTCCCAACCCCACCTCGGAAGCGTCTGTTTGTAAAATAAATTCCCTGTTAAAGCCTGGGGCTATGAGTACGGGGTCATTACAGAGGGCTGTCCGAAGGTCTGTAAATTCCCCCTCTGCTGCGTCGGTCCACTTTACCATGTCTAGACCTCGGGCCTTCACCAGGTCTGTTAGGGGACTTGCCCTAGTGGCGAAGTGGGGAATAAACTGTCTGTAGTAGCCTACCATGCCTAGGAACGCACGGACCTGCTTCTTTCGGGTCGGCCGGGGCCAGTTTTGAATTGCCTCTAGCTTATTCATTTGGGGCTTCACTATGCCCCTTCCCATAATATATCCCAGGTACCTAGCCTCTGCTAGCACTATGGCGCATTTAGCGGGAATAGCAGTGAAGTCAGCCCACCTTAAGGTGCGCAGTACTGCCTCAACTTTCTCCAAGTGGGTTCCCCAGTCTGGCGTATGGATGATGACATCATCTAGGTATGCAGCTGCATAACTAGTATGGGGGCGCAGCAGCTTATCCATGAGGCGCTGGAATGTGGCTGGGGCCCCATGTAGCCCAAAAGGGAGGACAGTGTACTGGAATAGCCCATCCGGGATGGAGAATGCTGTCTTTTCTTTAGCTTCTTTGGTCAGAGGAATCTGCTAGTGCCCTTTTGTCAGATCCAGTGTAGACAAGAATCAGTCACTTCCCAGTCGGTCAAACAGTTCGTCGATGCGTGGTATGGGGTATGCATCAAACTGGGATATTTCATTCAGTCGGCGAAAGTCATTACAGAATCTCATGATACCATCAGGTTTAGGCACTAGAACAATTGGACTGGACCACTGACTGTAAGATTCTTCAATAACCCCTAATTCTAATATTTTCTTTACTTCGGCCTTGATTTCCTCTCTTTTGGCTGCTGGGATTCGATAGGGTCTCAATGTTACCTTGGCTCTGGGAATCGTGTGGATATGGTGATAAGTCTCAGTCATCTGCTCTGGTTTTGTAGAGAACACATCTCTGTTGCGATTAATCATGTTGGCTGCCTCGATCTTTTGGATCAGTGTCATGTCGGATGATATCCTCACTTGCTCGTGTAAGTTATCCTCTTGGGGAAGGGTCTCCTGCATGACTAAGCATGCTTCTCTATCGTGCCAAGGTTTTAGAAGATTGATGTGGTAAATCTGCTCCAATTTCCGGCGGCCTGGCTGCTGCACCTTATAGTTCACCTCTCCCACGGCTTTGATTATTTCATAGGGTCCCTGCCACTGGGCCAACAGTGGACTTTCTGCTGTGGGTACCAGTACCATCACCCGATCCCCTGGTTGGAACCATCGAAGCTTCGCTTGGTGGTTATAATGGGTTTGTTGGGTCTCCTGTGCTCTCTCCAAGTGTTCCCGTACAATGGGTGTAACTCGGGCTATCTGATCTATCATCTGCAGTACGTGCTCAACTATGTTTCTTCCGGGATTTGGCTCCTCTTCCCAGGCTTCTCTGGCTATATCCAATATGCCCCGAGGGTGGTGCCCATATAGTAGTTCGAATGGAGAGAAACCCATGGAGGCTTGTGGAACCTCCCGGATGGCGAACATGAGGTAAGGCAATAGGGTATCCCAATCTTTCCCACCCTGGATCACCACTTTCCTGATCATGGCCCTGAGGGTCCTATTGAACCTTTCCACTAGGCCATCTGTTTGCGGGTGGTATACAGAGGTCCGTAGGGCTTGTACATGGAGCAATAAACAGAGATCTTTCATCAACTTGGACATGAAAGGTGTCCCTTGATCAGTCAATATCTCCTTGGGTAGCCCAACCCGGGCAAAGATCTGTACTAGCTCCTTAGCTATTGTCTTGGAAGCTGTGTTGCGCAGGGGAACAGCTTCTGGGTACCGGGTTGCATAGTCCAGTACAACAAGCACATGTTGGTGGCCCTAAGCTGTCTTCTCTAGGGGCCCTACCAGATCAATGGCTATCTGTTCAAAAGGAACCTCTTTTATTGGAAGAGGTATCAAAGGAGCCCGCAAGTGCTGGCGAGGGCTATTTAACTGACACTCCGGACAAGAGGTGCAGTATCACTGGACATCTTCATGTACTCCTGGCCAGGAGAACCTCCGTAGGATCCATGCCTGGGTTTTCTCCACCCCAGGTGTCCTCCAAACAGGTGACTGTGGGCGAGACTCAATATGGCTTTTTGATGTTTTCGTGGCACCAGTTGTATCTCTTGCTCCTGCATTTGCACCATGCGGTACAGGAGATCTTTCTTCACTATAAAGTAAGGTCCATGACCCCGGACCTTCCCATCCACGGGTATCCCATCGATCTTGGCCACCTCTTTCCTAGCGTTATATCTGGGGTCCTCCGCCTGATCCCGCCCAAAAGTCTCTCTCCCAGGACTAACCTACCCAAGCTCCCAGGGGCCGACTTCTGCTTCTTCCAATGGCTCGCCGCCGTCATGGCTGGGGACAGCTTTTGCCTCACCTTCTGTGGTGGAAGTTTCTCTGTTGGCTGCTCGCATCCATCTGCCTATTCAGGAGGTCTTCTGGCCCTGGGTCAGGATACGGGTTCCCAAGGCCTTCGCGGCCTTCCTCTCTTTTTTTTGTCTTCCGGGTCTTTTGGGGGTTGAGAACAGATCCTGAGAAATCTCAGCAAACATCGGGGGTTGACATTTCCCTGGTGACGAGTCATTGTCCTCAGGGTCCCCACCTCCCTCCAGCCTCTCCGGAGAGAGTAAATTATCAGACCCTGGAAAGTCCCTCCCAATGATTACATGATATGGGAGTTTAAGAACTACGCCCATGGTCACTTCAATGGGGTTTCCCTGAACCTCTATCTCCACTGGGATGGTGGGGTAATGGCTCACAGCCCCATGCATGCACGTCACTGCTATGCATTTGGCTTGTAGCAGCTGACTATTTTGTACCAGCTTATCTGATATCAGGGTGATAGCACTCCCAGAGACCACAAGCGCTGTAGTCTCTGCTCCATTTATCCTCACTGGCCTGGTGTAATTATCTGGAGCTAATGCGACCCCTGCGAGGTGGATAAGGGAGCATGGGACCTCCCAATCCCCCAAGTTACATTGCATAGGCTCCTCGGTGCTGGGACACTGTGCTGCTATGTGTCCCCACTCCCCACATGCATAACATCTATAATTGCTTTTAATCGCTCCCCTATCCCGGGGATTAGGAGGTTTAGTCCCGGGGTTCCCCCCATTCAAGCCAATCCCTTCCTTCTGGGGTCCCCGCTGGTTTTCGGCCCCCCCTTCTTCCACCTAGGACTCCCCGGGGGTTTGGCTGCCCAACCTTCCAGGGTTGGGGTCGGGTGCTTGCTTCGAAAGGGGCCCTCCTTGGGTAGTCGGGTCAGTTCCCTGGCTGTCATCCATCTTTCTATCAGTGTGATCATCTTGTCGTACATGGACGGACCATTCTGGCCTACCCGTTTGCGGAGATCTGGCGGGAGTCCCCGCATGTAATGGTCTCCAAAATCTTCTCCAGCCTGCACACCTTGGGCTGTAACCACTTCCGTGTGAGGTGTATGAGGTCAAATAGCTGGGATCTCGGGGGTTTGTTCTCCTGGTATTTCCACTCATAGAACCTTTGGGCCCTTACCGCTGCCATTACCCCTGATTGTGCTAGGATATGTCAGTGGCATCCATGGCAGGCAAGTCAAAGTAGGACTTCTAGGCCTCTCCACACAAAAAAGAGGAGATAATGCTGGCCCACTGCTCCTGGGGCCATGCCTCACGCTGAGCAGTTTTTTTCAATGAAAGGAGATATGACTCTATGTCATCTCCTGAAGTCATCTTTGGCAGACAACCAGTGGCCCTCAGGATTCGCGTCCCATCGGACCCCCGGGCCTGGGTGGTGAGGATCTTCAGCTAGTCCACCACCTCTCTCAAGAGGGCACGATCTTGGGTTGCCTGGCTCATTAATAATTGATTGGTTTCCTGCTGTAGCCGCATGGACTCCTGTTGTGCCATTGCCTGAACCCGGGTGGCCTCCTGCTGGGCTGCGGTACCAGAGCTCTTACCACCTCCTCCATTGTGGTATAAAGCAAACAAGCCAAAACCAAAACAAACAAGAAAATCCAAAACCCCAGTGCACTTTTTTTTAAACCTCTTTCTTCCGCCACACTGCGAACGAAGTCCCCCTCCTGACACCAGTTGTGACAAAGCTCTGTCCTTGCCACCGTGGGTCCCACATTTCCTGGAAGATTTTGCTAACCTCAGAGGCTCACTGTGACCCTCCATGTAATCTTTCTTTCTCTTGAGACAAGGATCACAGTCTACTGAACCATTTTCATCATAAGCCAGCGAGGGAGCTGAGGAGAAGTTATCTTTCCTTGCACGGTCTCTGTTGTCTCCCAGTCACAGTGATTAAACAGGGGGCAAAGGTGGGGCGGGGAGCCCGTCCCACCCTCTCCTCCAGGCTACAGCCCAGGGACCCTAATAGTATCAGCTATGGTAGAATTTTAGAACCATCACATGTACAATTCCCTGGGCTACTTCCCCCACAGCAACCCTCAATTCCTCAAGCTCCACTTCACCCTTACCTCAGGGCCTCCTTCCTTGTGCCTGATATGGTGTGTATTACTCAGCCTCTCCAACAGTGCAACTTCTTCCCACAACTCCTGACATGCACACTCACCTGACTGTCTGGGAGGCTTTTAACTAGTTTCAGCCAGCCCCTGATTGGCTTCAGGTGTCCCAATCAACATAGCATTCTCCCTGCCTTCTGGAAAGTTCTTAATTGGCCCCAGGTGTCTTAATTGACCTGGAGCAGCTTCCATTTCACGTAACCTGGTACCAGGGATTTGTTTAGCCTGGAGCTAATATATCTATCTCCCACTACTTTTCTATAGCCATCTGGCCTTGCCCCATCATAATATATATACAGTCAACATACAGTCTACCGTTGACATTAATTTTAGGTATAGCGTATACACTTGTTTATACAAATACAGCTTTCTTTTTGTCCTGCCTTAAGTTTTAACACCATAATAAAAACCTAAAATTTATGCTAATAGATAAACTGAGAAGAGTTATTGTGTCAACATGTACTAGATTTTCAAAATGATATATCTTGGCTCTATCATGGAGCTGGTCTATATTTTCCTGATGGTTCTAAATCAACGAGTACACAAAAATGAAGTCTCTCTGCTCAGTGAGATCTTGATCCAAAACTCACTAAAGTCAATGAGAATCTTTTTATTGACTTGAACAGGTTTTGGCTCAGACCTGTATCTACAAGGAACACTTAGGGCTAGTCTACACTGAAAAGTTACACTGGCATAGCCACATCTCTCAGAAGTGAGAAAAATCCACCACCCCGACAGACAAAATTAAGCTGATATAACCTGCGGTGTAGACAGCACAAAAACACTAGAATTCTTCCATTGACCTAGCTACTGCCTCTCAAGGAGACGCCAATGGAAGAATGCCTCCCGTCACTCTAGTAAGTGTCTACATTGAAGAACTCCAGCAGCATAGCTGCACCTGTAATGTTTGAAGTGTGGATATTGCCTAGTTTGTGGCAAGCCAGGGTGTGCATTTACCCTGATGTCAAGGTTCCTTCCCCACTCCGAACTCTAGGGTACAGATGTGGGGACCTGCATGAAAACCCCCTAAGCTTATTTTTACCATCTTAAGTTAAAACTTCCCCAAGGTACAAACTATTTTACCTTTTGCCCTTGGAATTTATTGCTGCCACCACCAAGCGTCTAACAAATATATAACAGGGAAAGAGCCCACTTGGAAATGTCTTTCCCCCAAAAATCCTCCCAAACCTTATACCCCCTTTCCTGGGGAAGGCTTGATAACAATCCTTACCAATTTGCTAGGTGAACACAGACACTAATCCTTGGATCTTAAGAACAATGAAAAAGCAATCAGGTTCTTAAAAGAAGAATTTTAATTGAAGACAAAGTAAAAAGAATCATCTCTGTAAAATCAGGATGGTAAATACCTTACAGGGCAATCAGATTCAAAACACAGAGAATCTCTCTAGGCACCGTAAATTACAAAAAGACACAAAATCTGGAATATACATTCCATTCAGCACAGCTTATTTTATCAGCCATTTAAACAAAACAGAATCTAACACATATCTAGCTAGATTACTTACTATGTTTTAAGACTCCATTCCTTTTCTGTTCCCGGCAAAAGCATCACACAGACAGAGAGAACCTTTGTTTCTCCCCCACATCCAGCTTTGAAAGTATCTTGTCTCCTCATTAGTCATTTTGGTCAGGTTCCAGCAAAGTTATCCTAGCTTCTTAACCCTTTACAGGTGAAAGGGTTTTTCCTCTGGCCAGGAGGGATTTTAAAGGTGTTTACCCTTCCCTTTATATTTATGAAACCTGCACTAGCCTGCCACACACTAAGGGCTTGTCTACACTGAAACCCTACATCTTCATAGCTTTCTCAGGGATGTAGATAGCACTAGGCTGAAGAATTCTTCAGTCGACCTAGCTACTACCTTTTGGGAAGGTGGATTAACTAAAGTGATGGGGGAAGCCCTCCCATCTCTGTAGAGGGTGTCTACACTGAAACAATATATTGACACAACAGCTGGACCACTATAGCATTTTAACTGTAGACATACTCTAAATATTGTGCATACCCTGCTGCCATGCTAAAAGGTCTGTAATGCGCTTTGATCTCCCTTCCTCTGAAACAAAAGTCGATTAAAGTGCTAGGCAACTGTTTAATGCATGTCAGCAGGATCCACATAGCAGTGCATGGAAGATTAGTGTAGGCTATAGTCACATCCTGACTTGCTGCAAACTGTGTTTGATTACACAAACCTTAAACAAAGCTTCCTCTCACAAAGAGTTATTGCATACTCAACTTGAGGTATCTTAAAGGAGCCTGTCTTCAGAAAGTGCTGAGGCCCCATACTCTGGAAATCAGGTTCCTTTAAAGTGTCTCAGGTTGAGCCCCAAAACCACTAGTAACTTTTGAGACGCTTGGCTGTGAGGTTTCTAGAAACTAATGAAATTACCAAAACTATGTGCACTCAGTTGAATGAGTAGTGAGTAGGAGTAAGGGTGTGTGACACTGAGCCAGAAAGGACTAAGCAACTAGCAGGCTACATGACCCAGATTCAACCTTTCATAAAAAGTATGTAAATGATAATTAAGGCCATTCCATCTTAGATAAACTAGATCTTTGAAATATAGACTTGTATTGCTACAGAATTAGAAGAAGACAGTGATTGTATTTGTCTATGTTTACCCGTATCTTGTTAGAGGTTAACAATGTAATCAGACAGTTCCTGTCTGTCACTATGTTCTATTGATTTAAAGATCAAAAGGGAATATTAACATTCTGACAAAGCTTGGGTGTAACAACATCATTGTCTTTATTTCTCTTTGAATTTTGTAGTAAAATACTTGTAAATGACAGGAGATGGATAATTACCTTATGCTGATGAATGCAACTAGCTACCTGTGTATACATAGAAAATGGGAGATTTTACTTCAAAGCCACAATGCTTCTCCCAAGGACTGCATGCTGTCAAGACGCTGCCAGAGAACTATAAGAACTCTATGGCCCTGATCCTGTTATCTCAGATCTGCTTAAGCTTGATCGGGGAAGTCTGAGTCGTAAGACTGAGGTCTCCAACTCCAGTCTGGATCAACCTGACATTGGACTATAACCTATGGAACTAATTATTAAATAACTTTTCACAGCTCTAAAGCTCACCATCTCTACTATGAAACTGACCTAGGAACTTTAGTTATATCTGTATGTATAATGATCTTTAACCTATACTCTCTCTCTTTTCTTTTTAAATAAATTTTAGTTTAGTTAATAAGAATTGGCTACAGGCGTGTATTTGGGTAAGATCTGAAATAATAATTGCCCTGATGGGTAATGTGTCCGATCCTTTGGAATTGGAAGAACTTTTTATATGATGAAAGAGATTTTCAGTAATCTTCATCATATTTGACTTGGCTGTCTAGATGGGTGCTCAAGGCAGGGTTGCTTTAAGGGAACTGTGTTTTTCACTTCTTGGTAACCAGTAAGGTATTGTAGAAGCTGTTTTGTTGCTGGCTTGGTAAATCTAAGTATCAGAATAACCACCAGTTTTAGATATGATGATTTAGATGATTCATAGTGGTGTATTATTTGTTATTTGCAAATATGTAGCCAAATGCCAGGTATTGGTGTAAAAAACTACATGGATTTTAGCATCAGTTATTATTTGTGAAAAAAATTATATGAAAAATGCATTAGTTGCTATTCATCATTATTCTCTTTAAAATATTAGGAAGTGGGACCAATACCACTTGATTTCGGTGGCTGGTCACATAACATGAATTACAAACCCAAACTGCTGAACTGAAATGTTCATGAATAATCCATACTGTGAAAATTATTCTTTTAAACTACTTGGGAAATCATTAAAATAATAAATGCATCTGAGGTAAATCAAGCTGCTCTATGAACATAAGAACATAAGAATGGCCATATTGGATCAGACCAAAGGTCCATCCAGCCCTGTATCCTGTCTACCAACAGTGGCCAATACCAGGTGCCCCAGAGGAAGTGAACCTAAGAGGTAATGATCAAGTGATCTCTCTCCTGTCATCCAGGTCCACTCTCTGACAAACTGAGGCTAGGGACACCATTCCTTACCCATCCTGGCTAATAGCTATTAATGGACTTAATCGCCATGAATTTATCTAGTTCTCTTTTAAACACTGTTATATTCCTAGCCTTCACAACCTCCTCAGGCAAGGAGTTCCACAGGTTGACTGTGCTCTGTGTGAAGAAGAACTTCCTTTTATTTCTTATAAACCTGCTGCCCATTAATTTCATTTGGTGGCCCCTAGTTCTTACATTATGGGAACAAGTAAATAACTTTTCCTTATTCACTTTCTCCACACCACTCATGATTTTATATACCTCTATCATATCCCCCCGTAGTCTCCCCTTTTCCAAGATGAAAAGTCCTAGCCTTTTTAATCTCTCCTCATATGGGACCCGTCCCAAACCCCTAATCATTTTAGTTGCCCTTCTCTGAACCTTTTCTAATGCCACTATATTTTTTGAGATGAGGAGACCACATCTGTATGCAGTATTGAAGATGTGGGTGTACCATGGATTTCTATAAGGGCAATAAAATATTCTCTGTCTTATTCTCTATCCCTTTTTTAATGATTCCTAACACCCTGTTTGCTTTTTTGACTGATGCTGCACACTGCGTGGACATCTTCAGAGAACTAGCCACAATGGCTCCAAGACCTTTTTCCTGATTAGTTGTAGCTAAATTAGCCCCCATCATATTATATGTACAGTTGGGGTTATTTTTTCCAATGTGCATTACTTTACATTTATCCATATTAAATTTCATTTGCCATTTTGTTGCCCAATCACTTAGTTTTGTGAGATCTTTTTGAAGTTCTTCATAGTTTGCTTTGGTCTTAACTATCTTGAGCAGTTTAGTATCATCTGCAAACTTTGCCACCTCATTGATCAATTAGGAGATTATGATTGGGAGACAAATAGAAGTTCTGATAGTCATGACACACACAATAGAAGTTGTCACATCAAAAAAGGAAAAAGACATATTGCAGAGAGAAAATTAGCTGCTGGAACTGGGAAAGTTGAGAGCTAACAGAGCTTGGAGCTTGCTATTAGGAAATTTTTCTTAACATTCATCCTAATTCTTCCCTTCTTGAATTTATCCAATTTCTTCCAGTTATACCACCCTCTATTAGACTAAATAATTTCTCTCACCCTCAGTATTTATAACCATCATATATCACATCATTGCTGCACAAACCAGCCATAAACCTAGCATCCGGATGAATCACCTTACCCGGAAGAATCTTCAATTTGCGAAGGGCCACTGTAGCAACTCCTACATAAAAAAAACCCCTCACTTTCATGTGGAAACCATGGGTAAAGGAAAAGTGAAAGTCAGGTTGTCCTTAACCTTGGCAATCCCCAGTTCTTGGAATGGTTCCTGAAGGATATAGGCAGCTAGTATAGAAAGACACACAGTTTAGGGAACCAATCAGTTGAATTAAAGCCACCTTTGCATGAACACAGCCCTTGAGCTGCTCTGAGCACGGTGTAGATGTTGAGCAGATTCTAGACCAGCATGTTTTCCTCTGCCCCACAATAATATTAATATTCCCTCCCTCAAAGCTTTGCTCAATAGAGGCCAGATTTTGCATTCTTTTCACATTCAAAGCCACCTATTTCAACAGGAGTTCCGTGTGTAAGAAATGCACAGCTAGCTTCTAAATTTAATCTGAATATGTAAATAGAGCATAAATAAAAAACAGCTTGAAAAGAATTGGTAAGGTCAGTGGACCTACAAAGTAATCATATACATAGACAGAATACCTTTAGCCTATCAAGGATGGAAGTTCCAATGCACCAAGAACTATCCAGAAAAAATTTCTACCTGTCAGAGTTTCTTTTATGTGGGTTTTTCATAGTGCAACTATGTTTACTTAGTAAATCAAGTTTTAGTTGCCACTCAGGGACTAATTTCTCATTAAAACTACTGTTTTCCTCCAGGAAGTTCTAAATATTTTTTAAAAATCTAGATGTTTCTGAAAGGTTCTAATTGGTTTCCCTCACCTCTGTTGCTAACTTATTATTCGTATTAAGTGCTTTTCACTATTTTCTGATACATAACAGCTGTTTGCTTCAGACAGAGGATGCAGGATGAAAAATCACTTAATCCAGCTTCCAAGGTATTTTGAATGCCTCAGCAGATAAAACAGAAGATGCTTAGGACATATCATTCAAGACACTGACAGATTAGTAGCATTTTTTTCAGAGATCAGAATTATCATAATCATCTTTAAGAATATGATCTTGAACCTTGCTGTCAAGAGAAATAATGATGTTTTAGCTTTATATCTATTGCTTAGCTTTTTCAGTTCTAGAGACGCCAAAACTTCAAGAACATTATTTTCTATTCTCATCACCAAATATTCTCCCCTTTCCCCACAGGAATTCCCACATTTTTTCTTCAGGGATAGTGAGATGGCCTTCCATCCTAATTCCCTTCTATGGGCTCTCCTGGAAGCACCACTTAGCTGTGCTCCATAATTTGCAGCTAAGGGAAAAAATGTCCCCAAACCTGACATCTTATGGGAGCAGCAGGAGGCAGCCTGACTCATTTTCTGGATGGCGGTGAAAGAGGAGAAGCATCCCCTTTCTTGCTGCCATCATCTGCTGCACTGAGTGAGAGCCTGCTAGTGCCACATCTGTAGTTTTCTAGCTAGGTAATCTACTGTGCTCCACAAAGTTGAAGCCTGATAGTCCTTATCCGGATGGTCCTGAGGAACTCTGGAGTTTATCCAGTTACTTACCCAGTTTTAGGTCACTCAAAGCTGTTGGTGCCTGTAGCAAAGGGTTTGCTTAATCTCTCCAGTTTCTCTATAGTCTGGGGAAGATCTAGGTGGTTTCCCTCCCTTGACACCCCTTGTAGATGGGGAGAGCAGTGCCTCTTATTTTGCAGTCCATCATCCCCAAGGCATTGGAAATGCTACCTCCTGTCATCTGAAGACCCAGTGGAGGGAGCCCCTGATGGGGAAAACAAGCAGACCCTTAAGAGTCCTTAAAATAACAAAGATAAGTAGAGGGATCCCTGGGTCCTACAATATGGGGAGGACAGGTAAAGCCATCTTTAGGGGAGTGCCTGTGCAGGAAGAGGGGATGGACTGTGTGAACTACATAAGCACAGGTCTGCTGAATATACATGGACCTGAGCTGACATTCATGGTTGTACTAGAATCCTGAACCAACCCTGATTCCAAGCGGGTTTGAAATGCCAAATGAACATTTTGCACATGCTTAGTCATACGTATTATGCTGGCCTTGGGTGTACAGTATCTCTTCCTCTGTCATTTATTTCATAGACTTAGATCTACTCAAATGGTCATGGGTATCTTCTTTACTTTATGCTGTCTAGTTTGAAGAGAACCTACCAAATTTAATATTACTGACAACCATTAGAGATTCTCCTTTGCCTTGAGTAGTATAGGGTCTGTGTTTTCAGACTAGATGACCATGAGTTCTTTTCCATATGTATGCAGCTATCTGATTATCATGACATCTGTGTACTATATGTATATTCCCACAGATCTTTACATGGGGTTTAATCATTTAGTTATGATTGGTGTGTTCTTTTTCCTCCCTTTGTCTATGTTCGCTATCTTTCCTGACTTCTTATTTATTTGTATTACAATCGTTCCTAAAGGCCTGAAATGAAAATGGGGTCTCATTGTACTATGCACTGCATAAACACTAAGGCTATGTATACAATGGCACTAATACTTGAGTACTGGACAGTGTACTGTATGTTCCCCATACCTGCAACGTGTCCATATTATGTTGTGTTATGTTGGATACAGGTATAACACTGTGCACATGCTTATATCCGTGTCCACACTGCCACTGTTGTTATGCAACATTAGCGTTACCATTTCAGCGGTGGTATCCCACAGTTCTGTGCGTCACAGGGAGATGCTTTAGGAACCACCTTCCTGTGAGGTGTTGGTATGGTCCCTTGCCTTCACATATTGACCTATGGCAGTTTCTGATCACATCCCTCCTAACTGTTATTCACTGCCAAACTAGGTGGAAGACATGGAGCCCCTAGTCCTTGTTGTGGGACAAAGGGTTAGGTTCTGGAGTAGGTGATCGTCAAGATGCTGAATGGAATTTAGGCAGAGTTTTCTGACATGTTAAAGATGCCTGACCTTGAGAGTCAATGACAACTAATTCAGTTTACATGGTATGGATATAGTGAATACTGGTGTTGCCACAGTATGCTCTTGAACGGAGCATTGCTTCTGGTGCAGAAGAACAAGCACAGTGTGGTGGGATGACATTATTTTGGAAACCTGAGATGGCCAGTAGTGGCTTCAGAACCTCCAAATGAAGAAACAGACATTCTTGGAGCTATGTGAGGAGCTTGCACCAAACCTCCAACACTAGAACACTCAATTCAGGAAAACCATGCTGGTTCAGAAGCAGGTGGCTATTGCCCTGTGGAAGCTGACAATGCTAGACAGCTCTGTCTGTTGCAAACTACTCTGGCATTTGAAAATCCATTGTTGGTGTCATAGTTGCAGATTTGTGAGACAATTATTACCATGATATCCATGGGTGGTGGGAATAAGAAAAGTTCCAGAACCAATAGCTGGATTGGAGAGGATGGAGCCACCACAGGGGGGCAAGTGAGTATGTGAACCAAAGAGGTTACTGTTCACTCATTCTGCAAAGCTTCGTACCACAGAAGCAAATTAATGAATACAAATATGGAAAACACTGGAAAAGTTCATGATACCAGGGTGCTTAGGAGATAAGGACTATATTTAAAGGAGGAAGAAGGGATTTTATTCCCCAGTAACAATATTGTTCTGTACAGCGTGTCTGTGTCCACTATTATTTTGCGGGACCCCACGTACATGCTGCTAATTTGGTGCAAGAAACCATACCTCAACATCAATAACCCTGGAAGATGGGAATTCACTTACAAGTTCAGTAGCTGAAGAATGGTCATGGAATGCAAATTTAGTAAACTGAAAGCTTGTTAGCACTGCCTACGCACCCATCTGGATGCCAGTGTGGCCAATGCCATTAGTGTAATCATGGCCTGCTGTGCATTCCTTAACATTTGTGAGGGTAAAGGGGAGTGCTTCTAACCTGACTAGGATCAGGAAAAGTCTGCTTTACCAAATCTGTCCAGGAAGCCAAATTTCACTCAAATGCACTCTGGTGCTGATCCCCAATGGTCAAAGAAAATGAGAGATGCCATATGGGCACACATCTTGGAACAGCAGAGTGGCAGAGAATGACATTTGCCTAGAACACCTTCACAACCTGTGCAGATACTGGAAGTGCACACGAGGGAACACAGACACATACTGTGGGGTCTGCATACTTTTGTGAGGATTTTGTTTCCCTATAGCCAAAGGTCATTAGTCGTTCATTCCTGTGACATTGCACACATTAAAGACAATTATAACAGGGCACCTCCACTGGGTTATCACTTTTTGGGAGCAGCTCCCTGCCAAGACCTGCTCACCCTCATATTCTCAGACTTGGCCCACAGGATCCCTCCTGATGAGCAAGAAGCCATGACATCTGCTGTGGGGTAACCTAAATGAAAGGACATATATATGCCCCCACCTCCCTCGGGGCTCTGAGGACTCCAATCCTACAAGTACGTCATGACTGTCCTCTAGCAGGACATTTTGGTCACTTTAAAACTCAATATCTTTCATCTTTCATCTCTTCTAGTGGCTTCACATATAGGCCACAATACAGGCCTATATGGCCTCTTGCAATGTATGTGCCCGCTCCAAGGTATATCACCATAAAATCCTCAGACTCCTGTAACCCCTTGAGACTCCTCCCAGCCCCCGGAAAGTCATTGCCCTAGATTTCATAGTAGAACTAACCAAGTCCAAAGGGTTCATGGCCATTCAGGCAGTCATGGGCCACCTCACTCAGATGACACACTTTATTCCCTGCACTGGCCTACCCTCCTCCCAGGAAACTGTTTGATTCTGTGCAAATCAAGTCGTCCTCCTCTATGGCCTCCCGGAGAAAATCATCTCTGACCATGATGCACAATTTATCTGCTGCTTCTGGCAAGAAGCTCTCCTGACTAGGGTATCCATTCCTGTCTCTCCTTCACCTGTCACCCCCAGACAAATAGTCAAGAAGAGAAGACTGTATCCTGGATCAATATCTTTGATGCTACATAAACTTCCACCATAATGACAGTTCCTCACTGATACCTCAGGCAGAGTTCATATATAATAATGCAGAACACGCCATGATGGGGCAAAGACTTTTTCCACCCCCACACTATGGGTTCCACCCTCAATTTTATCTCAAGGTACCCACAGCTTCCCATAACCCAGCAGCTGGATTGGATGTAACCGATATGCCAAATCCAAGCTGACATAAAAGTGCACCTGGCAGACCCCAAGCAGAGCTACAAACAGTATACATACTGCCAAAAATGGTAGGGACCCAACTGAAACCTCTACACCCAGACAGGCCATTTTGTAAATTGGACTATCAGTTCCTTGACCCCTACTGAATTTGCTGCCAAATTAACCTGGTCACTCAATTTACCTTGTTCCCTCAGAATACACTTGGTTTTCCACTCCTGAACCCTCACATTTAGGACCCATTCTTTCACTTCTCCCAACCACCCCTGCCCCTCACCTGCCACTACACATTCAAGATTATGATTAATATATTGTCTACAAGATCCTTGACATTAGAATCCGATGGGGTAGACTCTGGTATCTCAAGGATTATGAAGGTTATAGTTCTGAAGAACGTTCCTGGGACCCAGCAGAGAATGTCCACATGCTTGATCTGGCAAACATCTTCCACAGAAACTGCCCCAGAAAACCCAATCCATTAGTGCCCGGGTGTCACAATCAGGATGTAAGTGGTCTTACCTAGTGGTCAGAGCAGGAAGCAGGAGTCATGTCAAGTCAGATACCAGGAGGTCAGGGTCTGAGATGAGCCAGAAGGCAAACTGAGAGGCAGGTGTCTGGAGTCAGGCAGTGCAAGGGAAGCAGTCCTAAGCAGGGGGGAACACTTGCATGGACAACTTCCTGGTTTAAAGGAGAGCCGGGAACCAGTCAGGACCATAAGCATTCCACCAGTCAGATCCCCGGACTTGCATCCTCTGTCAGAGGTTAGTTTCTATTCTGGCAGCTGTTAGCAGGTGGGAATTGCCTCATTCCTTTGAGCTTTGTGGACCCAGGTTTAAGACTCACAGTCCCTGACACTGATGGGAGAGAGCGAAAGGATGGATAATGGGGTCTCACACTTGAGCCTGTGGGTATCTATGCAGCACTCAGACCATGGCTGCCACCCCGCAGCTTAACAGAACTAGCTCTCCAAGAGTTCTGCCCACTAGCTCAAGCTCACCAAGGGCTCTGCCAACAAAGCTTCTGACTGGGAGAGATGTCTGGCCCTGCCAATTGTATGCATGACTTAAGGCAGAAGGAGGCATAGGAAGTTGTCTGAGCAACTAGACAGATCCCTTTCTGGCTGCCACCTTGGATCCTGCCTAGTTGCCTGACTCCAGAACCCTGTCTTCCCACCTGTTCCTGCCCTCCTTATCCAAGATCCTCCTCCACTCCTGGTCTCATCAATATATTACTTCAAGCATTACATCCATATGCTACAAATATACAATATCACTGATTAAGGTAGCAAAAGAATTACTGCTACCTCAATTACTAAATGTAAATTGGTACAATTTCTAAGAGTAAAAAGGCAAGGGTCATCTTATAAATGCTATGTTTTCCCCTATTAAACAAGATGGAATAATTTCATACCATCTGCAGAGTGCATTAAAAAATGTAAACAGTAGTACATTTGCCATCTGGTTTAGTGACTTTTTATGATACTTAAAAGCTGTTATCCATTGGCTGCTCTTCATTCACCATCCAAGGTTGATACTCAAAATTATGATCAATGTCCTACTCAGTATCTACTCAGTATCTATACCACAGAAATAAAGCTGGTCAGCATTTCAAAGATGGTCAGTAATTCTGTTAACACAGTAGTTATAAAGAAGCAGTTAATATCTGAGCAAAAGTTAAGGAAAGAATACCACTGGAATGCATAACACATGCCCAGTCTGGTTTGCTTCTTCACAAAAGCTGAAATTCAGAGCCAGCATAGGCCTTTCCACTAGTTAAGTCCCATGGACAAACTCAGAATAGAACTAAATAGTACATCGGCCTTTGTATAGAAGGGAAGTTTACCCTATGATATTAAAGAATGTTATCCTAAGTTATTAAAGATCAGTTCTTTCAGATTAATGTGCATACATGTTTGTCTGATATTTTGCTTGCTATTACTCTTGGAGATATTTGCCTTGATGATTCAGTGGGCTCAATTAAGTTAACACCGTACAGTCTGTATATTTCTATTAAGATTCTTAATTAGTGGAATATTTCATGCTTTGTGCTGTGGGCAGGGCATGCCCTGTGTTTGTGTTTTACACAATACCTAAATTTCATGGTAAATCCCATGTCTTCTGGTAACTTATTCATAATTAGAGCAATTTGAATGCCAGAAAAATTATTAGTAGAATTATTTGATGAATATTCCTGTTGTCAAATTATTTTTGTCCAAGTGTATCTGACCAGCTTTAGAGATGATCAATAAAATTATTCATCTATTAAATTATTCAATAAAAATAGCATTTGCTGAAAAATATATTCATCAGAATATATTTGACCAGTAAACAAGATTGACCATATATATTCAGGAATGATAGTAATGCTGTAAGATATTGCCTCATTATTTACCTGTACTCCCATGTCTGTCTGTATCCATCTTTTGTCGCCTGTCTTATACTTAGATTGTAAGCTTCTTTGGGCAGAGACATCTTTTTGTCTGTGTTGTACGGTGCCTAGTGCAGTGGGTTCCTGGTCTATGACTAGGGCTCCTGAGTGCTACAGTAATACAGATGATAATAATCTTAGCCCTTTGATGTCTTCTTTTCTCTGCCTGTGGCAAATGGTTTAGTCTCCTAAGTACTGAAATGCTTTGGACTAGCTGAACTCTTTGGTCATAATATATGATTAGTTGGATGAAATGTAATGGCCTGTGATATACAGGTAAACAGGCTTTGAATGAGCTCTCCCTGACATCTAGTGAGCTGAGGGGAAAAGACTTCAGGACCAGATTCTACTTGCATAAAAACACTTACTCTGCCTCTAGCAGACAGATCTGAGTTGCCCAAATGATCAATTTTATCTGGTATGGGGTTACAAATCACTTTAGTATTGAACGCAGGAGTAATGAAATGTTGCTATCCTTATTGTACAAGTAAAGGGCAGCAGAATTGTACTTAGCATGCCCTGATTGAGCAGGTCACCCTCAAATGAACTCCACTCGTTAAGCAGGGGATAGGGATGCTAATCCTCAGTGAAAAAGGAGAAAGTTTGGGAACAGGTGTTTGTACCTGGTTGTGGGAGGAGGGATTGGCTCAAGGAGTCATAGACACCACTTGACCCTCCCCCTCTCCACTTTTTAAAGACAGCTGATTAGTTTCAACTGAGAATCTTTTGGTTTGTTAAGTGATCACTAGAGATGAAATCACTGATTACTAAGTCTAAGTGCTAAGCCTTAAATGTGCTGTGGGGCAACACACTCTTTGGTGAAAGAGACTGCGCAGCCTGCGCTAGCAGTGAGGTTCAGCACTAACTGCTGAAATCACTGAGAGCTGGGTAAAGTGATAACTAATGAGGCTACAGACAGTAAGGGGGAAGGGATGCAGATCAGGATAAGTAAAGAACATGTCAGAGATCTGCTCACGAAAGCTTACGCTCAAATAAATTTGTTAGTCTCTAAGGTACCACAAGTCCTCCTTTTCTTTTTGCGGATACAGACTAACACTGCTGCTACTCTGATACCTGACTAATTTGAATGACTCCAAGTCAGCAGGACCTGATGCTATTCATCCTAGGGTGCTGAAAGAATTAGCTGAAGAAATCTGAGAGCCACTAATAATATTTGCAAACTCATGGACTGCAGGCGAAGTCCCAGAAGACTGGAGAAGGGCTAACGTAGTGCTCATCTTCAAAAACGGGAAAAAGGAGGAGCCGGGAACTACAGACCAGTCAGTCTGACTTTGATACCTAGGAAGCTACTAAAGCAATGTATAAAACATTCCATTTGTGAATACTTGGAGGATGAAGAGGTGATCACTAGCAGCCTGCACGGATTTACTAAGAACAAATCATGCCAAACCAGCTTGATTTCCTTCTTTGACATAAGAACTTGTTTGGTGGATAGGGGGAATGCGGTGGACATAATATACATGGACTTTAGCAAGGCTTTTGACACAGTACCACATGACATTTTTACAAGTAACCTGGAGAAATATGAGCTCAATAGAACTGCCATTAAGTGAATACATAATCCACAAACAAAGAGTAACTATTAATGGAGTGATGTCAGATTGCAAGGCAGTCTTTGGCATTATTCCATGAATTAGTGAGGTTCCACAGGGATCTGTTCTGGATCTGGTGTTATTTAACATCTTTATTAATGATCTGGATGTAGAATAAAGAGCATACTGATCAAATTTGCAGATAACAAAAAGCTGGGGGATTGCAAACTCTTTGGAGCATAGAGCTAAAATGCAAAGGGATTTTGATAAATCGAAGAACTGGGCTACAACAAAATGAAATTCAGCAAAGATACATGTAGGTGTTACACTTAGGGAAGAAAACCCAAATGCATAAATACAGAATAGGGTATAACGGGTTTGGCAGCAGCACTCCTGGGAGGGATCTGAGAGTTGTGGTAGATCACAGCTTCAACATGAGTCAACAATGTGATGCTGTTGCAAAAAAATGCAGTTTGGGGTTTTATTAACAGAGGCATAGCATGCAAATAATGATAGTACCATTCTACTCTGTGCTGGTTAGACCTCAGCTAGAGTACTATGTCCAGTTTTGGTCACCACTGTGAAAGGATGCAGAGAAACTGGAAAGGATCCAAAGATGAGCAAGTCAGATCAGCAAAGGCTGAAGGATCTGGGTACGTTTAGTTTGGAAAAGAGATTAAAAGGGGCACAATAGTGTCCTTCAAATACGTGAAAGGCTGCCATAAAAAGATGGAGAAAACTGTTATCTCTTGCCACAGCAGGCAGGAGAAGAAGCAAGGGGTTTTAAACTACAGCATTGCAGATTTAGATTAAATCTCAAGAAAAACTTCCTAACTGTAAGAACAGTAAGACAATGGAACAAATCGCCCAGGGAAGTCATGCAATTTTCTTCACTGGAGATTTACAAAAAGAGGCTGGATAGCCATCTGTCTTGGATGGTGTAGATTAGTGCTGTCAAGCAATTAAAAATTAATTGTGATAAATCGCACTATTTAAAAATGTAATCGCAATTAATCGCACAATTAATCACACAGTTAAACAATAATAGAATACAATTTATTTAAATATTTTGGATACTTTCTACATTTTAAAATATATTGATTTCAATTACAACACAAAATACAAAGTGTACAATGCTCACTTTATATTTTTTACAAATTTGCACTGTAAAAAAAGAAACAAAAGAAAGTATTTTGCAATTCACCTCATAAAAGTACTATAGTTCAATCTCTTTATCATGAAAATTGAACTTAAAAATGTAGAATTATGTACAAAAAATAACTGCACTCAAAAATAAAACGATGTAAAACTTTAGAGCCTACAATCCACTCAGTCCTACTTCTTGTTCAGCCAATTACTCAGACAAACAAGTTTGTTTACATTTGCAGAAGATAATGCTGCCCGCTTCTTGTTTATAATGTCATCTGAAAGTGAGAGCAGGCATTCGCATGGCACTGCTGTAGCTGGTGTCACAAGATATTTATGTGCCAGATGCACTAAAGATTCATATGTCTCTTCTTGCTTCAACCACCATTCGAGAGGACATGCAACCATGTTAATGACGGATTCTGCTCAATAACAATCAAAAGCAGAGTGGACCGACACATGTTCATTTTCATTATCTGAGTCATATGCCACCAGCAGAAGGTTGGTTTTCTATTTTGGTGGTTCAGGTTCAGTAGTTTCCACATCAGAGTGTTGTGCTTTTAAGACTTCTGAAAGCGTGCACCACACATCGTCTCTCTCAGATTTTGAAAGGTACTTCAGATTCTTAAACCTTGTAGCTATCTTTAACTATCTCACATTGGTACCTTCTTAGTGTTTTGTCAAATCTGCAGTGAAAGTGTTCTTAAAACAAATGACATGTGCTGAGTCATTACCCAAGACTGCTGTAAATATATGACAGAATATGGGTAAAACAGAAAAGGAGACATACAATTCTCCCCCTAGGAATTCAGTCACAAATTTAATTAACAGATAATTTTAACAAGTGTGATCAGCATGGAAGCATGTCCTCTGGAATGGGTGGTCGAAACACAAAGCGGCATACAAATGTTTAGCATATCTGGCACATAAATACGTTGCAATGCTGATTACAAAAGTGACATTGTAAATATGAAGTGGGCAGCATTATCTCCCATAAATGTAAACAAATTTGTTTGAGCGATTGGCTGAACAAGGAGTAGGACTGAGTGAATGTGTAGGCTCTAAAATTTTACATTGTTTTGTTTTTGATATCATTTATGTAACAAAAATAATTCTACATTTGTAAGTTGCACTTTCACGATAAAGAGATTGCACTACAGTACTTTTATGAGGTGAACTGAAAAATACCATTTCTTTTGTTTGTAATTTTATAGTGCAAATATTTCTAATAACAATAATAATATAAAGTGAGCACTGTACGCTTTGTATTTTGTGTTGTCATTGAAATCAATATATTTGAAAATGTAGAAAAACATCCAAAAATATTTAATACATTTCAATTGGTGTTCTATTGTTTAACAGTTTAAAATTGTGATTAGTCATGATTAGTGCTTAGATAATATTTTAATCACAATTAATTTTTTTTAGTTAATCAAATGAGTTAACTGTGATTAATTGGCAGCCCTAGTTTAGACACAACAAATCCTGCATCTTGGCAGGGGGTTAAACCAGATGACCCTTGTAGCCCTTTCTAACCCTATGGTTCAGTGATTCTAAGGGATAGGACATCAAGATGTGGCATTGTACAGGTTGCAGTAGAGAGGCAGGTGACAGCAGAGAAAGTGATGGCTCAGTGGGCAGTGGTGGAAGAGTGAATGGCAATGAAGTGGGCAGTGACACAGAATGAATGGTAGCAACTGTAAGCCACTTGTGGCAGTGGCAGTTGCAGCTGAGGTATAGTTTAACCCCTGCCCCTCCTCCCTCCCCTCCCTTCCAGGGTGGGAGGTGAACTGATGTGAATGCACCGCTGAACTCTGGGCATTTCTGACCAAGAACAGCAAATCTGAGTGGGGTGCAGTGGCGGGAGAAGGGAATGGCATGTTAAAAGAACATTTGTTTGTCAGACTTTCATACCACAAGGTAAGAAACAGAGGCAAAAGACACTACCCAACATACTCTGGGGTGGATGTTTGCATGGTATGACTGCATGCTTTTGAATGTGCTGGTGGTGCTTTCCCAGACTAATGCTTGGTTTCCTTTCCCATTTAATAAAAGTTTTCTTTTGTTATACACAGACTCAGTGCTTGCGAGTGGGGAAGTTTGGCCTCTTAGAGGTGCCCAGGGGTGATGTTAAGTTTTCCCAGATTACTGCATGGGGGCTTGAGCTGGTTCTGTGTTGTAATGTTAAGAGGAACCCCTAGATATTGAACCCAGCTCTTTTTGCTGCTGACATCACCTGGCAGAAGGATTACATACAGGAGGGCAGACTAATATGATCAAATGGTCCTTCTGGCCTTAAACTCTATGGCTAGGGTTGAAAACTTTCCAATCACACAAAACTGAACACCCTAGCCCTGCCCCTGCCCTTGCCCTGAGGCCCCGCCCCTGCTCCAAGGCCCCATCCCTGCTCACTATTTTTCCCCTCCCTTGGTAGCTCGCTCTTCCCATCCTCACTCACTTTCACTGGCTGGGGCAGGGGGTTGGGGTGGTGGAGGTGGGAAGGCACTGGCTGGGCATGCAGGTTTTGTCATGGGGCTAGGGTTGTGGGGTTGGGGTGCAGGGGGGCTCCAGGCTCGGGGGTGGGGCCAAGGGATTCAGAGTGCAGGAGGGGGCTGTGCTCTGGGCTGGGCGTGTGGGCTTTGGGGTGGGGTCAGGGATGAGGGGTTTTGGGTGTAGGAGGGGGCTCCCGGTTTGGGGGGGCTCAGGGCTGGGCCTGGGGGTTGGGCTCGAGGTTACCTCAGGCAGCTCCCAGTCAGTGGTGCAACGGTGCTAAGGCAGGCTCCCTGCCTGTCCTGGCTCCGCACTACACCCCAGAAGCATCCAGCAGATCCAGCTGCTAGACAGTGGGGGGAAGGGGCAGGAGTTCTACATGCTGCTCTCACCTGCAGGCACCACCACCCAGCTCCCATTGGTTGTGGTTTCTGGCCAATGGGAGTGCTCAGGGTAGGGACAGCATGCAGAGGCCCAGGGGCCCCCCACCTAAAAGCCAGACCTGCTGTCCACTTCTGGGATGCAGCGCGGAGCCACGACAGGTAGGGACTAATCTGCCTTAGCCCCGCAGAACTGCTGACCGGACTTTTAGCGGCACAGTCGGCAGTGCTGACTGGAGCCATCAGGGTCCCTTTTCGACCAGGCATTCCAGTCGAAAATCGGATGCCTGGCAACCCTATCTATGGCTCAAATCCTCAAAGGTCTTTAAGTGCTTAAACCCCACTGCAGTTAGGTGCTTAAGTACATTTGAGGATCCAGGCCTATGAATCTAAGTTCTGTAAATATATTGTGTTTGTTTAGACTGTTCATAGGCATGAAAATCCACAAAGGATAGGGTGAATGAAACAGGGTTTATTTCAAAGGCTTTCAAATACATATGGTGCTCTCTTTAGTACAGCTCAGTACACACATACTCAGAGAGAGCTGGTCTTAGGGACAATTCCTATGCCCATCTTAAAGAGATTGTGCAGCAGTTATTTAACTGTACATGAATATAATACATCCCCTCCATCACCAAAAAAAGTCTGGAGATGCCATTACTAATATTCTTGCTTAATAACAGCATTAGGACATGTCACAGTCCTTCCACTCTTTGGATTGAAATCTTCTCCCATACCTGGAGTGAGTGCTGCTTCTTGTGTTGTAGGCACAACCGTAGGGTATGTCTACACTATGAAATTAGGTTGAATTTATAAAAGTTGGTTTTGTAGAAAGCGTTTTTATACAGTCGATTGTGTGTGTCCCCACACAAATGCTCTAACTGCATGTAGTCGGCGGAGTGTGTCCACAGTACCGAGGCAACCATTGACTTCCGGAGCATGGCACTGTGGGTAGCTATCCCACAGTTCCCACAGTCTCCACCGCCCATTTGAATTCTGGGTAGAAATCCCAGTGCCTGGTGGGGCTAAAACATTGTTGTGGGTGGTTCTGGGTACATATCGTCAGGCCCACATCCCCTCCCTCCCTCCGTAAAAGCAAGGGCAGACAAACGTTTTGCGCCTTTTTTCTTGAGTTAGCTGTGCAGACGCTATACCACAGCAAGCATGGAGCCCGCTCAGCTAACCATCACCGTATGTCTCCTGGGTGCTGGCAGACGTGGTACTGCATTGCTACACAGCAGCGGTTTATTGCCTTTTGGCAGCAGACAGTGCAGTATGACTGGTAGCCGTCGTTGACATAGTCCTGGGTGTTCTTTTAACCGGACACCTGGGCAAACATGGGAGTGACTCAGCAAGGTCATTTCCCTTGTTTTGTCTCATGGTGATTGAGTCCTACTGGCAGTGCATTGTCTTTTAATCTGCAGCTAGCAGAAGACAATGGCCAGTAGTCATTCTGCACCATCTTCTGCCGAGCACCCAGGAGATGATGATGGCTAGCGGTCAGACTGCACAGTCTGCTGCCAGCAAGATGTATAAAGATAGATGAAGTGGCTCAAAATAAGAAATAGACCAGATTTGTTTTCTATTCATTTTCTCCTTCCTCCCTCCCTCTGTGAAATCAATGGCCTGCTAAACCCAGTTTTGAGTTCTATCCTTGAGGCGGCCATTCAGTTTCTCCCAAAGCCACCCCCTTTGTTGATTTTAATTCCCTGTAAGCCAACCCTGTAAGCCATGTCGTCAGCCGCCCCTCCCTCCATCAGGGCAACAGCAGACAATCGTTCGGCGCCTTTTTTCTGTGCAGACGCCACACCATGGCAAGCATGGAGCCTGCTCAGATCACTTTGGCAATTAGGAGCACATTAAACACCACACACATTATCCAGCAGTATATGCAGCACCAGAACCTGGCAAAGCGAAACCGGGCGAGTAGGCGACGTCAGCACAGTTATGAGAGTGATGAGGAAATGGACACAGACTTCTCTCAAAGCACGGGCCCTACCAATGTGGGCAACATGGTGCTAATGGGGCAGGCTCATGCGGTAGAACACCGATTCTGGGCCCGGGAAACAAGCACAGATTGGTGGGACTGCATAGTGTTGCAGGTCTGGGATGATTCCCAGTGGCTGCAAAACTTTCGCATGCATAAGGGCACTTTCATGGAACTTTGGGACTTACTTTCCCCTGCCCTGAGGTGCAAAAATACCAAGATGAGAGCAGCCCTCACAGTTGAGAAGCGAGTGGCAGTAACCCTGTGGAAGCTTGCAACGCCAGACAGCTACTGGTCAGTCGGGAATCAATTTGGAGTGGGCAAATCTACTGTGGGGGCTGCTGTGATGCAAGTAGCCAACGCAATCAAAGATCTGCTGATATCAAGGGTAGTGACCCTGGGAAATGTGCGGATCGTAGTGGATAGCGTTGCTACACCCCTAACTGTGGTGGGGCCGTAGACGAAACCCATATCCCTATCTTGGCACTGGAGCACCAAGCCAGTGAGTACATAAACAGCAAGGGGTACTTTTCAATAGTACTTCAAGCACTGGTGGATCACAAAGAACGTTTCATCAACATCAACGTGGGATGGCTCGGAAAGGTACACGACGCTCGCATCTTCAGGAACTCTGGTCTGTTTCAAAAGCTGCAGGAAGGGACTTTCTTCCTAGACCAGAACTGTTGGGGATGTTGAAATGCCTATAGTTATCCTTGGGGACCCAGCCTACCCCTTAATGCCATGGCTCATGAAGCCATACATAGGCCGCCTGGAGAGTAGTCAGGAGCTGTTCAACTACAGGCTGAGCAAGTGCAGAATGGTGGTAGAATGTGCATTTGGATGTTTAAAAATGCACTGACGCAGTTTACTGACTCAGTTAGACCTCAGCTAAACCAATATTCCCACTGTTATTACTGCTTCCTGTGCACTCCACAATATCTGTGAGAGTAAGGTGGAGACGTTTATGGTGGGGTAGGAGGTTGAGGCAAATTGCCTGGCTGCTGGTTACGCACAGCCAGACACCAGGACGGTTAGAAGAGCACAGGAGGGTGCGGTGCGCATCAGAGAAGGTTTGAAAACCAGTTTCATGACTGGCCAGGCTACGGTGTGAAAGTTCTGTTTGTTTCTCCTTGATGAAACCCCCCGCCCCTTGGTTCACTCTACTTCTCTGTAAGCTAACCACCCTCCCCACTTCCCTTCGATCACTGCTTGCAGAGGCAATAAAGTCACTGTTGCTTCACATTCATGCATTCTTTATTAATTCATCACACAAATAGGAGGATAATTACCAAGGTAGCCCACGAGGGGTGGTGGAAGAGGGAAGGACAAGGCCACACAGCACTTTAAAAGTTTAAAACTTTCAAACTTAATGAATGCCAGCCTTCTGTTGCTTGAACAATCCTCTGGGGTGGAGTGGCTGGGTGGCCGGAGCCCCCCCAACTGCGTTCTTGGGCGTCTGGGTGAGGAGGCTATGGAACTTGGGGAGGAGGGCGGTTGGTTACACAGGGGCTGTAGCGGCGGTCTGTGCTCCTTCTGCCTTTCCTGCAGCTCAACCATACGCTGGAGCATATTAGTTACTAGATCCTCCAGCAGCCTCAGCATTGAATCCTGCCTCCTCTCATCACACTGCCACCACCTTTCAGCTTCAGCACTCTCTTCAGCCCGCCACCTCTCCTCCTGGTCATGTTGTGCTTTCCTGCACTCTGACATTGTCTGCCTCCATGCATTCATCTGTGCTCTGTCAGTGTGGGAGGACAGCATGAGCTTAGAGAACATTTCATTGCAAGTGCGTTTTTTTCACCTTCTAATCTTCACTAGCCTCTGGGAAGTAGAAGATCCTGTGATCCTTGAAACACATGCAGCAGGTGGAGAAAAAAAAAGGGACAGTGGTATTTAAAAAGACTCATTTTATAGAACAATGGGTACACTCTTTCACGGTAAACCTTGCTGCTAACATTACATACATAGCACATGTGCTTTCATTACAAGGTCGCATTTTGCCTCCCCCCCACTGCGTGGCTAATAGTGGGGAACATTTCTGTTCAGCCACAGGCAAACAGCCCAGCAGGAATGGGCACCTCTGAATGTCCCCTTAAGAAAAGCACCCTATTTCAACCAGGTGACCCTGAATGATATCACTCTCCTGAGGATAACACAGAGAGATAAAGAATGGATGTTTGAACGCCAGCAAACATACACTGCAATGCTTTGTTCTACAATGATTCCCGAGTACATGCTACTGGCCTGGACTGGTAAAGTGTCCTACCATAGTGGATGGAATAAGACTGTCCTACCCAGAAACCTTTTGCAAAAGCTTTGGGAGTATATCCAGGAGAGCCACGAATGCCAGGGCAAATTAATCATTAAACATGCTGGCTTTTAAACCTTGCATAGTATTTTAAAAGGTACACTCACCAGAGGTCCCTTCTCCACCAAGCGGGTCTGGGAGGCAGTGTTGGATGGCTTCAGTGGGTACTGGCTCCAGGTCCAAGATGAGAAACAGTTCCTGGCTGTCAGGAAAACTGGTTTCTCCGCTTGTTTGCTGTGAGCTATATACAACCTCATCATCATCGTCTTCTGCGTCCCCAAAACCTGCTTCTGTGTTGCCTCCATCTCCATTGAAGGAGTCAAACAACACTGCTGGGGTAGTGGTGGCTGAACCCCCTAAAATGGCATGCAGCTCATCATAGAAGCGGCATGTTTGGAGGTCTGACCCGGAGCAGCTGTTCGCCTCTCTGGTTTTCTGGTAGACTTGCCTTAGCTCCTTAAGTTTCACGTGGCACTGCTTCAGGTCCCTGTTATGGCCTCTGTCCTTCATGCCCTGGGAGATTTTGACAAATGTTTTGGCATTTCGAAAACTGGAACGTAGTTCTGATAGCATGGATTCCTCTCCCCATACAGCGATCAGATCCCGTACCTCCCATCCGGTCCATGCTGGAGCTCTTTTGAGATTCTGGGACTCCATCATGGTCACCTCTGCTGATGAGCTCTGCATGGTCACCTGCAGCTTGCCACACTGGCCAAACAGGAAATTGAAATTCAAAAGTTCGTGGGCCTTTTCCTGTCTACCTGGCCAGTGCATCTGAGTTGAAAGTGCTGTCCAGAGCGGTCACAATGGAGCACTCTGGGATAGCTCCCGGAGGCCAATACCATCTAATTGCATCAACAGAACCCCAAATTTGACCCAGCAAGACCGATTTCAGCGCTAATCCCCTTGTCGGGGGTGGAGTAAAGAAATCGATTTTAAGAGTCTTTTAAGTTGAAAAAAAGGACTTTGTCATGTGGACAGGTGCTGCTAAATTCAACCTCAACGCCTATGTAGACCAGGGCATAGTGTCATCTGGTGATTGTGCTTGTGTCAGTTGTAATTGTTTTGTCTCTTCTCTCTGCCTGGTTGTCAGTTCTAAGGGCTTCTTTCTATTACATTTAGTAAAAAGAACAGGAGTACTTGTGGCATCTGTGACAAAGCTCTGTCCTTGCCTTCGTGGGTCCCGCGTTTCCTGGCGGATTTCGCTAGCCTCAGAGGCTCACTGTGACCCTCCACGTAACCCTTCTTTCTCTAGAGACAAGGGTCACAGTCTACTGAGCCATTTTCATCATAAGCCAGCGAGGGAGCTGAGGAGAAGTTATCCTTCCCTGCACAGTCTCTGTTGTCTTCCAGTCTCAGTGATTAAACAGGGGGCAAAGGTGGTGGGGGAGTTCAGGCCCACCCTCTACTCTGGGCTCCAGCCCAGAAATCCTAATAATATCAGCTATGGTAGCTGACCTTTTAGAAACATCACGTGTACAATTCCCTGGGCTACTTCCCCCACAGCAGCCCTCAATTCCTCAAGCTCCACTTTACCCTTACCTCAGGGCCTCCTTCCTTGTGCCTGATATGGTGTGTACTTCTCATCCTCTCCAACAGCGCAACTTCTTCCCACAACTCCTGACATTCATACCCACCTGACTGACTGGGAGGCTTTTAACTAGTTTCAGCCAGCCCCTGATTGGCTTCAGGTGTCCCAATCAACATAGCATTCTCCCTGCCTTCTGGAAAGTTCTTAATTGGCCCCAGGTGTCTTAATTGACCTGGAGCAGCTTTCATTTCACGTAACCTTGTACCAGGGATTTGTTTAGCCTGGAGCTAATATATCTATCTCCCACTACTTTTCTATAGCCATCTGGCCTTGCCCCATCACACACCTTAGAGACTAATAAATAGATTTGAGCATAAGCTTTCATGGGCTAAAATCCACTTCATTGGATGCATGCAGTGGAAAATACAGTAGGAAGATTTTATATACACAGAGAACATGAAACAATTGGTGTTACCATACACACTGTAACGAGAGTGATCAGGTAAGGTGAGCTATTACCAGCAGGAGAGGAAAAAAAACCTTTTGTAGTGATAATCAAGATGGGCCATTTCCAGCAGTTGACAAGAAGATGTGAGGAACAGCAGGGGGAAAAATAAATATGGGGAAATAGTTTTACTTTCTGTAATGACACATCCACTCCCAGTCTTTATTCAAGCCTAATTTAATGGTGTCCAGTTTGAAAATTAATTCCAATTCAGCAGTCTCTCATTGGAGTCTGTTTTTCAAGTTTTTTTGTTGAAGAATTTCCACTTTTAGGTCTGTAATCAAGTGACCAGAGAGATTGAAGTGTTCTCTGGCTGATTTTTGAATGTTATAATTCTTGACGTCTGATTTGTGTCTCTTTATTCTTTTACATAGAGACTGTCCAGTTTGGCCAATGTACATGGCAGAGGGGCATTGCTGGCACATGATGGCATATATCATATTGGTAGATGTGCAGGTGAACAAGTCTCTGATTGTGTGACTGATATGATTAGGACCTATGATGGTGTCCCCTGAATAGTTATACAGTTAGTGTTCTCTTTACTTGCTATTGCAGCATCACAGGTCCTGTTCTTTGACATGGTTATAAAACTTGTAGGTAGGGGAGAAACAACAGCTGGGATATATCTCCACTTTAGTAAGGCTTTTGATACTGTCTCACATGATTTTAACATACTGTTCATTAACATCTATCCAGGGGAAGCCTCTGATTCCATAGCTGTGCTTCAGTAGTTTAGTCAACTGAATTAATTAATTGACTATCTTCAAATGCCTTGGTATGTATCTGCTTGGCTATCTGTACATACTTTTCAGCTGGACCACTGAACTGTGGGTAATATGGACTACTAGACATCTGTATAAAACCTCAGTATTTTGCAAATCTGTGAAATTTCTGTTTGTATTGTGATTCATTATCTGAAATGAGCTCATCATGAATATCAAGTCTAGCAAGTTATTGCTTTGGTGGGATTCAATACAGTGCTGGCCAGCATATTTCGTAGTTGACTCACCTTGAAAAAATGACCGTAATAATCAGCTATCAGCAGCTGGAGGTTTCCTTTGTGTTCAAATATATCAGCTGCCAAACTCTGTTAGTTGTGTTACAAAATGTAATGGGTTCCTCATAGTTTTGTCTGTGGTACTTTGCACATGTTGAACCATCACTGACCACTTCCTTTATTTGTGCATTCATGCTGGTCCAATAAACTCTGTCTCTTTGTCTCTTGCCCATCTTTTGCATAGTACCATACCAAAGTGTCCTTCATGAATCTTCTTCAGTATCTCTAGACACCGTTTCTTTGTAATTACTGTTTTCTCCCCTTTCAGAACTAGTTTATTCTCCAAAGAAAACTCTCTTTTGGAATGAAAAAAAAAGACTCTGATAGCCATGGGAACTTGTAGTTTTTGTGCAGCCCATCCTGATCTTATTGCATCTTTTAAAGGATTCATCAAATCACCACTCTTTGTTTCTCTCATTTTTACAGATAGCTTATTTGTAGACACTGGTGAGTGCTGTATATCATGTTCACCTGTTCCTCCAAGTCTAACTCCTCTTTTGCATCTTGTGTTTACAAGATTGCAGGAGAGAAGATATGCTACAGGAATTTCTCCTCGCAGCTTGTATTTCATTTTCAAATCACACCTTTGCAGCTTTAAAGGTCATGCACTGAAATCAGAACCTAGAGGTTTGTCTATAATATTTTCTAGGAATTTGTGATTGGTTCTGACTTTTACTTTGCAGCCATAGGTACTGATTAAATATCTGCCATCCCACAACAATGGCAAATAATTCTTTTTCTATTTGAGCATAATTATGGTGCATTGGCAGCCAATTGATGTGTATGCCACTGGAGATCCTTCCTGTAACAATGCTGCTCCAATTGCTTCTTGTGAAGCAGCTGCTTGTCGTGTTATTTCCTTGTTTTCAATGTAGTATTTTTCTTTTGTTTTGATGCTGATGTCATCCTTCATGTTTTGGAAGGTCTTGCCCAGATTGCTGTCCTGGTCCCTCCTTCTCCCAATTCTCAAAGACATGCTCTCATTTCTGCTAATCTCCTAGGTAGATCACTATCCCTAATATTATTTCCAGTTCCCTTTGGGAATTTGGTGCTTTTAATGTTTTAGCATTTTCATTTTATCTGGATCAGGCCTGAGGCCTCCTTTTTCTAAGATATGACCGAAGAAACTCACTTGCTCTACACTGATTTGCATTTTCCTGTGATTCATTTTTATGTTGCACTTTCTGTATCTTGTGAGTAGTGCTATTATGTTTTTGTCGTGCTCCTCTTTGGTGCTGCTATGTACTAGAATGCCATCGCGAATTACTTAGACTCCTTTCAATCCTTGTAGTATTTCTTGTACCTTTTTGTGGAATATCTCTTATGCAGATGTCCTTTGGGACATTCTTCTGAAGCATCATTTTGCAATCAGAGTGTTGAAAGTGATTAACTTGCTCCTCTCTTTGTCCAGTCTGATCATCCAATATCCAGACTGAGCGTCTAATACATTGAATACACTTGCTTCAGATAGCTTGTGAGTGATGTCATCTGGGATGGGTTGATTATAGTGTTATTCATTGTTGCTTTGTTTAGGTCTTGAGGGTCTTGCGAATCCGGATTGCACCAGTGTTTTTCTTTTCTACTGCGACCATGAAGTTAATCCATTCTGATGGTGTCTCTGCCTTTACAATTATACCCAATTGTTCCATCCTAGAGTTCCTTCTCCATGTTGGGCTTTATTGCTAATGTCACAGTGCTTTGCATTTGTAGACAGCTTGATTTTGCAATATCCTTGTAGACAAACATGTCCGGACATTTCTTCTTAATTTCCTTTTCTGTGCGAGGTCCTTTTATGGTTTCCACTGCCCTTAGGATTTTTATCAAGTTTAATGATTTTAAAACCATCAGTCCTAATACTGCTTTTGCTGGCATACCTAATATATAGAAATCTAGATTTTAACATTTTCTCTTGTACGTGCATTTAACATTGCATGTTCCCTCTATGAGGAGTACTGAATCTCTGTATGTTTCCAGTCTCACTGATACAGATGATGTTAGTGTTATGGTGTAGGCTGGCTATTTCCTACGTTCTGTCTCAGGGATGCAGTTTACTTTTGCCCCAGTATCAATTTTGAATTTCATGGACTGATTAAGATAGTTAAATACGCTTCATCACTCTCCTTTTCCCTATTCTGTATTATAGCCTAAAAGAATGCTGTGTCTTTTGTCCTTTTCCAGTTGCATGTACTGTATGCCCTGTATGTTTCTGTGCTTGCATGGCATTCTTGTGCAAAATGGTTTGCTTTGTGGCACTTCATGCATCTCTTCCCATGTGCTGGTCATTCCTCTTGCTTTGCATGATGCAATCTACATCCACATCTGTAGTAAACTCCTTGTGTCTGTGTCTTTGTTACATGCTATTTTTTTCAGTGCTGCATAAGGCTGGTGCCCTGCTGTTGCACCCTTATCTTTTTGCTGTGTGCATGTCTGACTGCTGGTTGTACCTCTCTGCACATTGTGACAGATTTCAGGAAGTACTTTCATTTGTTCTTTTAATGCCTGTAGTGCTCAGGCTATTCTAATGGTTTTTGCTAATGTTAAAGTGTCTTCCATTAGTAATTTTTTTGGTATTTCTTTTGTGTTTGATCCCATTAAGATCCTATCCTTCAGCATATTAGCACTATCTGTGAAAGCACAATCTTCTGTTATCAATTATAGCTGGGTTAAGCACTTATAAATTTGTTCAATAGGTCTCTGATATCTCCTGTAGAAAATTTCCCTTTGTATGAAAAGCAATAGGAGAAATCTAGGAGAAATCCAGACAGGCTGTTTGAGCTGTCTGCTTCAGAGACCTTTCTATTAGAGCAGAGATTTTCAAACTGTAGGGCACGCCCCCTTTGGGGGGCATGAAGGGATGTTTAGGGGGGCGAGCAGTGATGCCAGGCGGCTCGTGCAAACCCTTTGTGGCATGACCCAGGCTAACCCTCACAGGGGGCTGGGAGGGGTGCCAACTCCACCCCCCGACTCTCCTCACCAGGCCATCCAGCCTGTGAGTCAGTGTCAACATCTGCTGCACTGTCTCCAGCACTGGCTCTGCCCCCTGAGACTGTCATATGTGCCTTCCCCTACCCTGGAAACCCAAGTGGGGAGAGGCAGAAGGGCAGGTATTGGCCCTGGCTACAAGGTACAAGCAGCTCCCAGCTGAGGAAGCCGTGGCCATGCCATTGGTAAGTATCTGTGTATTTGAAACTTACAGGTATAGGTAATGTAATTAAAGTTGTGTAAAGGTCTCTGTTAGGTCTATGAGTAGGCTATCAAGCATACTTTTGCATATGTCTATTTTTGTCTGGGTTGGGGGAGGGGATGGAAACAAAAATCCCAAGCTCAGCTCAAAAAGTTTGCAAACTGCTGCATTAGAGACTCATGCTCTGCCGCTATACCTGCCTTTTGCCTAATATATGTTAGAAAGTTAGCAGATTTCTGGGCTGCAGACCACTTGACTGCCTCAGATCCTTTGAAAATCAGCTCCAGTAACTCCTTCAGTCTAGTCCAGTTCTCTCCAGTCCTTCCAGTTTCAAAGTCCATAGGCAGCACATTTCTTTCATTATTCTGTATGAATGCCATAGTTAACTTGTTTTTAATTCTGACACCCTATATTATCTTCATTTAGATTGCACACAGAAATGAGATCCACACAGGATACGATACACTCACCAGGTTTTATTTACAAGGCTTTCAGATACACAATCTTGTCTCAACAGCACAGCAAAAGCATGTGAACACTCAGAGAAAGCCAGTCTCAGAATCACTTCCTGTGCATAAATATAGTACCAAGCCTACTTGATTGCCTCTTAGAATAAGATTGAATGTAGAATTTTAATCAATTGCCAAGGTCACAGACAGTCCACAGAACTTTTTAATTTGTAGTCGCTCCATCTTATCTGATTTATGTAAGATGCACATTTCAGTAAAATGTCCTTTATTGTGCCATTGTTTGTAATTCTCCTTTTTAAAGGGAATTTTGGAAAGTCAGCCACAAAATTGAAATCACTTCATCTAAAAAAAATTATTTTTATAATATTACTTCAGGTTTTTTCCATGTGTTCATTTGAACACATTCCCTTAACATCAGTACAGTTTACTACATTGACATTATGACTCTGGAGTGTCACTTGATTGTATGTCAGATAAGGAATTTGCACCTTTAATAACTGTTTCAATTCTTGAAACATCTGTAACTCAATATTTTAAACAGGAAATAAATTGACTACTATTAGTAGGTCTCCTCTAATCAGGAATTATTCGCTTTCTCATTTATTTGATTTCAAATAATGTAATCACTTAGACCACAAAAACTTGCTTGTAGAGAATAATTCACAGTAATATTCCAAATTCTTATCCTAGTGAAGTCACTGACCAAATTCCCATTGACTTCAATGGGATCAAGAATAGGCCTGCTCTGCAATCTCATACTTATCAGTTGGTTCTCTGGGGTTTTGCATTCTCCAAAACAATACTAGTGACCTTCTGACTATAAATTACACTGACTGAAACATAATTAAGATCAAGCAACATATTAAATTCTGCTCACTTACTTTGTGTATTTTCTTTCTTTTTAATATTCTGTCCTGACAAGGAATTAGACACTAATTAGTAGGAAATTTAATTTTTCTTCAATTTTTCATTATTTATATTTTGACTGATTTTTAAAATTGACATATAAAAGGAAAAAAAACCCAGTAACTACATGGTAACTACATTGAACTACATGGTAACTACATGATAATTCATAGTAACATGGTGAGAATAATTCTTGATAATGCATTTACTAACCTGTGTCAGCACTATACCCAGGACCGGCTCTAGGTACCAGCAAAGCAAGCATGTGCTTGAGGCTGCACAATTCCAGGGGCGGCATTCCTTTTTTCTTTTTTTTTTTTTGCTTGGGCAGTTGCGCTTTCGGAGCTTGGGGCAGAAAATTTTTTGCTTGGGGTGACAAAAAACCTAGAGCCGACCCTGAGTGTCCCTATTTTATTTCCACTGAGATCTCCAAGGTTATTTTCTTAAATAAAAGCTTTCTGACTGTAAAGAAGACCCCAAACTGCAGACTATCCTGTTTTTCCATTCTGGCTCTGATTCCATACTAATTATGCATGTGCACAACATTTCATGTGATGTGACTTCCTATTTCATTTGTTCCCCTGTAGGATGGCCCACAGTGAAATGTGCAGCCAGTCACTACTAATCATAAGATATGGAAAGGTTTTTCCTATATTTTTTTCTAGCTTCTCTTAACTTTCCTCTAAACCTTTTTGCCCAGTTTTAAGTGCTTTTGTTTTCCAGTGTTTTGTTGTTTTTGATATCTGCTGCAAAATGTCCTTGTCAATATCTCTATTTTTATTGTAGTTTCCTTATGAAGAACTTCACCCAATACTATTTTACATTTCATATCTATATTTATAAGGACATTAGTGCCTTTGTGATTAATTTGTTTTTTTTACCTGAAGGACAATGGGATGCATTTTATGGATATACTCTTGTAGACTTTAAGTTGTAGCTAACATTCTTTGCATTAGGCTTTTATTGGCACAAAGGGCCAACACTGAATTTTATGATGATGTAAAGTATCTCCTTGCACCTACATTAGATGTGTAAAGTTTTTCTTGCAATTGGATTAGCAGCTCCTCTACATTCTATTTAAAATGCTTTTTGAAATACATTCATATACAAAATATGTATATTTATACATATTTTTACATATATATATATATACGTCTCGTTTGTGTCTCCTTGAAAGTTTTTCCTCCGCATATTTTAGAAACTAAAGCTCGTGCTGAAGATCCAGGCACACATACTCATTTGACAACCAGAGACAATGCATACATTTGCAACAGGTTTCATAGAGAAGGAGAAAACAATTTGCTAAAGATGCTAAAATTATTCTAAGCGTATAGTAAATATAATTAATTACATCATTAAACCATCTGCTGCACAATATTGTGGATGTGGAGGAAGGGAGGAAACAAAAAGTTTACAACCTGATTTCTTTCAGAACCTAACATTCAGAAATGAAGGTAGAAACAAAATAAGAAAAAGTAACAAAATATAGGTCATTAGCAAAACATATATATATACACACACACACACATACACATATGTTTTGTAAAATAGTCAATAAAAACACATTTTGTGCTTGTACACCTTGGTATGTGCAATCATTTTTACATACATTTATTGCATACATATTGAATGCAAATAAGTGACAAATGGGTTTGTGTGTGTAAGTTCCATAATTTTTGTTTGTTAGTGGTACTGTGCAAAAAATGAGTACACGTAATTTGCATGCACAACAATGTACACCAAAAATTACTGGGAAGGACTGACGCCATTTGCAAAATGTGGTCCAAATGAAATCAGATACTTCTGCTTGCCCCTGACATGCATGCTTACAAACTTCACTGCATGCATGTAAACCCTGATTTGCTTGTGGATATGTCAATATGTGCAGGCAAAACTGTGCACATTGGAAAGTGTATGTGTAAACAAAACAGGGCACACCTTAGCGCTTGCATTTGAAAATGCCCTAAACTATTCTAAAGGTGGTATTGAAAGAATGTAATGAAAAGCACAGTGCTAGAGGGCTAGAATGTGTCCTTAGCAAGTCATTAACTTGCATGGGCAGGCCCCATGTGATTGATTAACTGCTCACAATTTAGCTCTAAAAGTTCAAAAATTCTTCAACCAGAATTCAGTTTAGCCTCCTTTTAAAGGGAATTATTTTGTGACATTTTTGTCTATTACAGATACATGTTCTTGGAAAACCTTAGCTTTTATAACATGGAATGCTATAAAACCCGAAGAAAGACAATAGATTAAAAATAGTATCAGGCATTGGGTAAGAAATAAGAAATACACTGGAAAGTACTGTGAAGGACTATAATCTTATTGGGTAACTAGTGTGTGGCAGCTGTTTCATTACTTTACAGTGTCTATGAAATAGAGCGCTCTTCTGAGTTGAGCTCCAGAGAGAGCTCTGTTTGTACAGTCTAATACGTCTATTCCTCATGTCAGGTCAGGTGTAATTACCAAATCTGAGCATGACTCTGCATATTTTGTGCCCTTGTCCTTGAAATCCTTATCAGTGTGAAAAACACATCTAATCAATTTTATCAATCCCTTTTATGTTTTAGAAAGTTTTTACTAGGTTATCTTAAGTTTTTCTCTCTTCACATTGAAAGTAAGTGCAACTCCTTAATTTTCTTCTCATAACTTAGATCTTGGTCAAACAATTCTTATTCTAATGCATAAAAAGTAATAGTACTTTTAAACACTAGCCAGTTCACTGCAGCATACTTAAGGCTAATCAGTATCACAGAATAGCTGGGAACAGAACTCAGAAGGACCTTCTGGCTCCCAGCCTTGTGCTTTATCAATTAGACTATATTCTTTTAGTAGCCAGTTGCACAGAAATGTTATTTTTATATCTATTTGTGTCCGTTTTGGGGGCATTTCATATTAAAACCAAATTTTGTTGTTTTTCCACTTTTTGTGTGATCTTTTTATTTTCTTTATTTTCCAACATATTTTCTTTTTATCTTAGAGAACATATATTTAAATTTAGTGTTCAGCATAGGTTTATTTAGAATATCTCACCAGCCTGTGAATGAATAACATTTTAATGCTCTTCTTTCAGAAAACTACACTAGTAGGAGTCAATGTGCACTAAGAGATCCTTGTTAGCCTCCCAAGAAATGGAGGGTATTGTACTGTTAAGTATGTGAGCATAATGTTTATAAAAAATTATGAACAGTTGCACAAAACCTTCATTATTAAACATATTGTGCCAGAGTAATCCCTTAAATAACTCTACTGAAATCAATTAAATTACTCTAGGATTGCATCGGATCCATTTTGTATGCTTTAGGTTGTTTCCCATTTAGTTAAAAGATAACCTTTATTATAATTTGATTGAATTTCATTGAACATCTAGGACTAAATTATGCTGAGGCATGAACAGATGTGGCAGGAGGTAAGGGGTGCATGGTGACAAGAACCCTCCCTTGCTGTCTCTTTGCCCCTCAGCACATCGGATTAGCCTATGTGAACTCTTTGCTCTAGTTGGCTGGGATTTTCAAAAGAGCCTAAGAAGCTAGTGTGGAGGAAAAATCCAGTAGGCCTAAACTTCCCAGGTAGGCCTAAAGCTTTGGTCAAGCTAACTGTGTGTTTAAAAGCATAAGAAAAGCCTGAGGAAAATTCCATTGTGGGGCAGTTGCAACAGCACAGCTTAAGAAATGTAACCCTAACAGCTAGAAATTAGGAAAGACCCGTTAACCACAAAGAACAACCTGTCAATAACAGAAAAAGCTTGTTTTGCTGTATCCCAAATAAGGAAAGCTACTGTTAAAAGCTTGCACTATATGCCAAATAAGGGAAAATGCTGTTAAAGGATGTGTGCTTAACAAATTGTGGTTTTTAGCTATATAAACTCCTGTATTTTCTGCTTACACAGAGCAGCTATGGCTGACTCTCCCTGTATACGTATACCTGAATAAAACCTCAGACGATTCTGATTTCAAACACAACACGTGGTTAATTTTCCACCACACTAGGTACCCAGCACCTATTGAGAGTCAATGGGAATTGGGCACTTAACTCCTTCAGGCTCCTTTAAAGTCCCCGAATAGTGCCACTTGCATTGCTAACCCTTCCTAAATTAGGAGATGAGAATGTAGATGGCAGACACCATATATGAAAGTAGATGGTGGAGATAACCTACATTTTATACTT
The DNA here is from genome assembly GCF_009764565.3 of Dermochelys coriacea. Lineage (NCBI taxonomy): Eukaryota > Metazoa > Chordata > Testudines > Dermochelyidae > Dermochelys > Dermochelys coriacea. The sequence continues at coordinate 301,213,161 of NC_050068.2, forward strand.
AATTAATTGAAATCAGAAACAATTATATGATCGTCTATAGTAGTGTACATTTTATATCAAGTCTTTATATGTTAGGGATCAATTGCAAGCTGCAATAGAGTAGTGACAAGGAGCTATGCTATCCCTTCACTCCAGGAGGCCCTGTGCCTGCCTGAGGCAAAATGGCTCTTAGGGAAGAGTAGCCATCTGCACTGACTCTACCATGGGCTGCAATAGAGCTTCTACTGTGCACTTACTGATTTGGTTTAAAATGTGCAGTACCACAGAACACTCTACAAGGTTATGGGATTTCATTTAATTGAAAACAAAGTAATGACGTACTATACTTAATGAGGCAATCCCCCTGCTGGGGTAAACTGAAGAAGACTCACTGAAGTCACCAGAGCTCCAGAGTTTATATCAGCAGAGATTTTTTTCCATTGCTTTTATTTTATGGAAGAGCAATTCCAACAACTGAAATTGCTGGGGGAGGATTATCCCTGCTTTCTTCCAGTCCATCATGTGCTCTATTTTCCAATCATGCAGTTATCTACAGGTCCTAAATATGGGAAGCTGAACAATACGTTTGCTTTATAGGTCAACACTGTGAATTAACTAGGAGGAGCTGAAGGTTCAAATTCTCTCACCTACATCGGTGCAACTCCAATGACCTCATGGATGCCCACTACATCAATGTAATTTGAGAATATGTCCCCAGTTCTATAATGTAAGCAATAAGCTCAGTAAGTTAGTTGTACAAGATTTCTTATTTTTGATCTGAAAGTATTTGAATGCAATAATGACCTTGGCACAGGACATTAATTTCCTGAAGATTAATGGGCTCCTGCTGAATCATTGGATTTCCCAAGATATTACCAATTAGCCAGGAAATGCTTTTAGCTCATAGCTGGTATAGGTTTTATAAACCATTTTTAATGCAAAGAAAGTAAATATTCTACATTTATCCTATGGTCCAGGGACTTCTTATTGCTAGCTGGCAGATGGCACAGGGATTGCTTAGGGTTTTACAGATTTCCCATGGGTCAGATATATGCATAATAATTCATTAAATCATGGCATGTAAGGTCTTTACCAAGAGCCAGTACTGCACTGGTCATCATAACAATTGTGATATGTATGTACAGATAATATTTATGGAGTTATGTATTTATACTGAAAATTATGTTCTTAAGGTCTTGGAGTTAAGGCACGTCACCAGGAGGTGACATACCTCAGACATGTTCCCTTCAGACAGAGGATAACAGACACTTATCTCCCTGTCTGGTCATATCTGTATTGTGTATTGTCTGCCTCACAATGGAAGCCCGTTTGCATAGTGAGGCAGGGGACAGTCCACAGGTTGTAAAATCTACAAGACAGAAAATCTAGGGGAAGAAACAAAACATCAGGAGGTGTATCCTGGTGAGACTTTTGTGTAGCTTGGGAGGCAAAGGATCCCTGGATCTTCTACCTAGGAGACAAGCTGGCAGCCTGTCTGTCTCATGAATGATGAATCACAGCCAAGCCGCTTGTAAAATGCTACAAGGATTTTGGGTGAGCATTATTCTACAAGAATGAGAGCATCTAGTTAATTAAGTCTAGGTTCTAGAATAGGTTATGATTTTATTTTATATGTTTCCAATACATTAACTTGATATTACTTGAATGTTTGTTAAATAAACTTATATATGATTTTACTATAAACATATCTAAGTACTGTGTTTTAAGCAGAGCAGTGATTTGAGGTGGAACTAGTTTGGTGGGCTGTACTTGTTCTTTAGACGCAGTAAATCTCTGAATACTGTAAGTGTCCAGTGGATCAGGAGCTGGATACTCAGGGAGATGCTTGGAGGGCTCAAGGGTTGGATTGTGCCTATCGTAAACCTGTAGAGAGCCAGCGGGGCCTGCACAGGCCTATCGGGGAGTGTTTGTATTGCCTGTGGCTGGTGGAGTCAGGAGAATGGCTTCTGGTAGGCACAAACAAGGCTTCCTCACACTAAGGGCAGGTGGTAGCAAGGTGCCTCACAACCCTGGGTATGAACTTGAAGCAAGTCCAAACAGCTGAATGATTTCAATTTTGCTAATCAGAATGGGAGGGTGGGACAGAGAGTTAACGTATCATGAGAATAGGAGGAATGTTTGGACAGCCGACCTTGGTTTTAAGAGCCCTGACATATAAGTTTTATTCTCGTTATGACTAGAAATACCAGACATGTTTTGATAATGAGTAATTTGCTGAAATTAGGAGAATTGGTGACCTATTAGGGGTTACTATGGTGACCCTCTATGAGTCACTATGAGTTATGTGCTTGGTTTAAGTTAGCTATAAAAGATTAAGCAAAAGATACACTTTGGAGCAGTCCAAGGAAACTTTTCTTCAGGCAAGGAGCTGACACCTAAACTCCCCAGTAGCTGGGTGGAAGGAGGGCCTCCAGAAGCCTGGCTGTTGATTGCTCAAAACCATCTCAGATTTTTGGTAACTATAAATGTTTGGGGTATTCTGAACTTACTGCTACAGCATATATGTGTGTATGTGCTTCAGACCTAATAAAAGAGTACTTTTAGGTAAAAGCACTCTTGTTTGTACCATTTATCCGACAGAGGAGCTGTGTCCCCATTGATTTATTCCTGACACTACCTGGAGATAAACAATAAAGATACCACTTCTTTAGGATCTGAAAACCCTTGTTTACAGGTACCCTCCAGAAGTGTCACATCTTCTCACTAAGATGTAGTTTCAACTGCTTTGGGCAAGATGAGATTGAACAGCAGTAGAACAGCATAATGAACAGCTAGTGAAATGAAGACATTTTTAGCAACATGAAAAGGCCATTTGGCTGACATAGATTCATAGAGTCCAAGGCCTGAAGGGAGCATTGTGATCATCCAGTCTGACCTCCTGTATAACACAGGCCACAGGACATCCCTGAATTAATTCCTGAATTCATACCCTTTGTATTTATTTATTACTGAGTCTGAATCCTACTTTCCTGTACATTTATCATATTTTTACTGAACGCACTGAGCGCTAAGCACACATCTGAACAGAGAATTTGGCCTTAGTTCAGTATCTCTTTCAAGAACTAATTCTGCTTGAGTTCTCTATTTATTCCTAGCTTTCTGATTTTTTCATTAGGCCTGTTTCTGAACACCTTGCCAGAAGGAACAAGAATCTCTATTTTCATCTATCCCTTTCTTCATCTGAAAATGTCTACAGTGAATCCTGTCTTAAGTGACCACTAAAAGGACTGTCAAAAGTAAATTGCTTAGAATGGAAGGCTACGTTTATGGTTGAAACCCTGACTCAAGAGATCTGAATTTATTTCCTAACTCTGGTACACGTTCTCAGTGTGAAGTTGGGAAAGTCACTTAATGTCTCTGTGCCTCAGTCTCCGCACTATAGAAAGGATATAGGAAGTGTTATTATCTCCTTCCTTTTGTCTGTTTTGACTATAAAGCTCTTCATGATTGTGACTCTTTATATGTACAGTGCCTAGCACAATGAGGCCCCAACTCTGTTGGAGTCTATAGATTCCAGTGCAATATATAGAGTGATTAATTAACAGAAGTGGGTTTTGTTTAAAGGGGGATCTGAGTTGTATTATTCTGGGCTACTTTGTGGCAGTAACATCAAACAAGAGTGTGGTCTCATGTGCAGGCTTCACTGTACTTCAGACTCTCCTCTTTTCCCATCAGAACTCCTTTAACCTTTCCTCATAACTGAGTCATAAAATGATCTTTGTTCTCTACTTCAGAAAATACCCCAGAGACAGATTACAGTGACAGGGTCACCTCTTTGTTTGGTATTTCATCCCTCTGCTGGTTGGCTGTTGTCTTTTTTTCTTTAAATACACATTCCAGTATTTATTTCTATTTGTGGTACAGCCACCAATTTAAACAGTTATTCAAGACTGTAACTGAACCTCCAATCCAGGGTTCCTTCCTTCCCCCAAATACTCAACCTACCTCTGAGTTTGGTCTAGATGGTTTTTGGCCAGGAGGTTGCAATGCTTTTATGTCATGTCCTAAAGTGCTGGTTGAGAATGCTGTTGGGAATGCTGACACTTCTGGCTATCTCATTACAAAGCTAGTCAACAGTAAGATGTTAGTCATGAAGACTCACACTGGGGCTTGCAATTTTGAAAATAACAATCCAACTTGTGCATAGCCACCTGTCAGATAGGCAAATTATCTAATTTATCCCCAGGGCATTTGTCAGGGTTCCTTCCCCACTCTGAACTCTGGGGTATAGATGTGGGGACCCACATGAAAGAACTCCTAAGCTTATTCTTACCAGCTTAGGTTAAAACTTTCCCAAGGCACTTTCCTTCTTGCCTTGGGATCACTGCCACCACCAAGTGATTTAAGAAACAATCAGGGAAAGGATCACTTGGAATCTTATTCTCCCAAAATATTCCCCCAAGCCTATACACCCCCTTTCCTGGGGTGGCTTGAGAATAATATCCTAACCAATTGGTTACAAAATGATCAAAGGCCCAAACCCCTGAGTCTTGGAACAATGGAAAAATCAGTCAGGTTCTTAAAAAGAAGAATTTTATTTAAAGAGAGAAAGGTAGAAGAATCACCTCTGTAAACTTAGGCTGGTAGTTAACCTTACAGAGTAGCAGAAAATTCAAAGAGCACAGAGAAACCCCCTCTAGCATTAGTTTCAAAGTTACAACAAAACAGGGATAAACCTCCCTCTAGCAAAGGGAAAATTCACAAGTTGAGAAAACAAAGATAAACTAATATGCCTTGTCTGGCTGTTACTTACAATTCTGCAATAAGAGAGACTTGTTCAGAAAGATTTGGAGAACATGGATTGATGTCCGGTCCCTCTTAGTCCCAAGAGTGAATGGCACAGAAAATTAAGGAACAAAAATAAAACCTCCCCTGCCCGCACACCAGATTTGAAAATATCTTTTGTCCCCATTGTTTCTTTGTCCCCCTGGTTTCTGGTGCCAACCTGGTTACTTGAGCTTCTCTAACCCCTTACAGGTAAGGAAGAATTTAGGCTACCCCTATGGTTATGACAGCATCATTAGTCCTTATTTTCAGAGGTGCCTGACTTTTCAAGTGAGTTCAACCCATAATTGTTTCTTACATTGACCTGTGAGACAGATGTTTTATTAAATAGCAAGAGTTGTCGCTACAATAGCTTTTGAGAGAGTAAATTAATTTTAATTTGAAAAAAGCTTTTTTAAACAGAAAGACTTAATTCTGCAGTCTTATGCAAGTAAAAGGAAGGAGGACTGAATGGTTTTTTCTTTCAAATGTTGCTTTTTACTAAAAAGCAAACCAACAACCAGTAAGCAATCCAGCAATCAGTAAGAAATCAGTGATGCATAAAACATTAAGAAAAACACTATGAATCCCCCCTTTTTTTAACTAAGCCTTGTTTTAGGGGGAAATAAAACCAAAACAGCATTTAAGGACCTATATTAAATGAATATATATTTAAATACATGTTTTCAGCCAAAACTAAACCTTTATATTTCATACATTGCTAATAATAATTTAAAATGAGCTATAATGTTGATTTAGAAATGTGTGTGACAATAATAGTGGGCCAAATACTCAGTCCTTGCTTGGGCTGCATTCACATTGAAGTCAATGGGCACTCTGGTCCAACAACAGCAACAATACAATAAATATAATAATAATAATACATAGATTCATAGGCCAGAAGGAACCATTATGATCATCTAGTCTGACCTCTGGTATAACACAGGCCTGAGAACTTCCCCAGAATAATTCCTTGATCATATCTTTACAAAAACAAACAATCTTGATTTAAAAATTATCATTGATGGAGAATCTACCACTACATTGGGTAAATTCTTTCAATGGTTAATTACTTTCAACGTTAAAAATGTATGCATTTCCACTCTGAATTTGTCTAACTTCAACTTCCAGCAATTGGATCATGTTATTCCTTTCTCTGCTAGATTGAAGAACCTGGTATTAAATATTTTTCCCCCTGTAGGTACTTTTTAGCTAAATAGATTGCGCTCCTTGAAGCTATCTCTAGAAGGCATATTTTCTAATCCTTTAATCATTCTCTTAGCTCTTCTCTGAACCCCCTCCAATTTATCAACATCCTTCTTGAATTGTGGGCACCAGAACTGGGCACAGTATTCCAACAATGGTCACCCCGATACAGAGGTAAAATAGCCTCTCTACTTCTGTTTGAGATTACCTTGTTTATGCATCCATGGATTTCATTAGCTGTTTTGGCCACTATGTCACTCTGGGAGCTCATGTTCAGCTGATTATCCTTCATGATCCCCAAATCTTTTTCAGAATTATTTCTTCCTAGGAGAGAGACCCCCATCCTGTAAGTATGGCCTACATTCTTTGTTCCTAAATGTATACATTTACATTTAGCTGCATTAAAATGTATGTTATTTGCTTGCGCTCAGTTTTCCAAGTGATACAGATTGCTCTGAATTAGTGAATTGTGCTCTTCATCATTTACCGCTCCTTCAATTTTTGGATCATCTGCAAATTTTATCAGTATTTTCCATTAACCCATGTTGATTTGCATTAATTACATTACCCTCCTTTAGTTCTTTATTAATCAAGTCCCATATCAACCACTCCATTATCTTGCCCAGGAGATGTCAGCCTGACAGGCCTAGAGTTACCCAGATCATCTTTCTGGCTCAAAATTAGCTTTTTTCCAGTCTTCTGAAACTTCCCCAGTGCTCCAAGTCTTATTGAAAATGAACATTTTCTGTCCAGCAAGTTCCTCAGCCTGCTCCTTTAAAATTCTTGGATGCATGTTATCTGGACTTACTGAGTTAAAAATGTCTGACTTCAGTAGCTTCTGTTTAACACCCCCTTGAGATACTAGTGGAATGGAAAGAATGTTATCATTACCAAATGATGAGACTATGTCATCTGTATTTTCCACAAATACAGAACAGAAATATTTATTGAATACTTCTGCATTTTTAAAGTATTACTGATAATTTTACTCTTTCCATCTAGTAATGTACCAATACCATTTTCAGGATTCCTTTTGCTCCAAATATATTTTTAAAAAGCTCCTTCTTATTGTCCTTAACTGCTGACCATTGATTTTGTCCTTGTGTCTCTTGGTTTTGCTTATGAATTTTCTACAATTCTTAACTTCTGATTTATATTCATTGTTATCAACGTCCTGTTTCTTCCATTTGCTTTATATGTATTTTTTTTCAACAGCTACCTCTATAATGAATAGTATCTTACTGTACCAGGGGAAAGAATCACTTGGAGAAGTTATGAATCCCATGTTTCATTTGAAAACATGAAGCAATATTTTAAGTATCAAAGTCTGTCTATGAAATTACTTTAACTGACTCTTCCACATGGGACAGTACATGTTCAATATATTATCTCTTAAGGAATGTCATCTTGGTACTGGATCTGTGATTCAAAGTAGTGCGGGTTTAAGATGAAATACATGGCAATAGGAAATGTAAAGAAAAGAGGCTAAAATTCATATTAAGATTTTTCCCAACTGTTGGCTTCCCAGTCGAATAACTACCTAAAATAAACAAGATTTTTCTGAAGCTTTATTTACTGTAGAACTGTTTCTGCTCATTGAGAAATATAAGTTATATGCAGGACTGATACGCATATATCCATCTTAGGTATGTAATAACCGATAATTTTAAAACGTGGTTTTGTTAACTTTTATCACCCCAAGAACCATTTTTCCCTGTACAATTTTCATTTAAAATGTTGTCCCTGACTAAGACTCTGTTGAGTGAGTTTTTAGCTCAGAGTAAATGTTGACTGTCAAGTTATAACCCTTTAACTCTATAAAACACAGTTAATACTGGAAACACTACCAGACTTGTAATTTTAAATATATACTGTATGTACACATCTACTCTGTCCACAGTGCTGTATTCGTATATGCTGTTCTATGTGCTGTTAGCCTTATTTTAAATTCAATTTGCTATTTAGATGAAGAGAAAACACATTTTAGGAATGCATAATCATATCCCTTTTCCTTTTGATAAATAATTTATCTTATGTTGCACATATTCAAGGAATACTAATCATTGCCTATCAGCATCTTGTGTGCTTTTGTGGCATCTACAGTTGGGAGACATGTTTCACTGCAGAAAATATTACAAGAATATTTATGATGTTTTGTACTGTCAGTGTCCTTGGTGAGCAAAGTTGTCTGAAAATTTCACATTCATAATGACTGCAGTATAAAAGAAGAGCCAATAAATCACTTTACATAAGCTAAATTACTTTTTTATTTGATTTACTGGTACTATACTTAATTACCTTAAGATCTTTTTTAATGACTTGTTTCCAAGAGTTTGCTTCCTCGATTTAATGGCCACTTGTGTGAAAGTGAGTGACTGACCTGGTAATAAAGAGTTCTGCTAGTAAAATTGCTGTGGCCCATATGTGCCCCTTCCAGACAGAAAGCCTCGGAATGGGAAAATTTACCAGAAATCTAAATGATTGTCCCACAGATTTACTGGATAGTCCATGCAAAGAGGATAGCCCAATGGACTGGCACAGTGGCAAAGTGTGCTATCTCCATAACATGAACAGAATAGGACCAACATGTGTGAGAATATACATTGCATATACTATGGAACTAAGCTCCAGTCGGGAGATCCCCTTCACCTTTGTTCTCATTCAAAGTCTGCCTCAAGCACTGTCAGAACAGCTGCTTAGTGACCACATTGCCTTTAGTTGCTTACAGCTTTTGTGATGGGGGTCTCACAGCACAGAACATTCATTTCCCCTGTTATGTGGGTAGAAAGTACATAATGTTGAAGATTGAGACATGATATGTCGAGCAGCTGTTACTTAACTTTTCCTACTGCAACCAACACCCATTTCCTTGCTACTTCTCCTTTATCAAATGAGGCCAATGAACCACATGATTTTTTTTAAAGGAGGAGCAAGTGAAGACTGCATAAAGAGAAGAATATTTTGTGTAGACTTTTGACCTTCAGTATAGACCATCTAGGGCATTTCTGTGATTTTGCTTCCCTCTACACAATGGAGGAAAGATGGGGGAGACTATGGACCTAGATGTTTTACTGTTTAACTCAGGACCAAAGAAAAACAAGTTTTATTTTAATAATACCATATTGTTTTCTATTAGAGATATTGACCCTGATCTTCTTCTCTGGCCAGGGGGCACTTGGGCATCTTAAGTATTGGGGGGCGGGATATATGTACAAATGTAGATTCAAGCTACATTTGTATTCTCCCCAACCTGGGCCCGCCCAATACTAGCTTATTTCCCCAGTGTTTGCAAGTGCTGTAATGGCAAGCAGGGACTGACACAGGAACATCATAACCATTCACTTTTTTTCCTGGCTATGCCCACTGTGCCACCAAGGGGGTATATGGCAAGGGAGCTGTTACATTGGGTCTCTAATGCCAAGGGTCCGCCTAAATGTGACCAGCTCAGACAGCTTTAGGACAGCTGGTGGATTGATGCAAAGCTATCCTAACGTGGGGGGGGGGGAAAGGGGGGAATGATCCTCTATATTTTTTGGTAGATAACCCTCCAAATTGAAACACAAGATTTTACTAAAACCCCACAGTGCCCAGAAAAGGGTTAACCAGCTGTTGTGGGCTCAGTCAGCCCTGTCCCCAACACACCTGGAAGAGGTGTCAGGCTTGGAGGGAAGGGATAAAGGTGAGAGCCCAGCTCAGTTGGGAGGTGGCTGGGAGAGAAGCCTGAGTGGGGACAGGCCCTCACTAAAGGCTCCTGCCTGGCAGTATCAGTTGTTCACTATTTCCTTACTCTTTGTCTTTATAAATGCACAATTCAGTATAATGCTGTTTAAATTATAAAATATACAGGATTTGCAACATGGAGAAGTTAACTTTCCTGTGGGACCCTTGAGTCAACACCTTGGCTGATGCAACTATCAAAGTCAATGGAGTTATATCCATTTACACTAGTTGAGGCCTCTGGTCTCTTAGCTTTCAAATATTTTTCCATTATGTTTTCTGGTGTATAAATATTTTATTTTTCCATCTAGAAAGGACACTATCATAAAAGAGAAACATTTTATGGTCAAATTCCTGCAATTTTTATCCTTCTATGGAAAATTAGAATATCTGTTTAAAATTTTTCAGTTGAAAAAAATTTGGTTTTCTCACAGAAAGTTTTTAACTGATTCAAAACAAATATTGGTTTTGAATAGACACTTCATTTGGTGTTATTAAACCAAGAAACTGCAACAAGATTTTTAGTTGAAACACAATGAAAAATTGTGTTTTGTTTCAGATTTTCATGTTGACATTTCCTGTGCAAAAGTGTTGTTGTTGTTTGGCATTAACACCTTCCTTTGAACAATATTAGTTTTTACATAACTGCATTTTTCACCAAGAAATTTTTCATACAAAAACATTTCTACAAGGTCTATTTAATTATTTGCTGATTATCAAAGTCCATTGGGGTCCTCTTGCCCCTTTCCTCGGTTAAGCAGTTGTGAGGAAAGTGGAGGCCCAACTAATACGAATTATCTAATGCTTGTGTGACATTTTTCCAACCCTCAGAAGATAATTGTTTCTGTACAAAGTAATTAAAACTGCAAGAATTAACTTCTGCAATGTTGAGAGAATGTAAATTTATTAGCTGCTGGCAAGAAGATATTTTTAAGGAACATAAAATCAGTTATATGACTGACATTTTATAACAAAGCATTTATAAAATAAAATCAACGGAAGCAAAACTCAAAACAAGGCAAGTTATTATATTCTGAGCAAGCTGAGAAAATGTTAGTGCTTAAATAACAGACATACAGGTGAATAGCAAGATAAAGAACAAGCAAAAATTGGGGGAAAAGTACAATGGAATATATTTTAATAGGAAATATTTTTATATTGTTATTTTTATCTTGCCATCCTCTTCATTCACAGTGGAACTGTTATCCCATAAGTCCCATAAGTCTCAAGTCTCCAGAAGCAGTACCCAGGAGAGAAGGAGTGAAAGTATCTTTGGTTCAGTTATACCTGGAGGATTCTTGTGTCCTCCTCAGAGAAAATGCTGTAAGAGAACTAGTCGGTAATTCAAATGCTTTGTTTCATAAGCTGTCTGCACTGTTGTTGTGGCTCTATTGGTCCCAGGATATGAGCGAGACAAGGTAGGTGAGCTAATATATTTAACTGGGCTGACTTCTGTTCGTGAAAAGGACCAGCTTTTCACCTTCACAGAGCTCTTTCTCAGATATGCAGAAGGAAAATAGAGTGTCCAAGGTAAATGCAAGGTGGGACAAATTGCATAAGAGGTTCAAACATGTTAAGAGACCACTTAAGATGAAGTGGGCAATTTAAAAAGTATAAGCTTCTATGCAGTCCTATAATATCTTTCTGGTATATTTACATTATTGCTCACCCTCAAGCATTCCAAAATCCTGAGTCAGGTCCCCAAAATCATGAGATTGGTTTAGAAATCATGAAATTCAGAAAAAAGTTGTGGGTTTTTTATTTCTAGTTTTGGGGCTTTTGGAGCAACGTTTTGAAGATTTTCTCCACAACTGAGGGCTATCAACTTACTTAAAAAATGAAAGCTGAGACTCTTTTGTAATCACAGAGCTCCTGGACTTAAGACTTTAAGAAAACACCAAATACCACAAGACTCATGATAAAATTGCAAGAGTTGGAAGCACTGTATTATCAGTAATCACAGGGACAATGTCTACCATTTTCAGCCAGACGGCTTGGTCCTTCAGAGGCCTCCTCCAATGATTTCCTGCACACCTAGCCCAAAGACCACTTATAATCCCCCTGTGGTTAGGGAAATACTGGAACTGCCTCCACACCCACCCCCCATAGAGGGGGAGGAGTGAGGAGGTGGGGCTCGTCTGTTTAACAGACCTGTGTAGCAGCCTCTCCAGGGATGGTAAAGCCTATGCATTCCCTCTGCTAACCAGACCTGGCTTTGTCCAGCTCCCCTGGAGTAGCAGTTTCACATCTCCCCTACACAGATCGGTGGCTATATGACACAAATTGTCCCTCAATAGGTCATTTCCCTAGCAGTATGGTTCCATTTTGGCACAGCTCCACCTAATGTGAATAGCCTTGTTTCTATTTATGTATCTCCCAGATCTATCTTTAGCTCCCTTTTAAAAATAACAAAAGTAAGATATTTAATGAGGGGGAGAAAAAAGGAAAAAGAAAATGTCTTCATGCCAGGAGAATGCTTTAAATCATTGTGTAGTATGTGGTGGAAGATATGGTAATCGGTCCTGGCAAACCCCTGCTTTATGTGCCAAGGCTGAGGAGCCATACTTTGCACAGGGCCAGGGGAAAGGAATCCTTCATTCCCATTGTCTGCAGAGATACTCCATGTCTGGTACTTCACTCCTGAGGATGCAGTATCTGAGTCTGCTCTGCACTTCTCCTCCTTGTAGCAGTGGATCCACTAATCTAACCCCAGTTCTCCCTTGTTCCACGAAGCTGGTGTCACAGAGACACACATCTAGCTGCTGCAGAGCTGTGCTCTGCTGTCTGTAAAGGGTCCATAAACCCCATGTGGGTTTTCCAGGTTCTTTCCCTTGTGTTCCACTGTACCTAGAGCCTCTACATCCATGGAAGAAGGGCAGGATTTGCTGAGACTGGAGCATACAACATGTCAGTACTCACTCCATTCTGAAGTGAAACTTCATGAAAAAACTCGTACAGATTCAGACAGACATCATCTTCCTTTCCAAATGCAAACAGATGGACATCATACCAAAACGACTGAAGGTAAAAAATCCATTACAATCTACATACCACAACAGACTATGCTGACAGCTTGTGCCACACACTCTCAAAGAAACCGTGAAACCACCTGATCAACATCCTCTACAGCAAACAGGGAATCATTAAGAATGAGCTCTCAAAACTGGATAATCTCATAAAGAACCAACCTTCCACACAAACTTCCTCGTGGCTGGACTTTACAAAAACTAGACAAGACATCTACAACACACAGTTTGCTTCTCTACAAAAGAAAAAGGACACTAAACTATCTAAACTACTACATGCCACAAGGGACCACAACAGTGGCTCCCTTAACCCACCCAGCAATATTGTTAATTTATCCAACTACACTCTTAGCCCAGCAGAAGAATCTGTCCTATCTCGGGGCCTCTTCTTCTGCCCCTCCAACCCCACGAACATGATACAGTTCTGTAGTGACCTAGAATCCTTTTTTAATGTCTCCGACTCAAGGAATATTTCCAACACACCTCTAAACAACATACTAACCCACAGAGACCTTCCTACCAAGACTACAAAAAGAAGGATTCTGGGTGGACTCCTCCTGAAGGTTGAAACAACAGACTGGACTTCTACATAGAGTGCTTCTGCCGACGTGCGCGGGCTGAAATTGTGGAAAAGCAGCATCACTTGCCCCATAACCTCAGCCTTGCAGAATACAATGCCATTCACAGCCTCAGAAACAATTCTGACATCATAATCAAAAAGGCTGACAAAGGAGGTGCTGTCGTCATCATGAATAGGTCAGAATATGAACAAGAGGCTGCTAGGCAGCTCTCCAACACCACTTTCTACAAGCCATTACCCTCTGATCCCACTGAGGGTTACCAAAAGAAACTACAGCATTTGCTCAAGAAACTTCCTGAAAAAGCACAAGAACAAATCTTCACAGACACACCCCTAGAACCCCGACCAGGGGTATTCTATCTGCTACCCAAGATCCATAAATCTGGAAATCCTGGACGCCCCATCATCTCAGGCATTGGCACCCTGACAGCAGAATTGTCTGGCTGCTTAGACTCCCTCCTCAGGCCCTACGCTACCAGCACTCCCAACTATCTTTGAAACACCACTGACATCCTGAGGAAACTACAATCCATCGGTGATCTTCCTGAAAACACCATCCTTGCCATTATGGATGTAGAAGCCCTCTACACCAACATTCCACACAAAGATGGACTACAAACCGTCAGGAACAGTATCCCCAATAATGTCACGGCAAACCTGGTGGCTGAACTTTGTGACTTTGTCCTCACCCATAACTATTTCATGTTTGGGGACAATGTATACATTCAAATCAGCGGCACTGCTATCGGTACCCACAGTATGCCAATTTTATTATGGCTGACTTAGAACAACGCTTCCTCAGCTCTCGTCCCCTAATGCCCCTACTCTACTTGCGCTACATTGATGACATCTTGATCATCTGGACCCATGGAAAAGAAGCCCTTGAGGAATTCCACCATGATTTCAACAATTTCCATCCCACCATCAACCTCAGCCTGGACCAGTCCACATGAGAGATCCACTTCCTGGACACTACGGTGTTAATAAGCGATGGTCACATAAACACCACCCTATATCGGAAACCTACTGACCGCTATTCCTACCTACATGCCTCTAGCTTTCACCACACCACACGATCCATTGTCTACAGCCAAGCTCTACGATACAAATGCATTTGCTCCAACCCCTCAGACAGAGAGAAACACCTACAAGATCTCTATCAAGCATTCTTACAACTACAATACCCTGCTGAAGTGATGAAAGAGCCAGAAGAGTATCCAGAAGTTACCTGCTACAGGACAGGCCCAACAAAGAAAATAACAGAACACCACTAGCCATCACCTTCAGCCCCCAACTAAAACCTCTCCAACGCATCATCAAGGATCTGCAACCTATCCTGAAGGACAACCCATCACTCTCACAGATCTTGGGAGAGAGGCCAGTCCTTGCTTATAGAAAGACCCCAACCTGAAGCAAATACTCATCAGCAGCCACACACCACACAACAAAACCACTAACCCAGGAATCTATCCTTGCAAGAAAGCCCGTTGCCAACTCTGTCCACATATCTATTCAGGGGACACCATCATAGGGCCTAATCACATCAGCCACACTATCAGAGGCTCGTTCACCGGCACATCTACCAATGTGATATATGCCATCATGTGCCAGCAATGCCCCTCTGCCATGTACATTGGCCAAACTGGACAGTCTCTATATAAAAGAATAAATGAACATAAATCAGAGATCAAGAATTATAACATTCAAAAACCAGTCTGAGAACACTTCAGTCTCTTTGGTCACTCGATTACAGACCTAAATGTGGCAATTCTTCAACAAAAACTCCAACTAGAGACTGCTGAATTGGAATTAATTTGCAAACTCAATACAAATTAACTAATAAAGACTGGGAGTGGATGGGTCATTACACAAAGTAAAACTATTTCTCCATGTTTATTCTTCCCCTCCCCCCGATGTTCCTCAGATGTTCTTGTCAACTGCTGGAAATGTCCCACCTTGATTATCACTACAAAAGGTTCCCCCCCACCCCGCTCTCCTGCTGGTAATAGCTCATCTTACTTGATCACTCTCCTTACAGTGTGTATGGTAACACCCATTGTTTCATGTTCTCTGGGTATGTAAATCTCCCCAGTGTATTTTCCACTGAATGCATCCGATGAAGTGAGCTGTAGCTCATAAAAGCTTATGCTCAAATAAAATTGATAGTCTCTAAGGTGTAACAAGTCCTCCTTTCCATTGTGAAGTAAACTTAGTTTTCATAGGATCTCCTTTAAAGAGATACTACGAATTTGGTAAAAGAGGGTTTAGTGGATTGTAGTAGGCCATTGAATCCTTCCTGACATTTTTCCTTTTTTAAGCAGCATCAGGGAAAGTGCATGCTAAATTAAAACCAGTTTTATAGATTCTTGCTTGGTTTTATAGATTCATGACAATAAATGGAAAAATGGGATTAGAATGGGGTTTCCATTCTGTGTCGGCTTTAAATAAATGGGAACATTTTTACAGATTAATTTTACTTTGCCAGTGCTATTTTTGCAGCTATATGTATTTGAATACCAGCTTGTCCAATACAGCATTTCCTTTTGCTTTATCCTCCTTGATCCTTCTCCACACTTTACTGTTTAACTTGGCTTTCTCAGCCTTTGCTTGATCCTGCAGCTTTTGTGCATTTTACTACTTTAGCATACATCCAAAGTATTTGAGTCTAGTTTGTTCCCTAGTACATTAACATTGCATCTAGAATGCCATCATTTGTAAAGCTATAAAAATAAGAGGGTTTTTTTGGTTCTTTGGCAATTTTGAAAAATCAAAAACAAAATCTTTTGGGTCATACTAAACATTTCATTTGTCCCATTTCATTTTGATTTTGAGCATTTCTTAATTTTTTAAAAAAATATATAAAATTAAAGACAATTTTGGAATGAAAAGTCATTTTGAATTGAAAAATCAAAACACTTTGTTTCAAAAAATGTCAAAACAAAAATTTAACTTTTTGGGGGATTTTGGGGGATAGATGGGGGTGGGGGGGATTCAACCACAACAATTAAGTGAAATTGACATAAACATTTTGTGAATTCGGGTGTCACTGAATCTCAAGTGTTTGCTGAAAAAATGTTTCCACTGAAAAATTTCATCCAGACCTACTTGTTTATTCCAACATGGATTTAGACACAGTTTGTACAGGAATACACTAACCAAATATCTATAACTGATAACTAGAAACTAGTGGGGGGTTAAAATCTGCATATATGTATATATTTTGTTACTTTGAGGTACAGTAATGAACCTTTTATTGTTCAGATATTCTCAGATTCTAAAGCAGCTGATACCTACATTCTGGGGGCAGAGCAGTCTTCCTTTTACTTATTCATACAGCTCGCAGAACAGTAAAGCCCTGATCATTTGAGTCCTGTATGATGTAGTATAATACAAATAACTAAGAACAACACTCCTATATAATGTATGTATAATGTGTCCTAGATGGCAAACAACTATGGAAGATATTGAATTTAGCTATGTAAAATGGAAACTTCAAACATGAAGGAGGACAACCAACAGAACACCACCCCCAGGAGAAAGCACAACTCCAGGACCCACCGCACAGACACTACATGACACCACATTACCAACCTGTCAAGACTCCCCTAACCAGACCTGAAAGATCTTTACTCTCCAAGGCACTAAATTTCTGCCCTACCACTTCCATACTAACATGTGGAGAACTAGAAGAATTCTCCCACCACCTTTGCCTCAAGGAATTCTTTCACAACAGAGAGGAAACTATCCACAACTACTACATACCCATCAACTGTCATAAGAAAATAGAATAATCTGACTGGACACCCCCCCCAGTAGATGAAAACACACATTGGATCATTATGTAGATTGCTTCAGGAAAAAAACTCACTGTGAAATCCTCAACAAATGTTACATTCACCACAATCTCTCTATCACTGGAAAAATAGCTATATGGTCCTAGAAATCCAACCACCAGATAGTGATCAAATGAGCAGGCAAAAGGGGTGTCATTGCTGTCCTTAATCATGATGACTACATCAATGAGACCAACAGACAGCTCTCTGCCACCATCTACCATGATGGTATGGAGTCAAAGAAGACTCCACACCACAATTCACACAAGAATTTAAAGATACTGTCAAATTTTCCCCCAAACAACTCCAAGAAAAACTCTACAACTTCATCTCCCATGAGCCAACCCTAGGGACCTTCTACATGAAGATACACAAACAAGGGAATGCAGGCAGACCCATCATATCTGGCTATGCCATTCTTACTGAAAGAATATCAGGACTCATAAAATCTATGTTTAAACCACTCACCACACAAAGGGTCAGTGTGATGGGATGTTCACCTCACACAAGCCTGGAAAGGGTTAATGCAGCTCAGAGGGGGCTTAAGCAACTTGATAAGACATACCTGAGGGAGAGTTAGGCTTGATAGGCAATCCCTTATTGAGGATGGAGCCTAGCTGAGCAGGAACAGGTGAACCTGGACTAAGGGCAGAAAGAGAGGGAAGAAAAGGATTGCAGAGTGGAAACCTGCAGTCATTCTCTGGGCTTGGAGAGGGAAAGGAGGAAACCCAGAGGAGAGTAGAAGCCCTGCGATCCTGGTCCTGAAGGAATGGTTTACCCAGAGGGGTGGTGGAGCAGAAGTCTGATAGAGATAGACAAGGAAGAGGCCAGGGAAACATCAATAATGTTTGGGACAGCACAGAGCTTGACCACTGGTTGTTAGGTCCCTAGGCTGGAACCCAGAGTAGTGGGTGGGCCTGGGTTCTCTTACCAGCCACTGGGGAAGTGGCATGGCCTTGAATTGGAAGACTGGGAACTATACCCAGTCAGACAGTGCAGATGAGACTTTGGTACCCTGGACGGAGAAAGCTATAGTGACCTGACCAGTCTGGCCAGGTCATGAAGAGGGATCATCCTGACTTATAAATAGGAAGCACTGTAACTCCTGGAGCATGGGTGGCGATGCAGGGCAAATGAGAGACAGGAGGGGGCATCAGACCAGCCAGAACTATTCCCCAGACACAGCCATGAAGAGGCATCCCATCGGGATGTATAGAATCCCATGTCAGCCAGCTTCCTTCAAGAATGATTGACTTCCTCCAGAAACTGCAATATTGACCTCCCCCGGAAAACCACCCTTGCCACCATGGATGTCACTTCCCAAACTGGGATTCGTGAACCCCAGGGGGTTCACAGAATGTTACAAGGGGTTCTTAGGAAAAAATTCCCTAATGGCGGACAGAGCTGTCCCTGGGGACCCCAAGCAGCATGGGGCCAGCAGCCCAGAGCCCCTGGACTTCCAGGAGCATCAAAGCAAGCATATCTATCACACTGAGATTTAAACTTCCAGACTCCTTATAAGAAATGGAAAGGGAGGTGGATATTTTTTGCTGTTTTTAAAATTAAATAGGCAGCTAGTATTGTTTTTAAAATTATTATGAAGAACAAGTTTAAGCTTTGTTTTAACATGTATTGTTTGCCTGGACTGCTCAAGACCTGAATGCTTGTGCAGGAGGAACTCTTTGAGCTAGCTTCTTAAATAGCTTCATGCTGTTTCACATCTTATACTCCTTGATGAAACATAGGAGCTTTGCCTTATAACAGGCTGATTCAAAGTGATACAAGCTATGAAAGTGAGATCTTGGAAGAGTGTTGCCATTTTCATGATGTAATAAAAATACTGTAATGATAATAAATAATAAATAGTGTGTAATAAGCATGTCATAAAAACAAATTTTATATTTCCAAGATCACTGCTTTTATAATTTATACTCAGGTAAAGGAGAAAATCCCTGGAAATATTCATTTTTAGGAGGGGGTTCACAAGACTTGACATTTTAGTGAAAGGGGTTCACAGGTTGTTAAAGTTTGGGAATCACTGCTATACACCAACATCGCTAACAATGATAGATCTCTGCCTCTTCAAATATCTCCAATATAATGTTCAACACTTGGAAATCTACCCTAAAGGCATCATCAAACTCATCCATTGCATTCTCACCCATAACAACTTCACATTTAACAACAAACACTTTGTCCAAACCCTATCAACAGCTATGGGCACTAGGATGGATCCCCAGTATGCCAGCTTCTTCATGTGCCACCTTCTGGAAGTATTTCTGGAAAAATGCACCACAAAACCAATGATACATACCCGAGATATATCAATGATATCTTCATTCTTCATTCTCTGAACAGACAACATAAATTCCCTCAGAGATTTCCACCACAATTTCAACAGCCACCACCCATCCATCAAAGTCTCTCTAGAACACTCCCAGACCAGTATCAAATTCCTGGACATCACAATCTGTTTCAACTATGAAACCCTACCATATACAAGAAACCCATGGTTTCCACACTTACCTCCACAGATCCAGAAACCACACCTGACACACCAAGAAATCTGTTAGCTACAGCCAGGCATTCAGATAAATGCATAGTCTCAATACAGGATAATAAAACCAACAGGTAATATTTACTTTATCCTTCTGTTACTCTTTTCATTTCTGAAAATTCTGTTGCAACGGTATCTTTGTATCATTGTATCATTTCCCATACTTTCTATAATGCAGTTTAATCCTGTGTTCTTTCTTTTTTTTTTAACTGTAGAAATTGTATTCAAGTTCTGGTGCATGACTACTACAATCTACCTTTATGCAAAAAGAAAAGGAGTACTTGTGGCACCTTAGAGACTAACAAATTTATTAGAGCATAAGCTTTCGTGAGCTACAGCTGCTCACGAAAGCTTATGCTCTAATAAATTTGTTAGTCTCTAAGGTGCCACAAGTACTCCTTTTCTTTTTGCGAATACAGACTAACACGGCTGCTACTCTGAAATCTACCTTTATACACACTTTATGAGTGAGACTTTCCCACACACATTTATTCATTGTAAAGGTGTATATAATTCCTCTTACAAGTGCTACTGTTTTTAAGTATCAATATAATATATAGGTTCAACCATGTTTGACTGGACATAGAATTGATATAATAATATCCTCCATGGATTTCCTCAGGCTTACCTCTCTCTACTCCCCTTATCTGTCATTGCCTTCATTTTTATTCCTCCACAGATTCTGTCCATTGCTGCTCTGAGTGCCTTCTTCTCTGCAACTCCTACCATCTGGAATAAGCTTTCCAGTATTTCTGTATTTTATTTACTCTTATTTTATTTCAAGTGTGAACTGGAAAGATATCCTTTTCCCTTGTCTATACTTGATTTCTCACTCCCTCTGATACTTTCTATTTCTGTAATTGTGTTATTTCACTGAGTAAAGCTTTTTATGATAATTTATATGAAATACATGGTGGAAAATAGAGTGTTGCTGTAATAATATTAAAATATAAAATCTCTCATCTACAGGAAAATTAGACTATTTTTTGCTAGTAATGTGCTACTAGAGCCTGCCTTTTTGATTTACACTTCACTTAACTCATCTGCCTCCACATTTCAGAGAATTAGTCTGCAAGTGTTGACTCTGTCCATACTGTCTGTGAACATTCTGTCCATCAGCTTGATTTTCAGCTCTGTTTTCTTTTATCCCTCAGAAGCACAACTTGATACACAAAAGAATGACAGAGCATGTGGCAGAGCAGCTGATGATTCAGAATGACAGACACATAAACAAGCTATTGAGTGCTAGGATGTGGTTTTGTTTGTTTTGTTGATTTTTTTTTTGCAAGTCTCTGCCAGAAAAGTGCCCACATTGTCCTATTTGCCTTTGTCAATAACATATATACAAAGTGAGGGGAAAGGGGCACTATTACAATATTTCATGTTTGTAATTTGTCCCTTGTATCTAGACTAGCAATTTTCCTGTCAAACAGAATGGCAACAGTTTGATCAAGAAAACAAAATGCAAGTGTGGAGGTGTAAAGCTCAAATCCACAGAACAGCAGCAGTGAGCTGGTCTTCCCCCAAGGGAAGTGGATCGCTTGATGATTACCTGTTCTGTTCATTCCCTCTGGAGCACTTGGCATTGGCTACCATCAGAAGACAGGATACTGGGCTAGATGGACCATTAGTCTGACCCAGTATGGCCATTCTTATGTTCTTATGTTCAGGGCTCTGGCTGGCAAGAGGATGAGCAAAGAAGAGAAACTGGCCTCCCCACATGTGCAGAGTCCTGGTTGGGTAGAGAGATGAAAAGAAATCCCACCCCAACTTACTGTTGCAATACTCCTAGGAAGGAGGGGCAGGATGTAGCACCGCGAGCACCAGGTGGTTGCTGCAGGGGAACATGACAGGTTGAGAATAAGCTCACTGTTGGGGCATGGCCTCAGAGAATAGCCTGAGCATGTGACCCCAAGGAACCTGTATAGCGCTGCATATGAGAGTCAGCCAGGGGCCAGAGAGAAGGAGGCCCCTGATTGGTGACTGAGGGCATTGAGAGTATTTGTTTCTGAACAAGGTAACCATTGCTGAGTGTTTGTTATTAATAATGGTGCTGGAGAAATTTCTGGGTGAATTTCTGCTTTCCCAAAGGCAGTAGGAGGGATCTCCACCCAAGGCAAGGGGTGGGAGTTTGGAACACACTGCTAGCAAGGGGATTCCCCTCCAACACTGGTAAGTCTGATGCTTTCCTGTAAATTGTAGAAGTTATGAGAAGGCTGTAAAAAAGCACTTGTACAACATGGTGAATAGAACTAGATGACACAGTGGGTTAATATAATGGCTCATGTGTGCCTTTTTGCCTCTTTAGAGATAAGCTAACATTGTACAATACTTGGTAGTCTCAACCTCCCAAATCCTTTATGGGTCCTTCTTTGCATCATAGAAAAAAACACTGGCTCGATTATCTGCTCTGTACAAACTCCATGTGTAACAGGATCTGAAGAGTAATGACGAAGGATGGCTTTACACCCGCTTTGTTCATCTTATTTTGGGGGAGATGCAAAGGGCCAAGCCCCCAGAAAAAGAATAGAGCAGTCCACTTGAGTTCCTATGGCTACAGAGTGCTGGTCTAGCAGCCAAGAATATTTGGAGCATAACAGAGCACTCTGTCCCCACCTCCTTCCCATAAGCCCCAGGCATGCCCCCAGCACTCCCATATACTTTGGGCTTTGCACAAGAATCTGGATAGTAGTTTAGGTGTTTTGCACTGATCTTGTTAGACCTCCTTGCATGGATCCCCCATTGTCTTCAATGGGAGTTTCAGACAAAGGGCTTCAACTGTTACCCTAAAAACAGAATTAGGATACCCCCCAGAATAGCTCACCCCCTCCTGGGCTTACCAAGGGTTCCCTCAAAAACAGCACACTTGTCCACCAATCTGTTCTCCTAAGGGGTGGGTCTCCAGGGTGACTGAGGAATATTTTGGGCTTGCCAGGGGTTCATGTTTTAGAAACTCCTAAGAACAGCTGAGACTTGTTACTCCCAGAGGACACGATTACAGTCTTCTGATCAATGATTGACACAAGCATTACCCTTTTCATTGGTGCAAATAATAATCCCTAATATAATAATAATCTAATACAATAATAATCTAAAACACAAATAACATAAATCCCTCAAACAAATCCCTCATTGATGTTATAAAACACAGACCCCTTATTACAAGCTAAAGAGCACCCTAAACTATATTGCCTTACAGCAGAGGTGGTCAAACTATGTCCTGCGGGCCACATCCAGCCCACGGGACTGTCCTGCCCGGCCCCTGAGCTCCTGGCCTGGGAGGCTCGCCCCCGGCCCCTCCCCCGCTGTTCCCTCTCCCCCGCAGCCTCAGCTTACTGCGCCACCGGCGCAATGCTCTGGGCAGCGGGGCTGCGAGCTCCTGGGGAAGAGCAGCTGCAGAGCCCGACCTGACCCGGTGCTCTGTGCTGCGCGGCACGGCTGCCTGTCCTGGTGCAGCCGCGCCGCCAGCCACCAGTGCTCCACGCAGCGCGGTAAAGGGGCAGGATGCAGGGTGGTGGGGTTGGATAGAGGGCAGGGGAGTTCAGGGGGTGGTGAGGGGCTGGGGTGTGGATAGGGGTCAGGCGGTCAGAGGCCGGGGAACAGGGTGGTTGAATGGGGGCAGAGGTCCTGGGGGGGCTGTCAGGAAGGAGAGGGGGGATTGGATGGGGCGGCGGGGGTCAGTTAGGGGCGGAGTGTCCGGGGGCAATCAGGGAGAAGGGGTGGTTGGATGGGGCAGGAGTCCCCGGGGACCACAGTCAGGAAGGTGAGGCAAGGTTGGATGGAGCAGGGGGTCCAGGGGCGGTCAGGGGACAGATAGCGGGGGTGGTGGTGGATGGAGCAGGGGTCACCGGGAGGCCGTCAGGGATGAGAAGTGGGGGGCAGGGGTGAATAGGGGGTGGGGACCGGATCATGCTTAGCTGTTTGGGGAGGCACAGCCTCCCCTAACTGGCCCTCCATACAATTTCAGAAATCCGATGCAGCCTTCAGGCCAAAAAGTTTGCCCGCCCCTGCTTAACGGGTTAAAAGGCTACTAATTGGATGCTCCCTGCTTACAGTAATCAGTTGTTCACAGGTACTGAAAGTAATTTTTAAAAGGTAAAATGTTCTTTCCCCCTACAATCAACACACATACATACATCTTTATTAACCCAGGTATAACACATTCACACACTAACACTGTATTGCACTATATTACACTATGCTATACTATATGGCCATGATTTCATCCAACATTTTAAAAAGATAGTGAAAATCATGTATGGGGGAATACAGTATCTATGGGGTAAGATGCCACTTCCAGGAAAGGCTGTGAGATGGGAACTGCAATAGAACCATGTTAGCAAGTTACTGTAGAAATAAGGTGTGGTTAAGGTGAACAGATAGCTAAATGGCATGATGCTATATTGTCTTCAATATGTTCATGTTTCAGTTTAAGCTATTGTATACTATGAAATAAAGCTGTTTCTAACTTGTGATGAGTAAAGAACAGAGAAACATACGCAGCTTTCATGTATCAAACACTTCCATCCACACATCTCACAAAGAAAATTGAAAACAATGGATGAAATTTGGCCCTAGTGAAGGCAATGGGGCCAGGATTTCACCCAGGAAGATTAATCCTAGTATCACCTTATTGCTGCTGTTAAGTTAGCCATGAAATCAAATGCAAAGGAACAGAATACAAAAACATGATAGGATAAACATATTCAAAACTATCTCATTCCTTTAAAAAAAGAGGCATGAAAAAGCTGGAGGCATAATTGCCCTAAGGATATGTCCCCAGTGGGTAGTGGCAGATCTGTGACTCACGCATGCGAGACACGAATGCACATGCAGTAGGGCCACAAATAACAGAGCAGCATTCTCACTGAATCACATGGCCACAACATTCTACTATTATACAACTCATAACACAAATGGAAAGGTGCATTTTTTTCAAGTGTCCTGAATATCCATGATTGTTTCTGTTCCTCTCCTTCTAACAAGTTGCCTTCGTAACTAAAAAAGGCTGATATGGGAGTCAATAAGTACAATAAGACATCCGATGAAGTGAGCTGTAGCTCACAAAAGCTTATGCTCAAATAAATTTGTTAGTCTCTAAGGTGTCACAAGTACTCCTTTTCTTTTTGCGAATAAGACATCTGTGATGGACAGATTTTTTTTCTTAGTGTCACTTTGAATTTATAGAAAAATGGGTGACATTAGGCATCAGATGACTTTTTCTTTAAAAAGAAAAATTATGCACTTTAGAAAGATATTTTAAAACATTGCACATTTGAACTCCCATCTGTGTTTTGAAGTAGGTATGTGCAATCTTCACTCTCTTCCTTTTTCACACCCTGTTCCTTACTGCTCCATTATATTAGCATTTAACAATGTACATTGACATTTTAAAAATCCTGCTTTCATGCTGCTTTTTAACATAAATGGAGTACACTAGGACCAGGATTAGAGAGAATATGCAAACTCATACACAGGCTTCCCTCCTATGCACCAGAGTCCATAATTGCTGCAAAAGAAAATCTTTCAGTTTGCAGTTGCGTGCTTGCCCCACACTCATTTGGTAATGTAAATATACAAGTAATTAGAGCCCGTAGTTTAAAAAAAAATGGATGTGGAGGCAGATCCTTGCTGATGTAAATCAGTGTATCTCTAGCCCATATTGTTTACAAATCAAGACAGTGTAAGACAAAAGAGCATGATTCTGCATGGCTGTGCAATCTGTGTAGTCATTTAAAACCAGGCTAGTGTGTACAAGGGAAGTGTAAGGTATTATCATTTTGATCTGATACCTACTTTGCACAGTTGCTAAGCAAGGTCCAAGGCAACACAGGCTGAGATACAGCAAAATATAGGTTTTTTCCTGTAAATAGTGTTATGGAAATAAGAAGACAAGGGTGCATAGATTTAGTTTTAGCCCATTTTTATAAAGCTCTGTGGAAAATAAATATCTGCTGTGCTGCCTTCCACCTCACAATAATATATTGTTGCTATACTGATCCTTTTTTGACAATTGGCTTACTGATTGTACCACTTCATACACTATAGATTTAATTAAGGTGAGTGAAGTATTAATACAGTGTGACTGTGTTTTTCATGCCAAAAAATGTTGAAAATGAGATGGTAGGAAGTTACTGTTTATTGTTGAATTGCATTGTAATTGCTGCAGCAATCAGTTATTTAGAGCTAAGCATATTCATTAATTCAGGTCCAATCTTGCTAGCATTACTCACTGAATAGTACCTTCAAATTGATTTCCATGTGAGAAAAGGTGGCAAAATTGGGCTCTCGATTTGCACCCTATGTAATTATTTAGGGTGAGTCACAATCACAGTAGGGAAAGTTGAAACTCATGGACTGCTTCCTCCGTGCATGCAGGGGTGTCAATTACCATAAAGGGGCAGAGAGGACGAGGAGCCAGCTTGTGCATTTCCCCCACTGTACACAGGGTCACCAAATGAAATGAATAGGGAGTAGGTTTAAAACAAACAAAAGGAAGTATTTCTTCATATAATTCACAGTCAACCTGTGGAACTCTTTGCCAGAGGATGTTGTGGAGGCCAAGACTATAACAGGGTTCAAAAAAGAACTAGATAAATTCATGGAGGATAGGTCCATCAGTGGCTATTAGCCAGGATGGGCAGGGATAGTGTCCCTAGCCTCTGTTTGCCATAAGCAGGGAATGGATCACTTCACGTTTACCTGTTCTGTTCGTTCCCTCTGGAGCACCTGGCATTGGCCGCTGTCAGAAGACAGGATACTGAGCTAGATGGACCTTTGTTCTGACCCAATATGGCTGTTCTTATGTTCTTATGTGGTGGAAAGGATATTAAGTGTCTTATGTGGCATCAGTAGGAACCAGTTGGGATAGTAGACCATGGAGGATATTGGTACAAAATGTTGGAGATTCAGACTCTGTAATCCTTGAGTTTCCTAGTGAATTAGAATTTACTGACTCGCTGCCTATTTCTGTGAATGGCCCTTGCAGAGTCTGTTTTACAAATTGCACTCTTCAGTGTTTGCTTAGCCATATCAGGTAGTGAGCAAAAGTTAGCTATGATATCTGTCCAGAGGCCTATGGGAAATGAGTGGTTGGTTTCAATCCAGTTCCTAGTGGAGACATGTCCACTTCACCAAAATATTCCATGACAATTAGCATTAAGCAGCAACTTTAGAAGAGAAGCAAAGGATTCAGTGGGCCTAGAGTGTGAACTATACTTTCCTCCTTAGAGATGGTTCCCTTCTAGTCAGAGTTGAGTCCCTCTGCTCTGGCACCAAAAGGAAGCAGCTGCTTGTTCCTGCTTTGTGGATAAGCAACCTTATCCAAAACCCATTGGAGGCAGTAGGAGTCTTTCCATTGACGTTAGTGGGCTTTGGATCAGGACCAAAGAGAATTTAATTCTCCATGGCCGTTGATCTGACATCTTTCACCAGCACTAAATTCAATTAAAAAAAGAGAAAAAGCTAGGCTCAAACAATATCATTAAGGAATCCAGCTTGGAGATTGACACCAGCCAATACATTCCTCTCTTTCCTCCCCATTCTACCATCTGTCTTGATTTTATAGCTGCTACTTTTTTCATCATCAGACTGGCGATGAATTTCTACAGTCCATTTGCAGAAGGATTTTTTTATATTTCCACCTATCATTAAAAACCAAAATCAAAATCTGTTATAATAAGATATAATACTGTAGTGAAGAGGATCTGGTAATGAGTAAAACTCACATGAAAGCTACAGCCATGTAAACAATTCAATTTTAAAGCAGGTGATTTTATCCCCGCAGCTGGCCCACGTAGTTCAGGATTTCAGTAGCACTTCACCATAGTCCTGGACACCAAAATCTTTACTTAAAAAGTAAGCCGAAAGTTATTTAATGTTCTTGATTTGGTTTTATAACAAAAGGAATAATTCTAAAGCCCACTTGGGGGTTTTAAGGGTATTTCACCTATACAATAGATGTATCAAAGTTAGGATTGGAACAGACTTCAGAGGTCATCAGGTCCAAACCCTTGCACCTAGAGCAGATTATCCCCTACCCTGTTCCCCGTAGGGTTCACTGAATCTTTTGATGAACACTTCTATTGATGAAAGGAAAGGAGTACTTGTGGCACCTTAGAGACTAACAAATTGATTTGAGCATAAGCTTTCGTGAGCTACAGCTCACTTCATCGAATTTTTCCACCGAACGCATCCGATGAAGTGAGCTGTAGCTCACGAAAGCTTATGCTCAAATAAATTTGTTAGTCTCTAAGGTGCCACAAGTACTCCTTTTCTTTTTGCGAATACAGACTAACACGGCTGCTACTCTGAAACTTCTATTGATGGTACCTCAGAAACGTCTCTTGGCAGCTCTTCCATTGTCATATTGCTCTTGCTGTCAGTAACCTCCTATCTAATTTAAACTTGCCTTCCTCCACTTTAAAGACATACTTCCTGCCAGACATCCTTGGTCGTCCTGGAATATTTCTTCCCTTCTTATATTATTTTCCCTCAAGGACAAATCTAGGTTACTAAGCATTCCCTCTTTCTTTATTTCTATACATAATATTTTACATTTTTAACCTTTCCAAAGCTTTCCACTCTCATCAGACTTGTTACTCTTCCTTCTCTTTACTTTACCACTATCTCTTTAATTGTGAATTAGTCAAGACTGTATACAGTATTCCAGTGATGCCTTAACTATGCCATGCATAGGTGAGTTAAAATGACTCTAACCTTACATGCAGTACCTCACATTGTTTTCCTCTGTAATCATTTCATAGTAAAACCCAATGGACTACATTCTCAGCCAGTACAAACTGGAATAGCTCCACTGAAGTCAATGGTACATTGATTATTAACCTGGACTGTATGAAGGTAAGTGTAACAGTTAAAAATCTCCACAGTTCTAAGAGGGAAGATATATGAATATGATGACTCAGAGGCACATTCTGTTCAATGGGGAAAATGATAGAGGAAAGGAGGAAAGAATTTTGGCAGATTTTGTGCGTGAAGTGGGCTGCAAGCTACTTTAGTCGCAGAAGCTCAATGCTGCTTCAGGATAAAATATAGTTTGTACTAATAAAGTCTTTTCCCACACATTGTGACTTTTCTAAGTTGCAGGAGTTAAATGGAGCAGAGGTTGAGAACATCCATTTTTCTCATTACAGCTGCAGCAATATTATAGAGCACATTGTTAGTGAGATGGAAAATAAATTAGTAGCACATTTGTACAATGTGGACTTTCTCACTTTCTGTCTTTCATGCACTCTCTCTCTCTCTCTCTCTCTCTTTCTCTCTCATTCTTGATGAGAACACTCCCTTCAGTAAATCAACCATTAAACTTTATAGCCATGCACAAATTGATAGTAAAAATGTCCACAACATTTTCCCAGGTCTTCCAGAAGCAATCAAGATAAATATAGCAAGGAATTTGCCCCCATTCTTTCCTTGAGTTTCTAATGCATGGAAAGTAAACAGAGGATGCTCTAGCCATAAAATTAAATGTCTGGCATTGCAAAAACATGATGCAGCTATAAAGCCTGGTAAAGAGAGTGGATTATGCATGTTATGATAGATAAGGTCCCTTTGGCATATGCCATTCAATGTGTTGCCTCTTGTACTTGAAGTAGTCATTGATAATGTGTTGACAAAATGTGCAAAGAATCATTTCAAAATGTTCGGGTGAAAATTCTGTGTAATTTTTAACCATTTAATAACACAAGAGTTAGTGCCAACTACCTGAACTTGTCAGTATAAGCCCAGCATTCTATGTAAGATGGAGATTCAACTGTCCTAAAATTGCTATATCTTTTCTTTTCCAAGGAGAGCTAAATCTTTTCTTAGCATAAATTCTTCACTCATATTTCGATAGTATCTCATACAAATTTGATCAATGGCTAAAAACAGCTAGACCTAAAGAAACTTTTAAGACAAAATCTTCCTGTCCTTCAAAGGGTTTCGCAGGTGGGAATGGTCAGGTTCTGCTGCAGATAAACACAGGATATCTGGGATTCACCATGGGTGTTCCTTCCCATGGAGCATCATGGAGCACTGTGCTCTTATAACCCCCTTACATCCCAATGAAGTGTAATCAGAGTGGTGAGAAAATTCAGAGAAGCTGGGGCGGGACGAGTGGGTCCACCACTTCACTACTCTACAGACATTATTCTCAAGTTGCAGTGATAACCAGACATTATTGCAGCTTCCGGGCTACATTAGCCATCACCCTGTCAATCTGCTGGGAGTGCAATGTCAATCACCCTGACATCTGCTGGGAGTGCAATACAGCAGTGCACAGAAAATCTAGGAAGTTTTTGGAGAGTGTTGGGGATAACTTCCTGGTGCAAGTGCTGGAGAAACCAACCAGGAACTGTTCTCCTCTTGACCTGCTGCACACAAATAGGGAAGAATTGGTAGGGGAAGGAGAAATGGGTGGCAACCTGGGCAGCAGCGACCAAGAGAGGTTCGAGTTCAGGATCCTAACAAAAGGAAGAAAGGAGAGTAGCAAAATATGGACCCTGACTTCAGAAATGCAGACTTTGACACCCTTAGGGAACTGATGGGCAGGATCCCATGGGAGGCTAATAGGAGGGGGAAAGGAGTCTGGGAAAACTGGCTGTATTTTAAAGGAGCCTTACTGAGGGCACGGGAACAAATCATCCCGACGTGCAGAAAGAATAGCAAATATGGCAGGCGACCAGCTTAGCTTAACAGTGAAATCTTCAGTGAGTTTAAACAAAAAAATGAAGCTTACAAGCAGTGAAAACTTGGTCATATGACTAGGGAGGAATACAAAAATATTGCTCGAGCATGCAGGGGTGTTATTGAGAAGGCCAAAACACAACTGGAGTTTCAGCTAGCAAAGGATGTGAAGAGTAACAAGAAGGGTTTCTACAGGTATGTTAGCAACAAGAAAAAGGTCAGGGAAAGTGTTGGACCCTTAATGAATGGGGGAGGCAACCTAGTGATAGATGATGTGGAAAAAGCTGAAGTACTCAATGCTTTTTTTGCCTCAGTCTTCACAGACAAGGTCAGCTCCCATACTGCTGTCCTGGGCAACACTGTATGGGGAGGAGGTGAGCAGCCCTCAGTAGTGAAAGAACAGGGTAAGGACTATTTAGAAAAGCTGGACGAGCATAAGTCTATGGGTTCAGATCTAGTGAATCCAATGGTGCTGAGGGAACTGGCTGATGTGATTGCAGAGCCATTGGCCATTATCTCTGAAAACTCATGGCAATCGGGGGAGGTCCCAGATGATTGGAAAAAGGCAAATATAGTGCCCATCTTTAAAAAAGGGAAGAAGGAGAACCTGGGGAACTACAGACCAGTCAGCCTCACCTAAGGCCTGAAAAAATCATGGAGCAGATCCTCAAGGAAACCATTTTGAAGCACTTGGAGGAGAGAAAGGTGATCAGGAACAGTCAACATGGATTCACCAAGGGCAAGTCATGCCTGACCAACCTGATTGCCTTCTATGATGAGATAACTGGCTCTGTGGATATGGGGAAAGCAGTGGACATGATATATCTGGACTTTAGCAAAGCGTGTGATACAGTCTCCCACAATATTCTTGCCAGCAAGTTAAAAAGTATGGATTGGATGAATGGACTATAAGGTGGACAGAAAGCTGGCTAGATTGTCGGGCTCAACAGATAGTGATCAATGGCTAGATGTCTAACTGGCAGCTGGTGTCAAGCAGAGTGCCCCAGGGGTCGGTCCTGGGGCCAGTTTTGTTCAACATCTTTATTAATTATCTGTGTGATGGGATAGATTGCACCCTCAGCAAGTTCGCGGATGACAATAAGCTGTGGGGAGAGGTAGATACGCTGGAGGGTAGGGATAGAGTCCAGAGTGACCTAGACAAATTGGAGGATTGGACCCAAAGAAATCTGATGAGGTTGAACAAGGACAAGTGCAGAGTCCGGACTTAGGATGGAAAAATCCCATGCACAACTAGAGGCTGGGGACTGACTGGCTAAGCGGCAATTCTGAAGAAAAGGACCTGGGGATCAGAGTTGATGAGAAGCTGGATATGAGTCAGCAGTGTGCCCTTGTTGCCAAGAAGGCTAATGGCATATTGGGCTACATTAGTAGGAGTATTGCCAGCAGATCGAGGAAAGTGATTATTCCCCTCTATTTGGCACTGGTGAGGCCACATCTGGAGTATTATGTCCAGTTTTGGAGCCCCCACTAAAGAAAGGATGTGGACAAATTGGAGAGAGTCCAGCGGTGGGAAACAAAAATGATCAGGGGGCTGGGGCACATGACTTACTGAGGGAACCAGGCTTGTTTAGTCTGCAGAAGAGAAGAGTGAGGGGGGGGGGATTTGATAGCAGCCTTCAAGTACCTGAAGGGGGCATTCCAAAGAGGATGAAGCTCAGCTGTTCTCAGTGGTGGCAGATGAGAGAACAAGGAACAATGGTCTCAATTTGCAGTGGGGGAGGTCTAGGTTGGATATTAGGAAACACTATTTCACCAGGAGGGTGGAGAAGCACTGGAATGTGTTACCTAGGGAGGTGGTGGAATCTCTATTCTTAGAGATTTTTAAGGTCCGGCTTGAGAAAGCCATGGCTGGGATGATTTAGTTGGTGTTGGTCCTGCTTTGAGCAGGGGGTTGGACTAGATGACCTCCCAAGGTCTCTTCCAACACTACAATTCTACGATTCTATGATGGAATGGCTCTCCTGCCAATGTCTATGAAATCTCTCAAGCCAAACCTAGCTACATGCAGGGACGAGGATTTGCCCTTAGTAACATGTACTAATATAGGATCCAAAAGGTTCTGGTTCCACTGGTCTAGCAGTGCAGGCTTCTCTGGGGCTGGAGTGCCTCAAGTTCCTGGGGCATTTGGGGAGGATGACAAGGAGGAGGAACTGAAAACAGGGAACTGAGGTATGGAGACAGTAGAAGATTTGCTCAAGATGACATTGGAAGCATTCAGTTGAACCAGTGGCACCCTCAAGTGCCAGGCTGTTGCCATGACCTTTGGACCATCTTTTTTCCACGTACATAGGGGATAGAGCTAAGGTTGTGCATGAAACATGAACTCTCTTAACATGGCTTTTCTATGGATTTTCTACATTACTTTAAAAAGTAAAATATGGGAGAAAAGAAAAACCATGAAAGGGAGAGTTTCACTCTCCTGGATTCTGAAGCTTTGCTGCTTTTCATAGTTCCTCAGGTCTATGATAGGGAGCCATTCTTTGAAGCCCTTTACAAACTACACAGTAGCCCACCCACAACTGTACAAGGTTCACTTTACTCTTTTTGATTCAAAGCTAAGGAAACCCACACAGCAGGCACACCACAACCTGCCTTGGGGCTTATCTACACTATTATTTTTAAATTAATATAACTACACCAGTGCAACCCCCTAGTGTAGAGGTTATGCACTGGTATAAAAAGTGACTTACACCTCTTATCCCGATGTACCCTTTCTTATCTGGGGTAAATTGCAGTGGTGCAACTCACTTTTTACACCAGTACAGCATGCCCACACAAGAGGGTTGCAAAGATCCGCAATGAAGACATGCACTTAGTGGTAAACTTTACACACGTAGTGGAAACACATGTACAAGATAATCAAATATATTGTTACACACACCTTGGACATTTTAATTTTAATGAAAAACTATAAAACAAAAAGGGTTTGATTTTTAACAACCAATCTTCTTTCAGTTTTCAACCTTTCTCTCCCTCTTCTCCTCACTTTCCAGTTAAAGAAAAATTGGGGGGTCCTTTTGGTATGAAATTATAAAAATAAAATCCAAACCAGAAAATATTTCAAAAATTTCCATAAAAATTATATATTGTCTTAAACTGTAAAACAAAATCATTTTGGGCAGAGACAACATTAGAAAATTTTAGACCAAAACATCAACATTTGAACATGTTATAAGCAACTAAATCTGCTTGCGTAAATTGGAAACCATTATGCAACCTGAACTTTAGTGATTTATGCTGCACCTGCTATGCTGCAATTAATCTTCATAACATCCTTCTGAATTTTAGTAAGTATTAGCCCCATTTTTATAGATGGGGAAACTGTAGTTAAGTAACCTGTGCAACGTTGCAGAGAAGTCTGTATCTGAGGCAGAAATAGCACTGCAATTTTCTAAGCTCACTCCCAGGTTTTAGCTGCAGACTGTCTTCATGCAAGGTAATTAGTAGCATCAGTATTATCCCCTCTTGCTATTTGACATCCCTCTGATACGAAAATAGGGAGCGGGCACAGAATCCAGAGTGCCAAAGGGAGCTGTGCTGCTAGGGGAGAGGTTGGGCCAGAGACTCACAGTGAAGGGAATGGTCCTTTGTGGAGAAAAGCTGGGGTCCAGCTGCTTTTGTTTGGACTCCTCAGCTGATATATATTTTACCAGCTGAGTTTTACCAATGACGCACCTCTTCCCACTCTGTGCTGGCCTAAATATTTCAGGAACAAATATAAACTTAACTCTTTAGTTCTAATCCCCAGTGGGGGTGCCATTTGTTCCTGTACTTTACATGCATTTTGCATTCCAGAATGGCAGTAACCTGGTTGTCTGACTGAGATTCCCACTTATTTTACACTACACTTGCCTTAGATACAAACTGATGAATTTTGAAATATAAAAATGTGTCTAAAGGACAAGCTTAGCCCTTCTGTCTTCACTTTATCTGATTATATGTTGAATGATCCTACCTATAAGTGACATTTCAGCAACATTTACTGGAAAATCTGTCTTTACTGTCTGTTGTTTAAACCTGTGATTTGCTTGTCCCAGTGAGTTCCACTACTTTCAGTGGGTGCTAGCCCATTAGGGGACCCTAAGCAAGAATATTTTGCCCTACTCCAGCAAAACACATACTAATAATTAATGCTGGTGGGGGGCTGGAGCTGCTAAGGGTTGTAAGCAATTACTTAGTCTGCTTATGCCTACAGCTGTATCTGCCTACATCCCATGGCAGCTAAACTTGTTTGGACTGTCTTATTGGTTTGGTATCCATCATTACTAATCATTATTTGTATTGGGCCTGACTCTTGTTTCCCTTATAGCAGTGTAAACCAGGAACAATTACATTTAAATCAATGGAGTTATACCAATGTAAAGCCCATGCAAGTGAAAGAGAACCAGGTTCAGCATTTTCCTCCTTGTGTGTTCAAGTGGTTCATTTTGTCTTGGAAAAATCTGTTTTATTCATGAGTTGACTAAAGACAATTCCTTTTGGGTTCTACAGCACCTTGTGGCTGCTCAATCATTGGTTCATTTGTCTCAAATCATTCATCTGTCTAATTTCCTGATCCCAAATCTAAATGGATCATCACTTTGCTGATAAGCTTTATCATGTTCCAAATGATATGACTTAGACAAGTTAGATGTCTTCAAGTCACTATGGCCTGATGAAATACATCCTAGAATACTCAAAGAACTGACTGAGGAGATATCCAAGCAATTAGGGATTATCTTTGAAAAGTCATGGAAGACTGGAAAGATACCAAAGGATTGGAAAAGGGCAAATATAGTATCAATCTATAAAAGGGGGAATAAAGACAACCCAAGAAATTACAGACCTACAGCTTCATTTCAAGTACCTGGAAAGATAATGAAGCAAATAATTAAGCAATCAATCTGGAAATACTTAGAGGATAATAAGGTGATAAGAACAAATCATGTCAAAACAACCTAATAGCTTTCTTTGACTAAGTAACAAGCATTGTGGATGGGGGAAGTGGTAGATGAGATATATCTTGACTTTAGTAAGGCTTTTGATACTGTCTCGCATGACCTTCTCATAAACAAACTAGGGAAATACAACCTAGATGGAGCTACTATAAGATGGATACATAACTGGTTGGAAAACGTTCACGGAGAGTAGTTTTAAGTGGTTCACAGTCAAGCTGGAATGGCGTATCAAGTGGGGTCACACAGGGATCAGTTGTGGGTCCGGTTCTGTTCAATATCTTCATCAATGATTTAGATAATGGCATAAAGAGTCACTTATAAAGTTTGCAGATGATACTAACCTGGCAGTTGCAAATGCTTTGGAGGAAAAGATAAAAATTCAAAATGATCTGGACAAACTGGAGAAATGGTCTGAAGTAAATAGGATGAAATTCAATAAGAACAAATACAAAGTACTCCACTTAGGAAGGAACAATCAGTTGCAAACATACAACATGGGAAATGACTGCCTAGGAAGGAGTACTGCAGAAAAGGATCTGGGGGTCATAGTGGATCACAAGCTAAATATGAGTCAACAGTGTAACACTTTCAAAAAAAGCAAATATTATTCTGGGATGTATTAGCAGGAATGTTGTAAACAAGACACGAGAAGTAATTCTTCCGCTCTATTCCGATCTGATTAAGTCTCAAGTGGAGTACTGTGTCCAGTTCTGGGCATCACATTTCTGGAAAGATGTGGACAAATTGGAGAAAGTCCAGAGAAAAGCAATAAAAATGATAAAAGATCTAGAAAACATGACGTACGAGGGAATATTGAAAAACTGAGTTTTTTAGTCTGTAGAAGAATAGACTGAGGGGTCATCATGATAACAGATTTCAAGTACATAAATTTTCTTACAAAAACAAGGAATGTATTTTTTTCTTGTTAACCTGTGAGGAAAGGACAAGAAGCAATGGGCTTAAATTTCAGCAAGGTCAGTTTAGGTTGAACATTAGGAAAAACTTCCTAACTGTCAGGGTGGTTAAGCACTGGAATAAATTGCCTAAGGAGGTTGTGGAATCTCCATCATTGGAGTGCTTTAAGAGCAGGTTAGACAAACACCTGTCAGGCATGGACTAGATAATACGTAGTCCCACCATGAGTAGAAGGGACTGGAGTAGTTGACCTTTTGAGGCCCCTTGCAGGCCTATGATTCTATGATCAGGTTTTATACCTTTGTTTTTAAAATCAGTAAACTGACATCCTGTCAGACAGCATATTGGTATTTAAACTTGAATTGCTTGTTCTGATGTATGACTTTGCGTTTGCCCCAGTAATCTAACAGAACTATTGAACCCTATTCAAAAACCCTATTATTGTTCCCTATGAACCCCAGTTCTCTTTGTACTCCTCAGATTGTTAGCTGCCCCATATCTTAGATCAAGAACTTTAAGACAGCTTGTCTTTGGAAGAAGGAAGATTGCACACCTCTTGTATTGAATTTTCTGTAATTATAGATTACAGCGGCTCTGATCTACTAGTTGTTTCCAGACCACATTAAAGATCTGTTGACTAATTTGTATGGGTTCCTGTTTTAAAAATATCCTTTGTTATGCTACAAAAATTATGGCCTACAATTTTTTTATTATTATTACTGCATTGCTGAGTGCCTGATTCTGC
This sequence comes from Dermochelys coriacea, assembly GCF_009764565.3. Lineage (NCBI taxonomy): Eukaryota > Metazoa > Chordata > Testudines > Dermochelyidae > Dermochelys > Dermochelys coriacea. The sequence continues at coordinate 301,250,148 of NC_050068.2, forward strand.
ATCCTTAACCAAAGTCATTCTGAATCTTGCCTCTCAACACATACGCCCCCCAACAGAGGACTTGCCCCTGTGAGGGTCACTACAATAGGGCTACCCAGGTGGAAGACAGTATAGATTCCAAATGAATCTGACCTGCTACTGTTTATTAGCAAATACCATGTACTATCTTAAATGTGCATTGTGGCTGAGTTAATGCACTTACACCAATAGTGGAACTATTTGAATTTGCTGGCTTCTTTTGTGTGTTTGATTTCTCACTCTTAGTGTTGTTTTAATATAGCGAGTTTCCAACTGTTCTATCTAATAGCATAAAATGTCCTCCAAATTGTTTGATATAAACATATTATTGTATAATTCTGTAAAACTATGATATGATGTTATATACTTAGTTACTACAACAAAGAGTGTTTGTTTTCCATGTTTCCAGTCTTGTGATTTTGACTATTCCACCTGATGATTGAATGGGATTCTTGAATGTCAAGGTTGTTCATTGAACCTGAAGTATCATACAATTGTCAGGATCTCACCTGGACACTGAAAATATACACATGCTGCATATCCCTGTTCAAGTAGTATGTGTATTCCTGATTATTGATAGTAGTCTATATGAATCTTCATTTTAATGCTTTCTTTGGTGTGGCAATTTATATATTGATCTTAGCAAAACCGGCTAACATCTCTGTACTTATGCAACATGACTGTCATTTTAGACAAGGAGGAAGGACACCTGCAGAATTTGGCAAAAATGTCACTTAAAAGGAAGCTATTGTCTTCATGTGAAAAGGTTATAAATATATTTAACAGACAAGGATAAGTACAAAGGTGAGGAACAACTGGAAATGCTTGGAACCTACTCCCCCACTGTCCATTATCTCTTATTTCTACACAGTACTGTTTATACTTTGCTAGAATTAAATATCATTTGTTCTCTTCTAGTTTCTCTTCTTGAGCTGTGATTTTCCACATGGCTAAACTTAGTTTACAGAACAATATAGTTAGTAATAGTTAATAAAAAGGCTATAAAATATGTCGGAAAGCTAAGTCCCCTAGTGCATTCAGCAATCTGAATGCAGCATATACTGCAATTTGGAATACTTGTGTGCATACTAAAACTAGTGTAAAGTGCTTGCTCAGTGCCATTATGTGAAAGGGGCCATGTCATTATGATAATAGGGTACATTGGTATGTCTTGGGAAATTGAAAATGTGTGTAACAGTGTGGGGTCTGGCAAAGGGTTAAGGTATAGTAGGGGAGCAAGTATTTCCTGATTGGTGGCTGGAAACTTTGTGCAGGAAGACTAGGAAAATGAAAAAAACTGGATGTAAACAGTGATGCTGCTAGATATGAGAAAATGGATATTGCAGTGGCTTGAAGGGCTATATAAAAGAAGGAATATTAGTTTTTGTATGTACCAGAGCAACAGCTACTGAAAGACCACTGGGAATATTGACAGTCAAAGGAGCTGTTAGATGGGAAGAGAATGTGTTGTGGTGTTATGGTATGAGTAGAGCTGGGCAATATATACAGAACTAGATCCTAAGCTGCTGTAAACTGACCTATGTTGATTTACCCATTCTGAGAGTATGGCCCACGATTTTCATGTTTTCATTCTTATAAGAGTGGCCACTGCTTCATATCACATGATTCTATGACTCCTCTAATTTTGGTTTGTTCACAGTTTGCAACAATGTATATTTTTGCATTAAAAACATACAAAAATGAAATGTACTGAATTTTTTTAATTTCGAAGCCCATCGGTATAGGAGTCCATTTTTATTTGGAGTAAAGAATTGTTTCACTTGAACAACATGAGCCCCAGAGCAGAACTTTCCACAAAAATGGACCTATTTTTGAGTGTATAGTGAGGCAAATAAAACCCTGCATTACGTTATGAATATTTTGCTTTTTAAGTAAGCAAATCTGTCTCTCTGTTATTAAGATTAATAACTAACGGGTATGATAATGAAGGAACATATCAGTTATGAAATTGTGAAAAATATAATGGATGTTACCAGTGCTGAAAGTTCTGCTATTCCTTTAAACCTGGTTTGGGTACTTATTTTGCTTTATATTCACAAGTCAAATTAAGAATGAAAGGTTAAGTTTAATTTCAAAAATATGGACTTTTTTTTTTAACTAAAAGAAGTAATGGAGAGGGTTGATAGCTTAGGGTTAAGACATCAGCCTGAGACTCAGGTTAAAACTGAGCAAATAATTGATTTTTTTTTCTGATGAGAGCAGAGGTGAAACATCTGGAAAAAAATTGGTTCAGTTTGAACCAAAACTAATTTTTTTTAAAAAAATTTCTCACTGAAACAAAACAAAACAAAAGGGTCATATCACGTTGAACAAAATGTTTCACTCATTTTGAAATAAAAAGCGTTGACTTTTCATTTTTGAACTTTTCATTCAAACCAACTTTTCATTCATCTTTTAGTTTTTAATTGCTAAATTTCAAAACAAAATATTTTTAAATGAAAAAGTAAAACATTTCATTCTGAAATGGTCCAAATAAATTGTTTCTAAATGGTCAAAGTGGTTTGTTTGTTTTGAATATTTTTTTTCCTTTGGCCAAAATCATAAATAGTTTCAGTATCTCCCACTTTCTGGTGAATTTATTATTTGCTGAAAAATTTTCACCCAGCTCTACTTGGATCTTAGGTCAGTACCCACTTAGATGACAGAATTCCTGTGTGTCCTTAGACAAGTATTCAAACTCTCTGTGTTTTAGTTCCCCATCTGTAAAATGGGCAAACTACTATGATCTACTTGATGAGTATGGTGAGGATAAATTAATCAGTGCTTGTGAGGTGCTCAAATGCAACAAAGATGGGAACCATATAAATAAATAGAAATAGTTGACTGATTATTTAGTGAACTACTTTTGGTATTTCTGTTTTAATATTTGGATTACTACTATATGTGATCCAGACACACACCAGTGTGTCCATAGTAATGTTGCTTGCCTAAAGGACTCTAGGATACTAAGCAATCACTGCCAGTTAAAGAGAAGCTGATGGAGAGAGTGACCATCTACATTTAGAGAAAATAAAGGACATTTCACATGCTTTGCATGCTTACTGATTGACAATATACCTTCCATCTCATTGAATACCCCTCTTTCTGAGGTGGATGGCAGGAGATCTTACCATCCTGTCATGTGGTCTGATGATAGTAAAGAGGAAAGACATTTAAGTCTTTAGACTGTTAATTTGACTTGTGAATATAAAGCAAAACTCTTATAGATTTCACTGGTGCAGGATCAAGCCCCTGTTGATCAACTTGATATTAGTTATTTTTGTCAGCCATGTGTAGAGTTTTAAAAAATTTCTTGCCCATCTGAGACTGGAAACAAAAGAGATACCTGTGACAAACTCCATACAGAAAGAAGTGTTAGCCAGTGGACAGAAGAGTTGTCAATGTTACCTAAAACAAAAGTAATTTAGGTCATGTCATTCTTCCTTCTCTCTTCTTCCAAGGGAAGGTCACCTAACACTGTGCCTCAGGAAAGAGTTTCTGTCTGCTTTCGTTTGTACTGCAGATTAAAGTAGCACTGCTAAAAAGAGAAGCTGATGGAATGATGTTGCATGCAAAAGCATAATAGAAAGGGAGTTGAGGGAGAAAAAGTGATCTTGAGAAGGCAGTTGAGGGGTGTTGGGAGGTGCAGTTGCCCACACTCTGGACTCCAGATTGGGGTTCCTAGGTGTAGGGAAGGTAGGAACTCCTTTTCCCTCTGCCAGCAAGGGACAACCAGGGGATGTCTCTTGGATAAGATAAGAGGGCTATTTTAATCTACAAAAATGAATAACTGTGGCAAGATGAGCAGAGCTGGAGACAGCCCATGAAATCCTGGCCTCAGCGAAGTGGTTGTCAAAAATCCCATTGACTCCAATGGAGGCAGGATTCACCAAGTGGCATGCTGCTCAGGTATTAACAAGAGCTCCCTCACAAATTCTGTGTCAATCAGAGGCATATATCCCCTGTACTGGTGGCTGGGTGGTGGTTTAGGGAATGGGTCATACTTGCTCTGCTTTGCTGGGATAGAGGTCAACTGGGGGAGTAATACAATGGATGTAAGACAACATAGCTCCAGGCTTCTTTCCACAATCTTAAAACTCTAGGCTATTCCAGGCAGGCAGACGGGCATCGACAGAGAGAGAAGCAGGCTCCAGTACCTAGAGGATTCCTCCTCAGCCCAGCTAATTGGCAGACAGAGGTAGTCTCGGAGATAAAATATAGCCCTGAATAATGGGTCAGATTACAGCTTGTCTTATGTCCAGCAGGAAAATTCACTTTATTTTATTCAAGTGTCAGCATTTTCCTTTGGAGATTTACAGAAGTCATCCTCCTTTCACTCTTCAACCTTCCAGCTACTCCAAGAAGGTGGTAGGTAATACAACTGGTAGTCTAAATAATCAAGCCAGATTATCAGGGAGCAGAAATAATTTTAGGTACCTACAGATAGAAGTGGGCATTTTACTGCCTAGCCCTCCCTATCACATGCTCATTTACCTTTGTAGCATAATAATGTTTTGAGAAACATGAAATTAGAGTAGCATTTTTTACGTAAGGCACTTTTAAGTTGAGAGAAAATAAAAGTCAACATCAAAAAAGCAAATGAGAAATAGAAGAGAGGTAATGGAGAAAACAATGACATATTGTATGAAACATATTTGGATAGAAAGGTTTGAGAAATAGGCACTAAGAAATAAATTGAGAAATATGAAAAGAAAAGGAGATACCATAGAGAGCTCATTTGTATTTCATATTTACTGACTGATTGCATGTCAATAAGAGATATGGTTTGAATTTTACACTTTCATTCCAGCCAATCTGATTTTCACACAACCCAAGCTGATCAATATCCAGCACCACACAACTCAGCTAATATTTTTTTAATGAAATAAATTATTTTATGGTGTTCTCCATTTTCTCCCAAAACCTCAGCCCCTTGATCTCTATTTTCAAAGTTTTGTTTCATTTTCTTTAAAAGTAATACTTTTGAAAATAATAATGCTACCCTTGTACATAATGTCTTTCATCTAGAATGGTACCAATATTCTCTACAGACTGTGCATGCAGTACTAAATCCTGGAACTACAGCATAGTCCAAGTGGAAGAGGAGTGTTATGGGGATTTACTCAAGGGTTTGGGGACAGGGAAGGAGATATGTTGCAGTATCCTCCACAGCTAATGTACACCTCCACCAAAAGGGAAAATGCCCAATGGACCTGTCTAATAATGGACACATTGGACCTGTATTACTCCTGCTCCCAAGCCCCTCTATGAATGATGTAACTAGTACCAAAATCCTACCTACCCTCTTTATCTCTGTAGGAAAACAGTGACAGTTCTGCTTTGTCAATGTCCTTTCATGGACATGGAGGAATGGTCAAGGGTTGGCCAATGAGGATACCTTCAGTTTACACTGAGATATAACAGCCCTGAATTTGAAATGCTACAAAGAAGTGATTGTAAGAGAGAAAGCAAAGAAAAACTTCTCCTACTGAAACGATTAGAGAAACATTTGTGCACACAATGTAATTACCCAAGTTGGAATTTTGTTAGGATATTGGACTAAAATCTCCAAAAGCTCTTGCAAAGAGGGCAAATAATCTTAAAAGTATAGACATCAGACATGTAATGCCAACAGACCCTGGTTGCTGGCAGGTGTGATTGAACCAGGGACCTCTGGAACTTAGTGCATGAGCCTCTAAAGCATGAGCTAAAAGCCAGCTGGCTGTTAGCTAAGGCTGTAGAGCAGACTCATTTAACTCTCTAAGTGGTCTCAGTACCACTACATGGGACAGAACACCCAACCCGAGAGGTGTGTGGGTTACATACTTCCCCTAGCTGAGGAAGTGCATCCTGAGCTGCAGAGTCTTCCCAGTTGAAATTCCCGGCGAGCCCCCACTTGTAACGCCAACAGACCCCAGTCGTCAGCAGGCGGGATTGAACCTGGGACCTGTGGAGGCTAATGCATGAGCCGCTACAGCATGAGCTAAAAGCCAACTGGACTCATTTAACTCTCTCTCTCTTTCTGCCACTACATGAGACAGAACACCACACCCGGATGATGTGTGAGTTACACCTGCTTAGATCATCTAATCCATCCTTCAGCTAGAGCACAATTTATTACTACAATAAAATGTTCAACACATATATTTAGGTGATAAGTGCCTTAAATATATACAAGACCAGGGAAGTACATAGTTTATTGTTTTATCCAATATTCTTATCAAAGTCCCAAGCAAGGGGACTTTCTCCACTGTCTTAGTGAGACTGTTCCCTAGCCTAATGCATTACAAGTCAGGAGGATTTTTCATGAGGTTTTTTTTGTTTTTTTTTCAGCCCATCATTTTGTACCATTACTCCCATATGTATCTGTGTACCACATTAAATAATTAATCTTCAAATATTTTAAGAGTATTATACTATGTTCCACATTAGCTATTTCTTATACAAGTGATATGTATTTTCCTCATAATTTATTCTTTTCAATCCACTGGTAATTTTTATTGTCTTTTGTTGAATATACGCCACTTTGTAGTACAGAGTGAGGTTTTGTGCTGTGCCCCCAAAAGGTTTGGTTGACCTACAAGTCAGTTAGTCTTTGCAATCAAATCTCCTGTTAACATCAGTTAATGAAATCAATGCGTGTTTGAATAAGAGCCGCAGGATCAGGCTCCATGGTGAACTAATCTTGAGTTCTTTCTGAAATCATAAATTAGTTGTATGATAAACTGCATGAAATGGAAGATTTGTTTTTTGTTTTAATCTTATACGAATAAATGTAAAATATCTGAAAGGTGCAGACAAAATTGGTGACTTTTCACTGCTGAAAAGTTGTGGCTTTTCCTCTGAAAGCTAAATTTCTTCTGTGTATTGGACATAAAAATTTAAACTGAATTAGTAAATTGGCCAAATTCAGATTGGGGTGCACAAAGTTGTGTAAATTAGCCCATCTTACACTCACAATACTCCCTTTAGTATTCCTTAGCCATGTGTAAGAGTTGCTTAAGTGTAAGAGTGCATAATTGGGTATAACACAATGAGGAACCTGAAGGAGCTGTAAATTAAAGTAACCCCGCTCTACTGTAATCTAACTCTTCTTCCACATCCTTAACATGTAATCTGTGCTCAGTCCTTTGCATATGCGTAGACCAGGTCTAAAGGAGTCTACGTTGACAGTAGGAGGTCTCCTGACATACCGTTTCTGAATCTCTCTCAGTGGTTATAAAGGTAATTAATAATCTAAATAGAATACTAAGAGCCACCTCAGCTACATCTGCGTGACTCTACAACTCCAGTGGGGTTTTGTCAATGGTAGTGAGGACAGAATTAGGCCAAATAGCTCTAAAATATATCTATCTAGTGTAGAAACTACTAATTAAAAAAACTGAAGAAAGGTAACAAGAAAGATATCCCTATTTACCAACAGCATCCTTTTGATTCCATCAAAGATACTGTGCCATAATTTCCTCCCAAATAAAACATATTAATTATTATTATTATTATTATTATTATTATTATTAATGTATTTGTAGGGAGAAAGGCTGTAGTACTTACCCAGAAAAAACGCCTGTCCCATGGTGATTCAATAATAGTAATTTATTAAAGCATTATTTTCCTGTAGCTGTCTAGCATATTATAATATTAATATAAATCTTATAGATTTACAGATGATAATCTAAAAAAAATCATAAATCTAGTCCAGAAGAAAGGTTAGTGGAGATAGTGTAAACACCTAAAAATCCATGTAGAATCCTATTAAAATCTTTCTCAACATTTTATAATGTCATCTCGAATTGTACAACCCTAAGTTAATTATAACAATAAATAATTCATATTAATATAACACCATTTATCTTGAAAGATCCCAAAGAACTTTGCACATTGTATTTTATATAGGGATCATTCACACACAATTGAAATGCAGTTACCTCTGGGTGCAAAACAACAGCCTTTCTATTCCAGCAATGCTGCATGATCATTATTAAGAGATAAGAAGAATAACTTCTTCAACTGAAACTACAAGAGAAAATTTGGGTAGTGAGGAATTAATTATCTAGCTTGGAATTTGGCCAGGATGTAGTGAGCAACACCTTTTCAGTTAAGTTATGACCCTACCTAGCTAATTAACTGTCCAAAAAAGTTGATTTAGGTGTCTGTCTGCCAGCTTAGGCACCTAAGTCCAAAATGTATATCCTCAAAACACCTGCTCAGCTGCTGCCTAACCCTGTAGGCACCTACATTTCCACCAGTATAAGTTCCCTAGGCACCTATATTTCTTCCAGTGGCATGTGCAAACCTTCCTAAATCCTAATGCCACTGAGCTGCTCAGTGCCAGAACCCAGGCATGATTGTCCAGCTGTACTGAAAGAACAGGAGACATTTGATATGGGTTTAATCAGTCTGCAACCTTATTATTAGATGTTTGGGACTACCTGGCAGATAAAAGTACAGTGCAGGTAACCCCATGTTTATTCCATAATTACCCGGGAGGATTCCACCAGCTCCCCCTCGTTTTCCATCCAGGTCCCCCCGGCCAATCCATTGCTAGGACCTTACCATCCATCCCTCATTGTAGAAGGGCTAAGGCAGGCTATAAGAAAGGGGGTTTGGCTCCTTCATGTACCATTTATAGGAGCCCCTAAGCCTCCCCACCACCATTCATTCCTTTAACAAACACCTCCTTTTTAAGTCCTTTTCTAAGCCATCTATCCGGTCATTGTATACCTTTTCTGTGGAGTACCTGCACTGGACATCCACCTTAAACTTACAAAATGAGTTGTGACATATAGCCTACTGCCACACCTCAACAAAGCCCTACCCTAACCCGCTGTGGGGAAGGCAAAATACCCCAACTCCACCTAGGCCAATCTGGTAGTAAGGGAAAAATTCCTTCCCAAAAAAGGGGAGGCCAGTGTAATGCCCACAGCAGGTCTTGACCAAACCTGGTATTTCACCACCTCCAGGGGAGGGATGGTGGGTGCTGCCTCAGCCTGCTCCATGTAAAAGGGGGCTTCAGGCACATAGCTGCCCCTTTTAAACTCTCCCGCCTGTCCGGTTCCCAGGGGATGAGTCAGTGTCGCCATGCTGACCCCTTGTCTTCTTTTGAAGCAGTTTTCCTCTCATCCTCCCACCCCCCAACCATAAAGTACTGTACCTTTCATTGGCCAGCCAGGCAAATCCTCCTCCCACCTGCTTAAAGGTGTGGTGCAGTCTTACTCAAACTAGCTGTTCTTCCACTTATCTTCCCTGTGGGGATCAATCCAGCAGGTCTGTTCGGAGGCAGCTAAGAACATGCCTACCAAATCAGGTTCTGCATAAATCACAGGAGGAGGTAGCAGGGCCATACCCACCCATCCCATACTGCACTAGTTAGTGCATTAACTCATGATGCAGAGACAACTCCTCACCCTGCCTGATTCACAGGAAGGAATTGAAGCCTCCTATCTTCTAGGTGAGTGCCTTGACCACTGGGCTATAGGCTATTCTAGGACCGCTCTCTTAATCTCTCCTGTTCATGCTGTTCCACTTTTTAATAAATTATTTAAATATTCAGTGAATCAAGGACTGGAATCTAGGTCTCCCAGGAGAATGTGCTAATCAGTAGGCTACTGAATCATCTCAATCTCTCTCTCTGACTCAGTGACTATTTTTAAGTATTCAAGATAGCAAGTAAAGAAAGAAAAACCAAGAAGTCTAGCAAGTGTGTGGATAGCTTGCTAGTAAAAAAAGGAGACAGAAGAAAGCACACATATCATTCTTCCTTTTATGTGCTTTCTAATAGTGATGGGAAAGTAATTTGAAATGAATAATTTGACATATTTTTCTACTTTTTATTTTTGAGGAGCATCCCTGAATAGATTGAATTCTTCTCAAATGTATTCTTTATTAGAAATCATTGACCAAATAATTGTTAGGATGTAGATTGTTCATAAGCATTTCCTTACAAGAATTTGACAGTCAAAAATCAGACTTTGTAAGTTGGTTTTAATTGGACACGCAGGTCACATGGGTATATTCCTCTGCCCTGTCTGGCTGAGTGTAATTCAGTTTTGGAAATTCACTTTTCACACTCTGCAATATTCTATAGTATTTGCTTAAAATGGGCTATTTTGACAAATATTCCTACTATCAAATGTATCTGCTAGAATATGTGCACAATTGTGGAATCACAGTCTAATCAAATGTATTTAAAAATATAGATGAATATTTACATAATGTGTTTGCATCATTTACCTAGAGACACTTTAAAGGCTTATTTTTTTCACAATGAGCTAATTAGTTTTTTTAAAATAGAAAACAGTAAACCTGAACATAATTATTTATCCATTAATAGCAAAAGATGATCTTCAGCAGCCTTTCTGTACTTTTAAAGAATATTTCCACAAATAGTGGAGGAAAAATCATTTGGTTTTGATAACACTTTCCATACAGCCCTATTTGTATTTCACAAGACACCTCTGGACAGATATAATAATTACACCATTGAGGAGAGATGTAAAACTGCAATAGTACTCTAGAAATAAATGCAATGGTTACAAAATTTCATGTATTCATATTGACTTAGGGCCAAGTGAGTTTTGTGCTTACAGATAATTCTTGTTATCCAGGGAATCAGATAAGGAGCATGTGAGTGTCTGAGCACACTGTACATCATAATGGGCCTGATTCATATACTCAAGTGAATGCAATGGACTTCTGTTCTGCACCTTTTCAAAGTGATTTAATTAAAATGAAAGATTACACAGCTGCTAAATAGGAGCAGATTTTAGACAAGTGCACTGTTCTGCAGCCAGCAATTAATACAGGTAAAGAGAAGTAACTTTATTACATTGGTCAAACTGGACAGTCTCTACGTAAAAGAATAAATGGACACAAATCAGATGTCAAGAATTATAACATTCAAAAACCAATTGGAGAACACTTCAGTCTCTCTGGTCACTTGATTACAGACCTGAGGGAGGCTATCCTTCAACAAAAAACCTTCAAAAACAGACTCCAACGAGAGACTGCTGAATTGGAATTAATTTGCAAACTGGATACAATTAACTTAGGCTTGAATGGAGACTGGGAATGGATGAGTCATTACACAAAGTAAAACTATTTCCCCATGTTATTTCTCCCCCCACCCCCCACCCCCCACTGTTCCTCAGATGTTCTTGTTAACTGCTGGAACTAGCCTACCTTGCTTGTCACCATGAAAGGTTCCCCCCTCCCCCCGCTGCTGCTGGTGATGGCTCATCTTAAGTGATCACTCTCCTTACAGTGTGTATGATAAAACCCATTGTTTCATGTTCTCTGTGCGTGTATATAAATCTCCCCCTCTGTATTTTCCACCAAATGCATCCGATGAAGTGAGCTGTAGCTCACGAAAGCTTATGCTCAAATAAATTTGTTAGTCTCAAAGGTGCCACAAGTACTCCTTTTCTTTTTGCGAATACAGACTAACACGGCTGCTACTCTGAAACCTGTCATTATGCAAGGCATTGAATTTAGCGGAATGGAGTGGAAATCTATCAACTTCATGAAAAAACTCGCACAGATACAGACAGACATCATCTTCCTCTTCAAATGCAAACCAGATGGACATCATACCAAAAGAACTGAAGGTAAAAATCCATTACAACCTACATACCACACAGACTATGCTGACAGCTTGTGCCACACACTCTCAAAGAAACTGCGGAACCACTTGATCAACATCCTCTACAGCAAACAGGGAAAGATTAAGAATGAGCTCTCAAAACTGGATACTCTCATAAAGAACCAACCTTCCACACAAACTTCCTTGTGGCTGGACTTTACAAAAACTAGACAAGCCATTTACAACACACAATTTGCTTCTCTACAAAAGAAAAAGGACACTAAGCTATCTAAACTACTACATGCCACAAGGGGCCACAACAGTGGTTCCCGTAACCCACCCAGCAATATTGTTAATCTATCTAACTATACTATTAACCCAGCAGAAGAATCTGTCCTATCTCGGGGTCTCTCCTTTAGCCCCTCCACCCCCACGAACATGATACAGTTCTGTGGTGACCTAGAATCCTATTTTCAACGTCTCCGACTCAAGGAATATTTCCAACACACTTCTGACCAACATATTAACCCACAGAGACCTTCCTACCAAGACTACAAAAAGAAGGATTCTGGGTGGACTCCTCCTGAAGGTCGAAACAACAGACTGGACTTCTACATAGAGTGCTTCTGCCGACGTTCACGAGCTGAAATTGTGGAAAAGCAGAATCACTTGCCCCATAACCTCAGCTGTGCAGAACACAATGCCATCCACAGCCTCAGAAACAACTCTGACATCATAATCAAAAAGGCTGACAAAGGAGGTGCTGTCGTCATCATGAATAGGTCGGAGTATGAACAAGAGGCTACTAGGCAGCTCTCAAATACCACTTTCTACAAGCCATTACCTTCTGATCCCACTGAGAGTTACCAAAATAAACTACAGCATTTGCTCAAGAAACTCCCTGAAAAAGCACAAGAACAAATCTGCACAGACACACCCCTAGAACCCGACCTGGGGTATTCTATCTGCTACCCAAGATCCATAAACCTGGAAATCCTGGACGCCCCATCATCTCAGGCATTGGCACCCTGACAGCAGGATTGTCTGGCTATGTAGACTCCCTCCTCAGGCCCTACGTTACCAGCACTCCCAACTATCTTCGAGACACCACTGACTTCCTGAGGAAACTACAATCCATTGGTGATCTTCCTAAAAACACCATCCTAGCCACTATGGATGTAGAAGCCCTCTACACCAACATTCCACACAAAGATGGACTACAAGCCGTCAGGAACACTATCCCCAATAATGTCACGGCTAACCTGGTGGCTGAATTTTGTGACTTTGTCCTCACCCATAACTATTTCACATTTGGGGACAATGTATACCTTCAAATCAGCGGCACTGCGATGGGTACCCGCATGGCCCCACAGTATGCCAACATTTTTATGGCTGACTTAGAACAACGCTTCCTCAGCTCTCGTCTCCTAATGCCCCTACTCTACTTGCGCTACATTGATGACATCTTGATCATCTGGACCCATGGAAAAGAAGCCCTTGAGGAATTCCACCATGATTTCAACAATTTCCATCCCACCATCAACCTCAGCCTGGACCAGTCCACACAAGAGATCCACTTCCTGGACACTACGGTGCTAGTAAGCGATGGTCACATAAACACCACCCTATATCGGAAACCTACTGACCGCTATTCCTACCTACATGCCTCTAGCTTTCATCCAGATCATACCACACAATCCATTCTCTACAGCCAAGCTCTATGATATAACCGTATTTGCTCCAACCCCTCAGACAGAGACAAATACTTACAAGATCTCTATCATGCATTCTTACAACTACAATACCCACCTGCTGAAGTTTAGAAACAGATTGACAGAGCCAGAAGAGTACCCAGAAGTCACCTACTACAGGACAGGCCCAACAAAGAAAATAACAGAACGCCACTAGCCATCACCTTCAATCCCCAACTAAAACCTCTCCAACGCATCATCAAGGATCTACAACCCATCCTGAAGGACGACTGCTGAATTGGAATTAATTTGCAAACTGGATACAATTAACTTAGGCTTGAATAAAGACTGGGAATGGATGAGTCATTACACAAAGTAAAAAAGTACTTCCCCATGTTATTTCTCCCCCCCACCACACCCCCCACTGTTCCTCAGATGTTCTTGTTAACTGCTGGAAATAGCCTACCTTGCTTGTCACCATGAAAGGTTTTCCTCCCTCCCCCACTGCTGCTGGTGATGGCTCATCTTAAGTGATCACACTCCTAACACGGCTGCTACTCTGAAACTTCTCCTTACAGTGTGTATGATAAAACCCATTGTTTCATGTTCTCTGTGTGTGTATATAAATCTCCCCTCTGTATTTTCCACCAAATGCATCTGATGAAGTGAGCTGTAGCTCACGAAAGCTTATGCTCAAATAAATTTGTTAGTCTCTAAGGTGCCACAAGTACTCCTTTTCTTTTTGCGAATACAGACTAACACGGCTGCTACTCTGAAACCTTTATTGCCACTGATCATATATTCACATATTTTTCAGATGCTTTCATCCACTAAAATAATGTGGTTGCATTAATGTAATCATTTGGTAATCTGAATGCCATAACAATTATTCATATATTAAAACAAATATCACTATAATACATTTATTTTTACCTCTGTATTATTTTTCACAAAAAAATCAATATAAAAATCAAGCAAGATAATATATACACTGCAGTTAGTCTAATGTACAATGCAAATAAATTTGGCTATTAGGTTTCTTAGAAATCAGACTCAGTGATGATGGTCAAGCATCTGAGCCCGACAAGGTCTGGTGATGGCAATAGTTCTTAATCTGTTCTCTCCAAAGTCTCTTTTTAAGGGCCCCAAACAGGTGATGGGTGGAATAATCCATTTTCTCGTTATTTTGTCCACAAATTAGGTCTAATTTCTAGCACACCAATTATGGTTGCTTGATTTCCAATCCTCTGCTCCTCTTGTTTACCATTCATAATCTTAACACAGTCCTTGAGTGGTATCAGTAGACTCTTTCTGTCTCCTTCTAGCATTTTTTCTTAAACAGTTGTATATCACAGATTATCATGACAATTCATGAACCTTTAGCCACTTTTCACCAACTGAGTTTACAATTAGGGTAAATTTTTAGGCCCAATTATCACAACAATGGCCCTCCGCACAGGGGAGAATTACACCTCAAGTGGATTTTGTATAGTAGTGCCATACTGCTGAAATGCAAGAAATCAGAACCAGAATATTTGCTTAGTTTTGTTTAGCAGAGTTGTAACTAATAATGTCTATCTGACCTAAGCAAAGCCAGGCCCCCTACTCACCTAAAGTGTATGATATATCAGAGTCTCAACCCATTCTGGTTCTACCACTCTTTCTCTAGGTGACCAATATGCATGAGAATTCTTGTGCTTAAAGAAAACAAAGCTATAAAACTCTTGTATTATTTAAGTGATAATCAGGAACTGTAAATCATCCCATTTTAATGTAAAATGAGTAACATACCAATTATGTGCCCCATTAAACCATGGTATTTCACAGCTATAATTTAAGAAATGCAAAGATATTTAATGTGCTGTGCTAATGCTTTTCTATTTATGAGGCCTATATTTCTGGAATCCTGCTCCCACTGGAAAGTGACCAGTCCTGTACCAAGATAGGGCTCTCAAGGAAGAAGAAAGTAGAAAGAAGAAAATCCCTTTGTGCATCAATGGCTCAGTCCTTCTGTCCTCACCAAGACACAATTCCCATTGATGTCAATGAAAACTTTGCCTGGGTAAGTAATGCAGTACTGGGCCCATCATTATTAACTGCTTGAGGCCCACAGCTGGCACTCTCAAGGTTTGTCCAAACTGCAGTAAAACACCTGCAGCTGGCCCGTGTCAGCTGGCTTGGGCTTGCAGTGTTTAGGCTGCGGAACTATAAATTTGCAATGGAGATGTTTGGTATTGGGCTGGAGCTTGGATGCTGGCACTGTTCCCGCTTATGGGTCTGGGCTCCAGCCCAAGCCTGAACGTCCACACTGCAATTGTATAGTCCCACAGCCCAATTAGCCTGAGTCAGCTGACAGGCCAGCAACAGGTATTTTATTGCAGTGTAGCTATACCCACAGATGCTAACCACTGATGCAAACTGTAGGCATTTAGGATGTGATCCTGCAATTGGCTAAAGGAATGCACACACATGCAGTTAATTGCAAGATTGAGTCTGTATTTATTCTTAGGTTGATGTAACAATAAACAACTGTAACATACTTAATATTAGCTGACTATGCAACATTTAGTAGCTTTTTTCATTGATAAAGCTTGCTTTATTTCCATATATACTGAATGATATCTTCTGTATTATTTCTTGAACTTATTTAACAAATTATTTTACCCCAATGGAGAATCTTTGCATGAAGGCTTTATTTGATCTATTCTTATCAGATTAATTTACTCTCAATAAACTTCCCAGTTTCTCAATCTTTGTTTTGTTTCTTGTGACAAATTATTTAGTCCAAGCAAATCATTGACACCACTCATGCCTGAAATCAAGGCAACAACTACACCTAGAGATCTTATATGGCACCATAATAAATCATCATATTATCTGTATAAATCTCTACTAATGATCTGATTCACAGAGATGGCAGCTCATTCATATAGATTAGACATGAAAACTGGGCCCAGCTGAAGGCTCATAAAAGCCAAAATCATTATTTAGAGGATCAAAGCCATTAGATCTTACAGTATTTTGTCTATATAAATTGAAACTGCAGCGCTACTCCTTACCATATAATATAATGAATTAAATCAACCTTGTACACAGTGGGCTCAATTCAGTATTTTTCACTCTTCATTATTCGTTGTTTATTATTCATTATTTCCCTGATTAAAAAGAAAATGTGAAATGAATTGTTTACAGATACACTACTCTGGAGGTGATTATGTGGCTGGGCAGTATCTGACAGAACCGCAAAAAACAATGATTTCTGTAAGAGTAGCTGAGAAAATGAAAGGTTTCACAAGAAAAGGACAAGGAAGCATAAGGAATATCTCTGGATCAAATTCCATCCTCATTTCCACTCCTTGTAAACGTACTTGGACAAAGCTCAGCTGGTGTCAATTAGTCACTGTCCTTTGAAGTCAATGGAGCAATTCTTATTTACACCAAGTGGTGATCTGATTCATTTTGGCCCTGTCTGTTTTGTGCTTTCAACAAAACAACACCTAAAGTATCAGCTGTCAACTGTCTGGCATTTTTTGGGGTGGGGTGGGGATTACCCCCCTTTTAGATGTTAGTTACAGATGGTGAGTGGAAAGGACCCACAATTTTAGTTCCAGTCAGTTAATGTTACTTTGTTTGCAACCTCTGGTACAGCTAATAAGTTGTGGAGATATAAGATTAATTGTTTAATTCCATTTGCTCATTGGCCATGCCTGAGGACCACGTTTTTTAATTCCATTTGGTAATCTGTCTCTTTTTCCCAGTGCCTGACACCTGCCTTTCTACAATGTCATTTCTCTGTTTAAAAGTTTTATGTGACTAAAAATAAAGGAACAAACCACCTACTTCATCACTCCAGGGTGGCGGTTCAAGGCTCACCCCTGAAGTAAAAATCTGTTTCTTAGAGATGCTGCTGTCTGCCATCCTTTTTTCTGTTACACTGAGAACAGGAACACTCAGCCGCTTGTAGTCTCACCATTACAGACAGAAAAGTTTCCTTTCTTTGCCTTCTTTTACACTTGATTGAAAAACTGATTGCAAAACTGAAAAAATAACAGATTTTCCAGATTTGATTACAAATTAATTCCAATTCAGCAGTCTCTCGTTGGAGTCTGTTTTTGAAGGTTTTTTTGTTGAAGAATAGCCACTCTCAGGTCTGTAATCGAGTGACCGGAGAGATTGAAGTGTTCTCCGACTGTTTTTTGAATGTTATAATTCTTGATGTCTGATTTGTGTCCATTTATGCTTTTACGTAGAGACTGTCCAGTTTGACCAATGTACATGGCAGAGGGGGCATTGCTGGCACATGATGGCATATATCACATTGGTAGATGCGCAGGTGAATGAGCCTCTGATAGTGTGGCTGATGTGATTAGGCGAGTTTAAGTTACACTAACTAAAGAAAATACTTTGTTTTGGAAGAATACTGCCTGGATGTCAATCAATTATGTTGGAGGACTGTATCCGGGGTCCTCCCAAGGGTAGCAGGTCTAAGTTGTATTGTGAAGTTTTTCCTAAAAGTGTTTCATGCAAAGCTCTGGCAATTTCTCAGAGGGAGCAGATAAATGGGACAACTGAAGGGAACCTCTGGTTAACCCAGGAAGGCGTAATAGGTAAGCTATTGTGGGGGTAATGTGAATCTGTTTTGCAGGGTAACATGGCTAGCTTCTCTATGAGCTTGCTAATGAACAGAAGCTTTGATACTGTGTAGCAGTTGGCTACAACAAACATATCCATACCAATGTATTCTTCAATGTTGATTGGACTACTTTGTGTTTAAAGGAGGAAGGGAAGATTCCTTCCTGAATGAAGCAATGGCTATTTCAGTCATGAGTGGCACCAGTTGTTCATGACCATCATTCACCAGTGAGGAAGACATGGGTTAGATTTACAGGTCTTGAGTAGAATCCTGTACGGTATCCAGTGCTTCCTGAGGAGTGAATGTACTGAACTCTGGGAATACAAGAAGTCTGTTTGTTGGCCATTGTAGGGGAAACAGATCTATGCTGTTTGAGAAACTTTCATGAATACCCTTGAATATATAGCAAAGATGATTGATCTTCACAACATTTGGTGCTTGGTTCAGTTGCAGGCTGTAGATACTCAGATTGATGAAGTGGTTCACCATGCCAGATAACTCCTTAGGGCAAGATTTGGCAGGAACTCTTTCTCAGGACACATCTTCCTCCTGGATTAAAGTGTGGTCAAAGCTTGAGGGTCCCTTCCATGGAGCACCAAATAGTAATACAACTAACAAAAGTTTCAATTTCTCTTTTTTTAGTTTGCAAACTTGCCTGCAAGATTTTCATCATAAAATTCCATCCCATGTAGTGGTGGAAAATACAGTGGGGAGATTTATATACACACACAGAGAACATGAAACAATGGGTTTATCATACACACTGAAAGGAGAGTGATCACTTAAGATGAGCTATTACCAGCAGGAAGGGGGGGGAGGAGGAAAACCTTTTGTGGTGATAATCAAGATGCGCCATTTCCAGCAGTTAACAAGAACATCTGAGGAACAGTGGGGGGTGGGGGGGAATAGCATGGGGAAATAGTTTTACTTTGTGTAATGACCCATCCACTCCCAGTCTCTATTCAAGTTAATTGTATCCAAGTTTGCAAATTAATTCCAATTCAGCAGTCTCTCCTTGGAGTCTGTTTTTGAAGTTTTTTTGTTGAAGAATAACCACTCTCAGGTCTGTAATCAAGTGACCGGAGAGATTGAAGTGTTCTCTGACTGCCTTTTGAATGTTATAATTCTTGAGGTCTGATTTGTGTCCATTTATGCTTTTACGTAGAGACTGTCCAGTTTGACCAATGTACATGGCAGAGGGGCATTGCTGGCACATGATGGCATATATCACATTGGTAGATGTGCAGGTGAATGAGCCTCTGATAGTGTGGCTGATGTGATTAGGCCCTATGATGGTGTCCCCTGAATAGATATGTGGACAGAGTTGGCAACGGGCTTTGTTGCAAGGAAAGGTTCCTGGGTTAGTGGTTCTGTTGTGTGGTGTGTGGTTGCTGATGAGTATTTGCTTCAGGTTGGGGGGCTGTCTGTAAGCAAGGACTGGCCTGTCTCCCAAGATCTGTGAGAGTGATGGGTTGTCCTTCAGGATAGGTTGTAGATCCTTGATGATGCTTTGGAGAGATTTTAGTTGGGGGCTGAAGGTGATGGCTAGTGGCGTTCTGTTATTTTCTTTGTTGGGCCTGTCTTGTAGTAGCTAACTTCTGGGTACTCTTCTGGCTCTGTCAATCTGTTTCTTCACTTCAGCAGGTGGGTAGTATAGTTGTAAGAATGCATGCTCAAATAAATTTGTTAGTCTCTAAGGTGCCACAAGTACTCCTTTTCTTTTATTCTTATGGTGGACAGGCTTTTTCAAAGAGGAAGGTTTGCAGTGTTTACTAAAGATGGTTCAACTCTGGATTTACATAATCTCTTCAAAGTTACTTCTATAGCTGGATTCCCTTGACCAAGAATGCTTTATTCCCAGCACTCATATACTTTATCTTGGGTTTTGAGATCTGCGTTGTCCCAGAGGAGCACAGATGGTGCTTGATAGATCAAAATTCAGTCTTGAACATATATGGGTCTTGATCCATTCATTTCTTTGAAAATGAGGATCAAAGCCTTACACTGGCATCAGAAACTGACTGACAGCCAGTGGGTGGACTTGAGGATGAACCTATTGTGCTCATGCTGGCTTACGCCATAGAGAAGTTGGGCGACCACATTCTGAACCAGCTGGAGCTTGTGCATTGTCTTTACGTATACTTTAGACACAGTGACGTATAGTAGTCATCCAGGAAAAGAAAATGTATGGATAACTCTGGCCAGATCTTGGTCCAGGAGGAAGGAACAAAGTTTCCTAGCAAGCTGGATTTGAAAGAAGGTATTTTTTAGACATTGATCCTACCTGGTCCTCCAAGCTTAATAAAGAGTCCAAGAGAACCCTAAAGCTTCACACCAATCTGACAAATGGGGACAGCATGCTTTCAATAGAAGATGGAGCTAATCTTGCAACTACTACTTCAAAGTGTTTCCCTTTTCCAACCACCATACCTTCTATCTTGCCTTGAGCAAGCTGCTCTTCATCCTAGAGCTGATTTCCTGTAGGTGTTCTGACATTTTAGTAAGTGACAGTGATTGCATCAGTTGAGAATGATTGCATCAGTTGAATGTTGAATGTTGTGTCAATATGCAGATGACACACGGTTCTACCTGTCCTTCATTACATAAAACCATATCACCACCATCAGATAACCCAGTGCTTGGAAATGAAAAATGGCTGTTTGATGCTTAATCCAAGCAATATAGAGGTTATACTGATGAACAGAGGGAATCACTTTGAAGAATTTGCAGCCACAGTGTAGTCTCTTTTGGTTGAAGGTACACACCCACAACTCTAATTCTCTCTGTAATTCTCTCTGTAGTTTAGAAGTGCTCTTGGGTTCCTTGCTGACACTAAGCTCTTACACACAGCATCTATGCATAATACTTTCTAGCGTCTCTGGTTTGCTTGCAAACTCTCTCCCATCCTGGTGGTCAGTGCCATGGCCTTGGTTATAAACACCTATGTCATCTCCCAGCTGGACTACAGCAATACAATATATCTGGACATGAATCCAAGCCTTTAGGAAACTCTAACTCATACAGAATGTTGCAGTGCTTCTTCTCAGCAGTGCAAGTTACCCCAGGCCTATCAGACCTGCCCTCCCCTCTCTGCACTAACTTCCTATATAATATTGAGTCAAATTCAAGGTCTCAGTCCTAGTCTTAATGGTGCTCAATGGCCTGGACCAAGGATATCTAAAAGATTAACTAAAGCTTTGGGATGAAGTCAGTGGTCAACAATTCCGGTCCTCTGGCACAATACAACCTTCTACCATCAGGATAAAGCTCATCTGTGCAGAACACAGAGACATCGAGGGGCTGGCCCAAGACAGTGGAATTCCCACAAGAATGGAAAACTACCACCTTCCACTCCAAGTGCAAAGTGCAGTTCTTCAGTTTTGCCTTCTCTAACATAAACATGCAGCAATGTATACATTTGCTAAGCAAATAAAGCAAGACATATCAAAATAAAATAAAAAATCTCTACAAAAACCAAACACTCCACTACACAGACAATTCTCTCCCTAGGGAGAGGGTGAAAGAAATATATGATGGATGTTAGCCATATTGCTTAATGCACTGTTGGAAAGTGCTCATATACTGTGGTGATGAGGATGGCATAAGAACCTCTGTAGAATAGAATAGAATAGAATAGAATAGAATAGAAAGCTGAGCATCGGGTGATTTTTTCTGTCTTAATGGTCTACCATTGGCCCTGTGATCAAGGACAATTTCCACTTTTATTAAAGTGGCTTTTCACAATTCTCTTTCAGCATGGGTGTTACCTTCCATTCCACAGGCTGAATTCTTCTCTCAGATCTACACAGTATATTTCAGTTCCAGTACTCTAAGCACCCTAACGTAAAGGTGCAACATGTCGGGTTCTACATATGTATGTTAGAAAGAGCATGTATAGGAGGGTTGTAAAATAGAGTTGGGTAAACGCATGAAGATAATTTTGCCCCATATCTGTTTTGTTTTTATCAACATGCTCTCCTCCTTACTGCTCTAAAAGTAAGCCTTGCTGCCAAACATCTGATAAACTTCAAAAATAAACAACAACAAAAGGAGTAGTTCTAGTGATAACTACTGAATTGCAATACAGATAGGACACTGGCACCAAATCAACTTGACATTAATAAATTGTCAACACATATTTTTTGCTCATCTGCCTTTTTAACTTTAATGATTAGAAATACCATTTACTGATTCATAATCTTCTAATTGAGCCTGTTTTTCTTCTCACTACTACTGTTTTTATACTTGTTTCTATACAGTTAGTCTTGATTCTTAGCAGTATAATTTAGAGAGAATCAGGCCCACTATTTTTGCTCTTACAAATCCCCGCAGTTCAAACAGGAGAATACAGAGAAAAGGTCTGCCTAGGGGGCATAGACAGAGCAGGACATTTTTAAATGTGTTTATTAAATTTCAAAGTGAGCCCAGGTGTTGGAATCCTATAGTTTAGTCTGGGGTGAGTGAGGCGAAAAGTTGAGTGTTATTTTTTTTTAACCTATCACTTTAAAATATGCTGGTTCCCACTTTGACATACTGTGCATATAAAAAGGCTGGTATATTTTAGATTAACAGCATGTATCTTTAATTATACTCTCTTTAGTTAACAGCTTTGAGAATTTTATTTTATTAAAGAGCTTTTGCTCACCAGTCAGGTTTTTTCTAAGCTCCTACAGCTCTGCTTCATAGCAGATACCAATGTCACACCAATCCCTACGGGATTCGTGGATGCAGCTATACTAGATTCCCTCCCACAGAGATTTGCAATATTATAGTTTAGTGCTTATATTCAAGTTTTCTTCTCGGTGTAAAATGTTCAGGTCTTTACTACTCTACATTACTGTACATCAGTTGATGGCCAGCTGGGCTATTTTTCAGATGAAATAGACTTAGCTCCAATGTAAAATACTGAATCCAAGAAGTCATAATCCCCAGTAAAGTTGAGCTTCAAACAAATATTTCCATATAGCTAATTATTGTTAATATTATGATGTTCTTGTTCTGGGGTGCTACAGTTCTCAGTTATCAAGTGGTAATAAACTTAAAAGCCATCAAAACTCATGAACAATGATCCTTGATGTTACACATCAGACTGTAACAAAGATAACTAGAATAATTTATCTTGTCTGAGCTCTGAAATCACATAGAACATGGTCATTGAGAGCATCTGTTCTCATCAGTGCACCCTATCCCAATTACAGTCAGAGACCTTCTTTCATGTTTTCAAACTTTTACCTTTCAGAATTTAATAGTCCTTTTTTTTCATTTTGGGCTTCATTTAAAAAGTATTCTGATGAAATCATTCAACTCAGCAGACAAAAAAATCAAACTGATACCCAAATCCTTTTTCATCATTTCACATCATTATACAAGTGAAAATGGTTGAACAACAAAAGAAGGCTTCATTCCACCATTATTGGCCTAGCCTGCTGAAAATATGTAGAGCTTTCTGAGGCATACAAGTCCCAGGAGACCACATAGGGGCTGTGCTGTAAGCTAACTCCCAGGAGACAAGCTCTCTGTGTGGAAATGCCAGGGTTGCTCAAGGAAAAGAGAATACACAGAAATTGTTCCAGATGTGCAGGAAGAAAGACAAGACACAAGGAATGTGGTCTCATTAAGCCACAACTGTATTAACTTAATTCATAAGGGAACCATCTGACAATAAATTTGTACGATTCAGTTATCCTTCTTTCCATAATCTGTTCAGCCTGATGGACAGCTGCCTTCAGCCCCTTCTGTTGTGTGGAAACCAATGGGCTTCCACACAACTCTTGGCTCCTCCTTCTTCCAAACCATGAGAAGCTGGCTCTTCTGATGGGCAAAACAGGGTGGAGAAGGGGAAACTCCTCTAAAAGGAGCAACAGAAGTTGATGAAAACCTTATGCAATAACATGCCTGTAATAGATTCATAGATACTAAGGTCAGAAGGGACCATTCTGATCATCTAGTCCGACCTCCTGCACAGCGCAGGCCACAGAATCTCACCCACCCACTCCTATGAAAAACCTCACCCATGTCTGAGCTATTGAAGTCCTTAAATCATGGTTTAAAGACTTCAAGGAGCAGAGAAGCCTCCCTCAAGTCAACCATGCCCCATGCTACAGAGGAAGGCGAAAAACCTCCAGGGCCTCTCCAATCTGCCCTGGAGGAAAATTCCTTCCCCACCCCAAATATGGCAATCAGCTAAACCCTGAGCATATGAGCAAGATTCACCAGCCAGATACTACAGAAAATTCTTTCCTGGGTAACTCAGATCCCATCCATCTAATATCCCATCTCAGGGGATTTGGCCTATTTACCCTGAATATTTAAAGATCAATTACTTACCAAAATCCCATTATCCCATCATACCATCTCCTCCGTAAACTTATCAAGTAGAATCTTAAAAGCAGATAGATCTTTTGCTCCCACTGCTTCCCTTGGAAGGCTATTCCAAAACTTCACTCCTCTGATGCTTAAAAACCTTCGCCTGATTTCAAGTCTAAACTTCCTGGTGGCCAGTTTATACCCATTTGTTCTTGTGTCCACATTGGTGCTGAACTGAAATAATTCCTCTCCCTCTCCTGTATTTATCCCTCTGATATATTTATAGAGAGCAATCATATCTCCCCTCAACCTTCTTTTAGTTAGGCTAAACAAGCCAAGCTCCTTAAGTCTCCTTTCATAAGACAAGTTTTCCATTCCTCGGATCATCCTAGTAGCCCTTCTCTGTACCTGCTCCACTTTGAATTCATCCTTTTTAAACATGGGAGACCAGAACTGCACACAGTATTCTAGGTGAGGTCTCACCAGTGCCTTGTGTAATGGTACTAAAACCTCCTTATCCCTACTGGAAATGCCTCTCCTGATGCATCCCAAAACCGCATAGCTTTTTTCACAGCCATATCACATTGGCAGCTCATAGTCATCCTATGATCAACCAATACTCCAAGGTCCTTCTCCTCTTCCGTTACTTCTAATTGATGCGTCCCCAATTTATAACTAAAATTCTTGTTATTAATCCCTAAATGCATAACCTTACACTTCTCACTATTAAATTTCATCCTATTACTATTACTCCAGTTTACAAGGTCATCCAGATCCTCCTGTATAATATCCCGATCCTTCTCCGAATTGGCAATACCTCCCAGCTTTGTATCATCTGCAAACTTTATTAGCACACTCCCACTTTTTGTGCCAAGGTCAGTAATAAAAAGATTACATAAGATTGGTCCCAAAACTGATCCCTGAGGAACTCCACTGGTAACCTCCCTCCAACCTGACAGTTCGCCTTTCAGTAGGACCCGTTGCAGTCTCCCCTTTAACCAATTCCTTATCCACCTTTTGATGTTCATATTGATCCCCATCTTCTCCAATTTAACTAATAATTCCCCATGTGGCACGGTATCAAATGCCTTACTGAAATCTAGGTAAATTAGATCCACTGCATTTCCTTTATCTAAAAAATCTGTTACCTTTTCAAAAAAGGAGATTAGGTTGGTTTGGCACGATCTACCTTTTGTAAAAACATGTTGTATTTTGTCCCATTTACCATTGACTTCAATGTCCTTAACTAATTTCTCCTTCAAAATTTTTTCCAGGACCTTGCATACTACAGATGTCAAACTAACTGTCCTGTAGTTACCCAGATCACTTTTTTTTCCTTTCTTAAAAATAGGAACTATATTAGCAATTCTCCAATCATTCGGTACTACTCCTGAGTTTACAGATTCATTAAAAATTCTTGCTAATGGGCTTGCAATTTCAGGTGCCAATTCCTTTAATATTCTTGGATGAAGATTATCTGGGACCCCAGATTTAGTCCCATTAAGCTGTTTCAGTTTCGCTTCTACCTCAGATATGGTAATATCTACCTCCATATCCTCATTCCCATTTGTCATGCTACCATTATCCCTAAGATCCTCTTTAGCCTTATTAAAGACTGAGGCAAAGTATTTGTTTAGATATTGGGCCATGCCTAAATTATCTTTAACCTCCACTCCATCCTCAGTGTTAAGCGACCCCACTTTTTCTTTCTTAATTTTCTTCTTATTTATATGGCTATAGAACCTTTTACTATTGGTTTTAATTCCCTTTGCAAGGTCCAACTCTACTCGACTTTTAGCCTCTCTCACTTTATCCCTACATGTTCTGACCTCAATTAGTAGCTTTCCTTGCTGATCCCTCCCATTTTCCACTCCCTGTATGCTTTCTGCTTCTTCTTAATCACCTCTCTAAGATGCTTGCTCATCCAGCTTGGTCTACAACTCCTTCCTATGAATTTTTTCCCCTTTCTTGGGATACAGGCTTCCGATAGCTTCTGCAGTTTTGATTTAAAGTAATCCCAGGCCTCCTCTACCTTTAGATCCATAAGTTCTTCACTCCAATCCACTTCCCTAACTAATTTCCTTAATTTTTGAAAGTCAGCCCTTTTGAAATCAAAAACCCTAGTTGCAGATTTATTTTTGTTAATCCTTCCATTTAGTTTGAACTGAATTAGCTCATGATCACTTGAGCCAAGATTGTCCCCTACAACAATTTCTTCTATGAGGTCCTCGCTACTCACCAAAATTAAATCTAAAATGGCATCCCCTCTAGTTGGTTCAGCAACTACTTGATGAAGGAATCCATCAGCTATCACATCTAGGAAAATCTGAGCCCTATTATTATTACTAGCACTGGTCCTCCAGTCTATATCTGGGAAATTAAAGTCTCCCATGATCACGCAGTTTCCATTAGTATTTACTTTATTAAAGATATTAAAAAGGGCTCTATCCATATCCAAATTAGATCCCGGAGGTCTATAGCACACCCCAAGCACTATCGTAGGAGAGGCTTTACTAGTTTTCTTCCCCAATGTAATTTTTGCCCAAATGGACTCTGTCTTATCCATTGCATCGCTTCTTATTTCTTTACATTCTACCTCATCATTGATATACAATGCTACTCCACCCCCTTTACCTTTGTTTCTGTCTTTCCTAAACAGCACATACCCTTCAATACCTGTAGTCCAGTCATGACTACTATTCCAGCATGTTTCTGTTATCCCTATAATATCTGGTTTCACTTCCTGCACCAGCAGCTCTAGTTCCTCCATTTTGTTACCTAGGCTCCTCGCATTGATGTATAAACATCTTAATTTTTGCTGTTTGGCCTCGCTCACATTTTATACCCTATTAGGCACAGTCATTCTACAGCCAGTATAACCTATTAGACTAGTATCCACACTGCCCTCGCTCCTTATATACATTCTCCTACCCACGGCTGTATCCTTTCTTACTTCGTCTTCTTCCCTCTCAATGCTAAAATCTGGCGTGGAGATTTCCTGGACATCTCCCATCCATCTCCCCCTAATTCCTAGTTTAAAGCTCTCTTTATCAGTTGTGCCAGCCTCGATCCTAAAAGTCTATTTCCTTCCCTACTCAGTCCTTCCCTAAGTCCATCCCGAGAGAACTGACCTCTGTCCGTGAATGCCTCCCAGTGGCCATACATCCCAAAGCCCTCCTTATAGCACCACTGCCTAAGCCATCTGTTGACAGTCATAATCTTGTCACACCTTTGTTGCCCTTCTCTAGGAACAGGAAGGATCCCGCTAAAGATCACCTGAGCCTCAATTTCCTTAAGCATCTTCCCCAGCCTAGCATTGTCTCCCTTAATACTTTTCAGCGAGAATCTAGCCGTATTATTTGTTCCCACATGAAGGATAATTAGGGGATTCTTTCCCGCTCCCTTTAGGATCCTTTTCAACCTCAGGTCTACATCCCATAGCACCCGGAAGACAGCACATCCTTCTATTCTCTGGATCAGCTCTAGTTACAGGCCTGTCTATTCTTCTCAATAAAGAGTCCCCGATCACATAGACCTGCCTTTTCCTGGTGACGGTGCTATTCTCCAGTCTCTCCCCTGTTCCCTCTGGCTGCAAGTTCTTTCCATTCCTATTTTCCCTTATAATCTTCTTCAACCCATCCTGTATCCTCCTGGGGCTCATATTTGGTGTAGTCTCCCTTGACTCTTCCACTTTTCCTATAGGACTAGCCTCTCTTCTCTTCTTCCTTACCCTTCCACCTTCAACAAGTACCTGCTGAGCCCCTTCTTCATTTTCCAACTCTGCAAACCTATTCCTAAGCTCTGTTTCTCCTTCACTAGCCCGTCTTTTCCTCTGCCTGGTTCTTTTAGTCACATGTTTCCACTGACCACTTTCCTCACCCAGTCTCCCCTCAAAATTCCCCAGCCCTGCTTCCATCCGTGAGTCTGAGCTTTTCCCTTGAGATACCTCATATCTTTGCTCCATCATCTGCTCAAACCCCTTCCTAAACTCAACCAGACTTTCCACCTGCATCTCCAAACCTCGGATCTTTTCCTCCATCAGCTCTATCAGACGACATTTCATGCAGAAAAAACTCTTACCGGTTCCCCCCTCCAGGATCATGTACATACCACAGCTTCCACATCCAGTCATCAGTAATGATATACTGTCCCTTTAAGACCAAGGTCCAGATGCTTCACTGCAAATGTGAATATGGAGAACAAAGGAAAAAACTACTGAGACAGTGGAAGTAGTTGCAAAGTAGCAGGTGGTGGACTGAGGCTGCTAATTCTAGCTAGGATTTGAAAGTAGAGCCCTGAAGAGGGAGCAAAGACAGGCTCCCCGTCTCTCTCATTTATCTAGAAGGAATCCTGGGAAAGAGGGCAGGATATAAACTGCCTTCAATAGAGGAAATACTGTGAAGGGAGTTAGAGGGTCTTGGGTAGGTTTTTCCAAAATGATGGAAAACTTTGGCATAAATTGTAAGATTCACTACCAGTTTGGGAAAGAAGTTGCATTCTTAGCAGGTACACTTGAGAGGACAAAACCTTGAGGAAGAGGGGTTTGGTTTTTTTTAAGAATTCCAAGATCAAGGCTTTTTTGTACTTTCAAATGTTGGCCTGCTATGATACATGCTGAAGAAGCTCTTTATTAATCCAGCCAGTAAATATTTGCTTAATGTCTAGAAGTGTCAGGGTTTATATTCTTGATCCTTTTTATCTTGGCTTTGCGTAACTGTGGATAGTCCTAGCCCTTTAAATAACTAGTATTTTTTTTAAAGTCCCGCTACAATCTTTGTCCCATTTTGGTGCTGTGAGGTCCACTGATTAATTTTGAACTGTGTAAAAGTAGTTTGTTTGGTTAAATATGTTGTCTTTTAAGTTCTACTTCACCTTATTCTCCTGACATGTCTCAATGTTTCTCTTGCATCATGTTGTGTGGGTGTCTTTGGATCTGCCTCCCATCTCTCTTCTTGCTAGAGTTTCCTGCCTAATAGGTGCCTAATAGCCATCCACAGATGGCTTCACTAGAGAGACCAAAAGAAGCAAGTGTAAACTGTGGTCTGCATCTTGATCTGTGGATCTGTAAACTGAGTCAAAATCTGTAGATCTCTCTTATATACATAGGAAGTAATTCTGCTGTAGGAACTCATTTCCTTAAAATTGTCACAGTGTAGAGGAGAGATTTAGTTTTATACTTAAAATGATGACGGGATACCATAAAAATTGCCAACACAGTGGCTATAAGATTTCCTATTACCACTAGCAGATTTTAGGTAAGGACTTCCACAACCATTCTAATTAACTGCACACTATAAAGATGGAAAATTCAGCGGTCAGCCATTTAGAAACTACTGTTTCTAAAATACTGTACAACAATATAATGAAACACTTATTCCTAAATAAGAATGAATACATTATAATGAGCTGCAGAACCAAGACATGCAATATGCCTATATAACAGAATCTTTTCTTATTAATTTGGGATACAGTTCTAGCAACTAAAATCAGCAATTGCCTGTGATTGAGCGGTGTGCTGAAGAAAAGAGTTGTCACACTACTGGAACAGACAGTTCCTTTTGATAGGACAACCTACATACTGAAGAGAAGGGGGGGCCTATATATTAAGATTCTGAATGTATCTTACAGTGGCAGTTTCATGCAGCAGTGGTTATACCCTCCTTTCCTACTTGTATTCATCAGAGGTGGGAAAGGTGCTATAGGTTGGTTGTTATAAGCTAGTCAACGTTTGGGGTCTGGGGATGTTCCATGTAGAAATAGAAAATGTTGGAGTTTGGTATCTCCTTTGATACAATCTGGTTTATTTATTCGGAACATACATTCTCCAAATGTAGAAAGAACCACGATCAAAAGAAGCAGTTGTGACGTTCCGTACCTTGTGGGAGCACACTGTAACACTCCATATTCCTCATCTGTATATAATTGTGATATTACATATAAAGCATGCCTTGTAAGGTATCAGGGAAAGGTTATGATTTGCTGAAAGTCATTTCTCTATCCATATATGTGTATCATTATTGCATGTGAAGTTATGAGAATTGTGTTGTATGGTTGTCGCTAAAACATGCTGTAAGTTGGGGAATCAGCCAGATATTAGCTCCCCAGAGGCAACAGCAAGGAAAGTAACCAATGCCCAGATGGGGTGTGAAACAACCCATCAACAACCATTATCCATCAAGGGAGCTACAATGCAATGACTCACCTGCATGAGGTCACACCAGGGGGATTGCTCAACTTTGCCTGGAGACTCAGCAATGCCTCCCAGACATACTTGGACTTCTGTTCTACAAGCACATGGATTGAGGGTATAAAACTGAACACAGGGGGCCCAGGCTTGGCCTTCTTTTCTGCCCTGACCTGTGCCGCAAGCAATTAAGACATTGAGAAGACAAGACTCCAATAGAGGAGATTGGCCCAGGTTTAAGGAACAAACCTGTATATTAAGCAATATCCAGTGGGGTGAGAAAAACTGCTTAATCTAGAAGTTGCCCGGTCTAATAGGGTTGAGAGTTTAGACTGCATGCTTTTTTTTATTTCTTTTGGTAACAAACTCTGACTTTTTGCCTATCACTTAAAATCTATCTTTTATAGTCAATAATTTGGTTAACGGTTTATCTTTACCGGTGAGTTTATATGAAGTGTGTGGCAAATCTGCTCAGGTTTGACAAAAGCTGGTGTATAACTATTTTCCACTGTTGAAGAGGTGAACCAATTAATGAATCTACACTGCCCATCTTGAGCAGTGCAAGATAGTATATTCCTGAGGTATGGTGCTGGGGGGAATTTGGCTCTGGTGTCTTTCTCTGTGTGATTCATGAGTGGCTCTGGGAGCATTCATGCAATATAGCTGGGTGTGGGGCTCCACATGCTTTTGTTCTGAGTGATAACAGCATCTGAAGGGGTTTTCGGCTGGTCACTAGCAAGGCACTGTGAGAGACAGCCCAGGCTGGAGAAAGTTAAGGGAGCACAGTGGTCCTACAGTCCCAGGCTGCACCTCGGGGGCATCCCATCACAGCAGTTTCTTAGCTTACTACCCCAAGCCTCTCTAGCCAACACATGCAAAAACTCTCTCACTAGCTTTTTCCAGAATCACACTGAACTCACCAGCTATTGCTTGGCTTTCTTGCTTTTTGCCTCTGCCTCTCCTTCTTCATGTCTGGTTTCAGTTTATCTCTGTTCTGCCTTCCCACCCACCTAAAATACTCAGCCACACCTCTTCACCCACTGCGTCTAAAATACTGACTGAGTTCACTGCCCTTTTGTATCATAGGCAGGGAAGGGAGCACCTTGTGCATAATTTATCCTCACAGTTATGTTAATTAAGGGTGTGTTCACACCCAATCCGAAAGGGGTTTGTGATTCATGCAGCCACTAGTACCTCTCAGCATAACAGTACTATAATAGTTGTGTTGGTCCTGTCTCAGCATGGGGTAGAATTAGACAACCTCTTGAGATCCCTTCC
Organism: Dermochelys coriacea; assembly: GCF_009764565.3. Classification (NCBI taxonomy): domain Eukaryota; kingdom Metazoa; phylum Chordata; order Testudines; family Dermochelyidae; genus Dermochelys; species Dermochelys coriacea. The sequence continues at coordinate 301,281,836 of NC_050068.2, forward strand.
AGCTCCTCATATCTATGATTCTATTATTATATTTAAGACTGAAAAAGAGTCTCTTATCATTTGTGTTCACCTTTTAGGCAATAGTTTTCCACACAATTTAATTTTAATTTTATTTTTCCCCCTTGTATGCAAAATCTTTCACCCACACTTTAGTTTAACTTGAGGGAAAGTACTTTTTCACTTTGGTTAAAATTCTTACTTTTAATTCAAGACTGACTCAATTTAAAAATGTGGCTGATAAATAGTTAAATGTAAGAAATATAGGCCTGATCTAAACCCTGTTAATGTCTGCAGAGAGACTTTAGCTGACTTAATAGAGCATTTTATCAGGCCCCATGTCTCTACCAAGTCTGAAATTTAATTGAACAATAAAGTTATAAGCAACTGAAAAAGATTGCCGAGCATGCTCAGTTGGCATTCCTGGTTACTATTTTAAGCAGAGGTGAATGAAGCTCTCTGACACTAGTTTGGTTTAGTCAGGTGTCAGCAAACACAGGAAATGCAGTTGTTGGGGTGACTCTGCATGTTGGAGAGTGTAACTTTCGCACTGCATAATCTTTCAACAATGTACTGGTTAATATCCCAAACAGGAGAAAACTGAGAAAGGGAAACAAATTCAGTCCTCATTTTGGATCTTGTCACAGGTTTCATTGTATGCAGTAAGTTCTGAGCTTTCACTAACGGATGTTCTAGCCTGATTTTTTACTGTCTCGCAACTTAAATATTCACACCTGTGTAAAATGCTACCACTGGTGAATTCACTTTATATGGGTGTAAGTAATTACCCACTCAGTGCAAGAACTGGGTCCAGTCTTTGTTAGTTACTTGATGCAGAATGATAATGTCTGACACTCAGTGGCATCTATTTATAATCTTTGGGATGCTGCATTTGGTCAATTCTAAAATTCCAGGGAATGTTCTAGGCATCAATGGGCACAACTATATTGATTTTTGGTGCAAATTGAAACACCAGAAAAGCCTGATTCATGGGAGAGTCAAAGCCATAGACTGCCTGAGACGCAGACAGAGGAATAAAGAAAAGGAGTACTTGTGGCACTTTAGAGACTAGCAAATTTATTTGAGCATAAGCTTTCGTGAGCTACAGCTCAAGCTCACGAAAGCTTATCCTCAAATAAATTTGTTAGTCTCTAAGGTGCCACAAGTACTCCTTTTCTTTTTTGTGAATACAGACTAACACGGCTACTACGCTGAGAGGAATCTCTGCCTGCTGCTGATATGCAAACGTATCTGAAGCAGTGGCTAAACTTGCTTTGTGAGGATAGTGTCTGTAGGCTGGACTCTGTTAGCAATAAGAGTTGTATGGGGGCGGCAGGAAGCAGAGTGGAGAAAGAGTGAGGGTAAAGAGAATCAGCAGGTGCTGGAGGGATAAAGCAGTAGTGCTGGGGGAAGCAAGAAGTTGTGGGGAGGGAGAAAGATGGTGGAGGAAGCAAGGACATGCAAGGGATTGGAAGTGATTGTGATAAGGTAAACAGGAACCTAGAGGGGAAAACTGGGTGCATGGGTATAGTTGCAGGGATGTGGAATGGAGAGGGGGGAAAGGAATAATTGGCCCCTGGGGGAGGGAACTGAGATGTGGAGGAAGAAATGGGAGGCATAGAGACCATGGCATGAGGGGGAGGGGCAAATGGGAGGCAAACAGACATGGTGAAAGGGTAATGGTGATGCACACAGAGCCCCTGCTATTCTGGAATGAATGGGGGACGGGAGAATAGGGGTGTACTCAGAACCTGTGGCATGAGGGACAAGGTGGGGGGGTTGCAGAGAGTCCCTGAAAGAGAGGGGCTAGGAGGGAGACTCATAGGGACTTGTGGGGGAAATGGAGGAATTCAAGTAGTCGCTGGTCTGAGCCATGGTGCTTGGGGTAGTCCTCACTGAAAATGGCAAGGTGAGGGCAGGCTGCAAAAAGGAGATCAGATTCTCCCAAAACTAATGGTTAACACTCAAGTTAGACTCACTAACCCAGCGGTGGGAAACTTGCGGGCCATGTGACACGAGACCATTTGTTTACATTGACCATCCACAGGCACGGCCGCTTGCAGCTCCCAGTGGCTGCAGTTTGCCGTTCTAAGCCAATGGGAGGTGAGGGAAGTGGTGGCCAGCACATCCCTCCAGCCTGCGCCACTTCTCTCAGCTCCCATTGTCCGGGAATGGAGAACCGTGGCCACTGGGAGCTGCAGGTCACTGTGCCTCTGTACGGTCAATATAAACAAACTGTCTTGTGGCATGCCAGCGGATTATCACTGCACCAACCAGTCACAAACTGTGCTCCTGATCCCCCACAATGGTTATCAAGAAGCTAAAAAAGGAAATCACATAGCCCCCTTTATTTCATTCCAGTTCTCTGGCTCCCAAATCAGGACATAGGTCCAGTACAATGAGAAATTATTTAAAAACTCTGCTCACTATACATAATATTCTTCTGATCCCAAAGGCCAGCCACATTACCAGCTCAATATTAGTTTGGATCTTACCCAAAATACCATGCTGCCAGCCAATCCTTTAGTGTCTTAAACTAACGGTTTATTACAAAAGAAAAGAAAGAGCAATAAGAGAGTTGTTAAATGGCACAGCAATCAAATACATACATAAGACTTCAAAGTCCATATATCAGGTTCTTAGCAGTATTGGTGAGTTTGCTGGCTGGAAAGTCCCTCTGGAACCCACCCACACCTTCAATGGATCATTCAGTCCTTTGTTGAATGCTTCAGTGTGTAGAGAAGTTGCTCCAGAGGTAGGAAGCAGGATTGAAGACAAAATGGAAATAATGCAGCTACCTTTTTATATCCTTTGCCATGTGGCTTGTACTTCCTTTGTCCCAAACACAAGCTTCACAGCACACAGCTTGGAAAAGCCTTAGAATTCTATCCATAGGCATGCCCCTACATTTCATGCTGACTCATAAGGTGTAGCTCTAGGCTTTTTTCAATGGGTTCCTTGTACAGCTGATGTCCCTTGATGGGCCACCAAGAAGCTTAATGTGGATGCCACTTTGTCTGGGGGTGTCACCCAGAAACACAGCACAAGTTTTGAAATACAGATATACCATATATAACTCACAATACAAAGGTCATACAAACATATAAACAAGATTACCATGCTTGGCAAATCACAGGATTTTCACTGACACCTTACATGGTGTATCTGGCATGAATAATTGCAATTTTATAATATTGATATTAATAATAATAATATAAAGTGTCTCACAATTCCATACAGTGTTACACTCAGACTACAGAAGCTAAGAGGTGTGCGATCCCCTGGGTAATTTAGGTTTTTTTTAGGGATGGTCAGCTGCTACTCTAATACTAATAGCTAATTATACTGTGGCTTTGAAATCCCTCACTTCAATGGATTGAGGGGAGCAACTTTTTCCTAGCTAATTAAAATCACCAGGGGACATCTCAGCTGATTATTTACATAAAGGTTAATCAAAGTTTGGAACTCAAACAAATCCTTCTTCTTGGTCTCTGCTGAGGCTCCTAGAAAGGGAGTTAAATACTATTTGTAGTATTTTTTGGTGTAATATGGGCACTTATTCCAGTTGCTGTTGAACAAGACCAATTGTTCACTTCATATGGTGAAGCATCTGGTAGGGTTACCTTTATCAAGCTGAGACATTCTTTAACTGGTGGACTGAAGATGAAAGCCTCTGTCACTTCCATTCCCTGAAGCATCCCAGTGATAGTCTGGAGTAGGTCCATGGGAATCCTTTGTTTAAAATTCCTGATTCATGCCTCTGAAGTTCATCCTGTCTGGATGCTGCTAATACATCCAGCGAGTCTTATAAATACTTATTGAAGAGCAAGTTGTTTGGCTCTTGGTGCAGTCTGAAGATAGGCACATTCAATACTGTTCTCAAGAGAGGATATCTTAATGAGGTCCTGATCCAATGTCTACCACTTCAATTGTTGTAGTATTGTGCATGTGTGTGCATACATAGACACATACCATTATATATATGAATGTGTATAAATATACACAAACACTATAATTTTTAGGAGGAAGATATAAACAGATTTAGTGTACATATTTAAATGTTTGTTTGCAAAGTAATTATTCTGCTTTTCTTGACTGAGTGTTCTGGTTAAACAGGGAAAACAAATTAATAGGTTCTGCAGTCCCTCACTCCCCTTCATAAACACATGCACCTGGTACACAGCCATTATCACAGATGGAGAGATTATTTTTGGGGAGCCCCTAACACTTTGTTTGGCAGCTTGTATAGGAAAAGAGAATAGAATTTCAAACCTACTTCATTTAACTATTTGACACTAGTTGAATTTACCTCATTGAGCAGAATTTATGTTGTTGCAATTAAACAAGTCATTACCAGTCATTAAACCAACTGGATAACCAGTTTTTTGGGTAGACATCAATTAAAGCTGCACTCCTGATTGTGGGAATCCATATTAAGATTACATATGTGTAGAGTATGAGTACAATATTAACTTTTTTTTTCAAAAACTATATACATTCAGCATAATTGAGCTTCAGCAGTCTCTGAGGTAGAGAAAATAGCCAGATGAAGGACAGGATGTTACCCCCAGTGGGAGAAGAAAATTCTGTGCAGTCATGCTGGGGCTAACCCTGACTCTGAGAATGTTCCCATGGGGTGATATCTTGGCTCCACTGAAATCAACAGGACCTTTGCACACACTTCCAATGCTACTAGGTTTGGAAGATGTGGTGCCTAACAGACTAAATATTTGAAAGCTGGTATTTAGACCGTCTCATGCAGAAGAATCAAAAAAGCTTTACTGCTACTCTGTGTTTCCTCTTTTTAAAGCAACTTCTATCTCTGCTAGAAATGTTTCCGCCAAATCCTCACTCTTCCTGATACACTCTCCCACTGCATTTCAGCTTATATATTTTGACAGGTTTCAGAGTAGCAGCCGTGTTAGTCTGTATTCGCAAAAAGAAAAGGAGTACTTGTGGCACCTTAGAGACTAACAAATTTATTAGAGCATAAGCTTTCGTGAGCTACAGCTCACTTCATCAGATGCATTTGGTGGAAAAAACAAAGGAGAGATTTATATACACACACACAGAGAACATGAAACAATGGGTTTATCATACACACTGTAAGGAGAGTGATCACTTAAGATAAGCCATCACCAACAGCAGGGGTGGGAAGGAGGAAAACCTTTCATGGTGACAAGCAGGTAGGCTAATTCCAGCAGTTAACAAGAATATCAGAGGAACAGTGGGGGGTGGGGTGGGAGGGAGAAATACCATGGGGAAATAGTATTACTTTGTGTAATGACTCATCCATTCCCAGTCTCTATTCAAGCCTAAGTTAATTGTATCCAGTTTGCAAATTAATTCCAATTCAGCAGTCTCTCGTTGGTGTCTGTTTTTGAAGCTTTTTTGTTGAAGTATAGCCACTCTTAGGTCTGTGATCGAGTGACCAGAGAGATTGAAGTGTTCTCCAACTGGTTTTTGAATGTTATAATTCTTGAGGTCTGATTTGTGTCCATTCATTCTTTTACGTAGAGACTGTCCAGTTTGGCCAATGTACATGGCAGAGGGGCATTGCTGGCACATGATGGCATATATCACATTGGTAGATGCGCAGGTGAACGAGCCTCTGATATTGTGGCTGATGTGATTAGGCCCTATGATGGTATCCCCTGAATAGATATGTGGACAGAGTTGGCAACGGGCTTTGTTGCAAGGATAGGTTCCTGGGTTAGTGGTTCTGTTGTGTGGTGTGTGGTTGCTGGTGAGTATTTGCTTCAGATTGGGGGGCTGTCTGTAAGCAAGGACTGGTCTGTCTCCCAAGATCTGAGAGAGCGATGGCTCGTCCTTCAGGGTAGGTTGTAGATCCTTGATGATGCGTTGGAGAGGTTTTAGTTGGGGGCTGAAGGTGATGGCTAGTGGCGTTCTGTTGTTTTCTTTGTTGGGCCTGTCCTGTAGTAGGTGACTTCTGGGTACTCTTCTGGCTCTGTCAATCTGTTTCTTCACTTCAGCAGGTGGGTATTGTAGTTGTAGGAATGCATGATAGAGATCTTGTAGGTGTTTGTCTCTGTCTGAGGGGTTGGAGCAAATGCGGTTATATCGTAGCGCTTGGCTGTAGACAATGGATCGAGTGGTATGATCTGGATGAAAGCTAGAGGCATGTAGGTAGGAATAGCGGTCAGTAGGTTTCCGATATAGGGTGGTGTTTATGTGACCATCGCTTATTAGCACCGTAGTGTCCAGGAAGTGGATCTCTTGTGTGGACTGGTCCAGGCTGAGGTTGATGGTGGGATGGAAATTGTTGAAATCATGGTGGAATTCCTCAAGAGCTTCTTTTCCATGGGTCCAGATGATGAAGATGTCATCAATGTAGCGCAAGTAGAGTAGGGGCATTAGGGGACGAGAGCTGAGGAAGCGTTGTTCTAAGTCAGCCATAAAAATGTTGGCATACTGTGGGGCCATGTGGGTACCCATCGCAGTGCCGCTGATTTGAAGGTATACATTGTCACCAAATGTGAAATAGTTATGGGTCAGGACAAAGTCACAAAGTTCATCTATCATGCATTCCTACAACTACAATACCCACTGCTGAAGTGAAGAAACAGATTGACAGAGCCAGAAGAGTACCCAGAAGTCACCTACTACAGGACAGGCCCAACAAAGAAAACAACAGAACGCCATTAGCCATCACCTTCAGCCCCCAACTAAAACCTCTCCAACGCATCATCAAGGATCTACAACCTGAAGGACGACCCATCACTCTCACAGATCTTGGAAGACAGACCAGTCCTTGCTTACAGACAGCCCCCCAATCTGAAGCAAATACTCACCAGCAACCACACACCACACAACAGAACCACTAACCCAGGAACCTATCCTTGCAACAAAGCCCGTTGCCAACTCTGTCCACATATCTATTCAGGGGATACCATCATAGGGCCTAATCACATCAGCCACACTATCAGAGGCTCGTTCACCTGCGCATCTACCAATGTGATATATGCCATCATGTGCCAGCAATGCCCCTCTGCCATGTACATTGGCCAAACTGGACAGTCTCTACGTAAAAGAATGAATGGACACAAATCAGACGTCAAGAATTATAACATTCAAAAACCAGTTGGAGAACACTTCAATCTCTCTGGTCACTCGATCATAGACCTAAGAGTGGCTATACTTCAACAAAAAAGCTTCAAAAACAGACTCCAACAAGAGACTGCTGAATTGGAATTAATTTGCAAACTGGATACAATTAACTTAGGCTTGAATAGAGACTGGGAATGGATGAGTCATTACACAAAGTAAAACTATTTCCCCATGGTATTTCTCCCTCCCACCCCACCCCCCCACTGTTCCTCTGATATTCTTGTTAACTGCTGGAATTAGCCTACCTTGCTTGTCACCATGAAAGGTTTTCCTCCTTTCCCCCCCCTGCTGCTGGTGATGGCTTATCTTAAGTGATCACTCTCCTTACAGTAAAAAGAAAAGGAGTACTTGTGGCACCTTAGAGACTAACAAATTTATTAGAGCATAAGCTTTCGTGAGCTACAGCTCACTTCATCGGATGCATCCGATGAAGTGAGCTGTAGCTCACGAAAGCTTATGCTCTAATAAATTTGTTAGTCTCTAAGGTGCCACAAGTACTCCTTTTCTTTTTGCGAATACAGACTAACACGGCTGCTACTCTGAAATCTCCTTACAGTGTGTATGATAAACCCATTGTTTCATGTTCTCTGTGTGTGTGTATATAAATCTCTCCTCTGTTTTTTCCACCAAATGCATCCGATGAAGTGAGCTGTAGCTCACGAAAGCTTATGCTCTAATAAATTTGTTAGTCTCTAAGGTGCCACAAGTACTCCTTTTCTTTTTATATATTTTGAGAATTTCATACCACTTGCTACAGGCTCAGTGGAATGCAATGGAGGCAGGATACGGGACTGGCTGTTTGTTTTTTCCTCTAAAATGCTGTTGTCTGAGTCTTGAATGTACAAAGGGCTCTTAATTACAGATCTGCCTTGCCTTATATTTCCAAAGCACTGCATAGACACTAAATGGCCGATTGTTTCCCCTTGTTCTGGCCACTTTGTGTTCCTCCAGTGTAGAGCAGTGTGCATAACTGTGGTGGGGTTTTTTTTTCAGTTCACTGGTGAAACTGTTAAATAAATACATTGTTTTGGATCGATCTGCAACTAATGTTCAGCAGAACAAAAGAATTCATTCTGGGCTGACAAAGTATTGTTTCCATTTCAGGCATTTTTACCTGCTTTATTATTAAAGCAAAGGAAATTTGGAAACCCACTCACAAAACTAGTGGTATCGCTGCCCCCCTTAAACCCTATAGTCCTGCAGTTAGAACAACTGCCTGGGTGTAAGTCCTCCCCCACACCCCAGCATGATTCAAAAAAGGGACTTGAATTTAGGGTTTTCACCTGGGATGTAAGTGATCCAAGTACTGGGCTATAGGGTATTCTGGGGTGGGTCTTTCTAAATCTTTCCTATTGACTCTGCTCTATTTTGTATACACTGCTTAAATAGTCGTTGGGCCACAGAGAGTGGAACTATGATTCCATAGCCTCACTCAGTGCACTCACTCAGAATTGGGACTTCAACCCAGGACTCCCACATCCCAGGGGAGTATTCCAGCCATGAGGCAACAGGGTGTAAAGAAGGGGGAGAAGCAGTAGCACCCAAATCTCCCTGTAAATTTATCTCCAAGAATTTTTTTTTCCTGAAACTATTCAGTAAATTTGTGTTGAATTTGAAAAAAGTTTTGGTTGACTACAAACTGCATTTTTCGGTGCATGCTCATTCTAAAACTGTTGCCTGGTCTATTGAGATGGTGCAAAGCCTTGTTTTTAACCAGTCACTTCCCCATCATGGGACACTTCTCACCTGCCGTGAGCCCAGTGTAGACATCTTCTGTACCACCTGCCCTCTTATCCTCTGCATCCTGTCAAAAGGGGTCGGGTATGCCTACCCTTTTGCAACTCTCAAATGATGTATGGTGCTTTGTGGGCCATAACTAGCTAGTGTAAGTTAGAGCAACCTATAGGCAACTGGCTCTCTTAATTCCTCCACACTGGGCCAAGTGCACTTTGGGACTGGAGAAAATCTGGGTATACTTAACTAATTCTTACAGTTCCCAGGTGAAGTAGTCAGCTAAATGAGTATTATCCCTACTTTACAGATGCTAACTATGCATGATTTATTAAGCAGTAAATCAGTGTCTGAACCAGAACTAGAATGTAGGCTTTCAGATTTGGTGAAAGTCCAGTTCCTGGACTGCAGGACCTCCAAGGCTAATCACTTAACTTTACCCTTCCATCTGTAAAATGGAGATAGCTATTCTCCCCCCGCCCCGCCAACACACACACACACTTTCCAGGTTGGTTAAGAATTATTTTTTAGCCTCATTACACAGCTAACAAGGCCTCTCTCTCTCTATGTTCTGATCTCGCAAGTTACCCCATGCAGGCATGCACCTGTACCTGCAGAGTCCTGATGATGTCATATAGGCTTCATGTTGGGACATTGATCGACATGCATGGAGTAACTTACAGAATTAGGGCCCTAGATGTTACTTCTGAGTAATCTGGCAACTGATGAGCAGTGCTTTCATTAATACAGAACCAGGTTTCCCTGCACTCCTTGTCCTGGATCACTGCACATTTAAGCATATGGTAAAATGCAGTACTTCGCACATGCACTGTAAAAGAGTTTGCTCTTACACTGCAAGAGAAAATGCTGTGAAGTTGGACATTCTTGTTCCCAGTTTGTCTTTCACAATTAAATACCGTTTTTTAAAATTTACAAAGCTTTAACAGGATTTCATGAATTTTTGTTACGCCAAATTTCGTAACACTTTAAAGTTTAGCAAAGGGAAGCCACTCTATTCTGTAACTCTCAGCAGTTAGCATAGCAAAATAAGGGAGCTTTCATGGAAATCTTTTCATTGCTGATAGTTTGGGAAACTTCTAACATGCAAGTAAATTCTGTTTCCAAGTAACTAGGTTGCATAGCATGAGGAGCTGAAGGAGCAGGATGTGTGGAAAGGGCAAAAATCCTTACCAGCAAGCTGTGTGGCATCAGTGGACCCACTCTGTAGCAGTTTTGCTATCTTGGTGTAAAGAATTGTAATGAATTGTGGCTTCTCCAGCTTTACATCTTTCTTCACCAGCTTTCCCCTGAATACTTCTCTTCCCCTGCCCCCTCTTGCCCCTTACTGTCCATGTATGTCATGAGTGCTCATAGAACTGTGCTTGGTTTTTCTGGTAGTGTAGTCTCCCTGTATAGGTTTGCCAAATCCTCATGAAGCAGGAGAGCCATGCCAATTACATCACATCTATGATGGGTCCTCATGCCCATGCAGAGAGGCAGAATTTGCTCTTGGGCTAGGAGCCTTTCTTGAACAGAGCTGGGAACATTTTTTCAAGCAATTTTTTTTCTACAAATAAATGAACATTTGGGTCAACTGAAACACTTTGTGAATTCATGTCAATTGCCCAATTTTTCTGTCAGCCCCCTCCAAAAATTCCAAAAGTAAACATGTTTTGCTTCAGCTTTTCAATTTGAAGACTCTTCATTTGGAATTTTTCTTCAATTTTATTAAAATGCAAAAAGGTTTTAAAAAAACCTGTCAAACTAAATGAACCGTTCCTTTCATCTGATCCAAAATAATTTTTATTCTTTTACTTTTGTTGATTTGCCAAAAAAATAAGTCTTTTGGGTCATCACAAAACATTTTTTTTCTTTGGGTTGGCTACTGAACCAAAACGTTTCATAAACAACTAACTTTGAAAAAGGAAAAGTCCAGTTGTTTGAATCCCATTCCCATGTCATAAATGCTTATGAGATTGCAATCTTTGTAGAAAGACTTAAGAAACATGTGCTTATAAGGACAAATCAACAATAACTTAAGAAGTTGAGACCTTTAATCTTCAAATGGCTATTAGTAGCGCTTGCCAAGACTCATCTGGAAAGGATAAAGCTGAAGAATTTAATTATCAGAAAAAGCCATCTTGGGTCTAATGTATCACTAATAGACATGATAAGATTGAACAATTTTACCAACCAGACTGAACAAGAGGGAGTTTTGGATCAGCTAATGTAACATACAAGGACAACTGGGTTATATACAAAGCCCAGTTTTAAAACATGGCATCCTTAAAACAGGGCATCCAAATACCACATTTGGGTATTTATACTACAGTTTAAGGGCAGGATTTTTAAAAATAAACAAGGGTTTAAAGTTAGCTCCCAAATTCACAATTAGGCAACTAAATTAGTGATCAGCATTTCCAATGTGTTAAATGCCTAGCATTGCATCAGTGGGAGTTAATGAATGTTCAACATTTCAAAAAGTTAGGCCACTATTTAGGTACCCAAATGTCAACTTCAGAGCAGCTTCAGGGCATGGTGTATAAATGTCCATTCTACAGGTTGAAACAAATATCCAAATGTGGGATATTTATACTCTGCAATGAAAGCCTCACATTAGAAAACTGGGTGCATACTAAATGGCTACAAAAAAATCACAGTGAATAATCCTACTATCAGGGTGGGTGTGGTGAATAATCGATCTTAGATTAAAAGAAATCAATAGCTATGGGAGAGTTTTACTCTGTGTTCTCAATGGACTGATTTAAAGCATATCTAAGAGTTCTCTAAATGTTAGCAATGCAATTATGCAGAGCCATTTATGAATGATTGCCCTTGTATTGCAGGAAAGTTATATTCACTTTTACAAGCAAGTTTAGCCATAGCATAAACAAGCAAGCTGGGCAAGTAATCTCAACCAAACTACTTTTCAATAGTGACCTCTATGATGATGATTACTATCTGTGATGTGACATGTACCTTGTAATGAGGGTGAGGATAAGTCTTCACAGAAGCATTAGCGTAGGTGATCAGCAACTAGGGTAGCCTAGTCTTGGTTAGCCAAAACCCTACAGTTGCTGTTCCCTCACTGGTGCTACACTCCCAATATGTGTCTCTAGTACTTCTGGGAGCATATTCCATAATTCTTTGTGCTGCAGCAAGATGAGTCACTGATTCTTTCCTAGTGAATCGTGGGAGAACTTGTCTATCTTTTTTGGCATACAGAAGGAGTTATGGGAAAACACTGGAGGACTATTAGCACTCAAGTAGTTTAGCCTGAATCCTCACTGCAAAGTGAATGGCTTCCAGCCCGAATGAAAACAGCAGCTAGGCTTTAACATACAATCCCAAATAGAAGAGGAGTACTTGTAGCACCATAGAGACTAACAAATTGATTTGAGCATAAGCTTTCATGAGCTACAGCTCACTTCATCGGATGCATGAAGTGGAAAATACAGTGGGGAGATTTTATATACACAGAAATCATGAAACAGTGGGTGTTACCATAGACAGTGTAATGAGGGTGATCAGGTAAGGTGAGCTATTACCAGCAGGAGAGAAAAAAAAACCTTTTGTAGCGATAATCAAGATGGGCCATTTCCAGCAGTTGACAAGAATGTGTGAGGAACAGCGGGAGAGGAGGGGGAATAAACGTGGGGAAATAGTTTTACTTTGTGTAATGACACATCCACTCCCAGTCTTTATTCAAGCCTAAGTTAATTGTATTCCATTTGCAAATTAACTCCAATTCAGCAGTCTCTTGTTGGAATCTGTTTTTGAAGTTTTTTTGTTGTAATATTGCGACTTTTAGGTCTGTAATCGAGTGACCAGAGAAAATGAAATGTTCTCCGACTGGTTTTTGAATGTTGTAATTCTTGACGTCTGATTTGTGTACATTTATTCTTTTACATAGAAACTGTCCAATTTGGCCAATGTACATGGCAGAGGGGCATTGCTGGCACATGATGCTGGCATATATCACATTGGTAGATGTGCAGGTGAACGAGCCTCTGATAGTGTGGCTGATGTGATTAGGCCCTATGATGGTGTCCCCTGAATAGATATGTGGACACAGTTGGCAACGGACTTTGTTGTAGGGATAGGTTCCTGGGTTAGTGTTTTTGCTGTGTGGTATGTGGTTGCTGGTGAATATTTGCTTCAGGTTGGGGGTCTTTCTGTAATACAAGGACTGGCCTGTCTCTCAAGATCTGTGAGAGTGATGTGTCATCCTTCAGGTTAGGTTGCAGATCCTGATGATGCAGTTGTAGAGTCGGGATGATGCGCTGATTTAGTTGGGGACTGAAGGTGATGGCTAGTGGTGTTCTGTTATTTTCTTTGTTGGGCCTGTCCTGTAGTAGGTAACTTCTGGGTACTCTTCTGGCTCTGTCAGTTTGTTTCTTCACTTCAGCAGGTAGGTATTGCAGTTGTAAGAACACTTGACAGAGATCTTGTAGGTGTTTGTCTCTGTCTGAGGGGTTGGAGCAAATGCGGTTGTATTGTAGAGCTTGGCTGTAGACAATGGATCATGTGGTGTGGTCTGGATGAAAGCTGGAGGCATGTAGGTAAGATTCAATTTACATGCACGGTTTTATAGGTCGGATTGAGGCCCTTGTGAGCTGCTTTGTCATCTTAATTATGACTAAAGAAGAGTCATTGTAATTCATTGAGCCATGTGTTTCTTTGCCTTTTCATGTTGAATATATTCTCAAAAAGGACAAATTTGATCATTTAATGTGATCTTTTAAACAACAAAGAAAATAATATTTTAAAAAATAACTACAGTCCTAGTCCTCCAATTTGATGTGCTAGTGTGGACCATTATATGCACAGAAAGTCCCACTGAATGCAAAGTGGCTCCAGAAAGGTACTGCCCCAATGCATCAGTTTGCAGGATTGAGGCCAAGTTAGGAATCCTGTCATGAGGAGGGGAAAGGGAAAACTGGGAATAGCAGTGACTTTACCAAGAATCTGGAATCTTCTCTTACTTAAATAAACAGCTCTGGGAACTATAGTGTTGCAGTCCTACTTTAGGACCATATTTAGAATCTTAAGTGATTTTCAAAATACAGCCATTATTACTGCTGGGGAAAATCAGGAAGACATCTTCTATAAACATACATGTAAAGAAGACACAATGAGGAAGCACTTGAATACAAAAATAATAATTACTGTTTTGCCATATATTGGCATTAGAACTACATGCATATAAGTTATGCCTTTGCCATGACTGTAAAATTAATACACATAAGTAAACATTATTAAAGAGTTTTAAATATTAAAATTATTCAGTCTTATCAGTATTAGCCTTTTCTGCAGGCTTTCAGTTAGGAGATGATGACATACGATATGACCCTTCAATGATATCTGCTCAGGCAGACCCCATGTGCTCAGCTGCAAGATCAAGGCCATAGTTATGATCCGGTCCTCTGTCAGGGATGCAATTCAAGTTATGGATATTACCTCCCAGTAGAGTTGCAATGGTGGAAGCATCAGATAAAATATATATTGAGTGAATTTTCTTGTAATGGTAAAAAGAGGCAATGCTCCTTAAAAAAAGGCAAAAAAAACATTTTAATTTGATTCTCTGTGTTCACTTGTAAGTTGTTAAAAAAATTACGTGATACAATACTCTTGTATGTTTCCTATATTAAATTCAATTTTCAGGCTGCTCTTGAAGGAATATAGATTTTGTATTGTTGATCCAGGAACGATATAATACAGAGGACAACTCAGATGTTTGGAGTGGTCCCATTTTCCAGGCCTATTGATTGAATTTTTGAAATTTAAATTAACTGATTGTGTGTTGCAATATATATTTTGTAATAGGTGCTGACGGTAACTATTGTGGTCAAAGTTGCTAAACACTTTCCATTATAACCCCTTTTCACACCCTTAAATTAATGGTGAAATTTAGTCTTTCCAGAGATGCATATTATGACAGGGGCCACCAAAGGGCAATGTTACATATTGGCTCAGCAGGCTGTTTTTTGTTGTGTTGTGTTTAGTTTTTTAGCATGCAAGCAAGTTTTTAGCTTTAAAAGAAAATGCTTAGGGTTTTTGTTTTTGTTTTCTGATTCAGTTTATTTGGATGGGAACTTTTGCAAGCAGCAAGGGAGTTTGCTCTCTGCTGTAATATCTCTATGTACAGTAGTCAAATCTTGAGACAGAGTTGCTCCTTTGGAACTAGGCATTTGTGTTTGGGCTGAGATCCTCGAAAGAGGGGTTTGCCTGAGTACTGTTTGTGACTAACTCTGTTTCAGGAGTGATGTATGTTTATAAATAAAGTTATTCTGGAAATATGCAGACTCCATGGTGTTGCTTTCTCCTCCAATGAAAAGCTGACGTGCAAGGTCCAATCATCTGTTGCTGCCCAATATAAAAATAGGACTGCAGAAAAGCATCTGAAGTCTGAATTTATGCTCTTTCCTAAGTTTGATTTTCTCCCACCAGTACTACTTAAAAGCAAAGATTTTGTGTATTGGGGAAGAGTAAATGAGATTGAAAGAGATTTATCTTATTATCTCCCAATCTCAGACTAGCTGAAGGGACCTTAGGTGTTTTCATTCAGTACTTCCTACTCTCCCCTTTTCAGAACACATTGATGCTGTCATGAAGGATAGCTAGGCTCTTTCTTAGGTATCATTAACATTGGGCAGGGCTTATGGGGGTTGCATGTTGATTTTTATAGTGACTTTATTTTGCTGGCTGGGAGGTGGTGAGGAAAGAACTTACTGTCTCATAGGATGACATTTGTATTTTCAATATCCTTTACTTTCTCACTTTTGAAAAACCCTACTTCATTGAAACCATTTACCACTATTACAAATAAAGCTAGATGAACATTTTTGTTCTATGTAAATATCTGACTGTGGAAATTAACTGTTCTGTGGGCTGTGTTCAATGTGGCAGTAATTCTGATATAACAATTAAGAGGGGCTTATTGAAACTGATCCTTAGAACTAGAGATGGACCAAACTAGCACCAAAAATCCAAGCCCTGTTACTGCAGTGAAGAATATAATTTATGTTATCATGAACTATCATGGGAGAGAAGGGAACAACCTGTAATAAATGGCCCATTTTCTCAAATTGCTAAAAAACAAAGTTCTGTTTTCCTTCTAGGTAGGATCCTTCAGCTTTGATGGAGGCATTGCTTCCATTGACCTTAGGTGACCAGATGTTCTGATTTTATAGGGACAGTCCCAATATTTGAGGCTTTTTCTTATATAGAAGCCTATTACCCCAAACTCCAAGTCCCAATTTTTCACATTTGCTGTCTAGTCAACCTAATTGACCTCAGTGGGACAACTGCCTCTATGGGGGCCTTATGTGAGTAGACATTGATAAAGCACTGGAAACAAAGGGAAAACTCTCTATTAAAATAACCTTACAAAATTGATTTTGATGTTACTCCAAATATAGCACCACATCATCAAAATATAAAATAGCCTAGACCCAATTGCACAAAATTACTGGACTCAAAGGAGTTAAAACCTTTCAGTAAACTCACATTACCCGAACACCATCAGAACTGAATCAATATCATCACACTTTCTTCCAAGAAATGCTATTCAACTGATACTACAGATTTTGAAATATGCCCCAACAAACTCATTATATGCCAGCCATTTATTACAGGTTGTTCTCTTCTCTCCCAGGCAGAGATAGTGCATGTCTTTAATCTTTGACTAGATTATAAACAGCTTGTTCTTCAGCTACTGCAAACACAATTAAAACTTCCTTGGAACACAAACTGTAGTTGTTGACACTAGTGACAACAGATTGTCTGCTGGGCTTGGCACACTGCCATGCGGGAGCTCTCCACCACTTGTGGAGCTTCTAACTCATTGACCCTTCAAAAAAGAAAAGTTTTTTTAAAAAATATACATGGGTTAGGCGCTATGAAGCATAAGCCAATGATAGAATAATACTAAGAGAATTCTCTTATCCAGGCTGCTGTAATTACCTGTAGAGAACAAGTCAGAACACCTTATAAAATGTAGCTGTGACTGAGAGCTGGGGAACTGGTCTGACTCCCTTTGTAGGCCAATATCTGTGTTAAGCCCTGATCCTCAATGAGCTTCTTCTGGGCAGATTCTGTCATTTGAAAACACAGGATTTTTAATTCTTACTCAGTACAAATGTATGGTACATGCCTTCTGCACAGATCAGAGTGTCAGGGGTCTGTGGGAAAAGAGGGCTCCAGAAAACATATCCACCCCCATATTGCAGCAACCCCAACCAGTAAGGGCTGGGAATGTGTAAAAACTTCCTCCTCTTAGGAAGACGGTGGGGGAAGGGGGGAAGAGGGTTGGTTGTCCAGAAAGTTCAACCACTGTGCACTCCTTTTTGTGTTGTTTGTGCACTCCCTGTTGTGCATGCCTTACACAGACCTCACTGAGGAAGTCACTGGGCCCCCACAAGTGCAGGTGCCTGCCTGTGCAGATTTCAATGTAGAATTGGGGCTTAGGTATTTCTATGGTGCTTGTTGCCATGGTATATCATCACCACTCAGTTACCTAAAATGCTGTTGGATTTGAGATGATTACAATCTCAAAAGCGAATGGAACTATAAGTGAATGTAGGTGCCACTGGCTCTCCATATGAGAGTTTGACCTGATTAGTAACTATACCAAACCAAATATGAATGTGTGACAGACTAGCCCTAGGGCAATCATGGGGTACCTGGGACTGGTGGGGATCTTTCAGGATGGCCTGATAGGAATACCTATTGTATATGTAAATTGCTTTTTTGACGGAAGTAATATTAATCACTTCAACAAAATTGGAAAATGACTCTGTAGAATTTGATTTGGTTAGACTTGATTGCAAATGTGACAAGTTTAAGTTTGCTGTATTTTATTTGGCCCTATGATATAGGAAATTATCCATTAATTGATATAAGCAACTGTTTTTCTGGAGAGGGTTTTAATTTTGAAGGTTACATTAAAATGTGGGAGTGAAAAAAATAAATTCAATTTTCTAATTTAATTTCTACTCCTTTCTTATATCTTGTGCTATGTGAAATGTCTTAATTGAACTCCGTTCTATTTTGTGTGTAAAATGTTAAAATTAAATAAACACCCCCAATACAAATTCCAAGCATTATGCATTCATAGTATTTTCCCCTGTCCCTTATTTGGATGCCTTATCATGACAGAAGGCATACACTTGCTGATACCATAACCATCCAGATATGCTAATGCATGGTGAAATCCTCACAGTGAGGTTTAATAGAGAGGTAGAAGCCAAATATTTCATATACTATGAGCTATATTATTTACAGAAACTCTCTGGGTTACCTGCTAGTATTATTTGTGTTCTCTTCTAATAACAAATATTTATGAACCAAAAAAACCTTTGTTTTTTCATCTTGTTTTTATTTCAGGTCAAATCAAAACCACTGTTTCAACTTGGCCCTTTGTCAATCTAATTAGCATAAATTTTGAAATGAAAAGACAAGACTAGAAAACTAGAATTTTTAATTTGGAAAAGTCAAAATGAAACTTTCTGACCATTTCAACAGTTTTTCCTTCTCATTTTTTCATGTTGGAAAATTTATCGAACCTAACCCTTTTACACAAACAGTTTCAATTTAGATGAATTGGCATTTTTGGATGGGTAATTTTCCAACAAATCGTTAATCAGCTCTAATCATGACAGTCTTTCATCACATTATCACATGCTATTTTGTTTCCAACAGGACCACTGCCTCCCTTGGTGCACTGGAGGGACCAGCTTTGCAGATGAATCAGGGTGAAGAAGGCTGTTGACTATAGAATCTCGGCTTCATTCACAGGGATATTTGTAGTGAATGAGGCTGAGGACTGCAGGAGGACAAAAGAGGGTCTCATGGTTTGGACAGCTGAATACTGCCCTGGAGAACTGGATTGTATCCCTGCCTCTGTGAGATTTCCTATGGAGTGTGAGGCAAGCCAATTAAACCAAAAACTTTTCAGCCATAGTCACTAATTATGTGCTTATTTTCTGGGTGTCTCACTTGAGACCCTGGGGTCTGTTTTGTAGAAGTCAACAATGAGGAGAAAACAAAACCTTGAACAGTTACTCATTCAGTGAGCATGGTCCTTTCCATGCCATATGGGAAAAACAGTAGGTGGCCACATAACCAAAGACTGTATCAAAATGCATACATACAAAGGGGCTAAATTAAGGATAAAGGTGGAACCTAAATTCTGCATCCCCTTCTGTGATGAAATATGTCAGGGTCATGGGTAGGTCCCCAACTGGTCCTGAACACAATGTATTTTTCCCCTAGTACCTCTGCCTCTATCAGTACACAGGATGAACATGTCGCAGTAAATAAAGCAACTGTGCAATGGCAGGGATCAAACTGAATAAACTAGAATGTTTGGCCCCAGGCCCAACTTACTGGCAACTGTCTGAAACTTGCACTGATTGCTGAAGTTTGACAGCATTGTACAATGTACAGACCAGTAACATCCCAAGATCCTGTGGTGATAAATGCCTTCAATTGCATGTACAAATAAATAGATGTATGGAGGTGGCCACGATCTGCTAGCTAGCTAGCTACCATTAGCTATAAAAAGTGAAACTGTATGTTCTGTTTCAGAGTAGCAGCCTTGTTAGTCTGTATTCGCAAAAAGAAAAGGAGTACTTGTGGCACCTTAGAGACTAACAAATTTATTTGAGCACGATTTGAGGACTTCAATAGCTCAGACATCGGTAAGAGGTTTATCGCAGGAGTGGGTGGGTGAGATTCTGTGGCCTGCATGGTGCAGGAGGTCAGACTAGATGATCATAATGGTCCCTTCTGACCTTAATATCTATGAATCTATAAGCTTTCGTGAGCTACAGCTCACTTCATCCAATGAAGTGAGCTGTAGCTCACGAAAGCTTATGCTCAAATAAATTTGTTAGTCTCTAAGGTGCCACAAGTACTCCTTTTCTTTTTGTATGTTCTGTGTACTTGGATAATTGTTTGCTAGGTATCTGTAATGTTTTAATAAAGTTTTTACCTCCAGAATTCCAGGACACACATCTCCCAATTTGTGTATGACTGGGAATTTTTGGAGCAAGGATCTGATTCAGATAACTGTCCTGAACTCTTCATGAAGCTCAAAACCAAAAGAACCTCACAAAACCGTTCCCATTGTATTTTCATTTACCTCTGCCCTTTTGGGCTCCTGTTGGAACCCAAAGCAGAAGTGTTGAAATACCACAGAAAAGTATTTCTGGCACAACTGAAAGCAGGAAGCAGGTGCATGATTGATAGTACAAATGGTACCAAATTCTTTCCAAAATTCTCTCTATATAACATCTTTCCTATAAACTCTTCATTAAAGCTATACCTTTAAGAACCTGAAGCTTGTTACTAACCTCAAGGGGTTTTTTTAATATAAAAACTGTTTCTTTTTATTCATAATTTGGTTTCCATCTGGGAAAATTAAATTCTTAACAAAGAAATATTGCAATCATTAATCTAGTATAATTATAAACTAATTTTCCTTAAAGCTACAGAGTGGGTTAAGGTGACCTACATGATTGTGAAATGAATTAAAGCAGAGTACATTAGGTTGCAGTTAGTTTTGACTAGATTGCCTCGATAATTCTGAATAAAAAGTACTGGAACCAGTAGACACTACAGTCTGTAGCCTAATGGAGAGACAGATAGGTCTATTCAGAAGAAAGGTATTGCTCAATGTTGTTTAAACCGCTATTATAACTGAATAGCCATTGTGGGCTTTCATGTGAGGAGTGTACAGCAGACCACTTCAGCTCAGCAGAACTTTTACTGCAGGTCTCCAGCTTTCTCTTCCCTGCAGTTGGATTTCCACACGCTGCCCTGATTCATCCTAGGGGGCAGTCTGCAAAGCAGGCAGCAGTTCTGCAACTCCAGCAGCAGGGAAGGAGAAGCAGTAGCTGTAGGGGTGGGGGGAGAAGGAGTTCAGCAGTAACCAGTGCCCTGCTGCTTCCTCCCTCCCTGGGCTACAGGGACATGCTGTCAGGGGAGCTGCTTCCTCCCTGCTGTGGGTGTCCCAGCAGAGGAATCCTGAGAAATGAGGCACGTGATGCGGGGGAGGTATGCAAATCTTTCATTTGTACGTGTTTAATATGCCCCTTCAAAAGTGATCAAATTTAAAGTTCCATGCATGCCCCGCTGTGCCATATATTTTCTATCTTTCTAAAATCAGAATAAAATTAGAATATGGGAGAGGGATCAAAGGTAGCATCTGGAACTGTAAATGTGCAGCATGCTTTACAGAACATATAGAAAGGTGGTATTTTTGCCTTTAAAGGGCTTTCAGCTTTCTCTGGAAGGTTATCTTGAGCCTCCAGGCCAGAGAACCCTATATACCCAGCTTTTGAGGATTACATCTCTAGCTAGCATTCCTCTTTCTTCTGGCAATTCTGTGTTCTTCAACATCTATTCCCTTGCTAGGCAGTGTCTACACTACCGCTTATGTAGGTATAACTTATGTCACTCAGGGGTGTGAATAAGCCGACCTCATGACTGACATAAGTTACAAGGACCTAAGCGCTGGTGTGGACAGCGCTATGTTGGCAGCAGCGCTTCTCCAGATGACATAGCTACCACCACTCATGGGGGGTGGATTAAGTTGATGGAAGAGCTCTCTCCTATCATTTTAGAGCAGCTATATGAGAGAGCTTGATGCCATAGCTGTGTCTCCACTAGTTCATCTCCTGATCTGGATAGTCTTGTCTGGGTTCCCCATTAGGATCCTCTACTGATTTGAGTTGCACCATATCATTCCTAGCTTCCACTATGTGAACTTCAGTGCTATGGTTCCTGTGGGAGCCCCTGTGGAAGCCCCTGTGGAAGAATAGTACATCTGTCCTCTGGACCTTAATCCTGAACTGTGGACCATGATTCTGGCCTAAATTATTGTCAGAAGTATGTGATTAAGAGGTAAGTGACAAAGGCTCCTATATCACTTTTGAAAGTGGGAGTTATGCTGCTAAGTAATTGAGATGCTTTTAAAATGTTATATGGGGTGTCTATGGCATGGTACTGTTGTGCTACTACAGTTAGAACTTCTGTGTTCAGAAGCAGGTGGAGATGGCGGTTGTGCGGATGCTGCTTGTGTTGATTTCAGTACAATGCCGCAGGGGACTATTTTCATCTCTGGCAAGGACACAAAAGAGGTCTCCACCTGCTCTGTAGAGCATGTAAGGTGGTGGAGACCCTTGATGCTGTCCCTCCCTAGCTATGCCCCTGTCATAAATATAAAGTCCGCCCTAGCCCCAGGAAAAACCCTTTCATCTGTAAAGGGTTAAGAAACTAGGATAATCTAACTGGCACCTGACCACAATGACCAATGAGGAGACAAGATACTTTCAAAGCTGGGGGGGGGGAGAAACAAAGGGTCTGTGTCTGTCTGTTTGACGCTTTTGCCGGGGACAGAAAAGGAATGGAGTCTTAGAATTTAGTAAATAATCTAGCTAGATATGCGTTAGATTATGATTTCTTTAAATAGCTGAGAAAATAAGCTGTGCTGAATAGAATGGATATTCCTGTCTTTGTGTCTTTTTGTAACTTAAGGTTTTGCCTAGAGGGATTCTCTATATTTTGAATCTGATTACCCTGTAAGGTATTTACCATCCTGATTTTACAGAGGTGATTCTTTTTACTGTTTCTTCTATTAAAATTCTTCTGGTAAGAAACTGAATGCTTTTTTCATTGTTCTTAAGATCCAAGGGTTTGGGTCTGTGGTCACTATGCAAATTGGTGAGGATTTTTATCAAACCTTCCCCAGGAAGGGAGGTGCAAGGTTTTGGTGAGGATTTTGGGGGGGGGGGGGAGATGTTTTCAAACAACGCTTTCTCAAAAATAATCCCGGGCAAACATTTGGTGGTGGCAGTGGAAGTCCAAGGGCAAAAGGTAAAATAGTTTGTACCTTGGGGAAGTTTTAAACTAAGATGGTAAAAGTAAGCTTAGGAGGTTTTCATGCAGGTCCCCACATCTGTACCCTAGAGTTCAGAGTGGGGAAGGAACCTTGACACCTCTAAATGGGTTTTCCAGCTGAGGAAATTGTTCCACCTCTTCTCCTTCCCCATGCACAAGCCAGCTGTGGTAGCCTCCTGTGTTATCATTGTTGTGGTGGGGAGTGTAATGCTTTTCTTAACTGCTGTCTACCAAAGAGGTTCCTTTCTGGATCAGTTGCAACCCCTATTTCTCCTGAACTACATTCAAAATGCAGCTGAGGCTGGCATCAGTGTTAAACCCATAAATGAAAAGATTTTGGTCTTGATTGTAATTTGAGGTCTGTGTAAGCAAACAAAGCCAGGTACTTTGAAAAATCTCTGGCTGTGCATATGTGTGGCCAGTATCAGATGCAGGAGATACTGTGAATTACAATATTTACAATTTATATTTTACATGGATATTACCTTAAACTATAACGTTTCAACATTCATATATATTTATTGTTAAGCATTTCTGCTTTCTGCCACAGAGATATAGTAAAGAAACTTATAAGAACCAAATTAATTTTATCTAGAAGTGTCAGCTTCCATTTTCCATGTATGTGGCAGTAAATGGAATTTGTTCTGATGGCATTATCAGCCACAAGCAGCATAAATAGGTTTGTTGCCTTAGAAATCCAACATATGGCATATCAGTATTCAACCAATAAAAATACTTGACATGTGGGTCCCAGGATATTAGAGAGACAAGGTGGGTGAGGTAATATCTTTTTATTGAACTAACTTCTGCTGGTGAGGGACACAAGCTTTTCATCTTACAGAGAGCTCTTCTTCAGCTCTGGAACATGTACTCAGAGTGTCACAACTAAACACAAGGTGGAACAGATTATTCAGCATAAGTAGTTAATATATTTCAAGGGACCATTCAAGATGAAGTGGCCCATTAACATCTTTCCAGTCACCTGGTGGGGAGGGTCAAGTGGATTATAGATTTTGTAATAAGCCATAAATCCACTATCACCATTCTAGCCGTGATTTTTTAGTAACTAGCAAAGTTAGGAATTTAAGCTCCAAGGCTCATAGTTTGAAGGTGTTGTGGTGTTTTTGTCTTTTACCATTTTGCTGTGTGAGTTCATTTGAAAAATATAGTGATTGTCTGGTTTCACCCACTTAGTTGTTGAGGCACTTGTGCACTAGATGAGGTATACCACATATTGTGTTAGGCGTGTTTAGGATCCATTAATCTTGATAGTTTGTTGTGAAGGGTGTTGATCATTGTAGCAGTGGAAAGATGTCTACAGGTTATGCATCTGTTGTTCTGGCAGGGTTTGGTGCTGTTTTGAGTTATTGTGCCCCAGTCTGTGGGGAGCTTATTTTTAATTAGGTTGGCAAGGCTGGGGTTGTTTGATGGCCAGAGGAGGGGATTCAGAAAAGATTTCTCTCAGGCTGCAGTCCCCACTGAGTGTGGGTTTTAGCTGTTTGATGACACCCTATATAGGTTTCAGTATTGTAGGTGACAACTGGATGTATGTGGTCAGAGAGTTTTTTCCCCCCCATATTGAAGCAGGTCCTCTCAGGGTATTTGGGTGGCTCATTCAATGATGAGATCTCTGTAGGGGAGTGTCCTTGTTTAGTGAAGGCAATTTTGAGTGTATTCAGGTGTATATCCCAGGCTGTCCTTGGAGCATATTCTATGATATCTGAGTGGCTGGCCGTAGATAACAGATTTGTTGGTATGTTTGGGATGATTACTGGATCTGTGAAGGTAGGTGTGGTGATCCCTAGGTTTCTTATATATAGTTATCTGTGGGGTTCCATTGTTAAAGCTGATCATGGAATCATTAAGATGATTCTAGTATGAGAATGTCTGAGAAAATTTAATGGATGGGTGGTAGTTGATAAAATGTGATGAAAATCCATGAGGGAGTTTAGGTTGTTTGTTCAGAGAATGAAAATATCATTGATGCATCCAAGAACTTGTAGTTGAACTAGAACATATCTTAGGAAGGCATCCAAGCTTGATTGTTAAAGGCTCTAAGTAATGGAGAATTTACCAGACCCCTTGGAACTTTTGTTTCAGTACTTAATTACCCTCATTATTAAATATGCATTTTATTTTTAGTTTGAACATTTTTTGACTTCCACTTCTAGCCATTGGTTCTTGTAATGCCCCCCCTTGTGTCATACTGGGTAAAGGATGGTATTAGACAGGGTTTAGGGGTACCTGTCTACACTCACACTTGGCACATACTTATGACCATGACATTCAGCACAACTTTACAATAATATTTACAGGCTTCTTATTTCATCCTTCAAAACAGGTTTTGGTCTCTAATTTTCTAAACAAGTGAGGAAAAGGATAGAGTAGACACTCTGCTTTCATTTGCTTTCTGAACTTGGGGAATGCAACATTAACATCTATTCTTCAAGAGGTTTTTAGCTGTCCAGCAGCAACCGAATAGTTGCATCATTCCTTCTTCACCTGTGGACACTTGAGACATGTTGGTCAAAGTTAAGTGCACCCAATTGGGTGCACACTTTTTACAGGCCTGACTTAGACTCACAAATGGCCTATGTGCATACACAGTCTGGGCCTCCACCTGTTTGTATCATTCAATGAATGTAAAATATATTGATGTGGCTTATAGCTTCAAACTATGGAGAAGAAGTAGAACCATCCTTATTAATATGGTCATATTATTTCAACTGTTATTGGGTTGTACTTCATACTTCTCACATAAGGCAGCCCACTATAAATACACCATTGTAAGATGTTGTAGCATAAATGAGGCACTTATGGGTTATAAATGAATATAAATGAATAGAATTTGATGCATAACCAATGTCATTTCTTGGTTATAATCTAGTCATGAACAATGATAGTTTATCGTTATCATTCTACAGTGAATACATAGTTTGCTTCTTCAAAATAATTTTCTCCCGTCTCTCATGTGAAAATTTTATCACATAGATTACAGCACAACATAATTCTACCAGGGCAGAGATATTAAAGTAAGGCCATTTCAACAGTTTACCTTGGGGATTTACAATCGTTTATTTTCAAAAAGGATTCAGTTTTTTATATTTATCTGGTGCCTCTTTTACTGGTAACACATTTAAATATTTGCGTCTTGCTGTTCACTTTCTAAGGTTATTCAGGTACACTTTCTATCATAAGGTGATAGCCCTACAGTGAAACTAAAGCCACCTTTGTATGTGGTGGAATTAAAACATTTAAAAATGACTATAAAGTAAACACATTGCCAGTTTCCTTTAAAAAGTTAGTAAATCTTTACAATAAATGTTTCATTTATACAGAGAGGGCCAAATCACACAAACCTTACTCAGGCTAAACCCGTGAATAAAGGTTTGTAAGATTTGACATAATGACACCAGAATTCTGTTATGTAAAACTCTTTGGCAAAAATTTTACTGGTATCATTGCTCCACTGGTACTGCTACATTTTGTTCAGGTCAGGATTTTCTTTGTAAGATCAAGTTCTACATTGAAATGTGCCCCGCATTTTCCCATGTACACTGCTAAAGACAACACTTTTCTTTGTGTCGGTGTATCCTTCCCATCCATTCACTTTTACACAGCAGTTGGGGTATTTGCAATGTGAAGACAGAAGGTGTTCATGTCTCTTGGCTATCCCAGGGATCTATCACTGTTTTAAAAACAATAGTCTGATCTCCCACAGTTTCAGGTTCCCTAATGTGCTTTAATGTAGTGCTGTTTCAAACAGCACTACATTAAAGCACATCAGCAGGATCTACACAGACCAATTAAAGCATAACATGTTAGTGTGTTTTAGAAATCATACCCCTGTAGAGCACATTGCCCCACTGTGTAGACCAGCCCTTACATATATGCAGTATACATTCAAAATAAAGGCCAACAGAAGGGTTCTTCACAAAGGGGCAAGTGATGGTGAAGGGAAGTCACTTAATTTTGCAATAATGGCAAAGTGCAACTGTATATTTCATGAATTCAGTCCATGATTTTGTTTTAGGACACCATGGTGCTGGATGTTTTATAAATATAACTTATTTAGTGTACTTGGGCACTATGCATTAAGACCGATTAGATGAAAAACTCCTTTAAATTTTAAGTAGTCATACCAAGGTAGATATGAATGAATAATTACCCTCTAAATCACATAATCCATTATGTAAATATTTTGGCCAAAATATTGCTATCATTGTTTCACTGCTATATTTTGGTTAGGTCAGTACTTTCCTTATAGGCACATAGGATCAAGCTCTGCATTGACACATTTCCCATGCAGTGCTATATACAGCAGTGAGATTGGAAAGTTAGCGATTCAAAACAGCATTTCTCCTACTTTAAATAAATATCTGTAAATATCCATTGGGATTTATGTAATGATACTGGACCATTTCCTCTTTGCTCAGTCAATGTTTTCTTGTTATGTCAGTGACAGTGCTGTCAACATTTTAACAATTTCCCTCTTAATTTATGATAAATCTTTCTTAGCCCTGGTCTACACTATGATGTTAGGTCAAATTTAGCCGCGTTAGGTCAATTTTATAAGCAATGCGTCAACACAACCAACCCCGTTCTGTCAGCCTAAAGGGCTCCTAGCCCTAGAATCAACTGCTTTACTCCTCCCCAGTGAGGGGAGTAGTGCAAAATCAACCTTGCTGGGTCGAATTTGGGGTAGTGCAGAAGCAATTCGATGATGTTGGCCTATGGGAGCTATCCAAGAGTGCTCAGTTGTGACCACTCTGGACAGCACTTTCAACTCCAATGCACTTGCCAGGTACACAGGAAAAGCCCTGGGAAATTTTGAATTTCATTTCCTGTTTGGTCAGCGTGGCGAGCTCAGCAGCACAGGTGACCACGCAGTTCCAGAATGACAAACAAGCTCCAGCATGGACCAAACAGGAGACACTGGATCTGATTGCTGTATGGAGAGAATAATCTGTGAAGGCCAAACTCTGATCAAAGAAAAAATGCTAATACATATGCCAAAATATCACGGCACGGTGAAGAGAGGCTACAACAGGGACACACAGCAGTGCCATGTGAAAGTTAAAGAGCTCAGGCAAGCCTACCGAAAGACAAAGGAGGCAAACGGTCGCTCCGGATCAGAGCCCCATACATGCCTCTTCTATGATCAGCTGCACGGCATTCTAGGGGGGACCCTACCACTACCCCACCACTATCAGTGAACATCTGCAAGGGAGGAGTCTCACACAACAGGGAGGAGGATTTTGTGGATGAGGAAGAGGAAGAGGAGGAGAATGTGCAGCAGGCAAGCAAAGGATCCGTTCTCCCTGGCAGCAGGACCTTTTCATCATCCTGGAGCCAATTCCCACCCAAGACAGATTCCTGGACCCTGAAGCCAGAGAAGGCACCTCTGGTGAGTGCACATTTGTAACTACACTACAGGGTTACAAAGCAATTGTGTTTAATGTTTGATTTGCCCTGAAGAATCGGGATGCATTCGCGGCCAGTACAGCTACTGGAAAAGTCTGTTAACATGTCTGGGGATGTAGTGGGAATCCTCCAGGGATCATCTCCACGAAGCTCTTGGAGGTACTCTGAAAGCCTTTGCAGAAGGTTTCTGGGAAGGGCTGCCTTATTTCAGCCTCCACAGTAGGACACTTTACCATGCCAAGCCAGTAGCAAGTAGTCTGGAATCATTGCAGCACAAAGCATGGCAGTGAATGGTCCTGAGTTTTGGTTGCACTCAAGCAACATTCAGTCTTTATCTTTCTGTGTTAGCCTCAGCAGAGTGATATCATTCATGGTCACCTGATTGAAATAGGGGAATTTTTATAAGGGAACAGTAAAAGGACCCCATTCATGCTGGGCTGTTTGTGCTTGGCTAAAAGGAATCATCCCTGAGAAAAGCCACGCAGTGGCAGGAGGGGTGAAAGGATCATCCCAGAGAATAGCCCTGTGGTGGGGTTGGGGAAGGGGTGTGCTGCACATTCACCCAAAAACCACAGCCCCTCCTTTTAAATGGAAAACCCAACCAGCATTGCTCGCTATGGGAAAGGAGGGTGCTGCAGTTTGAAACCATTCCCACATGTTATGAAGGTGGAAGAAGCCAATCCTGTGTACCCTTTGGCTTACCAAGGCTGCCTGGAAACTGAATTCTGTTACCCAGCCATGTGTGTGATGTGTCACCATACCAGCATGAGCTCAATATAAAAGGCAAAATGTGACCTTGTACCTAAAGCACGTGCTGTCTGTTATGAATTGCTTGATTCACTGTGAAAGTCTCCCTTTTGTTCTCAGAAATGAATCTTACATTCTACTCTCCCTTTTTATCCCCCCGCAGGTGCAAATTCCCCCTATCATCTCCGTCCCAGAGGTTGTTGCAGATTAGAAGGTGAAAAAAACCACACTCACAATGACATGTTTTTGGAGCTCATGCAGTCTTCCCACACTGATAGGGCACAGCTGAATATATAGAGGCATACAGTGACAGAGGCCAGGAAAGCATTAAGTGAGTGCGATGAGAAGAGGCAGGAGGCGATGCTGAGGCTAATGCGGGAGCAAACGGACATGCTCAGGCTTCTGGTGGAACTGCAAGAAAGGAAGAGAGCACAGACTGCCACTGCATCCACTGTATGACCACCTGCCTTCCTCCCCAAGTTCCATATCCTCCTCACTCAGAAGCTCAAGAATGGGGGTTGGGGCGATGGCTCTGGGCACCCAGCACTCTACTCCAGAGGATGGCCCAAGCAACAGAAGGCTGTCATTCAAACAGTTTTGATTTGTAGTGTGACTACAAATCAAAAGTGAGGCCTTGTCCTTCCCTCCTCCCACATCCAAATCGAGCTCTTGTCAGTTCTCACCTTTTTTTCCCCCCCAATTAATAAATAGTTTCAAAACAATAGTGACTATTTCCTTTGCCAGCTGTCATCGAAGGGGGATGGTGGTTGGCTTACAGTGAATTAAAAAAAAATCAACAAAGGGGGCAGGTTTGCATCAAGGAGAAACACACACCTATCATACCATAGCCTGGCAGTCATGAAACTGGTTTTCAAAGCCCCTCTGATGCGCAGCATGCCTAGCTGTGCTCTTCTAATTGCCCTGGTGTCTGGCTGCTCAAAATCAGCCACCAGGCGATTTGACTCAACCTCCCACCCCACCATAAATGTCTCCCCCTTACTCTCACAGATATTATGGAGCACATAGCAAGCAGCAATAACAATGGGAATATTGGTTGCGCTGAGGTCTAGCCTGGTCAGCAAACAATGCCAGCAATCTTTTAAGTGTCTAAAGGCACATTCTACCACCATTCTGCACTTGCTCAGCCTATAGTTGAACTGCTCCTTACTACTGTCCAGGCTGCCTGTGTAAGGCTTCATGAGCCATGGAAGCAAGGGGTAGGCTGGGTCCCCAAGGATAACTATTGGCATTTCAAAATCCGCCAATGGTAATTTTCTGGCCTGGAAGTAAGTCCCTTCTTGCAGCTGCTCAAAACAGCCCAGAGTTCCAAAAGATGCAAGCATCATGCACCTTTCCCAGCCATTCCACACTGAAGTTGGTGAAATGTCCTTTGTGATCCACCAGTGCTTGCAGCACTATTGAGAAGTACCCCTTGCGGTTTACGTACTGGTTGGCAAGGTGGTCTGGTGCCAAGATAGGAATGTGTTCCTCCTATCGCCCCACCACAGTTAGGAAACCCCAATGCACAAAGCCATCCACTATGACCTGCACATTTCACAGAGTCACTACCCTTGTTATCAGAAGATCAGCGATTGCATTGGCTACTTGGATCACAGCAGCCCCCACAGTAGATTTGCCCACTCCAAATTGATTCCCTACTGACCAGTAGCAGTCAGGCTTTGCAAGCTTCCACAGGGCTATCACCACTCGCTTCTCAACTGTCAGAGCAGCTAGCATCTTGGTATTCCTGAGCTTCAGGGTGGGGAAAAGCAACTCAAAGTTCCAGGAAAGTGGCTTTACACATGTGAAAGTATCGCAGCCACTGGAAATCATCCCCTACCTACAACGCTATGCGATCCCACCAGTCTGTGCTTGTTTGCTGGGCCCAGAATCGGCATTCCATTGTAATTGGAATTCCAGAATCGGCATTTCAACCTGCCTCACTGCCACCATGATGTCCCAATTGCCACATCCCATGCTTTCAGGAACATCTGTGTCCATGTCCTCCTCACAATCGTCCTGGTGCTGGCAGCTCCTAGCCAAGTTCTGCACATGCTGCAGGATAATACGCAAGGTGTTTACAATGCTCACAACAGCAGCAGTGAGTTGAGCGGGCTCCATGCTTGCCATGCTATGGCGTCTGCATGGGTAACCCAGGAAAAAAGGTGTGAAACAATTGTCTGCCATTGCTTTCATGGACGGAGGGGAGACTGACAACAAGTACCCAAAACCACCTGCAACAATGTTTTTGCCCCATCAGGCATTGGGAGCTTAACCCAGAATTCCAATGGGCAGTGGAGACTGTGGGATAGCTACCCACAGTGCACTGCTCCATGAGTCAATGTTAGCCATGGTACTGAGGACACATTCCGCTGACTTAATGCGCTTAGTGGGGACATACACAATCGACTGTATAAAATCGCTTTCTAAAGATCAACTTCTAAAAATCGACCTAATTTCATAGTGTAGACATACCCTTAGTGGGGTAGGTGGGTGTGTATTTACGGATGGACCTAGACAAATGAGGATTGGGCCAAAAGAAACCTGTTGAGGTTCAACAAAGACAAGTGCAGAGTCCTGCACTTAGGACAGAAGAATGCTACAGACTAGGGACCAAATGCCTAATCAGCAGTTCTGCAGAAAAGGACATAGGGGTTACAGTGGTCGAGAAGCTGGATATGAGTCAGTGTGCCCTTGTTTGCCAAGAAGGCTAATGGCATTTTGGGCTGTATAAGTAGGGGCATTGACAGCAGATCAAGGGATGTGATCGTTCCCCTCTATTCACCATCGGTGAGGCCTCATCTGGAGTCCTGTGTCCAGTTTTGGGCCCCACACTACAAGAAAGATGTGGAAAAATTGAAAAACATCCTCCAGAGGGCAGCAAAAGTGATTAGGGGACTGGAACACATGAGTTATGAGGAGAGGCTGAGGGTTCTAGACTGTTCAGTGGTAGCAGATGACAGAACAAGGAGTAATGGTCTCAGGTTGCAGTGGGGGAGGTTAAGCTGGAAATTAGGAAAAAGCTTTTTCACTAGGAGGGTGGTGAAGCACTGGAATAGGTTACCTAGGGAAGTGGTGGAATCTCCTTCCTTTGAGGTTTAAGGTCAGGCTTGACAAAGCCCTGGCTGGGATGATTTAGTTGGGGACTGGTCCTGCGCTGAGCAGGGGGTTGGACTAGATGACCTCCTGAGGTCCCTTCCAACCCTGATATTCTATGATTCTATGTATACTCACTGACCAGCTGAGAAATTTATTAAGCTATTTTCCCATATAAAGAAATGCTTTTCCATAACGAAAGAAGGAAACGTCACTTGCAAACAAACCTTTATTTAGTACCTTGCTGAAAATGTTTATATTTTGGTCCTAAACACTGTACTGAGTGTTTGTAATATTGCACGGTGTAGAATTTGAAGCCATGTGTGAGGGATAGAGACCGACGACAACTCAGACCTATTCAGTTTGATGGCAGATTTGAACTAGTAGACCAAAGAACCACTTTAGCAAGTGGCAGTGGCAGTAACAATGCTTTCATGTCAGCAGTGAGGGAGGCTATTGCCTGGGAGATAATATAATTCAGAACAAATGAACACTCTTGATCATTTTGTTTTTGTTGGTAAGGTTTCTCTCTTCAGCTTTAAATTCCTTTGTTTATCATTTGACCCACTCTTTAAAATACACAGCAATAAAGAAATTACCAAATATATTACGTTCAAGCAATAGCCTCCACATAATTAAGATTACAATAGCCTTTCAAATATAAAGGGAAATGTTGAGGAACACTTCTCTCTACACAGTCTAACATTTTGTAATTGATGTAATCAATAGAGAGCTCGGATATTGAAATTGGAAAGAATGGACAAAGCTACTCTGAAAACAAGAGGATAACATTGTTGCTGTTTTCCTTCTCTGGGGTATACTTATAATTAGGCAAAATTCAATTATTTTTATAATTGATGTATAATATCAATTAAACAGATTTTTAGATTTTAATCCATTTAAATTTTCACAGTTGTGAAAACTGGGGAGAGAGGGTCAGACAATAATTATTTAGAGACAGTAGATGTTGAGGGTCAGACAATGGTTCATTTATAACCATAATACACAAATTGTCAACATCACATGTCTAAATATACTATTTGAGACCTTTTTCCACTTAGCTTATCCAGAACACCTTGTCCAGTTCTGGGAGAACACTTCATCCAGTTCTCTGGAATCCGAAAAGCTCAATTCAACTCCAGATTCCATTACTTGAGTTCCTTTATTTGGCGCACAGCAAAGCTACACTGAGTTAATCAGACTCAAGCATGGGGGGTAGGTACAGGGCATACCACACATCCAAAGTTACCCAGAAATCCCTCTCCCTTCATATACATCTCATTACATTTACCATACATTACATCACACATTTTTTTGTATTGCCTTTGCAGGAAGCAATCCCTGTGCAGCATGCTCTGTCTATGCATTGTCCATGCTTGAACTCCTCTTTACATTTCTAACTTAGCTTGTCCTCTGTTAGTAAATGGCTTCTTTGCTGTTCTCACTCTTATCTTAGCTGGCTCAGATGTTCTGTTTTTTGTTTTGATTTTTTTTAACCTAAAATCTGCAGTGTTTAATTTTGGAATTACTTGCTACAGAACTTAGAACATCTGAATTCTGCAAACTTTCACAGGTGCTAAGCCAAGTGCAGAGGCCTGCAGAGCTCCTAAGCAAAAGCGTCTAGGTTAAAGAACACTAGGAAATTGGCAAATGTAGCTTTGAAGATATTTTGGTACCATTCTAGGAAGCAGGAGAACAATGTTGGTTAATTGTGGCTGTCATTTAGGATTAAATTTACATATTTCTAGAAGGAAAAAAAAATCATTCCATTTGTCTAGGCTATTAGTTGCCTTGACAACTTGATCAAGAACCCAAGAATTTCTAGAGTAACCCTTAAACTGGAGTTAAGGCTGTTATACATATCCGTAATTTTAGGAGGGAAGAAGCATTAAACATATTGAAATGGGGGTTGTTTTTCCCTGCAAGCTTTGTCCTAATTTACGCCAGACTGCAAAGGCCACAAGGGAACAAACTGCAGCCAAGTACTGATGCAGAGTTTGAGTACACTAACCACTACCCCTCCACCCTGCTTGCCACCAACAAAGAGGGTGAGTAGTGAAAGAGCCTGTACATCAGCTGTACACTACCAGAGGATCACCCTCCCAGGCTTTAGGACCAAATTATGCTGTTGGCGTAGTGCAATGTGGCCAAACTGCATGAAAGAATCTGGCCTACGAGACAGTTTTACAATGAAGAGAGTTCAAGTAAGGTTAAATATCTAGGTTTTTAGTATGGGAGTGAGCATATAAATGTGGTGTACAACACATAGAACTGGAACAGGAACAGGCTAGAGGAAATGGAACAGAAGGGGTCAGGCTTCGGTGGGGGGATATGGGGGGATATGGGCAGAAGAGTCTATGCTTGCTAGAGGAGACTCTTCTTGAATTGCCACATTCCTTTGCTATCAGTATTCAGCTGTGAAATTCATTGGCAAAGTGAATCCTCTAGTGCTGGTCCACATAGAGGATGACAACCTACTATTGCTATCAGTTAGTCCATTAGTTCAAGTGGCAGAAGTCTGTGCAGTGGATCTAAAGGTTCTGGAGAAAATGAATAAGGATAAGTTATTTACTTGTTGCCATAATATAAGAATTAGGGGCCACCAAATGAAATTAATGGGTAGCAGATTTAACACAAATAAAAGGAAGTTCTTCTTCACTCAGTACACAGTCAACCTGTGGAACTCCTTGCCTGAGGAGGTTGTGAAGACTAGGACTACAACAGGATTTAAAAGAGAACTGGATAAATTCATGGAGATTAAGTCCATTAATAGCTATTAGCCAGGATGGGTAAGGAATGGTGTCCCTAGCCTCTGTTTGTCAGAGGGTGGAGATGGATGGCAGGAGGGAGATCACTAGATAACTCCCTCTGGGGCACCTGGCATTGGCCACTGTTGGCTGACAGGATACTAGGCTGGATGGACCTTTGGTCTGACCCAGTATGGCCTTTCTTATGATGACCTCTGTCACTTCAGTTGATGCCATGTGATGGAATTTCAGTCTATTTAGTTTTCTTCCATAAAAGTCTAGGAAACTGCACACAAACTATATAAAAAGAACATTAAGGTGGCAAAGCAAACAGTCATAATTTAGGAAATACCAGCATTAAGATTGCTTGTGCAACCTATGATAGTGTGATCATGTAATCAGAGATTGTTTTATAATGCATATGCACATGGGAGCCAAATTCAGGTTGCACGGGCAGCCTTAATTTTAGCATTTCCTAACATTTGAGTGCTTGACTTTGTAATCTTAACATTCTGTTAGTGTAATTTTTGGTGTAAAACATTGCCTATGTTGGGTTTGATATTTTATTTAGATATTTCAAAATATCTTTCACATTTTATAGGAAAATACTACTTTTATCTTTAAGAGACCCTTTTATTACAGCTTGAAACTATTGAATCTGATAACTAAATGTTAAGGATTTTTCCCTGAACCATTTTGTGCATTACTATTTCTTCCCCTTTTTAGATCAAACTCATATTGAATTCAGCTGTAACTCACCTACTGGTGCATGACATTCCATTTCCGTTTACATTGTGCTGAAGTTTTAATATCAAATTGGCAGTAACCTGCCCTTAAAGTTGAAGTGACACTGACACTATCTCTTTTGTATTCACTGACAGTGTCAGGTTAAAAATAGCAAATGTCTCTTTCCTTAACAATCTTTGTCTGTAAAGTATGTTAAAGACCCCATTGGCCTAATAACCTTGTTAACACACAGCTGGCTTTTGGGTTTACTTGGGAAAATACTTATTTTTTTGCATGCAGAATTAAATGCTCTTTTAGACATGATTATTGTACACAGAAAAATCTCAGGCCAGTTCCTACCATAGCTTAGTGCTGAACAGCTGAGGAAAGCAGGGAGAAAAGTGTCTAAGCCATTCTTCCACTCCCCTGATGTTGGTTCAGGCCCAACATCAGCCTGCATATTTTAGTGTTGTATTGACTCACACTCCTGTGCACCGATGGGGAGACAGCAGTTGATGGCATAGAACCATCTTACCTTAGATTTACATCACCCAAGGATTCCCATTTTGTATTCCTTTCTAAGGATTTTGAGCTACTGGGAACAGCTGATTATTGAGCTGCTAATATACAGTGGAGCAAAAAGGGAAGGATTTTTTTCCCCCTCTCACAGAAACATCAGAAAGTGAATTTGGTATTTAATTCAACTATTTGCACTGATTCCCTAGAAGGAATGATGTTAATTCTGAGACAGAAATGTACCATCTGATCTATGTGCCCTGGCTAAATAGTACAGTGTTGAATAGTGAATATTTTCAATGAACTGCTCGTGTACAAGCGATGGAGCAAGGATTATTCTCAAAGTATTCTGGGACTAATTTGGAATAAACAAATTCAAACAATCTGTTCACAGACAATTCAGAAACAGAAAAAAGCCACAATTCTTTAGATATGTTATTCATTATTTGCCCTGCTCTACACTTTTGCTAGCTGTATTTCACACACTACCAGAATGCATTTTATAGATACAGGCATATAATTCAAAGTGTAAATGGATGCAGTGAAGCCTTGAATATTCTTGTATCCCATGATTGCCTCATGTCTCAGGCTCGCTAAGTTTTCATGGCATCCAATTATTTTCTGTGAGACTGTAGAAGTAACAAGTCATGCAAAATATGCATTGGGTTGCTTTGGTTCAACTGCTACAAAAACCTTTTACATTAACAGAATTAACAATACAACCACTAGCTACTTGTTGACCCTATTTATAGGCAAAGAGCATGAGCTTTACAGCATGAGTTTCAGATCCTCACCCGTGCTGTCTCAATTCTACTGTATCCATTACCTTTGGAATTTTTCATCCACTGGTTTAATACTCATGTAAGAATAATCTGAACTGTCAACAATTCTATTAATCTTTAATAAAAAGTTAGTAACTAAAATGACAGGCAACAAACAATGTAATGTTCCATTATTAATCTCAAACAGAATGTTGTAACATAACAAGAGGCTTCAGCAGCAAAGTTTGCCTAAAGACTCGAATTCCAGCCCAGGGTAACCTGCTTTACTCCCTTTATTCCTATTTTGGTTCAAGTGCTGCCCTGATTTCTTGACTTTCTCTCTGTACAGTACGATCTTTGTTAATTACCTGCAACACTGGGAATATTTAGTACCTATTAGAGTGAGTTATTCTCAGAAAGCTTTAATTAGAGTACAGCCTCATAGTAAAGCTGTTTTTGTTTAAATGAAGAAGGGAGGAGGTGATTGTCAGGATGGAAACATGTTGTGTTTCTCTGCTCCAGCATATCAGCTGCCTTCCCTTTGTGTTGTGTTTTCTGAAAGCTTGTGCTGTCTTCTCTGTGGCTGGCATGTTACTGAAACATAACAGGAGCCAAGTTTAAAAAAAATCATGGGTTGATGTGAGAAAAATGGAGATGGAGAAGCTGGTTCAATTAGTGGCTATGTCTGTTAGCAATGAAAGAATTGAAGCAGAAGTGTTTCAAAGCCCTCTCTAACCCCATCCCTCTTACCTCATCCACCCCTCACACTTTCCTCAAGAATTAGTTTTCAAACATGGCTGTGACTTTAGTATTTGAACCTTAATGCAATTCTTAATCTTGAATGGCATGCAGCTGCATCCTCTGAAGATACTATGTAGTTAAGAAACACTGGGCCATATGCATCCATAGTACAACTGTTTACTTCTGCAGAATTACATCAGGGATACATTTGGTCCATTATGTTTTTCTTCTGCTGAAGATGAAGGTTATGGTTTTAATAGAAATCAACAGAGTAATGAATCAAGGTAAGGCAGCTCAGAACTGCCTTGTAACAACAAGTCTTGTAATGAGAATGGAATGTATTTTGCAGTGATAAAAAATGACAGACTAATTACAGCCAGCCTTAACTGTTATCGGTAAATTAGACCCAACAGCTTTTATTGGTTCTAATCTAATGGTCGTTTTCATCCTGTCCTTTTATCATCTAGTGTCTTCTATCCTAGCTTTTTGCAGTTGATTAACTCCTCCCAACTTTCAAAGAAAACTATAATATAAAACTTAATGCCAGTCACAACTATATTGAAAAAAGAAAAGGAGTACTTGTGGCACCTTGAGACTAACAAATTTATTAGAGCATAAATGAGCTACAGCTCACTTCATCAGATGCATTCAGTGGAAAATACAGTGGGGAGATTTATATACACAGAACATGAAACAATGGGTGTTACCATTCATACTGTAACAACAGTGATCAGGAAAGGTGAGCTGTTACCAACAGGAGAGCTGGGGGAGGGTTGTTTCATGTTCTCTGTGTATGTAAAATCTCCCCACTATATTTTCTGCTGTATGCATCCAATGAAGTGATCTGTAGCTCACAAAAGCTTATGCTCAAATAAATTTGTTAGTCTCTAAGGTGCCACAAGTACTCCTTTTCTTTTTACAGATACCATTCATACTGTAACAACAGTGATCAGGAAAGGTGAGCTGTTACCAACAGGAGAGCTGGGGGAGGGTTGTTTCATGTTCTCTGTGTATGTAAAATCTCCCCACTATATTTTCTGCTGTATGCATCCAATGAAGTGATCTGTAGCTCACAAAAGCTTATGCTCAAATAAATTTGTTAGTCTCTAAGGTGCCACAAGTACTCCTTTTCTTTTTACAGATACAGACTAACACGGCTGCTACTCTGAAACAACTATATTGGAAACTCAAATCTAACACTCAGTGCAAGATGGCAAATTCCAGATATTTGTACTTTATTTCAGCATTGCTGGGAAGTGTTAAAACACAAATCCATTCAATACAATATTGCAAATTATTGTTGAGGTAATAACACAATGAAAGTTGAGAAAAGATTAGTTAAGTCATCTAGTCCAACCCCGGCCAAAGAAAGATGGTTCACTACAGCACCTTAGGAAGTCTTGTGTGTTTGTCCTGTCCAGTTTTAAATAAATCAATGAATTGAGTTTCATTAGTTCTTTTGGAAGCTATTCCACAATTTATAGATATCTGGTCCAAATGAGAGATATTTGAAGAAGTGCATTGTCTAACCTACTGCAGGAGGACATAAAAAAATCCTCATTTTCCACTAAGGGTAAATTTGGCTCAATACATAAAAATAAATCCTAAATCCATTTTTAAGCATCTAAATAAGTTGTCTGTTTCTTCAAACATGCTGAGCATCCAGCAGCTCCCATTGATTTAACAGGGAGCTGTAGTTGCTCAGGACATTGAAAAATCAGGCTACCTATTCATGTTTCTAAATGAGGGCTTAGAGCCTAACCTAAGCTACCCATTTCTGAAAATCTTGATACAACACAGTCATCCTTCAGGATTCAAAATCCTGCTTGTTTGGCATAATGCTGACCATAAATGTGTGCAAACCCACCAAGAGTAAAAGAATTTTGTTAGCATGGGAAAAGAAATGTTAAATCAATGAATAAGTGAGCTCATTCATATGATACAAGCTTGGACTTCGCTAATAAAGGACAAGCAAATTACTGATTGATTGGCACAGGGGAAAAGAAGCCATATTTGAAGACAAAGGAGGCTAGTGTTATAATCTTTTATAGATGTAGATTCTCTGTTCATACGGGGGTGTTCTTCCCTGTACTTTGAATACTGTTGAATGTGGACCTTAATATTTATCATATGCATTAATAATAAAAGTGGTTGTTATTAAGGCAAACCACAAAGTGACTGTTAAAGCCTAGAAGGAGCATTATTTAGATGTTTCCTTTATTACTTAGAGTGCACTCACTGCAAAAGGAATTAAGCTGCAAAAACCATCTGAATGCTGTTGATAGTAAACTAGCAACATGAAAAGACTTCACACTTGCATTTCAGCAGTAATAGTCTCAATACAATTCTGTTAACCTTCCTGTATTTCAGGAAAACTGAAGTAGAAGTTAATTTGAATGCATAATAAATGTTTATATTTGAATACTGGTTTTGTCACATTGTATATGAATATGAAATACTAAGTGAAGAAACAGCTGAAGGATTTGCCCAGTGTATATTTTTCAGTCACAACCAACTAATTGCCTTCTTAATATTTATTAGGGCCAAACATATGGATTTGGCAGAAGTTCAGTCCTGGTAGGTTTAAGAGCCTTGAAGCAAACTGTTTCAGTGCTACATTTCCAAGCACTGTGCTTAAAATTGCTTATGCAACTACAGCTAGATGAATATTGAAAAAATTGTTCTGTAAATACTTATTTGAATTTTAAAATGAATTTGTTTATGTTGTTTGGGTGCCTCTTTTCTGTTCTTTCTGAACATTACAACAATATGTCTAACAATAAGTAGCTACAGAAAGTGAATTGAAGTTTTTGCCCTTTGTAAATGGGATTGCCATGTAACATACACCCCCTTGTGACCTGCATCCGATGAAGTGAGCTGTAGCTCACGAAAGCTTATGCTCTAATAAATTTGTTAGTCTCTAAGGTGCCACGGGTACTCCTTTTCTTTTTGTGACCTGCGGTGGCTCTACAGACCCCTGCTTCAGTTTCTCCTTTTTCATGGTTTCTTAAACACTCCACACCACATTCCAACGATATTTAAAAGACTCCCCATCTAGAGTCCAATTTGTTACCTCTGCCAATGAGGTGGCATAAAACAAATGAAAATCAAAACTAGAGTCTTCACCCCAGTCTCAGGCTGGGCCCAACCTCTCCTCCCTGAGATATTGTCTTCCATTCACAGTTTGTGCACTGTTCTTCTGGGCACTGCTTTTCTTTCTTGAGAGTCTTTCTGTTCTCTTCCCAGTAACTCTCAGGCCTTCCTGCCCTGGAATTTGGCTTTCTTGTCCTGGAAAGGACCCCAGGCATTCTCCACTGGCCTTTTTTTAATATATACCCCAGGCTTGACTGGTCATATGGCCTTTTTTCCCCCACCTGGAGAGGTGAGCAGATTTTGTCATAGGTAGGACTGAGGCCCATCTCCCCATAAGGGGCCAGGTACCCTGTGACATCTTTGCATTCAAAATGATTAGATTTTAAACCTAACTTTTATTGGTACAAAAAATGTTAAATTTATGGGATGGACACTATTTTCCACAGGAGTGGACACAAATTTCCAAAACCACTCAGAGTCCTCTCAGAGAGATAAGCTAGACAAGAATCTGACTGCAAACTATACAGCTAATAGCACCTGTGCAATTACTCTGGTAGTGTTTGTGATGACAGAAAATTACACACCAGTAAAAGAAATGCAATTGATTTGTTTTCTTGGGATGGGAGAATTCTTGGAAAAGCAATTGGCTGTAACCCTCCCCCCACCCCAGTCCCATACCATGGCCCTGCAAAGAAGCAATTAAATGACTCAAACGGATCCGAATGCCACCTTCACAATTAAAACTTCACATGCACCCGCAATTACATTGTATGAACATGCAAATAAATTAAATGCAATATCTGCATCCATATAATCCTGAAGTAGACTTATTTTTCTAGGAATAGGACTTTGGCCAGACTAGTGTGGCCCAAAAAGGAAAAGTTTTAACACGTTTTCTAAAATTCCTTATTCCGCTTATTTGACCCATCTCCCTGAGATATTCAAACCCCAGCAGTTTTCAAATTTCTTCTCAATTATAAGATCTACAAACATCTGTTTAGAGGGATCAGTGTGCGCCTTGGATTCTGAGCATTATTTAAAAGGTTCAAGAGAATACCAGCAAGATCTGCTGTATGCAGGGCCCTATGTATTCTGAGACAGAATTTGCCACAGAATTTTCCCCTTGCTGCAGGAGCATGTTCCAGTTTTATTTGAAAAAAATTCTAATTTTTGATGGCTGTGAATCATGATTTTCAACAGTGGATTTTTTCCCTATGTTTTCCAAATGGACCAATTGTGTAAAATTCAGCAGTTACAGTGTTTTCTGGATAATCCAGCTCAAAATCTCTTTCTGCCACCTTATTCAGGAAAGGAAGAGGAGAGTTTTATCTTTCAGTTCCTTAGGCCTTGGCTTTTGCCCTCTTTTCTAGGCAGCCTACCTGCCCAGTCTATACTTCTAGCTTCCCCCATTCCCTCACTTCAGGTTGGTCTCTAGCTCTGCCTCCCTGACTCCCACCTGCCTGATTCTGCACAACATTGAAGAAAGCATGTACTGTAATGACCTCGTGAGGAAAGACACAAAGAAACAAGTAACTATGAGAGGATGGTTATGTGTTGCGGGGTCCTAATGAGGCAGGTAGACAGAAAAAAAATGCTGGCTGCAGCACAATAATGACCTATGCAGTAAAAATGCTGAAGTCTGTGGTAACTTGGGAAAATGGCAAATTCTGCAGCTGCAGAATCAGAGTCCCTGGGGCCCCAAGTTAGATTATTGAAGCAATTCACACTTTTCAGAGCTATTGCTTCAGGCCCTTTGCCAACTCAGGCATCAGTAACATTCCATTCACCCTTTTGAGGTTATCTAGACAAATTATATATCAAATGTATCTTCAGCTATGAGCCTTTGGTGGCGAATGGCTTTGTTTGGATGTGAGCAGGATGGGAATGAAGGATATTTAATGGAGATACAATAAAACTAACACTGCAGCAGAATTTAGGAGATCCTGCCATAAAATAAGGGTGGGGGTAAGGAGGTGAGAAGGTACTTGATCCCATAGAGTATATGGGGGGCCTGGCTATTGGGTTCTGGTTTGAACTTTTCATAAGCTCATGCGTCTCCTAAACATTACGGAACCAATATTCAGCTGGTGTAAATCCTGCACATCTCCCCTGACTTCTCAGCCTCTCTCTCACTATTCCACCTTTAAGGAATGTATGCAAACATAAAATAATTGTAGTATTTCTTCAGTAGATATAGTGGAAGTGTCTCCATTTACTCTTATTTATGTACAGTCTCTGTAACAGAAGACAATTAACCCCTAATGGATTACTTATAAAGAAACATTTGTGACTTGAGATACTAATTTATGAAGTTATAAATGTAATAGAATCAAAGCATTTGATGGATGCTGCTGGAAAATAAAATATTCTAATTTATCAGAATTGAAATATATTTCAATGACTATAGAGGGAAGATAGATTGTTTTTTACATCTAGTCTTTCAAGTACGATACAAAACAGAGTCCCTGACCACTTTCAATGCCATATCATTCTTTTCTGGAGTCTATATATAGGTCTTGCTACCTCATCAACTTCAAATTTGAACAACAATGTACCCACCTAAATTTCCCCTACAGTTTCAATTGTGTACAATGTGGGGAAAGGGGAGTGCAGAGAAGGTTTCACTTAATCTAAACGATCATTTAGCAATTATATGTGTGCTCCTGAACAGCAACTGTATTTCACCCTAGAAGTGGCTGCACTTCTGTGATGAGAGAAAGCAATTACATTTTCCCCCACACAATACAGTAACTCATGTTGAAGCCATCACAAGGCATGCAGGCAAGCAGCTGACAGTGATCAGGCTCTGGAGTGCCCTGTGATGGAGGAGTCAAACAATTAGATACAACTAACACCTGCTCATTTTAGATTAAAAGGTTTGCCAAATGAGAAGCTTTAAACATGTTCTCCTGAATAAAATTTGCTATTAATCTATTATGAAGAGATATAGAAATATATTAGGCTAAATTACTTCATTTTATCATTCTATTTAAATGAGAACATTGCTTAAACTATATGACAGGTACATAGCATATTAAATACAAAAATTATGTGAATACAATGTTAAGGTTATGAATGTACAAACAGTAAAGAATTGAAACTGGGATTGATCATGCCACCATAAGAATGAGACACAGGCAGTGGGATGGATTCAAGGTAGAAAGTCATAATTATGACATCAACTTTAATGGGGGTGGAGGCTAAACCCTATCTACTTGGGTCCAGTACAGTGTTAAATGGCCTCATGCAAAATAACTAGTATTCAAAGTTAGATCCCTAACATCTAACCTCTAGGATTTGGCTCACCTCTAAATCTTATCAATTTCTCCCCTGCAAGGGGGATTGAAGATACACAGGAAGGGTTCCTGAGTCTGTGAAGACTTCACGGCTCGCCTTC
Organism: Dermochelys coriacea; assembly: GCF_009764565.3. Lineage (NCBI taxonomy): Eukaryota > Metazoa > Chordata > Testudines > Dermochelyidae > Dermochelys > Dermochelys coriacea. The sequence goes on from NC_050068.2 coordinate 301,325,845, forward strand.
TCCCTATAGATTAACAAGGTCCACCAGCTCTCTTTCTTAACTTTACTTCTGGGAGCTGGCCTCTTTGAGCCTCATATCGATACTGGGTACAATCTGTATTACAAACCAAACATTAAACTTGCTATGCTTACCGCTCATTAAAATATCCACCCAGGAGATCTTGCACACATTTCCACAAGGAAATATCCATGCATACAAAACATAAGGTAAAGCATGAGCAAAAGGCTAGTTAGCCACCTAACTAGTAGCCTGCATATATAATCACCCAAATTCCCCCACACTATTATAATTGTGTAATCTTGGGTACATTTTTGTGTACATAATGTTCTGAGGATGGACCTTTAGCCTCCATTTTTGAAAAATTAGGACATGGAGAGCAGGTTGACCCTAATTCTTATCCAAATTATGGGGGTTGGGATGGGGGAATGGTTCAGTCATATTTAGTGCAATGTGTGTACATGTATAAATGTGATATATAAAATTCATGTGATTTCATGCCACAAACAATATGTTCTAGTCTGAAATTAAATATATTTTAAAGGTGTATATAAATTTTAAATCAAGGATTAACTCATAAATTGAAAAGTTGCATGAATATTCAAACTTGAAAATAAATTTGCTTAAACTGTTCTCACACTATTTGTGTTCACTTTTTGTGAATACTCTAACAATTGGGCATACAACACCATCTATTTTCTGCAAACACTGCAGAAAACTCACAGAAGGTGAATTTCAAACAGATACTTGCAAATATTTGCACTGCAAATTATGCTAATCTAATCAGAAAGAGAAACATATCCACCATAAACTGCTTCTTCAATTGAAACAGCTCTAACTTTGACTATCCAATACTTGCAATAAACTACTCATGTAAGAGGATGGTGGATACAGCACTGGCCTGGGCATTAAAAGAACTGAGTTCAACCCCTGGCTTGCAATATTGCAACAAACTTCCACTATGACTTTGGGCAAGATATTTGAGTTCTCTGTGCCTCAATTCTCCATCTAGGAAAAGGAAATAATACTTCCTTTCTCCTAGCTCTTATCTGCATAGTTTGCAATCTTGCAGTTGAAGTATCCCTGACAGAGCCCCTGTCAAGGCTGATTCCACACTCTGGCACTTTGAGTGCAGAAGGTGGGGGCCCACAAAGATTGTAAAAATTAATACTGGCCACTCCAGGCTTGTATTAAACTTCCAAGGTTACAGCTTCTCTTTGACCTTGGATGGGTAGATGCTGCCACCACCCAAATGTAAAAAAACAAACAAACCCCTTTAAACCAGGAAGGCGCACTTGGGAATTCCTCCCTACAGGGTACCCTCAAGCCCTTTCACCCCACCCCCCCTTCCAGGGAAGAGCTGAGAATGAAAACAAAGGAAATCAGCTATTGCCACCAGCTAATTAAACATGCACAAACCTCTTAGGACACAAAATCCAATCCTTTTCTTTAAAAAGGTAAATTTTATTTAAAACAAAAAAAGAAATTGCATCTAAAAACTCAGACTATTGCTAAATGTTAAAAAGAACCACTTATAAGGATTAAGCATCAAAATAACTTTTCTGAGGTTCAGTTTAAAGGTTACAAGCAAAGGAAAAGCACCTGGGGTTAGCATAGAGGAGCCCACAAGCCTTACAGAAATAATAATTAAAAAAGAGATAAACCTAATCGCATCTTCCTAGATATTTCCAGATCTACTTACATATCTGGGTTTCAAATGAGTAGTTTCTAGGTATGATTTTTCATACCTGGCGCAAGCTTTTTACAGCATTGCTCTGTGTCTCCTCTCCAGGAAAAACCACAGATAGACAAAAGGGGAGTCTTGTTTCAATTTTAAAAAATTCTAGCCTTCCCATTGGCTCTCTTGGCCAGGTGCCCACTCACTTCCTTTTACTTGCATGCAGTCAGACTTTTTAACCCTTTACAAGTAAAACAAGTAGAGAACAGCTACCAAGAGGGATTTTATAACTAACTGGCTGGCTGTCCATAAAAGGGAGCTTCCCCACGCCCCTTCATTTATCACAGCCCCATTGATAGTATAGTTTATTGTAAGCTCTTTGGAGCACAGACTTTTTTTGTGAGAGTAATAGGCATTCGTTTAGGGGCAGAAGCTACTAACTCACCAATGTCTCATTTAAGTTACCTTTTCCCACAGAGTTTGTGACCCTTTGTTATGGTCTTGAAAGAAACACCAGCTCTGTTAGATTTCTATGGATTTTATTAGAAGTTAATAAACAAATTTAAAATTAAACTTCTAGCTCAGGCTAATTACTATGAATTTTACTATTCTAATTAACATTGAACAGTTATCAATTCAAAGTTGTAATTGAAATTGAGTAAATAAATCACCAAATTAGTAATCATATGGAATGAACAATTGATTAAATCATTGGCTGAATGCAGTTGAGTTTCAAATCAAGACATTAAAGCAACACATGCTTAATTTTTTCAAATGCTAACCTCAGAAACTTAAGGAGGCGAAGTTTACTTCTCAGCCTTTTGAAGCAGTACATAAACGCCTTCAAAGTTGCAGTTCACTGAATGAATTTTATGGTTGAATCACCTCCTACCTACTTTACCCACTGTGACACAGAGTGGTTAGCAACTCAGAGGGAAAAGTGGACTTATTTTTACAATCCAGGGTGACACAAAGTGATCTGATGTAGGACTTGCTTACAAATTGGATACACATGTACTACTCTCTGTACACATGGACACACACTTGCTCTCTCTCTCATTCACACCTTAAAAAGTGTTAGAGAAAAATAAAAAATACAGTAAGCATCCCCACAATTAAAAAAAAAAAGAAAATTTTAACTCTTCTACTTGTTTCAGAGTGGTAGCCGTGTTAGTCCGTATCAGCAAAAAGAACGAGGAGTACTTGTGGCATCTTAGCAACTAGCAAATTTATTTGAGGATAAGCTTTCGTGGGCTAAAATACACTTCACCGGATGCATGCAGTGGAAAAATACAGTAGGAAGATAGATATAGATCTACTGTGGCAAATTGCTGGCACTACCATAATGGGTCTCACGCTTTCTCTTCTTGGGTGGGGGTTCAGGGCACCATTTCTTGCCCCTGACCTGGGGTATTAACTGCTCCACTAGTGTCCTAAAGGAGGGGAGTGAAGAGGGAGGGACCCAAGCCTGCCCTGTACTCCGGATCCCAGCCCAGTGGCCCTAGGGATAGTGGTAAACCACTAGAACTAGCGGTTCCTTCCCCTGGGCAACTTCCTCTCCTGCCCTTCAGCTTCTGGGGCTTCCTGCCCTCCCTCTGCACAAACCAGGTGTCCCTTTACCTAGAGTCTTGGTCTTCTTAGTCTACCACAGCACGGCTTCAAACTCTCCTCTGATTCCCTCCAAACTGCTCTCTGCTCCAATGCCAATCCACTCTGCTTCAATTGAAGCAGGGGGGTTTTATCAGGTGACTGGCTTCAGGTGCTCTAATTGGCTTCAGGTGCTTTAATTAATCTATAGCAAACTTTCTTCCCTCTACAGGGAATAAGGCTCCCTTCTAATACTCTCCTGATACCCTCTGGCCATGCTGTATCACAATACACAGAGAACATGAAAAAATGGGTGTTGCCATACATGCAATAAGGAGAGTGATCAATTAAGGTGAGTTATTATCAGCAGGAGAAAAAAACCTTTTGTAGTGATAATCAGGATGGCCCATTCCCAACAGTTGACAAGAAGGTGAGAGTAATGGAGGGCGGGGGGAATATAAGCATGGGGAAATAGTTTTACTTTGTGTAATGACCCATCCACTCCCAGTCTTTATTCAAGACTAATTTAATGGCGTCCAGTTTGCAAATTAATTCCAATTTAGTAGTCTCTCATTGGAGTCTGTTTTTGAAGTTTTTTTGTTGTAATATTGTGACTTTTAGATCTGTATTTGAGTGACCAGGGAGACTGAAGTGTTCTCCTTCTGGTTTTTGAATGTTATAATTCTTGACGTCTGATTTGTGCATATACCAACATGATATATGCCATCATGTGCCAGCAATGTCCCTCTCCCATGTACATTGGCCAAACCAGACAATCTCTACTACGTAAAAGAATAAATGTTTTTTTCTCCTCACCTTAATTGATCACTCTCATTATAGTGTGTATGGCAACACCAATTTTTTCATATTCTCTGTGTATGTATATGTGCGTATGTGTATAGATATATATATCTATCTTCCTACTGTATTTTCCACTGCATGCATCCAATGAAGTGGGTTTTAGCCCACGAAAGCTTATGCTCAAATAAATGTGTTAGTCTCTAAGGTGCCACAAGTCCTCCTTATTCTTTCTTATACTTGTGTAGCCTTTGGAGCATCAAAGTCAGGACTGCAGTTCAGGAGGTCAGATGATATAATCTCTGGTTGGTATTTGCCATCTGGTAAGCTTCCTCTGAGCACTTGGCTGTTCATAAACTATGGCAGTCTTGGTCTCCTCTTTCCTTCAGACTAGCCTTAGGAAAACAGGGACATCAGTCTCTCTTGGTATTGTGATGACCCAAAAGAATACACCATCTTCCGTGTTTATCTTGACCTTTAAAGATTATGAGTTTAGCTTGCTCCACCCCATGGTGGCTCCCCAGAGATCTTCTGAGCAATCAGGGCATCATAGGTGCCATACACTGATAATGTGGTCCAATCTAGGTTGAGGGTGGGCAAGCTTGACCTTTTGGTCACTCTAGAAAGTCTGCCTTTTACTGGAAATTCTTCAGCTAAAATCACAGGCCAAATATACTTTTAAAAATATAAAAATTATGGGATTAACAGGAGATGACTTCACAGATGCATTTTCAACCCTTCCTCCTTTGAGTTCAGTTGGAGGGGCAACTGGGACCCAATTGCTCAGGGCCCACACACTTTCTGGATATGATTATGACCTAATAAGAATTGTCACTATCCCTATCCACACATACTTCTTATACATTTAATCCTCTCAACATTTCTTAAAATATTCCTAGGGTCCATTTACCAGTAAGGAACAGGGGAACCAGCAGTTTGTTGCTTGACTGAGTAAAGGGTCACCTTGTTCTCAACAGCAAAGCTAGGAGATGGAGCTGCTTCTGTTTCTATTAACTTAAGTCCCACTTCAGTGAAAGAGAAGTATAGTTTATACATTCTAAATTGAATTGAAGTTTATAGCAGGCCTCACTTATATAGGTCAGTTTCCCTTACATACTTATACAGTATACTTTAATGGGGCCTCAATCTTGATTGGGGTTAGAGCAGACCAGAAAATGGAACTCCCTAGCCATGAAAAATTACAAGATTTTTATTTTTATAAAAAAATCAAGAATGTGAAAATTGGGGGTCTCCCAGGAGTATTCCAGGTGGGTTGCTGAAGAGCCTGGAAGCTCACAATGCCCAGATAGCCTACCAGGTAGACAGCCAAGGAGCCAGAAAGCCTGGGAATGGTGTCAGGCATGTAGGCAGATGAGATGGCAAGAAATCAGGCAGGTTTCTCTCAAAATTTCAATGAACAAGTGTGTTTTGGATGAATAACTATTACATCATAAAATTTCTAACATGCTCTAGTTGGTTCCTCTCTGTGCTATTGGAATAATAATAATAATAATAATAATAATAAAATTATGGATCAAGAGTCATTTGCAGAAATGTGGTGAATAATTTCAAATACATTTGAGAAAATTATGATCTGTTTGTGGACAGTAGAAAGGACAATTTTGTCATACCTTTCTCAGTGCAAAGTACCTATTAAGAACAACACATTGAGAGTGGCAACTTGCAAAGATTTCCTAGGCATTTGTTTTGTGAATCAGATTTTTCATCTGGTAATTCACTTTTTGGGGCTGTTCTACCAGACGCTGCCACTGGGAATCCTATTGGCCCAGGGCTGTCTGGCGTGAGATGGGTGAACTTCTGGTCTAGAGCTAAACAGCCCTCCTACCCACCATTTACAAGAGTTCCTGGTGGGTCAATATGTAGGCTGGACTAGCTACCCCTTAAAATCGGTAACTACTCCCATCCTTTAAGTGCAAATTGAGAAAGAACAAAGATCCAGCATGTCACAAAGCACCATGATTAGGTGTTCAGCTGGAAGGCCTGACAAGACCCATGGCCTGGCAGCAACTTCTCACTTTTGTGGGGCACAACACAATCCAGTAGGTTCTCTGGCAAGTATATGCAGTTACTGCTTGTGTCTTCAGAGCTCCATAAGAGTACTGCTGCTGCCCAGTACTTTAAAAGAACATTTCTCCCATCTCCAGAGTGTTTAAAAATCAGAGATTTGCTTCTCCTAAGTGAGTTGTCTGCCTCAACTAAAGAGCCCCACCTGCCTAAGCAGCCTTCTTTTACGGTGAGAGACACTCACCTTTCACACCCCCACTTTTTCATTGGAACACCTCTGCCAGGAGAAGGCAAGTGGTAAGAGTTTAGTTGTCACAGGCTATGTGTTACATTGGCCATCTGGATCATTTTTATAGAGACTTATTGCTCACCCTCACACCCAGGCCATAGCAAGCCTTTAGAAGGCAATATCAAGGGCCAGCACCTAAATCACATTTCTGCATTTAAATACCTTGAGGACTGGTTAGCAGCAAATGTAGAAGACAGCAAAGAAATGCAAGCAATGCTGCTAAACATGGGGCAAGTCTGTTGCAAGATAAGTGGAGTGATTTATATTAAATGGTGCCTGGACTATTTAAGAGACAACTACACAAAATGATGGTAAACCACATCTTTGGTACAGATCCGAGAGATGGGCAACCAAAGAGAAGCACTTGAGAAGGCTGGAAGCCATTGAAATGACATGTTTTAGGGAAGTGAGGGGGTGACATTTCTGGACCATAGGTGGAATAATATCATCAGTAGTGAGACCAAGGTCTGCACTATTGTATCAAAGAGAAGCTGCAAGAGAGAAGGCTGAGATGGTATAGGCATGTATGAAGGATGGAGGAAGAGAATCCTATTCAGGAGGCATTTGAGACTACAGTTAGTTGGCAGAGAACAAGAGAATGTACAAGAAAACAGTGGCTAAACTGTGTAGCAGGAGATGAAGTGGATATGGAGTGATTGTGGGAGCAAGCCTGGAAAAGATTGATCTGGTGACCTGACACCAGCTAGCTGGGAACAGGGGATGAAGAAGATTAAGGGGGCAGTTACATTTCTGAATAGGGATATAGACCTTTAAATGTCCAATACTGTACATTCAAAGATGGTGGTGAGTGAGTGGAAAAGACTTACATGAACTTTTCAGTACAGTTTGACAGGGAATTAAATACCTTTATATTAGCACATCTATCATGGGTTCACCTTTAGCTCATGGCATGCCCTTAGTAAATGGTGACATTTACAAACACTTCAATTAAGGACAGTATGTTCAGGGTAATGGTGCATATGCTGTATATGAAATAATAAATAACAATAGAATTACAGTAGAGGAACACTTGTTCTTTCATATAGAAAATTAGCTCATAACAATTTATATTGTTAGGACTTTAAATGAATGCATACTCATTGGCCACTTTACAATTTTTCTGGAAAAATGACATTTTAAACATGTGGAAACATGCAAGATTATAAGGGAAGCCAAGGTCTGCATGGAAAACTAAAAATGAAAAATGAATTAATGTTAACCTTCTGGCTTAAAGAAAGATGACTTTTTAACAGGCACTTCCTAAACAAGAAGACAGGTTTTCTTGCAAGGCATTGCAAGATCCACCTCTGGAACCCACTGCCACATAATATTATTCATGTCAAAAACTTAGCAAAATTGGGAAAAAAGTTTATATATTTGTATGGGTAATAAGTAGTGCTGGGTGAAATGTTTATGTCAAAACTGTCTTTTAACAACAATTGAATTTACAAATAAGTCTGCTTTTCATGGATTTTTTTTTCATTTAAAATCTTAAGTGGCTTTCAGCTGAAAACTAAACCCTGCTAAACATTTGCTGAAATGTTTAGAAACAACTTTGTCACTGTGGTGTTTCATGAGAGTTATAATTTGATTGCCTCCTATCCTCATTCTCTCTATGGGCCATGCTGTCAACCAGACTTCATCTCCCATGATGCACCACAGCCATGATACCTCCATAATGCATTGAGAAGGGAGATGACGATGTAGTCCAACTAGGAACATGGCCCATAGAAGACTTATGAGGCACCCAAACTACAATTCCCATGAAGCATCATAGTGGCATTTCCAATCAGAACTATTTTGGTTTTCACTTTTTCACTGAAAAGTTAAAAATTTGGGGGGAAGTTTAAACTGAAAGCAATTTTGTTGTTGTTTTCATTTAAATTTTCTAAGTGTGAGAAAAAAACATTTTCTGACCAGTTCTAAGAACATCCACAGTTACAAGATTTATAAAAAATGAGCAATAAACTCTCATGCTTCAGTACATACAGAAACCATTAACTGACGGGGTGGTGAAGATCTCTTTATGGACAGATTAGTATATTCTTCTCTATTATAATGTCTCTATACCAACCCCGTAAGTGCCTAGTGATTGTCATTGCCAGAAGCAGGATACTGGAATAGATGGGCTGTTAGCCTGATTTGGGACACAAATTCAGGAGAGACCTTGAGCCAAACTCGGTAGTCAGTGAGGAAACAATACCAAGAGTAAAGGTGACACTAAGAGAAGTGAGCTGCTGCATTTTGTACCAGTTTTTTTCAAGGTGTGTGGCTTCATTCCCAGTTCTGGATTACTGTGCCCAGATTTGTGCTCCATAGGAAGGGTATAATCCTGTGGTAAGTCACACTTGGAAACAAGTATGTTTTGCTGCCAAGGCTCTTAGGGCAACCAGTAGTATTGAAGAGTCTAAAAAGACTCAAAGACAGTTGCCTAACCTAACAATCTGAGGGCTACAGATGCTTATGTCTGACAAGGAGAGGAAGGTCCTACCTAACTCATTTTCATTTCTTGCCCTATTGGCAAAGGCTGTAAAGACTACTGATGTTAGTGTTTGGTTAAGGATTAGTAACAATTGGGTTCTTACTCTCAGACAACAAGTCAAGGAGAAGCAAAAGAAGCTGGATGGGTAAAAGTCCAAGTCGGCTATCATCAACACAGTGAGTTATGAAAATCATTTTGTAGAAATAGGAAAAATATTGATCTCTCTTTTCTGTGGTGCCTTGGAGGGTTCTAACACAGAGGAGGTTTCTTGCAGAGATGTTTGGTTCTCTTTAAAGTACTTCAAATTTCCTAAGTTAAATAAACTGTGCAAGCAGTTACAGAAGTATTTATGACAGAAATGGCACAAAAATGGTGAAAGTGGTAAATAATGAAGAGTACAGGACACTGATTCAGATCGATCTAAATTGCTTGGTAAACTGGGTACAAGCAAACCAATGCATATTAAGAAAGTTAAATGTAAATGTATGGATCTGGGAACATAGAATGTAAGCCATACTTACAAGATGGGGAACTATGACTGTGACACACATTTGGGTGTCATGGTGGATAACCAGTTGAACATGAGCTCCCAGGGTGATGCTGTGACTAAAAGAGCTAATGGGATCCTATGATGCATAAACAGGGGACTCTCAAGTAGGAGCAGAGAGGTTATTTTATCTCTGTATTTGGCACTGCTGTGACCGCTGCTGGAATACTGAGTCCAGTTCTGGTGCCGACAATTCAAGAAGAATGTTGATAAGCTGGAGAGGGTTCAGATAAAAGACAAAAGAATGATTACAGGATTAAAAAACAGGCTGAATCTAGTGATAGATTCAAGGAACTCAATCTATAGGCTTAATAGCTCAATCTATTAACAAAGGTTAAGGGGTGACTTGATTACAGTCTATAAGTACCTACATGGGGAACAATGTTTAATAATGGGTTCTTCAGTCTAGCAGAGTAAGGTATAACATGATCCAGTGTCTGGAAGCTGAAACTGGACAAATTCAGACTAGACATAAAGTGTAAATTTTTAATAGTGAGAGTAATTTTCAAGATTGGATGTTTTTTCAAAAGGATATATTCTAAGAATTATTTTGGGACAGTTCTACAGTCATTACTGTACAGGAGGTCAGAGTAGATGATCACACCGGTCCTTTCTGACCTTAGAATCTATGAGTCTCTGTGCAGTGTTCTATCATAGCTTTGATTAGCAATCTTATACACATTCCCATGGTTTCTCCATTTTACAAGGATGTAAGTCCTTACATATTCACCTCGGATTATATTTTGCCAAGTGGACTTGGTTTCATAAAAGTACTTCAGCAGAAATGGACAGAATGTTGCTTTGGAGCACAGTTCAAAGGGAGTGAAGTTCTGTGAGCTTACTCCTCTGGCCTCCCCCTCCCTCTGGCATGCCCTATCTGAGGGGCTGTGAGGGGAATGGTGTAGGGATGTGAATGCCCTGTGCAGATTCTGCAATAGGTGAGTTCTCCACTGGGCTGTTCAGGCCTCTGATATAGAGGGAGGGGGGGCAAAGACCAAAATCTGACCCAGGAACAATACTTAGTCACAAATCTCTGAAGATTCTCAGTCACAACATGCTAGACAGGTAAGTAAATGTTATCATCATTTTACAAATGGAGATACTGAGGCAGAGAGAATAAATGATTTGTACTAGACCACAGCTGTAGCTAGTATGAGAACTAGCATTAGAACCAGAAATTCATGGCTGACAATCCTGCGCTCAGAGTATTAGAATGACTTTTTCTTCTCTATTCTACATAGTTTCAAAAAAGAAAAGTGTATCTCAGACAAACCTATAGCTGTGATTCTCCATGTATGCTACGGGTGGGGCATCTGCAGGGGCCACACATTTCATTTTAATATGCTGTACGGTACCTCAAAAACACAGGGGAAAAATAGCACCCAAAAGTGCTGTTGCTTTTATATGAGTTTCCCAATGGTCATAGCAAACCTTTAAGCAGTAACTGAATTTTAAAACAAATATACTTTTTATAAAATGTTTTATTTCTCTGTTCTCTTTTGTTAGTCACTTGGTACAAAATGGAGTTAAAGTAGGAGATGAAATATGAGGTTTGTTCTTTTTTTATTTCACAACCATTCATTACTCTCCCTTTTGCAGTATACAATTAAGAGGAGAAATAAACATTTCTGCTTTTCTTTGTTTCACATGTGGACAAATGTGAGAAACACCTGTTAATTTTATCTTAGCATAAATATTCCCCTGAGTTTATATTAGGAACATAGGATTTGCCATAGTAGATCAGACCATTAGTTCATCACTCAAGCATCTTCCCTTCAGCAAAGGCTGATGCCTAATGCTTCTGGGAAAGGTGAAGAGAAATTATAATGCACACATGTAGTTGTGCAATGCTGTATGTGAGGCATAAAATTCCTACTTGACCCCTCTAGTGACCTGAAGCCTGAGACCTGATTATGCCCATCTTACCATGCATAATTACAAATGGTATATTATCATTTAAACTGATAACAGGAACCAGGAATATATTCAAGCTTCCTCAGTAGAGCTGGGCAAACATTAAATAAATGGATTCTTATGGATCTTTGAATGCGCCCAGTTTAGTTCACCATGATTTGAAGGCTGATATTATTCATTAGTATTCAGACAGCTGCCGTTGTAATGTAAAAATCTTCTCATATCCTGTAAGTTTCTCAAATCATAACACAAAGTTTATTCAATCTAGAGTTCTGCCAGAAATGCATTCTTCACAGCTTGAAGTCAATGGGGCTGTACAAGGGTGCTGGGGCTTGCCTTCATTTACTATAGATTGCCATTTAAAAACATACTTAAAGGTAAAATGAACTAAATTAGTTTCAGATAATCTGAGCCATAATGTTCCATTAACCTTTCAGTGGAACTCAGCAAAGGTCTCACAAGGTGATAGCAAAGTGTAGATGAGGATCCTGCAGCTTTTTAACCAGCAAGTCATCTAACCCTTAAAGCAGGTTTAGATGTGGTGGTTAAAGGCTGGAGGTCACCAGTCCTTTGTCTACAGTAGCCCTCCTGCTGATGCTACCACTATTGGATGAGATTAGCAACAGTGTCAGGCTACACTGTGTGAGTGTGGTGGGATATGCTTCTTTCCTGGACAGTCTATGTTTTAGCTCATTCTCATAGAAAAAAACAAACAAACAAACACAAAAACAGCACTCAGTAGTATAGGAGGAAAGTAAAGGGTCATTTGCAACAAATCTATTCAATTAAAAATGTTTAGTTATACTGGATATTATACCTGCTCCAGAGTTCCTCGTGCTAATTGTTTGAGGTGTTTTCTTTTTACACTCACATTTTCCTATTTAAAAAAAGGATCTCTCCAGTGGCTTTGTGAAAGATTCTTAAACAGGAGAAGATGACTGAATCAATGGAAGGAAAGGATGGAATGGGCTACACACAAAGGACCTGATCCGAAGCCCACTGAAATCAATTAAAGGCTTTCCTTTGGCTTCAAGGGACTATGGATCAGGCCCAGAGCGCTATTAAATACAGAGGGTAAAATAAAAAATTGTTGGGGAGGGGAAGGACTTAAGGGGCAATATTTTATTTTTCTCTCTCTTTCAGTTATAATAATATGAGATGTTACTAGTAGACATAGAAGATAAAAAGCTTTCAGAAAGAAGTATGATTCTTAAGTTGACAGTGTCCCTTTAAGCACAACCGCCTCTCTGTTTTCCTTCATTAGAGATCTATGGATATTAATAAAATATGTGGGGAAAATGTATGCAAGTTGTGCAAAAGAAAATAGGGTTCTGAGTAGAGAGCATTTTGAATCCAAAGATACTTTTATGAGATATTATACATTCCAATAATTCTCATAAATACTGGAATTTAAGCATGACATATTCAGTTCAGATGAGTTCCACCTGTGAATAGCTAATTTTTAAGCAAGTATAATTTATATTGCTATTTCAATAAACCCAGTTATTATCAGCCTAGTGAGACAATATTCAGTATTTTATTAAGCTACTTTCACTGTTTCTTCCCTTTAATATCCATGTAAATATTGAAAGGTATTTGATTAACAGATTGGATACATAAGACCAAACTTTAGACTGTCTTAAAACTTGAGCAGTCCCATTGATATCAGTGGTATTGCATGAGGATGTAAATCAGATCAGAATTTGGCCTATACTTTCCAGTCCATCACTACATTCCACAGTTTCCTATCAGACCAAGGTAGAAAAGTCCTGACCTGAAGAGCTTTCGGCAATTAACAGAACTCATTTTCAATAAAGTGCTGAGCAGAATTAGTGAGTAATTTCCTTTAAGATGCATAGTTACAAGTTATTCCTTAACACCAAAGGAATACATTAACTGCATCAGAAATCCTGTTTGACAGTTTCTTGCCAGTACCATTCCATTAATATGAAGGTGGTTTTCTCAAGCCTTTTGGCATGAAAAGTTAAGTAGGTTTACTTTTCTTCACTATGAATGTTTTTGCAATTAAAGTTATCCTGATGTGTGCTCAAGAGCACGAGTGTCTGAAGACACATGCTGAAATGAAAGAGGATTCACATCACAGAAAGGATATGAACTCTTGGCATTGTAAAGAGTTAGTGCAGCCCATGACATAAATGATCTGGAGGATGGTGTGGATTGCACTCTCAGCAAATTTGCGGATGATACTAAACTGGGAGGAGTGGTAGATACGCTGGAGGGGAGGGATAGGATACAGAAGGACCTAGACAAATTGGAGGATTGGGCCAAAAGAAATCTAATGAGGTTCAATAAGGATAAATGCAGGGTCCTGCACTTAGGATGGAAGAATCCAATGCACCGCTACAGACTAGGGACCGAATGGCTCGGCAGCAGTTCTGCGGAAAAGGACCTAGGGGTGACAGTGGACGAGAAGCTGGATATGAGTCAGCAGTGTGCCCTTGTTGCCAAGAAGGCCAATGGCATTTTGGGTTGTATAAGTAGGGGCATAGCGAGCAGATCGAGGGACGTGATCGTTCCCCTCTATTCGACACTGGTGAGGCCTCATCTGGAGTACTGTGTCCAGTTTTGGGCCCCACACTACAGGAAGGATGTGGATAAATTGGAAAGAGTACAACGAAGGGCAACGAAAATGATTAGGGGTCTAGAGCACATGACTTATGAGGAGAGGCTGAGGGAGCTGGGATTGTTTAGTCTGGAGAAGAGAAGAATGAGGGGGGATTTGATAGCTGCTTTCAACTACCTGAAAGGGGGTTTCAAAGAGGATGGCTCTAGACTGTTCTCAATGGTAGCAGATGACAGAACGAGGAGTAATGGTCTCAAGTTGCAATGGGGGAGGTTTAGATTGGATATTAGGAAAAACTTTTTCACTAAGAGGGTGGTGAAACACTGGAATGCGTTACCTAGGGAGGTGGTAGAATCTCCTTCCTTAGAGGTTTTTAAGGTCAGGCTTGACAAAGCCCTAGCTGGGATGATTTAACTGGGACTTGGTCCTGCTTTGAGCAGGGGGTTGGACTAGATGACCTTCTGGGGTCCCTTCCAACCCTGATATTCTATGATTCTATGATTCTATGACAGCAAACCAGGGATGGGTAATCTTCAAGGGATTGTATTAATTTGAGTTGTCAAATCCTCAAATTTAGAAAGACAAAAAAAATTCCAAAGTTAGTCCAGGTAGAGCAGAAAAAATGATGAGAGATGACAGCATTTCATACTGAGATTTTTCATGTCACTTCATAAACAACAATTATTCGTGTCCATACAATTCGGCTAGCTGCCTCTTTTTTTTTTTCCAGCTTAGTCATACCTTTTGTCCTCATATAAACTTGGTCAGGTACAAATCAAGAAAACATTTATACCAGCACTGAACAGATTTGAAGACAAAAAAGCATACTGTAGCCCCAATTTAAATGTCTAAACAATAATCGGGCTGTCAGTGTAAATAAGAGTCTGAGTGCAGAGCTGTAGAGCATGAGAATAAAGCCCAAAATAGTACACTTATTTTAAAGGCACACTGTCAATGCAAAAATGTATTTTTTAAAATCCTTATCTTTGTTTGCACCTCCTGAGTTTCAGTTAGACTCCCAGCTAGAATGAACCCAAAAATTCAGAGTGAAACTTAGCCAAGACTGTTGAGTCATGCCTGATTTTAGCTACCATGCCAGGCTGTTTTCACAGAATTTAAGGTTTGATACAGAAATTATGTCTTCTGCAGAGACATGTTTGTCTGAAACGTTGCCACAGGTTTGTCAAAACATTTGTGGGTAATATCCTAAACCCACTGACATCTGTACAGGGTAGGATTTCATCCTGCAGATCTTAGTGAAGCTGGGCCAAGTTTTGGGTTCTGAATGCAAACCTAAACAGGATTTTGTTATGAATGTTTTGTTATGAATGATTAGGCAGAGCTCTAATCTTGCCTGGTTTTCTAACAACAGGTTTAGTTCTCTGATAGTTTTTGCATAAATTAAAAAAATCATGAGTGGGGGAAAAGAGGTAACAGAAAATAACTAAAACCTCATTTTCAGAAATGTTCAGAATGTATAAAGGAGTTTATCTCAGAAGTCCTAAGGAAAATCAAGCCACACAATAGATCTGTACACACAACTCGGGAAAACACTTCTCATTTCTTTATATCAGCCTTCACTTTAGGACAAATCACATCTGCTTCTAAAGCTAGGAGATACCTGGGTAATTACTGTCATTCCTGAATAGTATAAAAATAATTCTGGTGGACTAAGCATGATTAAAATCATGGTAGCTAAGTCTGAGTGTTTTCTCTGATTGAAGTTGTAATTGTTTGTTAGGAAGGAGGATAGGAGTGAGTGAGAAAGACGTCTAGGTTTTTACATTGACACTCATGGACTGCAGCATCATGACGCCAACTCTCACAAGGATCACTGGAAAAAGAACAGGAGTACTTGTGGCACCTTAGAGACTAACAAATTTATTTGAGCATAAGCTTTCGTGAGCTACAACTCACTTCATCGGATGCATGCAGTGGAAAATACAGTGGGGAGATTTACATGCACAGAGAACATGAAACAATGGGTGTTACTATACACACTGTAACGAGAGTGATCAGCTATTACCAGCAGGAAAGGGGAAAAAAAACCCAAAAAAACATTTGTATGATAATCAAGGTGGGCCATTTCCAGCCGTTGACAAGAATGTGTGAGGAACAGTGGGGGGGGGGGTTAAACATGGGGAAATAGATTAAGAATGAGCTCTCAAAAATGTATACTCTCGTAAAAAACTAACCTTCCACACAAACTTCCTTGTGGCTGGACTTTACAAAAACTAGACAAGCCATTTATAACGCACACTTTGCTTCTCTACAAAAGAAAAAGGACACTAAACTATCTAAACTACTACATGCCACAAGGGGCCACAACAGTGGTTCCCTTAGCTCACCCAGGAATATTGTTAATCTATCCAGCTATACTCTTAGGACAGATTCTTCTGCTGTCCTATCTTGGGGCCTCTCCTTTTGCCCCTCCACCCCCACGAACATGATACAGTTCTGTGGTGACCTAGAATCCTATTTTCGATGTCTCAGACTCAAGGAATATTTCCAACACACCTCTGACCAACATACTAACCCACAGAGACCTTCCTACCAAGACTACAAAAAGAAGGATTCTGGGTGAACTCCTCCTGAAGGTCGAAACAACAGACTGGACTTCTACATAGAGTGCTTCTGCTGACATGCACGGGCTGAAATTGTGGAAAAGTAGCATCACATGCCCCATAACCTCAGCCGTACAGAACACAATGCCATCCACAGCCTCAGAAACAACTCTAATATCATAATCAAAAAGGCTGACAAAGGAGGTGCTGTCATCATCATGAATAGGTCAGAATATGAACAAGAGGCAGTTCTCCAATACCACATTCTACAAGCCATTAACCTCTGATCCCACTGAGAGTTACCAAAAGAAACTACAGCATTTGCTCAAGAAACTCCCTGAAAAAGCACAAGAACAAATCTGCACAGACACACCCCTGGAACCCCGACTTGGGGTATTCTATCTGCTACCCAAGATTCATAAACCTAGAAATCCTGGACACCGCATCATCTCAGACATTGGCACCTTGACAGCAGGATTGTCTGGTTATGTAGACTCCCTCCTCAGGCCCTACACTACCAGCATTCCCAGCTATCTTCGAGTCACCACTGACTTACTGAGGAAACTACAATCCGTCGGTGAACTTCCTGAAAACACCATCCTAGCCACTATGGATGTAGAAGCCCTCTACACCAACATTCCACACAAAGATGGACTACAAGCCATCAGGAACAGTATCCCGATAATGTCATGGCTAACCTGGTGACTGAACTTTGTGACTTTGTCCTCACCCATAACTATTTCACATTTGGGGACAATGTATACCTTCAAATCAGCGGCACTGCTATGGGTACCCACATGGCCCCACAGTATGCCAACATTTTTATGGCTGACTTAGAACATTGCTTCCTTAGCTCTCCTTCCCTAATGCCCCTACTCTACTTGCGCTCTTTGATGACATCTTCATCATCTGGACCGATGGAAAATAAGCTCTTGAGGAATTCCACCATGATTTCAACAATTTCCATCCCACCATCAAGCTCAGCCTGGACCAGTCCACACAAGAGATCCACTTCCTGGACACTACGGTGCTAATAAGCGATGGTCACATAAACACCACCCTATACCAAAAACCTACTGACCGCTATACTTACCTACATGCCTCCAGCTTTCATCCAAACCACACCACACGATCCATTGTCTACAGCCAAGCTCTATGATACAATCGCATTTTCTCCACCCCTCAGACAGAGACAAAAACCTAAAAGATCTCTATCAAGCACACTTACAACTACAATACCCACCTGCTGAAGTGAAGAAAAAGACTGAAAGAGCCAGAAGAGTACCCAGAAGTTACCTACTATAGTACAGGCTCAACAAAGAAGAGAACAGAATGCCACTAGCCATCACCTTCAGCCTCCAACTAAAACCTCTCCAACGCATCATCAAGGATCTAAAAATTATCCTGAAGGACCACCCATCACTCTCACAGATCTTGGGAGATAGGCCAGTCCTTGCTTACAGACAGCCCCCCAACCTGAAGCAAATACTCACCAGCAGCCACACACCACACAACAAAAACACTAACCCAGAAACCTATCCTTGCAACAAAGCCCGTTGCCAACTGTGTCCACAGGGAACACCATCATAAGGCCTAATCACATCAGCCACACTATCAGAGGCTCGTTCACCTGCACATCTATCAATATGATATATGCCATCATGTGCCAGCAATGCCCCTCTGCCATGTACATTGGTCAAACTGGACAGTCTCTACGTAATAGAATAAATGGACACAAATCAGAGGTCAAGAATTATAACATTCAAAAACCAGTCAGAGAACACTTCCATTTCTTTGGTCGCTCGATTACAGACCTAAAAGTGGCAATTCTTCAACAAGAGAACTTCAAAAACAGACTCCAAGGAGAGACTGCTGAATTGGAATTAATTTGCAAACTGGACACCATTAACTTAGGCTTGAATAAAGACTGGGAGTGGATGTGTCATTAAACAAAGTAAAACTATTTCCCCATGTTTATTTCCCCCCTCCCCATGCTGTTCCTCACACGTCCTTGTCAACTGCTGGCAATGGCCCACCTTGATTATCACTACAAAAGGGTTTTTGTTTTGTTTTTCCTTCTCGTGCTGGTAATAGCTCACCTTACCTGATCACTCTCGTTACAGTGCGTATGGTAACACCCATTGTTTCATGTTCTCTATGCATATACATCTCCCCACTGTATTTTCCACTGAATGTATCCGAAGAAGTGAGCTGTTGCTCACAAATGTTCATGATCAAATAAATTTATTAGTCTTTAAGGTTCCACAAGTACTCCTTTTCCTTTTGTGGATACAGACTAACATTGCTGCTACTCTGATGAACCCTCTGAAAAAGGATCATTGGGTACATCTAGGAATATTTTCACTACAGGATCTCATAGAATGCCCATCAGGCTATCTACATATTGGTTTTGTACCAATCATCATCATAACTGACTATTCACATGATGTCAGGAGTGTGATGGAGCTATATAGACAAAAAGGAAAAGGGTACCCCTAAGGTTAAGTATAAAACATAAAGATAAAAACCAAGAAAAATGGACTATGGGGTCTTATTAGATCCATTTCTTTAGTTAGTATATTCGGCCCTTTCTGGTACAGTGTACATTACTGGGTACCACACAACAGGAAGGATGAGCCAGATCATACCCCTCTGAAGGGACCCTCTGTGTGCAGCTCTCATCCCCTACTGCATGGAAGGTGGTGGGAGGAAGGTGCTGGCTGAATTTGTAGTCCTGTTCCCCTGACCCTCCTCACCGGGACTGAGACCTCTGCCAGGTTGTGATTTCATGTCGGGAGAGGATGGGCATCGGTTAGAGACAAGAGCAGGGAGTGGGTGTGGCTTACATTGATTTCAGAGTGAGTGGCAGGTGCACATTGTCCCCCATATCTCACCTCAGCTTCCCAGGAAAGAGAATACTGCTTCAAACAGCACTCTTATCCCATTGACTTTTGTGCTGGGAACCCCTCTCAAAGAAGATGCTGGAAACAGTCATGATCCTGGGTGGCCATGATTCCAGGCCTCAATTAGAGCATTACTGTCAGAGGACCTGCAGCCAGTCCAGAAGCAAAGAGTCTCTTCTTGGACTTTTGGACTTTTGTAGATCCCCCAGAATCCACTGAGTGATGGGGCAGATCCATGGTCTGTTTTGTGGAAGGAAAAATGCCACCTATGTGACAAAACTATGTAAGGGAAATGCTACCAAAAGAACCCTTTGGTTTTTCTTCCCTTAACAGTAGAGTGGGTCAAAATTTTCAATTCACAAAGTTTGACTGACAAAAATTGCTTCCTGTTTTTTATGTATTTGTTTATTTTCATTATTTAGGTCTCGGTGAATTCTGTAGAAAAAGTTTACATTTTTGTGCAATAATAATGTATGATAAAAAATCACACATACACACACACACACGCCGTTGGGTTTTACTGGGGAAATGAACCATCTAGCTGGGTATTGTTGCCTTGGAGAGGGTGCAAAAGGTAAGCCAGGGCTAAAAGTTAAAAATAAAACTGGGAAAAATTAAAAAATTAGTAACTAAAAAGAAAAGGAATAGAAACAAGTAGATGTCGGTTCATAAATATTAAACAGCAATGAGGTATAGGGTCACACAGATCTAATAAACAAAGAAAATTGGCTAGGTTTTAAATAGCAAAAAGAGACTTAATAGGCAAGGTTTTAAAACAATAAACATTACAAATAGCAGTAGTAAAGGCACTGGGTCTTGTACTGACCATGTAAGGTTACTTAATTTGTTCATCAGTTACCTAGTAACAATTAGATAAAGGGTCAAATTAATTTTAAAAACTGTTTTTTTAAATCATGTATTGCTTCCCAATGCCACTTGGACCAAATCCTGCAAAAAAACTCCGAGATGAAACCTCTGAGTCAAATCCCACCGTAAATCCCTTTGTATGCTGTAAGTGTAGACAGTACCTTACTATATGTTTTTATAGGACCTAAGCACAATGGTGCCCTAATTCTGCCTGAGTTTTTGGGTACTACTGTAATAAAAATAAATACACTCAAAATCCTCTAAAAGGATGCAGGCATTATTTAGTGCAAACAGATTGCATTGAAAGTTTGGAGCCCTCATCTATGAGTTATATGAATTAGGGCCTAAAGATGGAAAGACTAAAGGACATAAGCGCGCACTCACAAGCAGAACTAGTCAAAACTTGGAATTTCTGCTCCACAGGAAATTAGGACATTTTGAAAAAGATTTTGTTCTGAACTAGAATGAAAACTAGTAATTTCAAAACTTCCCATAGAAAGAAAATTCCAAAACAATTTAATTGTGGAAAAAATAAAATGTTTCCATTTGATTTCCCCCCCCCAAAAAAATCCGATGGAGCAGCCAGCAGTCATGACTGCCCAGTACTGCCCTCCCAGAGCTGGGGACAGCGTGGCTTGCTAACATGGAGTTGAGGTGGAGCCTAGAAGCCTTGCAAGCCTGATCTCAAGCCAGGGCTCCCAGGGCTTCTGGGCACCTAGCTCCACAGCAGGGAGTCATCAAGCCCTGGTGTCACTGAGCATAGGGCAGTCTGCCCAGAGCCACAGACCCTGGAAGCCCAGTCTGTCCAACAGTCTGCCAGGTGACTTAGAGCTATTTCTGATGGTGCCATAGGTGCTGACTCTGTGGGTGCTCCGGGGCACAGAAAAAAAATAGTGGGTGCTCAGCAACCACTAGCAGGGCCTGCCAATCAGCTCCTCCTCTTCCCCCCCCCCGCCGACGGGCCCCACCGGTCAGCTCCTCTCCCCACCCCCCCCCCCAGTGCCTTCTGCCCTCTGAGGATCAGCTGTTTAGCAGTAGGCAGGAGGCACTTGGGGGGAGGGAGAGGAGTGGAGTGGAGGCAGGAAGAGGCAGACCAAGGGCTGGGTGCACTCTGGGGTGGGGGAGGAGCAGGAGTGGGAAGAGATGGAGCAGGGGTGGATATTTGGGGAATGGGATGGAGTGGGGGCATGGCCTGGGGTGGAGACAGGGTCGAGCACCCCCCGGCAAATCAGAAAGTGGGTGCCTCTGTATGGTGCTCTAAATTGTGCTGGAGGTTGTACTGGCCTCCAATCAGCCTAGAGGTTTCCCGAAAGAGTAAAACCATCTTTGTCCTTTGTAGTTTTGTGCCTGTGTCATGAATATAAAGGGAAGGATAAACACCTTTAAATCCCTCCTGGCCAGAGGAAAAACCCTTTCACCTGTAAAGGATTAAGAAGCTAAGATAACCTCGCTGGCACCTGACCAAAATGACCAATGAGGAGACAAGATACTTTCAAAGCTGGGGCGGGGGGAGGAGGGAGAAACAAAGGTTCTCTCTGTCTGTGTGATGCTTTTGCTGGGACCAGAGCAGGAATGCAGGTCAGAACTCCTGTAAAGAGTTAATAAGCAATCTAGTTAGATATGCGTTAGATTCTGTTTTGTATAAATGGCTGATAAAATAAGTTGTGCTGAATGGGATGTATATTCCTGTTTTTGTGTCTTTTTGTAACTTAAGGTTTTGCCTAGAGGGATTCTCTATGTTTTGAATCTGATTACCCTGTAAGGTATTTACCATCCTGATTTTACAGAGGTGATTCTTTTACTTTTTCTTTAATTAAAATTCTTCTTTTAAGAACCTGATTGCTTTTCATTGTTCTTAAGATCCAAGGGTCTGTGTTCACCTATGCAAATTGGTGAGGATTTTTATCAAGTCTTCCCCAGGAAAGGGGTTGTAGGGCTTGGGGGGATTTTGTGGGGGGAGATTTTTCCAAGTGGGCACTTCCCCTGTTATTATTGTTAGACACTTTGGTGGTGGCAGTGTTTAACCTAAGCTGGTAAAAATAAGTTTAGGGGGTCTTTCATGCAGGTCCCCACATCTGTACCCTAGAGTTCAGAGTGGGGAAGGAACCCTGACAGCCTGTTACTGAAATGTAGGTGCTAAAACATAATATTGCCCTTTCAGCTGAGGTTATTTGGTATTGTGGTTTGCGAGACACTATTTTACCTCTGTAAAATTAGAAAGATTGTAAAAATATGGATCAGATGACCTTCTGCTATCTATAACATTGCTTATGTTCATATTCTGTGAAATATGTTTTACCCTCTTGTACTGACCATGTAAGGTTACTTAATTTGTTCATCAGTTCTCAAGTAAAAAATTACCAATAGTGAATATTGCGCTATTGGAACCGGAATGCCATAGACAGTTAGGTAATGTGTCACTTGAAGTTATTTATTTGCCTAAGAATGTAGAAATCGGTGACTATAAATGTCTTTGTGATGGAAAGCCACTATCTGCCGTGTGCCTGGTTAACTAATAATGGCTAGAGTGGAAAAGAATGCCAAAGATGAGGGTATGTGTGTGTGTGGCAGGTGCTAAGTGCCTTGGGAGCCTAAATTTGCATCTGGCTGTCATTTGTGTGTGACTCTGTGTGTTTGTGTGTGACTCTGTGTGTGTGCGAGCATGCATGTGTGTGTGCACACACATGTGCGTGCACTCCAGGGGACTCTGTACAGAAATAAGAAAAAAAATAACAAGACCAGTCAACTCTTGTAGAACCTTTTATTTGATCATCTGAGAACCCACTATCAGGGTGATACACCATCAAGCTGCAAACACTGGGTTGATGGCCCTCTTACACCCACAAAGGTGCTATTATGTGCAAGAAAGCTCGTCCTATCAGATTGAATTCTGAAAGAAGAAAATTAAGATAGCTGACATGAAAACTCTTCATCTCTTTGCTGTTTGGACTCTCACAGAGCTGGAACTAGGCAACTAAAACAGAGCTCCCCAGGGTCAAGATGGGTTAGCCCTAAAAGACATTCAGTGCTGACAGATTACTACAATTCTGTCACTTAGAAATATATACTGTAATTCATTTGTGTATATATGTCACCTGCTTTAACCTGCAAATAACTCTTTCATTTCTTTTTTTTTCCTAGTTAATAAATCCTTAGCTAGTTTACTTTAGGACTGGCTACAAGCATTCTCTTTGATGTGAAATCTAAGGTACAGATTGATCTGGGATAAATAACTGGTCCTTTGAGACTGGGAGCAACTTGAATATTTTGTGATCTTTAGTGTAAAGGACCATTTATTACTCAGTTCAGCTTGCCTGCGTGGCCAGATAGACTGGAATGCCTAAGGAGACTATCTGTGACTCCATGGTAAGACTGTTATAGTGCTTCAGGAGTTCACATTTATTACTGGATTGGTGAAATCTAATTATAGAACACACCACCAGTATGGAGTCTCTGCCCTGCTTTTTGACAGTCTGCCTTGATGTTGGCACTCATGGTCGTGAACTGCTCCAGACAGTGTGACAGGATCAGGTGGACATTCACTATGTCTGATTCCTCCTCTATTTCTACTACTGTTTTATCAAATGCTTTGGACAATGTGTCTGCTACCATTAATTCTTTTCCTGGTTTATATATTATTGATAAATCATACAACTGGAGCTGAGAAACGGTCATTATAGCCTCCACCCCCTTCTTTGCAAATGGTATCAGAGGCTTATAATCTGTTTCTGACTGTTCTGTTTCAATTTGGGCAGAGTGGCATTCTGTCTTTGTAAGAGCCCTGGATGCATACATCGCTGGTCTCCAAGGGCGGTCATATTTTTGTAGCAATGCAGCCTCTGTGCTTCTTTGGAGGCATCAGTGAACAATTTGGTCTGCTTCTTCTTCTTAAAATACCTTAAGACAGGAGCATTCTGAATCAATTGTTTCTTTTTGGTTAGTATTGTCCATTGACTATTCTTTTGCATGAATGCATGGAGTTTGCTGGTTTGTGAAGCCAAATTAGGCATAAATTTACCAACAAAATTAACCACTCCTGTGAACCTCTGTACTCCCTTTTTATTTTCTGTGTATGGCATATTTGTTATAGCTTGTGTTCTGCTAGGATCAATACATCCAGTTAATTTTTTCTTCAGTTAACTTTTCTCCTAAACAGGTAATTTCTCTGAGCCTGAGTTTACATTTTTATTTATTAAGCTTCAGACCCACTACTCTAGCTCCGTCCACTGCTCTCTTTAACTTGTAATTATGTTCCTCTATTGTGTTGCCCCAGATGAATCTGTCCTTCAAAATATGAATGTTGTGCCTTCAATTCCCTCAAAGATTTGCTGCAGTTCTATGAAAGATTTCTGGAGTGGATTTGAGACCAAACAGTCATCTGAGAAAGCAATATCTTCCATATGGTGTAATAAAAGTACGTAATTTGTCTCATCAAAGAGAATCTGCCAGAATCCAGATGTTGCATCTAAAGTATTAAAATAATTTGCACTATCACCAAAAACGTCTTCCTTGCTAAGGTAACTGAACGTGTTCCCTTTTTATATATTTGTTAAGCACCTCAGGATCTAGGCATAATCTTAGTGTTCTATGCTAATTACTAATGAGAGCACCCTTCTGTAGGCTCTTTTAATAATAATTGTTCTTACTAAATGATCCAGTTATTCTTTGAGCTTTTTTTCTCATATCTAGATGAATATTTCTAGGGGTATGTAGGGTAGGACAATTTGGCTCTGTTAGTTCAATTCTTTATTCAGTTGCTAATTTTCCTATGCCCTCAATTTCCTGATACTCTATGTCTGTGTCCCGTGTCTCCTCTAACATGTGCACCCTCAGATTCAACCCAAAGGCTTGGCATGTTTTTAAATCTAATATGTGTGCTTTATTCCCTTTAACTAACACAAAGTTTATCAGTTTTATTTGATCTTTTACCTTCACTGCTGGCACACATGTACTTCTAGCAGAAATGAACTCCCCATTATACGCTTTCAATTTAACCAGTTTGCTCACTGTTTCCTGTTTTTTCTTCAACCTTTTAAGCCAGCATCCAAAACAACATTTACATGGGCCCCAGTGTCCAATTTGTAGATTAAAAGAGTCTCATTAGTACCTAAGGGAATTGTCCATTCCTCTGTTCCTTCCTCTTCAGATACAGTTCCTAGGCAGAACTCCTCTTCCGTATTGCTGTCTCTGCTCTCTTTCTGGGTTGCTGCATTAGCCGGCTTGGCTTTGCTTTCTCTTCTGCAGTTGTTGATCCTGGTTACAGACTTTGGCAAAGTGATTGTATTTCTTGCAAATATTGCAGTGCTCACCAAAAGCAGGGCATTGTAGAGATCTCAATTTGTATCCACATCTTGTGAAATACTTGAAGCTATTCCTTGCAAACTTGCATACTTTGGTTTTTTTTTGAGCTTCTCTGTTTTTTGTCGTGTACGGATTTACTGCTTGACAGATTTTTTTCTCTCATGTCACTCTATCCAGATTACCAGTGTCCTGTTTTCCTTCCTGATTTTATTCTCGTCAGAGTGATTTATCCAAAGTGAGATCTATATCTTACAATATTTTTTTTTTGCAGCATTGGATCTTTGATTCCAGTTCCAATTTGATCGCTTATAACTGAATCTGTTAAGTGTCCACAGGTGCAAATTTGGCTCATTAACTTCAGCTCTGTTAGGAATTCTTCCAAGGATTCTCCTTCCTTTTGCCTTCTAAGGTGAAGCTTATACCTTTCAAACGTTTCAGTCTTTTAAAATATGCAATACTCTTCCAATTTCTGCAAATCATAACTTTCTCTCTCTGAATGATATAGTTGCATGCTATTAAAGACTTTCATTGCCTCCAATCCTGCAATGTTAAAGAAGATTGGTATTTTCTGGTGATCTTTTTTCTCACCAAAGCCAGCTGCTTGCATCTATCTATCTAATTTATCAAAACTCTCTTTTGAATCTCTTCCAGGAGTCTGCTGCATTACCTGAGTATTCCAGCTCCTTGGGGGACTTTTGCTTGCTCCATCTGCACAATAACTCCTTTACTTCTTCATTACCGTCCTCTTTCTCTGTCCTCTCCTCTGTCTGGTACCATGTGTTGTCTTGTGCATTCATAAGAAGGAGAAGCAGTCTAGACTCTAAGAAGTAAGGCTTTATTAGAACAAAGCCAGAGTTACCTAAGCTAAAGGAGCACCATGAGCTCTAGCTGAGTCAAGCCGTCATGAGGCCACTTCCAGCTGCTTCTCACTAGCCCCAATCTAGTTTCCTATAACATGTGTTCTGCTCTTAAAAGCACAGTACATACTGCTAGCAAAAGACATTATGTGGTAAAGGCGGAATACTTAGGCATTTGATCCTGTCTCAGGATTCACTTGTCCAGATCTCTGTACCCTGGTGGAATCCCGTTGACTTTAGTGAGCCTCATTAAGTTATGGATTTGCACTAGTTGATCCTGAAGCAGGATCAGAACCTTAGTAAGGGCTGAGTAAGCTGTAACCAACCCAATGTAGCACATGGAATAGCCTTAGATCTGCTGGGTGTTTGACTCTGTTTGCATACACTCAACAGTGAACAAGCAGCCTGCTACAAGTGATATCCCCATCCATAAGTAAAACCATTGCTGTCTGCCATATTTATTACTTTTTTAATTAAATTCTTGTACATTAGCAAGTGCAATGGAATCACTAGGCAAGAGTGTTTGCCCTCTTCTATTACTTGATCAGCCACTGACCACTGGAGGGAGAAAAGGATAAATGGCTGTTCGTCAGTGAACAGACTACCCCCGTATGCTTATCTTTTCTCATTAATGCAAGAGAACAGGGATGATGCATCCCTCATGACTGAAAGGACAGTTTTGGGGTATCCCCAAAATTTGGGAAAACTGTGGGAACCAAGGCTGTAGTGTTGTGCAGCACACACGATCTCATGGGTGTGGGGATAAGTCCATCACAGCAGCAGTATTAGCTCAGTATGTGTTCACTGAGTTCCATGGCGGCAGCAGCCTATAGCATAGCTATCCTAGAACTGCTGTAACAACACAGCACAGACTAATGCATAATCCTCACACCACCGATGTGAACTATCTACTTTACAGCCA
Source organism: Dermochelys coriacea (assembly GCF_009764565.3). NCBI lineage: Eukaryota > Metazoa > Chordata > Testudines > Dermochelyidae > Dermochelys > Dermochelys coriacea. Next base: position 301,353,160 of record NC_050068.2, read on the forward strand.
GAAAAGGAGAAGCATAGAGAAGTTGTGTGACTTGTCCTAGTTCTCACAGCATGCCTTTGCAATGCTGGGAATAGGGCTCATCTGACTCCCAGTCCTGTGCTTTAACTACTAGACTTTGATTTTTATGAAATATAGAACAATTATGTTAAAAACTGCCTATATGGATATTCGGAAACTCCTTCTTTTCCTAATAACATTATTTATTAGGGGATTTCAGGTTTTCCTTTTAATTAGTCCAGAAATGGACATATTTATATTTGAATATGTTCTTTGAATTGTCTCACCTTTTTAACTGCCTCCCCGTTTAAAGCATTAAAGCCAATTTCTGTAAGTGGAGTATTTTTCACATTTCTCCTTTAGTGAGGGCATATTGTACTGTACCTAATTAAACTGATTGATCTCTACCCTATGCAAATGCTGTCTGATTATTCCACGCAAGAATCTAAGAGAACTGGATAAACTTTGTTGATTTTATTTGGGCAGACAGAAATCCCAGACTTTGTTTAAGGAAATTACAATTACCTGAAAAGAAATAGGGATTGCTTACCTGAAAAGAATATTGGTTACTTACTATGACACATGAGGGATTTTACCAGCCACAAACAGAAATTTCTGTCCTATTCTATTAGGATTTCTCACTTAATAAATTATCTCTCATTAATTTAAAAACTTGAAGCACAATTTACTCCGTTTTAAACCCTCAAAGTGTTACATAGCTCCAGCAATTGAATGTAGAGTTTTTAATACAAAGATACACTGTTTGTGTAGATAGCAACAACTAAATGTCCATGTAGTCCTCTCCTTGCATTACCTATGTAGCTTGTCACTTTCAAACTACAGAGAGCCTTTGATTTGTTTCAAGAATTTATACAGCTTTGTCTTGAACTCATTATACATCATCTAATCTCCAGATATGGGCTAGGCTTTAGTCTGATAGTCCATGTTGTTGTGCTACCTTAGGAGAAGAACAGGGACAAACTTGTGAGTCAGACACTTTTCCTGTCATGAATTACTTCCCCTCCTATATTGGCTCAGCTGCACTGGCTGTGTGCTGTAGAGAATAGCCAAGGCTCTGATCACTATCCACCCACCTGCACTGCAGGGGGAGTAGAATATGGATAGTGAGGGGGCAGGAGGCTCTTTACACCCCTATGCAAGAGATATGAAGGTTCATGATCTAACCCCATATGGTTAACAACAACACTGCAAGAAGTATTCTGCCTTCATGTACAAAACTTTTTCTACATAAATGTTGATGGCAACCCTGTATCATGAGGATATAGTTCTTCAGTTTCTTAACACCCATGTGTTACAATTAGAGTTGTTGTGGGTATGCCTTTTCTGCCACCCCACAGTTTTGGACCCGGACAGCTGGTAAATCAGGAAGGAGTTTTATACCAGCTAGCCACAATTCTGATATTATTGTTTGGAGTAACAGTTAATAAAGGGTTCCAAAACTAATTAGGGAAAATAAGCAAATGAGTTTGCTAAAAGCAAAAGATGAATTAATATTATTCATTTCCATTAAGATAACAAAGGAAATGAGAGATTATTTCATTTCTGTCTGAATCCATAGAAATTCTACTCCCATCTAAACTTGGCAGCAAAATGCAAGATACAGATATTGCATCATAAGAGCAAATTCTTATAAGCTGATTACCGAAGGCAATGTCATGCCCATAGAGAATAGGATAAAATCATGGATGGACTTGCCCCTTGGTTTCAGAAGTGCTGCCTCTCTGCCCTTGAAACAAAGATTCATTGGCATTGTAATTTCATGAATGGAGATTTGGCGGTACCTGTAAAGAAGACCAGGCAGCAGATATTATTAATAGAAGGCCTGATCCTGCACTGATTTGCAGGGCAAAGCTTCCAGTGAAAGCTTCACTGATGCAGCATGAGGCCTAAGTCTCTAATAAAATCTGCTGCCCGTTTCATGGTTCTCTTGTGAGATACGACCTCGTCTCATTAGGGATTCAGCTTTCTTTCAGACACAATGAAGAAGGGTAACCGCATTTCTTTGATAAATGTTATCTAACTTTAACCTCCCTAAATCTAATTCATATTCCTTCCTTTAGATCAAACATAATCAAACAATCCTTGGACATAAAGCTAAGGTTGGATTTAGTCACCTTTATACTGTTCTGAAAAGGTTTACTATATTTAAAACTTCTGCTTCTGTCTTTCATGAATGACTAGCTTGTCCTCCACCTGCTCTACATGGAATACTCAGAAGAAAGTACAGGATGAGAGAGGTGCAAAAGCAACTTGGGTTGTGCTTCTGAAGCAGAGATTTGCAAAGCTGAGGGCTGATCTACACTGAAAACTTACACTGGGATAGCTATGTTTCTCAGGAGTGTGAAAGCTCCCAGTGTAGACAGTGCTAGGTCCATGAATGTATTCTTCCTAGCTACTGCCTCTCAGGAAGGTGGATTAACTACAGTGACTGGAGACCCCTTTTCTCCAGTCCTTCCAGCAAACAACTTGTGTCAATATAACATGGCCAAATACCATACAAATAGCTGAGTTGCCGGTCCCTTCTGACTGCATTCCTGACTCTTCTTATTCAGAACATTACACCTGGGAGGTATCTTGAGGTACCATGCCATTTCAAAGCAGAAACTTGATGTCTCTCATGTAAATGGATTTTTCTGCTGCTGTAATTTTCACACCTAGTCTGTGACTCCCAACTGTGCTTCTTGCTTTTTCTCAGAAAAGCATTATAAATTTTTAAAAGCTATTTTTGTGGGTATTTTTTAATTTCATGCTCATTTTTTATCAATGCCAAATTGTACATAATTACTTATTCTATCAGGAATGTAAAATAAATGATAAACAAATGTCCCTTTGAGTCAATCCTCGTTTACCCTTAAATCTCTTTGCCATTGGTAGTGTGCATGTATTGGTGTCTGTCCCATTATCATCTCCTTTATAGAAAAGGAGTACTTGTGGCACCTTAGAGACTAACACATTTATTAGAGCATAAGCTTTCGTGAGCTACAGCTCACTTCATCGGATGCATTTGGTGGAAAAAACAGAGGAGAGATTTATATATACACACAAACAGAGAACATGAAACATTGGGTTTATCATACACACTGTAAGGAGAGTGATCACTTAAGATAAGCCATCACCAGCAGCAGGGGGGGGAAAGGAGGAAAACCTTTCATGGTGACAAGCAAGGTAGGCTAATTCCAGCAGTTAACAAGAATATCAGAGGAACAGTGGGGGGTGGGGTGGGAGGGAGAAATACCATGGGGAAATAGTTTTACTTTGTGTAATGACTCATCCATTCCCAGTCTCTATTCAAGCCTAAGTTAATTGTATCCAGTTTGCAAATTAATTCCAATTCAACAGTCTCTCGTTGGAGTCTGTTTTTGAAGCTTTTTTGTTGAAGGATAGCCACTCTTAGGTCTGTGATCGAGTGACCAGAGAGATTGAAGTGTTCTCCAACTGGTTTTTGAATGTTATAATTCTTGAGGTCTGATTTGTGTCCATTCATTCTTTTACGTAGAGACTGTCCAGTTTGGCCAATGTACATGGCAGAGGGGCATTGCTGGCACATGATGGCATATATCACATTGGTAGATGCGCAGGTGAACGAGCCTCTGATAGTGTGGCTGATGTGATTAGGCCCTATGATGGTATCCCCTGAATAGATATGTGGACAGAGTTGGCAACGGGCTTTGTTGCAAGGATAGGTTCCTGGGTTAGTGGTTCTGTTGTGTGGTGTGTGGTTGCTGGTGAGTATTTGCTTCAGATTGGGGGGCTGTCTGTAAGCAAGGACTGGTCTGTCTCCCAAGATCTGTGAGAGTGATGGGTCGTCCTTCAGGATAGGTTGTAGATCCTTGATGATGCGTTGGAGAGGTTTTAATTGGGGGCTGAAGGTGATGGCTAGTGGCGTTCTGTTGTTTTCTTTGTTGGGCCTGTCCTGTAGTAGGTGACTTCTAGGTACTCTTCTGGCTCTGTCAATCTGTTTCTTCACTTCAGCAGGTGGGTATTGTAGTTGTAGGAATGCATGATAGAGATCTTGTAGGTGTTTGTCTCTGTCTGAGGGGTTGGAGCAAATGCGGTTATATCGTAGCGCTTGGCTGTAGACAATGGATCGAGTGGTATGATCTGGATGAAAGCTAGAGGCATGTAGGTAGGAATAGCGGTCAGTAGGTTTCCGATATAGGGTGGTGTTTATGTGACCATCGCTTACTAGCACCGTAGTGTCCAGGAAGTGGATCTCTTGTGTGGACTGGTCCAGGCTGAGCTTGATGGTGGGATGGAAATTGTTGAAATCATGGTGGAATTCCTCAAGAGCTTCTTTTCCATGGGTCCAGATGATGAAGATGTCATCAATGTAGCGCAAGTAGAGTAGGGGCATTAGGGGACGAGAGCTGAGGAAGCGTTGTTCTAAGTCAGCCATAAAAATGTTGGCATACTGTGGGGCCATGCGGGTACCCATCGCAGTGCCGCTGACTTGAAGGTAGACATTGTCACCAAATGTGAAATAGTTATGGGTGAGGACAAAGTCACAAAGTTCAGCCACCAGGTTAGCCGTGACAGTATCGGGGATACTGTTCCTGACGGCTTGTAGTCTATCTTTGTGTGGAATGTTGGTGTAGAGGGCTTCTACATCCATAGTGGCTAGGATGGTGTTTTTAGGAAGATCACCAATGGACTGTAGTTTCCTCAGGAAGTCAGTGGTGCTGACAGCTTGTGCCACACACTCTCAAAGAAACTGCGGAACCACCTGATCAACATCCTCTACAGAAAACAGGGAAAAATTAAGAATGAGCTCTCAAAACTGGATACTCTCATAAAGAACCAACCTTCCACACATACTTCCTCGGGGCTGGACTTTACAAAAACTAGACAAGCCATTTACAACGCACACTTTGCTTCTCTACAAAAAGAAAAAGGACACTAAGCTATCTAAACTACTATATGCCACAAGGGGCCACAACAATGGTTCCCGTAATCCACCCAGCAATATTGTTAATCAATCCAACTATACTCTTAGCCCAGCAGAAGAATCTGTCCTATCTCGGGGCCTCTCCTTTTGCCCCTCCACCCCCATGAACATGATACAGTTCTGTGGTGACCTAGAATCCTATTTTCGACGTCTCAGACTCAAGGAATATTGCCAACACACCTCTGACCAACATTTTAACCCACAGAGACCTTCCTGCCAACGCTACAAAAAGAAGGATTCTGGGTGGACTCCTCCTGAAGGTTGAAACAGCAGCCTGGATTTCTACATAGACTGCTTCCGCCGACGTGCACGAGCTGAAATTGTGGAAAAGCAGTATCGCTTACCCCATAACCTCAGCCATGCAGAACACAGTGCCATCCACAGCCTCAGAAACAACTCTGACATCATAATCAAAAAGGCTGACAAAGGAGGTGCTGTCGTCATCATGAATAGGTCGGAGTATGAACAAGAGGCTACTAGGCAGCTCTCCAACACCACTTTCTACAAGCCATTACCCTCTGATCCCACTGAAAGTTACCAAAAGAAACTACAGCATTTGCTCAAGAAACTCCCTGAAAAAGCACAAGAACAAATCCGCACAGACACACCCCTGGAGCCCCGACCTGGGGTATTCTATCTGCTACCCAAGATCCATAAACCTGGAAATCCTGGACGCCCCATCATCTCAGGCATTGGCACCCTGACAGCAGGATTGCCTGGCTATGTAGACTCCCTCCTCAGGCCCTTCGTTACCAGCACTCCCAGCTATCTTCGAGACACCACTGACTTCCTGAGGAAACTACAGTCCATTGGTGATCTTCCTAAAAACACCATCCTAGCCACTATGGATGTAGAAGCCCTCTACACCAATGTTCCACACAAAGATGGACTACAAGCCGTCAGGAACAGTATCCCCGATACTGTCACGGCTAACCTGGTGGCTGAACTTTGTGACTTTGTCCTCACCCATTACTATTTCACATTTGGTGACAATGTCTACCTTCAAGTCAGCGGCACTGCGATGGGTACCCGCATGGCCCCACAGTATGCCAACATTTTTATGGCTGACTTAGAACAACGCTTCCTCAGCTCTTGTCCCCTAATGCCCCTACTCTACTTGCGCTACATTGATGACATCTTCATCATCTGGACCCATGGAAAAGAAGCTCTTGAGGAATTCCACCATGATTTCAACAATTTCCATCCCACCATCAAGCTCAGCCTGGACCAGTCCACACAAGAGATCCACTTCCTGGACACTACGGTGCTAGTAAGCGATGGTCACATAAACACCACCCTATATCGGAAACCTACTGACCGCTATTCCTACCTACATGCCTCTAGCTTTCATCCAGATCATACCACTCGATCCATTGTCTACAGCCAAGCGCTACGATATAACCGCATTTGCTCCAACCCCTCAGACAGAGACAAACACCTACAAGATCTCTATCATGCATTCCTACAACTACAATACCCACCTGCTGAAGTGAAGAAACAGATTGACAGAGCCAGAAGAGTACCTAGAAGTCACCTACTACAGGACAGGCCCAACAAAGAAAACAACAGAACGCCACTAGCCATCACCTTCAGCCCCCAATTAAAACCTCTCCAACGCATCATCAAGGATCTACAACCTATCCTGAAGGACGACCCATCACTCTCACAGATCTTGGGAGACAGACCAGTCCTTGCTTACAGACAGCCCCCCAAGCTGAATACTCACCAGCAACCACACACCACACAACAGAACCACTAACCCAGGAACCTATCCTTGCAACAAAGCCCGTTGCCAACTCTGTCCACATATCTATTCAGGGGATACCATCATAGGGCCTAATCACATCAGCCACACTATCAGAGGCTCGTTCACCTGCGCATCTACCAATGTGATATATGCCATCATGTGCCAGCAATGCCCCTCTGCCATGTACATTGGCCAAACTGGACAGTCTCTACGTAAAAGAATGAATGGACACAAATCAGACCTCAAGAATTATAACATTCAAAAACCAGTTGGAGAACACTTCAATCTCTCTGGTCACTCGATCACAGACCTAAGAGTGGCTATCCTTCAACAAAAAAGCTTCAGAAACAGACTCCAACGAGAGACTGCTGAATTGGAATTAATTTGCAAACTGGATACAATTAACTTAGGCTTGAATAGAGACTGGGAATGGATGAGTCATTACACAAAGTAAAACTATTTCCCCATGGTATTTCTCCCTCCCACCCCACCCCCCACTGTTCCTCTGATATTCTTGTTAACTGCTGGAATTAGCCTACCTTGCTTGTCACCATGAAAGGTTTTCCTCCTTTCCCCCCCCTGCTGCTGGTGATGGCTTATCTTAAGTGATCACTCTCCTTACAATGTGTATGATAAACCCATTGTTTCATGTTCTCTGTGTGTGTGTATATAAATCTCTCCTCTGTTTTTTCCACCAAATGCATCTGATGAAGTGAGCTGTAGCTCACCAAAGCTTATGCTCTAATAAATTTGTTAGTCTCTAAGGTGCCACAAGTACTCCTTTTCTTTTTGCGAATACAGACTAACACGGCTGCTACTCTGAAACCTGTCATCTTCTTTATGTTTACCCTTAATCTTGTGGCACATCATTCTCATCATTGTATTTCTTCTATTTACACTGAGTGATTTGGTCTTAGGATCTGACACAGGCATATTTGTGACAATCTTTTTTAACCCTCTGATTTCCAAAAACAACTGAGGCACAAACATATTTTTATATATGGTTGCTTATAAAATATCAGTAAATTAGAGCTGCAAGGCTTGACAGAGATGACTTTTTATCTGTGCTAAGTGAGCTGTAGCTCACCAAAGCTTATGCTCTAATAAATTTGTTATTCTCTAAGGTGCCACAAGTACTCCTTTTCTATCTGTGCTAAAAACTCCCCAGTTTTAGCAAGCCAGATTATAAATCATACTGCCATAATCATAAAGGTTCATAATCATTGTTACAACGTTCTTTACCTGAGAACAGAAGCAGGTATAGTGGCAGGCTGTAATAGAACTATTAAAGAGAGAAGAAAATAGGGATTGCATGAAAGTAAAAGTGCTCTTAGGAAAAGAAGAATTAAGACAATTCATTTGGGAAATGTATTCTGATTAGTGCTTGGTGAATCATTTTTGCCCAAACTTTTTTTCAGTGAAAAATGCAGATTCAGCAACATCATAATGATTTGCAAATTGGTGTTAGTGTTGGGGGAAAAATGGAAAAAAGTCAAAACTTTTTGACATTTTTAAAATTAAACATTTTGATTTTTCAGTTCAGTGTGACTTTTCATTTCAAAATTCCCCTCAATTTTATTTTAAAAAGTAAAAAGCCTTTAAAAATGAGCTACTTTCAATTCTGACAACTTTTGAATCTACATCTTTGCTCCCATCAACTCTTATAAGTCAAACAGCATCAGTCATTGTGTGTTTCTTAATGGGAAGCCATGAAGGAAAACCTAAATATTAGGTAGCATTCTTCCCTCAAGGTGCTAGGTATTCTCCACCTTGGGTTTGAGTGTACCATGTTGCTGGAGGAGCCATCTCTCAGATAAGATGCAACACAGAAGTCCTGATTAGGTGAACATAGTAAAGATTCCCAATGAACTTTTCATATGAGTAGGAGTGATGGGTGGGATTCTCTAAAGCATTTAAAGTATTTAGGAGCATATGTCGCTAGACACTTTTAAAATCACATGCATACATTTGAGTCTCCAGGGCAGATCCACAGTTTGAATCATCATATTCTGCCTATGTAAATTTCCTCTGCAACTTTGATTAGACATGGTACTGTCCAGTTCCTATAAAGTATTTTTGCTTTGCTACATCAAAGAGCTCATGTGGGATATCTCAAAGATTACTATATGTCATGTTTTCGTGTGTGTGTGGAGTGAGACAGAAAGGCAGGCAGGCAGACAAAGAGTGTATCCCATTCCCTAGCCATTCTGTAGCTCTAGGTCCTTCCTTTTAGGGAGTTTTCAAAAACTTCATCTCTGGATGTGTTAACTTTCCTTTCTGATCACCACTGGACACAACAGGGACTGGATGATATGCAGCCCCCCATGAATTCCTAACTACATTTAGATCCATTGCCCACAAATGACAAATTCTGGGTTGTGGAGTAAGGGGAAAACTGTTATGGAAATGTCTGGTCTCTATTCTTTTCTATATGAGAAAGCAGAGATTTGTACACAGAAAGGAATCTTTGCATGTGGAGATTCTGGCCCTGTGTTAATCTATAACTAGTTAGAGCAAGGAACTCAGAGCACTAACTGAAAATGGACAGTGTACAATGGACAAGAACAGTGCATGGCAAATTTTGGACCCAGCCCTTTTGAGGTTAAAGAAACTCTATTGCAATCACTTTCTGTGCCACGTAGCCTTTACCAGGAGGGCTTTAAGTTCTGTAATAAACAAACAAACAAAACAATAGTAGGTATGCAGAGAAAATGGAAAGCTACATCATCCGTTCAAAATCAATCCAATTATTATTATTCCATTATGCTTTTCTGTATTAAAGTTCCATTGATTTTCTTCCAGGTTTTAGAATGAAAGACATTTTAAAAGTTGACATATATGGCCATTATAATATCGCAACATGTACTTGTGTCAATATTTTAAAATCCTATAAAGACCACTAGGTAACGGAAAAAATATTAAGAATATTTAACTATGGTTTTCTATACTAAAGCTTGTGAATTGTTTTTACACAACCTACTTTGTAATCTTAGTTATCGGAAATGTTGCAATAGTTTCACTTCAGATGTCTAGATTCTATGTACATCAATAATTTTATATTTACCAACCTGAATACAAGAACATTCCAAATAAAAATGAGATTAGAATTTCATTAGAAGATTCTAGACTTAACCATGTCCATTTTAGGAAGGCACAATTATTTCTCAAAATACAGATGTACTTTCCCTCTGAACAGCCCTGAAATAACGTCACTTTCTTTAAGACAGCTACAGCTTAGTTGCATAGTGGACATTTTGTGTATTTGTTCTTTTACATTATCAGTGTGTTCAAGATTCAGGACTCAATTCACAAAAGTATCCTGATTCAGTAGAAGGACTTACATGTGCGCTTAACTCCTTTCCTGAGAAGGGATAGACTCAATATGTGCTTAATTACTTTCTTGAACCATAGCCTCAAATTCTGAGCTTTCCAACCTCTGCTCATCTCCTCCCTTGATGGCTCCATCTGTCTCTTGCCCACTCTGCACTCTAGCCTTTTCAATATATGTCAAGCCCTATCCCTCCCTTCCTTAAAAAAAAATCAAAAAGAAAAACTAAAAAAACCCCTAAAAATCCACTTTTTATGCCACAGTATTGTGTTTATAGACTTTAGCTCCAGGAAATAAAATAAACTAAGTCGACATGGACAGTAAACTGGTGACATTGAGAGCAAAATAATGTGAAAGGTGTGGAATTCATGCTTGTTCAAATTGTTATAATGAAAATACAGCATAATGTGTTTCTTAAAAAAAGATGTTTTTGTCAGCACAATGGCAAATATCTCCACATTTGCGAATAAATTAGGAATATAAGGCCATGTCTACATTTCAACGCTTCCCTGGAAAGTTATCTGTGTTGTGCTAGCACATGTACCTCATGCCGATGCCGAGTGCTCACGTACACTGAGCAGGGAATGGGTGCACATTGTGCACAGGCATATACCTGCCTCCACATTACCCCTTTTTCATTTGTAGTGGTAATGCTTCCTGTTCAGGGGCAGTATGCAAGAGTCCTGTGCATCATAGGAAACACTCTGGGAAACACCTTATTGTGTGTTGCCGGTACTGGTTACTGCTTTCACACATTTGATGATGGCAGCACTTGCTTATCTCTTCCTCCTGACAAACTACACTGGAGATATGGAGCAAGTCCATGAAGATGTGGTTCTGCTGCTGCTCACTGAACAAATGTTCATGTGGTACAGTTCTGGATACTGGATGGAATCAGTCCAGAGAGATTTAAGATGGCAAAAGATGGCTGACTCAGAGGGAGAATGAAAATCCTCTTGGGTCCCATGGAACAGATGTGTTGAGTGGTAGGATTGTAATGATGGGGCATGAATGGACTACTGCCTCTGATCCCAGAAAACCAGCCTGGTTTTGGGATCACATCATCTTGGAAACCTGGGATGATGACCAGTGACTGCAGAACTTCAGACTGAGGAAGCAGACCTTCATTAACTTTGTGCAAGGAACTTGCAACAGCACTCCAGAGTCAGATCTCTCCATTTCGGAAACCCATATCTGTACAGAAGCAGGTAGCTTTTGCCCTTGGGAAACTGGCAGCTCCTGACAAGTACCAGTCAGTTGCAAACCAGTCTGGCATTGGGAAGTCAACTGTTGGGGCAGTGGTTGTACAGGTTTGCCAGGCTTTCAAGACTGTGATCTACCCAAAGGTGGTTGCCATAACCCAAGTCTCTGAAATTACTGTGGGATTTCAGAGGATGAGGTTTCCAAACTGGGGGGTGCAGGGAGAGAAGCATTGATGGAGCACACATAGGTTGTAGAAAAAGTTAAAAAAAAAAAGTTAAAAAGTTAAAAGTTAAAGTTAATTCAGCTATTGTGGATGAAATAGGTACTGCTGGATACTTCCATTTATCTGTCAACTCTACACCTAATGTTTCACATATTAATCAATTGAGTATTGTACTAAGATATGTGTCTCCCACAGATGGAAAACCAGTTGAATGATTTATAACATTCCAAAATTCTCAATCTGTTTGGCTGCAGTGTTGTTGATTGTTGTCCGGTGGCAGTAAGTTTTTTCTCAACAGTTCAGTTACTTTATACGTTTTTCTCTGCCTCAACATACCGATAGGCAGTTCTTAAAACATATTTGGGCAATGATCGTGTGTTGAACTCTTTTTCTAATACTCGCTGGGAGGCACATGCAGTAGTAACAAGTGCAATTCTGGAGTCCCACTCAAAGATTGTGGATGCATTAGAAAGTATAGCTGAAGACCAATCACAAAAAGGAAAAACTATTCGAAAGGCAGAAAACATTGCAAACAAGATGCAAGAACTAGAGTTTGTATTCATGTTGACCATGTGGAATGAAATTTTACAACACTTTTACCACACAAGTCAAGCTCTCCAAGAAAAAGAATTGGATTTGAAAACATGTGCAGACCTCTGTCAATCATTAGCAGACCACTTACACACTTTGAGGAATGATTTCGAAAGATTTGAAGACATGTCATAAGATATTTTGCCTTATACTAACTACAAAGAAGCCCAGTCCCGCAAGCGAATCAGGAAAAAACAAACAAATGATAGCAGTGCAACAGAAACAGCATTCAGAGTAGCAGCCGTGTTAGTCTGTATTCGCAAAAAGAAAAGGAGTACTTGTGGCACCTTAGAGACTAACAAATTTATTAGAGCATAAGCTTTCGTGAGCTACAGCTCACTTCATCGGATGCATTATGCTGCATCCGATGAAGTGAGCTGTAGCTCACGAAAGCTTATGCTCTAATAAATTTGTTAGTCTCTAAGGTGCCACAAGTACTCCTTTTCTTTTTGAGAAACAGCATTGAATCCTAGAGACAAATTTTGCGTATCTACTTACTACGCTATAATTGATACACTTGAAGCTCATATGAAGAGAAGAGGTGAAGTGTACAAAGAAGTATCAAGTAGATTTTCTTTTCTAAATGATGTGGACTTATCTGATCAATATTCATAAGGTTCCCAAAAGCTAGTTGACTCATATTCTGTTGACTTGAACATGAATCTCTGTGGAGAAGTACGGCAGTTCCACTGTTATAGGTGCGCAAAGTTTAATGAAACAGGAAAAATGAAATACAGTCACATTGATTTTCATGACACAATATTGAAAGACGGAATACAGTGTGTATTTCCAAATGTAGAGATCGCACTACATATTTTTCTAACATTGATGGTTACTAACTGCTCCGCAGTACACTTTTTCTCAGCTGAAAAGAATAAAAATCCCTCAACAATATGTCTGGACAGACTTGATTCACTTTCCCTATTGTGTATGGAAGCGGACATGCTTCGTCAAGTCAGCTTCAATGAACTTATCCAGAATTTTGCAATCAGAAAGAAGCTAGAAAGAAGCTATTTTAATTTCAGCATACATGTAAGTTTTGTGTCATTTCGAAAAATAAAATTTTATTTTACGGTATAGTATTATTTTTATTTTGAATTATATATGGGGGGGCACCATAATCTTTTCAGTGCTTAGGGCCTCTAAAGGTCTTAGTCCATCCCTGCACACATCCTTATACTTTGCCCACCAAAAGGGGCCAGTGAATACATGAACTGAAAATGTTACTATTCACTGGTTCTCGAAGGCTTAGTGGACCACAGGGGTCAGCTCATGAACATGAAGGTTGGGCACAGGGTGGTTAGGAGGTTGGTGTTGTATCACAGGGGGTAAGAGATGACTTTATTCCCCTGAAATGTTGTGATTATGTATAGTGTTTCTGTGCTGACATTTCTTATGAGGGACCCCACATACACGTTTTAACCATGGCTCATGAAGCCATATCTCAATGTCACCAAGCCCCACAAAAAAGGAATTCAAGTACACACTGAGTAGTTGCAGAATGGTGGTGGAATGCACCTTTGGGCACTTGAAAGCTCTGAATGTGACCAAGGTGGTTCAGAGTGTTATAGTATGCTATGCTTTGCACAACGTATGTGAGGCTAAAGGGGAATACTTACACAGCGAGGGGGCAAAGGAGACACATATTTCAATGCTTCTATGGGTAGCCAGATCCCACCTATGTGCACAGCGCTCCTGGTTCATGGCAATCTGGAAAAATTCATGATATTGTGTGCTTGTACATCGTGGAAAAGTGGGGACTCAGAAGATGACTTGGGACTGTGTAATAGAGACACTATTCGGATGCTATGGTGCTGCTGGAAAAGTTCAATAGACCATTGCCACATACTTCTGTTGGGAGACACCTAAGTAGATTTGGAGCCCCTGCAGCTGACATTAACATACAAACTGAAAACAGACAATTGCAGGAGTGTCTTCAAGGTTATCACCTTTGGTTGTGGTTTTGTCATGATGGGAGTTTTAATTCATGTTAGGGGCATTACTGAGAAAAGTTTTGTTATACACGAATAGCTCTGTTTGGGTTTGCTCTGTTTGGGGGGCACATAAACATTGGTAATGTACTTTAGAAAAAAGTTCTGTAAAGTTTTTGGAGGGAATTCACACATTTCTTCCACATGACACCATTTCTTAGTGCACCAATCAGCTATGAATGATTACTTCCATGGCATGAGTACTCCCATGGTTTCCAATAGTGACTATTTGGTAGGGATGGGGGAGGAAGGGTCAAAAATGCACTGTTACTTAACTTTTGTTTCCTTTGTTTATATTGTTAACAAAGTCTATAACAAAGGCAAAAAGACATTACATTTTGTTTATCTTTTTTTTCCATTCTGGTACTTTGGATTGCAACTGTTATTTCCCAGCTTAGTTCATTGTAAAACCTGTTTTTGGTGAGGGGTTTTAACATTTGGAAGTCCATGGCAGGAGGAGAGATGGGGGTGTGGGAGAGACAGAATTCATTGCAATTCTTTGGCACCACATATCACAGAAATCTTGATCATGTGCTGTGAGTCCTGCTGTCCCATTCCTAATACATGGAAAATATCATGTTGATTATACCTGGAGAGCAAGGTGCACACACAAGTGATGTGAACAGTAACTTACTGGCATACCTCCATCTGACTTCTCCTATCTATGCCAAAGAATAGATCTTCCAGAGGCCTTCCTCTGCTATCTCTGTGGTCTTGCTCCTACCCTACCACCAGAATGGTTTCCCTTTCGGCATTGGAATGTTCTGCCAAGTCAAAGAGAAGAGTAGCATTATAGTTAATTTTTCCTTGGAAGGCATCTTAATCTCCCACGTAACATAACTGTGCTGTTGAAGGCCGCAATATTGATACTTTTTAGAATCCCAGAAATGCAGCTGATACAGCTTCCTCCCTTCAGACTTCTTTTGCAGCCCACAAGGAAAGAGCTAAAGTTAAAAATGGTAAGATACCTGCATTACTTTTATTTAAATGTTGTAATGTTTACCGTGAATGGATGCATTGCTTGGGGTGGGGATTGGTTCCTTCAGGGGTAACGTTACCAAGTCACCTTTTTATTCTTGAAAGGCTGGCCAACATACCCATTTTCAGGGTATCAGAATAGAAAAGAGAAGTGGCTTTCCAGTCCTGAAGAGGATACCCACCAAGTATGCCAGAGAAATATTTCACCTATGATCATCCTTCTGCACATTGCTGAATAGAGGGTTTTGGTGAGCTACAAAGGTGTACCAAGCACATTTGCCCTGATATTAAACCTGAAGAACCAGCTTGAATTTCTGCTACACAAAATTTTGCTGAATTATGCTTGCAGGAGTGGGTGGCAATTCAAGAGGAAATTGACTGTACATATTCTAGCAGACAGGGTTCCCATGGAAGAGGATCAGAAAACCATAGAAAACATCCACCTATCCCCAAGCTGCCCCCATCCCACATCACCAGAAAGTCTGGCCCATGCATCCAACAAACAACATTGAAAGAGGCATGGAAACAAAGAGTGATTCTGGAAGTGCATTCTCTTCCCTGAAGTTTTGGATTAATACCACAAGCCAATCACCTCTCGGCTGCTAAGGGACATGGCATTGTGTTTGTGCAATCATTGAAGCGGATGCTTCACTGCCCCCTTCCATTGCTTCTCCCGGTTTCTGAAGAGTGGTATAGTGCAGGGAGAAGACACATGCCAGGGACTGGGCATAGTACAAAACATTTGAAAAGGGCACAGGGAGAATGGACCATTCTGACTTTACTTGGACAGCCAAGCAGTTCCCTCTTCCCTTCTCATACCTAGGCAGGCCCACACACAAGCCACCAAACACCCAACCCTGCTTTGCATAGATCCTGTTCATAAAGGGAGGGAATGATGGAGATAGAGGTGAGAGGGGGCAATGTTGGATATTTCCATAAAGTATCATGCAACTCTGCTTTCCCCACTCAGGCTTTTTTAAAACACTATACTCACAACTCGTAGAAAGCACTGAGTCCAGCTCATCACAGCACGGGGATGTGCTAGGTCCCCTCCTGGAGTGATGGTTGGAGTCCTTCACTCTAAGGTACAGGAGCCTGTGGTACTTCCTGTGCTCGCAGCACTGGGATGGAGTCTGGTGAATGATGACCTCCTCCAACCTTTGTGAGATCTCCTGGTACAGGTGAATGTTCCTGTCAGCTCAGGTAAAGTCGTGGAGGATGGTGTATTCTGATTACACATTGATCAGCACCCCTGTTTGCTCCGTCAACCACATTTCATGATCACCTGTATTTGATCAATAGACTTCCGCAGAAAATTGTTCTGAAGTGCTCAGCACTAGTTTTTACTACATCTGCAAGGGAGATGGTCAGGAACATTTATATCTTGAGTAAGGGTCAGGCATTAAAGGGATCAATGCATTGTAGGAATGGCCCTGGAGGACTATCGAAACCTGTGAGCTGGTACGCATCCCTTCCTCCCTTTCACACTGCACTATAAAATTGGTATGGGGCCATAACACAGAAGAGGTGTGTACCTATCCACATCCCTCATGCATGCTACCTTTTATGCACTACACTGTCCTTAAGGAATGTGATTCAGGTCTTTAAATGTGGACAATAGAGGGTTACCATGTAACCATGTACACTCACAAGTGTAGACACACACAAATAGGCATATATTTCACTAGATGCTGCACATTTTGATAACCATAGGACTAATACTCTCCTTTAGGATACTATCATTATCCTTCTTGTAATGAGGTGCCCAGAAATGAATGCATTGTTCCAAGGATGGTCACACCACTCTGGACAGAGAAGCATTATTATCTTCCTGCTCTGTGACATGATGCCCTTGCTTATGGAGACCAACATTGTAATAGCTTGACTTTGTTGTGCTTGACATACCACATTGCAAACTAAAGTCTAATTTATTGTTCAATTAAATGCTAAATCTCTTTTGGCATGATTGCTTTCTGGGTTTCTCTTTCCAACTGACCATTTGTGTTTCCGATTTTTTTTTCATCTGTATCAACTTTCATTTTTTCTCAAACTCACTTTCTTTACATTATGCCTATATTTCTCATCACTCTCTTTGTATTATTTTTCTGTCCTCCCTGATATTTACAACTCCTCCCACTTCAATATTATAAGTCAATTTTATTGATGAGATGTTTAATCCCTCTCTTTGTGTTATTAATGAAGATATTTAATAAGGTCAGACTTAATGCTAGAGCTGTACAGGAAAACGGAGGAGACATGATGTGGCGCATACTTTTCCTGCATCTCCCATATTGGGGTCTGATGTTCATTACAGTATGTGTATTAATTGGCTGGGTCCTGGGCACACTGTGTATCCCTCCACAAGGCATGTAGCACAACCAAAGAAGACTATCTTTTCTGGTGTTCTGTTGATTCTGCTCTGCTTCTTGTGCGGGAGCAGATTTGGTATATTTTCCACCAACCTCTTACACAAGAGTAAAACATGAAGTGTGATTTAGCCCTTTTTGCTTCATTAATGAGAATCACTGCCATCCACAAGGGAAAGCTATAGAAAAAGGCATCTCTTTGTGTCAACAACAGGAAAAGACATTCATACAGACTCATCCCTGATTTTCAAACTTGGGCACCTCAGTTAAGATATTAGGGTGAATATGAATTACCACATAGGCATCCATAATGCCCACTGTAAACATACTGGCTGCTCTGAATGTTCAGATGTGGAATTAACTTCTGATATATGCCCATATTTAATAATTGCACTCCCTATATTCACAACATAAACAAAAAATAATGACATACCAAAAATGTGAAATAAGGGAATATGCTCAAACCGTTGATATGCTATGCATGCAATTAATATTGAAACACTGCATAGAAATATATATTTAGTAGATGTGTGTGAACTTGAAGACATTTGGGTTTGAGCTAAGGGTCAGTTGTGAAATTTTGCTCACACTGGGACATGGAGCCCATATAATCTTCATTTGAATACACAAATAGACACTTGCATACACAAATTTTGATTGTGCACATAGTGAGGCAGCTGCACATTAGTGGGACTACGCAGGTGTAGCAAAAAATTGTCAGCTAATTGTGGGTGTGATTTAGGAAGCTATTTATGAAAATTTGACCCCAGTGTGTCAATTCCCAGTATGTGTCTCCCTAGACATTTCACGAGGGGTTCTTCTAGATACGTGTATTTTTACCTAAAAAGTAGAAGACCTTTTTCCAATGTAATGAGCCTTAATTTCAGCCAATATCAGAAACGAAAGATTTGAAGTAGGAATGCCTCCATTTGAGGCCAAACATGCTTCCTTTTTGGACAGTAGTTTCTGCTACTGCAGATGTTGCAAATTCCTCTTTGGACCATGGAATCTCCTGAGAAGATGCAATACTATGTTGCAGCTAATGCAAGCCTTCCTTTCTCCCCTACTCGACTTCATTAAAAGAGTTTGACCTATGCATGTTTCTTCTTGTTTTGCAGGGATCAAGAGAATACATTAGAATGATTATTTGTGAAGTATTTCCATGACAGTAGATTTACAAGAAAAAAAAAGGAGAGTGGGGGACTTCCACAGAATAATTAATCTTTGTGCTGTATAACAATCTCAGGGTTGAAATTGGAACAGGAAAAATAAATGGTATAAAAATGCGTCACTTAAAGAACAATTTTAAAAATAAATTGAACAGTGCTAATCAGATGTTGTATACTTTAAGTCAGCAATAAGCAGGAGCAGAGGAGTAGAGGATGAACACTCATGCTGTACTAGTTTCTGTTGAATGCTGCCATGCAGACATCTGACAGGAATTCACAGCAAATCAAATATGATAAAATATAACAGAGTCAATATATTAAAGGCAGACAAGCCCATCAAAACCAAACAGTTGACCGTCCAAATTACTCCTAATAAAATTTTAACATACATCATACATTACTTATTACTTATTCCAGATCAGAGAACCTAGCTAAAGAGGCTCATTCACCTGCACATCTACCAATCTGATATATGCCATCGTGTGCCAGCAATGCCCCTCTGCCATGTACATTGGCCAAACCAGACAATCTCTACGCAAAAGAATAAATGGACACAAATCAGACATCAAGAATTATAACATTCAAAAACCAGTCGGAGAACACTTCAACCTTCCTGGTCACACAATTTCAGACCTAAAAGTCACAATTGTCCAACAAAAAAACTTCAAAAACAGACTCCACCGAGAAACTACAGAACTGAAATTAATTTGCAAACTGAACACCATTAAATTAGGCTTGAATAAAGACTGGGAGTGGATGGGTCATTACGCAAAGTAAAAACTATTTCCCCATGCTAATTTTTTCCCCTACTGTTACTCATACCTTCTTGTCAACTCTTTGAAATGGACCATCCTGATTATCACTACAAAAGGTTTTTTCTTCTCCTGCTGATAATAGTCTTACTTAATTAATTGGTCTCTTTACAGTTGGTATGGCAACACCCATTTTTTCATGTTCTCTGTGTATATATATCTTCCTACTATATTTTCCACTTCATGCATCCGATGAAATGGGTTTTAGCCCATGAAAGCTTATGTCCAAATAAATTTGTTAGTCTCTAAGGTGCCACAAGTACTCCTCCTTTTTTTTTTTTTTTTTTTTTGCTGATACAGACTAACACGGCTACCACTCTGAAACCTGTAGCTAAAGATTGTGGCTTGCTGGCTGGGGAACCATCCTCCTCTGAGCATGCTAAAAATGGTGGCCAATTTTCTAAATACCTATAATCTTTTTGGTGCTTCTCTTGAGTATGTACTTGGTGTGAAAATTTTCCATTATAAGGACAGTCCGTGTTTGTTACACCATAATTCCACAGGTGAAATCAAATTTTTCCAATAATATACTATACAAAGTCTTGCTGCTAACTATAACAAAGAAATTAATTTGTTATTCTGTTTAAAATATAGATCCTTTATTGGAGCATTAAGTAAGTGTTCAGGCAATCTCTAGCAAGCACGCATATGGTCATAAGATAAATCTCTTTAATAATCTCCTCACAAAACTGTCTAATTCCTGGACACAATCACCACATATGCAAGTATATTTCCCATTCCCCGCCACCCTTCCAACAGTGTCTCCCCAGTAACAAAAATATGATGTATCTTAACTGGAGTCGGACACCATTGATACACTAATTTATAAAAATTTTCTTCATGAGCTACACATGCTGAAGATGTTTATCCCCTTTCCCACACTGAGAACCACTCATCTTGATCAGTGTCTTTGTCCAGAATTATAGATGTTAAAGATGGAAATGATCTATTAGATCATCCAGCCCACCTCTGTCAATGCAGGACTGTTCCTTCGAGGAAAACTAAAAGTCTTCTCCAACTTTAGAGCTTACTTTCTATAACTTTTTCCTTCTCTATTAAAAAAAATAAAAATCACCTCTTTTTCAGAGAAAGGAGATTATTTTTTATATTTGATTTGTTTTTAAACACTCAAAATTCTGCTGGTGACAAATGTTCTATCTGACATTCCAGGGGGAAGAAATTATTACAAAATTATCATTCAATTTTCAAATCACTCAAATACCAGAGATGAGAATCTCACCACTAACAGATTGTATTTTCTGAGAACATCATTAATTAAGATGACTGAATCAAAAAAAAAAAATTGGTTCCTGCCCAGTGACTAAAAATGAAGGGCCAGCCCTAGCCCCCATTCCACCTGCTTTGTGCTGATTCTGGTAATCAAAGGTGGGAGCGCTATTCCTTCTCTTCAGGATCATTTGTCTGTGTATTGTGGCTGGAGGTGACTGACACATTGTTAAATAGCCTTCCGACCACAGCAGTGTGGATGTTGTTTCAGGAGAGGATCTATCAGCTCTGGTACTCTAACAGCTGTTCACTCAACAACTGCCCTTCTCTGCCTCTCCCACCCTTATCATGCCCACTTAAGAGCTGGCTGAATAAATGCCCACTCCATGACCATGCCGCACTTCTCTGACCACCGAGAAATGCCTTCTGACTTTCCAATAATGCCTCTCTGCTCATGTTCTTAGCCACAGGACCACAGTTTGCAACCTGAGAGTAGTGGAGGACACTGTATAACCTCTCCTCCTAATAATAATAATTTCCTGCCTGAGCTTTTTGCCTAAAAATGCCCCCTTCAGAGCCAGTCCACTTTTGACCCCTGCAGTTCTGCTCCATTATAGCTGCTTAGCTCTGGGGGAGCAAAGGGATCATAAAGCCTACATAACTGACTTCCTGAGCATTCCCCCAGTGGTGCAGCAATCCCTGGCTGGGGCAATGATTCTATGCCATCCCCCCACCAGCCATCAGCATAGGGAATGTGGTCAGAAATAGGGGGCATGGTCAGAGCATGCACTCTTGTGATAACAAGCTCCCAAAATGGCTATTGGGGCAAGCAGTACCTGGATATAACTCTAATTTGCAGTTTGTGATTCAACTGGCTCCTGGCCAGCCTCAGGATCAGAGAGTGACGACAGTGGCAAAGCCCTATCACTTCAGTCCTGTGTTAAGTGTATCTTGGCCAGAGGAGCTAACATCTAGGGCTAATTTGGTAAACCTAAAACAGCTTTGATCTCCAGGACTTCACTCTCAGAGAGCAGGTCAAAGGAGAAGTTAATTAGAGATCCCCACAGTCCAAACGAATGCAGGTTTCTTCATTCCTGCTTCAGCAAGATGTCTAGTTGGCTACTTTGACATATTCTTTTTTTTAAGTATTTTTTTACTTCAAAGGAAGGTTAATGTGAAATCATAGACTCACAGAACTGAAAGGAACCTCAAGAAGTCATCTAGTCCAGTCCCCTGCACTCAAGGCAGGACTAAGTATTACCTAGACCAGGTGTCAGCAACCTTTGAGGAGTCGTGTGCCAAGTCTTCATTTATTTACTGTAATTTAAGGTTTCACGTGCCAGTAATTTATATTTACAGGGGCTGGTGGACGGAACCCCAGAGGGCCGGGACCCAGCTGGCAGGGCTGCTCAGCTCACTGCAGGTCTGGGGTTTGGTCCACTGGCCCCTGCCAGCTGGGGTTCTGGCCACCGGCCCCGCTCAGCCCACTGCTGGCCTGAATGCCCGGAACCCCAGGCCGGCAGCGGGCTGAGTGGGGCTGGCGGCCGGGACCCCAGGCCAGCAGTGGGATGAGCCGCTCAGCCCACTGCCGGTCTGGGATTACATTCATCCGGGCAGGCAGTGGGCTGAGCGGGGACAGTGGCTGGGACCCCGGCAGGCAGCAGAGTACCACTAAAAATCATCTCACATGCTGCCTTTGGCACGCATGCTGCAGGTTGCCAACCCCTGACCTAGACCATTCCTGACAAGTGTTTGTCCAACCTACTCTTAAAAATCCCCAGTGACCTCCAATCCACAAACTCCCTAGGCAATTTATTCCAGTGCTTAACCACTTGGACAGTTAGGAAGTTTTTCTTAATGTCCAACCTAAACTGCCCTTGCTGCAATTTAAGCCCATTGCTTCTTGTCCTATCCTCAGAGGTTAAGAAAAACAATTTTTCTCCCTCCTCCTTGTAACAACCTTTTATATACTTGAAAACTGTTATCATGTCCCCTCTCAGTCTTCTCTTCTCCAAACTAAACATACCCAATTTTTTTCAATCTTCCCTCATCGGTCATGTTTTCTAGACCTTTAATCATTTTTGTTCCTCTTCTCTGGACTTTCTCCAATTTGTCCACATCTTTCCTGAAATGAGGCACCCAGAACTGGACACAATACTCCAGTTGATGCCTAATCAGTGTGGAGTAGAGAGGAAGAATTAGTTCTCGTGTCTTGCTTACAATACTCTTACTAATTATCCCAGAATGATGTTTGCTTTTTTTGCAACAGCATTACACTGTTGACTCATATTTAGCTTGTGATCCACTATGACCCCCCCAGATCCCTTTCCATAGTACTCCTCCCCAGGCAGTCATTTCCCATTTTGTATGTGTGCAACTGATTGTTCCTTCCTAAGTGGAGTACTTTGCATTTGTCCTTATTGAATTTCATCCTATTTACTTCAGACCATTTCTCCAGTTTGTCCAGATCATTTTTAATTTTAATCCTATCTTCCAAAGCACTTGCAACCCCTCCCAGTTTGGTATCGTCCACAAACTTTATAAGTGTACTCTCTCTATATCTATTATCTAAATTATCTAAATCATTAATGAAGATATTGAACAGAACCGGACCCAGAATCGACCCCTGAGGGACCGCACTCATTATGCCCTTCCAGCATGACTGTGAACCACTGATAACTACTCTCCTGGGATGATTTTACAACCAGTTATGCACCCACCTTATAATAGCTCCATCTAGGTTGTATTTTCCTAGTTTGTTTATCAGAAGGTCATGCGAGACAATATCAAAAGCCTTACTAAAGTCAAGATTGCTTAAATATTTGCTCAGTTATCTTTCTGGGTACAGAAGTTAAGCTGACTGGTCTGTAATCCCCTATATACATGTAGTAGTGAAGGGACAAAATGAGTACCTCAGTCGTGACACAAGCCCCACTTCAGCAAAATATTTAAGCATGCACTAGAGAGTTCGTCTCTGTAAAGGAACTGGGGCATCTGAGAGAACTGGATAAAGGAAGGAGTAGTTGGAATAATGTTTAAACATCTCAACTCATTGGCAGTTCTGAAAATTACTGAAAAATCCTTTGCATTAGCCAAATCTACAATGCAGTGTGACAAGCAATAAAAGCTGTATAATAGTCAAACTCTAACCTTCTGTTAAAGCCATCCTCCCACACCAAGTTACCCAGGGATCTTGGGTGGTAAGCCTCCATACACTGAATAAATCTGACATCAACAGAGTTCTCTTCTTAATTTTTAGTTTAATAAGCAAGCCATACAGCAGCTGTGAAGTTACTGATAATGAATGTTTGGAAATAAGATTACTCAAGTGAGTTAAATCCTTCTTCCTTTTCATTACATGCCTTATAATAGACAGAGGACAAGTATCCAGAACATATGTATTTGATCCCTGTGCCTCTGGCTGAGTCACCAAAAACAGTCATACAGTATGTGCTTCACCTGGGCCCCTTTCATCTGAAAAAAACTGTAATAATGATATCTAAAATGCACGTTTAGTGAGAGAATGGTGATCTTCAAAAACTCTTCCAAATTCTTTTGGTGGTTATTTTACTAATAGTAGGCTGATGTTGTTTTTCCTTGATTCACATTGTTTTTTTAACATTCAGTCATCAGGACATAGCCATTACATTAAGTCCACAAGACACTGTCTGCAGCCCGGTAGAATCCTGGCTTTCCTGTGCCACTTCCCATCATCTCTGCACTGCCTACCCTCTTCCCTCACAGCATGTCTGCTAAAGAACTATGCTGCCATTGACTGTCTCTTTACAAGGCTGTGCAGTAGCAATGTGGAGAAGCAATGCTTCTTACTATCCTTTTAAAATACACCTAGTATTTTCCAGTAATCACACTAAGGCAAAGGAGTAGCATACATGGCTTAAAGTAATAAATATTGTCTATATACTTTCAATGGTGGATTTCAGTACAGTGGAGGTGGTGGCTCCCCATCTTGTCCCATGTGGTTCACCAGCATCTGCACATTCTAAGCTATACTATAAGAAGTCAGATATATATTTTTAATTCTATGTTGTAACCCTTATGGTTGTGAAAGAAAATCTCCCAAACATGAATTGAGTTCAAAGTGGTGCGGTGTCTGGACTGCTGCAAGGAGAGAACCTGCAATAATAGTGATGATATCGCACAGAAGTGTTCACTCTGAGAGGCCTGTCTCTGGAGGATAATTTAAATAATGGATCGGCCACCTTTGGCATGCGGGCCAAGCTAGTTTGCTTACCTGCTTCTTCGACAGGTTTGGCCAATTGCAGCTCCCACTGGTCGCGGTTCACTGTCCTAGGCCAATGGGGGCTGCAGGAAGCGGCGCAGGCGGAGGGATGTGCTGGCCACCGCTTCCCGCAGCCCCCATTGGCCTAGAGCAGCGAACCGCAGCCAGTGGGAGCTGCGATCGGCAGAACCTGTGGATGTAGCACGTAAACAAACTGGCCTGGCCCACCGGGAGCTTACTCTGGCAGGCCGCGGGCCAAAGGTTGCTGATCCCTAATTTAAATGTTCCCCTTGTTAACAGTGTATTTTACAGACATGGACTTGAGGGGAAGGGGAGAACATGAGCCTGCCTCTTCAAATGGAGACACCAGTATAGGAAACCAATGTGATTTGCAGATATCCAGAGGCCTTGTCTATACTAGGGCTTTTGAGCCTCCTGTTGTTTGAGTTAATTGATTTAATTCAAGTTAACTAACACAACTGTAAAAACTAATCTAGACACTAAAGAAATGTTTGTTCCAGGTCATGGTTCACTGTAGACTCAGGTGACCCATGATCAGGGAGGAACATTTGTGTTCTGGAAGAAATGTATGTGGCATGTCCATGAAATGAATGCATAGCCCATCTGATCTCCTGTGGCCTTAACTAATGCTCTGACAGAGTCAATATGCAGAACTGAACAGTAGAAGAAAGGCAGAAGCAAGGGGGACAAAAGAGGAGGAAGGATTTGAAGAAGTTGAAAAAGAGTAAGGAGTTTTTGAGGGTTAGGGAGCAAAGGAGGGCAGGAGGCAGAGGAATAATAGGTGTCTGGACTGCCGGACCTCTCCACAGCTTTTGATACTGTAGACCACAAGGTGCTGTTAACCCTCCTACATGACACAGCAATAAGAGATGCTACAGTGGGTCCAGTTGCTCCTCTCCAACAGAACTCAGAGTGGTGATGGGTCATTGCTCCTCCTTTCTGAAGGACCTTGCCTGCTGGATCCAGCAGGGATCCATATTATTCCTGCTTATCTTCGGTGTGTACACAAGACCCCGGGAGAGAGTGTGAGATGCCATGGGCTCAGCTGCAAACAATATGGCAGTGACACCCAACCATATATCAGTTGATGCAACCACCACTACCACCCCCAACAAGTGAGAATGCCTACAGGAAATTAGCTGTTGGAGAAGCGCTAAACCCAGGTATGACTGAAATGATACATGACTGAGGGGAAACATTTTGAAGAGCTAGCTGAGACATTGTCTTCATCTTCCACTGAAGGCACACAGCCCTATTTTTCAGAGTGGGGCAAAGCCACAGGGTCATGACCAGGTAACACTGGTACCTAAAAATGCCTTCTTTCAGTTCCAGCACACTAGGAAACTATGTTCCTTCCTCCGGGAAAAGAACCTAGCCAAAGTGATTCATGTATTTGTCACCCCAATGTGGATTACTGTAGTTGACTGAATCTGAAGCTAAATGTGAACATGATGCACAGGCTTATGCTGCTCCAGAATGTGGCTACACATCTTCTCCATGGTTTAGGCTACCATGAGCACATCAGTCCTGGGCTCAAGTCCCTCCACAGGCTTCTTATGCCACTTTAAGGTCTTGGATCAAGATTTTGGATCCAGCTATGGAACAAACTTCTCGAGAGCTCAGGGAAATATGGAGTCTGATCATCTTAAGGAAACTATAAAACCTTCCTCTGTGATAAGAATGGTGCTCACAACACTGACATCCCTTCTGAACACTAAATCCCTTACCACCAAAATAGAGATAATAATATATAAAAGATTAAAACCAAAAACCTTCCCTCTGAACAGATTTTTTATCCCAAAAGAAAAGAAGCAAGAAACTCCATGAAGTCAACCATGGACTTCACTATTGCTATTAATTTTGTGCGCAAGGCACTCATACTAGAGTGTTGGGCGCAGTATAAAACCTAAGATAGATGGATCGTCATCCTCCTCCTTGTCATTCTGGAAAGCTGACAGGTTGTGTGAGCAAACACACTTTCTTTTTTAGGGAATTGCTTTCCCTTTTCTCCAACCAAAGATTTACTAGAGACTTCATTATTTCTTTCATTTGTGGAAGCTTTACTCATGCAGCAAAATGACAGATTTGAAGCTTACTATAAAATTGCACCAGTTTTATTTCTGTGAAGACTGTATTTCAGTCAGTTCAAATCCTGTGAGCTTGAACAATTAGTTACCCTCTATTTACCATATTTACTTGATGATAAAACCAGGTACCTATAGACTATCTGCAACAGAGAAAATACTGGCTAGGAAAGGAAGCCATAATCTATACCGTTACTGAAACTATGGCTCACTCTTGCTTAATTAAAAGCCTATTGATCCAATACCTTGACTAAGGATCATTTGAATGAACTAGTGTTAAAGTTTATTGATTCAGAGTTAACCTAAGACACTGACAGACTCATAGAAAAAACAATGGGCTGCTTTGCAAGACAGTTAGCGTCTCAGAAATGATTGGTTATATGAAGCATAAAAATTGTGCATTTCACAGTTTTTCTAAAAGATGGAGCTGATATGCATAATATCACTTGCTTACATCCTGAGTGTCCACACTCCCTCTGTCCCAACTGCAAAATCCTACTGTTACTGAATACTTTAGATTCTGACCTTTCATCTTACTGTTTGCTACTGCTTGCTTCTGCCATTTGCTATTCATTATTTGTGTTGTGTGGTTAGTCACTGAAGTCACTTTGTATTGTTTCTGACTGGGGACAGAATGACTGTGAATCAGCACAACAGTGAATAAACACACTTTTAGTACAAAGTGTCATTGGAGTAGCCATGAAACTTTCAGGATTCATGCATGTTGTCACAAATATCCATGAATCCTTATGAATTTAACTTTTATTCAGAAAAATATTTTTTTCTATTTGATTAGTTTACTCACAGACCTGAAAGCTTAATGAAATTAGCATTGATGGTTCAATAAAAATTGAAGTGAGGTCAGTTACTGAATTTTTTTTTTAAACTCACACAGCTCTAGATACAGGCCCTATATATTTTACATGCAAAAGTAGTGAATTCATATCTCAGATCCACACGTTCCTCATTGTAGGGGGGCAAGGAAAAGTTAAAGACTGATTTCCATTCCATTTCTTATACCAGATTTCCATTTATTTTATCTTACCCTTCAGAAGAAAATTATGAGTTACAAATTTTGGAAGGCTTACAGATCTGCAGCAAATTCTGTAGGTGGGTCCAAGTTGTTTAAAAGGACCAGAATGACAATATATACTTTTCTAATTTAAAACATCACTCTGGCTTCCAGTAAAAACAACTATTATGCTAGTGTCAACTTCGTATTGTAAAGAATTATTCACAAATGAGGCATTATTAAACAGCTCAGACTGACTGAAGGAAAATGATAGATTTACTGAAAAAAATCAAAGCCAGTCACATGCAAAAGAATATGAATAAATATAATGTAGTTTTGTCTTTCTAATCTTTTTTCCAAATCCTGAACACCATAATCAAGCGTTTCTTATAAAATGATGGTGTGATTTTTATCCATGTAAATATAGGCCTGATTCTCCACTTAATAACACCAATTTTATACCAGTGTGCAACACTTCAGGCAGCCATGGAAATTGAGTCCTTTGTCAAGATTTGTAAAGTGAAGTTATTTTAGAATATTTTGGAATACTTTAGATGTACTGACATTTCTAGCACTTAATAAGATTGATGGAAACTATTGTAGTGAGTCCTAGTCCTAGAGTTGAAGACATTTTTTTTTACAAAGATTAGTCAAAGTGACACTTAAGTCCATTTCTAAAATGCCTTGCACTCCATATAGTCATTTATATTTGTGAAAAGGATGAGGCAAAGTTGGTGTAAAATACTAATATTCTGATGTGACAGGATTTTTACGCCAATTTTGTATTTGTGTAAATGACTACATCAGGTGCAAGATACTGGTGAATCAGGCCCAGAGTACATTAAAAATTAGGAACTAATCCTGTAAACACTTTATGCTTTTTTTTATGCACATGAACAGTTCCAAGGACTTAAGCATGTGCATAAGTGTTTCCAGATCATGACTTTACACTGTGATCTCTTCAGAGAAGGGACTGGCCCTTATTACATTTTGCACAGGTCCTGGCACAATGGGGCCATGATCTGATTGGGACATCTGGAATGCACAGTGACACATATAATAATGATTTCCTGGGAAAAATTCCATGTTTGTACTCAAAGAAAAATCTGTGCTAACTTCAAAGTAACTGTGCTATAAGAATTAATCAATAAAGTCAGATTTTGAGTAGCCAAATGGAGACGCAAAAGGACTGAGGGGGAAATACGTTTATTGAGAGATATAACCAGTGACAAAGTATGAATAAAATTACAAAACATAATCTACTTTTAAATGTAAATGCTTTTTAAAAATCCTAATTGCATACATGTTGCTTTTCAATGTATGAAGGCCCAATTTGTTTCTGAAATGCAGGAAAGTTATATCCCATAAGCCCTTCCCTCAAACTATAAGCTAGGGGAGACAATTGTGTAGACTTAGAAAAATTCCCTTACAATCATACTTGTTCTTGAAATCAATAGTAACCTGTTAGCTGCAAGTTGTGACTTAGTATGAGTGAAGAACTGTACAATACAATAATTTGTTTCAAGAATCAATCCAAACCAAATTATTATATTCTAGGCATGTAGCAAGATCCAAAGGACTGAGAAAGACATCCCTTAAAGAGACAGGGCTCCAATTGAGGGAAATTAGATGCTGTAGGCACTACACAGTAATACAGTAACTCCTCACTTAATGTCCTCTCGCTTAACATTGTTTCGATCTTACATCCCTGCTCAATTACAGAACATGCTCCATTTAAAATTGTGCAATGCTTCACTATAACATCGTTTGGCTGCCTGCTTTCTCCACAGCTGGCAGCCCCCCTATCAGCTCCCCTACGCTCCACTCCCACAGCGCCGCCCGCCGGCAGACCCCACGGATCAGCGCCTTCCCCTTCCTCCCCCTGCCTCCTGCCCGCAGCAATCAGCTGGCTTGCGGCATTCAGGAAAGAGGGAGGAGGAGCAAGGACATGGCACGCAGGCTCCCCCCGCTCCCCTACCTCCTGAACTCCACAAACCAGTTGATTGCCATAGGCAGGAGGCAAGGCAGGGAGGGGGGAGGGTGCGCGCTGAGTCCTCACTCCTCCCCACTCCCTCCTGCCCCCTGAATGCTGCAAGCCAGCTGATTGCTGTGAGCAGGAGGGAGGGGGGAGGAGCGAGGACCAGCGTGTGGGTAAATGGGAGGGGGGGAAGAAGAGGCAGGTTAAGGGTGGAGGCTTGAGGAAAGGGGTGGAGTGGCCGGGATGAGGGTTGAGCCCCCCACCCCTGGTGCTTGCAGAGTAGGGGAAGCTGCAGCTTCATCCCCCTTGCCTGCCTCATCTCCAGTGCCAGCGGGCTGTGCCTGTGTGCAGTAAGGCGGGGGCCCCTCCCAACTATAGTACTGTACTGTACTGTACTTCATTTTATGGCAAAAAAAATTTCCCTGGAACCTAACCCTCCCATTTACATTCATTCTTATGGGGAAATTAGATTCGCTTAACATTGTTTCACTTAAAGTTGCATTTTTCAGGAACACAACTACAACGTTAAGTGAGGAGTTACTGTATGTTTAGGATTATTTATTTCACGATAACTATTAACTACTTGAAAGCAGACTTGCTAGCCAAATATAAAACCATTTTTTTTTATTGTTAATACTGGTGGAATATGCAAATATTTTGTAGACTTGGCCTGTCTGTGCTGTCATTCAACATTCAACAACAGATCTTCTACCAAAGTCATTGAGAGTTTTGCACATGGAATGGCTGCAGGATCATGCCCTACATTACTTAAACATACACTAATATAGAACATGTAAAATTATTCATACTGGCTATCGATTCCATAAGAATTTAATTGCAAGTTGATAAGCTTCTGTTTTTAAATGTTGTTATAACATGTGCCTGTGAAGAACCAAACACATTGGGACAAATTCAGCTGGAACTGGTTAAAGGGCAAACTACAGTGGATCATACTGAATGGTGAACTATCAGGCTGGAGTAGGAGTTCCCAGACTTGGTTCACAGCTTGTTCAGGGTAAGCCCCTGGAGGGCCACAAGACGCTTTGTTTACCTGATCATCCGCAGGTATGGCTGCTCGTGGCTCCCAGTGCCCGCGGTTCACCGTTCCTGACCAATGGGAGCTGCAGGAAGTGGCACGGGCTGGGCCACCGCTTCCCACAGCTCCCATTGTCCGGGAACGGTGAACCACAGCCACTGGGAGCTGCGAGCAGCCATACCTGCAGATGTTCAGGTAAACAAAGCATCTCGTGGCCCTCCAGGAGCTTACCCCGAACAAGCTGCGAACCAAGTCTGGGAACCCCGGGGCTGGAGGGAGGTTACTATTGGAGTTCTTCAGGGTTTGGTCTTGAGACCAATTTTATTTAACATTTTTATTAATGACCTTGGCACAAAATGTGAGAGGGTGCTAATAAAATTTGTGGATGACACAAAGTGGGGAGGTATTGCCAATACAGAGGAGGACTGGAATATGCTACAAGAAAATTTGGATGACCTTGAAAACTAGAATAATAGAAATGGGATGAAATTTAAAAGTGCAAAGTGCAAGGTCATGCACATAGGCACTAACAACAAGAATTTTGCTATAAGCTGGGGACTTATCAGTTGGAAGTGACAGAGAAGGAGAAAGATCTGGGTGTAATGGTTGATCACAGGATGACTATGAGCCACCAATGCTATACAGCTGTGAAAAAAGCTAATGCAGTCCTAGGATCTATCAGGTGAAGTATTCCAGTAGAGACAGGGAAGTGTTAGTACCATTATAAAAGGCACTGGTGAAATCTCATCTGGAATACTGTGTGACATTCTGGTGTCCCATGTTTAAGAAAGATTAATTCAAACTGGAACAGGTTCAGAGAAGGGCTACTAGAATGATCAGAAGAATGGAAAACCTACCTTATGAGATGAGAGTCAAAGATTTTGGCTGTTTAGCCTCACCAAAAAAAAGGCTGAGGGGAGATATGATTGCTCTGTGTAAATACATCAGAGGGATAAATACAAGAAAGAGGGACGAATTTTTTAAGGCCCAGTGGTGACACAAGAACAAATGGATATAAACTGGCAATAATAAATTTAGGCTTGAAATTAGGCAAAGGTTTCCAACCATCAGAGTACTGAAGTTCTGGAACAGCCTTCCAAGGGGAGTAGTAGGGTCAAAAAGCCTAACTGGCTTCAAGATTGAGCTTGATAAATTTGTGGAGGACATGGTATGATGAGACTGCCTACAATGGCATGTAGCTGATCTGCGACTGTTAGTAGCAAATATTTCCAATGGCTGGACAAGAGAGACTAGATGGGGAGGGAAATCTGAGTTAATACAGATAATTCTTTCCCAGTTGTCTGGTTTCTGAGTCTTGACCACATGCTCAGGGTCTAACTGATTACCATACTTGGATCAGGAAGGAATTTTTCCCCAGGTCGGATGGCAGAAACCCTGGGAGGGGCAGGGGGTTGCCTTCCTCTTCAGCATGGGGTATGGGTCATTTTCAGGCTTAAACTAGTTAAATGGTGGATTATTTGTAACTTGAAGTCTTTAAATCATGATTTGAGGACTTCAGTAACTCAGCCAGAAGTTATGGATCTATTAAAGGAGTTGATGGGCCAGCTTCTGTGGCCTGAAATGTGTAGGTCAGACTCGATGATTATGATGGTCCCTTCTGACCTTAACATTTGTGAGCTGTGGTATGAGCAAATGCAACCCCTTTTGGAGTCAACGGAAGCTGCAGAACTAAATATGGAGCTGGAGACACAAAAACGTCTAAAGAAGATAGGCCTAATTTCCAAAGGTGATGAGCACCCACAGATGCTGTTGATTTCACTGGCAGTTTTGAGTTCTCAGCACCTCTAGGTCTCAGGACATCAGTTCAGAGAAACCTCTTTATTGTTCAAACTCAAGTATATCTGGCCTTTTTTTTCTGGTTTGGCTTGTCACCTGGGTTGTTTAAGACCATTTGTTTTCTGCATGAAAGAAAAGAAAGGATGGAAACATTTAGGGGTAATCCTACAAATGCTTAAGCATGTGCATAATTTTAAGCATGTGGGTACTCACTCAATGTGACTCACTAATGTGCTTAAAGTTAAGCATATGGGAAAAGTTTTGGAGGATCGAGATTTTAGATACTAGTGACAGGTGCTCTAGATATAACCAAGGTAGAAGCTTGCAGCAACCTAAAGAAAGAAAGAGGACCATAGAGGTGGCCAAAAGATGTGACATGTTTTACTTTATACAGTATGTTGTACTTAGGTGGACATATTTCAAAAATATGCTTAATTGGGATGTCTCCTCTGTTATCCATTTAACTTAATGCTAGTGTGAGTCAATGACTTATTATTTAATAGGTGCAACATTAGCATAAATTCTACTAATGGGGTTACAGACAGTGCTCAGGGGGTTAAGTGTTGCTTAAATAGCTGTTAAATATATGTGAAATTGTAAACTCCCAGGCAAAGTGTGATCTGTTACATCCATGTAAGCTGAAGTCAGTGGGGTTTTATAAGTGTAACTCAGGCTGGACAAAGACATAAGTACTATAGGCCATGCTCATGTCTAAACCCACAGCTCCTGGAGTCATGTAATTACAACAGAATCTAAGCTTTCATTTAAATAAAAGTTTCTAGTTCTCCTACTATCAAAGAAAAGCTTGAAAATATTAATCAAACATGATAATTAAGTGATGTCTGCCAGTGTCTGCAGGAAGCCTGAAGCAATGGTTCTGAGAGATGTCCACTGTCCCATGCATCTCAATGGGTTATTAACTCCAAGATCCATTGCTCTTCTGGGGTGAAGTTGGAGGGATTCTACAGAAGTTTGCGTGGGGTCAGTAGAAGAAGTATGCAGTGAGTTCAGGCCCACACAAACAGATATACCTAGCTGCTGTGGTACATTCTTGGAGCACCTGGCTGCCATCCCTGCCTCTCCAGAGAGGTACAGGGGATCCATGCTACTCCTAGAGGGAGAGAAGGAATCCCCATGCCCTCCCCATCTACAAGGGTTGGGGGCCCCCAGCCATTACCACTTCAAGTATGGGTGAGACCACACTTGTGGAGCCATAAGGAGACCCATGTCATGATGTGCTCAGGCCCCCAGATTTCCTCAATCTAACCATGTGTGTAAATGGGAGCAGAATTCAGGCTCCCACTTAAACCAGAAGACAACTAAGGATTATGTCCTTGTTTATACTAGAGGCTTTTGGAAAAGGTTTCTCACTGAATCTAATACAGGTGTGATTCTACTGGGCTAGAAGCAATGGAAGCCCCAGTGTAGGCAAGGCACTGTGGCTGCCAACACATTCTAGACACCATGTTGTGTGAGTGTCTACTCCTAGTACATCTACCATTGGTATGGCAAGCGGAGCTGTGCCACTGTGAACACCAATGGGACTTTTTTTAACCACAAATCTCATTGTATTAAAGAAGAAAAAAGACTAAATTCATCTGAAATGCAGTGAATGTCATTTTATTATTGCATTATTGTCCAGTAGAGGGTCTAATTTAAAATCTTTTCAGACTTTTTTTTAAATGATCCTCTGCTGTAATTAGGAGAGCCATGTGTGACTGGATACAACCCTATATTCACACCGTACATACTATTTAACTATCTTTGTACAAATTATGCCTTGTGAGGTATCATCTGAAAATTAATAACACACAGGTCAATAATGTTATGGTAAAATGTGTGTAGCAATATTATATGTAAAGTTATTAATTCCCTCTGTTTGATGTTGTTAGGACATGTTCAAATCCACATAGCCCTGACTAGGTAGAAGTTGTTTCACAGGTCTATCCTAAACAAAGAAATGTGTGTTACCCTTATTTTATGTATAAGTAGCAGACAGAGTCTTTGAGACAGAAAGAGGGGGTAAACTGATTTCTCAAAGACAAAGGACAAGCTGACACTTCTATCCAGGTGTTATTGAAGTTCATTGGCAATCACTGGTCAAGTGGCTGTTCTTTGGCAACAAAGTGGGGTAGGAACAGATTGAGCTGCATTTTAGCAAGCAACAATATGGAACCTCTGTCACCACTGAGACTCCATGTCTCCATCCTCACAGTGGGAAGGAACTTTATCTAGGAGTAACTTTCAGGAAAATGCATTTCAAATGGTGATTGGACTATAAAAGTGAGGGCAAAACCATCCCAGGTTATCTCTTTCTCACTCTCTTTCATCTGAGAAGACAAAGGAACCAGCCTTTTGACTTTGGGAGGGTTCCTGACATGAAAATGTGATTAGTAATGTTGCTGGGAACATGTGGTAAGGGATTTTACCTTGAACCTAGTCTAGTTTGTTAAGTTGTAACTTCTATAAACTGTTTTATCTTTATTTCTCTTGTACCCATTTTTTATTTTAATACCTTATATTTGTACTTACTGAAAATCTATCTTTTTGTAGTTAAATAAACTTGTTTTATTTTTTAATCAGAACTAATCCAGTGCTGTGCTTAAACTGAGCTTTTTGGTAACTCCATTTAAAGTAGCAAACTGTTGGATATTGATCCCTTACAGGGGCAATGGACCTCTAATATCTGAACTGTCCATGGGCGAGCTGAACAGTGCAGAATACATGTTTTAGGGAAAATTCAGGATTGGGAATGTATTGGGGTCACCCTTCATGTAGTCACCCAGGCTGGTAGAAACCAGTGTGTGACTGCTGGGGTCAAACCAGGCTGCTGGGGTCAAAGTTGTTTGTCCAGGACTACAGCTATACACAGACACTCATACTGGATGCAGTTAGGCTGTTTGTGAGTGGCTCAGGTTGGGAGCTACAACAGCAAAGCATTGTGAGGCACCCATGGTTGCAGGGTAGTTTGTCCTCACTGGTCTGGATTGCACCCCAGAATAAGATACCCTGTAACTGGGATAATACGCTGTTCATATGGGTACCCAACTAAAACATTTTTACTGTATAATAGCATATTGTGAGCGGGATTAATCTAATCATTCTAATCAATAAACAGCATAATCTATCCAAAAATAAAAAGAAATCTGTTTCCATATTTCATGGAATGATCCTGCTCTATCAGTGGCATTAGCAGGCTCTGGCAATTCTGCTAAGACATGCATATGATCAGCCTCTACCCACATGAGTAATCCTATTGACTCCAATGTGACTATTCCCTCATGGCAGGCTAATCCCATACTTACAGTCCTTGCTTTTTCAGTAGCAAACTATTCCCATAGAGCACTGTAGAAGTGAGCATGGTACCTGAGATTTCCTGTGTTGCAATGTGTCTCCATGCAGCCCCTTAATACAGAATATGCTTATAGGGCACAGTCAAGCTCATCATGAATTAATAGTCTGAAGACACTGAGATTGGCAGGAAGGCAGCTGTGAAGGAGCAGAGGTATTCCTTGGAAGTCTAAGAAAAATAACTGAGTGAGGAGGAGTATTTCAAAGTGGGTGGGCTCAGAGCTGCAAATCTCTACTTGTCCACATGCGAGGGTCTCCAGGGTTCTCTGAAGGTCTTGTCATCTGATCAAGTTTGACTAGCACTGTGGAGATGGGAATGCAGTTGACAGATTTCTGTAGAGTTTCAATGTATTGTTTTAATCTCAAAGGAATACAAACTCCTGAATCATGCTCATCCATGACCCTATTAAACAGAATAGAAATACGAGTTTGGATTTTAGTGTTCTCTTAAGAAATTCACATACTTTTTTCTGATACTCAAGTGAAAATGGTGGGCAGAGCAGATGTGAAGCTTATTGTTTTATCCATGTGAAACCTAGGTGATCAGTGATTGCACTGGAACAGACAGGTCCCTTTCAACATGGTTCATGACCTACTGTAGACATTGCACTGAGCAGGGGTCGAGTCTCTAGGCTTAGAAGTGTGGGAATACCCATACTCCGATTATTTAGGGAGTAGAAGGACAGCTGTAGCAGGTCACTGAGGGGACAAATTCCTTTGGAGTTAAATGGAAGAGAACTCAGGTTCATTGCTGAGTTACTGAGGGGACAATCTGGGAGTGAGAAATAAATCACCTTAGCCAAGTCCTTGAAAACAAGTAGAAAAACTTTGCAGGATACCAGTATATGGATCTTATATGAAATAGCTACCTACCTATAAAAATATGAGCAGCTTTATCTTGGGAGTTGTATATGGAAATCATTATAGACCTGATCCAACAATCCTCACTCTTGGAAATCTCCCACTGAATCTAATACTGGGACTCTGGAAAAGGCATCTGACCCTTGGGGAGAAAGACCTTTATCAGCAATTTTCAATTTTTTCTTGTTGAACAAAGATTTTAGCTTGGAGATATTTCATTTCTGTTTAATGGTCATTTAGAGATAGATTGAATATCCATTGATAGGTCTGATGATAATATACTCCCCAGGCTTTAAAAACCTGATCTTGCTGTAATTGAAATCAATGGCAAGCCACCCAGGATCAGATCTCATATGCCTTATGAGGGAATAAGACACTCATCCTCAAAAGTGATAAAACATGGCTCCCCTGCTGGAAGATACATGAATATCTTTGGCACCTCCTGAGTTAGCGGGCTATCAAAAAATGAATCACTCACAAAACAAGTTAAATGAAAGATAAATGTATATTGGGTTCAGCTTAATTGATTATAAAGATTTTAGTGTGACAAAGCAGGCAATGGATTTTCTTTACAATTTACAAAAGAACCACTAAGGTTACAAACAGTTCAGAGCAATAATGTACCCTAGTTTCCAAATTCCTTTTATACCTTTAACCATATTAACTTAGCATTCAGTTAAAAAGAACAGCAGGGTTCTCTTGAACCTGTCACCAGTGATTTATTAAGTTCATTTTTTATTCATTTGTTTACAGATCAAACATGAAAAGTGTTAGTAAATATTAATCTGTTTAGTTCTTTCTTGTATATTAAATGTATTTGCATATTAACAATTCTCCCAGAATCTTTATGATACTGGCAAAGAGTGTGTTTGAATTCTAAGGCCCAGGGGGTTGGTTCTTAACCTGTGAATGATCTGTACTCAGGAATTTTGTATGTGATTGAGTGTTGACCTGTATTTAATTATCCTCCGCATTTCCATGTCTGCAGGAATACAGGTGTCCAGGGAAAAGACTTCTCAAACTAATAAAAGTATCTACAAAAGTATGTTATAAACAAAACTCGGTGATTGATAAGGGACACTTGTTATGGAAGATGTTTTGTGTTATGGACTGGGTGATCAATAAGAAATAATTGTTATTACAGATGGGTTCTGTAATGGAGGAAATAACTCACTGAAAGATGTTTTTAACTCATTAAGAACTGTCAGTTGTCACAGTTGTAATAATGGCTGGGTTAGAGATTCCTTTTTACTCATCCTTCAGGTAAACTGAGGCCCACAAAATAAATTCATCAGTAATTAGGAAAGCAGAACACATGATAAATTAAACTTGGAAAGGACTTTTCCCTCCAAAAAGAAGTTTCTTTGTCTCACATCCTACAAAAGGAAAGAGGTTGGAACGTTAGAGTGGGAATGAACACTGTTAGCATTCTATCAGAGACTGGGACTGAGCTTCTTTCTCTTTACCATCTACAGGGGTGGTAAAGTATCTATTCTTTCTGTATAGTGCTGTATTAATCTTTGATTAATAATCTTTGATTAAATCATTCTATTTGAGCCTGTTATTTGGCAATCTTGAATTATTCAATCCAAGTGTAACTAAAGAAAGGCTCAGCAGTAGTGTACACATTTAATAATAAAAAGGACTGGGTATTTAAACTTTGCATTGTGCTAGCTTAGACGTTTTGGGAGGAAGACAACAATTGCACTTCAGCAATTGCTTTGATTGTGAATAAATGCTTTCTCTAAAATCAATATTCCTGTTTAGTACAGGGTAATGGCTACTGAAGAATTGCACCACTGTATTATTGTAACTCTGAGGTTTTAGTGCTTGTAGCTCACTGTGGAGAATAAGTTGAAAGAGAATACCAGCAGCTGTGTTTGAAAATCACTCCCCTCATGTAGGTAGCATAAGGATGGATCAGATACTGTATACATTAAATTCATTCCTTGGCTAAAAGTAGCTTGTTTCAGCACAGACAATGGCTGTATCTTGCAGCCATCACCATATCTACAGTATGCTAGAAGAAGAATTCCCTTAACAGCAGGGTATTGAATGACTGCTGTCCTGTTATTTCAGCAATTCTTATATTAAGAATTAATCTAATGCCAAGTTGTGATGGGGTATCCACCCCACAAAAGGCAGAGGTTGTTAGGACAATTAACTTCACAGGCTGCACCTGGGGGATAGCCAGGGCCTGAAAGGCTAATTGATGATGAAGCCTAGGTGGGCATGGGCAGGCTGAGCTTGTATAAAGCCAGCAAGCTGCAAACAAAGCAGGGCTGCAATGTGAAAGCCTTTATACAATACAAACTTATACTACAAAGTTAATTGTATCCAGTTTGCAAATTAATTCCAATTCAGCAGTCTCTCGTTGGAGTCTGTTTTTGAAGCTTTTTTGTTGAAGGATAGCCACTCTTAGGTCTGTAATTGAGTGACCAGAGACTCTCAAAGAAACTGCGGAACCACCTGATCAACATCCTCTACAGCAAACAGGGAAAGATTAAGAATGAGCTCTCAAAACTGGATACTCTCATAAAGAACCAACCTTCCATACAAACTTCCTCGTGGCTGGACTTTACAAAAACTAGACAAGCCATTTACAACACACAATTTGCTTCTCTACAAAAGAAAAAGGACACTAAGCTATCTAAACTACTACATGCCACAAGGGGCCACAACAGTGGTTCCCGTAACCCACCCAGCAATATTGTTAATCTATCCAACTATACTCTTAGCTCAGCAGAAGAATCTGTCCTATCTCGGGGCCTCTCCTTTTGCCCCTCCACCCCCACGAACATGTTACAGTTCTGTGGTGACCTAGAACCCTATTTTCGACGTCTCCGACTCAAGGAATATTTCCAACACACCTCTGACCAACATATTAACCCACAGAGACCTTCCTACCAAGACTACAAAAAGAAGGATTCTGGGTGGACTCCTCCTGAAGGTCGAAACAGCAGACTGGACTTCTACATAGAGTGCTTCCGCCGACGTGCACGAGCTGAAATTGTGGAAAAGCAGCATCACATGCCCCATAACCTCAGCCATGCAGAACACAATGCCATCCACAGCCTCAGAAACAACTCTGACATCATAATCAAAAAGGCTGACAAAGGAGGTGCTGTCGTCATCATGAATAAGTCGGAGTATGAACAAGAGGCTATTAGGCAGCTCTCAAACACCACTTTCTACAAGCCATTACCCTCTGATCCCACTGAGAGTTACCAAAAGAAACTAAAGCATTTGCTGAAGAAACTCCCTGAAAAAGCACAAGAACAAATCCTCACAGACACATCCCTAGAACCCTGACCTGGGGTATTTCATCTGCTACCCAAGATCCATAAACCTGGAAATCCTGGACGCCCCATCATCTCAGGCATTGGCACCCTGACAACAGGATTGTCTGGCTATGTAGACTCCGTCCTCAGGCCCTACGTTACGAGCACTCCCAGCTATCTTCGAGACACCACTGACTTCCTGAGGAAACTACAGTCCATTGGTGATCTTCCTAAAAACACCGTCCTAGCCACTATGGATGTAGAAGCCCTCTACACCAACATTCCACACAAAGATGGACTACAAGCCATCAGGAACAGAATCCCCGATAATGTCACGGCTAACCTGGTGGCTGAACTTTGTGATTTTGTCCTCACCCATAACTATTTCACATTTGGGGACAATGTATACCTTCAAATCAGCGGCATTGCGATGGGTACCCGCATGGCCCCACAGTATGCCAACATTTTTATGGCTGACTTAGAACAACGCTTCCTCAGCTCTCATCCCCTAATTCCCCTACTCTACTTGCTCTACATTGATGACATCTTCATCATCTGGACCCATGGAAAAGAAGCCCTTGAGGAATTCCACCATGATTTCAACTATTTCCATCCCACCATCAAGCTCAGCCTGGACCAGTCCACACAAGAGATCCACTTCCTGGACACTATGGTGCTAATAAGCGATGGTCACATAAACACCACCCTATATTGGAAACCTACTGACCGCTATTCCTACCTACATGCCTCCAGCTTTCATCCAGATCATACCACACGATCCATTGTCTACAGCCAAGCTCTACGATATAACCGCATTTGCTCCAACCCCTCAGACAGAGACAAACACCTACAAGATCTCTATCATGCATTCCTACAACTACAATACCCCTGATGAAGTGAAGAAACAGATTGACAGAGCCAAAAGAGTACCCAGAAGTCACCTACTACAGGACAGGCCCAACAAAGAAAATAACAGAACGCCACTAGCCATCACCTTCAGCCCCCAACTAAAACCTCTCCAACGCATCATCAAGGATCTACAACCTATCCTGAAGGACAACCCATCACTCTCACAGATCTTGGGAGACAGGCCAGTCCTTTCTTACAGACAGCCCCCCAATCTGAAGCAAATACTCAGCAGCAACCACACACCACACAACAGAACCACTATCCTTGCAACAAAGCCCGTTGCCAACTCCAACGAGAGACTGCTGAATTGGAATTAATTTGCAAACTGGATACAATTAATTTAGGCTTGAATAGAGACTGGGAATGGATGAGTCATTACACAAAGTAAAACTATTTCCCCATGTTATTTCTCCCCCCTACCCAACCCCCCACTGTTCCTCAGATATTCTTGTTAACTGCTGGAAATAGCCTACCTTGCTTGTCACTATGAAAGATTTTCCTCCTTTCTCCCCCCGCTGCTGGTGATGGCTTATCTTAAGTGATCACTCTCCTTACAGCGTGTATGATAAACCCATTGTTTCATGTTCTCTGTGTGTGTATATCAATCTCCCCTCTGTTTTTTCCACCAAATGCATCTGATGAAGTGAGCTGTAGCTCACGAAAGCTTATGCTCTAATAAATTTGTTAGTCTCTAAGGTGCCACAAGTACTCCTTTTCTTTTTGCCTAGATGATTGATTCTCACATTTAGCTATTTTCGTTTTTGTTCTTGGGGACAGAGATGCCTGAACCTGGCTGATATGTGGGTCCTTAGGACAAAGTGTCTGATGTGATGTGAGCCAGAGAGGGGCATACTCGCTGATATCTCCTTGCTAGAGAGCTGAACCCAGAGGACAGTGAAAGGAAGATATTCCCAGTGGAGAGGCTATGGGAGTTCCCACTGGGAAGAGCAAGGTTGCACACCAGTAGGGAGGGCTGAGGTTGCTGTCCTGGCAGAAGGACAGAGGATGACCAACAGAGTCTGGGCATGGCAGAAGATGCCAGACTGGGGTATGTGTTATGTTAAGGCCCAAGAGAACATATTATTGACTACTTGCGCTGAGGTGATGTGGACTGTTTTGTGACTTTATTAGGGGCTACTTGCACGGAATTTGTTAATAAACTGTTGGAATGGAGGACCAAATTCCATGAAGTTACTGGTGATTCAAAGGGAAATAGAGGTGAGGGGTCATTTGCAGGATTGCCGTGGGGGTGGGCCTGGGAGGAGGCAACTTGTTTACAAAAACTTTCTTCCAACTCTGTTTTTAAGCATTCTTTGAAGAGCTTTATTTTTTTATATATTAATGCTAATACTATGTCTGATACCTTGAGCAAACTACTATGCACCCTTGCATCATTGATGACATTGAGCCATTTAACATATATGCAAATATTAAAGAACCTGCTATTGGCCACTTATTTTTAGCACTGATATTATTATTCCTTTGTCCATGTACAGACTACGGATCAAATTCCTCTCTCCTTAATGATAGTTTTCCCAAAAATGACAGTGGCACTACTCATATATAAGTGAGAAGATTTTGACATTGAGAACATCTTGCCCATTTTATGTATATGTACAACTTAGCATGTGAATTTTTCTCTAGTAGCCCATATGAAAATAAGATGCCTCTAATAACCTTGTCTTTTATAGAATGAACTCCTCTGTTATTAAAAGATAAGTAAATATTCTGATATAAATGTGTCAGAATGATAGAACAGCATAATAAACTGGCCCATAAAACCTTTTTTCATAATAGGCTTAATTAAAACTTGGACATATGAAACAAACACTCTTGCTAATAAAATACCCACTAGTTTGACAAGGATTTAGGATTATAACAGCCCTTTAACTGCTAAAAGATTTTGGCTCTTGCTCTAACTTAATCTTGTCATGCAGTTTTACAGAGACCTGGAAAATGGCCTGGCCTAACCCTATCAAGCTGTTCTAGAAGGCAATTCAGCCACAGCCAGGATCAAACCACGCTTAATCATGGTGGCTATACAGTGCATTACACACACAACCCTTCTGGTAGCAAAAAGGGCTGGGTTCAATTTTCTAGGTCAAAACAAAACTTTTTGGGTGTGGGGGGAAGAGACAACAGAATGAATGTGGGAAAATCAGCAATTCATTCTGAAATTCTACGAGGTAAGATTTCCACCCCCTTCGGTGCCTTAACCATAGTCCCACCCTCAGTCTTCCTGGCAATTGAGTGGCTGGTGCATTCCAGTCACTTCCTCCTCCACGCCCCAATCACAGACAGCTGTC
This sequence comes from Dermochelys coriacea, assembly GCF_009764565.3. Lineage (NCBI taxonomy): Eukaryota > Metazoa > Chordata > Testudines > Dermochelyidae > Dermochelys > Dermochelys coriacea. The sequence goes on from NC_050068.2 coordinate 301,396,634, forward strand.
CTGAATTGGAGAAGTCCAAGGATGCTGCCTGGCCTGCTCTGGGGGCTCTACCACCTGGCCAACTGGAGTGATTGCAACTTTAATTGCTGGGTAGGGAGGCTGAACCAGAGTCCCTCAAGCAGACAACTCTATTTGTGGCTTTGGCTCAAACTGTCTCAGATCTGCTTGAGCCACCACCGCTCTGCACCATCTGTCCTCTCAAAGCTGCTGCTGTCATGCTGCAGCATCAGTTGCCCAGAAGCCACCCTCAACTCTGTGCCATCCACTGTTCTTCAGCAGCATCAGCTTACAGGTCATTAGTACCCTTACAGAGTCCTCATCACCAGCAAGGCACTCCTAGCTGAAGCTCAGAGCCTTTTTCCTCCTCTTCTTCCCATCTCTTCCTCTCTGTCCAGTCTTTTTTACCCAACTGCGTCCAATAGCAATCTCAGCCAGGCTGAGCTTAGGCACATTCAATGTCAGTGTCTTGTCCTTGTGATTCCCAATCAGGTTAATAGCACTTCATTGCCCCCAAAGCCAAAATTTAGCTGTGCTTTAACCAAACTGTCACAGAGCTAAAATACAAAGGATGCCTGGCCCAATCAGTCAATTTCTTTTGCTCTCCAACAGGTGCTGGCAGGGAGCTCCCTCCCCTATGGAGCCCCTGAACATCTGCCGTTCTTAAGCATTCTCCCTTTTGTCCCATTTTGCCACCAGATGACAATAAAGAGCTCTTTGCTCTCTAAGGGTATGTCTACACAGCAAAGAAAAACTCATAGGTGGGCCATGCCAGCTGGCTTGGGCTGCAGGGCTGTTTCAATACTTCATAGACTTCCAGGCTCCAGGACCTTACACAGCAATGAAACAGCCCTTCAGCCTGAGCCCTGGAAGCCAGAGTCAGCTGGCATGAGCCAGCTGCTGGTTTTTTCTTTGCTGTGTAGACATACCCTCAGACTTCAGGCCCTGAGGTTTACCACATCATCTGTGATAAAGGCACATTCTCACAATATCATAGAACTAGTTTATATTATTCAAGTGAGCCTATAAATTCCCTTCCTAGCTAGGAGTAGAGTGGGAGGCAAGGAGAAGTGCTGCTACCTCTTTCCCCTTTGCAGTGGGAGTAGATGGAGCATGGCTGGTAAGGGCAGAGGGGGCAGGATTTAGTCACTGTAAACTTATGTTCACAATTTCGATCAATTAAAATAGCAATATATGTTGAATACATTCATCTTTATGGTATCTTGGGGTTTGGCTCTGCAGTTATGCAGTGGGTCTAAATGCTATGTTTGAAGCTGAGGAAGGAAGTTTCCCCACTTGGTATATTACCTAGGCTAGGGCCTTCTGTCCCCCTTTCCCTCTGTCTGTTTTTGTTGGAGGTGAGGGTTGATGAAGGGATATAGCAGTAGCCTCTTGGATCGGCTGAGGAACTTTGTCCCAGATTTTTCAGGAAGAAAGACAAGGTACCAGGAATTTGGTTTCTCACCAATGGCTAAAGTTTCTTGAAGTTGTCTCAGCTTTGTTGGCATGGTCTTCAGCAGTGTTCAGAGTGTTAATTTGACATCATGCTCCTAATTGACACCCAGATGAGACAGTGGGGGTAAAAGCCATAATTCCAGAAATTGCATCACAATAATGGGTAATGAGTGTTGGCCATTGCTACCGATCATTCCTGGAACTACTGCTTCGGGGGCACAAGTGGAGTGCCTGTGGCTCCCCCAGACTGATGGCGTCTAGTTTTTATGACATCTTTTTAGAGTAGCCACAGCTACTCAGTTATGTTCTGCCAATGTGCCCTCAGATCTGTTAGGGGGGGAGTAGAGAGGCCCAGCAGCCAGATTCCTGAAGAGTAATTTTGGATCACTCGGCCACAGTTCCTCTTGAGGGCACCTGGGAACACATGCTTCTGTGCCTGCTACACCACAACAGCATATTCCTGCACTTTATCCATCTGGCCAGTGCTGGGATTGGTGTGGACTCATAGCCCTGTCACTCCCGTCCCCCTCAGACACCTTGAGTTCAAGGGGATGCAAACAGAGGCTATTCTCCCCATTAGGATTCCAGGCAGCATCCATGCAGTGGCACAAGAGGAAATGATGCTCTCTGTACCCAGTGCACGATGTAATGGGATACTTTAACAAATAGCCACAGTCACCATAATGCTGCCTCCATTGTTCACCTTTCATATAATCTTTGGAATTATTCAAATTTAGCCTTGTTTTGAATGTAGGCTTGTGGCTTTTATCCCTTTGTTTCAGTGGAAATCATAGCTCAAACTATAGTCATATTTAGTGTAATGTTTTATTAGTGTCATAAATTTTACAAACAGGAAAAAATGCTTCAAAGAGCATTTGCTAACAGCACAGAAATATTTTTAAAAAAAGAATATTGTGCATGCTCGCTGTGTGTCTGTTTGAATTGTACAATGGCAGAAGAGAACCGTCTGTGAGGAAACTGAAAGGAACGAGCCCCCAGGAAAAATTGTATTTTATTTTTTTGTTCATCCATGGGCAAAAATGGTCAAAAAATGACTTGTGAATGCACATAAAAATGTAAAACTTAGGCTTTACAAAACAAACAAATATTCAGTGTGATGAAAGCATAAAGTGTATTAAAAAGAGATCAGAAGAATAAATGTTGTCATAGTTCATGAAAAATGAACTAGAGCCATATCCTTTCACAAAGGGTATATTCTGATATAGCCTCAAGTTCTGTGCCATACAAGGGGTTTACCATTTTGTGCAGTCACACCTCAGGAGTTAACAACTGAAAGTCCTGGAATTAAGACACTAACTTCAGGGGCAATTCCAGATTACTTGCTCAGATAGCACTAGGTATGGGGTTCATATACGAACCTTGATAAGGAAAGGTAAAGACAGAAAAGAATAAGAAATACAAAATTAACATTATGTGGCTGAGTGAGATGCAGGTTTAATTTTGAGCTTGTGTTTACAGAGTTTCTGCAGACTAGATCATGTTCTCAAGATATCCCATATGAAAGATTTATAGCACATAAATGGTTAGACCCCTTGTGTCATGTGAGCCTGACACTTCATGGCACCAAGAAAGAGAATAATAATATAGGATTATAGTTCCTCTCTGTTAACACAAATGGAGATGTTTAATACACTAATATGGGAGGGGGCAGCATAGAAGAATTCAGCTTCTACACACCCACCTTTCCCAAACCCATAGGTTCTCTATGGAGTTAAAGTTCTGCAGGGAGGGGGTAATCAGAGGTGGGCACAGGAAACGGCTGCTGTCCATGGTATCCATATCCCTTCACATCCCTATGGGACCTTTGTCAGTACATAATGCCCACTTTCCCCTTCACACTATAAAACATGCTCTCCTTCCTCTCTCTGCCCTCACTGCAAGAGGGTTTAATAGAAGTGGCCATTTAATGTACATGAGGGTTTATTTTCACACTTTCAATTATTTTTACTACTGAAATGTACAAAATGGTTAAGGACTTCTCAAGCACTATATACTCTGTCTGGTAATGACAAAAATAGTTGTAAAGAGCTGTAGCACCTTCGCATTCAAAATATAGGATCCCAATATCTGTAAAGCACCTAACTAGTTTAAATAAGGTAAGATTTATTCATGATTGTGGGGTGGAGGGAAGAAAAAAGTATTCAAAACTTATACAAAATAAAACAGTCAAATTTCTGGTGACTAGTTTGAAGACTATGGAAAGCCTAGCTAGCCAGGCTGAACTGTATAGTTACAAACTATTGATTTAAGCAAAATTAAAAGTTCTATAGTCACAGCAACCATCTTCAATGCTTTTGCCAACAATGTGCAGGGTTGAGCCTGGAGAAAGGGGTAAACAGTGAGGTGGCAAAGTTTGCAGATGCTACTAAACTGCTTAAGATAGTTAAGACCAAAGCAGACTGTGAAGAACTTCAAAAAAGATCTCACAAAACTAGGTGATTGGGCAACAAAATGGCAAATGAAATTTAATGTGGATAAATGTAAAGTAATGCACATTGGGAAAAATAACCCCAACTATACATACAATATGATCAGGGCTAATTTAGCTACAACTAATCAGGAAAAAGATCTTGGAGTCATCGTGGATAGTTCTCTGAAGACATCCATACAGTGCAGCAGCAAACAGGATGTTAGGAATCATTAAAAAAGGGATAGAGAATAAGACAGAGAATATCTTATTGACCTTACATAAATCTATAGTACGCCCACATCTTGAATACTGCATACAGATGTGGTCCCCTCATCTCAAAAAAGATATACTGGCATTGGAAAAGGTTCAGAAAAGGGCAACTAAAATGCTTAGGGGTTTGGAACAGGTCCCATAAGAGGAGAGATTAAAGAGGCTAGGACTTTTCAGCTTGGAAAAGAGAAGACTAAGGGGAAATATGATAGAGGTATATAAAATCATGAGTGGTGTGGAGAAACTAAATAAGGAAAAGTTATTTACTTGTTCCCATAATATAAGAACTAGGGGCCACCAAATGAAATTAATGAGTAGCAGGTTTAAAACAAATAAAAGGAAGTTCTTCTTCACTCAGAGTACAGTCAACCTGTGGAACTCCTTGCCTGAGGAGGTTGTGAAGGCTAGAACTATAACAGGGTTTAAAAGAGAACTGGATAAATTCATATAGATTAAGTCCATTATTAGCCAGGATGGGTAAGGAATGGTGTCCCTAGCCTCAGTTTGTCAGAGAGTGGACCTGGATGGCAGGAGAGAGATCACTTGATCATTACCTGTTAGGTGCACTCCCTCTGGGGCACCTGGCATTGGCCACTGTTGGTAGATGGGATACTGGGTTGGATGGATCTTTGGTCTGACCCAATATAGCCGTTCTTATGTTCTTATGAGTCAGTTACACCATCCTTTTTCCCAGTTCATTATGTCCCCTTTGGCTTGTTTGAGTTTATGGATCAAAGTTCTTTTGTCTTGAGGTGTCAATAATCCTCATTAACGGTCCTCAGGCTTCTAACCAAACGGCCTTGTACAATTACCTCCAAGGTAAGACTTCATCCCCGTAATTACATTTCTCAGAGTACACAATCCCCCTTGTATATTTACCAAATATATAATGGTGATCAGTATCCCTTGATACCTAGTCTTTGCAGTACACTCGGTCACTTCAAGGGCTCTATAATTTGTGTATTAACAGCTGGGAGACCTTGAGCATTATCTTAGAGAGCCTTCTCAACGTTCTAGTCATATGTTAATTATTTTTTCACCTCACCTGGTCTCCTTGTTTCCCTGACTGCATTGTTGACCAGTCTGGGATCTTATGCTCATAAAATGAAAATCCTTATCACAGTTATGGTAAATATAGTTCCAAATCAAAGGGCAATGAAGCCCTGGTCTAATTAAAGCCTAACCTCTTCCACTAGGCTTCCGCCCAACTTAGGAAAGGCTAAGCTTTACTATTTAGTATGTGTTACAGAGCATGTGCCTTGTCTACATTAGACTTTTCAAACACTTTTAGCTACCACTGTTAGCTAATGCATGTTGTATCACACATTTTAAAACCCAGTGTAGACAATGGCCAGGGAGCCAGAGCCCTGCCATCTGAGCAGAGGTAAGAAAGAAAATCCTGAGACACATACCCCCTTTCCTGCCAAGGAAAAGCTGCCTTAAAAATTCTGCAAGGACAAGTTTTATTTTTCTGCCCCCTACTTGTGAATAGTCCATGTACGGGACCATATGACCTATAGTTCATTTAAAACAACAACAACAACAAATCATTGAGGCTGTGCCGCCAGCTGTTAACCTGATGCTAGTGGTAGTCGGGAGTTTTAAGTCTAATGAACACACTTATTTTGAATTTATGCAGATAGCATTAGGAAATGTTGATTCCTGGTACGAAAGCATTAAGTGAGGTAACAAGGGCAGTAACTGATTGGAGTGTGTAGGAGAAGAAAAGTGCTGGAATGAACACGTGAAAATCTGTAGGATACCTGAGCTTGTTGGCTCTCTCAATTGCATTTGGGTTGTTTGGCAAACTTTTTTTTTTTACCACATTGAAAAAATATATATTTTAACTAGCAGCTGATGGCTATTATTCACCTTTGGCAAGGAGAAGCTACTTTCTACCTTACCATTCAGTTAAACTATCAACCCTGAGATATGTAAAATAGTTGTGCCAAAGATTTGACAGAATTTCTTTGGGAAACACTTCAAATTTTTTGAATTAAAAAAATAGTTTTAGTTCATGAGGTTTCAGTTGTAGGGTTTCTTTTGTTTATCCAAGCAATTTGATATTTACATGCTGAATAAACTTATTTTGTGAGTATGTCTGAGCCAAAATCTTAATGCATAATGATCTAAATCAGCCAAATCTTGCGTGTGGATTTTTTTTTTCATTTCAGATATTTCCAATCCCCTGAAACTTGCCATATGTTCATTTGATTCAGCTTAATGACTGTGGAATTGTGCCAACAATTATCCGGGGGGCGGGAAGTTCCACCTGATTGTCTTAATCAAAGTACCTGAAAAATGTGTGGCTTTTTGACAGGACTCAAACATTCCTAAAATGTCACTCACTGCATTGAATGCTGGTTTGCAATCAAGGAACTACTTCATACCATCTTACAAGTTGCTTATTACTGAGATTTTAAACACAGGGGGGAACCCTTAGCTCTACATTCCCTTTCTTACTAGCTGAACTGCCAGGCCTATGGAAAATAGGACTTACGGTAGCTTGATCCTTCTTATTGAAGTTTCTGTCTTAAACTTGGTTCAATGCACCTACCAGGCTTTTCATTTTCAATGTTTATCTTGTGCTATCAGGTACCTGAGTTATGAATTACATTTTGCAAAGGAAGGGGAGATGGAAATATTAAAATAAAATGGGTTTATTTTGACAGTTTTCAATTATTCTACCATAGAAATGTTTACAAAACTGATTAATGACTTCTTAAGCACTTTATATTTTGTCTGGTAATGATTAAAAATAGTAAAGGACTATAGTACCTTTTCATTCAAATACCACATTGCAAACCTCCAAAACATCTGATTTTTCAAAAAAGTATGTGAGCTACACCTTGGAATGAATGTAAAATACAGGTGGCTACAGAACAATCCTTACACTATTAGCCATATTTTTCACAGGAAGAAGAAACCTTAAATTCTTTTTCAAAGCCTGATGTGATCTTTTCACCCAGCTACAGTCTCCTTCGCTATCACTCTCTTAAATTCCCCTTCTAGACAGCTTTTGCTCCAAAAGTACAGTAGCATATCTAAAAGCATTAATTCCCCAAAGCTACTTCCTTAACCCATGTTTGTCCCTTCACTGGAACGTTAATCTGAGGTCCTTGTGGATTTTGTCATAAAGGTTATCTTTGACAAACAGTTTTATTTAGACTTGGAAATTAAGGTCAGGGCACTATATTCCATTACTTCAACACATGCGAAGAACTGAAGCTGGCAAGTACATGCAGCTGTTCCTACAGTGGGATGAAATCACTATTCCATATAACATTTGAGTGTGCATGTTATACAGAAACTACCCTTTGTGTGTGTAAAATCAGTGTGTAATGGATATTCTGGATATGGCTATAGCATATTTTAGCAATTTTATAGAAGCATAACAACATCCAAAATATTAGTAATAGAAGTAACAAGGTTTAGATATATCTAATACTTAAACATTTCTAAGCACTGTATGTTCCACATAGTGGTGATTATATATAAACTGACAACAAGTTCATAGGATCAGGGAGAATAATCCTACATTTTTTGCAATAAACCTTGTTACATTTTTTCAAGCTGAAAAGGTAAAGTTATGGATTCTTTTTCAGCACTGAAATAGTCAGATGATACAGTTGCTAAAAAAGCAGGAGCAAGGGCAGAAATAAGATGTTGCATTATTTTTGTATTTACTAAGGTTTGATGGATATCCTTTCTTAAGAAGAATACTACCCTTTTTCTCTTACTGCTTTGGAGTTGTGAAAACAACACCATCAATTATGGTTTTTAAATGTTAATACTGTAGTAAGGTTAATGTACACAATAGGAATATAGGCACCATGGGTGATACAGCAAACAGCATTGTTTTTGATGTACTAACAATGAGTTTTCAGATTGGGAAACAGCTAGCTTGAAAACTACAAACTCATGGTGCCGTGTGAAAAAGAAGATTAGTTATTGTCCTGGTTTATACTGAAATGTGGAATAAATGTTTCATGTTAAATTTTTCACTGTCCTTCTGAAGGAGTGCAGAAACCCTGTGGCCCCTTTATTCTTCTATATTATTATTCTGCAATATAAAGATTGCTTAAGTTACCTGTTCAGTCTCTTTGTTCAAGACCAGCATGATGAAAATGTATCTTTAACCTCTGCTTCAGCACCTATTTGTCCATTCCTCAGCTATGAGGTAGAGCTTCCAGGTAACTCTTCTACTGTAAAATAGAAAACTGAATAAATGTATAATATTAACAAAGGATGTGAAGATACTACAGAACAGAACTTCAGAATGATCTTGGCACAGAAGAGAGACAGTAGTATCAGGAGGAGACCAAAGTGTGCAAACTTAACCAAGCAAGTTACATAACGCAATAGAAAGCCCGAGGAAACTTCCAACTTATCTGTGTGTGTGTGTGTGTGTGTGTGTGTATGTATATATCTGTGTGTGTGTGTGTGTGTGTATGTATATAATCTTACTATACGTTCCATTCTATGCATCCGATGAAGTGAGCTGTAGCTCGAGAAAGCTTATGCTCTAGTTGTGGATACAGACTAACACGGCTGCTACTCTGAAACAAAAACCAGAGTTGTGAATGGCAAATAGAATAACCCAGAAAAGGGTTACCTAGGCTTGAACCAAACGGTTTTTTTTCCACTTATTTGTGTGGGCTGATTGCCTCCGAAGATGTGCTGAGTGTCCTCAGCTCCCACTGAAGTTAATGGGTGCTGAGGAAACTTAAAAACACCTTCTAAGGGTAGGCCCATTGTGAGAAGCATGAGGTAGAAGTGTCAGAGCTGCTTCTCCCTGTAAGGTTTTTTATTATTATTATTATTATTTTTATTCATGTCCCAGCTTTTTCATGTTCTCATGGATCTCTTATTTGTCATTGGTCCTCTCACTTTATATATAAACATGAAATGAAATTACTTGTCTCATTCCTAAAAGCTGTTTTGTTCTAGCTTTGAAGAACAATGCTGTTTCACTACTGAACATTCAGGTAAGCTCTCACACCTAGGAAACCTGCTCTTGCATTTTGTGTGTGTGCGTGCGCGCACACACACAGAGAAAGAAAGAGAGAGAAAGAAAAAGAAATGGAAACCATCAAATATTTCCTATGGAATTCACAGTCCAAACTAACAAATACTTCAGAATGCTGAGTCACTTCCAGAGAAACTCTGTATTTTTCTTTACTAAAGTTTACAGAACTGTTGCCAAGCCCAGAAGTTGTTTTCCAGTTTTTATTGTAATAATGTTAAAAGTGTAGCCAAGTTGCACTAATTAGTAAAGCATTCTGCAGGGTGTATTTTCTATTTTTTTTTAAGTTTCTTGCAAAGAACACCAAGCACAAGGAGCGAAATTTTCTGTTGCTGTGAATGAAGAGGTCTTTGTAAATTGAAGTAAATGAAATTGTGCCAGTTTGCACCAGTAGAGAATTAAGCCTATTTTTTCATCTGACTGAACAATGTATTGTACATACAACAGTCAGTATGAAATAGTAAGGATTTACTCACAGTTACCTCATGGTGGAGAGAGACTGCAGTTGTTTCCTATTGTAAGGAAATGGAAAATTTATAGTATCTAGTGAGAGATGCTTGGCTTGATACACTGATATAAAAGTAGTATGAATTGAGTAACTCCATGACTTCGAGAAAGGTACTTGAGACATACACGGGTGACTTTCAGTAGTGACTGCTGTATGCATCTATGTTGTTCTCACTTCAGTTGAGATATGAAGCATAGATATTTAAGGTGAGTATTTATGAAGTCAAATAATCCATGTGTCTAATTCAATTATTTTTCCTACAATGTATTTCCAGTGCCTTTTCTATTCTTACTTTACTTGTCTTATAAGATAGTGCTTCTCCAATTTCCTTTGAAGGATAATTCCCATCTATCATTGTCAGGTTTCAAACATTCCTGTGCATTGACAAATACCTGTTTTTGCATTAAAAAAAAATCAAGCATGCAGGATTTAAAACTCTGATTCTATTTTGTGTGGACTTAAGGGTCATATTTCTACCTTCTCTAGGAATGACTGTTTCAGGGAGAGGGAATTAAGGTGGGTTTTTTCAACAAAATGTGGTTTGGGGTATTATGAGTGTGGGGCAAATCATGCCCCCGGGTTTTACCTTTGTTGTGACTATTGCTTCTCACTCCTCACTCTGCTCAGTTCTACTAGTAGGTGTGAGGCAATAGGAAATAAGGCTATGATATCTTATTTCAGTGTGCGGTGACTTTTAAACAGTGACTTAGATCCCCACCCCATTCTCTAATGAAAAGCAGAACTTTGAGCCACACTTCCATCCATCCAAAAAAATAATAATTTTGAACAGTTGTGAAAGTTAATTACAGCTACCAAACTCTTCCCTGAGGTTTTCCAGACTAGCTACTCCGTTTGATTTGACCCATTGTACTGGGGAGGGGGGCAGAGATGGGGAAGAGAACCTCCAACGTTGTCTGTCATTTTGGGGGAAGAATCGGCTAAACTAGTTAGTGATGTTGACAACAAAAGAACTTGACCTGTGCTTAGTTTTTGTTATTTGTCTGCTATCTCCTGCTTCATTTTGGTGTAATACATTATTCCTCTTTGCCTGAAAATCAATAAAATGTTAAAACATAGAAACAAACCCTCTTATACCATTTTGTCCACTCCATTCAACTACATACCAAATAACTTTCATTGCTTGAACATTGCTCCCCCCAGCAGCACTTGGAGCACTGCACAAGCAACTAAATTACAAGGCACTGTAAAATGCTTCCATGTATAGACTGTAGTTTTATGAACAGATTTGTGGGAAGGAATAAATGGTCAGTTTTCAAAATGGGAGGAGCCCACTATCTACCTCTCTCAAGGACCTGAACTGGGACCAGTGCTGTCCAACATTCATAAATGATCTGGAAAAAGGGGCAAACAGTGAGGTGTCAAAGCTTGAAGTTGATACAGAATTACTCAAGTTAGTTAAGTCCTGAAATTACAAAGGGATCTCACAAGTGGGTGACCAGGCACCAAAATGGCAGATGAAAGTAAATGTTAATAAATGCCAAGTAGTGTACACTGGAAAACATAATCCCAGTTATGCAAACAAATGATGGGGTCTCAATTAGCTGTTACCACTCAAGAAAGACACCATAGAGTCATTGTGGATAGTTCTCTGAAAACATCCACTCAATGTGCAGCAGCAGTCAAAAAAAGCTAACAACATTGGGAGCAATTAGTAACGGAATATATAATAAGACAGTAAAGATCATAATGCTACTATCTAAATCCATGATACAACCACACCTTGAATACTGCATGCAGTTCTGGACACAACATCTCAAAAGATATTAGAATTGAAAAAAGTACAGAGAAGGGCAACAAAAATGATTAGGGGTATGGAACAATTTCCATCTGAGGAGAGATTAAAAAGACCGGGGTTGGTTAGTATGGAGAAGAGGGAAATTAATATGACAGAAGGCTATAAAATCATAAATGGAATAGAGAATCTGAATAAGGAAGGTTTCAGAGTAGCAGCCGTGTTAGTCTGTATTTGCAAAAAGAAAAGGAGTACTTGTGGCACCTTAAAGACTAACAAATTTATTTGAGCGTAAGCTTTCGTGAGCTACAGCTCACTTCATCGGATGCATTTGATGGAAATACAGAGGGGAGATTTATATATACACACAGAGAAAAAGGAAACAATGGATTTTAACATAAACACTCTAAGGAGAATGATCACTTAAGATGAGCCATCACCAGCAGCGGGGGGGGGGGGAAGGAGGAAAACCTTTCATGGTGACAAGCAAGGTAGGCTATTTCCAGCAGTTAACAAGAACAATTGAAGAACAGTGGGGGGGAGAATAAAGAAGTGTCATTTACCCCTTCACGTTAACACAATAAGCAAGCAGAAGGTTTCAAACAAACACAACACACAGTCAACCTGTGGAACTTGTTGCCAGAGGATGTTGTGAAAGCCAATATATAACTGGGTTTAAAAAAAAGAATAGGTTCATCAATGGCTATTAGCCAAGATGGTCCAAGATGCAACCCCATGCTTTGTGTATCCCTAAGCCTCTGACTGCCAGATGGTGGGCCTTGATGACAGGGGAAGATCACTCGATAATTGCCCTGTTCTGTTCATTCCCTCTGAAGCATCTGACACTGGCCACTTTCAGAAGACAGGATACTGGGCTAGATGGACTATTGATCTGACCTAGTATGGGTTTATGTTCCTTAATTGTGTTAAATTTGGGGCTTTATTTTCAGAGCATACTTAGTGTTACTTGGAGAGGCACTTTTTTTTCTATCCAGGCATCAAATATCTTGTTTGTGAGTTTTTCCCATGACATCTGAGCTGTAAAGAGGTTCTACCACCAGAGAAAGGAGGCAAGCATGTGTGCACTGACACCCTTTTTGGGAGACCTGCATGGATATATGTAGCTTTGGTGCACACAGATCACCTGTGGGAACCTTGCACAGCTACCGCCATCATCCTTCTCCAACCAACTCTTCCCACTCTGGCGGTACTGTTGGCTGGCTGCAAGGTCCCCAGCAGAGCATGTGTTGCAGGTGCCTTGCACTGCCACAACCTACTTTCAAGGCAAACTTGACACTTCCAGGATTCCTGCATTACCTCAATGGAAATTGGTATAGCCTAAAGTGAATATAGCCCTTTGAATATCTCTGTATGGAGAGAGGGGATGTTAATACTATACAATTTAAATATTTTAAGCCTACCTTCGGTCTTAGCTAACACCCAAACAAATTCGCATTGGGAATGCAATAGATGTTTTATTGTTATCCTGAAATAATACCAAACTGTGAATTTGGCCTAGAGGATTTATCCTAAATGAATGCAACATGTTTATTTACTAATAAATACTTCATCAAAGCGAGGTGTGAGACTTCTAACAGAAGTACAGTGGATAGATTTCCACTGGGGCACTGATAAGCTGGAAGGGGAGCTTGGGGCCCCGTTGTTAACGGAGCCTGCTTTTCAGTCCTGGAAAGCTTTCATTATAATAATATGAGTCCAGTTCATCAGTGCTCCATGGCTACCTTTGATGAGACATAAAGCTGTCAGTCAGCTCCCTTGTGGATTTCCCCTGATGTAGATAGAGCATCTAGCAGCCATGGTATAGTAGATGTTACCACACACTAATCATGATCATGATCATCTTAGCAGCAAGGGCATGTGGAAACATTCCTGAAAGGAAGGGGATACAGCTACGGTGTTTTGAAACCCTGTGTCAAGGTTCCTTCCCCACTCTGAACTCTAGGGTACAGATGTGGGGACCTGCATGAAAAACCCCCTAAGCTTATTTTTACCAGCTTAGATTAAAACTTCCCCAAGGTACAAACTATTTTACCTTTTGCCCTTGGACTTTATTGCTGCCACCACCAAGCATCTAATAAATATATAACAGGGAAGGAGCCCGCTTGGAAACGTCTTTCCCCCCAAAATCCTCCCCAAACCCTACACCCCCTTTCCTGGGGAAGGCTTGATAAAAATCCTCACCAATTTGCATAGGGCAACACAGACCCAAACCCTTGGACCTTAAGAACAATGAAAAAGCAATCAGGTTCTTAAAAGAAGAATTTTAATTGAAGAAAAAGTAAAAGAATCGCCTCTGTAAAATCAGGATGGTAAATAACTTACAGGGTAATCAGATTCAAAACATAGAGAATCCCTCTAGGCAAAACCTTAAGTTACAAAAAAGCACAAAGACAGGAATATACATTCCATTCAGCACAGCTTATTTTATCAGCCATTTAAACAAAACAGAATCTAACGCATATCTAGCTAGATTACTTACTAAGTTCTAAGACTCCATTCCTTTTCTGTTCCTGGCAAAAGTATCACACAGACAGAGAGAACCTTTGTTTCTCCCCCCCTCCAGCTTTGAAAGTATCTTGTCTCCTCATTGGTCATTTTGGTCAGGTGCCAGTGAGGTTATCCTAGCTTCTTAACCCTTTACAGGTGCAAAGGTTTTTCCTCTGGCCAGGAGGGATTTTAAAGGTGTTTACCCTTCCCTTTATATTTATGACACCCTGGCTATTTCCAGACCTGGCGTTGTTTCAGACAGCTAACTGGCTCAGCTCAAGTGCAGGCATGAATTAACCCTTCACTCAATTCTTTAAAAAGTCAGCCTTGAAAACATATCCATGCTAACCATTTGCTAAAACTGAAAGGAGTATGCAGTAGTTTCCTCTTCTCCAGCTAGGGGTTTTATAGTTTTCCCAACATATAGCTGTTGTGGAAATGAGTGAGCTAAGTACATGGGGTGAATATTTCTCCAGATCCTTGGGCTGACCCTGTGTGGAAATTATGGACAGACATTAATCGTATATGGGGGGAGGAGGTGGTGGTGGCAAAAAAATTGTTTCACGACTGTCCCAAACTGCTTGCTAAACAGATCTGATTGCTAAAGCATGCTGTGCTATCTGAATGTGTGTCAGTTTCTGTCAGTGGCAAGAGGAACTCCTCTTGGGACGTGCCCAACCTGTCCCTCACACTGATCTCTCGAGCAGCACCCAAGAAGGAAGAAAGGAGAGAAGACAGTGATGCTGCTACTACGCTGAGTTGAAGTCCTGTAGCCTGCCTGTCTTAGTGCCAGTGCCTGTTTGCTCAGCCCAGCATCAAAAGATCTGTTCCCTCTCTCCCTTCCACACTCTCTTACCCATCCCAGATAGGGAAAACCTCCAACATTTGGAAGAGACATACCCCCTCAAGAGCTGAAGGGGACCCATTTCCCAGCTGAGCCTACAGATTACCAGTCAAGGTGATCTACAATCTATCTGATCAACCATCCCAAAGCCAGAATCCATAGGACAAGTCTGCTGCTGACATCACTGTTGTCATTATGAACTGATTGCAGGGCAGGGAGCCACACAGAAAAGCCTCAGTGAAGTACCAAGGATTGGGACATATGGTAAATTAAGAACTACATTAGTAGGAGAAAGATTAATGGATTTGGTATGGGAAAGTATGGAATTGTTGCACATTGGGAGACAGAAAAAGTTGAGAGTTGAATGATTTTTTGTTGTTGTTTTTGTGTGTATAAGTGAAGAATGGTTTATTAGATGGAGATGTTAGAATTGTCATTAATGACAAAAAGGCAGAAGTGTTCAATAAACATTTCTGTTCTGTATTTGGGGAAAAACAGATGTAGTCATATCTGATAAGGATAACCCTTTTGCCTTTCCAATAGTAATGTGGGCAGCTATCAAACTCAAAGTCCACTCAGTCCTACTTCTTGTTCAGGCAATCACTAAGAGAAATAAGTTTGTTTACATTTGCAGCAGATAATGTTGCCCAATTCTTGTTTACAATGTCACCTGAAAGTGAGAACAGGCTTTGGCATGGCACTGTTGTAGCCGGCATTGCAAGTTATTTACATGCCAGATGCGTTAAATATTCATATGTCCCTTCATACTTCAACTACCATACCAGAGGATATGTATCCATGCTGATGACAGGCTCTGTTTGATAACAATCCAAAGCAGCGCAGACTGATGCATGTTAATTTTCATCATCTGAGTCAAATGCCAAATGCAGAAGGCTGATTTTCTTTTTTGTGGTTAGGGTTCTGTAGTTTCTGCATTAGAGTGTTCCTCTTTTAAGACTTTTGAAAGCGTGCTCCACTCCTTGTCTCTCTCAGATTTTGGAAGGCACTTTAGATTCTTAAACCTTGGTTTGGGAACTGTAGTTATCTTTAGAAATCTCACACATTGGTACCTTCTTTGCATTTTGTCAAATCTGCAGTGAAAGTATTCTTAAAATGAACAACATGTGCTGGGTCATCATCCGAGACTGCTATAACATGAAATATATGGCAGAATGCAGGTAAAACTGAGCAGAAGACATAATTATCCCCCAAGGAGTTCAATCACTAAGTAATTAATGCATAATTTTTAATGAGCATGAAGGGGCATACGAATGTTTAGCATATCTGGCACATAAATACTTTGCAATTCCGGCTGCAAAAGTGCCATGTGATGCCTGTTCTCACTTTCAGGTGACATTGTAAATAAGAAGTGGACAGCATTATCTCCTATAAATGTAAACAAACTTGTTTCTCTTAGTGATTGGCTGAACAAGAAGTAGAACTGAGTGGACTTGTAGGCTCTAAAGTTTTACATTGTTTTGTTTTTGAGTTCAGTTATGTAACAAAAATATCTACATTTGTAAGATACACTTTCATGATAAAGAGACTGCACTACAGTACTTGTATTAGCTGAATTGAAAAATACCATTTCTTATCATTTTTACAGTGCAAATATTTGTAATAAAAAATATAAGATGAGCACTGTACACTTTGTATTCCATATTGTAATTGAAATCAATATATTTTAAAATGTAGAAAAACATGCAAAATATTTAATAGATTTCAATTGATATTTTATTGTTTAACAGTGCGATTAAAACTGCAATTAATCATGACTAATTCTTTTGAGTTAATCATGTGAGTTAACTGCAATTAATTAACAGCCCTAAAATAGATTAATAAAAAATTAGAGGGTAATACAACTGATGCCAGTCAATGTGGATTTATGGAAAATAGATCCTGTAAAACTAGCCTGATATTTGTTGGTGAGATTACAAGTTTGATAAAGTTATTAGTGTTGATGTAACATAATTTAGGCTTCTGTAAGGCTTTTGACTTGGTACCACATGCTATTTTGATTAAAAAAACTAGAATACTAAATAAATAGAATACTAAAAAATTAATATGGCACACATTAAATGGATAAAAACTGGATAACTGATCCATCGATTTAACATGTTTTATCAAAGACCTGCAAGACAATATAAAATCAGTGATAAGCTTTGTAGATGACACTTACATTGGGGGAATGATAAATAATGAAGAGGACAGGTCATTGATACAGAGCAAACAGGATCACTGGGTAAGATGGGCACAAGCAAACAATGTTTTAATGCAACTAAATGTATACGTCCTAGGAACAAAGAATGTAGGCCATAGTTAAAAGATGGAGGACTATTCTGCAAAGCAGTGACTCTGAAAATGATTTGGGGGGTCATGGTGGATAATCAGCTGAACATGAGTTCCCACTATGACCAAAAGGGCTAATGTGAACCTGGGATGCACAAACAAAGCAATCTCAAATAGGAGTAGACAACAGGTTTTTACCTCTACATTCAGCATTGGAATTCTGTGTCCAGTTCTGGTGTCCACAATTCAAGAAGGATGTTGATAGAGAGAGGATTCAGAGAAGAGTGATTAAAGGATAGACTCAAGGATCAATCTATTTTGCTTAACAAAGAGAAGGATAAGCCATCACTTGATCATAGTCTTTAAGTATCTACATGGGGAACAAATATTTGATAATGGGCTCTTCAGACTAGCAGAGAAAGGTCTAACATGAGCCAATGACTGAAAGAGAATGCTCAACAAATTCAGTCTGGGAATAAGGCATATATTTTTAACAGTGAGAGTAATGAACTACTGAAACAACTTACCAAGGATCTGGGGGGCTTAGGCAACACCAGCAATTTCTAAATCAAGACAGAAAAGGAGTACTTGTGGCACCTTAGAGACTAACAAATTTATTTGAGCATAAGCTTTCGTGAGCTACAGCTCACAAGACAGGATTTTTGTTAAGACATGCTCTATTTGAAAAGGAATTAGTTTGGGGAAGTTCTGTGGCCTGTGTTATATAGGAGGTCAAACTAGATGGTCACAGTCATCCCTTTTGCCCTTGGAATCTATGAATTTATTATTCTTTAGTTATGTAAACCCAAAACTGAGGTGGAATGTTTTTAGGTAGACTCATATTTCAATGTTGCCTGCATCAGGAAGGCTGTATTATCTTTCTCTAGGGTTTTTGTTTTTACATTTGCCTGTCCTTAACTTTGCCAGATGAGTCATTGTTTACTTCCATGTGTCTGTCAGTATTCAAAATTACAATACATTTACCCTGGGACAGGCTACGTAAATCAAGTGGGGGTGTGTGTGGAAACAGTGGTAAGGAAAAAAGGCAAAATGTGACTTCACTTACAGAAGATAAAAACACCACAAAGTTGGGCAGCATATTTTGGAATCTGGCAGACAATTTTTCTTCAGATACTCATAATCTGAAACCATATGCTAATTGACCAATTAAGCAAAATCATCTTGAAAGAGGCCAGCATCAGCCATTAGACATCCCTGACACTAAAGGGCAATAAAGAAACTAATCATAGTTTGAGAAATTACTGTAATTACAAATTCATGTACAAATTAATTCAGGTCAAATGATATGACACTCAAAAGAATAAGGATGAGTGAAGTGTTGTGATGACAGCTTGATACATAAAATCCAGATCGCGTGTGTGTGTATTATTTCTTTTTTTGTTTTTTAAATTTGAGCATGCTGTTCTGCATGTGAGTGGGGTTTTCATCGAGATACTTCTGCCAACTATGATCGGTCACTCAGCAATGGTAAACTAAGAGCCTACTTGTCAGTGGAGTAAGCAAAACACTAATTAAAGCCAATGGGAGCAGCCTGTGGTCAGCTCCTTCCAAAACATGCCCTAAAGTTCTTTTGAATCTACCATGTGTTTTTGTGCCCATGGCTTAGTTTTCAGTCTCGAGAGGCTGTCATGTCTTTCTCTCCTGGACGTAGTGCACACTGTCATAAATGTAACAAGCATTTTGTAATAAATAAATAATGGTTGGCTGGACTGTTAAGGTTGAATCCACTTATCCAACAGATATGTCACCAAAACGCAGAATATAATAGTTTCCCCTATCCTGACTGTGAATTTTACATTCACAAAATACATCACAGCACCCAGAAGACAATTGCTTTTGAGATTGCAGAAGCACTCTAGTCTATTAAGGCTTTGTTCTTCAAATTCTTATGGGGTGTGCAGTACAGAGTGAGATGTTATTCTCCAGACTCAATCGGCGTGGAAGGGCATGGGTAGGTGAGTACTAATGCTAGGTGCGGTAATCTTTTTAAAAAGGGCTAGATGTGTAGACATAATCCATGGCAACTAAACACCTCTGATTGAGACAAAGCAAAGTGCAAGAAGAAAGATATGAAAAACTGGGAGGGTGGGGAGGAGCAGCGGGGTGGGAGAGTGTATACTCTAAGTTTCTACTCAGTCTTTTCCACCTGTGGTGGACTCAGATCAGAAGGATATAAGTGAGTGGTCCTATTGGGATCCAGGATGGGCGAAGGATCCCCCCACAGCCTAAGAGGGGGGTCCACAGGACCTGGAAACCAAATAAGTATGGGGGATAACTAATGAAATAACAGGGACAGGAGTAAAAAGAAAAGGAGTACTTGTGGCACCTTAGAGACTAACAAATTTATTAGAGCATAAGCTTTCGTGAGCTACAGCTCACTTCATCGGATGCATTTGGTGGAAAAAACAGAGGGGAGATTGATATAGACACACAGAGAACATGAAACAATGGGATATCATACACACTGTAAGGAAAGTGATCACTTAAGATAAGCCATCACCAGCAGCGGGGGGGGGGGGGGGGGAAGGAGGAAAACCTTTCATGGTGACAAGCAAGGTAGCTCACGAAAGCTAAATTTATTAGTCTCTAAGGTGCCACAAGTACTCCTTTTCTTTTTGCGAATACAGACTAACACGGCTGCTACTCTGAAACTTGTCATTATGCAAGGGACAGGAGTGCAGTCAAAGGGTCAAATGAAGGGAACAGAACCCCGGACAGCGCCCACTACTCCTCGAAGGCATCAAGGGAGTCAGTGGACGCCTCCCAGAGGAACTCTACCCAGATATGTGAATGGACGGATGATCAGAAATGTGCCCCACAGTCACAGGAGACTCCATCAGCCAACCTCCTCACCCTGGTTTTATAGATGGCCACTTTAGCCAGGGCCAGGAGGAGGTTGACCAGGAGGTCCCGTGACTTTGTGGGGCCATGGATAGGGAGTGCATAAATAAAAAAGTGAGGGGAAAAGTGTAACCAAAATCTTAAAAAGATATCTAAGAGGAGCCAGAACAGGGGCTGCAGCCTGGCACACTCCAAGTATATGTGTGCCAGGCTTTCCTTCACGCTGCAAAAGGGGCAGGAGTCCGGGATAGGAGTGTACATGCCAAGTACATGCCTATAATCAAGGCCCCACGAAGGAGCCACCAACTGATATCACTGGTGGGTCTTGGAACCAGGGTGGAGTATAGGCTGGCCCATTGGGGCTCCTCACCCTCTAGAGGTGGCAGGAGGTCCTGCCACTTTGTGTTGGGGCAGGACACAAGGGTGAGGATGTGAAAGGTGTGGAGCATGAGCATGTACAGATGCTTCCTTGGTGTGGTCTGGAAGCACACCGGCTGCTGATTGTGCAGACAGCTCATGGTGAAGGGGAGGGGGGGGTCAGTTGGGTCCACAGGGCAGAAGCCCGATGAAAAGGTCCAGAGGGTCTGGGGTGGAGGATGGGCGGGGCTTGCAGGACCCGGTCGAGGTAAACCCGAGCAGCGGGCATCAAAGCGGCCCTCACCTCTTGAAGTACCCTCCGGGGAGTACGAGACCTTGAGAGCCCCATGCGCTGAGCGAGTATCGGGGATCCAGCGAGTCTCCCTGGTCATAGTCCAGGAGGTCTCCGACTCTTGTGACTTCTGCCAGGACCAACCTCTGGCGCACCGAGGGGGACTCCGCCACCTGCACATGGAGCTGGGGGTTGTGTAGCAGGGGCTCCGCAAGGAGATCTGCCCCCACTGTGGCTGCCACGGACCTGATCGCTGAGAACAGTTTCCAGGTCCAAAGGAGGTCCTGGTAGAAGACTGGCAGCCCAGAGAGGTCTCACAGAAGACCTCTCAGATGGAGATAAAGGAACCGCCAGTCATATCAGAGCCCTTGGAAGCGGCTCAGGAAGGTGTGCGCCAGTACTCTCCACACTGGACTACCTGCACCATAAAGGAGCCTCTGCAGGGCCTGGAGGTGGAAGACATGGACCTGAGTGTATAGACACTTCAGGGCCAGCCCTCCCTCTTCTAGGGGTAGATGGAGAACTGCTTCAGAGACCCAGTGCAGTCCTGACCAGAGGAACTCCAGAATCGATGTCCGGAGTTTGGTCAGGAAACCCGGGGCTGGGTCCAGGGTGTTGAGCTGGTATCAGAGCATGGACAGGACTAGTTGATTTAGCACCAGCACTCTCCCTCAAAGGGAGAGGCACCAGAGTAGTCCTGTCTATTTCTGGAGCCGCTCTGTCACTCTGCTCTCTAAATTGTGCCAGTTCTCTGGCAGAGACGGATGTGTGGCAGACAGGTAAACACCGAGATAGCAGTGGACCCACGCTCCACCTGATGGCCTGAAGCGCGGGTGGGAGGGAGCTTGCCTGCCATCCATCCCTGACCACCAGGCCAGAGCTCTTGACCCAATTTACCCGGGTGGAGGAGGCTGCTGAATAGATGGCCTGGCAAGCCTCCACCCATGCCAAGTTGCCCGGGTCCTGGACCACAAGGAGCACATCATCGGCATATGCTGACAGGATCAGCCACAGCTCTGGCTCCCACAGCACCAACCCCGTCAATCTCCTACGGAAGAGACAGAGGAAGGGCTCGATCACCAGAGCATACAGCCAGCTCAAGAGGGGGCACCCCTACCGTACTCCTCTCC
This sequence comes from Dermochelys coriacea, assembly GCF_009764565.3. Classification (NCBI taxonomy): domain Eukaryota; kingdom Metazoa; phylum Chordata; order Testudines; family Dermochelyidae; genus Dermochelys; species Dermochelys coriacea. Next base: position 301,418,356 of record NC_050068.2, read on the forward strand.
CAAAGCTGACCGGTTCGGTCAGGGTCCAGTTAGCCTGACCAGACAATCTGTAGAGGCATACAGCACCTGGAGAAAATCCACAAACTGGGATCTGAAGCCAAACGCTTGCAGAGTACTCAGGAGATACCCGTGGTCCACCCTGTTAAATGCCTTCTCCTGATCCAAGGACAGGAGGGCAAATGACAGACCATCCCTACACCTGAGTTTCAAGAGGTCCCAGACCAGATACAGGTTGTCAAAGATGGTGCGGCCCAGGACATTGTAGGTCTGGTCTGGGTGGACCACGTCCGCCAGCACGAAACCTAGCCACAACGAGATGGCTTTCGCTACGACTTTGTAGTCTGTGCTGAGAAGCGAGATGGGACACCAATTTCGTAAATCGCGGAGGTCCCCCTGCTTCGGCAATAAGGCGAGCACGGCTCGCTGGCACGAAAGAGGGAGGACCCCGCTCTGCAAGGACTCATCCCAGACAGTGACTTGGTCTGGGCCGAGGACATCCCAGAACATGCGGTAGAACTCCACGGTCAGCCTGTCCATGCCTGGAGATTTATTGGTGGACACGCAGTGGAGGGCTTCCGAGAACTCGGCCATAGTGAGAGGCAGCTCTAGCCAGTCTTGGTCACCCGCACTGACCATAAGGAGTTCGTCACAGAGCTCTCTTCAAGAGTTAGGATTGGTTGGATCCAGGGAGAAAAGGCTTGCGTAGAGGGCCCTGGCCCTCCCACACATCTCCACCGGATCCGTGAGGGAGGTGCTGTCCTCTGCCAGAAGGCAGGTGACGTGCTTCTTGGCCCCCTTCCTTTTCTCCAGGGCATAGAAGAAGTGGGCACCTCGATCCATCTCCCAAAGGAGACGGATGTGGGATCAAACAAAGGTGCCCCAGGCCCGACGGTCTTCAAGGGCTCGGAGCTCCTCCCGCTTCTCCCGGCATGCTCTGCAGAAGGATGGATCCTCGGGGCTAGTGGCCAGATGCCTCTCCAGCTCTAAGACCTCCCGTTCCAACTGCTCTATTGCCGCATCCCTCTGTCAGCTGGCGTCCTGGGTGTAGTCACGGCAGAAGAGCCAGGCGTGCACCTTACCCAGGTCCCACCACCGCCGCGCCGAGGGAAAGGCATGCCACTGCCCTCATCAGGCCAGCCAGAACTCCTGGAAGGATGCCACGAAGCCCACATCCTCCTACAAGCTGTTGTTGAAATGCCAATAGGCCGGCCCCGGCCTCTCCATCCAGAGAGAGGCCAGCACGGTGGCTAAATGATAATCGGAGAATGGGGCTGGCCGGATGCTGGAGGAGTGGGCCCGTGAAAGGTGGAAACATGATAAATAGATGCGGTCCAACTGGGAGTGACATGACCGATGGGCCTCCACCCAGACAAAGGTGAACGTTGAGATGTCATCCAGGTGGTGGTCACGCCAGACGTCCACCAGGGAGTGGTGTTCGACTATCTGCCGGAGGATGTCCGCGGCGGCCGGGCACTGCTCGGTCCCTGAGCAGTCCTGCTCCTTGAGGGTGGTGTTAAAGTCCCCGCCCAGGACCAGGCACTCGCGAGGATCCAAGGTACTGAGGAAGATGGATGCCTGCTGATAGAAACACAGCCACTCCGGGCCCGATGTCGGGGCATAGACGTTAATGAGGTTGGCCACGAGCCCCTCAATACAGACCCGGAGGTGCAGCGGGCAGCCTGGCACAGCCTCGGCAACCCCCAGCACCTCAGGACATAGGTTGGGGGAGGACATGGTCGCCACTCCAGCCATATGAACTGTGAGATGGCTAAAGTAGACCCTGTCCCCCCATTCCAGCCACCAGCTGTCTTCAGCCACTCGATTCGTATGGGTCTTCTGCAGGAAAACCACAGATTACCCCCCTTCCCGAAGGAAGGAGAGCACCTGGCTCCTGCGAAAACCCATCCTACAGCCCTGGGTGTTCAATGTTGTGATAGTGATGGGTGCCATGAGGAGAGCTGGGGGGGATCCTCACTTGCAGGGTTGCTCATTGTCCCCATTGGGCCGTGCTGCAAACCATGATCGTAGGTGAGCAAGGAGTCATGGAAGCCATGGACCCGCTGGTAGGCTGTGGCAGCCTGCTTCCCGGTCCTTTTACCCTCCCCCATAAGGGCCCTTGTGGCCTGGAGGTTTTGATGAAAGTCCCCCCATCGCTGGAGAGCAAGCTGTACCTTGTTGTGGGAGCCGCGGACATCTTGAAGAAACTCCCTCAGCTCCTCTCGCAGAGCATGGGAGGGTGGAGTTACCGGCTCCTGACCATCCTCTGGCAGGGCCCCTGGCACAGCCCCGTGGCCCACCAAGATGGGCAGGCAAGAGGTGGCCCCCCGACATGGCACCACGCGGCCCGCCTAAAACCCTGGCTGAGAAGAGGGCAGCGGAGGGAAGATAGCAGCCCCTAGTGGGTGGAGACAGGGAAATACAAAGGCCGTTCCCTGGGGGTCATCTGCCGGAAAAGGGAAGGAAACAGCCCCAGGGGCAGCAATAACATCGCAGAAGGTGGAGGGAATAGGAACAGGGTCGGCAACAGGGGCAGGGTCGGGGTCAGGGACAGAGGCAAGATTTTGGGCTCCAAAAGCCAAGGAACTGGGCAGTGGCACCTCCTGGTCAGTATCAGGGTTTCGGGGAGTGGGAAGGGGGCTCTCAGCGATGCCGGGCGCAGGCTCCATGGTGGGTTTGACAGCCATGGCATCAGGAGGTGGACTATCTTCTGAAGGGCCCCTGCCTGGGAAGGAGGTCGATTGCTCCACACCAATGAGGGGTGCCTCTGGTGGCTCAGGTCCCAGCTGTGTGGCACTGGCCATCACCTCAACAGGCTCAGCGGTGGTCAGCGGGGTGCCATCTGCAGCCAGGTTGGTGGAAGAGTCCAGGGGCTCCTCGGAGGCGAGAGCAGAAGCAATGGTTAGGGGAAGGGATCATTGGGAAAGGGGGGCCAGAGTGAGGTCGCCCAGATAGAGGCCCGCTGGCAGAGGGTCGTCCTCCCCCTGGGTGACCAGTGTCAGACCCAGGGCTTCGATCTCCTCCTAAATGGAGGGGTAATCGCCTTCCACCACCCTGGGGTTCTCCCCACCAGCACACAAAGCGACGGTCGCCTTGGGGCTCACAGGGGCTTCACATGGTAACGGGACAGGAGGGGCTCCATCGGGGGCCTCGGAGGGAAGGGACTCACGTGGAGGGGCAGCGCTTCTCTCTGGTGCTGCCACGTCTTCCCCAGCCAGCACCGGTTGGTGGAATACACCTGTGGGCAAGGCGGAAGGCTCGGCATCGGTGCCCCCCTTCCTGGTCTTCAGGGGGGCTTCGGCATTGGTGGGAAGGAGTGGAGCTCGAACCTTCCGATTTCCCCACTTCCCCTGTACTAGGGCCCAGCCCTCCATGGCATCATCTGGGGCTGGCTAGCAGGGGTCAGGTCTGGGGGCAGGGGCAATGGCTCAGGGCCTTGGGGAGGTAACGGTGGGGCAGCACAAGGGAGAGAAGATTCCCCCTGGGTCGGCCCTCTCCTATGTCTAGCAGTATCCCCACTGCACCCTCCTCCACAGGCCCCACCAGATTGCAGGCAGTGGCAGAAGGGCTCTCCTGCTCATCTGGGCATAGTGGGAGAAGTGCCACTTGGGCCCAAGCTGGAGCAGTGGTGGGCTGGGAAGGAGGAGGGGTGGCTCCGGGTGCCGGGCAGCCAGGGGCACTGGCGAGGACAGGGCCAGCACCCTGCCAGGGCATGGGTGTCCCAGATGCCCCTCCTTGCCGAGCCAGGGTCAATCCCTCTGGACGTGCCCCAGCACCCAGCAGAGCTAGCATGGGCCTCCCCCATAGAATAGTGCACCCAGTAACGGGCCCCCTGGTAGGGGACCAGGAATGACCCCTCAAGCGCCTCTCCATCATGCGCAGCCTGCTGGCAGAACAAGAGGACATGATGGAGGGTGGGGTCTTTGCAGCCCAGTGGGAGAGGGCTAACAACAGAAATGGGTTTCCCCAGGGTATAGAGGACTGGTAACAGGGCAATGGGAGAAAGGGAGGGACAGTGGTCAGGACTAGTCAGACACCCAGGTCCTCTAGCAGCTCTAGGGGGAAGAACACCCCCCCCACCGCCAGGCCCTTCTCCTCCGCCTACTGAGTGGTGGCCTCTGATGCTAGGAAGAAGACAACTTTTCCATACATTTTGGAGCCTGCCATGATGCCCGTGGGCCCCACCACCCTTGCCAATGCACGCACATAGGTTTCCACATGGGGCGAGGCGGGCACCAGGAGGCAACAGACGCTGTGCTTCCTGGTCAAGGTGGGGAAGGGGCCCCGGCCATTATAGATGGTAGCAGAGGCTGTGGGTGGGAAAGAGGACATAGCAGCAGGCAGGGGGGGCTGCTGCCACCTGGGCGTACACCCTGGGGGCTGGGGAGGGGAACCCGCAGAGCTGGTGGAGGGAACAGTGGGGAGGGACACTACGGCCAATGGCAGAGGACTGGGATACCCTCTTGCCATATCTTACGTTGCCATTCGGGAAGTTCCCCAAGCCTCCACTGGTTTCTCTCCCTTTGAGCTATTATATGGTCACCGGGGCATACTAGACCTAGCCAGGGAGATTTGGGAAGAGGAGCCCAATATGTGGAAGAATACAGTTGAGCATGTATTGCAAACGAAAGACTGTATAACCCGGGTCACCCCCATCATGCAGGAGCACCCAGAGAAGGCCCAAAAAGCCCCAAACAAAACTCACTACAAGCACCGAGCAAAGGTTCGGCAGTTTCAGCCAGGAGACCGAGTAATGATATTAGTACCCATGGCAGAGAGTAAACTCTTGGTCCAGTGGCAGGGGCCCTATGAAATAGTTGAACCTATAGGAGAGGTAAATTACAAGCTATGATAACCGGGACGTAGAAAACAAGAACAAGTGTACCACATCAACCTTCTAAAACCCTGGCATACCCAAGAAGTGTGTGCAGTTGTCCGAAAGAACCCACCACAGGAAAACAAAACCTACGAGCAGCTCCCAATTTAACACTAGCCCAAAGAGAGGAGGTGTCCGAGATGACCAACGGAAACCAAGACGTATTCTCATCTCAGCCAGGTTGAATAATTGAAATGTACCACCACATCATTGTAAACCCCAGGGCCAAGGTAACAATGAGGCCCTACCAGGTGCCAGTGGCCAAAAGAGAAGAAATCAGAGCAGAAATAAAGAAAATGCTGGCATTAGGAATAATCGAAGAGTCCTACAGTCAGTGATCTAGCCCAATCGTGCTAGTACCCAAACTGGATGGCTCTATGAGGTTCTGCAATGACTTCTGTCCGCTGAATGAGGTGTCCCAGTTCGACACATATCCAATATCCCGCATAGACAAGTTAGTGGACCGCCTGGGAAATGCCCGGTTCCTGACCACTCTAGACTTGACTAAAGGGTATTGGCAGATTCCCCTTGCTGAAGATGAAAAAGAGAAGACCACTTTCTCCATGATGGAGGGTCTCTTTCAATATACAGTCCTCCCTTTTGGTCTACGTGGGGTCCCAGCTACCTTTCAGTGCCTCATGAACAAGCTGTTGCACGCCCATGCCAGTTATGCGGCTGCCTATCTGAACAAAGTGGTTATTCATACCTCAAACTGGGAAACCCACCTGGAAAAGATGGAAGCTGTCCTAGATACCCTAAGGCGTGCTGGCCTTACCACAAACCCACCAAGTACGCCATTGGGTTAATGGAGGTTAAATATCTGGGCTACATTGTGGGACAAGGCGTAGTAAAACCCCAACTCAATAAATTAGAGTCCAAGCCTGGCCCCAACCAGTACTATCAACACTTTATCCCCCATTTTGCCACCAGGACAAGTGCCCTGATGGACCTAATAAAAGCTCGGGGACCTGAGATGGTATGATCGACTGACACAGCAGAGAGGGCATTTACAGACAACATTTGACCTAGAGGTATGGTTTAGTGATCTCATCACAGAACTGGCATTCAGGATCTTCTAAAGTCTAATCCTGGCTATGATCATTTCTTTGACCTTGGGAAGATCACTTAATCTCTCAGTCTCAGTTTCCCTATCTGTAAAATAGAATTAATAATTTTTACTTACCTACATCACCAGGCTGTTGTGAGGAATAAGTCATGCCCTAAGCCAGAAAATCACTTAAGCACATCATATTTGTGAATATGTTACTTCAGGAGACCTGAAAGTCATGCATATGCTTTAGTGTTTTGCCAAACTGAGACTCCAGTGTTTGTAAAAGGATAATATAAATGACAAGTAGTAGTAGCAGTAGCAGTAGTACCCTGGGGGAGGGGAAGGCAAAGGCCCCTCCCTTACTCCAGTGAGGGATTTTACACTACTGACCATTATGTGGCCTTCAGACATGCTATCAGACCTACATGATGCTGTAAATGTTTGTCAAGTGCATGAGGTACAGAAGCATTTCTTTTGCTGATTGGAAAAAAAATCAGTGTCACACAATTTTTCAAGGATGTTTGTTTTTTTATGATGCTGTAACTCTGAAACACCCCTGTCCTGCCCAATCACCAATCTCTAACTATTAGAGATCAGGCTAAAATACCCTGTGGGGAGAGAGGGAGGCAAACAATCCTACACCTGCCTACTGTGGGTTCCTTACACCTTCCTCTGAAGCATCTGGCTGTTGGCCTCTCTGGACTAGATGAATGCTGGGTCAGATTCAGTATGGAATTTCCTATATTCCATCACTATCTCCAATTCCTTCTGTTTATAGAAACACTCAAATTCTTTTAGGGTTTGATTGCAACTAATAACTCACCTCTTCTCTGTAGAAGAGCTATTTTTGCTGACTCACTACATCTCTATGGGTGCAGCAGGGTAAGACTACAAAAGAGCCCTATGTTCTTATGTAAGGTCCTGGAAGTTGACTCCCTCTTGCAAATGTCCTTGACCCCAATAACTTAACCAGTATCTTGTGAATGCAGCTAATAATCAGGCTTAGGGTGACATTCAGCATATAAGGCCTGATCCAAAGCCCATTGAAGTCAATGTAAAGACACCAGTTGAAGTCAATAGCTAAAATGCCATTAATTTCAATGACAGCAAACCCAGGTCTGTAGTAATTAATTAAAGAGACTTAATATTATAGTATCAGAGTTAGTCTGTAACACAAAAACAATGAGGAGTCTGGTGGCACCTTAAAGACTAACAGATTTATTTGGGCATAAGTTTTCATGGGTAAAATGCATGCATCTGAAGAAGTGGGTTTTTTACCCATGAAAGATTATGCCCAAATAAATCTGTTAGTCTTTAAGGTTCCACCAGACTCCATATTGTTTTAATATTATAGAACTCAGGTTCTATAATGCCATCTGTGTTGCAGCTGGCCACTAGCTTCAATGTGCTATATTTTGTAGCTACTAGGGAGCAGTGAAAAGGGATTAAATAAATCACTTTGTATGCCCTATTAGGTTGCTCTTAAATTACCCTTGAGCCTTTATCCTGATATACTGTAAATTCCAAGAACAAAATGCCCTAGCATTTGGATCAGATTGGTGCCCAAAGATATTTTTTTATTTAATGCCCTGTGATCTGGATGAAATTGGTGCCTTTAAGACCTTGTAGTCTAGTGCCTGAGGATATGTTTTACTCTTATTTCCTGCTGGCTCCTAGGAAGTGTTAATTCCCTCGGGCCTGGACCAAATTGATACCCCAATAGCCTTATGTAATTTACACAGAAATATTTAATTCACATGCTCCTGGGAGAGGGGTTGGGGTTTCTAAGAAGAGAGGCTTCTAGCTACTATTTGACTGTGGAACTCATTACCATTGAGATACCTAAGGTAACAAAGACTTTTTTTCATACACTCAAGTCATTTTAACGGAGAAAGTTCTTTGGATACAGTGTTTCTGTAGTATGTTCTATGGTTCCTTGCAGAACCATTTGAGTTTTATTTACCTGAAGGCAGACTCCAACTTCTGCAACTTTTCCTTCTTTACTTAACACTGTTTCCCTGTTTTCAATTAGCAATAATGAGAAGCATGTGTATAGCATAAACAATGGATCCCTTGACCAGACTGAGCACTGATCTGAAGTGAATGAATTTTTATCAAATGTCACTGATAGAATATTTAAGAACTAGCGAGACACTTTTCAGTTGATCTTAATTTACCTTTCCCAACACAGACACTATTTCTGATAAGATTGTTTACATCCCCTATGAAAAACAGGATTCTGCAGGAACAATACAAAACACTGTAACTCACAGTAGCAACACTGTAGGAGTTTGGCTAATTACTGCAGAATATTACATTAAAAAAAAAAGAATTAACAATGTTTAGAAGAAAGTGATAGCAAATACATTTAGACAGTAAAATGACAATAAATTGTTGATTAATGTATTCCATTTCCATTGTTTTCCAGTCCATAAGTATGCATCTATCAATTTCTGATGCATGAATAAAAGCAAAAAGAAGGAATCACAGAGATTAACTGTTATTTTTCAAAGCTGTCTATGAAATTTGGATGCAAAAAGCTTTGGATTCCAAAGCACTTCTCTACAAAATGAGAAAAGTAGAATTTCTCTAGAAGATATAAAACTGACTTTCTTTAGGAAAAATAAATGAAAGGATGGTCTTAAGTGGTGTTACTAATATCAATTAACATCAATTAATATCAATTAATATCAATTAATATTAAGTGGTGTTACTAATATCAATTAACAGAAATATCAGCATCCATACAAAAATCATGTCTCATTCATACCATTTCTTTTCCAAATGAGATCCTACTTAAGTGTGCTATCTACAGAATCCATTTATTGATGACTTTCACTGCTCAATATGTCACCTTCTAATTTAAATACCGTGCCTGTTTAACAGACCATGAACCAGAAATTAGTGACAAAGTTCAGTATCACAACTGTATTACGAAGCCTCAAGAATAAAGTACAAACCATCCAAAGGCTTGTTCTGTTCCCACTGAGTGTGAAAGTTTGAATGGTAACAGAATACATTCCTGATTTTTAGCATATCAGAATGTCTTAGGACAAAATATGATACAGCAAGGTTGTTTTTACTTTCTAGCAGTAAATATTTGAACAATATCATGTTATTGACTTGTACATTTGTAACCATATACAACACCAGCTCAATCCTTACTTAGACAAAAGTCACGTTGACTTCAAATGTTTTGTTTGTGATGATGAGCCACTGATGTCAGTGGGAGTTTTATCTGAAAAGGACTAAGGGATTAGTTCCTACATTAATAGCATATAGAGAGGCTTGTATAAATTTATAATCTGCCCAGGTATTCTGGTTGCAAACCGAATATTTTCATGCCAGTTGGAGCAAAGCACACTGAATGACATTTGGAGCATGCAAAATTCCACAAAATGTTTAGAGTGGGTTTTTCAAAAGTGCCTAAGTGACTTAGGAGCACAAATCCTATAGACAATCAATGAGACTTGTGCTTCTATGTCATTTAATAGCTTTTGAAAATTCCACCCTTGATGTAAACTCGTGGTATACAATGCTTTAACTTGTAAGATCTCCTCTGAGTGCCCAACCTGAGACACTTTAAAGGGGCTTGCTTTTAAACACATGCTAAGACCCAAGCATCTGAAAATCAGGGCCCTTTAAGGTATGTCTAGTTGGAGAACCAAAATCACTTTTGAAAACATTGGTTTCTTTTTTTAGTTCTTTCACTAGCAATACAGAAGATGCCTCTGCACTGCTCATGAGAGGTTAAGTTTGTAAAATGTTCTGAATATACAGAGACACTACTAAAGCTACTTGCTTTGCATTGGCAAGGGCAGAACTGATACTCTGGAATACTACACTACCCAATGTGTCCTCATTTACATGCCACCTACCATGGCTTTGACTGCTGCATTTCCTATCTGCTATGACAACCCTTAACTTGCTTTACCTAGCACATTTATTTTTACTGCAAGTCTTCAAAAGGCTATGAAGTACTGGGAGATACTGTCTGTGAGCATAGGCAAAGAAAAATTTAACAGTGCGAAATTTTTGCCATTTTCACAATACTGGCCTTTTGGTGTTGTGCCTAATATACTAATAGCTGATGAGGAAGACTGATTGTGATAAGTGAAGGTGTGGTAGCTCCCTTTTATGGACACCCAGTCAGCCAGTAGCTATAAATCCCTCTTAATAGCTGTTCTCTAATTGCTCTGCCTGTAAAGGGTTAAAAAGTCTCACTGTTATGCATAGGTAAAAGGAAGTGAGTGGGCATCTGGCCAAAAGAGCCAATGGGAAGGCTAGAACTTTTTAAAATTGAAACAAGATCCCCTTTTGTCTGTCTGTGATTGTTCTCCAGGGAGAAGCAGACAGAGCAGCTATGCCAGGTATGAAAACCCATCAGTATCATACCTAAAACCCACTCATTTGAAACCCCAGATATGCAAGTAGATCAGGAAATGTCTAGAAAGACATGATTAGGTTTATCTCTTTTTATTTCTTTGTGTCTTGTGGATTCCTCTGTGCTAACCCCAGGTGCTTTTTGTTTTGCTTGTAACCTTTAAGATGAACCTCAAAGATTTTTGTGTCTTATGAGGTTTGTGCACATGTAGTTTAATAGCTGGTGGCAAAAACTGTTTTCTTCCTCATCTCTTCCCTGAAGTGGGGGGAAGGTGAAAGGGCTTGAGGGTACCGCACAGGAAGGTGCATGTTCCTGTGTTCTCACTTGAGTGCTGGCAGCATCTACCAATCGAGGGTCAGAGAAAAGCCTTAACCTTGGGAGTTTAATACAAGCCTGGAGTGGCCAGTATTAATTTTTGGAATCCTTGTGGGCCCCCACCTTCTGCACTTTAAGTGCCCAAGTGCAGAATCAGCCTTGACATTGTGGCAGAGTGGTGGGATCATTTTGAACCAGGGGCACAGACCTCAGGATTTTAAAAGGACATTTTTTTTCCTTTTGGCAGCCTGCAAAGCCTGGAAGTTCATTCTTTCTTTCTTTGCTTCCTGAGGGGGAACAGGCCAGCAAAGGGTTCAGCCCGGAAAGCCAGGGAGTCCAACAAGCAATTTATTTTTTTCTAGCTTCGTGGCAATGAAATGGCTAAGCTAGAGTAGAGCAGCCCTGTGCATGAGGTTGCGGTCGGGCACCAAAACCCTAGAGCAATGAGTTTTCCCAAAGCGGCATGCCATGGAGAAGACAGACCCAGATCAAGCCCAGACATTCAGCTCCATGACAGAAATGCAGGGAGGAGATGGGGGACCGGAAATTTCCCAGGAGGGAAGAGTCAGCCCTTCCCAACCCGAGATCCAGGTGCCAGGATGGAGGGATGCCCTTAACTCAGACCGAGTTCTAACTGCAGAAGACAGGAATTTCTTCCTAGAGATGAAGTGCTTGGAGGTGGAAGCAGAGGTGGAGGAGAGGAGAGAGATGAAGCACTTGGAGGTGGAAATGAAGCTGAAGTGCTTAGAGCTGGAAAGGGCTAAGCTGGGTCAACCAGGTAGCCCTAGCAGTCCTCCTACAGTTACCATTCCCCATTCCAAGAAATTCCCCACATACAAGGTATGCAATGATACAGAAGCCTTCTTAGAAAATTTTGAAAGAGCCTGCCTTGGGTACAACATCCCTCCAGACCAGTATATGGTGGAGCTGAGGCCGCAACTGAGTGGACCCTTAGCAGAGGTGGCAGCTGAAATGCCTAAAGAACACATGAATGAGTACAAACTTTTTAAACAAAAGGCCAGAATGAGGATGGGACTAACACCCGAGCATGCCCATCAGCAGTTCAGAGCCCTAAGGTGGAAATCAGATGTGGCATTTTCCCAACACGCCTACCACATTGTAAAAAATGGGGATGCCTGGATATCAGGAGCAAATGTTAAGTCTCTGGAAGTTCTGTCTCTCCTAATACAAATGGAGCAGTTCTTAGAGGGTGTTCCTGAAGAAATAGAAAGGTAACATCCTAGATGGGAAGCCCAAAACTGTAATCAAGGTGAGTGACTCCCCTTTTGTCTGTCTGTGGTTGTTCTCCGGGGAGAGACAGACAGAGCAGCTGTAAGAGCATGCTGTAAGAGCTTGGGCCATGAAAACCCATCAATTTCAAACCTAAAAACAACTCATTTGAAACCCCAGATATGTAAATAGATCAGGAAATGTCTAGGAAGATGCGATTAGGTTTCTCTCTTTTTATTTCTTTATGGCTTGTGGGCTCCTCTGTGCTAACCTCAGGTGCTTTTTGTTTTGTTTGTAACCTTTAAACTGGACCTCAAGAAAGCTATTCTTGATGATTAATCCTCATCATTGTTTTTTTTTAAATCTAACCAATGCCTAAGTTCCCAGATGTATTTTCTTTCTTTTTTTTGAATGAATAAAATTTACCTTTTTTAAGAACAGAATTAGATTTTTGTGTCTTAAGAGGTTTGTGCACATGTCGTTTAACTGGTGGCAACAGCTGATTTCTTTTTTTTCTGCTTCAGCTCTTCCCCGGGGGTAGGGGGATTGAGGATACCCCACAGGAAGGAATTCCCAAGTGCACCTTCCTGGGTTCTCAAAGGGGTTCTGCACTTGGGTGGTGTCAGCATCTACCCATCCAAGGTCAGAGAGAAGCTGTAACCTTGGGCATTTAATACAAGCCTGGAGTGGCACATATTAATTTTTAGAATCCTTGCGGGCCCCCACCTTCTGCACTCGAAGTGTCAGAGTGGTGAATCAGCCTTGACACTGATATTAACAGAAACTATTTTAGATGAAAATTTCTGCATTCTTCGGATGGAGTATGTACTGCAGGTACTTCCTTTCTCTCCTATACGGCTTCTTCACATGCTTTGAGACACATTTATGATCTCAGTTCTATTACTGTAGTTACTCCAAATTTACACCAATGGAAATGAAAACACAGTTCAGCCCCTTATCCAGTGCCTCCCATGCTTCACATGACTTTGAGGTACCTCTAGAATCAGATCTCTGTCACTGTTCCTTTTCTTAGGTACGTCTAGACCTCACATTCCTTTTGGCAGCATGTAGAGAACTTACACTGCAAGCCCCCTAGTACAGGAGTAACCAGCAGTGTAAACAGTGAGGCACTGCTAAGGCAAATAGAGCAAAGACACACCTGAACACTAGGGGTATGTACCCAGGTATATACCCTACATAGCTCTCTGTTTGCCCAAGCAGTGCCTCTCCATCTGCACAGCTGTTTTTAACAGTGTAGTGTCCCAGTGCCTCCCATTGCTGGAGTTTTTCTACACCACACAGCAGCTCCCGGCAGCAGGGAACCACTCCTGAAAGGGGCAGCTGCCAGAGTCTTTCCCTGCTACAGGGAAAGACTCCTGAAGGGGGCAAAGGCTCTGGCTGCTGAGCCTTTCCCCACCACTTCCCTCTGGCAGAGCTGTCTACTGACGTGTAGCAACCCATCACAGTATGGACACAGCCTGCTTTGCCCTGTGGCTGGCAGCCACACATACCTTATGTACTGCTACAAGAGGTGTGCAATGCAGACATACCCATTGTTTCCCTTTGTCTGGCTATACTAAAATAAGGACATGTGACATTTGATACGCATTTAATCAGGGCTTTATTATTAGATGTCTGGGCCTACCAGGCAGATAAAAGTGTACAGTGTAGGAAACCCCACATTTATTTTATAATTACGCGGGGAACTTCCACCAGCTCCACCTTTCTTTCCATCCAGGTCCCCCAGCCAATCTATTGCTGGGACCTTACCATCCATCCCCACCTCCCCTTAGGAGGATTAAGATGGGCTAATCAGAAAGGGGGTTTGGCTCCCTGCTGTACCAATGATAGGAGTCCTCAACCCTCCCTCCTTCCCCCTGTTCGTTCCTTTAATGAACACTTCCTTTTTAAGTCCTTTTCCAAGCCATTTAAATGGTCACTGTATACCTTCCCTATGGAGTCCCTGCACTGGTCATCTGCCCTACACTTACATAATGAGTTGCGACATGTTGCCTTCTGCCCTTCATGCCATGCATGAACAAAGCCCTTCCTGAACCTGATGTGAGGAAGGCGAAAAAACCCCAACTGCACGCAAGCCAATACGGTGGTAAGGGAAATTCCTTCCTAGCCCCCTAAAAAAGGGGTGGCCAGCACAATGCCCAAAGCAGGTCTTGACCAAACCTGGTATTTCACCACATAAAGGAGAGGGAAGGTGGGTGCTACCTCAGCGTGCTCCATGTAGAAGGAAGGCTTCAGGCACAGGGCTGTCCCTTTTAAGCCCTTTGTTCCCAGGGGATGGGTCAGCAAGCACGCTGACCCCTCCTCCTTCTGCAGCAGTTTTTCTTCTCCCCTTCCACCCAGCCATAGATCACTGTTCCCTTCATTCAGCCAGTCAGCCAAATTCCCCCTGCTTAAAGGTGAAGTGCAGACATGTGCAGAGCTTATGCTACATAAATGTGGTCAAACCAATTTAGAGCTTAGTCCAAAACTCAGATATTCTGAGGGGTCTGGTTACTTGCTCCACTACAATATCTTTAGAAATACACACATGAAAGAACACACAGAACTATACTCAAATGTTCACTTTATAATCTACTTGAACATGCAAACACATTTTTGTCCAGTCTGAATTAGAGCAAAATTCACATTAATTTTCCTCCTATTACTGTAAAGTTTTCATTGATTAAATGAAATTTCAAAGGTTTCCCCAAATAAAGTTCTGTTGCAAACATTTTCCCGAATGACAGCAGGTTTCTGCTCTGCCAAAATTGAAAACACAGTATTCCCTAAGGCAAAAGACAGTTTTCTCCTGCACTCTGGTTTAGTCAAGTACATAGGTAACACTGTCACTATGCTGTTCTTCAAGATGAGTTCCTTTGATAGATGGTACCCCAATGAGACTGGACAGATTACACAGCAGCCGCACAGGCATGTCTAACTCAGGTTTGGTTGATGAACCAGAGGAATCTGCAGAGACTACAAAGAAGGGGTGGATGAAGGATAATGGCTGTGGCCAACTTTATTTTGTGATTTACTATTTTTCATTATATTTCATATTTCTGAAAGACTAAACATATTATAAACTTGCATTTTATGTCTTTGAGAGAACTGGAGATGATATTTTGCTCGGCTTTAGAATTCATGCAAGCAGCCACTCACACAGACAAAAAATTGAAAGGGCACAGTAAAAAGGCAGGATTAGCTTAGTTTTAGAGACATGTATTGTAGCTTGTGATTTAGTAAAATATATGCAAAGCCAGAAGTACATATTAGATCTAAATATATACTTTTTGCGCTTGTGGTATTACACTGAAATGAAATCTATGCCCAGTAATACGACAGAGGGAAGAGCTATGTTGTTAATATAAACGCCCTTTTGAAATCTGGAAAGGGAAATATGTACACACAGTTGGTGAAATCCTAGCTTCATTGAAGGCAGTAGCAAAACTCCCATTGTCTTCAATTGAACTGGGATTTCATTCTGTGTGTGGGTTTATGTGTGCACACATAGAAATTGCTATATTGCAACAGAGCAGTGGTCCAACTAGTACAGTATCCTTCCCTAATTGTGCCAAAACCAAATGCTTCATAGTCAACCATTATGAAATAACCCACCAATAAGAGAGATTTCTTTCTAGCATCTTTCAGTCAGGGCCCTGAAATTTGAGGGATTATAATCCCTCCCTTTAAAATGTATATCCTGTGTAATGTAATTATGGATGTTGTCACTGTCCATGACAGTATATAATCCTTTTTCAATCTTATTCAGCTCTCTGCCTCAGTAAGACTTTGGTTATGAATGCCACAAATTAATTATGTGTTGTACAAGAAAAGTTTCTTTGCACCAGCTTTAAATGTGTTGACTTTTGATTTCATTGACTGTCCCCTTATTCCTATATTATCAGCAGGAGTTAGTAGAAGCACCAAGCTTACCTTTCCTGTACTACTCATATTTTGTGTAACTAAATCAAGTCCCTTCTTATTCGTCTTTCTAAACTAAAAGTCACAGCCTTTTCAGCTACTCTTCATATGAGAGACTTTCCACATCTTTAAGTGGTTTTGTCACTTGTCTCCAACTGAATTCTGTGGGAGTCTCCCTTTCAACTGTAGTGGAAGTGGACTGATGTGGACATAGCAGCAAAAAGGGTACAGACACATGCGTGGAATTAAGTGGCAGACAACAAGTTTTATTAACCTTTAATACAAAGAAAGGGTGCTACCTACCCATCACCCACACCCTCCTATATCAGGCATTTAATTAATTCCAGTGTGGGGGTTACAGGGCTTCTTACCATACCACCTATAATTAGTGCCAGAGTTGCAGGACTCCTTACCATATAATCCATAAAGTGGGGTAGACTATCTCCAGCTACACCTCAGGACTCAGCTCTCTCTGTGTCCAAGCACCCTCCCCCTGCACAAAAGGGACTAAGGGTGCAGTAGTGGGACCTCAGCCCCCAAGGATTGCAAGGTCTCTCCTATCTCTTGAACCCAAGGCCCATCACCAAAATCCCAGGTCTTTTACCTCTGGGAGCCATTCTTTTTATTCTCTTTACTGTTTTGGAAACCAAGTTGCAACAAGTAAACAACTCAACACTAGTACTTCAGTTTGGTACTAAGTGTGTTCGTATTCAACCCACTGTGGCTTGAAGGTACTGTGAGGAAGGCAAAAAACTCCCTGGTCCTATGCCAATTGTCCCATTGGAGAAAAGATTCATTCCTGACCCCTTAAACAGGTGATCAACAAGATTTGCAACATCTTTTTGCCCAGGTTCCCATTCCTAGTTCAGATGGGTAGGCTGGAGCTGCTGGAACAGAACCAAAAGAGGGTCCACATGGCCTCTGTTCTGGGCTAAATCCTGGGAGATGGGGAATGCTGGCCAATCAGCAACCCTCTCCCCAAGACAGCCAATGGATGCCAGAGGCTCCTACGGGGAGGAGTGACCTATTGTCCCTTGGCAAGTGTCCCCCTCCTTTGCCACTTTGGGACCTTCCCCCCTTTTACTGCCAGCCACATCAATTGCCCCCACTGATTTATATGGGTAGGTGGCATTCTGAGTGGAAGTTCGATCAGGTCATGAATTTCTTTTTAACCATTCCAATTCTCAATTATTTTACCTGCTTCTTCCTATTGGCTTCACTAGGGTTGGACTTTTATTTTCTTAAGGATACCTGGAAAATAACTCTTGAACTTTGCTATTTATCATGCTTGGTGTTTCTTGATTTTGAGACTCACTTTATCTGTAGGCTTGTGTATGTTTTCAGTGACTGCATTATGACAATTAGCTTCCATTTTTATTTCCTCACTTTTTTTTTATTTTAGGATATTTTTGACCGGAGTCCTCAGGTTTTTTTTTAACTCTAACCCTTTCTTAAACCTTCATGCACTAATGTTGGCCAAAATTCCCAAACAGCAAATGTATTTGTCTCCAAAATATGCATGTAATCTTTGTTTCTATTTTGGATTAAAGGATCAATACACCACAAACTGTAAGTCACTCAGATAACATGGTAATGGGGGCCATGTAAGTGTCTTAGGATATATATACTTTTGAGCTTGGAAGTAGGATTCCCAGTTCTCATAGACATACCTGAGCTTGCTCTGCTTATGCTAGTGCCTAAAAATAGCAGTGTGTCCACCGCAGCATGGGTGGAGGGTCAGGTTAGCCACTCAACTGGTCAGGTTGGTCAGGTACCAGCTAAGTTACTTAAGCTTCTTAACCCTTTACAGGTAAGAGAATTTTATAGCACTGTATACAGAAAGGTGGTTACCCTTCCTTTTATATTTATGACAGGAGCAAGGATGTGATATGGGTTTTACTATTTTTATGATTGTGCTTCATCTATTTGTCTAAGGCAGGGGTTCTCAAACTTCATTGTATCACAACCCCCTTCTGACAACAAAAATTACTACATGACCCTAGGAGGTGGGATCAAACCCTGAGCCCACCCGAGTCCCACAGCCCCAGGTGGGAGAGACAAAGCCAAAATATGAGCCCCACTGCCTCAGGGGGCCAAAGCCGAAGCCCAAGGGCTTCAGCCCCAGGCGGGGGCCTGTAACCTGAGCCCTGCCACCCAGGGCTGAACCCTGGGGCTTTGGCTTTGGTCCTGGGCGGTGGGGCTCAGGCTTCAGCCCGAGGCCCCAGCAAGTCTAATGCCAGCCCTGGTGACCCCATTAAAAGGGCTCATGACCCACTTTGGGGTCCCAATCTACAGTTTTAGAACCACTGGTCTAAGGTACCTAGAAATATTTTTTAATTGTGGTTAGGTGTTTACCTGAATCAAAAGGAATATCTTATTCCATAGATATTGTTTTGCCTTACTTGAGGGAAGAATCCTGTCAACAGAGAATGTAAGAAGAGGAAGCCCACCACCGCCATTTCCTTCTCCTGCTCCTTGGTTTTTCTTAAGAAAGGGATGACCCGGCTTAGGCGCCTAACTCCAGGAGAGAGTTCACAGCTGTAATCAATATAACCCCTTTTGAAGAGGAAGTCTTAGACCACACTCTTCTTAGCATTTCCTACTGACCAGCATAGCTTAGTGTGCTGGCATCTGTGAATACATTTTAAGACACCTATCTCTCTCCCTGCATTCTATAGGGAGTCTGGGTACCTTACTCATGGTTGTAAATTCCATTAGACAGCAGGACACCTAAAAGTTAGGCATTACAATGTAGATCCTAAGTCCCCCTTATGAATCTAGTCCTTTTTGGTCTCTCTTCTGAGGGAGGAAGGATGTTTTGATTGGAGTTGCGGTGGGATATATACAAAAAAGGTGGTGTTGAATCTAACAGAATTATTTTTGCACTCAGACTTGAAATACATTCTGGTATTGTGACTATAATATCATTAAGATTCATTATAAAATTACCATGACAATTAAGGTCAGCAGTGTAAAACCAGTTCAGGAGTACCACTTCTCATTTCCAAATAATATCATTAGTACTTGTCATGCAGAGATATGTAATTAATGTAAATTTAATTTGCATATTCTATGCTTCACTTCTTTTCCTTTCTTTAATTCTGTAATCCCTGCATGTTATTTTTCAAAAAAGGTGACCTTGTTAAGTGATTAACATTTTTGTTAAACACAAGATAACAAGTGTCAGTTTATTTGTACTGTTCTCATTGTAAACAAACAAAGGTTGTGCACTAATAAGATACTTTGGGAAGTAGAAAATCTGCAGATAATAGTAAAATTTGTATTCTATCTATTGGCAAATCAGCAGATAAACACAACGACATGTATAAATATATAAAATATTCTTCTAACTAAAACCATCTATATTAGTGACATTAAATACTCATCATTTGCCAACACTTACGACTCCATGGTATCTGAGACACTATAGTTTCTCTATCCTTAGAACAGGGAATAACTAGTAGAATCATGGAATCATAGATTTTAAGGTCAGACGGGACCATTACGATTGTCTAGGCTGACCTCCTGCATAACACAGGCCACAGAATCTCACCCACCAACTCTTGTAACAAACCCGTAACTTATGTTTGAGTGATTGAAGTCCTCAAATTGTGGTTTAAAGACTTCAGGGTGCAGAGAATCCTCCAGCAAGTGACCCGTGCCCCACGCTGCAGAGGAAGGTGAAAAACCCCCCTGGCCTCTGCCAATCTGCCCAAAATTCCTTCCCGACCCCAAATATGGCAATCAGCTAAACCTTCAGCATGTGGGCAAGACTCACCAGCCAGACACCCAGGAAAGAATTATCTGTAGTAACTCAGATCCCACCCCATCTAACATCACAGACCATTTGACATATCTGCCACTAGTAGTCAAAGATCAATTAATTGCCAAAATTAGCCTATCCCATCATATCATCTCCTCCATAAACTTATCAAGCTTAGTCTTGAAGCCAGATATGTCTTTTGCCCCCACTGCTTCCCTTGGAAGGCTGTTCCAGAACTTCAGTCCTCTGATGGTTAGAAACTGTCATCTAATTTCAAGTCTAAACTTCCTGATGGCCATTTGTTCTTGTGTTCACATTGGTACTGAGCTTAAATAATTCTTCTCCCTCCATGCTATTTATCCCTCTGATATATTTATAGATAGCAATCATACCACTTCTCAGCCTTCTTTTGGTTAGGCTAACCAAGACAAGCTCTTTGAGTCTTCTTTCATAAGACAGGTTTTCCATTCCTTGGATCATCCTACTAGCCCTTCTCTGTACCTGTTCCAGTTTGAATTCATCCTTCTTAAACATGGGAGACCAGAACTGCACACAATATTCCAGATGAGGTCTCACCAGTACCTTGTATAATGGTACTAACACCTCTTTATCTCTACTGGAAATATCTTGCCTGATGCATCCAAAGACTGCATTTCCTTTTTTTCACAGCCATATCACATTGGCGGCTCATAGTCATCCTATGATCAACCAATACTCCAAGGTCCTTCTCCTCTTCGGTTACTTCCAAGTGATGCGTCCCCAGTTTATAACAGAAATTCTTGTTATTAATCCCTAAATGCATGACTTTGTTATTAAATTTCAATACTATTACTATTACTCCAGTTTACAAGGTCATCCAGATCTGCCTGTATGATATCCCAGTCCTTCTCTGTATTGGCAATACCTCCCAGCTTTGTGTCATCCGCAGACTTTATTAGCACATTCCCGCTGCCAAGGTCAGTAATAAAAAGATTAAATAAGATTGGTCACAAAACCGATCCCTGAGGATCTCCACTAGTAACCTCCTTCTAGCCTGACAGTTCCCCTTTCAGTGTGACCCGCTGTAGTCTCCCCTTTAACCAATTCCTCATCCACCTTTCAATTTTCATATTGATCCCCATCTTTTCCAATTTAGCTAATAATTCCCCATGTGAGACTGTATCAATTGCCTTACTGAAATCGAGGTAAATAAGATCCACTGCGTTTCCTTTGTCTAAAAAATCTGTTCCCTTCTCAAAGAAGGAGATCAGGTTGGTTTGACATGATTTATCTCTTGTAAAGCCATGTTGTGTTTTGTCCCAATTTACTGTTGACCTCAACGTCCTTAACTACTTTCTCCTTCAAATTTTTTTCCACGACCTTGCATACTACAGATGTCAAACTAACAGGCCTGTAGTTACCCGGATCACTTTTTTTTTAACCTTTCTTAAAAATAGGAAGTATGTTAGCAATTCTCCAGTCATATGATACAACCCCTGAGTTTACAGATTGATTAAAAATTCTTGCTAACAGGCTTGCAATTTCATGTGCCAGTTCCTTTAATATTCTTGGATGAAAATTATCCAGGACCCCCAATTTAGTCCCATTAAGCTGTTCGAGTTTGGCTACTACCTCGGATGTGGTAATATTTGCCTCCATATCCTCATTCCCATTTATCATCCTACCATTATCCCTGAGCTCCTCATTAGCCTCATTAAAGACTGAGGCAAGTATTTGTTCAGATATTGGGCCATGCCTAGATTATCCTTAACCTCCACTCCATCCTCAGTGTTAAGTGGTCCCACTTCTTCTTTGCTTGTTTTCTTCTTATTTATATGGCATAGAACCTTTTACTATTGCCTTTAATTCCCTTTGCAAGTTCCAACTCTACATGGCTTTTGGCATTTCTCACTTTATCCTTACATGTTCTGACCTCAGTAAGGTAGCTTTCCTTGATAATCTCTCCCATCTTCCACTCCTTGTAGGCTTTCTGCTTTTTCTTAATCACCTCTCTGAGGTGCTTGCTCATCCAGCTTGGTCTGCAACTCCTGCTTATGAATTTTTTCCCCTTTTTAGGGATGCAGGCTTCTAATAGTTTCTGCAACTTTGACTTGAAGTAATCCCAGGCCTCCTCTGCCTTTAGATCCACTCCAATCCACTTCCCTATCTAGTTTACTTAATTTTTTAAAGTTGGCCTTTTTGAAATCAAAAACCCTAGTCACAGATCTATTTTTGTTTATGCTTCCTTTTAGTTTGAACTGCTCATCAAAACCAAATCTAAAATGGCATCCCCTCTTGTCAGTTCAGCAACTACTTGGTGAAGGAATCCATCAGCTATAATATCCAGGAAAATCTGAGCCCTGTTATTATTACTAGCACTTGTCCTCCAATATATATCTGAAAATTAGTCTCCCATGATCACACAATTCCCATTAGTATTTACTTCTTTAAAAACATTACAGAGGTCACTATCCATATCCAAATAGTATCCTGGTGGTCTATAGCACACTCCAAACACTATCCCAGGGGAGGTTCTTGTAGCTTTCTTCCCCAGTGTGATTTTTGCCCAGACAGACTTTGTCTTATCCATTCCATCACTTCTTATTTCTTTACAGTCTACCTCATCACTGATATACAATGCTACTCCACCGCCTTTGCATTTATTTCTCTCTTTCCTAAACAGCACATACTCTTCAAAACCCATACTCCAGTCATGACTATTATCCCACCATGTTTCTGTTATCCCTATAATATCTGGTTTCACTTCCTGCACCAGTAGCTCTAGTTCCTCCATTTTGTTACCTAGGCTCCTCACATTAGTGTACAAACATCTTAATTTTTGCTGTTTGGCTTCGCTCACATTCTTTACCTGATTCGGCACAGACATTCTACCACCAATATTACCTATTAGATTGGTATGTACACTGCCCTTCTGCCTTATATCCATTCTCCTACCCACGGCTGTATCCTTTCTTACTTCATTTTCTTCCCTTCAAAGAGAAAATCTGGCGTGGAGATTATCTGGACATTTCCCAACCATGTCCCCCGAATTCCTAGTTTAAAGTTCTCTTGATTAGTTGTGCCATCCTCCATCCTAGAAGTCTATTTCCCTCCTTACTCAGGTGAAGTCCATCCCAAGAGAACAGTCCTCTGTCCATGAACGCTTCCCAGTGGCCATACATCCCAAAGCCCTCCTTATAGCACCACTGCCTGAGCCATCTGTTGAGCATCATAATCTTGTTACACCTTTGTTGCCCTTCTCTAGGAACAGGCAGAATCCCACTGAAGATCACCTGAGCCTCGATTTCCTTAAGTATCTTCCCCAGCCTGGCATAGTCTCCCTTCATACATTCCAGCGAGAATCTAGCCGTATCGTTTGTTCCCACATGAAGGATAATCAATGGATTCTTTCCCGCTCCCGTTAGGATCCTCTTCAGCCTCAGTAATCCGACAGCTGCAGCGGCACAGGAGCTAGCAAACAGAGCTCTAAACAGGGGAGTTTGAGTGGGAGTTTGCAAGGGGAGTTTGGCTTGTGGTGCTTGTTTGGGGTTTGCTTTTGCTGGGGGGTGTGTGGACTTTTTGGTGTGGCTTGTGTTTCCCAGATTAACAGGATTTAGGTGGGAAGGAGATGACAGATACAGAGGCAGCTGTGGGAGTGACTCCTGTAGTGAAAGACACATTGAGGATGACTGGATGTGGAAGCTGTGGTATGTACATGATCCTGGAGGGGGGAACCGGTAAGAGTTTTTTCTGCATGAAATGTCGTCTGATAGAGCTGATGGAGGAAAAGATCCGAGGTTTGGAGATGCAGGTGGAAAATCTGGTTGAGTTTAGGAAGGGGTTTGAGCAGATGATGGAGCAAAGATATGAGGTATCTGAAGGGAAAAGCTCAGACTCACAGATGGAAGCAGGGCTGGGGAATTTTGAGGAGAGACTGGATGAGGAAAGTGGTCAGTGGAAACATGTGACTCAAAGAACCAGGCAGAGAAAAAGACGGGCTAGTGAAGGAGAAATAGAGCTTAGGAACAGGTTTGCAGAGTTGGAAAATGAAGAAGGGGCTCAGCAGGTACTTGTTGAAGGTGGAAGGGTAAGGAAGAAGAGAAGAGAGGCTAGTCCTATAGAAAAAGGGGAAGAGTCAAGGGAGACTACACCAAATATGAGACCCAGGAGAATACAGGATGGGTTGAAGAGGATTGTAAGGGAAAATAGGAATGGAAAGAACTTGCAGCCAGAGGGAACAGGGGAGAGACTGGAGAATAGCACTGTTACCAGGAAAAGGCAGGTCTATGTGATCGGGGACTCTTTATTGAGAAGAATAGACAGGCCTGTAACTAGAGCTGATCCTGAGAATAGAAGGGTGTGCTGTCTTCCGGGTGCTAAGATACGGGATGTAGACCTGAGGTTGAAAAGGATCCTAAAGGGAGCGGGAAGAATCCCCTAATTATCCTTCATGTGGGAACAAATGATACAGCCAGATTCTCGCTGGAAAGTATCAAGGGAGACTATGCTAGGCTGGGGAAGACACTTAAGGAAATTGAGGCTCAGGTGATCTTTAGCGGGATCCTTCCTGTTCCTAGAGAAGGGCAACAAAGGTCTGACAAGATTATGACTGTCAACAGATGGTTTAGGCAATGGTGCTATAAGGAGGGCTTTGGGATGTATGGCCACTGGGAGGCATTCACGGACAGAGGTCAGTTCTCTCGGGATGGACTTCATCTGAGTAGGGAAGGAAATAGACTTCTAGGATCGAGGCTGGCACAATTGATAAAGAGAGCTTTAAACTAGGAACTGGGGGGAGATGGATGGGAGATGTCCAGAAAATCTCCACGCCAGATTTTAGCATTGAGAGGGAAGAAGATGAAGTAAGAAAGGATACAGCCATGGGTAGGAGAATGTATATAAGGAGCGAGGGCGGTGTGGATACTAGTCTAATAGGTTATACTGGCTGTAGAATGACTGTGCCTAATAGGGTACAAAATGTGAGTGAGTCCAAACAGCAAAAATTAAGATGTTTGTACACCAATGCGAGGAGCCTAGGTAACAAAATGGAGGAACTAGAGCTACTGGTGCAGGAAGTGAAACCAGATATTATAGGGATAACAGAAACATGGTGGAATAGTAGTCATGACTGGACTACAGGTATTGAAGGGTATGTGCTGTTTAGGAAAGACAGAAACAAAGGTAAAGGGGGTGGAGTAGCATTGTATATCAATGATGAGGTAGAATGTAAAGAAATAAGAAGCGATGCAATGGATAAGACAGAGTCTGTCTGGGCAAAAATTACATTGGGGAAGAAAACTAGTAAAGCCTCTCCTACGATAGTGCTTGGGGTGTGCTATAGACCTCCGGGATCTAATTTGGATATGGATAGAGCCCTTTTTAATGTCTTTAATCAAGTAAATAATAATGGAAACTGCGTGATCATGGGAGACTTTAACTTCCCAGATATAGACTGGAGGACCAGTGCTAGTAATAATAATAGGGCTCAGATTTTCCTAGATGCGATAGCTGATATATTCCTTCATCAAGTAGTTGCTGAGCCGACTAGAGGGGATGCCATTTTAGATTTAATTTTGGTGAGTAGCGACGACCTCATAGAAGAAATGGTTGTAGGGGACAATCTTGGCTCAAGTGATCATGAGCTAATTCAGTTCAAACTAAATGGAAGGATTAACAAAAATAAATCTGCAAATAGGGTTTTTGATTTCAAAAGGGCTGACTTTCAAAAATTAAGGAAATTAGTTAGGAAAGTGGATTGGACTGAAGAACTTATGGATCTAAAGTAGAGGAGGCCTGGGATTACTTTAAATCAAAACTGCAGAAGCTATCAGAAGCCTGTATCCCAAGAAAGGGGAAAAAATTAATAGGAAGGAGTTGTAGACCAAGCTGGATGAGCAAGCATCTTAGAGAGGTGATTATGAAGAAGCAGAAAGCATACAGGGAGTGGAAGATGGGAGGGATCAGCAAGGAAAGCTACCTAATTGAGGTCAGAAGATGTAGGGATAAAGTGAGAGAGGCTAAAAGTCGAGTAGAGTTGGACCTTGCAAAGGGAATTAAAACCAATAGTAAAAGGTTCTATAGCCATATAAATAAGAAGAAAACTAAGAAGGAAGAAGTGGGGCCGCTTAACACTGAGGATGGAGTGGAGGTTAAAGATAATCTAGGCATGGCCCAATATCTAAACAAATACTTTGCCTCAGTCTTTAATAAGGCTGAAGAGGATCTTGGGGATAATGGTAGCATGACAAATGGGAAGGAGGATATAGAGGTAGATATTACCATATCAGAGGTAGAAGCGAAACTGAAACAGCTTAATGGGACTAAATCGGGGGTCCCAGATAATCTTCATCCAAGAATATTAAAGGAATTGGCATCTGAAATTGCAAGCCCATTAGCAAGAATTTTTAATGAATCTGTAAACTCAGGAATAGTACCGAATGATTGGAGAATTGCTAATATAGTTCCTATTTTAAAGAAAGGAAAAAAAAGTGATCCGGGTAACTACAGGCCAGTTAGTTTGACATCTGTAGTATGCAAGGTCCTGGAAAAAATTTTGAAGGAGAAATTAGTTAAGGACGTTGAGGTCAACGGTAAATGGGACAAAATACAACATGGTTTTACAAAAGGTAGATCGTGCCAAACCAACCTAATCTCCTTTTTTGAAAAAGTAACAGATTTTTTAGATAAAGGAAATGCAGTGGATCTAATTTACCTAGATTTCAGTAAGGCATTTGATACCGTGCCACATGGGGAATTATTAGTTAAATTGGAGAAGATGGGGATCAATATGAATATCAAAAGGTGGATAAGGAATTGGTTAAAGGGGAGACTGCAACGGGTCCTACTGAAAGGCGAACTGTCAGGTTGGAGGGAGGTTACCAGTGGAGTTCCTCAGGGATTGGTTTTGGGACCAATCTTATGTAATCTTTTTATTACTGACCTTGGCACAAAAAGTGGGAGTGTGCTAATAAAGTTTGCAGATGATACAAAGCTGGGAGGTATTGCCAATTCGGAGAAGGATCGGGATATTATACAGGAGGATCTGGATGACCTTGTAAACTGGAGTAATAGTAATAAGATGAAATTTAATAGTGAGAAGTGTAAGGTTATGCATTTAGGGATTAATAACAAGAATTTTAGTTATAAGTTGGGGACGCATCAATTAGAAGTAACGGAAGAGGAGAAGGACCTTGGAGTATTGGTTGATCATAGGATGACTATGAGCTGCCAATGTGATATGGCTGTGAAAAAAGCTAAAGCGGTTTTGGGATGCACCAGGAGAGGCATTTCCAGTAGGGATAAGGAGGTTTTAGTACCATTATACAAAGCACTGGTGAGACCTCACCTAGAATACTGTGTGCAGTTCTGGTCTCCCATGTTTAAAAAGGATGAATTCAAACTGGAGCAGGTACAGAGAAGGGCTATTAGGATGATCCGAGGAATGGAAAACTTGTCTTATGAAAGGAGACTTAAGGAGCTTGGCTTGTTTAGCCTAACTAAAAGAAGGTTGAGGGGAGATATGATTGTTCTCTATAAATATATCAGAGGGATAAATATAGGAGAGGGAGAGGAATTATTTAAGCTCAGCACCAATGTGGACACAAGAACAAATGGGTATAAACTGGCCACCAGGAAGTTTAGACTTGAAATCAGGCGAAGGTTTTTAACCATCAGAGGAGTGAAGTTTTGGAATAACCTTCCAAGGGAAGCAGTGGGGGCAAAAGATCTATCTGGTTTTAAGATTCTACTCGATAAGTTTATGGAGGAGATGGTATGATGGGATAATGGGATTTTGGTAAGTAATTGATCTTTAAATATTCAGGGTAAATAGGCCAAATCCCCTGAGATGGGATATTAGATGGATGGGATCTGATTTACTATAGAAAATTCTTTCCTGGGTATCTGGCTGGTGAATCTTGCCCATGTGCTCAGGGTTTAGCTGATTGCCATATTTGGGGTCGGGAAGGAATTTTCCTCCAGGGCAGATTGGAGAGGCCCTGGAGGTTTTTTTTTGCCTTCCTCTGTAGCATGGGGCATGGTTGACTGGAGGGAGGCTTCTCTGCTCCTTGAAGTTTTGAACCATGATTTAAGGACTTCAATAGTTCAGACATGGGTGAGGTTTTTCATAGGAGTGGGTGGGTGACATTCTGTGGCCTGCGCTGTGCAGGAGGTCGGACTAGATGATCAGAATGGTCCCTTCTGACCTTAGTATCTATGAATCTATGAATCCCATATCTTAGCACCTGGCAGACAGCACCCTTCTGTTCTCTGGATCAGCTCTTGTTACACGCCTGTCTGTTCTTCTCAGTAATGAGTCCCCAATCACGTAGACCTGCCTTTTCCTGGTGATGGTGCGATTCTGCAATCTATCCTCTGTTTCATCTGGCCACAAGTCCTCTCAATTCCTATTTTCCCTTGCAATCCTCTGCATCCCATCCCATATCCCCCTGGGGCTCATATTTGGTATTATCTCCATTGACTCTTGCCCTCTTCCTATAGGATTATCTGCTTTTCTCTTCTTCTTTGCCATTTCACCTTCAGTGATCACCTGCTGTGTCCCTTCTTCATTTTCCAACTCCGCAAACCTGTTACTGAGCTCTCTTTCTCCTACATTGGCCCGTCTTTTCCTCTGCCTGGTTCTCTTAGACACATGCTTCCACTGTCCACTTTCCTCACCAAGCAGTATCCTCTCATAGTTCTTTGTTCCTGCTTCCATCTGTAAGTCTGAGCATTTCCCTTCAGCCTTCTCATGTCTTTGCTCCATCATCCGCTTGAACCCCCTTCTAAACTCAACCAGAGTTTCCACCTGCATCTCCAATCCTCAGATCTTCTCTTCCATCAGCTCTATCAGGCAGCACTTCATGCAGACAAAATTCTTTTCAGGTACCCCCTACAGGATCATGTACACGCTGCAGCTTCCACATCCAGTCATCTTCATTGTGTTTTCCACTACTTGGGTTACTACTACTGCTACCTCTGTATCTGTCATAGCCTTCTCACCTAAGTCCTGTTCATCTGGGAAACACAAACCAAACCAAAACACCACCACCCACAGCAAAACAAACCCCCAACAAGCACCAAAACATTGCCAGAACATCACACACTCCCTTCACTAGCCTGTCTGTTCCTTTGACTGGCTCTTATTTTTCCCACTGCCTGACTGGCTGGCTACCTTTATAGGACCCCTAGTACTGAATGAAAATTTGCAACAAATAATTAAATTGTTTATTTTACCTCCATTCTTCTTTGTCTGCAAACAGACTTTGAAATTTGAAACAGAAATTAAATATATTCATTAGTCCCAGAATAATTTCCATAAATAATTATTGGTGTCACTTGTTTACAAGAGGTTCATTGTATCAAGTATTTGATATTTGACATTTAAATAACCTAAGTCTGTCAGTATTTACATTGGTGCAGAGCAATCCCGTAGAAGCTAATGAAAGTTGTACCCATGTCAACCAGGGCAAAATTGGGCCAAAGCTGTTTTGATTAGACACACAGGAAACATAGTTGTTTCTGTTCCCTGGCTGAATAAGCATAGAATCAGATTTATGGTGTGAATTTTTGAGTTTCTGAATTCAAGATTCATTTTCTATTAATATTCTGATAGCCTCATAAGATTGGCCAGTTCCAACCAATTTGGTCATTTGCTAGAATGGGCACAAAAAATGAACACAGAAGTGATGTGAAAGCAGGCTAAGATCATCTGTTTAAAAGAGAAGATTCATAGAAAATTGTTTATCCCGCTCTAGAAGTAACAGTGGTAACTATGCTGTATCCAAAAGGAAACATTGCACATGGGAGATTTGCATGAGGTCTTCATATTTCTTCAGCTGTAGCTCCATGTGATACACATTCTTGATTGCCAAGCTAAAAGGGAAATCCAGCACTTTAAAGATTCAATTCTGCTCTCAGGTACACAATGGTGAAAAGATATATGAAGTAAAATATGAGAATAATTGAGTGTGAGTACTTGTGAGTACATTTTCAGTTTACTCTTCCTTGGGTCATATGACATCCAGCCCTGCTCCAGTCACCAACTCCTACTCTGTGTGATGTTCCAGCTGTATCCTATCACTGCGTTGAGTAGTGGGTTGCTATTAGCAAGTTAGCTCAAACTTAGTAATTGTTCATCACAATGATTCACA
Source organism: Dermochelys coriacea (assembly GCF_009764565.3). Taxonomy (NCBI): domain Eukaryota; kingdom Metazoa; phylum Chordata; order Testudines; family Dermochelyidae; genus Dermochelys; species Dermochelys coriacea. Next base: position 301,448,023 of record NC_050068.2, read on the forward strand.
AGTCTGGTAGAGGCCTGGAGTTATATACAAATCCTCAACATGTATCCCTAATTCACGCGGACTATAAAGTACTCACCAAAGTTTTACAGATATAGTGATGTTATGTCAAACTTCTTCCAGCTCAGTCAAATTGGATTTATTAAGAATGATCTATCCTGCAACAATAATAGACTAGTTTTTTAACATAATCAACTTATTCAAAGACAAGACAGACCCAATAGTAATAATATCTGTAAATGCAAGGAAAATCTCTGAGCGGATTGGTTGAAAATATTTTATGCTAGAATCACATTTAATTGCCTCTGCATCATGGAGAAGTTCAAATGCAAATGTATTTGTAGCTCAAGCCAACAGATTTCAATAAGTTATATCAGTTCCAGTAATATAATGTATATGAGTGCATTCTTTTAGCTTTCACATTTGAAAACCTGATTTCATAATCATGTCATGTTATCTTATTATGGCACTGTCTCCTGTACATCTTGGTCCACTCGAAACTGTGAAATAGCTTAATAAAGCCAGTACAATCAGTGGACTCTTCTCAGGAGAAGACAAATACTGGAATAACAGGACTGAGGTGCACAGTGGCCTTGTCCACACTCATGGTGGCATGCAGGGTACATGTAACTACACATCACAGTGAAAGGCAGCCACGTACACACTTGTAACTGGACTATAGCTACAAAAAGCCATGAAAGGCTCTGGTGGGAAGGATATGTCAGGGAAAGGCTCTGGAAACAGGGAAGCAGTGGGACATACTGCTAAAAATAGCAGTGTGGATGTGGGAGGCCCTACTTGGGTGTGTAGAGAGACATAGAGGGATATGTCCTAGTGTTCAGGCAAGTAGGGCACTCTGCTCTATTCATCCAAGATGTGCCTTACCTTCTACAGTGCTATTTATACCCATCTGTACTCTCCACACTGCTGTAAGTGGAGACATACCTTGAGTTACACCGGAAGTTTATATGATTGCTGACCCTATATTCCCACTCTGTCTAGTGTGTAACAATATTGTCAGACAGTGTACATCAGCAAAGGAGAGGCGAGTCATACTAACCAAAGGGAGTATTAGAGAGCTATTACATTAATGCAGGCTCACTTATTTAATACTTTGGATGCAGCAATCCTAGTGTTGTTGACTACTGTGGAAATGAAATTTCCCGTAAAACTGGAATAGCTGTGATGTGCTGTTCTCTCAAATGAAATAAGTGTAAGAAGCAGTCATTGGTTTCTCATGGAGGGGGGCGAAACCAATGTCTAGCTAAGAATCCTGTGAAATTTGCAATTTCTTAGTGTGATGCCATGCTGCGGACTCAGGCTTTAAAGTTCTGCTGTCATATTATTCTCTTTTGTTATTCCTCCCATGTTACATGATTTCACTGGCTAGCACATATCCTAAAGACAGAGCCTGTTAGAAATTGCTCAGTCATAGCTTGGGAAGTAAGCAAGGTCAATACAAAACTGTTCTTAGCTTAGATAAATGATGACTACCACTTTATACAAACTACTGTTGCTGCATGAATATAAATTAACCTGTCAGTTTTTAGCCAGCAGTAAAATCAGCCCCTGCAGATTTTTTTCTTTTACCTGATAGTTGCAGTGAAATAATTTTGAACAATTAACTAACAATTATTAAATAACCTCACTACTTGGCTTTTGACTCCAAAAATAGTTGTCTTTTGAAGTCCATAATCCTGTCTACTGAAATATATCAAAAAGAAATACCTCTAATTAGACTAATAGGCAAAAACTACTTTCTTTTGATCTATATTAGTGTGTAAAAAAGATTAAAGTTAACTCTTAATTACAATGTAAGCATTAAAACACACATATTGTGACTGTTTCAGATTGTGCTTATTTACTTTTGTTTTTAATAACATTATGTTCCTAAAAGGTCATGCTTCAGCTGTCTACCAGCAAGAGTAAGGAAGGTATCCTCCCCCCAGCATGTATTCTGTGATTTGTTTGCCTCTTTGGGGTTATTTGGGGTTTGTTTTTTCTTCTTGTCTCCTTCCTCTGAAACCAGGGATGTCCATGGTAGGAGACCGGACATTGGGCAGGAAGCACCAAGGTTCTGTGGTGACACCAAGCATTTGCTATCTCAGGTGCTTGGCTGGCTGACTCTTGCTCACACGCTCAGGGTCTAACTGATCACCATAGGCGGGGTCAGGAAGGAATTTTCCCCTAGGTCAGATTGGCAGAGACCTTAGGGGGTTTTTTATTTTTACTTTCATTATTATTATTTTGGCTTTTTCTGCTGCATGGGGGAAAGGGTCACTTGCCAGGATTATCTGGGTATTTTTAATCATTACTGTTCCATTTTAGGGGCCTTGGGCAATGGTCTCATTTTGGTTGCTGGATTTAATGTGCTGATGCTGAGTGGTATTGGTGGCCTATAATGTAGAGGAGGTCAGACTAGATGATCTGGTGGTGCCTTATGGCCTTTGACTCAATGTTCTTAATATTTTCCAATTACCTATAGTACAGGCAAGTTTTTATACATTTTGTATTATAATTAGTTTCATAAGGTCATAGTTCCTTTAATTAGTAGAGAGCAAATATTTTATGTATTTATCCTGACATATCTTAACTGATGCACCAGTTATCTGACCATAATTTGGCGTAATTCCCAGAAGTCCTGCTATTGAAAAACTGGAGGATTTTGGTGGTCAGAGGGACAAGCAAGGATGTTAAATTATCAACGAATCACTGATTACATTCCTGTGGTTGCCGCATTGTTTTGATGCACATATGCATTTATTTTTTTTTACTTAAAATACTCTAGCCTGTAACACAGACACACTGGCACAATACCATAAAATCAGTGGCTCCCAACAAGCAATATCAAATCAAGCTGTAATCCAAATCCGAACACAATCCCTTGAACCAGGGTTCTCAAGGTTTGGATAATTTTCTTTTTTCAATCTTATCTGTTGCCGCACATCTCAGTTCTGTCTGGCAGCAGAAGAAAAAGTGTCAAAATACAGTGACAAAGGAAGTTTTTGTGATATTGATAGCTCAGTTTTGCAGCTCCAAGAAATCTGAATAGGTTTTGAACTTTTGGATTCTCATCTGATCCTTTTGAGTCTCATCCATCACTAGGGGAATACCTGGTTACTCTCTTTGTCCCTTTCTTTTCCCTACATCAATATCTTTGTTTTGTCATATTGCAGATGTAGACATAAGTGTTTGCCTACTGGATATGGCATATGCAGTAATGTGTCACTTTTGTGCTGATTCATTCTATGTGAGCAGGTTCATGACTCTGTATGGTGAAGATTTTTCCAAGAGGTTTAGATACCATGATGATGAACACCATACACAAACCTAGATAAAAGATTTCCTGTTATGGAATTTATAGATTTATCATTTTATCATCTTCCTGCGATTATATGGTATCTTCTTCTTGCATGTCTATGTTTCTCAGTGATCATGTTGCTGAATTCTAATGGCATAACAATATTTGTTTGCATTTCAAGCAGTTATTTTTAGGTGATTAATTTGGGTGCCAAATACTCCACCTGCAGTTTTTCAGATAATGTGCTGATCAAGTTAACTGTATCTTTATCCCCAGGTAGCAGGTATTTTGAATGCAGCCCATTGCTCAGTCTAGGTAATTAAGCTGTCATTCCTTGCAGCAATTTATTATACTTTAATACGCCATTTTTTATCATACATGGATGCCTGTAATAGGCAAGTTCTCATCAGTAGCTTGCAACCTTATTACATAGAAAATTGTCAGAAGGGTACAATAAATATCTGTCACTGGAAAAAACAAGAAAAAAGAAAAAGTTTGAAATCAGAAATGATTTGTAGCATGTCTAGCTAATTTCACGGGTTTCTCAGAATTTCAGCATCTTCAGCCAATCCATCTTCCAGCATGCCCATGACTGTATAATTGTGGCTGATAATTAAACACTAAAAAATGAACTACAACCATCTGTGCTGAGGCCATGAGATCTCCTGCCTTCCAGCTGCAGACCTCTGAGAAGGGAAAGAACTGCTTCTACTTCAGCCCCCACTGAAAGAAGACTCTAGATTTAAAGAATGAGATATTGCCTGCTGAGGCTAGAATCAGATCATCTCTGCCCCGGGGAGGTGAGGACATGAGTCAGGGACAAAGGTATCTCAGTTACTGCCAGAGGGATCTGTAAATGCCCCACCCCTCTAGAGGTGACATTGAAAGGAAGTGGATCGGAGTCTTATCGTCCTCAACTGCAACTGGTATTTTTGGAGCATATGGGCAGATTGTTTTACCCATCCATGGGGGAAGGTTATCTCATAGCTGCCTATTGCAAGGTTTCTTCCTCTGAGGCAGCTGCTACTGGACACTATTGGGTTAGAAGACTGGAAGAAATGACGGACTAGTCTGACCCAGTTCGGCCATTCCAGTATTCTGAGTAGAACTCTGACAATAACTGATTTTTCTGGTTTACTGGCTGCTACAAAAATTGTTTTTACTTTTGAATCAATCTGAAATAATTGTTATTTTTTTTGAAAATTTTGACAAAGCAAAAAGTTTCAAAATTACCCATTGCTTTGAGTAGGCAAAACATTTCTTTTAACAGAAAATGAAAATTTTCTCTGCATTTTCAACCTTTCTTCAACATTTTTTTAATTTTTGTAAAATAAAATTGAAATGAATTTTAAACCCAAAAGACCATTAGACTTTAAATTTGGTGGAAAATGAATAGGATTATTCTCTCACTGAGTGTTATAATAAAGTAGTAGATTTATGACCTGTGTGACTCGCTTAATCTGTGCCACTTCACATGTTATAGTGTTTCTTTCCTGGGATGTGATCAAATAGCATGGAACAAAGAAGTTAAACTACAGAAATGACATGCAAACCATTACATTTGAAGCAGCTGAATATATACAATATAGTTAAGAATTAGAGCTATTTAAAAAATTGATTTTCCATCCCACATGAAATTCTGAAATTTTATGTCATCCTAAAACAGCAAAAAAAAGGTCAAAATAGCCACACATACAAAAATTATGAAACAAAAGATTCTGAAATATTTTGATTTGGAAAGGTCTAAACAAAAAATGTCAATTTCATTTTAAAATGTTGACATTTTTTACACTTTGAAATGTCAATTTCAAACATTTCCTTTTTAATTTTCCCATAAAATCTGAAAAAATACCAAAATTCTAATTTTTCATCACAATTTTTTTATGAAACCCCATATTTCACTAGGAATATATTCTGTTAAAATATTTCAACCAGCTCTGCTAAGCACGACCTAATAAGCAGAGGCATTCTAAAGGACCAACTAAACAAGAAAATAAGCATGTAAAGGATGAATTTGAATTTGGAAAATGTTGTTTGCAGCATTCTTGTAGCTGTGTTGGTGCCAGAATATTATAGAGACAAGGTGGGTGAGATAATATCTTTTGTTGGACCAATTTCTATTGGTGAAAGAAAAGAGATTTCAAGCTACACACAGCTCAACAGACCTGAAGAAGAGGTCTGTGTAGTGCAAAAACTTGTATCTTTCAGCTTGTCTCTCTAATTTGGAAAAAATGGCACCCAGTGGACATATATAGTCTTAATTATTTAACAGGATATCTCTCTTCCCTTTCCTGTGTTTTCATGGTCTCTTAATACTGAAAGTAGCTTTTCCAGAAGTAGCCAATAGAGATGAGGCCAAAAGCTAACTCCATAGTCCATGATAGGAATGGATTTTTAACAGTCTATTGATCATAAGTTGCAGAAATTGCACTCCTCTTCTGTTTCTTTAAAACTACCTCTGATTCTAGAACAGAGGTAATAGTTTAAGCAAAGAAAAATCTTTTGTCTCCTACCCACAGTTTGCCCCAGAGAGAAATTTATTATCCTTGATATTTATTAACATAATCCAGATTCTGGAAATACTATTAGCAGTGTTCAGACAGGTTTCAGGGAGATAAATGTGTTATCTGTTTTTCCCTTTAAGACAAAGATCTGCTATGATGTTGTCAACCTGAGAGTCTTTCAGCATGTACTGTATGGATCTTATTGTTCTCTTTGAGTACACCTGGAAGATTTGGGCATATTGGAAATTGTGATTTCTTCCCAGTCAGACCCCTCCAGGTTATTAGTCATGGAGTGAACCTCATGAGCAATCCCTATTTTTTATTCTTCATCAGGATTAGGCTGTAGTAAAGGCATTGGGATGGGGCTAAGCTTTCAAGCCTCATGAGATTTCTGCAGCCAAAACAAAGGCAGTGAAAGAAAAACCCCAAAGGTAAATGTCTGAAGGTGTTATTACTCTTGTATTTTAATTTCAGCAATAATACAATATTGCTGACCAGTTTGCTCATATTTCCACAAAAAAAGGAAGAGAAGGAACATTCCTAAAATAAAAAGTCTTGAACCACCTGGAAGCATGAATACAATTTGCACACTCCTTAAAAGATTAAATTTAGGCTTTGTATAAACAAGTAATCAGTAAACTCTATAGACTTTCCAGATCCGTTAGGGTGAATTTCACAATGTTTCTCATTGGGTCTATAATGTTGCTGGTATGTCGGGTTTTTGTTTTCACAGAGTCTGTATGAGAGACACCCTAAAGAGAACAGGCTGGGATTAGACTATATTATATCTCATTTTAATTCTTTTTATTAGCCTATAATTTCATACTGTTCTTTGTACAGATAATCTCCTAATGAACAGACTATTTCAAAAATACTTAAAATTTTTCATGGCCAAATACATCATGTTCATTAGACTTTCAGTAACACATCCATATTTGCAAGGATATTAAATATATTAAAACTCATTTACTTAGGAGAACCTGTAATAAGAATAATTACTGTTAAACTAGTATTTGTAGTATTTGTATAACTATTTTTGTATTTTGTATAATTCCTTCATTCTATATTATTAAATCTATAGATTTAAGAGTTTGTTTTTATTTAAAAAAAAAGACATTCCTGCAAATTGAGAAAGCAGTTCATTAAAACAATCCTTTGCAGTTTCCTCTCTCATTGTCTTCTTTTCAGGAGGGTCAGTAGGTAACCATGTTTATCTACTATCCATTCACCCACTGGAGAAGATTGTGATCTCATTTATACTGAGCAAAGCCTCAGTCATTTACCTGAAATCAACAGTTAACTCCAGGTCTACACCACTGTAACTGAGATCAGAATCTGGCCACTTATCATGGTTTGCCATCAAAAGACTCAAACATCAAGCTGTGTAATATAGCTTTCCAAAAAGTGACATCTGGCCTCTTGGCAGGCTCCACAGGCAGTTGTGCTGGTGGCTCAGACATGGCTGATGGGTCTACCATATGCAATGCCTGCAGTTTGGCGGCTTCAGGCTTGTTCAGATTCTTTGTCCTGCTGAATACAATTTGCTTTGAATTATCTTCTGTCTGAAGGCACTGGTGTTTTACCATCTGTCCACATTTTTCATCAATGTTCTTATAAGAAAAAAAGGATGGTTCTAAATTATACTACATTACTCCTGAGGGAATTCTACGCCCAAAAATTAAAAATTGTGCGCCAACAAAATAAAAATTCTGTGCATAATATTTTAAAAGTCTGCATATTTTATTTGTCAGTACAAATTTGGAGGCTGCAGCATGGCAATGCGGAGTACAGGCCACTGGCTGCACGGAAATGGGGGATCACCCTGCAGTTCCACCCTCTCCCGGGGACACAGACTGGTGTTGAGGTTGAACCTGACCCTGACACAATGCAAGTACCTGCCCCTCAGTGCCAGGTGCACCCTGAAACACGCTGTGGCCCTGCCCCTCAGTGCCAGGTGCACCAAGATAGCAAGTGAGAGGTTCAGTGTCTCGCATGTACACCCAGACCTGGCTCACGATCCAGGTGTGGGGCAGCCAGGCTCAGCCCAGCAGGATCCAAGTGTGTGGGGGTGGGGGCTTAGTGTGTGTGGAGCGATCCACATCTGGGGTGAGAGAGTTCTGTGTAGGGCAATCTGGGTTTGAATGTCTTGGTAAGGGGTCTGGGTGTGGGGGGATATGGATACACAGGGGCTCATTGGGGAGTTCCAGGTGGAGGGGGAATGGGACTATGAAGATGGTAAGGTGAAGGTGGTTGGGGAACAGTAGGGGGGACTAGGTGTGGGAGGATGAAGCTTGGTGGGGGGTCTGGGTGCAGGTGGCTCTGATAATGGTTCTGAAACTAGGGGTGCTTGTTCAAGCCCCCTGGATTGAAGTAGTAATAACAAATACCAAACACACAGTTTCCATGGTTTCCAACATCAGCACCCCATATAAAAATTGTTACAGCACCCCTGCTCAGCAATGGGGTTTGGATGCTGGGGAAGTGTGGCTTGGTGAGGTGGCTGTCCAGGTGCAGCTGGTTGGGGCTCAGTGGGGTGGGGATCCAAGTGAGGGGGGATGGGGCTTATTGGGGTGGGGGTTTGAGTGCAGGGGACTTAGAGGGGGTGGTCTGCATGCAGGGGTGAGGCTTGGTGGGGATTCAGATGAAGGGGGGTGAGGATTGGTCAGGTGGGGGTACAGGTGCAGGGGGTTTGGTAGAGGAAGCTCTGGCTGTGAGGGGGTGAGGCTTGGCATGGGGGTCTTGGTCTAGGGTGTCCAGATACATGGAGTTTGTGCAGATAGGGGAGCAGCTCTCAGTAGAATGATGCCTTTCCCCACGTCTGAGGAGCAATGGGGACAGAAATCAGTTGTGTGCGCAGAGCTTCCTGTGACCAGGGACGGTTTCTGAGGGTGGGTCTGACCCAGCCCTGGCTACTTCTTGCAGGACAAAAACAAGTCCTGTCCTCCCCAGCCCAGCCCACCCCAGCCCAGCACGACCATCACTAGCAGTGGAGCCCAGAACAGGGTAGGAGCCACCAGCCAGGGCATCCCCAGCCCCACTCCTCACCATAATTTACCTCTTTGTCAGCTACTTCAAGCACCTGAAACAACACACCCACACTGCTGTGGAGGGGTGTGTGACTGGTCTTGCAGCTTCCCTTTGCATCCCCATCAGAAGTTATTTTTCTGTGGGGAAACAAATCTGTGGGGGACATTAGTTCTGCATGCACACAGTGACATAGAATTCCCCCAAGAGTACTACATATGCTAAGCTAAAAAGGACAATTTTATAGTCCAAGACTGCTGAGTTGTTAAAAACTAGAACAGCCTTCTTGCTACATCAGCAGGTCTGTATAGCTCATAGCTCACCTGCTAGTTATTGATGATCCATAGTAATTTTTATCTACGTGCTTGTGACAGAGAAGAGTTTAAACAGAATAGTTTTGTCATATGACAACTTCCATCCTACATCTCATGTGCAGAAGTCTATGCAGCACAACATGATGGATTGCTTTTATTTTCTATCATTTGTTGAAACCTTGAAAATGATTAAATGTTAATCCTGCAAGAATTTACAAGCATGCATAACACTCATTGTAGCTCAAATCTATGCTCTAATGTACTGTTTTATGAATTCAGCTTGCTTACAGAGAACTCTCCCACTGCTTGGTATGTTACTCAGATGAAAAATAGGACAAAAGTTTCAAAGACTTCTAGACACAAGTCCTCAGGCAGAAGAGCTTTGTGTTCTGTGTCAGGATAATATACTCAACCATATTTTCTTCTTTTTTCTAGACAATTAGAAACAAGAACATTATTTATTATTTGACATTAGTATTCTGATATTACCTTGAGGTCCCAGTCAGTGATAAGGGACCCATTATGATATACACTGTACCCATCTAATTGAACAGCAGCAGCAAATCCAAAATTTGACTGGTGTTGAGTTCTTTCTTTTCTCACTAAGGAAATTATGTCCTATATCTAGATTGGTACAACAAACTTGTAGAACTAGAAATTAATTTAAACCTGATTTTTAAATATTCCAACACATGCTTTGAAGAAAAGGTTTTGAAAAGTATTTTTATTCACATATCATCGCTATAAAATTATTTACGTTACAAGTATTTAATTGCTGTGGCATATCTGATACTACATATCTTATACACATAAAAAGTATGTGAGTGAGATTTTTAAAAATCCTTGAAAACCCATGTATATAAAGATAAACACTTTCCATAAATATTCCAAAAAAAATGGAGTAAGAGGTTGTTAATATGGAGGAATTAAGCACACAGAAGTTAGGAAATAACAAAATTAAGATGGCATGTAAATCATTAGCTCTTCCCCCTTGTGTATGGATTTACTGGGGTCCAAACAATTATTTAGGACCTAATAATTAAGCACTAAAATGCAACAAGAAAATTACTGACAATGATATTGATTAATGATGCACAAGGCTGACAGCATGATGCTAAGCTTTGAGAAAAAGTTCCCTGAAAACCCATGTTTGAAAAAAGTAAAAACATTAAGGGTGCAGAAATAGCCATAACTTTTTTCTTTATATAAAACATAAAGGTTATATTAAGGATGAATCTAGGATTATTTATGTATACACATATACTAAAATATGGGAGAAATTGCTGAATGGTAGAAAATAAGAACTATGTGTTAGTTTAATGTTGATGTTATGTTAATGATTTCTAAGAACATAGAATGGAGAGTGAAAAACAAATTATGAAAGCTTGGTACATGGATAATTGGGTTCATGTAATGTTAAATAACATTGATTGGAGGAAAGTTAATCAATATTATTATCAATAATAATATTCAAAGGTAGAAAATCTAGTGAATAAAGGGGTTGAAGTCAGAGAAATACCAGATAAGAAACTGAAGGACTAGACCAAAGACCAAGATGACCATCATGAAGTGGAGAAAAGCTTCCTAGTACCTTAGAATTCACCTAAATTGATTGGGCTTGTGACTCTTTTTCATCTTACACTCCAGACAGATTGTACAGTCTGTAATCACAAGACCATGTTCTATTTCTAAAATAATATAACTTACAACTATTTCTCTACATCCTTACACACATACAGCATGTTGTAATATTTTTTATTCTTGTACACTTACACTATTTTTGTTGTCATAATTATCCAATATATTTGTCTTACTTGTCACATATTGTCTAAATCCCTCTAAGTTACATATTTTAACATTTTTTGTAAGCACCTATGTATTATGCATTTTCTTTTCAACTGGTAATACAGCCTTCCTTAGGTACAGAAGATGAAGAGACTGAACACGAAGTGACTTGATGCATGCAGTTCACACATTTGTGCAACATATCCTTTCTTAGATGCAACCTAGAAAATGAAGCAGTTACTTGTGAGGCTTATTACTCTGCACACACATCCACAGTGCAATATTCCTTAATTTCACCATCACAGGATGATCAACTACAAATGTAAAAAAGAAAAGGCATACTTGTGGCACCTTAGAGACTAACAAATTTATTTGAGCATAAGCTTTCATGAGCTACAGCTCACTTCATCGGATGCATTCGGTGGAAAATACAGTGGGGAGATTTATATACATACACAGAGAACATGAAACAATGGTTTTTATCATACACACTGTAAGGAGAGTGATCACTTAAGATGAGCTACTACCAGCAGGAAGGAGGGGGTGAAAGGAGGAAAACCTTGATAATCAAGGTGGGCCATTTCCAGCAGTTAACAAGAAAGTCTGAGGAACAGTGGAGGGTGGGGTAGGGGGAGAAATAACATGGGGAAATAGTTTTACTTTATGTAATGACTCATCCACTCCCAGTCTCTATTCAAGCCTAAGTTAATTGATCCAGTTTGCAAATTAATTCCAATTCAGCAGTCTCTCGTTGGAGTCTGTTTCTGAAGTTTTTTTGTTGAACGATAGCCACTCTCAGATCTGTAATCATGTGACCGGAGAGATTGAAGTGTTCTCCGACTGATTTTTGAAAATGTAACTTATCTGAAAAGTTATGTATGTATATTTAATACACCTGGCTTGTCACCATGAAAGGTTTTCCTCCTTTCCCCCCCGGCTGCTGGTGATGGCTCATCTTAAGTGATCACTCTCCTTACAGTGTGTATGATAAAACCCATTGTTTCATGTTCTCTGTGTGTGTATATCAATCTCCCCTCTGTATTTTCCACCAAATGCATCCGATGACGTGAGCTGTAGCTCACGAAAGCTTATGCTCAAATAAATTAGTTAGTCTCTAAGGTGCCACAAGTACTCCTTTTCTTTTTGTGAATACAGACTAACACAGCTGCTACTCTGAAAACAGCATATGTTGTGTAACTATGGTTACGGAGTACCTTTCATAAAACTGATTTTCCTGTATTGTATTTGGTATCACAGAGTAGTACATAATATTTGAAGATGCCACACGTGTATCTAAGACTGTAGAAAGAAATGAATAATACTATAATGCATTATTTAGAAATAATAATGATCATGTAATTCAACACTATATCCTAATGTGTATACACATAAGGTAGAATTTTATGTCTAACATAATGACAGGTTTCAGAGTAGCAGCCGTGTTAGTCTGTATCCACAAAAAAGACTCTAAGGTGCCACAAGTCCTTCTTTTCTTTTTATGTATAACATGTTTTTCTTCTGTGTTTAATTGACATCTTCCCTAACTAGGAAATTAAACTTAGGTTTTTGTAAGTGCACTAGTGTCTGTATTTTGTGCCTGGTTCAAAATCAGCAATATATGATATTAGACCTATTATATATAGAGAGAAAATTCATATCTTTCATGCAAGTGATCACTCTGTCTCTGTCCTGTTGTCAATTTAAAGGTGTAATTTATCCAATTGTGAAAAATAATGTATCTTGTATTTAAAGAATTGCTCATTCTTAACACAATAAATAATCTCTGGTTATGTGAGCAACATCTCAGCAACAAAAATGTTAGATGTTGGAATGTCAAGTAGCCACTCTGAACCTGGTGTCTCATTATTTTGAAACCATGCTAGCAGTATCATACAAAGACGTTTCCTTTAAAGCAGCCTCTTAGAACAGAAATGAAAAACAAAATTTCAAGATGGAAAAACTTGTTCTTCTTAGGAAAAAATAAAAACATGAGAAGAATGTCTGTGTTGCCCAATGGTTCAGCTAAATGTAAACTTCAAAGATTAACGAATAACTTTGTCTGCTTAATTTAAATTTCTCCTTTAGTTTCATTGCATTTCTGACAGAATAGGCCAGATCCGTGGCTGGTATAAACTGGAAGCCAATGAAGCTATGTTGATTTACACCAGCTAAGGATCTGGCCCAATGTTTTTAAGTGCTGGATGCCTCTATGGCACATCTCTATTGGCTTTGCTCCCTCCACCCAACATCATTTGTTTAGCTTTCAATAACTGGTTAAAAAACATTCCAGCACTTCATAAAGCTCCTCACATGAGATGTCTGAAGTGGTGATGAAGTTAATCCTTTTCTCTTGTCCTGGTCTCAGCAGTCTGTGTTCACATACCTGCTATTCATCTGAATGGGGAGTTATTTTCAGTAGATATATGTGAGGTACCTGAATCCCATTGTAATCCTATGGGAGTTGGACATCTGAACCCCATAGTCTCCTTTTAATATCCAGGCTGTATTGCTTGCCATTCCTATCCATGTTCAGTACTTCTGCACTTAGTGGAATTTATAACCATTGCTTTTATATTTCATTCCCAGACCTTAAATTCTTCACTATTTTTCTTGTAAAGAGGATTATATAAACATCCTTAACTCAGCACTCATGAAAAGCACGGAGTTATCAAACCAGGTGATGCTTATCTAATGACAACATTGGGCTTGGTCCTTACCTGGTGTGAATCTGCATAGTTGTATTCAACTCAATGGAGTTACACAACTGTGAGCCTGACTCTTTGTTTTCTCAAAAACATGTCACATAAAGATTAACATAAATCTATATAATTTATATTGTATTTAATTTGAAATATAAAACTATCCTATCAGAAGTCATTGGATATGTAAACTTTTCAGACTAACTTATTTCTCCAATTGTGGAGGCAAAAGAAATTTAAAATGGAAAAAGAGAGCATTTTCTATTATGATTGTAGCTTAAAAAGATTGTATACATTGGGAAAATATTCAAAACATATCCTAAAAATGTGTGTGGGGGGGTTTACTTAGTAAATGCTTCCTACTTTATTCTACTTTGAATTGCAGTAAAGCTAGAATGTAAATATTTTAGATAGAAACATCTTAACATAGCTAACTTGATGTCTGTCTTTGAAGAAAGTTGTCATGTGCTGTAATTTTAAAAGAAAATTGAAATGTAATGATTTTTTTAAATACATGACACCCAGTATCTGGGAAGCCTTTCAATAACTAAACATATAGAAATCATCAATCTTTTTACAAAGCAGACAAGAAGCCTGCATATTATATCCCATGACCTGCTCCTACTGAAAATAAGAGTTCAGGGTCAGTCATAGGTTTGAACAGGCAGACTAGTATTTATTATTGTAGCACATAGGAATGACAACAAGGATCAGGGACTGTGTTAGATACTGTAACAAAACAACAAACAAGAATAAGGCAGTCCCTGCACTAGAGAGTTTATAATTTAGGTACCAGACAGTACACAATAGCTGGATGGAAAATGTTGACACAACAGAAAAATAAGGGTGAAGCTGGACTTATCAGAATGAGGTCACAATAAAACTAACATGAAAGCAGAGTCCCCAGGTGTCTTTTACTGTTCCTTGAAGACACTTAAATATAATTCTGGCACTCCAACAATTTCAAACACCTTTAAGAAGTTTGCCCCCGTTCACAGAGAATACCTACTTGGGGTCCTGCAGAGTTCTGCTCCAAGTATTACCCAGGGGCTTGGAGAGCTGAGCCCCATGCCAGCATCCGATGAAGTGAGCTGTAGCTCACAAAAGCTTATGCTCTAATAAATTTGTTAGTCTCTAAGGTGCCACAAGTACTCCTTTTCTTTTTAGTATTATACTGTACATCATAACCAATACTTTGTGTTTGTATGTGCAAAGGTGACTGTAAGTAAACTTTACACACTATATCTGAAGTTTGAAAGGCCTGGAATGCTCTGGTTTAGTGCAAAAAAGATATTACATGATACCACTGAAATCTGAGAATTCAGGGGCAGCAATGGATCCAGTATAACCCTGAGACTGTAAGCTGTGTAATGTAGCTCAGAGAGTATAAATACATGTACCTTCAGTGAAAAGTACAATTATATCCCAACCCATTCCTCTAGATATTTTCCCATGCTTATCAATATCAAATCACTTATCCAAAATAAGCATAAGTCAGTTTGTGCCTGTCTATCTAGACACCTATGTGTCTCTTGTCAATGTCCTTGTGTCTGAGTGCCCTATCTCTGCCAGATTCTGGGAAAAAGATGCAATATCTAGATTTGGTAAAAAAGTAGATGTGAATCTGTGTCATCAGAAAAATGCTGACATGGCTGGTCAAAATACCTTGATACCTCTTACAGCCAATGTACATAAACACTGGTAGTGAAAGAACAGAAAGACTAATTTATTCATATAACTACAAAGAAGAGCAATTTACTAAAACCATTTACATTTCTTAAATATAGTTTGTACAAATTAACATAAAATAAGCATTCATACTGATTACACAAAGTAGGTGTTATGCAAAGCAAAGATAGGACTTCTGCATGGCAGAGAAAATGAAGGCTTTCAAAAATATTATGTGGTCCCTTTATTTTAAAAAATGAAATAAGAGAACTTCAAATAGGTGGAAAATTCTGCCCTTAAAAGAACATTTGTAATTAAAGTTGTAGGATGTTTTCTACTTCACTAGCTTTGAAGATAGTGAAACAGTGACAGATATTAAAAATTGTTTTGAAAAAAATTATAGAGATGAAGTAGGAATTTCTTGGGTTGTTTTTCATAACTCATTAATTTTAGCTCAATTTGCACTCCCCCACAATTTTTCCCAAAAGGCACCACTTCACCAAAAACTCTCTCCTATACGTTCCCTATACATGCAAGAATTTTGAGGAAAAACGTGTGGTTCATAAGAAAAGGGGGTTTTTTACTACATAGGACCAGAAGCATTTTTCAAAGCCAGGGTGATCTCACAAACTTCAAGCAAGAGCTAGGACACCGGGTTCTCTAACAAATACATTTCAGCTGCTCAATCTGGAGTAATTTACTACAGACATCTGAAATTTCAGTCAGCAGCACAGGAATAGGCACTCGTCAGCTTAAAAGGCAATTGGAAAAGCTCTTGCATCAGCCAATCTGTTAAAATGACATACAATGAATGAAAAATAAAATGACTACAACCAATTACTATTTATTATTATTTAGATTGCAGTAATACCCAAAATATGCAAGGACTTTCTAAACACAATTATTAGATACAATACCTTTCGCTAGCAAGTGGCCAGTAGAAGACACAACTGGGATTTTTTCACAGGGCTGTAGAGTGATTGACAATGGTATGTTAATATTTCAAAAGTCCTTTAAAATTCTGGTTTTATACTTGGTCTCTTCTGTATTATCTTAGCCTTTGAGTCCATGGATTTCTGGCAGGTGAAAGACAGATACAGAATATGATTGCAGCTGCTGAAAAAAAAATATTTGGTTCATTTTAGTGATTTTTCTAAGGTTTTTAATATTCAGTACAAATGCTAAGGTGAGCAAATGACCTATCCAAAAATAAACTGGTGGAAGTGGATGCAAACTGGATTTCAGATCCATAAATGTTGTAGTACTTTACTGACAGACAGTAAAACCGGACACTCTCTATGTAAAAAAAAAAAATGGACACAAATCAGATGTCAAGAATTACAACATTCAAAAACCAGTCAGAGACCACTTCAATCTCTCTGGTCACTCGATTATAGACCTAAAATTGGCAATTCTTCAACAAAAAACCTTCAAAAACAGACTCTAGTGAGAGACTGCTGAATTGGAATTAATTTACAAACAGGACACCATTAAATTAGGCTTGAATAAAGACTGGGAGTGGATGTGTCATTACACAAAGTAAAACTATTTCCCCATGTTTATTCCCCTTTCCCCCCCCCCACCTACTGTTCCTCACACATTCTTGTCAACTGCTGGAAATGGCCCACCTTGATCACTACAAAAGGTTTTTTTTCTCTCCTGCTGGTAATAGCTCACCTTACCTGATCACTCTCCTTACAAAAAGAAAAGGAGTACTTGTGGCACCTTAAAGACTAACAAATTTATTAGAGCATAAGCTTTCGTGAGCTACAGCTCATTTCATCGGATGCATCGGATGCTGTAGCTCACGAAAGCTTATGCTCTAAAAAATTTGTTAGTCTCTAAGGTGCCACAAGTACTCCATTTCTTTTTGCGAATACAGACTAACACGGCTGCTACTCTGAAACTCTCCTTACAGTGTGTGTATGGTAACACCCATTTTTTCATGATCTCTGTGTATATAAAAATCGCCCCATTGTATTTCCTACTGCATGCATCCGATGAACTGAGCTGTAGCTCACGAAAGCTTATGCTCAAATAAATTTGTTAGTCTCTAAGGTGCCACAAGTACTCCTTTTCTTTTAATCAGGACATAGATACTGTTTAGATAACTCAGCCAATTAGACAAGAATATTATCCTCGTTGAACTTAATTAAGGCATAACATGACTCATTCTGAGTTCAGTTCACACTAAAGCAAGAAGTGTGTGTTCTGCATAAACTCCCTGAGTCACTGGAATAACTTTTCTGACCTCATCTGCATGTCTCATAAAAAACAATGTTGTATGTTAAACAAGACAAAATCAGCTAAGTATAAAGGATTCTAAAGTATCATACGACTGTTAGGTGAGAAAAGTTAAACGTGAAGCAGTTATGCCAACCGAACCAAAGTCAGGCCAAGAAAGGCTGCTGGGAAAGTCTCTGAAAGTAGAATGATGAAATACTTGTTTAAGGTACACAGAGAGTGAGAAAAAGGGGAGGCCTGCTGCATCTCAGCATTATCGTACCAGATGTTCTGAGAATGAGATGGAGACACACTGTCTCCACTCCCTGTTTTGTTTTATGTACGTTTTTAACTCCCCGTCTCCTGTTAGACAATTGGATTGATAAGAAAGTCTGGGAGGCATAACAACTTGCAAAAAGCTATATACAATAGAAGCTAGGTATGCATGCATGATAAAGGACTCTTAACTAGCAAAGGGGGAGGGGTTGGGCTATTTCATGAATAATCTGTGACGCGAAGGACCTGTCTATAAAAACCTATTAGTTTTGCCTAGGAGCTAGCTGGTTCTCTTTGGAGATGGGCTGCTCTTTATTGACGTGTGCACTCTTCAATAAAGAACTTATAGATTCAGAGATACTAAGGTCAGAAGGGACCATTCTGATCATCTAGTCCGACCTCCTGCACAGCGCAGGCCACAGAATCTCACCCACCCACTCCTACAGAAAACCTCACCTATGTCTGAGCTATTGAAGTCCTTAAATCATGGTTTAAAGACTTCAAGGAGCAGAGAAGCCTCTCTCAAGTCAACCATGCCCCATGCTACAGAGGAAGGCGAAAAACCTCCAGGGCCTCTCCAATCTGCCCTGGAGGAAAATTCCTTCCCCACCCCAAATATGGCAATCAGCTAAACCCTGAGCATATGGGCAAGATTCACAAGCCAGATACTACAGAAAATTCTTTCCTGGGTAACTCAGATCCCATCCATCTAATATCCCATCTCAGGGGATTAGTCCTATTTACCCTGAATATTTAAAGATCAATTAATTACCAAAATCACATTATACCATCTCCTCCATAAACTTATCGAGTAGAATCTTAAAACCAGATAGATCTTTTGCCCCCACTGCTTCCCTTGGAAGGCTATTCCAAAACTTCACTCCTCTGATGGTTAGAAACCTTCGTCTGATTTCAAGTCTAAACTTCCTGGTGGCCAGTTTATACCCATTTGTTCTTGTGTCCACATTGGTGCTGAGCTGAAACAATTCCTCTCCCTCTCCTGTATTTATCCCTCTGATATATTTATAGAGAGCAATCATATCTCCCCTCAACCTTCTTTTAGTTAGGCTAAACAAGCCAAGCTCCTTAAGTCTCCTTTCATAAGACAAGTTTTCCATTCCTCGGATCATCCTAGTAGCCCTTCTCTGTACATGCTCCACTTTGAATTCATCCTTTTTAAACATGGGAGGCCAGAACTGCACACAGTATACTAGGTGAGGTCTCACCAGTGCCTTGTATAATGGTACTAAAACCTCCTTATCCCTACTGGAAATGCCTCTCCTGATGCATCCCAAAACCGCATTAGTTTTTTTCACAGCCATATCACATTGGCAGCTCATAGTCATCCTATGATCAACCAATACTCCAAGATCCTTCTCCTCTTCCGTTACTTCTAATTGATGCGTCCCCAATTTGTAACTAAAATTCTTGTTATTAATTCCTAAATGCATAACCTTACACTTCTCACTATTAAATTTCATCCTATTACTATTACTCCAGTTTACAAGGTCATCCAGATCCTCCTGTATAATATCCCAATCCTTCTCTGAATTGGCAATACCTCCCAGCTTTGTATCATCTGCAAACTTTATTAGCACACTCCCACTTTTTGTGCCAAGGTCAGTAATAAAAAGATTACATAAGATTGGTCCCAAAACCGATCCCTGAGGAACTCCACTGGTAACCTCCCTCCAGCCTGACAGTTCGCCTTTCAGTAGGACCCGTTGCAATCTCCCTTTTAACCAATTCCTTATCCACCTTTTGATATTCATATTGATCCCCATCTTCTCCAATTTAACTAATAATTCCCCATGTGGCACAGTATCAAATGCCTTACTGAAATCTAGGTAAATTAGATCCACTGCATTTCCTTTATCTAAAAAATCTGTTACTTTTTCAAAAAAGGAGATTAGGTTGGTTTGGCACGATCTACCTTTTGTAAAACCATGTTGTATTTTGTCCCATTTACCATTGACTTCAAAGTCCTTAACTAATTTCTCCTTCAAAATTTTTTCCAGGACCTTGCATACTACAGATGTTAAACTAACTGGCCTGTAGTTACCCGGATCACTTTTTTTTCCTTTCTTAAAAATAGGAACTATATTAGCAATTCTCCAATCATTCGGTACTACTCCTGAGTTTACAGATTCATTAAAAATTCTTGCTAATGGGCTTGCAATTTCAGTTGCCAATTCCTTTAATACTCTTGGATGAAGTTTATCTGGGCCCCCCGATTTAGTCCCATTAAGCTGTTTGAGTTTCGCTTCTACCTCAGATATGGTAATATCTACCTCCATATCCTCATTCCCATTTGTCATGCTACCATTATCCCTAAGATCCTCTTCAGCCTTATTAAAGACTGAGGCAAAGTATTTGTTTAGATATTGGGCCATGCCTAGATTATCTTTAACCTCCACTCCATCCTCAGTGTTTAGCGGCCCCACTTTTTCTTTCTTAGTTTTCTTCTTATTTATATGGCTATAGAACGTTTTACTATTGGTTTTAATTCCCTTTGCAAGGTCCAACTCTACTCGACTTTTAGCCTGTCTCACTTGATCCCTACATGTTCT
This sequence comes from Dermochelys coriacea, assembly GCF_009764565.3. Taxonomy (NCBI): domain Eukaryota; kingdom Metazoa; phylum Chordata; order Testudines; family Dermochelyidae; genus Dermochelys; species Dermochelys coriacea. Next base: position 301,468,384 of record NC_050068.2, read on the forward strand.
GACCTCAATTAGGTAGCTTTTCTTGCTGATCCCTCCCATCTTCCACTCCCTGTATGCTTTCTGCTTCTTCTTAATCACCTCTCTAAGATGCTTGCTCATCCAGCTTGGTCTACAACTCCTTCCTATAAGAAAAGGAGTACTTGTGGCACCTTAGAGACTAACAAATTTATTAGAGCATAAGCTTTCGTGAGCTACAGCTCATGCATCCGATGAAGTGAGCTGTAGCTCACGAAAGCTTATGCTCTAATAAATTTGTTAGTCTCTAAGGTGCCACAAGTACTCCTTTTCTTTTTGCGAATACAGACTAACATGGCTGCTACTCTGAACTCCTTCCTATGAATTTTTTCCCCTTTCTTGGGATACAGGCTTCCGATAACTTCTGCAGCTTTGATTTATACTTGGACCTTGCTGGTGTTGCCTGTCTCTCTGTGGTCAGACAACGAACCGCGCCGTCTGGGATTCGAGTCCCTGACAAATTTGGCGACCAAGAAGGGACCTGTCTGACTCTCCAGTGTAGGATCAGACTCTAAAAGCAATGCAGCACGCATCCTCCAGCTTCGTGGAGCCTTGCCGATGGTCTGATTCCTGTGCTGGTGATAAGGTGTGTCCTGCAAACCGTAGAAATCCAGCAACATCCACCTACCCATTGAGTAGGCTCCAGATCCAGGTCTTCAGGGTTTGAGTCCCTGGAGGGGGTCTTTGGGGTTCGAGTCCCTGGAGGGGTAAGCGATCGCTTGATAATAAGGGTTGTGGGTTTGAGTCCCCTTTTTTACCCAGGATGGGACAATTTGGCAGTAAATGCCCAGGGGACGCCCCGTTGACTCTCATACTCAGAGATTGGAAGGGAATCTCTGGAACCACTGGTTTAACTAAATCTAAAATAAGAAATCTGTGTCAGGTTCAGGGGCCGGCCTTCACCACTCATTTGTCCCCGACTAAAGATTGGCCAGCCTGCGGAACCTTTTCTGCAGACAGGATGGATTCCTTAAGAGATATTTTGGTCGATCTTAGACAGGGACAAATGGATTATCTGTTTGTATGGTATAATTATAAGCCAAAAAAAGGACGTATGGCTTTTGAAGCTGTTTGCATAGAAGGATCTAAATCTCCCCCGCCCTACGCCCCAGATACTCAGAAGAAGATGGGTATATCCCAATGGGGTTGCCACAGAGACGGAGCCAAAGAGCAAAGGTGGACGTTGGGAAGACAGGAGCGGGCCCTTCGGATTCGCTAGGAAATATCCCTGGAACCTCCAGGGGACCCTTTTTCTTTGGGTCCCCTGCAAGTTCAAAAGTCATCCAAGCTCCTTTGCGAGCTTACCCTGTTCCAAAGTAATGGGCAGCCTCAAGTGATGCTTACCCACACTCCATTTACAACAGCAGACTTATTAAATTGGCAGTGTTCTATGCCGCGTCTTCGGGATAACCCCGAAGCGGTAGAGAGAATGTTCCGAACTATTTTTTCCGTTCACCTACCGACATGGGCAGACGTAAATCAACTGATGGACACCCTCCTAACTGAGGATGAATGTCAGATAGTCAAAGAAAAAGCTGCAGCATTTCACCAAACCCAGCAAGCTCGGGGAGCTATGCCCACCACTGAGCCTAATTGGGATCCAAACTCAGCCGGGGAAAAAGAAGGATTGAGTCAATATCGACAAGCTATTCTGCATGGGTTAAGGGCAGCGGGGGAGGCCACCCCAAATTGGAGTAAGGTTACGGCATGTGTACAACTCCCAAATGAACACCCCTCCGATTTTTGTACCTAATTAACCAACGAGGTGAGGAAACATAGCAACCTCGATTCAGAATCAGACTCTGGAAAGGAAATAATCAAGATAGTGTTTATGGCGCAATGTGCAGAGGACATTGCAAAGAGGTTTAGGGAACACCCGGATGGAATGCAAGGAAAAAGCTTACCTGATGTAGTTAGTATTGCAACCTGAGTGTATAATGGGAGGGAAGAAAAGAGGGAAAAGGAAGGAAAAACTAAAAGATATGCAGGATCAAGTGTCGCTGTTGGCAGTGGCCATGTCAGGAGCCAGAGGAAGGGGCCGCGGGTGGAATCACGGTTCTCGGAGAGGACTCACTGGAAGGGGGGGTGGATTCAGTAAAAGACAAGGGGGGCGCGGAGGTGGTATGGATACAGGATGTGATGGGTGCCTTTATTGTGGTGAGGAAGGACACTGGAAACGAGAATGCCCCCATAGGCAAAGGGCTGACTGTAGGTCTGAGATAGTAGGTTAATTTTCTGTAGACCAGGAATCAAGGGAGGCGCCGCTCCCCTTGGGCCCTGAGGTTTATGAGGCCGGAATGATACAATTTAAATGTGATGCTCGATTTCCAGTGGTCCCCCTAAAGATAGGACAAGAAACTTATGAATTATTAGTGGACACAGGGGCCACACATTCAGCTATACCTAAGGGGGCGGCACCAAAGAGTGAAGTGGAAAAATATGTAGTGGGAGTCACTGGAAAACCTGAATGACACTATATGACAAAAGATTGTATGGCAACTCTACATCCCTTGTCTGTTCAGCACTCCTTCTTATTAATAAATGGTCCGGTGAACCTATTGGAAAGGGACTTATTATGTAAATTGCATGCCCAAATATCTTGTACTCCTGAAAGCATTTCCCTTCGCTTCCCAATGGAAAAAGTTTATCTGCTAATGCAATTGACCAATAGCTATTGTGAAGTGCTTCCCCTCCGAGTCCAAAATGAGGTTAATCCTATTGTATGGGGAGGAAAAAATGATGTGGGGCTGGTGAAATCTGCCTCGCCTCTGAGTCCAGTGATAAAAAGCAACAGGGCTCCACCCGCCCAGAGACAATACCCTCTTAAAATTGAGGCCATACAAGGACTTGAGCCCATTGTGCAGAAATTTAAGAACAAAGGAATTTTAGTGCCATGTGTCTCTCCTTGTAATATTCCAATTCTGGCTGTAAAAAAACCACAGCTCGGCTCCAATGAAAAACCTGTATATCGAATGGTGCAGGATTTAAGACTCAACAATCAGTATGTGATCCCAGAACATCCTGTGGTGCCAAACCCGAGTACTATTTTGTCAATGGTGCCACCTGAAGCGGAATAGTTCATAGATTCATAGATACTAGACGTGTGCACTCTTCAATAAAGAACTTATAGATTCAGAGATACTAAGGTCAGAAGGGACCATTCTGATCATCTAGTCCGACCTCCTGCACAGCGCAGGCCACAGAATCTCACCCACCCACTCCTACGAAAAACCTCACCTATGTCTGAGCTATTGAAGTCCTCAAATCATGGTTTAAAGACTTCAAGGAGCAGAGAAGCCTCTCTCAAGTCAACCATGCCCCATGCTACAGAGGAAGGCGAAAAACCTCCAGGGCCTCTCCAATCTGCCCTGGAGGAAAATTCCTTCCCGACCCCAAATATGGTGATCAGCTAAACCCTGAGCATATGGGCAAGATTCACCAGCCAGATACTACAGAAAATTCTTTCCTGGGTAACTCAGATCCCATCCATCTAATATCCCTTCTCAGGGGATTAGTCCTATTTACCCTGAATATTTAAAGATCAATTACTTACCAAAATCACATTATCCCATCTCCTCCATAAACTTATCGAGTAGAATCTTAAAACCAGATAGATCTTTTCACATGTATGGACTTGACTAATGCTTTTTTCTCGGTACCAGTGGCTCCAGAAAAACAATACCTTTTTGCATTTACGTGGAGGGTCCCGGGTACAGCGGGGAAAAAGAGATAAAGGGGTTGGATCCCTGGGACAACTCACTTGGACAAGAATGCCTCAGGATTATATGGAAGCACCGGGAGTGTTTGCAAGGGTTTTAGCCGAAGATCTAAAGGATGTCCAGTTGCCAGCTTGTTCTACTTTGGTGACTTATGTTGATGACATTTTGGTAGCTTCAAAGACTCAAGAGGATAATGAGCTGGACTCTATTTGCTCAATCAATTGGCACTGAAAGGACATAAGGTCAGTCCCACTAAGTTGCAGTGGGCTCGACAGGAGGTAAAATATCTTGGGTATACACTGGGTCCCGGAATACGTAGTTTGGATTCCAAATGGATAAAAACCATAGTAAATATTCCATTTCCCACTACTAAGCGGGGTATCCGGGGCTTTATAGGTATGATTGGGTTTTGTCGCCCTTGGATTATGTCAGCCAGGGAATGGCTGAAACCCTTGTATGACCTGACTAAAGAGGAGGCTGAGGAGCCCCTGCGCCCTACCCCTAAACAGAGAGAAGCCTTTAAGGTATTAAAAGAATCCCTTGTTCGAGCTCCTGCATTGGGACTGCAGAACTATAATAAGCCGTTTGACTTGTATGTACATGAGGTAAAGGGAGTAGCCTCCGGAGTACTAACACAGTTATTCGGAAGTGCCCCTACACCTGTGGCATATCTTTCAGGACAATTGGATCCAGTAGCTAAGGGTCACCCAGGCTGCCTCAGAAATGTGGCAGCGGCTGCATTACTGGTAGGAAAGGCTCAGGAAATTGTTTTGGGACACTCTTTAACGGTGCACACCCCTCACGCTGTGGCAAGTTTGCTAAATTCTCAGCAGCACAAACACTTAATGAATCAAAGACTGTCCAGATATGAGGTGACCTTGTTGATGACCCATGGAATTATCTTGAAGAGATGTGCAAATTTAAATCCTGCTTCTTTGTTACCCCATATTTCTGGTCAGGAGACTGTACATGACTGCTTGCAGGTCTTGGATCAGGTATCCACTCCACAACCTGATCTTACTGACGTTCCCCTATCAAACCCGGAATTAGAATTGTTTGTAGATGGATCTGCTTTTGTACGAAATGGAATCCAACATTCTGGGTATGCAGTCACTGATGGACATACGGTATTAATAGGGAAACCATTGTCACCGGGGAAAAAGCGCTCAGTCGGCTGAGTTACAGGCTTTAACAGCTGCCTGTTGGTATGCTAGAGGGAAAAGGGTCAATTTCTATTCAGACTCTAAGTATGCTTTCGGTGTGTGTCATGCCACCGGAGCCATCTGGAGGGAAAGAGGCTTCATTACTTCTTCAGGGGCACAAATTGCTCATGGAAAAGAGATAGCTGAACTGTTGCAAGCTATTCAAGCCCCCAAAGAAATTGCAGTTATTCATTGCAGGGCTCATACCAAAAACACTGACCCTGTACCAGTAGGTAACCACTTGGCTGATGAGGCTGCTAGAAACGCTGCCTTACAAAACACCCAACTAGATTTACGGTAGCCACTTTTAACCTGGCAACAGCAAGCCCCAGATGATGAAAGAAAGATCTGGGAAAAATGTGGAGCTAAGCCCAATTCGACAGGAATTTGGGAATGTGATGGTCGATTTGTTTTACCCAAGAGCCAGTAGGGGGAAGTAATGGAACAGATCCATAAAAACACGCACTTGGGAGCAAATAAAATGGTCCAGATTATTTTAACGCAGTTTGTTTCCCCAGGACTTCACGAAGTAGCCAGAAGGATAGTAGAAAAATGTACTCTGTGCCAGCAATATAATCCAAAAGGTGTAAATAAGAAAGCACCACCTGGGGGGCGCCAGTGGGCTTATAGACCTATGCAACATGTACAGATTGACTTTACTGATTTGCCTCCCTCTGAAGGGAAATGGCATTTATTAGTCATAATAGACCAGCTCACCGGATGGGTGGAAGCCTACCCCACCGCTCAAGCAACTTACGGTATGTAAGGTATTACTTAATGAAATAATACCAAGGTTTGGCCCTCCCGAAGTAATTGACTCAGACCAAGGTACTCACTTTACCGCAAAGATTTGCAGTGAACTTACAAAAGCAGTGGGAACAAAATGGGCCTTTCACGCTCCTTGGCACCCCCAGAGTTCAGGCCAGGTAGAGCGGATGAATGGAACTCTAAAAACTCTTTTGACAAAATTGTGCCAAGAACTCAACATGAGATGGACTACAGTCCTTTCTCTAGCTCTTTACACCATTCAAACAACTTTGGGTGCCAGAACTAAATTGGCACCTTACGAAATCCTGTTTGGACATGTACCCCCGACCTTCGCTCCTTTGATATCAGTTCACACTGATACTGATATGACCAAAGCGACAGAGACTTATGTGAAAGAATTGCAGAGACAGCTAGTGACCCTGCAGAAATACTCTGCACACTCCCAGTCTTTACCTTTGTGGGAAGCTGTTCATTCTTTTTTACCAGGTGATCCCGTGTGGGTAAAAACATATAAGAAGACTCTGCTTCAACCACAGTATTTAGGACTCTTTGAAATCCTTCTGGTGAGCTCTACTGCTATCCAAGTAAAGGGACTGCCCACCTGGATCCATCATACCAAAGTCAAGAGGAGCACCGCTAGGGAACCTGACCTGGAAAAAGGTTCCCCAGAAGCAGACGGCATCGGACTTCAAGGGAGCTACGCACGTTCACCCCGTAAACTGGGTGAATCAGAAGCAGATGACATTTGTGTTCAAGACCAATGGACTGCCACCCCTTTGGGTGACCTGAAGCTCCGACTGCAGCTGAACAAACCTTGAGTTGGTGGTGTCCTACCCAAGAAGAATGGCCCCGGGTTTTAGCCTGGGTTCTTGTGTTTGTAATCTGTTTGTTATTTGTTATTTTTCTTTTTTGGTGGTACAAGAAGTAGAAAGTATAGAATCACATAGTCCTAATACATTTATACGCCTTACCCATGAAATGAAAGCTCGCATGCCAGCCCTACAAAATACTTCATGCTGGGTGTGCTCGTTAATGCCAGCCGATAGCCAAAAGGGTCTTCCCATGGTCCCTATTCCTCTTAGTGCAATGAATATGACCTGGACCCCATCCTGGAAGGATTCCTCAGGCAATTTAAATATTACCTGGGTGGATACCGGCATCTCTGAGAGCAGGTATCTAATAGTTTGGAAATGAGTTGGTCAATGGTGCCTCTTGAAAAAGGGAAAAATAGCATTAGGAAATAGTGAGGGCAATGCTTACTTTAACGGCACTCATTTTGGAAGCAAGAGAGGTCCTAATATCACTCTCCTGTATAGGGCAACCTCTTGTACCTCTGCGTGGCACAGTTTCACAGGTAACAAGTGCAGTTTACATGGGGAGGAATGTTTCCTGTATCAAGGTCACAAATTGGTGGAACATTACGTTATAAATTGAACACTTAAGTATAACCTGACAACTCATACTATGTGTTTATGTTCCTCCAATGCTTCCACGACTAAATTCTCCCTTCTCCCATCTTGGACAGGATGGTACAGACATATTAATAATACCTGGTCCAAAGTCACTCCTACTTTTTTTGAAGTATACTGGGTGTGTGGTAATAAGGCATACTTAGCCCTCCCTTCTTCATGGAGTGGCTCCTACTATTTGGCTTGGTTAGAACCACCTGTAATATATCGCGCACAACTTCCCAAAGGAAAAATCAGAAATGTAAAAGGAGCAGAGGAAGACATTAATGACTCTCGTCCCCTTATTTGGCATGCCCTAAACAATTGGACAGGTGCTTGTGCGGGATTCATCTTCGCCTGTGGGGGTGCCACTTGGCATATTGGAAAAGAAGTAATGAGACTTCAGGGAGTATTGGAGGTAATGGCAAATACTACTGCCAAGGCCTTGATAGATTTAGTAACTGAGCAAAAAAAACCAAGGCAGATGGTCCTTCAGAACCGCTTGGCGTTAGATATTTTGCTGGCCTCCCAGGGAGGAACATGTGCATTAATTGTGCAGGAATGCTGTGTATATATTCCAGATGTTTATAACGCCACCTGGGAAAGAGCAAACCACCTTATACAAGTTGCAAAAGACCGTGGAGGAGAGTGGGTTGACTCGTGGTGGAGCAATTTGTTTAACTGAATTCCAGATATACGTGGCTGGCTACATAATCTGCTTCGCAGTGCTGTTGTAATCATTTGTGGTTTAATAGTTTTGTATGTTATGTTAAGATGTAGCTGTTGGATGGGTACCAAGCTGTGCCCTACTAACCAGTGAATAGTCCTAAGTCACTACCCACAGTGGCCAGTATGTCCCAAGAGTTCCCCTATGGCACTCTGGGGACAAAGGGGGGGACTGTTAGGTGAGAAAAGTTAAACGTGAAGCAGTTATGCTAACCGAACCAAAGTCAGGCCAAGAAAGGCTGCTGGGAAAGTCTCTGAAAGTAGAATGACGAAATACTTGTTTAAGGTACATAGAGTGAGAAAAAGGGGAGGCCTGCTGCATTCCTGCATTATCGTACCAGATGTTCTGAGAATGAGATGGAGACACACTGTCTCCACTCCCTGTTTTTGTTTTATGTATGTTTTTAACTCCCCGTCTCCGGTTTGACAACTGAATTGATAAGAAAGTTGGGGAGACATAACAACTTGCAAAAAGCTATATACAATAGGAGCTAGGTATGCATGCATGATAAAGGACTCTTAACTAGCAAAGGGGGGGAGGGGTTGGACTATTTCATGAATAATCTGTGACGCGAAGGACCTGTCTATAAAAACCTATTAGTTTTGCCTAGGAGCTAGCTGGTTCTCTTTGGAGATGGGCTGCTCTTTATTGTGGTGTGCACTCTTCAATAAAGAACTTGTACTTGGACCTTGCTGGTGTTGCCTGTCTCTCTGCGGTCAGACAACGAACCGCGCCATCTGGGGTTCGAGTCCCCGACACAACTGAGATGAGATGGCAGAATGACCCACACCAAATTTCAGACCCAACATCAATAGCCTGAAAAAACAGTTAAATAATAGATACTATTGCACAACACCTGCCTAGCTAGTTGTGTTCACTACTTGTGCTCTTCTTGGCATCTGTAAAGAAAGATTTTTGATATATATGCTCATGGATTTAAAAACAAAACAAAAAAAAACAGACTGAAATAGAATGTTATAAATTTGTTACAGAAATTCTGGTTCCCCGACCATTTTGACAAGATACACATTTGTTAAAGGATGTCCACATCCTACTCTTGCCCAAAGAAAACAAGAAAGATTACCTGCAGGCTTGGTTGACATTGAAAATGACCAAACAGAGTGACTAAGTGCTTGTCTATGTAGTCAGTGCGCAGCAAGCTGGAGTTAAAATTTACATACCAACTGGCTCTATAAACCCTGCTACTCTGCACCAACAGTTCCATAGTGTGCTTTAATCTACTCCACTTTGAAACCAGTCAGGCAGGTCTTGTGCTCTGAAATGGGAGAAGATCAAAGTGCACTACACAGCTTTTAGCAGGATCCATATGGCCAGTTAGTGCTAGGGACCTATAGATTTATACCCAGTTCACCGTCCATTAACTGACCATGTAGACAAGCATTAAACTGGGGAAATCTAAAAGAGCTGGAAGAAGTTACCCTACTTTAAAGCCACTAGATTTTTCCCAGGGCATTCCCGTTCTGTTCTATTTACAATTGATGCACATAATATAAGAATTGAATGCAATAGGATGCAATAAGAATTAGACTGTATATAAAAAGAGAAATTAGCAATGCAATATATCATCTAAATAAAACATATTGTGCCAAATCCTGAAGGCTTTACTCCGGCAAATTCCCACTGAAGAAAAACTAAATCTCACTGATGTCAATGGGAGTTTTGTCTGAGTAGGACTGAATAAGTGTCTTAGGATTCAGCCCATTGAGACAAACTTTTTTGAATATTAAGTAGTACTAAAAACTTCATAATAGTTTTCTCTAAAGGATAGAACTAGTCTGTAAAAACTGAACCCTCTTTAAATTCAAGCTTTCTTTAGTAAGTAGTTCTTGTGGGTGGGGGAGGGAGATAGCTTTATAGTTCACAACCACATCAATTCTTTCCTAGCATACTAATGGCTATGAGTTTACGATGTATCATTCTGCTACTGTTACATTGTAAATACAGACAGTGTAGTTACATATTTTTGCATGAAGATCTTTGACCCTGTTGTGTCACATTTTGTGGAAAATGTGAACCTTCTCTTTAAAAGAGTGAGTGGGATCTCGTAGCGCGGCATTTACAGTTATGACAATTCAGCAAATGGCAAAGTTCTAATGAAATATTTGAAAATCTGGGTCAAGTGAAATACAAGGTCTCTACTTCTCATTTGAGTAAAACAAGCAAACCAAACAACACAGATCTGCCATGTTAGCTAGTTTGGGAAAAAAAGCTTAAGGAAAATAAAATATGTTTGCTCATGTTGCACATGGAGACGGGGTAGAGGGCTAGGATATCTCAGTGCCAATTTGAGCACTTAAATGCAGGATTGAGCCCTCCATTTTAGGAACCCAAATCAGAGTATTAGTCCGTGTAAAGGGGCTAGGCCTTGGCTCAGCCCTCTCTGAGGCAGCGGGGAGCCACACCGGCTTGACTTTGGGGAATTTGTCTGGCCACCAGAGTCTCCCTCAGCAGCCCTTGGGGTAACTGGAATGAGCACTGTAGGCCTGGGCCCTGAGTCAGGGCAGGGCACCAAATAGTCATCAGCTCAGGCCCTCAAGCAGGGGCTGAGCAACACAGGATGTGTGAATTAGCCCAGGCCTCCAAGGACCTGGAAGAGGGGGAGACTGCAACCCATGAGTTGGGTGGCAGGGGGGACACAGGCCCACCCACTCCACTGCGTCCCAGCCCGGGGCCCTAGCAGCAGGAAATGACCCGCTGCTGGGTCAGTGGGGATCCTGACCGCAACACACTGACATAGGTTCTGGCAGAGTTACAGCCAGACTAGGGTCGGCTGCCCCCAGGCTACTTCCTAACTCCCCTCCTTCTGGTACCTGGATCACGGCGGTGTTCTCCGGGGGCGAGGGGGGGTCCAGCACCATGGATTCTTCAGGGTAGTGGACAAGCGGTGGGCCTGACAACTCCCCTGGATAGCCGGCGCAGGGCAGGGCAGTCTTGGCGTGGACCTGGGGCCCTGGGGTTTTCCCAGTCACGGGCTAGGCTGGCTGCGTCTGGCCTCCCCGGCAGCTGGTCCTCTAGTGAGCTCTGAGGGCCCGCTTTTATACTTAGAGACACACCGCCTCGCTACAGTCCCACAGTGTGTTAATAATTCTGCTGAAAGAACAACAGATTATCTTTTGTGCTCATAGTACCTCAGACCCATTAAAACACTCTGGGATTACTGAGAGCAGAACTATATCATCATGTAGTCCTTAGAGCTGTCACTAAGTTAGAAAAAATGAAGTTGCTTAAGGATTCAGTTTTGTGTTTATTATCATAACAACAATACCTCTACTTCCAGGATATTGCCATTTTGGCTGGATGGTTGAATGGCTCAGCTGGTTCTGAATACTTAAATGAATGAATATTTTATACAAATTCCCTATAATACAATCATTTTCCCTGAAAGCTACCTAATCTCAAAAAGCAAATGCTCTTGATTTTTATAGACTTGCAAATCAGACATGAAATGCCATTGACATGTTTTTAAATGTATTTACCTAATGGATCTGTCAGGATTTTCTTAATTGTTTTTCATATAAAATGCTTTTAAATAGTCTAGTTAGATTTTTATTTATTGGCATGCTGAGTAATTTTCTATGAAAACACCTTTTTCCATGTAGGAACTTTGCTTTAGAATCATTAAAACTTGAAAAATATTGGAATAGTTTACAATATCAATCCATTAAATTACTCATACTTATTATATTAATGGATTTTTAATAGAAGTGTATATTAGAGCACAATTTGGCCCATGTATATGTTACATTGGTGTTCAGATAAGCTTCACTTCTATCAAAAGTTGAAGAATGATGTATATTCTTTCACATAACTCAAACCCTTTGTTGGACTGTCATTGTTTATAACCAGCAACTATTAAACATTGTGGGCATGCATGCTAAGCATTCTTCCTTTATTCCACATTGTATTTCTAAATCTTATTTAACGTTGTCTGCACAACTTCCTATCTGTCCATCTATCTGTATGCACGTGCACTTGTCTACCTCTGTGTGTGTGTGGTGAGTAGGGGATAGGGATGTATTGAAACCTACCAGTTTATAAAGACTAACTTTACAAGGTTAAAAAAAAAATCTCATCAACGTACCAAGCAGCACAATTTCAAACTAATCACTCTATTAAGTCATACACCACAATTCAGCTTTGTGATTTCAATTATTTTGGCACCAGTAGGTGGCGCAATCATTACCATTCATGGGTATCACTGGTATGTTTCAGAGTAGCAGCCGTGTTAGTCTGTATTTGCAAAAAGAAAAGGAGTACTTGTGGCACCTTAAGATGCATCCGATGAAGTGAGCTGTAGCTCACGAAAGCTTATGTTCAAATAAATTTGTTAGTCTCTTAAGGTGCCACAAGTATTCCTTTTCTTATCACTGGTATGTTCACATTTACATTAACATGGGGCCAAGATGATTCAGATTCATTTACGGTACACACAGCTTTCAATGTTCAGTGTTTTCAGGAATGTTTTTCAATTGGTTATAATGTTCCCAAAAGCACAGAAGATGGGTTATGAAGGTATATCAGAGGGTATGTACAGTAATACAATATATGCGCTGTTTTCATTCTTTCTTCTCAATACAGTAATTGACAGGCGCGATGCAAACCTTGTATCAGAAAATTCTAACTCTTGAGGCTGACATAGAAATCAAATGCTTTGAGCATGAAACACTCCTCTAGCATATATAGTGAAGTAAAAGAAAACAGTTGATTGATATAGGAAATTTGTTCTTGAAAGATAGCGAGTAAGTAGCACTAGCACTTTGACTTCCTTTGCTCTTCTGCTTGAACCTTTTGCATGCTGAGTGACAACTACATTTTTCATCAACATTTTCTTCATGAGGTCCTCTGTCCACCAGAAAAGAAATCATGTGTTTGGAATTTAAACAATTCTGTGCTCCAAAATTACAAAAGAGATACACTAGCACAATTCCTCTTTCCATGTGTTTTGCATGTAAATGAACCCTTAACAATAAAATAAAGCAAACAGGTACACACAGAGATTAGCATTTGTACTGTAGCTGTTTTTCCTCCCCACCCTATGTTGTTAGAAAGCATGGGGGAGAGGGAGGACCTAGGCAGAGTGTGTATATCTGTGCATGCAAATCAGAGAAGCAAGGAACATTCATATCAGTTTTTGAATTCTTTTGAACTTAGCCTGAATTCAAAGGGCATTATCTGTTTGAGCACTTTTCAGCCGTTTGAGTGTCCTTACATGCTTTTAGGACATATGAGTCATTCAATTTGGAGAAATGAAAGTCATTGGAGGTCACCATTTCTATATATCAGATTTTAGCAGAGTCAACGGAAAGTGAGTAGGCTGCAGTGGCTAATGTTAAAAGCAGTATCTACCCAAAGGATGGGCTGCTATCAGTTAGTGTCTGCCTGTGAAATTGTTTGGTAAGGAATAGAACATAAGTGAAGTACAAGCAGATGAACTTAGGGGAAGAACTTGTTCCACTCAAGATGATCAATGGAGCAAGAGGAGGAATGGAAATAGGCAAATCAAGGGCTACAAAGCTCTATACAGAAAGAAGAAACAGCTTCTTATGAATAGCAGCACATCAGCAGCTGATGTGTAATTAGAATCTCCCCAGAGTACTAGCTTCCTACTACTGTAAGGTCAGCATTTTGCATGTTGCTCAATTATTACATCGTTCCTGAAACTGGTTGGCTTGCTGCATGGGCTGGACAGCCTGGGGCTAAGACAATCCTGATTACAGAATTAACCTTACCTGAGAGGAATCAGGCTATTCCAGTATAAAAGGAGCAGGAAATTTCTCTTGCAGTGAAAGGAGGAAACTGTTGTTATTGTTGTAGGCACTGCAGGGATTGGACTCAATAAACTGAGCTCCAGGAGGAAATAGTTTGAACTACCTTTGAACTTTAAGGGCCCTGAAGATGGGGAAGCAGAAGCAGACTGCCTATAGTGTGACCCTAAACCAGGCAGGAGTGCATGGAAGGTGGCTGGTCCTGTTACAATTCCATCTCTCTGTTTTCAGTCTTGCCAGATTTTACATCCATGGCTGGTGATGTAGAGAGTACAGTGAGACAGACACATTAGAAATACCAAATGGATACATAAATGATGAGTTGAGACCAATGTTCCCTCTAATTTTTGACAGGCCATGTGCACAAAAAATTTCTTCTGTGCAAATTGTTGTGCTTCTCTGCAAATTTTTGTGCACGCAGTGTTTCACCGTGTACGTGGGGTTTAGGATCCATGTGCGCACGCACATTCGCACAGCTTAGAGGGAACAGTGGTTGAGACTGCCCATGCTGTCATCACCATAAGGGATTGGTGAGGAACAGATTGGACTGAACTTGGGGTCTGCTTCCTCTTTAATTAGCCAATTCCCTCACTAGTCCATATATTGGAACATTCTACCCCTACAAAAGATGTATTATAATCAAGATCAAATCCCTGTGAGAGTAGGCTTCCTCCCTTCCTCACTTTGTATGTTCTCAGGACATTATCAGCCTTGGCATACCAAATTTTGCTTCTATACAATCTATAGTAACAAGAACACACGGTGAATCAAAATTCATCAACCTTCCATTAACCACTATATATGAAGTTCTATATTTATCTAATTCAAAAGCAACCTACTTCTAGCTTATTTACAAATATAGAAATCCTTATTCAGGCCCTCTGGAGGTATACTGTATAAAAAATTCATTTGAAAGATTTCTCCTTGTCATAAATAAAGGGAAGGGTAACCACCTTTTTGTATACAGTGCTATAATCCTTCCTGGCCAGAGGCAACATCCTGTTACCTGTAAAGGGTTAAGAAGCTCAGCTAACCTGGCTGGCACCTGACCCAAAGAACCAATAAGAAGACAAGATACTTTCAAATCTTGGGGGCTGAGGGGGGGGAGAGGAGGGTTTTGTTTGGCTCTTTGTTTACGTGGTTGTTCTTTCTTGGGACTGAGAGGGGCCAGACAGAAATCCATCTTCTCCAACCCATCCTAATCCAAGTCTCCAATATTGCAATCAGTATAGGTAAGCCAGGCAAGGCAGATTAGTTTATCTTTTGTTTTATGTGAATTTTCCCTGTGTTAAGAGGAAGGTTTATTCCTGTTTTCTGTAACTTTAAGGTTTTGCCCAGAGGGGGATCCTCTGTGTTTTGAATCTGAATACCCTGTAAAGTATTTTCCATACAGATTTTACAGAGATGATTTTTATCTTTCTTTTTTTTTTTTAATAAAATCCTTCTTTTAAGAACCTGATTGATTTTTACATTGTTCCAAGATCCATGTAATGACCTTGTGATCCCCCTAGGGGTCCTGACCCCCAGTTTAAGAACCCCTGCCCTAGCCTGGGGTTTGCCAGAAGCTGGGAATGGGTGACAGGGGATGGATCACTTGATGATTACCTGTTCTGTTCATTCCCTCTGGGGCACCTGGCATTGGCCACTATTGGAAGACAAGATACTGGGCTTGATGGACCTTTGGTCTGACCCATTATGGCTGTTCTTATGTTCTTATGTTCAAAGGGAGAGATGGCCAGAAAGCCCATACCCTTATTATTTTGTCTACCAATTAGGTCTAATTTCCAGGCCCCAACTTTTCTTGCTAACCTGGCATGATCGTAGTACAGTCCTTGAGTTATATCAGTAGGCCTTTTAGTTTTGCACTGATTGAGTCTTTCTGTCTGCCTTTTGCACCTTTTCCCTTCAACATTTATTTTTATGACTTATGATGACATTTTATGAACTTTCACCCACTTCCTACAGCTGATATTACGATTACGATAAGTGCAGGGCCAGCTCCAGACACCAGCGAAGGAAGCAGTGTCAATAGGGGTGGACAATAGAAAGGGGCGGTACTCCGTCAGTTATTGGGGCGGCACATCTGCGTCTTTGGTGGCACTTCAGCAGCAGCTCAATTGGGGTTTTTTTCTGTCTTTTTTTTTTCACCGCTTGGGGAAGCAAAAAAGCTGGAGCCGGCCCTGGATAAGTGTGTAGGCCCAGTTATTACAAAACAGCACAGAAGCCAGCAATCTCAGTATGTACATTCACCTCAGTGTAGGGACTGCACAGAGCTAAAACCCTTTTGGGGCACTAGCCATTCCAAAGGGACTTATGGTGACACCATATAGCATTGTTGATAAAAGCCACAGTAGAGCCCTATGTACAAGGTATCTAGTACAGAAATGTGTTATACTCACAAATCTAAATCTTGCTACGTATTCTCCTAAATTGCCCCTAATATATGATCACTTCTCAGGATATGCCAGTGTTCTAATGCAATGTATTTTTATAGCCTTATGGCATAAGCCGGGAACAGAGAAGAGTTTCTCTAATAGAGATTTATGTGGTTTCTCTAACACCTTAATCTTTGCTTCCATGTTTTCCCTTCCATCTGATTCTTTAGTTACACACCTGCCAACCTATTTCATTCATTTTATAGTCACATTCCCTATCATTTGCTATGATCCTATGTAACTTTAATAAACTGGATGCATGGGAGTTAGATCCCTCTTAAACTGGGGTGGAAGAGAGCTTTCATCATGCAGAAGATTATTTCTGTCTGTCCTTTTTTCTGTATACATTGGTTACAAATTTATCCCCACCATTTTCTGCTAATATGTCCAAGTAATGTATCTGCTTTGAACTAAAAGGTGCAGTAAATTTGATCAATCTGTGTACATGATTCAAATATTCTAGGAAACTTTCCAATTCCACCTGATTCCCTTTCCATCATAAATATTGATGCATCAAATTCAAGGTCTTGTGAGCCACAGACTTATAGTGAGCCAAAAAAATCTCCGGCTATATTAAAACCTGTTCTGTCCCCTGTATGTGATTATCTCTGTAATAAAATGTATAATTATTTTTGTTCAATACTGGTTCTGCCTAGAATGGAATACAGTGTGTGTGTGTGTGTGTGTGTGTGTGTGTGTGTGTGTGTGAGAGAGAGAGAGAGAGAGAGAGAGAGAGAGAGAGAAAATCTGTCTTATTCAGAGTTATTTGAGAAGTATCTGCTTGCTCACAGACCATATATCAGTTAATGTTGGAGAGAATGAGTGGGTGTGAGGAGTTGTCATTTTAAATACTGAATTTACACCAGCCAAACTGATAATTTGGTACTGGACACCTTGGGCTCATTCAGAGTATTAACTGTGTGCTGTTAATCTGATTGAGCAAAAGATGCACCAACCTTTACTGAAAAACAGTGTTGAGTATATTGTATGACAGGGTCAGGCCAGTTGACTACAGGACAGTAATAGAAGGCAGATATATTAGCCCCAGGTTAAGTAGGTCTCTTTTCCCTAGGTAAGGTAACAGGGAAGGTTCCACAACAATCAGGAACCTTCTGGAGACAATTAAGACAGACAGGCTGATTAGAACACCTGCAGCCAATCAAGAAGCTGTTAGAATCAATTAAGGCAGGCTAATCAGGGCACCTGGGTTTAAAAAGGAGCTCGCTTCAGTTTGTGGTGCACGTATGAGGAGCTGGGAGCAAGAGGCACTAGGAGCTGAGAGTGAGAACGCAGACTGTTGGATGACTGAGGAGTACAAGCATTATCAGACACCAGGAGGAAGGTCCTATGGTGAAAATAAAGAAGGTGTTGGGAGGAGGCCATGGGGAATTAGCCCAGGGACTTATAGCTGTCGCACACCTGTTCCAGGAGGCACTCTAGACAGGTGCATTCCACAGGGCCCTGGGCTGGAACCCGGAGTAGACGGCGGGCCCAGATTCCCCCCAAACCTCCCAACTCCTGGTCAGACACAGGAGGAGTTGACCTGGACTGTGGGTTCAGAAAAACAGCCAAGCTGAGGGCTGCCGTGAAGCTCCAAGGCGAGCAAATCCACCAATAAGTGCAAGACCCACCAAGGGAGAGGAGGAACTTTGTCACAATGGGCAAATGTGATCAGAGAAATGTGGAAAACTTGGGAGGTGCATTGGGAAATATCAGCTTTGGAAAAGGAATTCTGGGGTTAACTCTTTGGGGCAATGACCATTTGTTTATATTTTTGTACAGTGCCTAACGCCATGGGGCCCTGATCCAGGAGTAGGACTATATGTGCTAATCCAATACTCATAATTACTACTTTTGTTGTTGCTTGGAGAAAGACGTTTGATTCCACTCACTCTAGCTGCACCCTCAGCAAGGCAAACCAAAGAAATATAATGTAAAGCTATTCAAGACTGCTCTCAAGTAAGCTTTCAACTGTGCACTCAAATATTTGCAGTCTCAGAAGATAAAGCCACAACTACACTAAGCTAAAGTTAGTACAAATAAATAGTAATGAAACTAGCTGCTATTTAGCAATGCCTGCGAGCATCACAAAAAAACAGTATGCTGTGGTCACGTCATACAATGACACTTTAACATAATTACCAAAGGTACCACTTAAGCATTTCCATAATGCATTTTCCTAATGGCTTAATTTTTGCTACCAATGAATGCCACCTATAGTTGGTCCAGGAATGGCCAATGTGGCACATTTGACCTATGTAATGTCTAGAGGGTGGACACAGAGGTGACCTAAGAACTCTGGCTGCCTTCACCCTTACATTGTATGGATCATTCTTGCCCAAATGCAAATTCTTATTTTGCATGCCTCAATTCTCACTCTCCTCCCCGATGGAGAATCCCTCCATTAGCACAGTTTTACATGACATCTTTGTTTTCTTGCCTTTCAGTGCTCTTACCTTTTCCTTAATTGAAATCCCAAAATTTATGGATATCAGATATGAATTTTCCAGCTGTCAACCTCAAAGCTGTAGAGGAAAGATGGATCTCAAAAAACTCAATCTTTTATTTCTCCTTTGCAATGCTGTCCTCCTTTCTACGCTGTTTGAGTATACAGTGCACTTTGTGTCCATGGTACTCTGTGACTGCTAATAATACTGCTGGTATTTTGGTAAAGGTAGTAATATAGCTTCAGAATTCCTAAATATAAATCTCCATTGCAAGCTGAGATAACTATACCTGATAAGCTCTTGGTTTTTTATAAGCTCTTGATTACCTAAGAATAAAAATGATAGTGCCAGCTATCACACAAGATAATAAATTACAACTCTTCTGTGCATCCCTTGTTCCAAGATAATGATTCTGCTTTTATTGTGTCTTTCAGTTGTTCAAATAGTTTCTATCTTTCCTTTTTGTCAGATGTATCCATTGTTGTTTTCATGATAAATAAGTGAATCTGCAATATCTATCTCTGCACATTCAACCAGTCCCCCAAAACAACAGAAAATAACTGGTTGCAAAAAGATGTTTTTTGGCTATTTTTTTTCCTCATTCTTATATTCAAATACAGTGGAATCACATTAATCTATGAATTGCCTTCCCTCATTTCAGTATTTTTCAGCTAAGTCCTTTTCTATGCATTATGTACATGCACATCTCTAATTTTTAACAAAGGAACTCAAAAAAAGACCTGGATTTCAATAAAATAAATACATTAATGATAAGGTGGCTACTTGGTAACTCAGCAGAGCAAATTGCAATCATAGATAAGACACCACACTTTATCCTAGCTGTAAAAGTGGTGTGCTACATAACTGTTTGTTATATGGATTATTTATTTATTTATTTAACAAATATGTAAAGAAATAGGCTTGCTGAACTCCAAAAATGTGTTGCTGAAATTATTACAAGGTGATACATGCCTCAGGAAGATAGTGCCGTTATCTCACTGTCTTCTAAACTCCAGCTTTTTTTTAGTAGATCCAGTATTGTAAATGCAGACTTTGCCTCAAACAGGCAACTCATAAGCTTTTGTATGGCAATGCAAACCACTAACATCAAAAATAGCTGATGAGAACAATATACTTAATTACATTTACTCTGAACATTGTCAGTGGGCTATTAGAACAGTACTGAAGTTTAAATCCAGCTGTCTGTCATGAGCAAAACCTAGCACATGAAAGGAGTCTCTTTTTTCTTTTTGCTGCATATTTACAGACATTGTTCTAAACTGCAGAGAATTCAAGTCACTGCTTTAGTTGTACCTACAATTTACAAGTTACATATTGGATTAGTTAGAAACAACACTTCCTACTACAAAAATGGTATCACAGGTGTGAATACCTGCTTTCTTCAATCCATTTTAAATAGCTGCAATCCAGCAGAATCTGGAACATCAAATTCTTATACCTATACTTCTTTTTCAGTTTGAATACTTTTCTATCCACAATTTTTCTGAAATCCACAAGATGAAATTCAGTAAAGACAGGTACAAAGTACTACACTTAGAAAGGAAAAATCAAATGCACAAATACAAAATGAGGAATAACTGGCTAGGCAGCGGTACTGCTGAAAAGGATCAGGGGATTATAGTGGTTCATAAACTGAATATTGAGTAAACAATGTGATGCAGTTGTGAAAAAGATAAATATCATTCTGGGATATATTAATAGGAGTGTATGTAAGACATGGGAGGAAATTGTTCCACTCTACTCAGCACTGGTGAGGCCTCAGCTGTATTATTGTATCATAAGAACATAAGAACGATCATACTGGGTCAGACCAATGGTCCATCTAGCCTAGTATCCTGTCTTCCGACAGTAGCCAATGCCAGGTGCCCCAGAGGGAATGAACAGAACAGATAATCATCAAGTGATCCATCCCCTGTTACCCATTCCCAGCTTCTGGCAAACAGAATTTGTATCCAATTTTAGGCACCAGGTTTTAAGAAATATGTGGACAAATTGAAGAGAATCCAGAGGAGAGAAACAAAAATGATAAAAGTTTTAGAAAACCTTACCTATGAGGACAGACTAAAAAAACTGGGCATGTTTAGTCATGAGAAAAGAAGACTACCTGATAACAGTTTTCAAATATTTTAAAAGCTATAGAGGATGGTGATTAACTGTTATCCCTGTCCACTGAAGGTAAGACAAGAAGTAGTCCATTACTTAGGATAGTTAGGTACTGGAATAGATTACCAAGGGAGTTTGGAATCTCTTTCATGAGATATTTTATAGAACAGGTTAGACAAATATCTGTCAGGGATACTCTAGGTATACTTTCTCCCTTCCAGCCCTACATGTCTATGGTTTTATGATTAACATTATCCCAAAATAATTCAAAATAGACCCTGAAGTTGAGAGCTTTGGGTCAGATTATGCTGGTAGCATTCTACACTTCTGAATTTGTGGAGGAAGGATTTATTCAACATGAGTAACTGGGCCTTAATTAGTTAGGCCCTGATTGGGCCACCCATGCCCCCGGAGTAAACGGCTATACAGCATGAGTGAATGTGGCAGAATCAGGCCCATAAGGCTTGTAAAGCCCTTTGAAGATAAACAACTAAAGCTTTTTCCTTCTGTCAGGCCTATGTAATCCCAGTGATGACAATAGGAGTGGTAAAGTGCAGCCTAAACCAATGGTAATATTTATTATTTTGTCACCTTAGAGTTGTGTTTTCTAAACAAATACTATAGATTATATTTTCATGTCACACTGTAAAAGAGCTTTCTCTGGTCAACCCTTTCTTTCTATAGAAGGATCTTTTAAGTTTGAACTTCTCTCTGGTGATCTGTGACCTTCTCCCTATCACCCTTCCCTAAGTCTCAGATACTTTAATGTACTTTAATTTGGCTATTCATTGCCTGGCTGTTTGACTCATCTCTTTAAGTAGAGGCACATCTGTGACTTCTTTAACTGATTGCTAGGTCAGTGATAGCCACACCCTTTCTTTCTTTATGGAGATGTTTATAAACAGTTTTACAGGCATGTAACATATGCACTGTATAGGTGCCTGCCCATACACTGAACTACACAACACAAAATACAGCCAAAATCATGACTATCCCAACTTGCCAAATAAATACATAAAAGTCCCTTTATAGGCATATACAGACATGCTATAGTGAGGTATTTATGAAAGAGAATCCTCTTTCCACTAAGAGTATGTCTACACCGCAGAGGGGAGTATGCTTCCCTAGATCAGATAGATAGACACCACTCAAGCTAGAATACTAAAAATAGCACCATAGTCAGAGGAAAGCTTGGACTCAGCCCCCTGGGCGTATCCTCTGGCAGCTACCCTGAGCCACTGGCTATGCTATCCCTGTCTAAACTGCTATTTTTAATCCACTTTAGCACATTTCTGTTTACCCAAGAGAGGAAGTATGCTCCCCACTGCTCCATCAACCTCACTCTGGACCAGTCCAAACAAGAGATCCACTTCTTGGACACTATGGTGCTAATAAGCGATGGTCACATAAACATCACCCTATACCAGAAACCTACTGACCGCTATTCCTACGTACATGCCTCCAGCTTTCACCCAGATCACACCACACGATCCATTGTCTGCAGCCAAGCTCTACGATACAACCGCATTTGCTCCAACTCCTCAGGCAGAGACAAACACCTACAAGATCTCTATCATGCATTCCTACAACTACAATACCCACCTGCTGAAGTGAAGAAACAGATTGACAGAGCCAGAAGAGTACCCAGAAGTCACCTACTACAGGACAGGCCCAACAAAGAAAATAACAGAACGCCACTAGCCATCACCTTCAGCCCCCAACTAAAACCTCTCCAACGCGTCATCAAGGATCTACAACCTATCCTGAAGGATGACCCATCACTCTCACAGATCTTGGGAAACAGGCCAATCCTTGCTTACAGGCAGCCCCCCAACCTGAAGCAAATACTCACCAGCAACCACACACCACACAACAGAACCACTAACCCAGGAACCTGTCCTTGCAACAAAGCCTGTTGCCAACTCTGTCCACATATCTATTCAGGGGACATCATCATAGGGCCTAATCACATCAGCCACACTATCAAATGCATCCGATGAAGTGAGCTGTAGCTCATGAAAGCTTATGCTCAAATAAATTTTTGTTAGTCTCTAAGGTGCCACAAGTACTCCTTTTCTTTTTATCAAAGACTCGTTCACCTGCGTATCTATCAATGTGATATATGCCATCATGTGCCAGCAATGCCCCTCTGCCATGTACATTGGCCAAACTGGACAGTCTCTACGTAAAAGAATAAATGGACACAAATCAGACGTCAAGAATTATAACATTCAAAAAACCAGTCAAAGAACACTTCAATCTCTCTGGTCACTCGATTACAGACCTGAGAGTGGCTATTCTTCAACAAAAAAACTTCAAAAACAGACTCCAATGAGAACCGGCTGAATTGGAATTAATTTGCAAACTGGATACAATTAACTTAGGCTTGAATAGAGACTGGGAGTGGATGGGTCATTACACAAAGTAAAACAATTTCCCCATGTTATTTCCCCCCACACACACACACACACTTTCCTCAGACGTTCTTGTCAACTGCTGGAAATGGCCCACCTTGATTATCACCACAAAAGGTTTTCTTTCCCCCCCCCCCCCCGCTGGTAATAGCTCATCTTAAGTGATCACTCTCCTTACAGTGTGTATGATAAAACCCATTGTTTCATGTTCTCTGTGTGTGTATATAAATCTCCCCACTGTATTTTCCACTGAATGCATCCGATGAAGTAAGCTGTAGCTCACGAAAGCTTATGCTCAAATAAATTTGTTAGTCTCTAAGGTGCCACAAGTACTCCTTTTCTTTTAACTATACAAAACCTATGTTTAAGGCATATCTATTAATCCATAAATCCAATCTTAAGTGGAAATGAACCTTATTTTCCTTTGCTCACTTTTAGTTGGTTTCGGAGACTGTGAAAGAGTAATGTCATTAGACCCTAAATACCTTAATCTGCATGTCAGTTCCACTATTTCTTGTTTATTAACCATATGGCAAAGATGACTAAAGTAACTGCTCCATTCTTGTTCTATTGCTCATATCTCACTACAGCAGGGGCGGACAAACTTTTTGGCCTGAAGGCTTTCAAAATAAGTGGAGGGCCGGTTAGGGGAGGCTGTGCCCCCACCCCCTGTCCGACCCCCACCTCTTCTCGCCCCTGATGGCACCCCAGGACTCCTGCCCCATCCAACCCACTGTTCCCTGATGGACCGCTGGGACTCCTACCCTATCCACACCCCTCCCCCGCTTGCTCTCTGTTCCCTAACCGCCCCCGAACCCTCTGCTGCCCCATCCATCCCCCTCTCATTCCTGACTTCACCCCCAGGACCCTATCCCATCCAACCCCTCTCCTTCCTGACTGCTCCCCCGGGACCCTTGCCCATGCAACCACCCCTTCTCCCTGTCCTCTGACCACCCCAGAACCACCACCCCTGACTTCCCTGCTGCTCCATTCATCTCCTCTTCTCATTCCTGACTGCCCGCCCTCCCGGGACCCTTACCACATCCACCCCTCCTTCTCCCTGTTCCCTGACTGCCCCTAGAACCCATGCCCCTGATTGCTCCCCACTGCCCCATCCAACCTCTCCTCTCCTTCCTGACTGCCCCCCCAGGATCCCTGCCCCCATTCAACCACCTGTTCCCTGCCCTCTGATGGACCCGACCCCTATCCACACCCCTGACCCTGACCATGCCCCGAACTCCCCTGCCCTTTATCTACCCCACCCCCGCTCCCTGCCCACTGCCCCTTTACCGTGCTGCCTGGAGCAACGGTGGCTGGCGGCGCAGCTGCACTAGGACAGGCACCCGCGCCATCTGTCCGGAGCCAGCCATGCACCACAGTGCACTGGGTCAGGCCAGGCTCTGCAGCTGCGCTGCCCCAGGAGCTCACA
The DNA here is from genome assembly GCF_009764565.3 of Dermochelys coriacea. NCBI lineage: Eukaryota > Metazoa > Chordata > Testudines > Dermochelyidae > Dermochelys > Dermochelys coriacea. Next base: position 301,492,898 of record NC_050068.2, read on the forward strand.
GCCCCACCACTCAGAGCATTGCACCCGCAGCACAGTGAGTGGAGGCTGTGTGGGAGGGGGACAGCGTCCGAGGGGCTGGGGGCAAGCTTCCCAGGCCAGGAGCTCGGGGCCAGGCAGGGGGGTCCCACGGGCCAGATAAGGCCCGTGGGCTGTAGTTTGCCCACCTCTGCACTACAGCATATCACTTAATATTAAGCCAAAGCCCTCAAACAATGTGTAACCACAAATCTCATTCAGATGAGATTGTGAGTGTTGTTTACTGAGCCCTGAGACTGGGGATGTATTTAAGGAATAAAAATCATGACAAAAGCAAATGCCCAGCATTTGTGGGTGATTAAAAGTTTAAATAAAGCTGAAACATTTGATAAGTGCAAAAGCTATATATATTTTAGTCCTATAAACATCAATCCTTCAAACCACAACATAAAATGCAAAAATAATGGTTTTTATGACCTCATAAGTGTTTAAAAGTTCTGTGTGTGCTTTCTTGGGCTTCTATTTCTATCAATTTAAGGTCAGGGACCATAAGATAATTATTCTGGAGAAGGTGAATAATTGTTTCAGGGCAGTGATAAAAGGTGACTAATAAGCTATTATTATTTAGTAGTTAGTGAGGCGGGACTAAAAGTCTGGCTTCCTGAGTTCTGTTTCTGGCCCTGTCACTGACTTTCTATGAGATCTTGTTCTCTTTGCCTCTGCTTATCTAACTGTAAAGCTGTATAATAATACTCTGCCAGAGCATAGGACCTTGTGAGGATTAATGAATTAACATGGGTATAATAGTTTACAATCCTTGGATGAAGGCAGGACTACTGCAATATTCTTTATCTAGAACTGACTGTGAAAGACATTCAGAGACAATATGATGCAACACACCAATGAGAATGAAACACAGTGGTGTTCTGCACACTTAAAGCCCTCCCCATTCAGCACTGGATCCAAGTCCAGGGCCTAGTCCCTACTTCAAAGCTCTCAATGGAACAGAATCGAATTATCTGAAGGACCATTTCTCTGTTGTGATCGTTGGGCTTGTAAATGTACACTAATTGTGAGCTCAACTGTACAATATGATTGAAAGTTTATAAAAGGTCACAATAACCTATTTTAATAAATGTTGCTAGGAAAATGTGTGAAAGGAAAACAGATTGAATTACTGCAAACAGAAAGGCCTACTGATATATTTTAACATCATGCTTGGTAAACAAGAACAGTGTGAGACCAAAAATCAGTGAACCAAAATTGGGATGTTGGAAATTAGGCCTAACTGGCAGGCAAAATAGTAAGAGGATGGACTATTCCACCCATCACTCCCTTTGCGGTCCTTAAAGAACGAGACATTGGGGAAAAATTGCTACTGGAGTGAGCTTCACCATCATGGTGACTACCCCCACCATCTCCCGGGATCCTGGGCCTTTGTCAACCTGATCCTGAGAGATCTCCTGACCTGACCACACCAGGCCAGACAAAGAGACTTGCATGACATGAGTACCTCCACTGGCTCTGGTTGAATCACATACGTCACCTGGAATGTGAGACATTGTCTTTTTCATTCCTCATGTGTTCTTTTCCTTCCTCATCTTATTTCTTCACATTCCTATTTCTCTCCTTTTTTCCTTCTAATAAGAATCCGGCTTAGCCAACCAAGACTATATAATTTGCAAAAAGAAAAGGAGTACTTGTGGGACCTTAGAGACTAACAAATTTATTTGAGCATAAGCTTTCGTGAGCTACAGCTCACTTCAGCTCACGAAAGCTTATGCTCAAATAAATTTGTTAGTCTCTAAGGTGCCACAAATACTCCTTTTCTTTTTGCGAATACAGACTAACACGGCTGCTACTCTGAAACCTATATAATTTGCAACACTGCAGTAAGCCTGTGACCATGAAGAGACAACTAATAGCAATGCCTTAAGCAGCCCAAGGCTGGTACAAGTTTGCCAGGTCTCTGAGTGGCTGATAAGACGGTATGCTGTGCCTGTGTTTCTCCAGCAATGAGGCTGCAAGTGAAAGTCAACACTAGAAGCTGCATTTTCTATCTTTGCTGTTCTTTTCTCTCCCGATTTGTGTGTGTTTGTTTTAGAAACAGGATTGGACTTTAAAAACTACAGCAATACCAACTCCAGCCCATTTCTACCAACTTCTTCCCCAACAGGACAGTTACTAACATTTTAAATACCATCTAAGAGACTCTGAAACAAGGGATTTTTTGTCCTTCTAAAAACGCTCTCCAGCTAAAGGGAAAGAGTACAGGAAAAAGGATGCTGTTAAAACGAAAACCTTATTTAATACTTTACATTCCAAATGTGTTAACTGTTTTTCTTTTGTTTCTGCATCTTTAAAAAAAGGTTTAAAGTGTTGTACTAAGCAGGCTGATATTTCCGTGTACCAAACCTTGAATCTTGTTTAACACTGTTTAATGCTGGACAAGGACTGTGTTATGTTAACACCTTTGGCTCATATATTCCACCTAAATTAATACAACACTCCCTCAGAACTACTTCAAGAATATTACCATAATCATGGATACGGCTAAGATTTTGTCATGGTTATTCTTAGTAAAAGTCATGGACAGGTCACGGGCAATAAACAAAAATTCAAGGAGGCTATGACCTGTCTGCACTGGGGACCCGCTCCGTTCACTGCAGCTGGAAGTGGCAGGGTGACCATATTTCCCAAAGAGAAAATGGGACACCCCCAACTGCTCGCCCAAGGCATCCCCCTCCCCCCCAACACAAGACTGTCGCCCATCGCTGGAACCATAGGCGCTGACTTCTGCTGGTGCTGGTTGGTGCTCAACCTCCCTCTGCCCCCGGCCCCACCCTGACTCCATCCCTGCCCCACCCCTTCCACCCCTGCCCCGCCCCGATTCCAACCCCTTCCCCAAAGTTCCTGCCCCAACTCCGCCCTCTCCCTGCCCCTATTCCAACCCCTTCCAAAATCCCTGCCCTGGCCCCGCCTCTTCCCTGCTTCCTCCCCTGAGTGCACCGTGTTCCCACTCCTCCCCCCTCCCTCCTGGAGCTTGTTACGCCACAAAACAACTGTTTTACAGTGGCAAGTGCTGGGAGGTAGGCAGAGAAGGGGGAATGCAACGCCCTCAGGGGAGGAGGTGGAGGTGAGGCAAGGGGGTGGGGAGGGGAGCTTGGCTGCTAGTGGGTGCAGAGCACCCACTAATTTTTCCCCATAGGTGCTCCAGCCCTGGAGAGCCCATGGAGTCAGCACCTATGGCTGGAACCCTGAGGAGGATCCCCTCAGGAGTCTGTCACCTGTGGCTTGAACCTTGCAGAGGGCCACCTGTCACTGCTGTTGCTTGTTGCTGGAACCCTGCCAGGGCCCCGCTGGCTGCTAGCTCGAGAGTCCACCAGCCCCTGGGGCTGAAGCAGAGAATGTCACTGAGATCTCTGGAAGTCACATATTACATGACTTCCATGACCTCTGTGACATAAATGTAGACTTAATCATGGACGATGCAGCCAGTAGAACAAAAGTCAAAGCCCATGGGAGCTTCAGACAAATTGTTCTTGGAGAAAGTGCTCAGCTATGGAACTCCCTCGTCCAGAAGATTAAAGTAGAAGCATATTTTGCCCCCTTTTCAAGATACATTTGTGAGCAAAGACTTTTAACCTATAAATATTCCTTTCAAGAACTAAAAAAGAAATACAGCACAAAGGCAAAGCAGAGAATATAGTCCTTCCAAGATAAAGTTGATATTTCAGTTCTTGCATTTTGTGTCTAGTTATCATGGTGCTTTCCACACTAGGAATATGTAGATAGATCAGAGAAATTATCAAAATTATTATGCACACTCACACTTATTGCAATTTTGTGCACATACCTATGCCCGCTACCTTTCGAAAATGTAGCCAATACTATGATATAATGCCGATTAGTAATATACTATATAACACTTCTCAGTATGCACAGGCCTTTGAGTTCTAATTTTGCATTGTTATGCTAATTGTTGACCTTTATTCTTATATCTAGCCAATTCAGTTTTCTATACTGGTGTTTTTTATTCATTAATCTCTTGTTTTACTTAAAATAGACAAATCAAAAGGAAACCAAAACTCCATTATACATTTGTCTATAAAATTAGAATTTTCCATATGCTAGCCAGGATTAGTATGTCCTGGGATTCTTGTCATGGATTAACGGAGTCCAATCACTTTCTTTTTCGAAAGTGTTGGTCTGTGGGTGTGGCCAAGGCAGTTCAGAGGACCACAAAATCGCTGTTCAATGTTTTACTTCCTCTAGTCCATGACAATCACACCAACAGGCACAGGACTAGCCTAAGGATTTTGAGGAGGGTTAGATAAATGATTCTTTAGGATGAGCCTGACACATAACTGACTAATTTTAGGGCTTGTCTATACTTGCAACACATCAGCAGTGAAGATGCATCGATGCAGCTGTGCTACTGTAGTGCTTAGTGCAGATTCTGCCTACGCAGATGGGAAAGCTTCTCCTGTTGGTGTACTTAATTTACCTCCCCGAGAGGCAGTAGCTATGCTGACAGGAGAAGCCCTCCCATTGACATAGCGCTGTCTACACGAACGGTTAGGTCAGTATAACTTTGGCACTCAGGAGTGTGGATTTTCTACATCCCCGAGCAACGTAGTTATACTGAAAAAAGTTTGTAGTGTAAACCAAGCTTTATATTAAAGTAAGAGCACAGAAGTAGAAAAGTAAAGAAGTCACTTTTTCTTTTCAGCCAGGAAGCAGTTAGTATTGGTTTATATTTTCTAAGCTACTGTATCTTTGGGGGAAAGGGCTAAAAACTTTCTTTTCTTTTTAAAGAAAACATAAGTTTCCCCTTTGTATTTCTAGTTTCTCCAAATAAGTGGGGCAGGCCTGTGAGAATGGAGTTACATACAGGCTGTAGTTCTTTTACATGCAGAATTCCTAATAACTGTAAGGGGGTTTAGCATGCAGGAAATGTTTGTAGGAGCAGAGCCTGGCAGCTTTCCACTGGTAAATGCACAAACTAGCATCAAGATTTGTTCTGGAAGAAATCATTCGTCCATGTTCCCTGACACAACAATGATGTCCAAATGCTTATTGTATGTCATGAAGGTAGGGTTTAAAAAGTTAAAATAAAGAAAAATGTAAAAAAAAAAAAATGGCTTCAGGGCCTGTTTGAATGTTTATAAGAATCAATAGAAAGCTTCCCATTGACTTCACTGAGCTTTGGATCAGGCCTCGGAATAAAGGAAGATTAAAGAGAAACAGATCTCAATAACAATGTACAAGTTAGTAAACTAAAAATCCTGTGCTTTTCTCTATAACAAGACTACTGCCTCTTATATTCAGATGTTTATCAGTAAAATTGGTATGAAACATAATTAAAACAGGGCTTTGATATGTAAAGGAAAACATAAAAATTAGCTTATCACTTATTTAACTGCTTACTAAAAATATCAGAGAGAAGGATTTTAGACAATTCATCACTAGAAAATTGGCTGTCAGTGAATACAATAATCTCTTTCAGCAGAACAATGTACTTATTAAAGAGTATAAATTGCTGCTACATCACACAATTTTATCCATGTTGGTTTGGAAATGCTAATCTTTCATGGGTGCTTTTCTAACAATTACAAAATTAACTGTATATTATATACTCAGGACTGCAAACACCTTTTCTATTAAAGGGAAACACAATGCAATTGTTTTTAGTTGAAAAACAAGACTTTATTTTTAGAGAACAGTATTTCACGAATGTAGCAACACTTCACAAAGTCCAATAAGGTTTCCTTCTTTATTGTATCTAGCTTCTAAACTGAAAGAAATGAATAACCTTATTTAATCATTACAATTTTATGATCTTAACTTCTAGATTAAACTACAAAACCTTATCCTACACAATGTAGAAATCCCTTCTACAGTAAAATGACTCTCAATAGAAACACAAGTTTTAGTTTAAAAAGGTAGTAGTATACTAAGAAATAAAAACTCCCCAGCACCCTTTCCACCAGCCACGTGGGGTGGGAGAAACAAAGCAAGGTCTCATGGGGTGAAGCCAGTCCTAAGAAGCAGGAGGAAGTGCCTAGCAATAGCTGTGACTAGCAACAGCCATATGGAAAACAGAGGCCCAGAGAGGGTCCTCTGCTCCACAATCTTAAGAGAAGCAGCAGACTCATTTTTGCAATTGGAACTTTGTATGTTATTTGCTTTATGCTGATTGCTTATTCGCTCCACTCCTATCCAAATCCTTTTTCTCACATCCCTTTTCTGCCAGCCTTCCTCTCCCTTGAGATGGGTACTTGGTATTATCTTCTATAAAATGAAATAGATGCATAATTATTGATCTATGCGGCATTCAAAATATATTTTGTTACTTATCTAAGGGCACATCTAGACAAACAACTATTGTGCAGCTCGCTCCAGCATGTCATGCACTACCTGTCCCTGTGGTCCCTGATGCTGCACTGTAAAAGATCCCTAATAGCAGGTCAGAGAGCACCAGGGAACTTTTAGTACACAGTAACAGGTTCCACATGGACAGTTAGCATGCAGCACGCTAGAGCACTATAGATTTATACACCAGCTTCCCATGCACAAACTGTTTGTTTAGACAAGCCCTTAGAGATCACAAGACTATTTCTGAGTTGAGTATAAGATTCTTAACATATCTCATACATAAGAAACAAAGAACTGGCATTTAACTGCTTTATATTTCACCTACATTTAATACTAATGATTTAAGTCCTCTGGCCCCATTTTTTACCTTTAATGTACAGGCCAAGTCTGTGCTGGGCTGCATAGAGCCACATGGCTCCATGAAAAGCCAAAATCCTAGGGGAGGTATGGTCTCTCACTGAGACCATACCTCAGCATATAGGGAGAAAATAAGCTGTACCATCATCCATGGTTCACTATGTTGTATTACTGTTTCTTTAAGCTGTTTGGTACCCCAGGTGGGGAGTCTGGTGGGAGGGGTGCTGCAGAAGCCCATGTTCTGTTATGCAGAGGCAGTTAGAGAACTGCACTGCATAAAGATGATTGCTTTTAAGAGACTTGTGACTACAGTGATCACTGAACACCATGTGGGATCAAGAGTAAATAGAAATTTAAAGAAAATAACCTGAGTGGAAGAATGGAGCAGCTAAAAACTCCACCAGAGCTGAATGCTTCCAGAAATATGGAAGATAACTGAAGAGTTTTAAACAGCATTTCACTCACTCTCTGCAAGCAATGGGTGCCAGGGAAAAGGAAGACAGCCTTATTTCTGACAATAGCATATTTGGATGCACTTGACATGTTTAACAGCTTTCAGTTAACCCAAGCACAGGAAGATAAATATACAACTTATATGATAGAAATTTGAGTATTGCATCCCATGTAAAAATGAAACACATTAGAAAAATTATTTTAACCTGAGGCTCCAAAAAGAAAGTGAAACCATAGAAGAGTTTGTGACTAATCTAAGGCCATAGAGACAGTTTCGCAATTATGGGAGCTTAAGAGTCCCTGATAAAAGATCAGGATGTAGCTGCAGTCTAGAACAAAAAATTCTGAGAGACTACTGGAAGATCCAGAATTAACCCATGACAAAGCAATTAGAATTTGCCAAGCAACAGAAGTCACCCAGTCCAGTAGGAAGCTTATGGAGGATGGACACTGTAGACACAATTGAGAATCTATCCATAATACCACTAGAAATGAAATCTGAGGCAGAAATAGACACAGAACTCAAAGTTCCAGAGTAGCAGCCATGTTAGTCTGTATCCACAAACAGAAAAGGAGTACTTGTGGCACCTTAGAGACTAACAAATTTATTTGAGCATAAGCTTTCCGATGAAATGAGCTGTAGCTCACGAAAGCTTATGCTCAAATAAATTTGTTAGTCTCTAAGGTGCCACAAGTCCTCCTTTTTTTTTTTTGCAGAACTCAAAGTCAGACTCAAGCTGTACAAGCGCAGCAGAAGCCAGGTGAATTCCTAGCATATGGGAAAAGAGGCAAGAAATGGAATGGATTACATCATTTTGCAAGAGTTTGCAGGTACCAGCAGGGTGCACAGCATGGTCAAAGAGAACAATAACAGAACCAATAGCTCAGAAGAATTCTTGGTAGAAGCAATGGATACGACTGGAGCAGAAGATAAATGGACTGTCAACCTGAAAGCGAATGGGACATTTATTAATTTTAAGTTGTGCAGAGGGGCACAAGCCAAAGTGTTGCCAGAAATACTGTTGTTAACACTAAAAGAAAAACCCTAGGCAGTGAAAGGTAAATAGGTAAAACGGGGTAAGTTTATCCCTACTAAAGGAGGAACAAATTAAATGTATGAGTAAATAATACATTTTGTAGTTGTACCAGGGAAAAGAGCACTCATTATTGGGTTAAAAGTGTATCACGTTCTTGGTCTCCTCAAGAGAGTGTGCTCATTGGAGGGGCAAGGGACCAGAACAATTGAAGAGAGGTTTGAGGATATCTTCCAAGGAAGAGGTTAACTCTCAACACAGTGCAGAACAAAGCACTGCCCAATTGCCCATGAGTCACAAACCCTAGAAAAGTTTCCCAAACAGTTGGGTTGGCTCGTCATTGCTCTGGGAATCATAGAGTAAGTAGAAGAACCAACAGAATAGGTACCCGCATTGGTCATGGTAGAAGAAAATGACAGAACCCTTCACTTATCTATAGACCACCCCTCCCCACAAAATTAAATAAATATTTTAAAAGGGAACACTTTCCACTTCTGACAGGGAGAAATTTTGGGAAAGATGACTGATGCCAAACATTTTTCTACACTGGATGCACCAGCAGGGTTGTGGCAGGTGCCATTAGAAAAATGGTGCACATTTCTGTCCCAAGACATAACACTGTCAGAAAAAAATGGATTTACCACCTGCCCATGGTAATATTGATATTAACTCACAAGTCCAAGCAACAGTGCAAGGTACCTTAAATTAAAGGAGTAATTTAACATTGGTTTCAGAGTAGCAGCCGTGTTAGTCTGTATTCGCAAAAAGAAAAGGAGTACTTGTGGCACCTTAGAGACTAACAAATTTATTAGAGCATAAGCTTTCGTGCATTTTGCATTTTGCATCCGATGAAGTGAGCTGTAGCTCACGAAAGCTTATGCTCTAATAAATTTGTTAGTCTCTAAGGTGCCACAAGTACTCCTTTTCTTTTTGTGAATACAGACTAACACGGCTGCTACTCTGAAACCTATCACTGAATACTGTCAATCTCTTTCAAGCATCTTGGTTCTGCAGTGATTACTGAACACCACGCACTGGGCCTGCTCCATTGGTCAGTGTGCTAGGTGTTTCCAGGGAGAGTGCAGTCCCTATGGGTGGTGACTGTTACAGGCCCTTGCATGTGTTTCTCAAAGAAGGAAGGCTCCTTGCACCCTCCCAAGTGCCAGCACACCAGTCAGAATCTTTTTGTCACTGTTCTCTCATGTTTCCCCCGGCTGTTTCTAAATCCACCTGTTGGCTTTTGTCATAGTTAGAACGGAAGTATTTTGCGGGTAAGGATGGTCTTTTTGTTGTGTGTGTGTGCAGTGCCTAGCTTAATAGAGTGTGGCTTCTACCACAACACAATACTGAATAATAATAACAGGACTAATCTGCGTTCCTACACAGCAATCTTTCATTATTTATGTTTAGATTTCAATGTGAGTTGGGTGTCTGACTCCCTTAGACTCCTTTGAATATCCTAGCCTTAAAGTATTTCTGTGCTTAGGAAATCAAGGAACACTTCTCAAAAGCAGCTAGGTGCATAGTCTGAGCAGCCCTTTGATAAGAAGCTGGTAATTAAATAGTACAGGTAAACAAAATGATTATGTAAAGCAGTTAGTAGTTCACTAGACATTCAATGGTTTTAGCTTTAAGGTCTCAGTTCGTTTCACCCTAGAAACCTGCCCTCTTTTCTGTTAAGTTAATGAAAAAACATGTCAAAAAAGGAAGGAGCTTGACATGGCTTTACAGGCTAGTTTTGCAGAGGAACTGAGCAAGAGAGCAGATTATAATGTTACTTCTTTAGAATTACTAAATAACTTTTCCATTTTGCAAAGTATTTTTGCATGATGTCTGAGTTAATGCAATAATTTTAATGAAAAGGAAACTTAAACCTTTCAACACTTGTGTTGTCAGCTTCCCAGCAGTTCTTATCAAACACTGTTATAATAATTCCTTGATTACGTTGGAAGCTGTATCCTCCAGTGACTTGGTAGTTTTAGCTTTAGATATTGTCCTGCTATAAATAAGAGAGTGAATCTACTTCACTGTTTGGGCTATAAAAAGGAAAGAATACCGCCCACCAGTGATGAACTATATGGGGCTCATGTCAGCCCCTTGTGAACAAAGCCAACCTCTGGGTCCTATGATTAACAAACCTTGTCATTTATTTCCTTTTAGAGAGAGTAAGTCTGCAGTCCCTTCCCTTGTGAAGATAGACTTGAAAATGAAAACTTAAGTAAATCATCCACTAGGATTAAGTGGAATGAGTAGACAGGCTCTATTTCCAGCAGGACTATGAGAAGAGTGACCAAAAAGTTTCCCCCACACACACACTTTTGATGTAAATGAGCCAGCTGAGTTCAGAGTGGAACCCAAAGAATCATCTTGCTAATCCTTTCCAAATCCCTGTCCAAAGTTGTGTGAACATGCAAGGTGAGATTTGATAATGCTTTAGAGACTGGAGTGATCAACAAAACAAATTCTCCAGGCTCTCCCCAAAATGCAAGAATGTGTGGCTCTTCTTACAAAGGTCAGTTGTCTAGGAGGATGGGACCGAGCCAACTCCTACTCACTCAGGCTGCAGTGCTGTGGATGCATCCACTATTGCAGGGGCTCCACCACCAGAGAAGACCCGTTCCCCACTCAGCCACCCATCATATAACCAGAGGCCACCAGATGACTTGCTGTCATTCCAGGACACCAATCTGGTCCATCACTGCTTCTGTGAGGAACTGGTGTCCTGCTAAGTAGTGGGAGACACACAGAAGAGCTTTTGTGCTGTGTTCTGAAGGAGAAGTCATGCTGGCCAAAATATACTAGGTCATGGGCTAATCGTAGAAGCATTGCTGGAGCGTAGATGAGCCAGAGTATAGAACTGATGGAATTTTTGAAAGGAGAAGAGCATTTAATGCTGTTTATATATCACATGAATCACCAAATGAAGAATGTTTTTGAGGGATACTCTTGTTAAATATTGGCAGCACAAAGTTGTTAGTACATAAGCGATAGCCATTACTTATCAGAGTCAGCAGCAGCTCAGCTGACTAATCATTTTGCAGTAGACAAGGAAAAGCAAAAACACTTCCAAAGTGACTTTTATGAAAGCATTTAATGTTGTTTTAAATAAAATGAGGAAAAATGGAGCTCTGCTAGCAAATCAGCCAATAATTTCAAATTGGAAGCCTGTGCAACCAAGAAAGTCTTCTTCTGAGTTCTAAAAATCACCAGACAAGCAAATATTCCTATCAGATAACAAGGAAGAGTTTTAGCTTTTCACTGGATAAATAGATAGATGAGAGATCCAGATTCCCCACAGAACTAAAGGAGGGTGAGGCAGGTCATAAAGCGTATGGCCCTCAGCAGAGTAACAGAGGCCCAGGCTGTGGAGAGCTCTATAAATCCATATTCATTGTTTAGAAAGAAGTCGTGTGGCTCGTATTTACAGGGAATTGGGACAAAAACATACACAGATTTTCTGCAAGATCAAAGTGAAAACAAAATGGAACAGATTTTGCTGTGCTCCATAATGTTGAATCTGGAATAACTTCATTGTCTTCAATAGATGCACAACTTTAGGATTTACACCTGCATGGGCTTTTCTATGGTAGAAAGTTACATCATGTCAGAACATGTGGTAATTAGCATGATGTTAAATATGACTTAGTTCCCAGTATAGACATTGATTGTTGAATGTAACATTGTGTCAGTTGGTCCTATCTGACGTGAAGGTTCACCATAGGGTTAACCGCAACCAACCTTTGACATGATGTTAGAGCATACAGGGATTGTTGTCTTTGAATTGCAGATCTTTAGCTGTAAATTAGTGTAATGCTATTGACTTCAGCTGGCCAATTAATGCCAATTAATACCAGGAAAGCAGCTGGCCCGAGTGTTTAAGTCATGTTAGTTAAACACTATATGTAATATACTCAGTGTAATTTTCCAGTGTAGACAAGCTCTTTAACTGAGATCAGAATATAGTCCTGTATGTTTATAAAGAATATACTTTTATCTACCCAATTACTGCAGCAATCTGCATGAGAGTATTCTTGAGAAATCAACAGCCTTGAAAACTGCTTTCATATGATTGTTCAAGGAATTTCTTAGATTAATTGTTGGGGATAATTGAATGACTTAAAAAAAGACTAGGCTGAACCAGCTGTATTCCCCATTTCCTGGAAGTTCAAAAGTATTTAGTTTAGGTTTTTTATGGGTATTTTTAGATTTCCAAGCTTGTTTTCCATAGGCACAAGGTAGTAGCCTTTAATAAATCAACATATGTTCATGTGTGTGTCTCCTTCTGTGTCTTCCCCTCCTTGTAAGCCCCTTAGAGTTTTCCATTTTACAATGAAGTTGTAATACATCCTTGTGGACATCACTAGATGTGATTCTCATTTACAGTAAGGCCCCTTGACACAATTTCAACAAGTATAAGTTAATGCACACTAGGGAACTGCCAGTGAAATGTAAAACTATTGTTTTCAATGGTGTAAATCAGATCCTTTCATTTTTATGGTGCTTCAGTGTGAAATTCAAACAAACTCAGAGGGTGTAAACCCTCATGAACTAAAACAGAAATAAATATTTGCAGAGGTCAGCAGGGTAACAGAAACTTAGACTGAGGAGTTCCACATAGTAAACAGATACCAGGAAGGTTTGCAGCTTTAGCCATTGCCCTAAGCCGAAGCCTGATGATTTTCTTATTTTGTTTGGTAGATATGGACATTGGGATAATCTGCCAATCTAAACTAAAAGGTCTCAGACTTCCTTAAGACTCAATCCTTTCTTTCCATTCCCATCTTAAAGGAAAATGTAACCACCACAGGTTGTGAGAGAAACACATTTACAGAATGCACTGAAGAATGAGAAGGCTATGGGCTCAAAACACCTTTAATCTTCAACCTTCAGGGGCTGTTTACCCTACTATAAGTATTTATTGAAACTTTGAAACAAATATTTGATTTTTTATTTTTAAAAGTAAGTTCTTGCAGAATTTTTATTTCTGAACAGAAAAGGGATGAGTAAAGTAGTTTAAAATGCATATTAAATAATTAAATATCATATGTAAGGCTTTTTAGAATACGAGTGGGAAGAGGGAATTAAAGGGCAATCCCTGACATACACTGCAATGAAAACAAAACATATTGCCTTTTTCAAGCTTCAATTTCTCTAACAAGGCACCATAATTAAGACCTTCAAGACTTCCAATACTGCAGTCTATTGGGTGTTGCCATCTGCCACTTGCTGAAATATTTCAATAGAAATACTATGAGAAAGCCCTTTCTCTCAGTATTTCATTAATTTGCAACATGGTGGTACCAGGAGATATTCCTCTGGGCATAACGTTTTAATTTATAAAGATTTAAAATAGGTTGCATACATAACACTTTTCTGTGATGCCTTTAATTTGGGACTGCATCATTGTGGGTTTTCATGCTTGTAAAATCCCTCACTAAGTCTGGGCCAGAGTCAGATTTATTTCCCCCCCACCCCCAAACCCAATTATTGAAACATGAACTGTGATGTTCAACATCTCGCAGAAACTTTAGACCCAACGACCAGGTCCCACCCTGGCTTTTATCTCCCACCATACAAAGTTCCCTGCTGTTCCTTAGCTCTGATTTTCCTCTGGGCACTATTCCCATCTCCCCCTATAGTACTGTCCCTCTGCTTTAGTGACTTATACCCCAGATATCCTTCCTGACTGCCCCCAGTCCCTAATGGTCCTTGTCCCTGTGAACAGTGGCATTCCTTCCCTTTGGACATTGGACTGCCTCCCCTCCTGCCTTTATGTACACTGGGCTCTCTGCTCTACCCCTGCAGTGTGGAGGTGGGGTGGGTGTCACATAGACCTCTGGGAAGATTTCTCTAATCCACTCCTAATCCCATTATGGATTATTCATGTAGTTTGTCCACCAGGGTGGGGATGGGGGTGAATTGAAGCTATCTCTGCTGCCCGACGCCCCTAGGCCAGCTCCCATTCATCTTTTCATCCAGGCCAGCAACTGTTTCCCCCGCCCCCCTGCGGCTCTGCATTCTCAAGGCAGAGAACAGAGATGCTGAAGGAGGACACTAATTTGGGAAGCAAAAGTGAAGCCCAGAGGCAACATTTTAGGCTACCACAGTAGCCTCTGGTGGCTATGGTAGGAACTGCAGTTTCCCAGCAGCCAGAATTTGAGTTGAGAGCAGCTTTCTTCATACATCATAGATTCATAGATACTAAGGTCAGAAGGGACCACTCTGATCATCTAGTCCGACCTCCTGCACAGCGCAGGCCACAGAATGTCACCCACCACTCCTATGAAAAACCTCACCCATGTCTGAGCTATTGAAGTCCTCAAATCATGGTTCAAAACTTCAAGGAGCAGAGAAGCCTCTCTCCAGTCAACCATGCCCCATGCTACAGAGGAAGGCAAAAAAAAACCTCCAGGGCCTCTCCAATCTGCCCTGGAGGAAAACTCCCTCCCGACCCCAAACATGGCAATTAGCTAAACCCTGAGCACATGGGCAAGATTCACCAGCCAGATACCCAGGAAAGAGTTTTCGATAGTAAATCAGATCCCATCCATCTAATATCCCATCTCAGGGGATTTGGCCTATTTACCCTGAATATTTAAAGATCAATTACTTACCAAAATCCCATTATCCCATCATACCATCTCCTCCATAAACTTATCGAGTAGAATCTTAAAACCAGATAGATCTTTTGCCCCCACTGCTTCCCTTGGAAGGTTATTCCAAAACTTCACTCCTCTGATGGTTAAAAACCTTCGTCTGATTTCAAGTCTAAACTTCCTGGTGGCCAGTTTATACCCATTTGTTCTTGTGTCCACATTGGTGCTGAGCTTAAATAATTCCTCTCCCTCTCCTATATTTATCCCTCTGATATATTTATAGAGAGTAATCATATCTCCCCTCAACCTTCTTTTAGTTAGGCTAAACAAGCCAAGCTCCTTAAGTCTCCTTTCATAAGACAAGTTTTCCATTCCTCGGATCATCCTAGTAGCCCTTCTCTGTACCTGCTCCAGTTTGAATTCATCCTTTTTAAACACGGGAGACCAGAACTGCACACAGTATTCTAGGTGAGGTCTCACCAGGGCCTTGTATAATGGTACTAAAACCTCCTTATCCCTACTGGAAATGCCTCTCCTGGTGCATCCCAAAACCGCATTAGCTTTTTTCACAGCCATATCACATTGGCAGCTCATAGTCATCCTATGATCAACCAATACTCCAAGGTCCTTCTCCTCTTCCGTTACTTCTAATTGATGCGTCCCCAACTTATAACTAAAATTCTTGTTATTAATCCCTAAATGCATAACCTTACACTTCTCACTATTAAATTTCATCCTATTACTATTACTCCAGTTTACAAGGTCATCCAGATCCTCCTGTATAATATCCCGATCCTTCTCCGAATTGGCAATACCTCCCAGCTTTGTATCATCTGCAAACTTTATTAGCACACTCCCACTTTTTGTGCCAAGGTCAGTAACAAAAAGATTAAATAAGATTGGTCCCAAAACCGATCCCTGAGGAACTCCACTGGTAACCTCCCTCCAACCTGACAGTTCGCCTTTCAGTAGGACCCGTTGCAGTCTCCCCTTTAACCAATTCCTTATCCACCTTCTGATGTTCATATTGATCCCCATCTTCTCCAATTTAACTAATAATTCCCCATGTGGCACGGTATCAAATGCCTTACTGAAATCTAGGTAAATTAGATACACTGCATTTCCTTTATCTAAAAAATCTGTTACTTTTTCAAAAAAGGAAATTAGATTGGTTTGGCACGATCTACCTTTTGTAAAACCACATTGTATTTTGTCCCATTTACCATTGACTTCAATGTCCTTAACTAATTTTTCCTTCAAAATTTTTTCCAGGACCTTGCATACTACAGATGTCAAACTAACTGGCCTGTAGTTACCCAGATCACTTTTTTTTCCTTTCTTAAAAATAGGAACTATATTAGCAATTCTCCAATCATTCGGTACTATTCCTGAGTTTACAGATTCATTAAAAATTCTTGCTAATGGGCTTGCAATTTCAGGTGCCAATTCCTTTAATATTCTTGGATGAAGATTATCTGGGCCCCCCGATTTAGTCCCATTAAGCTGTTTCAGTTTCGCTTCTACCTCTGATATGGTAATATCTACCTCTATATCCTCCTTCCCATTTGTCATGCTACCATTATCCCCAAGATCCTCTTTAGCCTTATTAAAGACTGAGGCAAAGTATTTGTTTAGATATTGGGCCATGCCTAGATTATCTTTAACCTCCGCTCCATCCTCAGTGTTAAGCGGCCCCACTTCTTCCTTCTTAGTTTTCTTCTTATTTATATGGCTATAGAACCTTTTACTATTGGTTTTAATTCCCTTTGCAAGGTCCAACTCTACTCGACTTTTAGCCTCTCTCACTTTATCCCTACATCTCCTGACCTCAATTAGGTAGCTTTCCTTGCTGATCCCTCCCATCTTCCACTCCCTGTATGCTTTCTGCTTCTTCATAATCACCTCTCTAAGATGCTTGCTCATCCAGCTTGGTCTACAACTCCTTCCTATCAATTTTTTCCCCTTTCTTGGGATACAGGCTTCCGATAGCTTCTGCAGTTTTGATTTAAAGTAATCCCAGGCCTCCTCTACCTTTTGATCCATAAGTTCTTCAGTCCAATCCACTTCCCTAACTAATTTCCTTAATTTTTGAAAGTCAGCCCTTTTGAAATCAAAAACCCTAGTTGCAGATTTATTTTTGTTAATCCTTCCATTTAGTTTGAACTGAATTAGCTCATGATCACTTGAGCCAAGATTGTCCCCTACAACCATTTCTTCTATGAGGTCCTCGTTACTCACCAAAATTAAATCTAAAATGGCATCCCCTCTAGTCGGTTCAGCAACTACTTGATGAAGGAATCTATCAGCTATCGCATCTAGGAAAATCTGAGCCCTATTATTATTACTAGCACTGGTCCTCCAGTCTATATCTGGGAAGTTAAAGTCTCCCATGATCACACAGTTTCCATTAGTATTTACTTGATTAAAGACATTAAAAAGGGCTCTATCCATATCCAAATTAGATCCCGGAGGTCTATAGCACACCCCAAGCACTATCGTAGGAGAGGCTTTACTATTTTTCTTCCCCAATGTAATTTTTGCCCAGACGGACTCTGTCTTATCCATTGCATCGCTTCTTATTTCTTTACATTCTAACTCATCATTGATATACAATGCTACTCCACCACCTTTACCTTTGTTTCTGTGTTTCCTAAACAGCACATACCCTTCAATACATGTAGTCCAGTCATGACTACTATTCCACCATGTTTCTGTTATCCCTATAATATCTGGTTTCACTTCCTGCACCAGTAGCTCTAGTTCCTCCATTTTGTTACCTAGACTCCTCGCATTGGTGTACAAACATCTTAATTTTTGCTGTTTGGCCTCGCTCACATTTTGTACCCTATTAGGCACAGTCATTCTACAGCCAGTGTAACCTATTAGACTAGTATCCACACCGCCCTCGCTCCTTATATACATTCTCCTACCCATGGCTGTATCCTTTCTTACTTCATCATCTTCCCTCTCAATGCTAAAATCTGGCGTGGAGATTTTCTGGACATCTCCCATCCATCTCCCCCCAATTCCTAGTTTAAAGCTCTCTTTATCAGTTGTGCCAGCCTTGATCCTAGAAGTCTATTTCCTTCCCTACTCAGATGAAGTCCATCCCGAGAGAACTGACCTCTGTCCGTGAATGCCTCCCAGTGGCCATACATCCCAAAGCCCTCCTTGTAGCACCACTGCCTAAGCCATCTGTTGACAATCATAATCTTGTCAGACCTCTGTTGCCCTTCTCTAGGAACAGGAAGGATCCCGCCAAAGATCACCTGAGCCTCAATTTCCTTAAGTGTCTTCCCCAGCCTAGCATAGTCTCCCTTGATACTTTCCAGTGAGAATCTGGCTGTATCATTTGTTCCCACATGAAGGATAATTAGGGGATTCTTTCCCGCTCCCTTGAGGATCCTTTTCAACCTCAGGTCTACATCCCGTATCTTAGCACCCGGAAGACAGCACACCCTTCTATTCTCAGGATCAGCTCTAGTTACAGGCCTGTCTATTCTTCTCAATAAAGAGTCCCCGATCACATAGACCTGCCTTTTCCTGGTAACAGTGCTATTCTCCAGTCTCTCCCCTGTTCCCTCTGGCTGCAAGTTCTTTCCATTCCTATTTTCCCTTACAATCCTCTTCAACCCATCCTGTATCCTCCTGGGGCTCATATCAAGAAGAGTAGAGAAAGAGAATTGGGCTCTAGGAGTGCAAAGTGGAAAGAAGCTCTGTGGAGACATCAAACCCATTCATCACAGGGGCCCGCACCATATTAAGACTGGATGCAGCAAACTAATATTGTATTATATTTCTCCTTCCATTCAGAATTGCATAACATCCCCAGTGCTACAGCATTTGCTTATATGGGAAAGCAATAATAGGACAGTCCTTATGTATTTTTATGAGTTACCCTGCAAATATAGTTTTGCTACCTTGTCCCTTTCTCCTTCTCACTTCCTGAATATACTTTTGTCATTTAGTTCCTTTCTCTCCTGCTCCCTTTCACATGCTGCCTAACTGTCTCATTCTTTCTTCCTAGAGATATTCCTCTATAGACAATGTCTTCTCCTGATGGCTTGGAGGTTCAGTCTCACTGGTGGCTCCAGACACTGAGAATAACTCCATTCCTTCCTTTGTCTATGTAGCAGTCATACATAACATAAGAACAGCAATACTGGGTCAAACCAATGGTCCATCTAGCCCAGTATCCAACAGTGACCAATCCCAGGTGCTTCAGAGGGAATGGAGAGAACACAGTAATTATTGAAAAAAGAAAAGGAGTACTTGTGGCACCTTAGAGACTAACAAATTTATTAGAGCATAAGCTTTCGTTAGCTACAGCTCACTTCATCGGATGCATTGGTGGAAAAAACAGAGGGGAGATTTATATACACACACAGAGAACATGAAACAATGGGTTTATCATACACACTGTAAGGAGAGTGATCACTTAAGATAAGCCATCACCAGCAGCGGAGGGGGGGGAAGGAGGAAAACCTTTCATGGTGACAAGCAAGGTAGGCTAATTCCAGCAGTTAACAAGAATATCTGAGGAACAGTGGGGGGTGGGGTGGAGGGGAGAAATAACATGGGGAAATAGTTTTACTTTGTGTAATGACTCATCCATTCCCAGTCTCTATTCAAGCCTAAGTTAATTATATCCAGTTTGCAAATTAATTCCAATTCAGCAGTCTCTAATTGGAGTCTGTTTTCGAAGAGTTTTTTTGTTGTAGAAGTGCAACTTTTAGGTCTGTAATCGAGTGACCAGAGAGATTGAAGTGTTCTCCAACTGGTTTTTGAATGTTATAATTCTTGACATCTGATTTGTGTCCATTCATTCTTTTATGTAGAGACTGTCCAGTTTGGCCAATGTACATGGCAGAGGGGCATTGCTGGCACATGATGGCATATATCACATTGGTAGCCATCACCTTCAGCCCCCAACTAAAACCTCTCCAACGCATCATCAAGTATCTCCAACCTATCCTGAAGGACGACCCATCACTCTCACAGATCTTGGGAGACAGGCCAGTCCTTGCTTACAGACAGCCCCCCAATCTGAAGCAAATACTCACCAGCAACCACACACCACACAACAGAACCACTAACCCAGGAACCTATCCTTGCAACAAAGCCCGTTGCCAACTCTGCCCACATATCTATTCAGGGGATACCATCATAGGGCCTAATCACATCAGCCACACTATCAGAGGCTTGTTCACCTGCGCATCTACCAATGTGATATATGCCATCATGTGCCAGCAATGCCCCTCTGCCATGTACATTGGCCAAACTGGACAGTCTCTACGTAAAAGAATGAATGGACACAAATCAGATGTCAAGAATTATAACATTCAAAAACCAGTTGGAGAACACTTCAATCTCTCTGGTCACTCGATTACAGACCTAAGAGTGGCTATCCTTCAACAAAAAAGCTTCAAAAACAGACTCCAACGAGAGACTGCTGAATTGGAATTAATTTGCAAACTGGATACAATTAACTTAGGCTTGAATAGAGACTGGGAATGGATGAGTCATTACACAAAGTAAAACTATTTCCCCATGTTATTTCTCTCCCCCACCCCCACCCCCCCGTTCCTCAGATATTCTTGTTAACTGCTGGAATTAGCCTACCTTGCTTGTCACCATGAAAGGTTTTCCTCCTTTCCTCCCCCTGCTGCTGGTGATGGCTTATCTTAAGTGATCACTCTCCTTACAGTGTGTATGATAAACCCATTGTTTCATGTTCTCTGTGTGTGTATATAAATCTCCCCTCTGTTTTTTCCACCAAATGCATCCGATGAAGTGAGCTGTAGCTCACAAAAGCTTATGCTCTAATAAATTTGTTAGTCTCTAAGGTGCCACAAGTACTCCTTTTCTTTTTGCGAATACAGACTAACACGGCTGCTACTCTGAAACCAGTAATTATTGAGTGATCCATCCCTTGTCATTCACTTCCAGAAATTAGCAGGCAGAGGCTTTGGGACCTCCAGGGCATGGGATTGCTTCCCTGATCATTTAGACTAATTAGCTTATTTCTGTGCCTATCAGGGAATATACTAATCTGGGTAGTCCAGGGGTGACCAAATTTACCACATATGACAATCTTCAGAAGTTCGAGAGCGAGGGCACACCTGCCTGGAGCTTGGGGTTGGGGCTTCAGCCCTGAGCTCTAGCAGGTGCTCCCGACAGGGCTGAAGCCCCAAGACCCTCCACCCCACTTGGCAGAAACCCCTACTGCACCACTACAATGCAGTAGACTATCTTCCATAAACAAATTGATTATTCAAAATCAAATCAGTCAAAAATAAATTAGTTAACATATAGTATATACAGATGGATGCAGCAAGCTAATATGATTTTATATTGCTTCAGCTGTCAGAGGCAATCCAAAAGCCAACATCTAGTATTAAAATAAATCCTCCTTTGCAAACTTGGTTGTTCCTTTTATGCTGTGAACATTTAAGTAGGCTTCTAATTCTGCCAATTAAGTGGAAAAAGAGAAACAAAAGCAGCAATTCATTGATTTAAGAGTTGCTTTTATGTAAACATACTTCTGTGTGCATTCACAAAAACATGCACACATATAATAATATAGCATCCAGGTAAGCTACACAAAGAAAGCTGATTATCTGTCTGCATCTGAAAAGCATTTCCATTAATTTCTGGAAACCCACTTGATGCTGACAACTACAATACAGCCCTGCTAACAATCTTCTAATTGTTTCTAAACATTGTACTCAATAAGGGCCATTTACTGTACTAGATTCACAGACATTCTCATCTCTCTAAATGTCATCAATATACAGCACTTGTGAAACTTCAAAGAGGTGAAGCTGTGTATTGGTTAAAGTAATATTATTTATACTTCTGTGTAAACTTTATCTGTGACCATTGCCTTGCATGTGTCTGGAAGACTTTAAGAGTTTTGTTTTGTTGTTGTTTTTAATCTTCAGTGGCATTAAGAGGCTTAATGAAGACTTCAGAAACATATTTTTTAAATTCTAATGAATGTCACAGAAGCAAGATATAACATGCAACAGCTTCTTGATATTCATCTCTTTGTACATTTCAGACAAACAAGTGTAGCTGGACAAAAAAGAAATTGTAAACTGAAGTTAAAAGAAGCATTTTAAACGTAATGTTATAACACATCAAGTCAATTTGCAATGGTGAGGCAGAATGGAAGACAGGAAGCATCTCAGAATTGGCAACAGAGCTAAAAAAGTAGTGCACAAATATTATTTGTGAATAATAATTTAATTTTAAAAGTCAGTTAAATTTTGAAGCAAAGTCACATGTTTTCATACCTTTGTCATATGCACTTCCCAAGCAAGCAAATTCACTCCACATTCTCTTCATCTGAATATGACTCCAATTCAAGGTCTGAATAATAAACACTACCGGGAGATTACTAGCCTGTTTACCTCAAATTTGTTAGTATATACATCAATTATTTACCATTGCTCCCTTGTGATCAGACATCTGCTGATGTTCCTAACTTAAAATAACCCAAACTGGTATAAACTATCATTTTGTGGTTACCTGTCACTAGTTCAGTCATTACAGCATTCTGTCTTGTGATGTCTTATGATCTAGGGTCATTCCTAGTTAGCTGCTAATGCTAAGGCTTTTTGGCACTTCATGCCTTGATTAGTTTAGCTAAGCTATTGTTTTACAAGCCTTTCATTCAATTTCATTGCATTGTCTTATATCTATGCCCTACCCTAGCAAATATCTCTACCTATAAGCCACAGGAGGAATGTTCACTGAATGAGTGACATTGACGTTTGTATGGTACTTGTAGCCATGTTGGTCCCATGACATTAGAAAGACAAGGAGGATGAGATAGTATCTTTTATTGGACCAACTTCTGCTGGTGAAAGAGGCAAGCTTTCAAGCTTCTGAAGAGCTCTGTGTAAGCTTGAAAACTTGTCTCGTTCACCAACAGAAAGTGATCCAATAAACTATATTTCCTCTCCATCTTGTCTCTCTGAATTTTAAGTAGCTATTACAGAATTTTAATTTTGAATTTGTAATTGTGAGTATTCACAGTGGAAATCTGAATCTAAGAGTTATTGTCATCTAATTAAAGTACCATATAACCTATATGGCCAATCAAACAGTAGCCAATTGTCAATATTGAATAACTAAAGAAGTATTGTTCAGTAAACAATTCAGGAAATGATTAATCTACAAGCTGAAACATTTTTTCTAGCTATGGGCCCAATCCCACAGACCTTACACAAACAAACCGCTAACTGAACTGCATTGAACTATTTCGGGAGTGATCAAAGCAGATGAGAAAAATATGTGAGGAGATATTCACATTCTGCTGTGAGAGATGCCTTTTTTGGTGTCAAAAGCAGGTGGCATGTAGGAGATCATCACCTTTTCTCTAGTCAAGAAACAGCCAAGTCAAAGAAACCTAGCAGGGCCCAGTAGAGCATCTCAGCTGCATTAAGGCGCAGCCATGCCCAAAGAGACATGCAAGGCACCTAACCCCTACCGAAGGGGAGCCAAGCCTAAGTTGTGCCGTGGATTCTAGAATGCATGATCATATTATAAAGATATGTCTAATCTACTATACTGGTATTGCATTCTATGCTTTGAGAGTAAAGATTATCTAGTGGTTAGGGTGTCAGCCTAGAACTCAGGAGATCTAAGTTCAGTTCCCTGTTCTGCCACAGACTTTCCTGTATGACCTGGGGGATGTCACTTAATGCCAGATTTTTAAAGGATTTCAGGTTTTGCTCAGTTGATCATTCATAACCCATAGGCAGGGCGTTACATAGTAGAATTTTCAGTGCAGAGTTAATTGTCTCCATGCCCCAGTGGCTCCCTGTACAGTGCCTGGGGATAGTTAATCACCTAAGAAATGGATTTTCAGATGCTTATCAGCTGAGTGGAGAGCCAACTAAGCTAGCCAAGAGTGAAATGCCGAGGCGAAGGGTGAGGAGAGAAGAGAGGTCTAAATGGCTGACCTGAGGTACCAAGCTTTCAGGTCAGAGATAGGTGCCTTTCTCCATTCAGGATGCTCTTCTCGAGTTAGGCATCTAAGCAGCTAGTCTATCTTAGGTAGCCCATGCAGCTTAAACTCTCCGTCTCTCTGTTTCCTGCTCAGACTTGATACCTCTCTCACACTCACCCCACCTGTGTCCCCAGCTGTCTTTTGGATAAATGCAGTGCTGCCCTCATGCTCTCCCACATAGTGGTGGCCTGCATCCGGCCCTCCCTTGTGAGATCTGGCAGGTATTCTTGGAGCACACCTACTGGATCAGCCTCTGCCTGCGAGGTAGGCATTCCCCTCCCTAATTTGAAAATTCCAAGGACTCTGAGCAGCTTGTTGACTGGGGGCTGTTTCAGGGTTTAGGTGGTTTTAAAATGACAACTGGTGGAAATGTATGCACTTAAGGGACTTAGACACCATAGGCAGCAAGACAGGATTAGGCAGCACATGATCTGCAGCTTTGAAAATGTCAATGGCACCTACATAGTGGACTTAGGCACCTGTCTGTCTTTGTAGGTGCCTAAATCTCTTTAAAAATCTGGCTGTCTATCTCTCTGTGTCTCAGTGCTCCATCTGTAAGATGAGATAATAGCACTTCTGTACTTCATGTGGTTGTTATGAGGATAAATACATTAAAGATTATGAGATGCTCAGATACCATAGTAATAGGGCCATATAAGTATATAAGATATAAAGGTAGAGGTTTGATTGTGGAAGGAAGGTAGCATCAGTCAATAGGCTCATGTCTGTTACTGAAAATAAAGTGAAAGCCCTCTCAGTCCTCAGCATACCTTGTATGTGCTCCTAAAGGAGGATACAAGTAAATCTTTTAATAAGGTATTATTTTTATTTTCCTAGAAGTTCAACTTGTTAAAAGCACTCAGTTACTTTTTAGTAATGCTATGTGGTAAAGTAATTGCATTATTGGTAATGCGTCACTATATACATGACACATTTAAAATATATAACAAGTAAACATGTCAGTCTTTTTTAGAGTTTCCTATTCTCTCATATGTGACAAGATTCAATACTAACTTTGCATTTAAACTACACAAATAATTTATTTATGCCAATTCTGAATATTCCCTACTTCATCTTCAAAGTTCTTCTCCAATATCAATTAATTAATGCACACAACACTACTATGAAGCAGGTAAGGAAGTGGTGTTAATCCCATCTGTAAAATGGGGAAATAGAGACAGAGAGACTAAGGGTCAGATTTTGAAAAATATTTAGGTGCCTAAATCCCATTGAAATCAATGGGAGTTAGATGCCTTTCAAAATCTGACCCTGGCTGACTTGCCCTAAGTTGCAGAGTGACCACTCTGACTTATGAATTGTGAAGCCCTGGGCCAGGTCCTTTTAGTGACAGTACCTGCTGCACTTCTTGAAATGTACCATTGATCTTATAGGTTTCAGAGTAGCAGCCGTGTTAGTCTGTATTCGCAAAAAGAAAAGGAGTACTTGTGGCACCTTAGAGACTAACAAATTTATTTGAGCATAAGCTTTCACGAGCTACAGCTCACTTCATCAGATGCATTTGGTGGAAAATGTTTCATGTTCTCTGTGTGTGTATATAAATCTCCCCTCTGTATTTTCGACCAAATGCATCCGATGAAGTGAGCTGTAGCTCACGAAAGCTTATGCTCAAATAAATTTGTTAGTCTCTAAGGTGCCACAAGTACTCCTTTTTTATTGATCTTATACTCTTACATTTTGCTATTAAGTAGAGTTATGTGAACTCATTGTGATTGATTTCCTATGCACCAGGCAAGCTGGAAAAAAAGTGAGAATAGATTTCCTGGGGAGCCCGACCCTGGGGGTGGGGGCTGATGGGGAGATAGGAAGAGAAAAGAATCCCAAGACAAGGCAGACAGAACAGAATCCACCACTGGAGCCCAATCCCCTGGCCAGAGGCTTGGGGAGAAAGAAGAGAACCCTAGGACCAGAAAGAGAAGAGACTCCCACCAAAGGAAGTCAGCTCCTAGGCAGATGGGAGAACAAGGGATGATGAGACCCACGTTCGTATAGGAGTCCAATCCCCAGGCAAAAAGAAATAGTACATCCAATCCCAAAAACTCTGGCTTCTTCCCACCCTCAAAATCCCACCAGCCATTTTAGGCATCTGGCTATTCTCCAAAAAAGGGCCATATTTTTGGAGTTTAATATACCTTTCCTACACACAACCACATCATATATCATTTGAAAGCTTATGTTATGTACATTTAAGAGTAGTATGGTGTAGAGCAGTCAAGTGGTGCAGTGAGCTGGTAGGTGAGTGAAACAATGGTACCCAAAATGGCACCCAAAAATGAGAAAGTGTCATTTTTGAATGGTTCCAGAAACATTGCAACATGACTATGACTACAGTTTTTACTGTTTAAGTTCATTTCCACACTTAATGTGGTGTTTATTGATCAGCGCTAGAAAATGACAATGTCTTAAAAGATTTTTATTGGTTTTGCATAGGGGAGTTTTTTTCAGAATTGATTAAGCTGTTTAGCATGTGGCAAAAAATGGTGATAAACTAACATGGCAATATACTAGTAAGAAATATTATCACACTGCACATTCTTAATTGTCTACGTGTCTCACGGTGATCTAATAGTTTTCTATATTTTCAATTGAGATTTGTTGACCAGCTCAGTCTCACACTGAAGATTGTACAAGTAGCTGCAGATTGTGTGCATGTACCTTGTACTGCACAGTGGGTTGATATAAATGTATGTGAATTCCTAATGTAATGCTTTTCCATTTGAAAGCTTTTATAATAGAGTGTAGTATCTAAACTGCCCGGTAGAAGGTTTTAATTTTTAATTGCCTATGCATGTAGTATTTGCCTTTCAAATATTCTGGAAGCTAGCTTTTTAATGCAGTGACACTTATGCACAGGTCAGTATTAGTGTTAGAGATAACAATACACAGCTTCTTATTATGAATATTCAAAAGCCATGGGACAAAGAAGTAGTCTAACAATATGTAGATAGGTATTACAGTTCTTACCAGTCATGTCATCAACAATATGACAAGTCCATTTTGACCCTTAATCATATCGAGAGGTGCTTATAAACATATCAACTGGACTGCATGTAGCATCAGCTGTACAAGAGTATCTACTGAAAATAGCAGATGTTGGTGAGGAACAAACAGAAAAATTTATGACTGGTGAATTTGATTCTGATGGGATATTTAGCTTCTTCAGCCCAGTCAAGAAATTTGGCATCTAAACATTTGCTGACATGGCTAAGAAGTCCAAATTTAAATCTGGCAAGGAAGGGACAATCACAGCAGATATCAGTCCAGAAGCTATCTTGCACAGAACCCTCATGTTTCAGTGGCAATTGTTCTTAGTCATCCAATAGGGTCTGTGCCTATATCTCTCTTCCATGCTGATGAAACAATGAGAGGAATTAGGGCATAATCTGGAAAGTCAAGCTGAATGAATCCACGAACTGAGAGCATGCAACAAGGAAACCACCATATGCACCAGAGATGCCATGGCTGTCATACAGATGATGGCTGAAGACAAATGCCATACATTCAATAAATTGGCTGCTGAGTACTTGAGGCAGGTCCTAAAAGGATTTGACAAAACTAATTCTATAATCAAAGTATTTTTGGCAAATATGACAAAAGTAATTCTGTGAAAACTGCAAGAAAATACAGCACTGGACAGAATCTAAGTTTGGATGCAAGGAATACCAGGTGATTGGTAGACACCCTGTGCCTCCATGGAAAAAATAAAGGTGGCATCCAAGAAGCAGTCACTTGCAAAATTCCTCTGTGAATATATGGTTCAAAATGCACCTAAGAGTGTAGGAGCAAACACTCCTTCTTTCTAAAAGCTTTTCCAATGGTGAATTAGCAAAGACCATCACCAGTAGAGGTGATGAAGAAGCCCAAAACTTGTACAGTACTCAACAGGAAACAGACATAAGGATGCTTCTGCATGCTGTATGTGCCAGTGTAGCTTTTAGTCTCAATATCAAAGTAACCATAGTAATTAGGTAACCTGAAACAGATGTTTTGGGCCTTGCTGTTCACTACTTTCTTAAAATGGAACACACAGATAACGTGGATTGAAACAGGAACCATTATCAATGCAACTGACAAGTGTCACTTCAGACCTGTGCATGCAATTGGTGATGCATGCACTCCTGACTTCTACAACTTACTTCCTGCTGTACAGGCATTAACAGAATATGACTCTGTATCATCCCTATTTGGTATTGGGAAAAATATGTGTTTAATGTTGTCCAAACAAAGGGAGCTTACCATTTCAGAGATCTTGTCAAATTGTGAGAGCGTGATGGACATACCTCAGTTTCTGTATCAAGAAAATTGGTAGCAGTACTGTATGACTAGAGCGGTAAAGAAAAGGACATGCACAGAGACCTAAATTGCTTAATCTAGCCATCAAAAAGGACAAGTTACTGGCCAAACTCCTACCATGTGAGGACAGTTTTGAAGAACATGTCAAAAAAGCATCTTGGCAAACAAAGATTAGGATGTCTGCTCACATAGGTAAACCAGATATTGGATCACCATTGTAACATAGATAGAAAAATGTGGACAATTAACTACCTCCTGTATTCTTCAACAGCCCAATAGCATCTGAGCTTTTACAAGACCTTATTTGTTCCTGTACGATGAGGGGTCACTGCACAATTAGCTGTGTCAGTAGTCAAAACAATCTTCCTAGATTTACCTAGATTTCAGTAAGGCGTTTGATACCGTGCCACATGAGAATTATTAGTTAAATTGGAAAAGATGGGGATCAATATGAACATTGAAAGGTGGATAAGGAATTGGTTAAAGGGGAGACTACAATGGGTCCTACTGAAAGGTGAACTGTCAGGCTGGAGAGTGGTTACCAGTGGAGTTCCTCAAGGATCAGTTTTGGGACCAATCTTATTTAATCTTTTTATTACTAACCTCGGCACAAAAAGTGGGAGTGTGCTAATAAAGTTTGCAGATGATACAAAGCTGGGAGGTATTGCCAATTCGGAGAAGGATCGGGATATTATACAGGAGGATCTGGATGACCTTGTAAACTGGAGTAATAGTAATAGGATGAAATTTAATAGTGAGAAGTGTAAGGTTATGCATTTAGGGATTAATAACAAGAATTTTAGTTATAAGCTGGGGACGCATCAATTAGAAGTAACGGAGGAGGAGAAGCACCTTGGAGCATTGGTTGATCATAGGATGACTATGAGCTGCCAATGTGATATGGCTGTGAAAAAAGCTAATGCGGTGTTGGGATGCATCAGGAGAGGCATTTCCAGTAGGGATAAGGAGGTTTTAGTACCATTATCCAAGGCACTGGTGAGACCTCACCTGGAATACTGTGCCCAGTTCTGGTCTCCCATGTTTAAGAAGGATGAATTCAAACTGGAACAGGTACAGAGAAGGGCTACTAGGATGATCCGAGAAATGGAAAACTTGTCTTATGAAAGGAGACTCAAGGAGCTTGGCTTGTTTAGCCTAACTCAAAGAAGGTTGAGAGGAGATATGATTGCTCTCTATAAATATATCAGAGGGATAAATACTGGAGAGGGAGAGGAATTATTTAAGCTCCGTACCAATGTTGAAACAAGAACAAATGGATATAAACTGGCTACCAGGAATTTTAGACTTGAAATTAGACGAAGATTTCTAACCATCAGAGGAATGAAGTTTTGGAATAGCCTTCCAAGGGAAGCAGTGGGGGCAAAAGACCTATCTGGCTTTAAGATTAAACTCAATAAGTTTATGGAGGAGATGGTATGATGGGATAGCCTAATTTTGGCAATTAATTGATCTTTAAATATTCATGGTAAATAGGCCTAATGGCCTGTGATGGGATGTTAGATGGGGTGGGATCTGAGTTACCCAGGAAAGAATTTTCTGTAGTATCTGGCTGGTGAATCTTGCCCATATGCTCAGGGTTTAGCTGATCGCCATATTTGGGGTTGGGAAGGAATTTTCCTCCAGGGCACATTGGAAGAGGCCCTGGAGGTTTTTCACCTTCCTCTGTAACATGGGGCACGGGTCACTTGCTGGAGGATTCTCTGCTCCTTGAAGTCTTTAAACCACGATTTGAGGACTTCAATAGCTCAGACATAGGTGAGGTTTTTTGCAGGAGTGGGTGGGTGAGATTCTGTGGCCTGCGTTGTACAGGAGGTCAGACTAGATGATCATAATGGTCCCTTCTGACCTTAGGATCTATGAATTTTAAAAAAAAAAAAAAAAAAAGGTCATTTTAATGTGTTGATGGTGTCATTGTTTATCTCTGTTTCTATGGTAATAACATAATTCCATATCATATCTCATCTTAAAGTAGACATAATATGCTTTCAAATGATGTATGATGTACATATGTGTAGAGAGGATACATTAAGTTGACCATATAGGTGGTGTATGATGCTCACCAACTTGCAACCAAAACATCCAAAGGCTCTGGCTTCCTGAAACATAATACCCTCTCTACCAATGTCCTAGTTCATCCCTATATATCTTAATATTACACCTTTTGGTTGTGTTATTCTGCACCAAATGTTACAGCTATTTGTGTAAATATACTACATCACAGACATCAAATACATTGGCCTTTCTGTGTTTTGAAGTATTTTCCTCTTCTGTGGTGCTTGGAGAATCAAAGTATAAATATTTTTCATGTGTTTCCAAGAGGTTTCCTGGTCCTAACAGGGATAATGGATTGGTCCTACAGTTCAACCTCATTCTCACCCACAGTTTAGAATCCCTGAAGGCCCAAAATAATAAGAAAAAGAAAAATAGAACTCTTTAATCCTCCAGGACCATAAAGAAATCACAGTCTCAAGTTCAGATATAACTAGGTCATTTCCTTCCAAAAGAAAGATAGGTTGACATACTGTACCTTCCAAAATAAGACCACAGCTTTATTCACTAGTAACTTCCCTTTGCCTTGTTATTTCCAAGCCCAAGGCCAAACCATGACAAAAACAGCATAGCAATGATGTGTTCAGAGAATTTAAAGAATCAACCAAAAAAGGCCCGATAGCCATTTTATCTATTTCAAATGCAAATAGTCTATTTTAAGGTAACATTAAAGTTGTAACATAACTTCCCCAATTCAAGAAAATTAAAACTAGGTCTGCAAATTCTATCCTTAATGTACCAATACCACATACAAGACAGCAGGGCAAATTCTGTCCTAATTCATACCCATGCAATCTCCCTAAAGTCAGGACCAAGGCCAGCCCACAACACAACTTAGATTGGACCCTCCATACGGATGGCTTGGTTATGCTAAGAAGCCAAAGGCACTCTGAACATTTTCTAGAATCCATGCTGTGATCTAGCAAGTCTTTAATCTGATGTGGGGAAAGCAGGTATATCAGCTATTGTCAGAGACTGCTTCCATGGACCTTCTATACAGATCTATATAAGTGTATATCTGACTTAAATCTGTCAAGGCAAGGGCATTCCAGGAAAATTAGCTCTGTCTTTGGTAAGCTCCATTGTGTATGCTATATATTTCTGTATACTACAGTGAACATTGTAAATATGCAAGGTTATTTATATACCTATATGAAACAGAAAATTGTTATATATATATACAAATAGAGGGAGGGAAAATATTGTAACAATATCTAAAAATACACTTCTGTTTCTCCTATGTCACGTGCCGAGCCAATCAAACTATTAGTAATTAAGAAACACTGGGTCCAAACCTCAGCTAGTGTTAACTAGCGCCATTGCCGACAGCTGAAGTTCTCGTCCATTGCATAATAAATATTGCTAATAAATCCCCATACACTAATTTGAAAATATACCCATTAAAGTGTTGTGGTATAATGTAAAGGGGCCAATAAAAGCTTACTGAAACTAAAGATTCATATCAAGAGGAGTGAAATAGATACCGAGCAATGACATGAACAGTATGACTTGGAGCTTATTGTCGCAGAAGAGGAAGCACAGTATGAGCTACTTCTATGTCTACAGCAAACAAAATTCAGTTACTGTTTGGATATGATCAATTATTGCCAAACAGCCTGCCAAGTCTATTTGCTCTACTGGCATACATATGTCTACTGGCACACATATGTCAGTATCTTCAGAAAGGATAGCATGTGTTTCTTGGGGAAAGAGAGAAGAAAAAAAGTAAATAAAACATTGAAAAATGCTATTGAAACATGACAAGTTCATTTTGATCCAGAGAAGCCCATCATTTTGCAATGTAAAGCTTCTAAGTGTGGCAAGGGAAGTACTGTTACAAAGAATCCCAGATGGAACTGAAAAGCTGATCAGCTGTGCTTCACAGACACTTAGCAGCACCAGCTGAAAAAATGACTTGCAGCTGGTCAGTGGAAAAATCTCACCAATATTGTTATCGCTATTGCTGCAATTTACATAGCCAACAAACTTCATCTGAGTCTTTTCAGTTAAACCAAAGGATATATGCGAACTGCCTGTAGAAAAAAGGCAATGATGTGTACTGATGCTTGTAGAGTCTGAATAGAGAAGCAGGACAGGGCTGCAAACCTACTTGCTTATGCAAATATCTTTAATCATTTACTGTTAATTGACATAAAGTAGCAGCTATCTGGTAGGGAAAGAGTATAAAAATCATTCAGCAATCTTTCAGTGACTGATTGTCAACTAACTATTGGATAGTGGAAGATTAATTATTGCTGCATAATGATGACCTTGTTAAGGGAAAAATAGACTAAGGAAATATAAGCCATTATAAAGCCCAAATAAGGATGGTCAAATGACAGTTCCTGTTGTGGTACAGTTATATCATTGTGTTGCCTTGAGAACACAGAAGGGAAAGGATGACTTTGAGAAGATATATCCTGGAGCATCTTGGCCAAATGTGCACTGCATTTGCTTACTATGGACCAGATTATGATATCAAAAAGTTTCATTTTAGAGACCTTGCATGTTACTTCTATCACCACCCCTTCATATTTTAAACAGGCATCTTGCTAATGGATCCACAGGAAAATTGCTAACTAACCCAAATAGAAAGGTATCTGATTACTCTTCTCCTAAGCCAAATCTATGGCATGTAAACTTCCGAAACAGTTGATAGCATCAAGGATATAATTTGGAACATGGAAGAAAATTATTATTCACATAATGAACTTCTGCACATAGTATTGCAAAAGTGAGTTCAGATACCATGAAAGGATTTGTAGATAAAAGGGACATTTTAGCAAGACTCCTGTAAATTCCTCTCCACAAAGTATTCCCCATTTTCTTTTTATACCACCTCCATAACTCACTGTTCTTCCAGCCAAGGAGAATAATGGATGGCAATGTGTTTGGAGCCGAAACTGAACATCAGATACAGAATCACTCGTGAACTAGTTGTTTTCTGTCTGCATAAGGTAGAGTACACCCATCTAGTGCTCTCAACCTCCTCTAGCATAGGGACAAGTGACAATAGAAGAACCCAAATTTGTATTCCTGCTGGCAAAACTTTTCATTGTCATTAAAATTGTACATTGGCCTTTGCACCAGTTAAAAGAAAAATACAGGCTTGTAAATCTAGAAAGTGCTGTATAAACCAAAATATCAGGATCGGACAGGGCATAACTTTAATTTTGTCCATTGTTATCATTGTTTCAGTAGGTTAATTGAACCCATATGAGGCAATAAAGTAAAATAATGTTCTAACAGAGTCACTGTTATTGTAAATAGAATGTTTCATAGAATCACGGTCCATTATACAATCCTACAAGCATAAAATAATAAATATATCTCTACTAAATATATACATACATGTAGGTAGTAGTACCTCCCAGGAGATTGTGCCTACCATCATATCGAGAGGGTTCAAAAGTTGTCGCTCTTTCAGTTATATCTATCTAACCGCAGTGTCAGACTCATTATAATTTGAGGAAAGATAAGTTTTCCAGAAATTATGTTACACGGTAAATACATCAGCCAGAAATGTGAGGAGTAACAGCAACACACCTTAGAAGATGTAGGCAGTGGAGTTTTTCTACAGCTACCTTTTTCCATAGCTTGGGCTATAGCAGATTTTTATATTTTCTGAATTTTCATTTGAGTAATAACTGATTACAAGTATATAAAGATTCTCAGTCAATGTATGTTACTGATATAATGTAAAGTAACATTATTAATACAACATATGGTTACAGAACTTCAGCTGTCACTAGAGAAAAACTAGCTTGAGTTCCAAGATACTATTTTTAAAGTGATAGTTATTATTAGTTATTGTTAGTCATAGTAGCAGTATTTACAGTACTACCCAAAATGTGCGGGGCACTGCATTACCACAAAAGAAGGCATGATCTTTGTCCCAAAGAGCTCACATTCTAAAAAAAACAAACCAGATAAGAAGTATGGCAAGAGACCACCCTAGCTTAACTGAGAGGTCTTCAATTATCTAAAGCTCAAAAACAAGTCCTACAAAAAGTGAAAACTAGGTCAAATTGCAAAGGATGAATATAAACAAATAACACAAGTATGTTGGGACAAAAATAGAAAGGCAAAGGCATGAAACAAAATTAAACTAGCTAGAGACATAAAGGGTAACAAGAAAACATTCTACAAATACATTAGAAGCAAGAGGAAGACTAAGGATGGGATAGGCCTGTTACTCACTGGTGGCGGGGGACAATAACATAAAATGTGGAAAAGGCAGAAGTGTTAAATAACATTTTTTGTTTCAGTTTTCACCTAAAAAGTAAGTAGTGACTGGACATCTAACATAGTGAATGTCAGTGAAAATGAGGTAGGATCAGAGGCTAAAATAGAGAAAGAACAAGTTAAAAATTACTTAGACAAGTTAGATGTCTTCAAGTCACCAGGGCCTTTTGAAATACATCCTAGAGTACTCAAGAAGTTGACTGAGAAGATATCTGAGCCATTAACGATTATCTTTGAAAAGTCATGGAAGATGAGTGAGAGTCCAGAGGACTGGAAAAGGGCAAATATAGTGCCAATCCATGTAAAGGAGAATAAGAACAACCCAGGGAATTACAGACCAGTCATCTTAACTTCAGTACCCGGAAACATAATGGAACAAATAATTAAGCAATCAATTTGCAAACACCTAGAAAATAATACAGTGGTAAATACCCATCAGCATGGATTTGTCAAGAAAAAATCATGTCAAATGAGCCTAATAGTTTTCTTTGACAGGATTACAAGCATTGTGGATGGGGGGAAGCAGTAGATGTGGTATATCTTAACTTTAGTAAGGCTTTTGATACTGTCTTGCATGACCTACTCATAAACAAACTACAGAAATACAACCTTGCAACCTCACTGCTGGTGAGATACAGGCACAGCAACATGGTCTTACCAGCCACTCCAACAATTGGCAAACTTGAACCACGCTCAGGATGTTTAAGATATTGTTTGTAGCTGCTTCTCTAGTTATTTGCTTCTAGCAGTGCCGCAAAAGGTGGAATAGGCCTGGCCAGCTATGCCAGACTGTTATTAAACAGAAGGTAAAAGGAGAAATATAGGAAAGAAAAGAAATAAAGTGAAGATGGGAAAGGACACTTGAGGGGATGAGGGACAGCAGGAACCCAAGTCTCACATTTCAGGTGATGTTATGGAATTAGCCAAAGCTGGTGGAGGTGATTATGTTATCTGGGTCCTCTCTCTGGCCCAGTCAGGTCAAGATGCTTGACAAGATCAGGATGATGTGCCCTGGTAGATGCTGGAGTCCCAGGAGATGGAAGGGGTGACAGATGTGATGGTAAAGCTCAGACCTTTTAGTCCACTTATCTGTACCATTTTGATCTCCCTCCCACATCCCTTTTTAAATGTGCCAAAAGGGGGTGATGGGTGGAATAGCCCATCCCACTATTATTTTGTACCAATTAGACCTGATTTCTGATACACCAACTTTGGTCCATTAACTTCTGATTCCATTCTCTTGTTTACTGGTCATGATCTTAATACAATCCTTGAGTGGTATCAGGAGACACTTTTGTTTGGCCTAATTCAGGCTTTCTATCTTCCTGGCTCTGTTGATCTGTTTCCTTATTTCCTCATGTGCGTATCGTAGTTTTGAGAATGCTTGGTAAGATCTTGTAGTTGTTGGTCTCTGTCTAAGGGGTTGGAGCAAATGAGGTTGTACCTCAGCGCTTGGATGTAGACAATGGATTTATGTTGTGTCCGGGGTGGAAGCTGGAGGCATGAAGGTAGGCATAGCGGTTGGTGGGTTTTCAGTATAGGGTGATGTTAACCGTGACCATCACTTATTTGTGCTGAGATATAACCGCATTTGCTCCAACCCCTCAGACAGAGACCAATACCTACAAGATCTTCACCAAGCATTCTCAAAACTACGATATGCACATGAGGAAATAAGGAAACAGATCAACAGAGCCAGACGTGTACCCAGAAGCCTCCTGCTGCAAGACAAGCCCAAGAAAGAAACCAGCAGAACTCCACTGGCCATCACATACAGTCCTCAGCTAAAACCTCTCCAATGCCTCATCACTGATCTACAACCCATTCTGGACAACAATCCCTCACTTTCACAGGCCTTGTGAGGCAGGCCAGTCCTCGCCTACAGACAACCTTCCAACCTGAAGCTTATTCTCACCAGCAACTACATACCGCACCATAGTAACTCTAACTCAGGAACCAATCCATGCAACAAACCTTGATGCCAACTCTGCCCACATATCTACAACAGTGACACCATCACAGGACCTAACCAGATCAGCCACACCATCACCAGTTCATTCACCTGCACGTCCACCAATGTAATATATGCCATCATGTGCCAGCAATGCCCCTCTGCTATGTACATCGGCCAAAGTGGACAGTCCCTATGTAAAAGGATAAATGGACACAAATAAGATATTAGGAATGGCAATATACAAAAACCTGTAGGAGAACACTTCAATCTCGCTGCACACACAATAGCAGATTTAAAGGTAGCCATCCTGCAGCAAAAAAACTTCAGGACCAGACTTCAAAGAGAAACTGCTGAGCTTCAGTTCATTTGCAAATTTGACACCATCAGCTCAGGATTAAACAAAGACTGTGAATGGCTAGCCAACTACAAAAGCAGTTTCTCCTCCCTTGGTGTTCACACCTCAACTGCTAGAAGAGGGCCTCATCCTCCCTGATTGAACTAACCTCGTTATCCCTAGCCTGATTCTTGCTTGCATATTTATACCTGCCTTTGGAAATTTCCACTACATGCATCCGACGAAGTGGGTGTTCACCCACCAAAGCGCATGCTCCAATACGACTGTTAGTCTATAAGGTGCCACAGGACCCTCTGCCACTTAAATAATAGTGGTCTTGCTGAGCATCTTCCATTCCCAATGCCTTCAGTGGAATGTACAGGTTTTCAGGACTTCTGAAAAATCAGGCCATTGGATTTCTGACACCTGGGTATGAACATTTTGACCATTGAATCTGGCTGATATTCAGCCACATTAGCTTACAGATAGTTATCTGAGGTCTGATATGAAATCACTCCGCCTAGGAGTCAGCAGGTAGAATGGTCTTTGTTTATCACTGCTCATTTCTTTTCAGGCAGCCCTATGTGTACAGTATCTTTATTTATGATGCCCAGAACAGTGGTAATAACAGGTTCATCAACTATGCTGCCAGATGGGGAGTTAATGGTTCCAGCTGCAGCCTAGTTTGCACCACCAGGAGACATACTTTCAGAATCCCTTGCACAAGCTAATGTAAAACATGTAACCAGCAGCACCAGAGGAGCTTATAAACCTACCATTTGTCATTAAAATGGGCTGTGTTACTGAGAGTATATTCATAGGCAATTCTTGGTGGCTCAATTTGTAGATAGTCTGGGGTTTTTCTCTTTTGATATCAGTTTTTGAATCTGCTTGCTGTTAATTTTTATTTTGATTGAACAAATAAATGTATTACTTCCATCCCACCCCCATCAGCTCCAAAAGCCACCAGATGTGATTGGTTACAGTGGATCAATGAGTGTTTTTTCTGGGAAGGCTTTAGGACAGAAAGAGACAGATGGGCATTGCATCTCGTATGACAGCATTTTGCACAGCCATTTAATATACTCCTGATTTAACTTTAAAAAAAATAGGTCAAATTAGGTGGCAGCCCAAGTCCAACACAATACGTAGGTTGCATGACCATTCACATTTTTTCAAGGTAACTTTACCGGTGTGTACTCTGCACATTACCAGTGGTTCTACTTTGCAACAAAGCTCAGAAATTGTAAACCTTATAGAACACGAAGACCTCTTCTTTTCTGACCCTTGTTAAAGCTTCTGCTCTTGCTGTCACTGGGTGAGAATAATTCATGTTGTACAAGG
Source organism: Dermochelys coriacea (assembly GCF_009764565.3). Lineage (NCBI taxonomy): Eukaryota > Metazoa > Chordata > Testudines > Dermochelyidae > Dermochelys > Dermochelys coriacea. The sequence goes on from NC_050068.2 coordinate 301,530,969, forward strand.
CCAACACAAGGGTCTTCACATCACTTAGGGTCTGAGTTGGTTCTGCATGCATGTGTGGGAACAGTAGGTGATGTGATGGCAGAGATTTTCCTAGGCACCCCTGCCATGCCATAGAAATTGAACCTACCCTACAAAGGCTGATGCAAAGAGTAGAAGTGGGATGGGTATGGGGATGGACTTCAGTATCCACATTTACAAGGATCCACTGGCCCATCATTGTGTGGAAATAGCATGGCAAATATAGGCAGAAGTGATCATACTGGTTAGATGGGTTTGCACTTGTTAAAAGGAAAGGATTCCAGTGTTCCCTGGCCTCAAATAGCAGATTGATGTCATCTTCCCAACCAAGCCAAACTTCTCTCTCAAGGACCCCCATTATTCAGGATTGATACAGGTGATGTAGGTCTGGCTGTGGCAGATGAGGCTAATAATTGTATGGGCAGGGGAAAGAAAATGCAATTTAGTTTTGTGACACTGGTCTCTCCTTCATTATTGTGCTCTTATTTTATTTGTTGGCCATTTCATCATTTGATAAATCTTCTGCCAAATTTTCACTAAGACCTCAACTCAATCTCTATAATTATCACTACAATATTGTGCTGCCAATTTTTACACCTACAAATCACTTTTGAATGAAAATAATAGAATCCAGGCGTCTAATTACCTGATATTTTGGCACTCTCAGTTGATTACACCTCAGAAACTACAAGTGTCAAATAACTGTAAGTGCAGTTTTAGAGGCTGGTTTGAAAACGTGTCCCACAGCGTTTACTTAGTGGGTATTGCAGGAATTGCATTTTGAGAGCTGTAAGGTGCACAGGAGGAGTCCGTACTGTTCTTCCCATATTTGTGCCCATTCAATATAGACACTATTGCAATAGACCCTTCAGAAATACCTCGGGCAGACATACAGACATACAGTTCTTCATTTCACCTAGATTCAATATCTCAACAAGGGTTTTAGGACTAGATTCATAAAGGGTCTCAGGCTTCCTATGAAATGAATGGCAGGAGATAGATGCCTAAGAAGGGGATTCACAAAAGCCAGAAAAAGCAGGCAGTCCCCTTAAGCTAACCAATGGGAGATGCTGAGAAGAGGAGTGTGTCCTAAGCCTATGCTTCTGAGGGAGTTCAGCACCTAAGGCATTTCCTGCAAGAGGCCTTGGAGGGTGTGGGGGTGAGCTTCCTTATAACCTATAATCAGTGGTTAGGGTATGCACCCAGGATGTGGAAAACCACCAGTTCAATTTCCCCCTCTGCCTGAGAGGGGAAAAAAGGAATTTGAACAGGGATTTACCATATCTGAGGTGAGTGTCCTTGCCACTGGGCTATAGGATAGGTTGATGCAGATGTACGTCAGTCTCTCCTGGTGACACTGTTCCACTCTGAATAAAGAATTAAAGAGTCATTGCAGCAAGGTGAGTGCGCTTCCCCTGGGGTGTGGAATGCACTGGGCTTAGGCAAGAAATAGGCATCTAGGCACCTACAGTGGGGCAGGAATGGATATGCTCAGAGGCAGGAACATAGACACCTGGGGAACTTTTATTGCAAAAACTTAGGCATCTACAGAGTTTTACAGGAGTTTTGTGAATACCAGTACTGCCTAAATCTGAGACTTTGTGAACCTTATCCCTACTGTGCCATTTTCTGTCCTTGTTAAGTATTTATCTTTAAAAAATGCATCACAACTTCATTGCTTAGTAATATTTTTATATAATAATAAATAAGTATTCTGTGTATCACATAAAATTATGGGCAGTTATATTATTATTATAGGCTGAGCTAGGAGCCAGCCTGTTATTAAGGTTGTCCAACAAATCCCATTATAAGACCCTGTTTTACGTTGCATATAATTATGCCAAACTTTAACCATTTGAGCTGATATTTTACATGCCATGTGTTTGCCTGGAAGAGAAATGGGGCAGGGGTGAGGAGATTGGGAGTCAATATGTGTGGGGTGGGCAATGAGATAAGATGAGGAACCAGGTGAGAGACTGGAATTGACTGGTCAAGGAGACTAGGATGGGGAAATAGTATGGCCAGGGGAATGTGGAAAAAACTAGTATATGATCATATAAATAAAGACTGTATCATGATTCATATGCACAAGTGAGCCAAATTAAGGTTACACAGGCAACTTTAATTCTGCCATTTCCTAACTTTTGACAGCTTGATCATGCCATAATGTTCTTTTAACAGAGTTTTGTGTGTGTGTGCATTTAATTTCCTAGATTTTTTTTAAAAGAAGCAAACTGAAAAAAAACATCTGCCATCATGTTGAGACCCACAGGATTGGAACTTTTAGATCCAGAGACCTCTGCCACTTGAGCTAACTGAGTAACTGATAGTAACAGTTGGTTGTCATCCCAGGTGGACCAGCACTAGAGGGGGTCAGGACACACACTTTGCCAGTGGGTTTCACTGATGTTTGCTGACAGCAAAGGAATGGTGAGACTCGGGAATCCTGGGTTTCATTCCAGGCTCTGTGGGGTGTGTGCTCCAGTGGGCAAAGACTCTTCTGATCATTTCCTGCCCCCTCCCTGCAATTTTGCCACCTCTTCCTTGTCATCCCCTCCAGCCCTGAACAACCTGTCTCTGTCTCCCCACTCCTGTCTATTCCACATCCCTGGCTCAGTCCCATTCCCTTTGCCTACCTAGTCCCAGTCTCTAGTCCTCAGGCTCCTCCTCCCAGTCTCAGTCTCCGTCTCCTTGCCCAGCTAGTCTCTAGTCTCCCTCTCTAGGCTCACTATACAAATCCCATTTTCCCTTCATCTCCTTCCCACCCTAAGTCCTTCTTCCTAGTTTCCTTGCCCAGCCATTCTTAATCTCCCACCCACCCACAGTTCCTCATTGTGTCTGTCTCTCTCCTTCCCTAAACTAGCTCCTAGTCCTAGTCTCCCTCCCCAAACCCATCACCTGCTCTCAGTCGCCCTTGATCTTAGTCCCAATCTCTTTGTTCAGAAAGCTCCTTGTCTGATATGTCTCTCTTTTTCCTTCTATCCTTCTTCCTCCAACTGGTTACTAGTCCCAGTCTCCCCACCTCCAACTCCCAGTCACAGTTTCTCTCCCCGACTCTAGCCCCAGTCACATCAGTCTCCTTGTTCCAATCTACTCCTTTCCCTCTCCCTTTGTCCAGATTTTGCCCCCTATTCATTCAGATCAGATTGCTTTTCCCTCCACAGTGCTTAGGTGCTAGCAGGAGTGGAGGGCAGTGGTTGAGAGCACAGAAGAGACAGCTTCCCTATTCTAAGTTCCAGTGCCAGGGTCCACCAGATCCTCAGAGCAGCCATTTTAGGAAACGTCCCTCTGAGCATCCACAGCCCTGGGCTGAAGTATGCTCAGTCATTCTGAGGGGAAGTCACGTGAAGCCCAATCACATGTAGGAGCTGTAAGGCGCATAGAACCATATAAATATAGGACTGGAGGGATCTCGAGAAGTCATCATGTCCAGCCCTCTGTGCTGCTGCAGGACCCATCTTAGTCTTTCTGTGGGGGTGATATATGCATAGTCTGGTCATATGTTCAAGATGTGGGGGGATGAAGCATGGTCAGTCAGTCTGTGGAGACAGTGCATGTCCCCTCTGGTCAGTAAGGGTGGAATCTTCAGAGATTTTATGGGCTAAAATAGAACTCTCTTCTGAACATGTGCAAACTGTGATTTTTCAAATGTTTATAAATTGATCACATTTGAGCAAATGTCATGTGAATGGCAAAAGGCACATCCCCAACAAAAAGGCAAAAACCCTGCCAAATTTCAAATCCCTGCTCCAATGCATCAGAATGCTAGAGCTTTTCCATGAAAAAGTCTCAAGAATTTTTTAATATCATCAAAACAATATACTTTGCCCTTGTCCCATTCTTGGAAACAGCTCAACCATTTTGCCTGAGATTTTCAAAAACTTTTTGCATATGAAGGATTTGTGAAATTTTTGCCTCAATGGTTAAAGTTATAAGCAACTGAAAACAGAGTTTTATAATAGGAAGTGTCAAAGCAACTTTAACAATAGGTAGGGCCACCAGCCCCAAGAATAATTATATTGTTATGGCAGGCGTCACTAGGTGGCATTGTTATATATAGTTTTCAAAGTTCTTTTTCTTTGCATGTGAGCAAATAATGATTTTGGGGAAGGCATTTTGTGTTTTAATTAGTTTTGGATTATACGAGATTTTAGTGTGGAGGCACTTTCAAGAGAGAGGAGGCTGTGAAAGGAACAGAGGAGTTTGCTCTCTTCTTGGGCTCTGATTAGTGTCAATTCTTGAGGCAGAGTTGGTTCACTGGTGACAGGCTGACATTCCTGGAAGACAGTTTTACCCTGCCCTGCCATGTTTGACCATCTCATTTCAGGACCGGTATGTATGAATAAAGTATATTATGCTCAAAGTATACCTACTGTCTAGATCACTGATTTCGTCTTCATTGGGAAGTCAACCTTCAAGGCCCCAGACACTGGCTACCACTGGTCAGAGAGATGACAATGGTGTCAAAATAGTACACTGATGTCAAAGGAATGGGCAACATTATTGATGATGATGATTGTGGTAGCACCTAGGTGTTCCAGTCATAGACCAGAGCCCCACTACGGTAGGTGGACTACAATCACTTTAAAAAAAGAGCATGCACCAAGGAGTTTATAATTTAAGTGTAATACAAGAGCAAACAAATGAATACAACTGACAGAGGGAACCACACAGTAACAATGAAACAAAGCTCTTCAGCAGAAAAAGCAGTGGCCCCAGCACACTAGCTGCCTAGCCATTGTGAAGTTTTTTGTAGATGTATATATTTATTGGGGCTAGCTGGAAACACAGAATTTCCATTCTGTGTGTAATTATGACATTTTGAAATTTGTTTTCATTCTGAATTGGAACAGAAAGTTGAAATGTTGAAATTTTCCATGAAATGCAAATTCCAAAAAAATGTTGATTTGGGAACATTTAAATGTTTTGGGTCCATAATATCAAAATATTTTGCTTTGATAAAGTCAAAACATTATAAGATAATATATACATAAGTTGATATATAAAAACACGTACATTTAATATATATCAATATTAAATAATAACATTGATATTTAATATTACATGAAAACCTCAATAAAACTGCATTTTTCAATGGAAAAATATTCCATTTAAATGTTTTCCAGCAGCTGTAATACATAGGAAGGAATAAGAGTGTCCATATGTGTAGTTATACTGGTAGAACTATACCTGTAAAAATATATTGGATAACTGGTAAAACTTTCCTGAGAAGACAAGGCCTTAGACATAAAGACTAACTGTGACTTCTTATTATAGAATCATAGGACTGGAAGGGACTTCGAGAGGTCATCTAGTCCAGTTATTATTATTATTTCTAAGAAAATTAGATACTCTGATGTTAGGAAATTTATAAAGCAGATAAATATATATTGCATCAAAAAAAGTCCTTGCAATTTGCCTTAGCAGCTCCCCATGTCACATGCAAAACAGTTTTAGATACCAGTTCAATAACACTAGAACTTACATGGAGGTTGAACTGAAACAAAAAAATAATTACAGTTTTATTATAAGTGCAATTAAACCCTTGTGGGCACATTTTCAAAGCAGTGTGTGTGGAGGCGGGGATTTAGCTACACAATTCCCATAACTGCACTGACAATTTATCGCTTGGTGTATAATCTTGTAGCATTCAATAAATAACAACCTTGAGGTTTATAGGGTAGTGTATACTATTTGTTGTCAGCTCTGTATCCAGCTTTTTTCAGCAGATGGGAATTAATTTATAATGGAAACATTTGGTAGACAACATTTCTTGCGCCCTGTAGAGTGCTTAGATGTTGAAAGAGTCTTTTTCTGTGGATTTCATTGCTTTTGTTTCTTTTTGTTGTTTAACATTTATTAAATGTATTTTTGTTGGCAGAATAATAAGACTATGAAATACTGTAATCAGTGTGAGGCACAGAAGGGAAGATCCTCACTATCCTACAAGCCAGAGCAGAGGGTTGTTTGTTGAATCCACTGCAGCCACCACATCAGCAGAGCTGTGGTAGGGTGGAGTGGTGGTGATCCTCACAACAGAGTCCTCTGTTGGGTTGGCACTAGAAGAAGCACTAGGAGCAGAGCAGTAGGAGCAGACTCTGTTGTGTTCTGTTATGTGTTGGGTAAACAGCTTCCTCCCTAGCTCCACGGGCTGCAACTGCTCCCTCTGAGGTTGTCTGCCCATACCCTATAGCCCCCATCTATGACAGCTGGAGCTAAATTCTGTAGCCAAATCCCTGGATTTTTTGCCCTGGAAGAAGCCCTTCTTCAGAGAAATTTAAATTAAATTTGAGGGTTTGAATTTAGTTATATATGAAAATAAAATCATATATGAAAAAATATGAATAAAATCATCCACATGGCAGTCTCCACGGTATGTGTTTTGATAACAGATTTCATTCATTTTATGCTATTTCCCCACATTTTCATTTTTCAATACCCCACAGATTGTTATTTTTAATTTTCCAGATTAACAACCCATTGAGAAGCCTAAGGGTGTCTGCAGACTCAGGCAGACTGTACTTCATCAGTTTGCTTCAGTTCACATAACTAAAGCTTTCTTCACAGTGTAATTTTGTTCTAAAATGACAGCTGAGATTTTGATGTCACTGCATCACTTCAGGAACTAGGTCCTAAGCACATTCTTATCGTGCCAGTGCCATATATGGGCCCTGATTGCTTTCTCCCTGTCCCCACCTGCATCCTATAATCCCTCCTTAGGGCTCTAAAGATCTACCACAGTACCAAGCAGCATTAATTACTTAGATTGCAAGTTCTTTGGGGCAGGGACCATCTCTTTGTTCTGTGTTTGTACAGCACCTAGCACAATGGGGCCCTTGTCTATAACTGGGGTTTCTGGATGCTACTACAATAAAAGTAAATAAACAATCCACTTTTGACAGGAGACAGTGTCTTTTTCCTGGCTCTGCCTCCTGGCCAAATCTCTCCACATGGCCTGCCTGCTGCACAAAGTTTGTGAGCAGAGTCAGGAAGAAGAGGGGGGATTATTTTGTGTAGCTGTCTTCCTCCTATGCTTACCCATTCCTTGTTTCCATATAATTGCATTGTTTTCTTCTCCATTCTACACTAGACACTGCATCTTTAGTTATCTAACTAGCCGTATGACCTAACAACTGCCAATTTCTTTGAGACTTGTGGCATTTTCTTTCCCCTGTCTCTGCTGTGACCTTTTGGCCACTTTTATGTACTGGAACAGTGAAAGTCTCATTTACATGCGTGTTTCTCAGAAGCTTAATATAATTGTCATGTTTTCCCTAGCTTCAGAAACCCTAATATACACTTCCTTCAACATGAAAGGAAGAAGCATTTAAACCAAATACAATCTTCTTAAAACTATCATACTTCAGGTAACTATATTTCTCATTTTATCCAAGTACATAAGACTGTCTTTATTGCTCTAACTCATGCAAATAAATACTTAATTTGATGCCATTATATGATATTAGTTGTAATTCATTTTCTTCAGTTATATTTAAGAAATACATTTTCCTTGTTTTAGTCAGTTATTTCACAATTGTTTACTTCTTTTTCTCAAAGTCAAGGCTCACCTAAGAGTTGAAACTTTAGTCTGTGTTATTATTTCTGACCATTTCATAATAAATGAAAAGCATATTACCAAATTCATCTTTCAGGACAGCTTCTCAATTTTCCTTAAATCCTATTCTATGTAGTCAAGTTAAAAAAAAATTAAAGTTTATGAAACTGCACACTATACAACCACAACAGTTCATAATACCAAATATTAATTTGACAATTATACTACTAAAGATATCCGTATCCTAAGTAATTACACAGGAATGCTTAAAGTATTATTTTTCCAGACATCATAATTGTTTTCAGGATTATTACATAGCACAGTACATTTGTCTTTGTCAAATACATTTTTATTTGGCAGCCTTAAGCTGTCTCAGTAGATCCTATTGCTACCATGCAGAAAGAAAAAAAAAAGATAACTGAGTGAATTATTGTTTGACCCTAAGCTTTAAAATTCTGCAGGCAAAGCTATTCAAAGCACAGATAAAAATTAAAATGTAATTTACTTTCTACTTCCACATCAGAAATTAATGTCTCTGTTCTTTGTTTAAACCCTATTATTCCCACAATGGCAAGTTCTAGGTCACTGCATAGAGGCAGCTGATTTTTAGACACTGATCCTAGTGGTCTTAATTGGTTGTCTAGAGAAAAATGTCTGCTTCGTGAATACAGACAACCATTCATTTCTGGTAATAAAACCTTGGTTTTCACCAGGACAGTTATTAAACACATTTCTCACAAAAATGGTGCTGATGACTTCAATTATTTCTCATTTTAATTTCACTTGGGGCCTAAACCACTTCTCATGAATATTAGGGGAAATGCTGCCATGGACTTCAATAGGAGCTGGATCAGGCCTTTGTTGCTTTTACTTCTAAAAGTAATATACCTACCTTACTTGTTACAAAAAAGTGGGCCAGACCTTCTGTGCAATTTGACCATTTGCAGATTCTGGCCATAAAGCTTCCCCCCCAGAAGCATCTTCCCAGCTCAGGTGGGATTTATGCCAGTAGCATAAAGCCAGCATAGAAACTCCTAAGTTTTCACCTTTCCTGATACCAGTGTATGGAACATATAGGGTGACCAGATATCCCGATTTTATAGGGACAGACCTGATTTTTAGGTCTTTTTCTTATATATGCTCCTATTACCCCCCCACCCCCTGTCCCAATTTTTCACATTTGCTATCTGGTCACCCTAAGACTATAGCTAGAAGAAAAAGTGCATGACTAGGATGTGCTTATACTGTGCTGATCCCCAGCTGTGATTTTGGCCCCTTGGATTCTTTAGGAGCTATCATAAGCAAAAGTAGCCTGATGTCTTCTCTAATTTATTTTGGGGATTAGCCCTGCTCACAGCAATCCTAGCATTGGATGATTGCAAAAATGAGCTTTATACCACCCATGCTCACTTCACTGTCCCCAGTTTGCAATGTATGCTCCTTCACTAGAGCCAAAGTTCTGACCCAATGTCTCCATGGAAATATTTACAAGTTGACAAGAGTCAAACTATGGGCTTTATGCTAGTTTGTCGTTTTACTTTTTACCATTTACATTGAAGCTAGTCCAAGTACATCATAGAGAGGGATAGCTCAGTAGTTTGAGCATTAACCTGCTAAACCCAGGGTTGTGAGTTCAATCCTTGAGGGAGCCATTTAGGGATCTGGGGCAAAAATTGGGTCCTGCTTTGAGCAGGGGGTTGGACTAGATGACCTCCTGAAGTCCCTTCCAACCCTGATATTCTATGATTCTATGTACATTATACAGGGAATCTCTCATGAATCATCTTGCTCTTTGTACAGTAATGTCATAGTATTCAGTCTTCTTTGCAACAGTGGATGATAAACTGCAGAAATTTGTATTATAGACAATAGCAGATCAAACAATAAATAAGATACCCCAGCTGATCATTAAACAGCAAGGAACAAACAAAAGCAACTCTTTTTGGGTGTTGATGGTGTTCTTTCATATGACTCTCAAGTAATTTAAAATGTGCAAATTGATATCTAAAAATGTGCAGGTGTTATAATGAAGCACTTATTTGCAAAATATTATTACATTTACTTATTTTGTAGCCCAAATGCATCTGATTAAATAAAGTAATAACAGAAAAAAATCACTATTTTCCAGGCTGTCATCTTAGGGATCGTCAAGCATAGGACAAAAACAGGTTGTTTAAAAATGGGCAATTGAACTGGCTTAGATGGATTTCAGACACATTATATGTATGTATTTCTTGCACAGTACATGCTTAAGCATGTTATTACTTTATTCAGTCAGACGCATTTGGGCAGACTCATACGAACAGTTGCACTATAAACATATGTTCAGACATAAAGCTGAAAAGCTGTCTATGTTTGTGTCATAAACATACAGCTAAGGGTAGCATAAAATCCCTCCTTTACCTGTTTGGGGTTAAGAAGCTCAAATAACCTGGTTGGCACCTGACCAAAAGAACCAATAAGGAAGGAAGATACTTTCAAATCTGCTGGGGGAGGTTTTGTTTGTGCTTTCTTTGTTTTCTTCTCTCTCTGGACGACAGAGGGACCAGGCAGGAAAAAAACATCTCCTAAAAACCTACCTGAAATAGCGTCTAAGATTACAAAAATTGTAAGTAAAGGCAAGGAAATGCATTAGAGTATCTTTTGTTTTAGCTTGTGAATTTTCCCTATGATAAGAGGGAGTTTTATTGCTGTTTTTTGTAACTTTGAAGCTAAGCCTAGAGGGGAATCCTCTGTGTTTTAAATCTTTGTATTTACCCTGTAAAGTTACCTTCCGTCCTGATTTTGCAGGTGTGATTCTTTTACTTTTTTCTTAAAAGAATAATTGTATTTTTTAAAAAAAAAAAAAAAAGTAAAAGAGAGCACAAACAAAACCTCCCCCTCCCGCCCAGATTTGCAAGTATCTTCTTTTCTTATTGGTCCTTTTGCTCAGGTGCCAACAAGATTATTTGAGCTTCTTAACCCTTTACAGGTAAATGAGGAATTTTATGCTACCCTTAGCTGTATGTTTATGATACAAACATAGACAGCTTTTCAGCTTTATGTCTGATCATATGTTTATAGTGCAACTGTTCGTATGAGTCTGCCCCTTTAAAAGTGACCAAAAATGATCTATTGTAAATAGTTTTGGACCTTTTTTGTTTCTGTATTTGCTTCTATGTGGGTTTCACATGCCTTTCACTATTGTACCTAATGTATAAAAGAGTCCTAAGGTCTTTTTCTTTTACAGTTTCCTTTTTCTGCTTGTTTTCACCTTAAAAATTTCAGGAATGTCAAATCTTGTCTTCCCTGATTTTGCAGGAATGACTGAGAGATGTTTACTATGAGTTCTCATGCCTTAGCTTAAAATACAGTATTGTTGAAACTTAACAAAGACATCAGTTCAACCAAGTATGTATTAGGCACGGGAGTTAAATAGATGTTAATCAAAACCAGAGCATTTTAATCATCTGGATAAATATCTTTTCCTTTCTCAGAACTCTTGTCTCTTGTGATGTCATAAATTTACTAGTTCTCCAGTGGATATGAAGTCTTTCAAGGTACAGAACACCTGGATTTCTAATATGAAAACAGGCAAGAAGTACACTCTATTTCAGCTAAAAAGTTTTAAAAGGCTTCAAAAAAATAAGAGCAAAGCCCAAATGCTTCTTCTTTGCAGGTCATGGATATTAAAGCTGAATCACAGAAAAACTAGATAATATTAAATGTGTGTGGAAAAGATTCACTCCTAAATGAATTCTATTCAGTAGTTATAGAAATTACCACAATGGAACAGACAAATACAGGTAATCAGGCTACCTTGTGACTCATCTTACATCTATGGATCCTCTCCAGCTTTACTCAGCGAATACTCTTATTAGGCATAAGACTTAAAACTCTAGGTGGGCCTCTCAGCCTGCCAGGTGTAGCCTCTCTTAAGTTTAAGAAATAGAAGGGCTTGTTTTCCAAGGAGAAAAAAATGATTATGGTAAATGTGAAAGACTTGATTTTGATCTCACTGAAAACCTGCTTTTCACAGTTCTACTGAGTTACACCTAAAAAGAAAAAGAGTACTTGTGCCACCTTAGAGACTAACAAATTTATTAGAGCATAAGCTTTCATGAGCTACACTTTCATGAGCTACACTCACTTTTATGCTCTAATAAATTTGTTAGTCTCTAAGGTGCCACAAGTCCTCCTTTTCTTTTTACGGATACAGACTAACACGGCTGCTACTCTGAAACCTGAGCTACACCTGATTTACACAGGTCTACATGGAATCAGAATCAGATACACACAGGGCTTCTCCATGAGTGTGGCTCATCTGTGCAAGGGGACCAGATCTGGTTTAAGGAGGAATTTAAATAAAGATAGTTAATTAACCCAAAGAAAAGAGAAATTTTCCAGACATATGCAGGTGGATGGAAGGAAGCACAAAGATAAAAGCCTGTGTTCACTTTTAAACTAATTTAATATATTAAAATGTGGAGATTCCATCTATAATAAGGGCCATGGTGGATGTCAGTAAAAGAAGCAAAAGAAGTAAATTTTCAGGAGGATTCTGAAGTTGCCTGGTACTAAGATTCAGGGAAATTAAATCATGTTGAGAATGGGCTTAGAAAAATCTCTAAAAGGGAGCCCTACAGGAAGCAATGATCTCTATCGACTATTAAAGCTTTACGGATTGCTATACAGAAATATTGCACCATGTCACCAATGCATAGCAGTCCAAAGCTGATCTAGCCAACTACAAGAGGATCACCCACTGCTAGATACGGTGCTCTGTCCCCCTCTAGTGGCACCTAGACACCTGCTGAGTAATGAGTCTTCTATAGCCTTAGCTAAGAGCTAATGTGGCTTTTAGCTCATGCAGTAGAGGCTCATACACTGAGGTCCCACGTTTGATCCTGCCCGCTGATGACTGGGGTCTGTTGACATTACACAGGCACAGTTTAATGCCCCTTACATCACCCCACCTCATTGCAGCTACCTGAGAAGGCATTGCTGGGGGAAAGAAGGCATGCCTAGTGCCTCAGTGATACCCAGCAGTCTGATGTCTGTGTTAGCTTATGTTAGTGGACTGACATGCCACACAGCTTGACCCAACTTTGCACACTGATCCGTCTTGAGTTTCACAGTCATCTCCTTGACCACAGATGAGAATTGAGTCCATGGTGTCTATAGAGCTTCAAAGACACAGATGAGATCTTTGGGACTGATTAATTTTTTAAAGAGAAAAAATGTCTTGAATTCTGTTTGGTTAGTTCCCTATAAGGGAAAATCCTTCTAAAGTTCTGTAGAGCAAATTGCATATATTGCTATTGTTTCCAATGGTATTCTACAGAAAAGTTTTGTGAAGTAAAGGAGTTTAGTGCCAAAGTCACGAGTAAAGATAAATATATGCTTAGCTTTCCTGCAAGTTACAATTCAGAAATTATTTCCCAGCATGACAAAAATATCATTTACAAAGCAGAAAAAGGAGAAAAAGGATAATTTCTGATCCAAAAAATAATAAGGTTATAAAAATGCATAAAAGCATTTATGTCTGGGATGACATTTCAATATATAAAATTAACTCATTTTGGAAAAACTATAGACATGGCCTTATATGAAATAGGAAAAAATTACACTGTCTTGAACATCGAATTTAACTTCCCATTAGCTTATGTTGATTATTAAATTATGCTGATCTGAGGGTTATTATGCCCTTGAGCCAAAGTTTAACGGTGTACTTATGGTCTTGGGATAGAGACTTTTAAGGAAAGATGATTCTGTCATATTGCAAGTGCTGTAATAGATTTACTTGGTTGACTGATCACATACAAATGTATTTAAATGAAATCTGTATCGCATCAATCAAGCACTGCAACACATTTAAGTTATTTTGGCTCTTTTTATAGTTGATGTATGTCTAAATTATAAATATTCTAAAGATCAGCATTTAAATCAATATTAGCATAACCACATTTGAGATGGCTGAAACATTTTCTGTTATCTCACAGTAACCTGGAACAGATAGGTCCATGTCATCTGAATTTTTGTACTCTACCTTAGGATTTTCACCGTGTTACACTTTATAAAACACTCTTAAAATACTATAAGCTCTAGAACACAAGGCTGTCTTTAGAAAAGTGTGACATAACAGCAATGGTACTCCACTGTCTCCCAGCTCTCATGCAGCCCTTTTGTCCCCAGGTATTTACTGGATGCAGTCTCTGGAAGGCCTTCAAGTAAATCACCATGCATGTTATAGTGGTTAACACACAATATTAGTTATAAATTAATTAGCCTTTTAGCACACTGACCTATGTCTCTGCAGTCCCTTCATTTAGGCCCCTTGATCTGCCTACATCCCATCCATGCAGACACATAGTACCCCCAATGGCTTGTTTCCCCCAAAGCCCATTATCTGGAAGAAGTGAAAGTGACCTGCCCTTCAAAGGGTATTCTGTAGTAAGGCTGTCCCAGCAGTAAACAGTAATGAAGAAAATGCCTAGAATTGGCCCATTAATTTACAACAGCAGTAAACAGTCATGTAGTATAGACCTAGAATAGACCCATTAATGTACAGTTATGAGTAAAATAAACCTAACCCGGCTTCCAGGCCTCTGGGCAACAATGCCTAATACCACACAGAGATAGGTGCCCCTGCATGAGAAAAGAACATGAAGTTCACAGAAGAAGGCAAGACGTCCCAGTGAGGGAATTCCTTTCTGACACTAAGTATAGCATTCACTACTACCCTGTATAACATGGCAGTGAACAGAAACCAGGGTCAGACCTTGGGGCCTGGTCAAACTGCACACAGCACAGGTCAAAGTAGTGTAAATCTCACCTTCATGCGCCCTTGGTCCCATGGCCAATATGTGTGCAGGTCAGCCCCCCTGCACCAAATTAGAACAGGCTTCTCTCTGTTCAAACTTACACCAATTGTATACAGTTCCAAAGGGCCAAACCAACCACACCTCATATGGCTGGAGAAGGTAAGGGGTGCACTGCACTTGTACTGTAGCAGTCCTCTTTTGGATGGATATGCCAGCTCTGTGACCAGAATATGCCAGTTGTAACACTAAGCAGTTTCACTGTACTAGAGAACCTAGCCAAACCCCTATGAAGTCAAGTGAATTCCATTGCTATACCAACTGTTAATGGAAGAAACCTTTCCATGGGTAACCAATGCATTGGCAAGGCAGGAAGATCCTCCTGTCAGTGAGGGCAGGTGGTGTCAAATCCTTCAATAAATGCCTGTCATTTATCTTAAAATGGGTACTTGAGATCATACAAATGAGTGGAACAGGCCAATTAGATGGACAGCCTTAGTGAGCCAAATTTCATGCATGTTCTCAAGTATCACGAAGAGGAGGCCTATGTACCTGGGCACATCAGGAGCCTACATTCCCATTAGACAGCACAAACCTTCAGCTTTATTATAAAAGCTATTGATGCTCAGCGTGGTTTAAATAGTCACAGGGACTTTCAAGCTACTAGTTATTCCATACCGTATTTCCATCCTAGTTTGGGACATAGTTATTTCATTGCTCATCTGTTTGTCGTCAACCTAAAATAAGATGTTGCCAATGTAGGAATATGGCTGAGTGAGTGGGAGGTGAGAGGAGAGGATAAGGATAGCTCCTGTGTTATAGGCATGGATCATTCATGGACTCTGAGCCTCATTCAGTCTTTTTATATGGAAAGCAAGAAAGGCATTAACAAATTCCAGTCAGAACTACATATTTACACTAAAATAATCCTTATTGGAAATGAGAACATATTAGCCATGAAATAGGGCCTGTAAATGAAAATATTGTTCTTTTCAGATCATGTAGGTTTTTATTTTACAAACATATATATTTACAGGAGGAAGGTGGGAGGCTGTTCTTTTTAACCACAGGGCTTGCTGCCATGCACAGCTATACCTCTCTTCCAGCTTCCAAAGGTGCTTGGTTTCTTAGAGTAATGACTGCTGAAATGAGCACATTTCCTTTTTAAGATGTATATTGTCTAGATTGCTATGCTAGAATGTACAGCCCTACACAACCCTGAGTCCTCTGTTGGGACCAAAAACCCAGCTGAGTTAAACTAAGAATTATATAGATTTCCCCCAGTGTCTAATAGAAGGAAAGCTTAGCATCTTTCATGAAATTTTGATGACATTTCTTACAGAATTAATTCAAACAATAATCCTTTCACTGATTGCCATCAATAGTAGGATAAAGAGGAGGAGATTTTGGAATTAGTATAAAGGATCAGTTGTATATCAACATCTTGCCAGGTAGATGTTGAAGTAAAATGGCATGGAAAATTGGCAGAAAAACATCCGTATTAACTGTGAAATTTAAAGCTTTATAGAATAGTCCTTAAAAGAGAAGTTATTTTCTTCTTATGAAATATTAATGAACATTTAAGCATTAAATAAATGTGACTATAATGAATTAGCATACAAAGTAACCCCTCAGATTAAAAACATCTTAGCAGCCAGCAGAGAGACATATAAACAGAGGCAATTAAACTTACCGATATACTGAAGGATAGGCATGTATTTTCCACTATTAAGAAAAATCTATAATGATAAGCAAACTTGATATATGTAGCACCCACAAAGTATACCTACATCCTTCAAAATGGAGCAGACATTTTGAGGATGTTCATATCCTGCTACTCTACTCATCCAAATTCAGCTGATTGCTGTCTAATTCATTCCTAAAGGGAAAGGTAACAAACTTTATTTAAATCCACTGGACTAATCGTTTGAATAGGTGAAAATTCTGAACATGTTTATCATGCTTTCATTTCATATTTTATAGTTTAATAATTAGTAAACATATATTATTATTTATTTTTATTGAAAATAACTACAAATAGAGCAAATAACGCATCAGGCCAGGGCCCCATTGTGCTGATGCTGTATAAAGATATGGCCAATGACAGTTACTCAAAGAGTTTGCGGTCTATAAAACAAGACAGAACAGGTGGATGGCACAGCAAGTGGACAGAGAGAAGGTGGTCAAGAGGGGCGGGGGTGGGAGGATGAGGTAAGAAAAGTAATAAGAGTCCCTAGGCATGGGTGGATCATTTCTAAAGCATTACACAGAATGGTCATGCTTGTGGCTTGGAGGGAAGCTCCCACATCCCCCATACAACCTACCCAACTCTTGGGTCCAGTTGCACAAGGCTGAGCAGGTGCTGCATGCCTGTTACTATGCTCCTACCCACAAATGAGTGGGCAGTGCCTTGGCTCTATCCCCACACTCTGCCAGCCAGCACAGCTAAGCTGGTGCAAGGGAGGATAGAAGTGCATTACTGGTATGAGGCAGTAGCCAATTACCATTTCTCTGGTTCAGGGAAGGAAACGTGGAAAGAACGGCATCTGGCTAGGACACAATTCCTTTCCTGCACTGCTCCTGGCCTGGGGGATGGGGGGGCATGCAGCTATGCAGGCCTCTCACTCAGGGCAGAGCGCAACAGTACTAAGTAGCTCAAAGCAATGAAACTGCTTCCCTATCTAGCTTCATGTATCAACAAATATTTCATTCTCCTCCTCTCTACAGCATAAATGGTACAGAAGAAAATCCTGTACCTACTGGTTTAGCAATTGACATCAGATTCATTTAATCCAAGCTCTATGCACTTCACAGCTTTGCAGCCTCAGTTTTGTCCCAACCGTCTGTCTGTGGTCACTCATATCCAGACCCTCTCTGCCCTTCCAGGTTTCTCTCTCTTGGTAGCATCCCAGTAGTACAGACATGGAGAACACTGCTGGAAAGGGAACAAGAACAAAGGAAGAAAATGAGATTTATACTAAATGTTCAGAGGAACTGATGTTTGCCTGCAGCAGGTACGAGGATAAGATAGATGAAGCTGGTTTGATGTTATGAAGAAGTGAGTGACATTTTAATATTTTAATCAAATGAGGGTAACAACAAGGAAAGAGTAGGTATGCAAGAGCATGGAGGACATGGGTAGAGAGAGGAAATAAAACAACAACTGGCATGAAAATATGAATGAAAGGTGACATTTTGGATTCTTTATTGTTAAGTAGGGAATTATATCAAGATGAGATGGGAATTTGCAGCTAACAGGAAACAGGCAGGGATCTAGCATTTTCAATAATAATGTTTAAATGAATTTATGTCTTTTACCAGAGTCCAACACCACAGAGTAAAGTAATCTCTGCATCAACACAACTATTTATAGAAACCCATTCTAGGTGCTAATGCTACTTAATATGCCTTACCAATGTGCTGTATTTTATCATAAGTAATAATACTTTTGGCCAGATTCTATTCCATTACATTTACACATGCTGAGTAGAACCTGACACATCACATAGTCCCACTGAGTTCAGTGAGATGACTTGCTGACTAAGGTGCTACTTCATATGATGAAGGGTCTGATCCAAACCCCTTAGTCCTTTCTTTGACTTCAATAGGCTTTGGATCAAGTGCTAAGGGTTGCAGAGTGTAGTCCTTAATAACTTATGCTTCACAACACTCCTAGGCGTATGTAAAGAGCATTTTTATAGATAGGGAAACTGAAGCATGGAGAGGTTAAATGACTTACATAAGGTCACAGATATAGACTGTGGGAAGGCCAAGAAGAGATTTCAGAAATGAAATCCTAGCCCCATGGCTGTCAATGGCAAAATTTCCCATTGATTTCAATGGGATCAGGATTTCACACCAGATTTCCTGGTTCCCAGAATTATGCTTCACCACACAATTATCATGCCTTCTTTTATAAATAATTTATAATTACATTGTTGGGAAAATTATGCAGAAAACACTCATCCATTCACACTCCATCAGTAAGTAACTAAAATATTTTCTCAGTGGTAGTTAGTATCTCTCAGTGTTGTGAGACCATCTACAATGAAATGAAGACAGGCTGAGTTAGAGGACATCAGATTTGTTTGTTTTATAGATTTGAACTCCAATGCTATTTTAATTGCTTTTTACTTCCTTACACCACTGAAACACCATTATATTAATGGACTTTTTATAAAAGTAATACATTTTAAAAATATTTTAAAGTTTCATATACATAAAAGTATAGTGTTTCAATAGACAACCTTTCAGACCTGAAGATGAGCTTTGTGTGGCTCAAAAGCTTGTCTCTCACCAACAACAGTTAGTCCAATAAAAGACATTACCTCACCCACCTTGTCTCTCTACTATCCTGGGACCAACACAGCTACAACAACCCATATTACATATTACAATATTGTCTTTTTCACTTTTATTGACCTAATTTTTATAGATAGCAGATTGTAAAGTCATCCCCGTGGTTTCACATTTGAATCACTTTGCTTGGCTTCCCTTCATAACAATCCCTGCTTCACAATGAGGTTTCTCCTGATCTGCCTCAGATGGAAAGAAGCTCTAATAGCTCCCCCCCCCCCCCCCCCCGCACTGGGCTGCTTTGCAAAGAACTTTGGAAATAAAAGATGCAAAGTCATTCTTTCTTTTTAAAGGTACTTGTTCTAGTACCTTCTGCTGTGTGTTAAATGTGTACTTATATAAAAAATTTCAATTCGATTGTGTGCTTCTTGTGGCAGAGACTGTGTCTCCTATGTTCTCTATAGCTGATAACAAGTAAATAACCATAATTCTTTGTAGGCTGATTTTTTTTTCTTTTCTTCTTACAAAATGAATGCACTTCAGATGAGTACTTGGGACATGGTATAACATACTAATTAGATCAGCAGCATAGACAAAGGTGTTACAAGAATTCCTTAATCTGTTCATATGGGGGAATGTGTACTCTTTTACATCTCTATAGGGAGTATACCAAATGCTTTTAACATAAGACTGCAGTGAGCGGTGTAGCAGCAATCTGAACTTTGGAAAACAATTAAGCTCCTGTACACTCACCCAAATAAATTCATAACCTAAAGGGAGATGGGAAAAGTGAGAAGCAATTTTGAATCTTTTCTCCAATTACACCTTCTAAATGCTCACCAATGCTGTTTCTGATTAGCAAAATGGTGCATCTTACCAATGCTGTCAAATATTCTTCTTAACTTTTTTCCCTTTAGAGCTGGGAGAATAGAGAAAGAAATTATTTGTAAACATGTTTGCAAAATTTGAATTGCAATTTGATCTCTCCAAGTTTATACCCTTTGGTAAAAGATGATGACGGAAAAGTCCTATTACATAATCTAGTTTAATTGCGGGGATGCACAAAAACGCTACAAAAGAACAATATGAGCTGTTCTTATTTACACAGATTTTGCTCCAAATGCACACTGGGGAACTTGAGGGAAGATTCAACCCCAATGAGCCTTTCTTCTGTGATAAATTTGGCTCTATATGTATCAATATATGGAAATGAAAGTTTCTGCATTATCAGAATAGCCAGAATGAAAATGTCTTAAACCACTGAACTAACTTTTCTGTGCTTTCCAAAATGGGAGAATGATTTTGGTGCAACTATAATAGCAAAATCCTTAACTTTCTATTGATTTTATTTAGATTATCATTTATTATTAGATTTATTTATTCATATGCTACTAATATGATATTGCCAATTATGTCATTAAAAGGAATCAATTAGCTTATTGTATGTGAAATATTTAAGATATCTAATTGAAAATATTATTTGTAGTATTTATAAAACATGCAATTAGCCCTTATGAAGCTGATTAGCAATATGCCAAATAAGACTAATGGGTTTCAGTGTCATGCAGAGAGAATCAGATGTGACATTACTATACTTAGTAAATTTAGTTTAAAACTTGAGACCATTTTGGAAATAGCGTACATTAAGTTTATTAGATTGTTGCACTTATCTGAGAAACGGAATTACTTTGTTTCTCTGTCTCAATGGATCAAACAGAATAAGTGTGTCTTTTAGCTGAATGCTTAATAAATGGTATGCTTACATTCTCCATCATTGAAAATTTTGGCAATAATGTGGTCAACGGGATCAAAACTAAGAGCTGCCACTATATTACCATAAAAAGAGGATTATTTTATAAATAATCTTGCTGAGGTCTCAGAATGGATGTAATGGAGAGTCTGGGAACCTGCCCATAATTCATATTTCTCGGCAAAAGAAAATATTGCCTAGGAGGTTTTAACAAGATGCCTGACTGAACCTAGGTACAACCAGCCAATTTGATCTGTGAAAGGCGGCAAGTTAGGTGGGTAAGTCTTTGAAAAATTGCTACTGATCATTATTAAAGGGTCTTTGTAAACTCAAGAGTCCATTTCATAGAGAGCAGTAACTTCAACCCTATTGACCAGTGGTGGGCAACCTGCTTCCTGGGGGCTGCACATGGCCCATCATGGTAATCTGCTGGCGGACCATGAGACAGTTTGTTTACATTGACCATCTGCAGGAAGCAGCGGCCAGCACTCACCAGATGACAATCTGGCCCATGCAATCAACATTTTTTGCTACCAAGTTTATTTTACAAAAGATGGAAATTTCAGTATCTCAGATACTGTAGTGGAGCAATAAATGCTAAACTTTCAGAGGTGACTGCAATGCTTTGACATCAGGTAATGATTTTGTTTGCTTTGCAGGTGTATAATCTCTGTTGCAACAGCAGCTGCAACAAAGAAATTATCACTATCAATAAGATTTAGGCAGTAAGCCACTTTTCTGGTGTCCACAGTTTCTTAAAAGAATTGTACCAAAACTAACCTGCAGCATTTCTCCACCTTCAGAGAGTATGTCCACACTGCAAAGAAACAACCACAGCGCTGAGGCTTACAGCCTGGGTCAATTGACTCAGGCTCATGGAGTTGGGCTGCAGGCCTAAAAATAGAAGTGAAAACATTCATGCTCAGGCCAGGTCTCAGAGCCCGGGTGCCAGCCTGAGCCCACTGGTATTTTTAGAAATGCAGCCCAAGTCCCATGAGCCTGAATCAGTTGACCCAGTCTCTGAGACTCAGGGCCGCAGGTTATTCTATGCATTGTAGACATACCCTAAGTGCCTACCAAGTGAACTACACAGAACTTGTTAGACTATCTGTAGAAGCTCTATCTGATGACTTTCAATAACATTACAGAATCAAAATTCTTTTCACACATTCCTTCTAGTAAAGCCTCAAGTATCTCAGTCTCAATTATCTGAAACTCCTGAAATGTATGCAAAATAGGGTCACTTCCTTCTACATTGAGATAATCAAGATTACATTGTATTTATTTCCCATGTGATTCATTGTCTTGGTGTGCAAATATATCCAGATATCGTAATTCACTGATTACTGCTGTAGTTCAAAACATCTCTTTGCACTGTAAGGATAATAGGGTTTTATTTTAAGTAATTAAAATATAGGATTGGCTCAGGAATTATTTTTAATAATCTCACCTTTTTTCTCTATATCGATTACTTTGTGTTGAAGTTCTGAGAAAGAAATAAGTTCAGTGTATCTTTTTATAAATGTATTAAAAGATTAAACAAGCAGTTATAAAACAAATATGAATTTAAGCAAAATATATCACTAGTTAATTTAATTTATAGTTTTCCTAACCTAATTTACAATGATACAATGCAATAGTTAAATCAAGCGTATAACTGAAATATAATCAATAAGTGAATGGTTCAACCTATTTGGTTACTACAATAAGTAATTAAATCAAATTATAATGAAGAAGTTAAGGAAAACAATTCTCATGAGCTCTTACAGGAAGGTTAAAGGGGAAAGCTATTCCCTTTGAATTAAGCTATTTAGCTATATTTCTGGCAGAGGCTAGACCTTTCCTTCTTTTTAAGGAAATATATTTCTTAAAATAATTTGCTAGTATCTTCCTCCTTTGGTTGCTTTCTTCCATTAAGCTTCACTGTTCACAGAAATCAAATCAAGCTTTTGTTTATCTAGTCTGTTCCCCTGCCCTCTTTAACACAATGCCTGCATCTTTCTGGTAGTCTTGTGCAGATACAAAATGATTTGTAGAATCTCACACTTATAGCAGCTTTAAGCCAAAGATCTCTTTCATTTAGATAACAGATTTAGGGGTTTAGTGTCTGATTTGGGGAGCAGTTAGTGACATACACACAAACTAACAGACATTGGAACGATTCACGTATCCTCAAAATGCTCTACAGCAGGATTTTCCCATCTTCTTCTCAAAGTCTTCTCTAGCTCATATGATTGGTCTTAGGAACTAAGTTAATATTTACTATTATGTCGATGGATGATGGTATGGATTTGAAGGTTTTTGCATGCCATGTGGAGTCTTTGATCACTTCTCCCTCAGTTGTAAACTTTAGGCTTGGCTTAGTGGATAGGTCAGAGTCTTTCACCTCTCCTTATTTGCATGACCAATCGAGGGAAGAGAGCAGGATACAACAGGTGTTGTCATTGATGCAGGAGAGACTTCCTCCCTCTTTCTTCCACATGGGTAGGGTCTTTTGTAGGGATCAGTGTCTCCTTGCTCTTCCTCAGGGGAAACCCAATAGCTTCAAAGGCCAGTTAGGTGTTACAGCCTGGAAGCTCTAACTTGATATGAGCCAATAGCCTGGCATCTTGATCTTAGAGTCAAATTGAAGATTCCAGGTTAGTGTGCACATCTCTTGCAACAATTCATTAATAGCCATAAAGAGATGTTTCTCGAAAACAGGATGCAACAAGGTGCCATGTGACAAGAAGCTGGTAAGCAAACTTCTGCTTCGGGCCAATACATAAATGTCTTAGTTGTTTACATATAAATTAATGACTCATCAGCATTCACACGTATACTCATTCCCACACATCCTCATGCCAATGAGTTAATTATGGCACTGGGAAAGTAACTGTAAGGCCACATCTACAGGACAAGTTAGGGGAGTGATTCTCCAGCTCATGTGCATGTACCCGTGCTAGCTCTCATCGAGCTAATAGGACTATAAATAGCAGTGCAGATGTGGCAGCAGAGCCTTGTCATGTACAAACCTTCCTGAAACCAGTGGGTATGTATTCAGCACAGCTCCGTCATGCCTCCACTGCTGCAATAGTGCTATTTAGACTCGTGCCGGCTCAGTGAGAGCTAACATAAATATGTGTATATGAACAGGGGAATAAAACCTCATCTTATAATGTAGACATAGATGCGGCAGAGTGTAGTGCATTACCTTTTGTCCACAGGGCGAAAAGCTGCTTTGATCCTCTCCTAGTAATGTTAACTTTCATTAAACATTTGGCCAATCAAATTTTGTCTAAATCCAAACATGGCCTATGTTTCCTACAGCTTAAGTCTCTTATCAAAGTAATATTTATGTTTGCTTCTGCTTTTGACATTCTCTGAAACATTGATTTTGGTGACAGTTCACAGTGACCCCAAAATGCTGAATAAGTTTAAAGTATATGTCAAAGTTATATAGATTTTCTCTCAATAGGCTAAATAATTATTAAACTCCCCCCCATTATGTTTGCAACCATATAGAATTCCATACCCCAAATTACTTCTCATCATTAACAGCATTTCTTGGTTTTATTTACAATATTGTTACTTACAATATTGTAATTTTTATACCACACTTTCTCAGTCTTTTATTTAAATGTACTCTATAGATTAGTTTTAAAATTTGTTCCCTAGAATACCTATGGTATACATTCTCAAGTGAATCCCCTTTTCACCCACCCAACAATGTGAATTTTTATAAGAGATAGGTTATTTAGTCACATAGACACATTATTTATATGCTCAACTTGCCTGGGAAGAGGAGGCACAAAGCAATTGTTTGTTTCTTGGGGTAAGGATGAAGAGGCTAAACAAGTACATCATGTTTCATTGCAATGCAGAAGCCAGCTATGGCTGTAAACCTGTATATATTAATGCTGGGACTACTTTTTTGAGAAATTCTGAGAACACTTGAACTTTATGAGTTGGAATTGAACCTTCAAGTGTCTGAGTGATATCAAAAAGAGTTCCCTTGTAACTCCTCCCTAGTAATCATTCAGTGTGCACGAAAGAGGTTTGAGGTACAGAGCAAGAGAAAGGGAAGCCTATAAACAGAGTAATTTTGAGTTCTCAGGTATTGATTTCAGGAGTTGTTGCAGAACTGTACAGAGTAACTGTTTACACTGCTAACAAGATGCATAGTGGAAGCCTATCAGACCTAAAATTTTCCTCCTCACACTGAAAAAATTATTGAAATGCTGGTGCTTCACACATCTTGAGTGACTGATTTATTGAGAATGTGCTATACATAGGATTTCAAGAAATGTCAGGTAATAAATAGCTACACTGAAATTATAGGCAGTTATTATATAGAACTGCTTATTATTAAGGTTCCCTTCACTTCCCAGGATAAGACCCTGTTTTCAGTTGCTTTTCACTTTAACAAACTTTAACCATTTGGTTAAAAGTTTATGCCATGTTTCTGTCTCAGGGTGATTTATTTATTTTATTTTATTTTATTTTATTTTCAGCCAAAATGGTTTGGCCATTTCTGAGAATAAGGCTAGGAGAAAATACTGTTTTACCTGAGTTAAAAAATGTTGAGCCCTTTTTAAAAAAAAATGTTCTAGCATCCCCATACTTTGAAGCACAACTTCTTATTACCTTGATACCATCAGATTTTGTGAGAAATGAGCCACCCCACTAGTAGGTTGCCATCCAAATTGATTATTATTGCACACTCTAAAATATCACTTGTTCTCTAAGCCTTACAATAGTGTGTGTAGATTTTGAAGGTGGGAATTTGTAGCTGAAGTGCTCCAACTTCTATGTATAATCCTTCACCCCACTCTCCAGATGGCAAGGAGTATCCCCCACAGTGAACCATAAACCAGCTATATGGACTTCAGAAAAACTGTTAATGAATCTTGCAGGTGAAAGCTGAATAAATTGAAACCTCGGTTGGACAGGAGAGCAGCATCAGGATAGGATAAGCCAATTGTATGTTATACCCTTATATGTGAAGAAGTACCCTCCAGTAATTAATGGTGCCTGCCTTCTCTCATTATTAACTATCTTTCCAGAGCTATTGACATCATCAGGGATGTTGGTTCTCTGCTGAGCCTATTTGGATAAGAGCTCAAGAATGGTCCAAGGAAATATACCACTCCCATCCGTCCTACAACTGGCTGACCTTCAAGGGACTGAGTGAGAGAAAAAGGAGATGATGATTTCCAACCATGAAATCAATTTGGGATGGTGGTAGATGTACCTCTAGTTGGCAGGAAAGAGTGGGAGAACCCTGCTTTGGGAGTCCAAAATCTTGCTGAGAGAAGAACTAGAGCTAGAACACTACTGAAAATAATTCCCCTAATCAGCTTATTATGATGTACCATCACTCAGTTCCCATACACACACTCTTTTATTAATCCATAGGCCATTTGGTGTTGGTTATATCCAAAACATTAATATAAGTATGTACACCCTTATATACTAAACCTTAGCAACAGTACAATTATAAGCATTGGCTGAGAATTAACGACAAGATCAGGCCCAAGAGACATCTTCCTATCATGGCTTAGATCCAGAGAAGTAAGGAAAAGCTCTAGCAAAGAACCCCTACAAATCTTTTCTTTTTTATACACTATAACAAACAAGTGATATCATTAATGGTTATTGGACCTTAGCTAAAGTCAGCTGAAGTATTTTAGGGTTGCATTCTGCTCTCCAAGTTTTTTTTCCTTTATTCCACTTTGCCATATTTTTTCCCAAGCAGTGGACTAATAATTTTTAACAAATTATTTATTGCACCTGGTGCCCAATTAACCATATTTTCTTTATTTCCCAAACCTTAAATAAGAAACTTGTAGTGACCCTCTTGAATACCATCATTATAACACAAACACTCCTCCTTTCTCATTAGTTCATTCCTTTTGGTCACATGCTTTGGGCCTATTGCTTATGCTAATATCCAAACTCAAGTTAAAAATATAGTTCACTCAGGCCTAACATGGACCTATGTTCCTAAAACACCAGTCAGGCAAAGGGGAAGAGATTCCTAACAAGTCCAGGCCCCCACATAGGCTTCAGCTTTCTTCCAACAGCTCTGCTGTGCCTTGGTTCTCTTTTCACAAAAGGACTCCCCTGCTTCACTTCCCCATCCCCTCCCCATCCCCTCCCCAAACTTTAGCTCTATCCCTTATTTACCTTCAAAGACTTTTGGGAGGTGAGGGCAGCTTGATGGTGTTCAATTTGCCCATCCACCTAGACATCTTCTGGAGATGACTGGTTGGTGTGCTCTTCTGTCTTTATCTTTGTGGAGCTAACAGGAGGGCCCACTTACTACTACCAGGAAGAAGAATCTTCAGCAAAAGTCAAGGGGCACAGCTTCCCCTCTTTCCCCTATCCTTTCCTCTGCTCTACACATTTCCACAGCTTAGTCTTCTAATAGCCCACATTTTGCCCAATACCCACCTTATAGTGAAGACAGCATAAGGCCACTATTTTATAATGTGGAATGCATTTTTTGGGATGTACCTAATTCACATAATTTGCACTGAGATATAGAATACGCAAAATGCACATTTGGGGACAGATTTCTGCTTACACTAAGGCTCCTGTTACACTGTTTCCACAACACTAAAAAAGAAAAGGAGTACTTGTGGCACCTTAGAGACTAACAAATTTATTAGAGCATAAGCTTTCGTGAGCTACAGCTCACTTCATCGGATGCATTTGGTGGAAAAAACAGAGGAGAGATTTATATACACACACACAGAGAACATGAAACAATGGGTTTATCATACACACTGTAAGGAGAGTGATCACTTAAGATAAGCCATCACCAGCAGCAGCGGGGGGGAGGAGGAAAACCTTTCATGGTGACAAGCAAGGTAGGCTAATTCCAGCAGTTAACAAGAATATCAGAGGAACGGTGGGGGGTGGGGTGGGAGGGAGAAATACCATGGGGAAATAGTTTTACTTTGTGTAATGACTCATCCATTCCCAGTCTCTATTCAAGCCTAAGTTAATTGTATCCAGTTTGCAAATTAATTCCAATTCAGCAGTCTCTCGTTGGAGTCTGTTTTTGAAGCTTTTTTGTTGAAGTATAGCCACTCTTAGGTCTGTGATCGAGTGACCAGAGAGATTGAAGTGTTCTCCAACTGGTTTTTGAATGTTATAATTCTTGACGTCTGATTTGTGTCCATTCATTCTTTTACGTAGAGACTGTCCAGTTTGGCCAATGTACATGGCAGAGGGGCATTGCTGGCACATGATGGCATATATCACATTGGTAGATGCGCAGGTGAACGAGCCTCTGATAGTGAGGCTGATGTGATTAGGCCCTAAGATGGTATCCCCTGAATAGATATGTGGACAGAGTTGACAACGGGCTTTGTTGCAAGGATAGGTTCCTGGGTTAGTGGTTCTGTTGTGTGGTGTGTGGTTGCTGGTGAGTATTTGCTTCAGATTGGGGGGCTGTCTGTAAGCAAGGACTGGTCTGTCTCCCAAGATCTGTGAGAGTGATGGGTCGTCCTTCAGGATAGGTTGTAGATCCTTGATGATGCGTTGGAGAGGTTTTAGTTGGGGGCTGAAGGTGATGGCTAGTGGCGTTCTGTTGTTTTCTTTGTTGGGCCTGTCCTGTAGTAGGTGACTTCTGGGTACTCTTCTGGCTCTGTCAATCTGTTTCTTCACTTCAGCAGGTGGGTATTGTAGTTGTAGGAAAGCATGATAGAGATCTTGTAGGTGTTTGTCTCTGTCTGAGGGGTTGGAGCAAATGCGGTTATATCGTAGCGCTTGGCTGTAGACAATGGATCGAGTGGTATGATCTGGATGAAAGCTAGAGGCATGTAGGTAGGAATAGCGGTCAGTAGGTTTCCGATATAGGGTGGTGTTTATGTGACCATCGCTTATTAGCACCATAGTGTCCAGGAAGTGGATCTCTTGTGTGGACTGGTCCAGGCTGAGCTTGATGGTGGGATGGAAATTGTTGAAATCATGGTGGAATTCCTCAAGAGCTTCTTTTCCATGGGTCCAGATGATGAAGATGTCATCAATGTAGCGCAAGTAGAGTAGGGGCATTAGGGGACGAGAGCTGAGGAAGCGTTGTTCTAAGTCAGCCATAAAAATGTTGGCATACTGTGGGGCCATGCGGGTACCCATCGCAGTGCCGCTGATTTGAAGGTATACATTGTCACCAAATGTGAAATAGTTATGGGTCAGGACAAAGTCACAAAGTTCAGCCACCAGGTTAGCCGTGACAGTATCGGGGATACTGTTCCTGACGGCTTGTAATCCATCTTTGTGTGGAATGTTGGTGTAGAGGGCTTCTACATCCATAGTGGCTAGGATGGTGTTTTTAGGAAGATCACCAATCTTTCCCTGTTTGCTGTAGAGGATGTTGATCAGGTGGTTCCGCAGTTTCTTTGAGAGTGTGTGGCACAAGCTGTCAGCATAGTCTGTGTGGTATGTAGATTGTAATGGATTTTTTACCTTCAGTCCTTTCGGTATGATGTCCATCTGTTTGCAAACAGGGAAAGATTAAGAATGAGCTCTCAAAACTGGATACTCTCATAAAGAACCAACCTTCCACACAAACTTCCTCGGGGCTGGACTTTACAAAAACTAGACAAGCCATTTACAAAACACACTTTGCTTCTCTACAAAAGAAAAAGGACACTAAGCTATCTAAACTACTATATGCCACAAGGGGCCACAACAATGGTTCCCGTAACCCACCCAGCAATATTGTTAATCTATCCAACTATACTCTTAGCCCAGCAGAAGAATCCACAAAGATGGATTACAAGCCGTCAGGAACAGTATCCCCGATACTGTCACGGCTAACCTGGTGGCTGAACTTTGTGACTTTGTCCTGACCCATAACTATTTCACATTTGGTGACAATGTATACCTTCAAATCAGCGGCACTGCGATGGGTACCCGCATGGCCCCACAGTATGCCAACATTTTTATGGCTGACTTAGAACAACGCTTCCTCAGCTCTCGTCCCCTAATGCCCCTACTCTACTTGCGCTACATTGATGACATCTTCATCATCTGGACCCATGGAAAAGAAGCTCTTGAGGAATTCCACCATGATTTCAACAATTTCCATCCCACCAT
This sequence comes from Dermochelys coriacea, assembly GCF_009764565.3. Taxonomy (NCBI): domain Eukaryota; kingdom Metazoa; phylum Chordata; order Testudines; family Dermochelyidae; genus Dermochelys; species Dermochelys coriacea. The sequence goes on from NC_050068.2 coordinate 301,560,475, forward strand.
CAACCTCAGCCTGGACCAGTCCACACAAGAGATCCACTTCCTGGACACTATGGTGCTAATAAGCGATGGTCACATAAACACCACCCTATATCGGAAACCTACTGACCGCTATTCCTACCTACATGCCTCTAGCTTTCATCCAGATCATACCACTCGATCCATTGTCTACAGCCAAGCGCTACGATATAACCGCATTTGCTTCAACCCCTCAGACAGAGACAAACACCTACAAGATCTCTATCATGCTTTCCTACAACTACAATACCCACCTGCTGAAGTGAAGAAACAGATTGACAGAGCCAGAAGAGTACCCAGAAGTCACCTACTACAGGACAGGCCCAACAAAGAAAACAACAGAACGCCACTAGCCATCACCTTCAGCCCCCAATTAAAACCTCTCCAACGCATCATCAAGGATCTACAACCTATCCTGAAGGACGACCCATCACTCTCACAGATCTTGGGAGACAGACCAGTCCTTGCTTACAGACAGCCCCCCAATCTGAAGCAAATACTTACCAGCAACCACACACCACACAACAGAACCACTAACCCAGGAACCTATCCTTGCAACAAAGCCCGTTGCCAACTCTGTCCACATATCTATTCAGGGGATATCATCATAGGGCCTAATTACATCAGCCACACTATCAGAGGCTCGTTCACCTGCGCATCTACCAATGTGATATATGCCATCATGTGCCAGCAATGCCCCTCTGCCATGTACATTGGCCAAACTGGACAGTCTCTACGTAAAAGAATGAATGGACACAAATCAGACGTCAAGAATTATAACATTCAAAAACCAGTTGGAGAACACTTCAATCTCTCTGGTCACTCGATCACAGACCTAAGAGTGGCTATACTTCAACAAAAAAGCTTCAAAAACAGACTCCAACGAGAGACTGCTGAATTGGAATTAATTTGCAAACTGGATACAATTAACTTAGGCTTGAATAGAGACTGGGAATGGATGAGTCATTACACAAAGTAAAACTATTTCCCCATGGTATTTCTCCCTCCCACCCCACCCCCCACAGTTCCTCTGATATTCTTGTTAACTGCTGGAATTAGCCTACCTTGCTTGTCACCATGAAAGGTTTTCCTCCTTTCCCCCCCCTGCTGCTGGTGATGGCTTATCTTAAGTGATCACTCTCCTTACAGTGTGTATGATAAACCCATTGTTTCATGTTCTCTGTGTGTGTGTATATAAATCTCTCCTCTGTTTTTTTCACCAAATGCATCCGATGAAGTGAGCTGTAGCTCACGAAAGCTTATGCTCTAATAAATTTGTTAGTCTCTAAGGTGCCACAAGTACTCCTTTTCCTTTTGCGAATACAGACTAACACGGCTGCTACTCTGAAACCTGTCACAACACTAAGGAATCCTACAGTTAGCCTCCCTGGCAAGTGGAGGATTCTCTCTGTGTGGGAGAATATTCCACCAATAGCTCTATATCACCATTACCTCCTGGTTCCTGATTGAGGGGGTACGGCCAGGTCACTGCTATATCAGGCTGGTTCCCAGCTGCCACAATAGCATGTTGGAGCTATGGGGAGCCAGATTTAAAGTAGAGAAGACCTAAGGACACTTTATGCTGGGGACAAATCACTGGTCTGTCCAAGGATTGGGGTAGGGAAAGGTAGAAAGGTATGTTAAAGCTACTTTTACCTACCATGACTCCTCCTTCCCAACAGTGAACTGCCTTAAGTGCAGCTCAGATCACCCAAAATCTGTCCTACAATACTTTTGATGCCCACTCCCCAATGCAATGTACCAATCATCCCACTCTCTAGTATCTGTTATCTACAGTTATGTACCCATCAATAGACATAAATCAGCAACAATCTCAGTGAGGTATATACAAATGCACAAAGCCTTGGAAACAAGCAGGGAGAACTGGAGGTCCTGGTGATGTCAAGGAATTATGACGTGATTGGAATAACAGAGACTTGGTGGGATAACTCACATGACTGGAGTACAGTCATGGATGGTTATAAACTGTTCAGGAAGGACAGGCAGGGCAGAAAAGGTGGGGGAGTAGCACTGTATGTAAGGGAGCAGTATGACTGTTCAGAGCTCCGGTACGAAACTGTGGAAAAACCTGAGTGTCTCTGGATTAAGTTTAGAAGTGTGTGCAACAAGAGTGATGTCATGGTGGGAGTCTGCTATAGACCACCGGACCAGGGGGATGAGGTGGATGAGGCTTTCTTCCGGCAACTCACGGAAGCTACTAGATCGCATGCCCTGATTCTCATGGGTGACTTTAATTTTCCTGATATCTGCTGGGAGAGCAATACAGCGGTGCATAGACAATCCAGGAAGTTTTTGGAAAGCGTAGGGGACAATTTCCTGGTGCAAGTGCTAGGGGAGCCAACTAGGGGGAGCGCTTTTCTTGACCTGCTGCTCACAAACCGGGTAGAATTAGTGGGGGAAGCAAAAGTGGATGGGAATCTGGGAGGCAGTGACCATGAGTTGGTTGAGTTCAGGATCCTGACGCAGGGAAGAAAGGTAAGCAGCAGGATACGGACCCTGGACTTCAGGAAAGCAGACTTTGACTCCCTCAGGGAACAGATGGCCAGGATCCCCTGGGGGACTAACATGAAAGGGAAGGGAGTCCAGGAGAGCTGGTTGTATTTCAAGGAATCCCTGTTGAGGTTACAGGGACAAACCATCCCGATGAGTCGAAAGAATAGTAAATATGGCAGGCGACCAGCTTGGCTTAATGGTGAAATCCTAGCGGATCTTAAACATAAAAAAGAAGCTTACAAGAAGTGGAAGGTTGGACATATGACCAGGGAAGAGTATAAAAATATTGCTCGGGCATGTAGGAAAGATATCAGGAGGGCCAAATCGCACCTGGAGCTGCAGCTAGCAAGAGATGTCAAGAGTAACAAGAAGGGTTTCTTCAGGTATGTTGGCAACAAGAAGAAAGCCAAGGAAAGTGTGGGCCCCTTACTGAATGAGGGAGGCAAGCTAGTGACAGAGGATGTGGAAAAAGCTAATGTACTCAATGCTTTTTTTGCCTCTGTTTTCACTAACAAGGTCAGCTCCCAGACTGCTGTGCTGGGCAACACAAAATGGGGAAGAGATGGCCAGCCCTCTGTAGAGATAGAGGTGGTTAGGGACTATTTAGAAAAGCTGGACGTGCACAAGTCCATGGGGCCGGACGAATTGCATCCGAGAGTGCTGAAGGAATTGGCGGCTGTGATTGCAGAGCCCTTGGCCATTATCTTTGAAAACTCGTGGCGAACGGGGGAAGTCCCGGATGACTGGAAAAAGGCTAATGTAGTGCCCATCTTTAAAAAAGGGAAGAAGGAGGATCCTGGGAACTACAGGCCAGTCAGCCTCACCTCAGTCCCTGGAAAAATCATGGAGCAGGTCCTCAAAGAATCAATCCTGAAGCACTTAGAGGAGAGGAAAGTGATCAGGAACAGTCAGCATGGATTCACCAAGGGAAGGTCATGCCTGACTAATCTAATCGCCTTTTATGATGAGATTACTGGTTCTGTGGATGAAGGGAAAGCAGTGGATGTATTGTTTCTTGACTTTAGCAAAGCTTTTGACACGGTCTCCCACAGCATTCTTGTCAGCAAGTTAAGGAAGTATGGGCTGGATGAATGCACTATAAGGTGGGTAGAAAGCTGGCTAGATTGTCGGGCTCAACGGGTAGTGATCAATGGCTCCATGTCTAGTTGGCAGCCGGTGTCAAGTGGAGTGCCCCAGGGGTCGGTCCTGGGGCCCGTTTTGTTCAATATCTTCATAAATGATCTGGAGGATGGTGTGGATTGCACTCTCAGCAAATTTGCGGATGATACTAAACTGGGAGGAGTGGTAGATACGCTGGAGGGGAGGGATAGGATACAGAAGGACCTAGACAAATTGGAGGATTGGGCCAAAAGAAATCTAATGAGGTTCAATAAGGATAAGTGCAGGGTCCTGCACTTAGGATGGAAGAATCCAATGCACCGCTACAGACTAGGGACCGAATGGCTCGGCAGCAGTTCTGCGGAAAAGGACCTAGGGGTGACAGTGGACGAGAAGCTGGATATGAGTCAGCAGTGTGCCCTTGTTGCCAAGAAGGCCAATGGCATTTTGGGATGTATAAGTAGGGGCATAGCGAGCAGATCGAGGGACGTGATCGTTCCCCTCTATTCGACACTGGTGAGGCCTCATCTGGAGTACTGTGTCCAGTTTTGGGCCCCACACTACAGGAAGGATGTGGATAAATTGGAAAGAGTACAACGAAGGGCAACAAAAATGATTAGGGGTCTAGAGCACATGACTTATGAGGAGAGGCTGAGGGAGCTGGGATTGTTTAGTCTGCAGAAGAGAAGAATGAGGGGGGATTTGATAGCTGCTTTCAACTACCTGAAAGGGGGTTTCAAAGAGGATGGCTCTAGACTGTTCTCAATGGTAGCAGATGACAGAACGAGGAGTAATGGTCTCAAGTTGCAATGGGGGAGGTTTAGATTGGATATTAGGAAAAACTTTTTCACTAAGAGGGTGGTGAAACACTGGAATGCGTTACCTAGGGAGGTGGTAGAATCTCCTTCCTTAGAGGTTTTTAAGGTCAGGCTTGACAAAGCCCTGGCTGGGATGATTTAACTGGGACTTGGTCCTGCTTTGAGCAGGGGGTTGGACTAGATGACCTTCTGGGGTCCCTTCCAACCCTGATATTCTATGATTCTATGATTCTATGAGGTTCTGTTTATTGTTTGGAATTTTTTATTTCCCTGTTCCTCTTATATTTCATCTTTTAATCTATATGATGCATTTAACACATATGCTACCGGTGTGTTTCTGCATACCACAATGATCAATAAAAAGATTATTAAATAAAAAGGGGAGAGTGGCAAACATATATGTTTAGATAGAAATATGATGCAAAGAGGAAACTGAGGGTTTGGAAAGTTCTGAAAATCTAGTGGAGAAAATAAATAATAGATTGAAAGAGTAAATTCTAGGAGGCTGAGAAATATAGTCCACACAGGAACACTGTACATGAAGGATGTCATTATGGTGCAAGAAAAGTGACAATCGGGATAATGGGATTCGACTAGCCTAATAATACAAATATAGAACTGATCTAAGGTAAAATGAGAGATATTTTAAAAAATTAAAGATCATAAAAGAGTTGTTTATCTAACTTAGTAAACATTTCTTGGTTCATCTCCTCTTCTGCCTTGTTTATATTCTCTTATAGTGCTTTAGAAGGATTGGGAGACATATGAGGTAATGCTAATGCTATCTAGAGAACTGCTAAAACATTTATCATGGGGGATTTCAGTTATCATCCATGAGATTGACTGGACACTAATTGTAGAATCATTAAGTAAGACGGTTTGCTACTAGAAGTACTAAAAGTCTGCTCTCTTCCTAGGTGATTGAGCAACTAACAAAATTGGGAGTCATGCCAAATGTAGTAAGAAAAAGGTTTAAGAAAGGACTTGGTGGACAAAAGGAAAGAAATCAGGAAACTTTTAAATGGGTAGAATCTGATGAACAGCTAGGTAGGAAATAGCAGTCACAATAACATCACATTTGAAAATCCTCCTAACAGACAGAATAAAAAACGGTCTTAATAATGCATTAAGTACACAGAAAAAAATCTTTCCATTCACATAATTTAAATCTATCCAAGGTAATTCAAAGTAAGTGTTGAGACATTCACATTTTACAAAGAACTCTTTGAACAAAGACCTCTGGCTATAGTAGAAACACTTGTTTTCTATTTAAAGTTGTGGCAGGAAAGAGAAAGAATTGTGTTTCTTCATTTAGAATGTTATTCTGAGGAAGTTTGAAGCTTAAAGATAAATTGTTTGTTCTAGTGTCCTTGTCATTTGTGCTCTATAAAAAATGCCACATGTAGCACACTGCAGTATCATTAGTAGTGTGCCCATATGTATTATACGATTTTATTCCCAATAACTCTTTAATGTTGGAAAAGAAAAATAAATGTCTTCCTTGTCCCAGAATTTGAGATTTGGTTTACTTTGTGCCAGTGAATATTTTGCCGAATTGGGAACTAAGCCCTTTTTTTGTGACATCCAGCGATAAAATTCATTGTGGATGGACAAACACATTAACTTTCTAATAACACTAGCATGCTGCATGGACTGCTGCTAGGGAACTATCCTGAAAATATATTCTGAATGACCCTATTCAGAATTCATATAGTTACAGAGTCTATTATCAGATTTTATCTGTGAAATACAGGAGCTAAAAGATATTAAATTTTAAAAGGCACATTTTCAGAGAATATGTAATGAGTTCAAGAAAGATGATTGCCATCAACTATTGTACAGAACAGGTGTAATGAAAAAATCAGGAGGTATTACAGGAAGAGAGAGAATAAATAAAATCTATATTAATACTCATAAAATCTAAGTGTCAGAAAGGACCACAGAAATAAATGTGATAACGCAAAAGTCAAAAGAGAGATGACAAATACAGGTAGGCTTGGATAAATATAAAAATTGGGTATTTTTTTAAGGAAAGCACAGCAAACGTACCAAAAAGGTGTATGAAAACCTAGAGAACAGTTGTCAATTGTAAGTTTTTTAAATATAGCAGAGAATAGAGTTGAATACAACTTTCCGCACAACAAATCTGAACTCCCATTCCACACACAGAATGTTGCAGGATAAGGGCCGAAGGGAACACATAGGAGAATTAAATAAACAGACATTTACTTATGAAAAATAACATAGTTGTCTAAACTAAGGAGCAAATATCTAAGGATTCGAGATAATATGATATTCATATCTACTATATTCCATTAAGATTGAACTATAGGGCCTGATACTCAGTTGATTAGAACTTCTTTTTCTTGTGTTCTTCCACCACAATCACAGTTTTTTCCAGTTCTGGGAACATGATATGGCCCAGTCTGTAGCCATGCGAGATCTTCCATGATGCACAGTTCCTCCAGGAGCTGGCAGTCCAATAGTTTTGCCACAGTCCCCAGGTGTTTGGGTCATTGGAATAGCCACACTTCCACACATTGACTTTTGACCTGCCAACTCTTCTTTGGAGGTGATTTAAACATTTTTAGGTCAACCAATCCTTTTCAATGCTTGCAAATCATTTTGGGGCCCACCAGATTAAAGACCCTGTAGAAATGCAAAGCACTACTTCACCAGATACATCACTTCAGGCAAGGGGTTCTCCTTAGAATGGTTTGACCACAAGAGGTCATTTTTAGCACACTCTGCCACTAAGTTGGATTCTGACACTGAACTGAATGAAATACAGTTCATCTAGTTATTAAGGGTGATTTCAGTTAATAATGTCCCTGATACTGCAATGCTGACTCACGTAAATCATCTTTACAGGCAAATAGTCACATTAGCTCCCAAAAGAGAACACACATGAGTAAGCATTGCTCAAGACCTCAATCCAAAACCCTTTAAAATCAATGGAAAGACCCTCTGGCTTTGAATCAGGTCCTATATTAGCAAGGATTGCAGATCAGGATCTCCATTCCCCTTGCCTGCTTGTAAGTATAACTCATACTCATAAATTAGAGCCCAGATTTACTAGTATTCTCTAGCTGCTTCATGCAACCCTTGCAACACAAAGTAGCTATAAAACCAGCTGAGATGGCAAGCAACCATAAATCTGGTTTAACCACCCATTCTGGCAGGTTTGCAGCAGTTTTGCACTGCTAGAAAATACTGATGAATCTGGCCCTACATTTAAGTCATTCCATCAAGTCTAGGAGTTGTCAAAGAACAAAGGTTGAACAGTCAATACATAATGAGGGCAAATCGAAGATTATGGTAATTGTCAGAAACATAACAACTTGAATTTGATGAAACAATTTGGTTTAAACAAGACGTTTTTAGCAAAGTATAAAGAAACACATTGTCAACGTGTCCTCTGATGTGAGTACAAGGCTTTCCGCCTTGTATCCATAGTATTATCACCACAAGAATTTGATTGTTTTCTGTTTCTTCAGAAGATATGTAAACTAAATAATGGGAAAATGTGCCCTGTCAAAATAACAATGCACACTGATTCCTCCTATCTTGATGTTTTTGATAGGATGACTTATCTAAAACTTAAGAAAAGTCATTCTATATATCAATGCTGCCTCATTAATAAATTAAGGTGCTATTCGATGGCAAGACTGCTTTGATTACTTATGAAATTCTATTTTCTTCACAGTGGCTCTTTAAAATAACATTTATAAGTATTGAAACAATAATTACTCAAAGAGATAGAGTTTTGGAATATATTATCTGTATTATAATGTGTTTTGGAAACAAATTATCTAGAAATACTTGGTCAGTGATGTGTCTAACCTTTACATTGTGTTTTAACAGCTTGATTTTCAAAGGAGCTTAATATTGGCCTCATTTTGATCCTGATTCTGATATTCTTATTCACATTGAGTAGCAATATATTCCACAAATAGGCCCATTGACATTCAACGGGACAATTTAGACCTTAAGTTGCTGCTCAATATGAGTAGGGGTATAACTGTCTTTTTGTATGTGCAAATAGTTACACCTGTTTTTTTTTCCATCACTAACATCTGTTCATGAAGCCAGTAGGTTCTAAAACCCACACACACAAATAGTTTTTGTAATGTAATAAGTCTGCACATGGGTGTTAGTGCTTCAAAAGTATGCACACAAGTCTTTTTTTGTGCACAAAATCATACACTGGAACCCACTACATTATATTTTACCCATAATGCTTGTATTATGGAAGCTTATTCTATGACTCCATAGTTAAGGCTAAATTCCCTTTTGCATTGAAAGCTGGGATGCAAGCTTATTTGTTATGCATGTAAAATAAAGTAGATCATCCCAAAACTTATAGCACTCATTCTTTGAGCACAAAATGAATTTTCTATGAATTCACAAATATGTACCATAATTCATTTATGAGTTACAATTAATTAAAATTGCTCAAAATTCATTGAAATCTTATGCATAGGTTATATATGAAGACATTAGTTTCTAATTAAACTTGTATATACTTGTTATGATTATACAGGTTACGGACAGGGTTAGGTCTATAGTTAGGATAACTCTGAAGTGAGGCCACTGTGACATTGGGGATAACTCAGCCAATCACTCCACCTTCTTTTACAGTTTATTTGCATGCAACAATTCTACAATTTTTGTCTTGGGAGATATAGAGTTAGAAAATATATTTTCATGTATTATGTTATAATGTGGTAATTTTCATTCATTTGTCATCATCATTTTTATCCAATGGTAACATTGGGTACAATGAAACATATTATGATTACTTATTATTAATATCACATTTTAGATATGATCTAAATTCAAATTGTTACAAAAATCCCCAGCTAAGACAAAATATTATATTCAATATAATTTTTAATAACTGGAAACATTTTCTTTTTTGAAATTACATCATGTAACTATATTTTTAAATATTCATAGAATCATAGATGATTAGGGTTGAAAGAGACCTCAGGAGGTCAACCCCATGCTCAAAGCAGGACCAACCCCAACTAAATCCTCCCAGACAGGGCTTTGTCAAGCTGGGCCTTAAAAACCTCTAAGGATGGAGATTTCACCACCTCCCTAGGTAACCCATTCCAGTGCTTCACTACCCTTCAAGTGAAATAATTTTTCCTAATATCCAACCTTCACCTCCCGCACTGCAACTTGAGACCATTGCTCCTTGTTCTGTCATCTGTCACCACTGAGAACAGCCAAGCTTCATCCTCTCTGGAACCCACCCTTCAGGTAGTTGAAGGCTGCTATCAAATCCCCCCTCGCTCTTCTATTCTGCAGACTAAATAAGCGCAGTTCCCTCAGCCTCTCCTCATAAGTCTAGTGCCCCAGCCCCCTAATAATTTCTGTTGCCCTCCGCTGGAATCTCTCCAATTTGTCAACATCCTTTCTGTAGTGGGGAGCCCAAAACTGGACGCATTACTCCAGATGTGGCCTCACCAGTGGCGAATAGAGGGGAATAATCGCTTCCATCAATCTGCTGGCAGTGCTCCTACTAATGTAGCCTAATATGCTGTTAGTCTTCTTGGCAACAATGGGAAACTCTTGACTCATATCCTGCTTCTCATCCACTGTAATCCCCAAGTCCTTTTCTGTAGAACCACTGCTTAGCCAATCAGTCCCCAGCATGTAGCTGTGCATGGGATTCTTCCTCCTGCAGGACTCTGCACTTGTCCTTGTTGAATCCCATCAGATTTCTTTTGGCCCAATCCTCCAATTTGTCTAAATCACTCTGGACTCTATCCTCCTATCCTGCCCTCCAGTGTATCTACCTCTCCTCCCAGCTTAGTATCATCCACTAACTTGCTGAGGGTGCAAACCATCCCATCATCCAGATCATTAATGAAGGTATTGAACAAAACTGGCCTCAGAACCAACCCCTGGGGAATCCCGCTTGATACTGGCTGCCAACTAAACATCGAACTGTTGATCACTACCCATTTAGCCCAACAATCTAGCCAGCTTTCTTTCTACCTTATAGGCCATTCATCCAACCCGTACTTATTTAACTTGCTGGCAAGAATACTGTGGGAGACCATATCAAAAGCTTTGCTAAAGTCAAGGTATATCATGTCCACCACTATCCCCGTATCCACAGAGCCAGCTATCTCATCAGGTTGGTCAGGCATGACTTGCCCTTGGTGAATCCATGTTGACTGTTCCTGGTTACCTTCCTCTTCTTCAAGTGCTTCAAAATGGGTTCCTTGAGGACCTGCTCCATGATTTTTCTAGGGACTAAGGTGAGGCTGACCGGTCTGTAGTTCCCCGGGTTCTCCTTCTTCCTTTTTTTAAAGATGGCACTATATTTGCCTCTTTCCAATAGTCCAGGACCTCCCCTGATCACTACGAGTTTTCAAAGATAATGGCCAATGGTTCTGCAATCACATCAGCCAACTCCCTCAGCATCCTTGGATGCATTGCATCCAGCCCTATGGAGTTGTGCATGGCCGGCTTTTCTAAATAGTCCTTAACCTGTTCTTTCACCACTGAGGGCTGCTCACCTCCTCCCCATACTGTGCTGCTCAGTGCAGCAATCTGGGAGCTGACTTTGTCTGTGAAGAGTGAGGCAAAAAAAGCACTGAGTACTTCAACTTTTTCCACATCATCTGTCACTAGGTTGCCTCCCCCATTCAGTAAGGGTCCCACACTTTTGCTGACCTTCTTCTTGTTGCTAACATACCTGTAGAAACCCTTCTTGTTACCTTCACATCCCTTACTAGTTGCAACTCCAACTGTGCTTTGGTCTGCCTGATTACACCCCTGCATGATTGAGCAATATTTTTATACTCCTCTTTTGTCATCTGTCCAAGTTTCCACTTCTTGTCAGCTTCCTTTTTGTGTTTAAGCTCACCAAAGATTTCTCTGTTAAGCCAAGTTGGTCGCCTGCCATATTTGCTATTCTTTCTGCACATTGAGATGGTTTGTTCCTGTGCCCTCAGTAAGGCTTCTTTAAAATACAGCCAGCTTTCCTGGACTCTGTTCCCCCTCATATTAGCCCCCAAGGGGATCCTGCCCATTAGTTCCCTGAGGGAGTCAACATCTGCTTTTCTGAAGTCCAGGGTCTGTATTCTACTGCTCTACTTTCTTCCTTTTGTCAGGATCCTGAACTCAAACATCTATTGGTCACTGCTGCCCAGGTTGCCATCCACTTCTACTTCTGCCCTCCCACTTCTTCCCTATTTGTGAGAATCAGGTCAAGAGAAGCATGGCCCTTAGTTGGTTCCTCCAGTTCTTACACCAGGAAGGTGTCCCCAACACTCTCCAAAAACTTCCTGGATTGTCTGTGCACTGCTGTATTGCTCTCCCAGCAAACATCAGGGTGATTGAAGTCCCGCATTAGAACCAGGGCCTATGATCTGGAAACTTCTGTTAATTCTCTGAAGAAAGCCTCACCTACCTCATCCTCCTGGTCTGGTGGTCTATAGAAAAGACCCACCACAACATCACCCTTGTTGCTCTCGCCTCTAAACTTAACCCAGAGACTCTTAACAGGCTTTTCTCCAATTTCATACTGGAGTTCTGAGCAATCATACTGTTCTCTTACATGCAGCGCAACTCCTCCAACTTTTCTTCCCACCTGTCCTTCCTGAACAGTTTATACCCATCCATGATAGTGCTCCAGTCTTGTGAGTTACCCCACCAAGTCTCTGTTATTCCAATCATATCATAGTTCTTTGACTGTTGCAGGACTTCCAATTCTTCCTGCTTCTTTCCCAGGCTTCTTGCATTCATGTACAGACACCTAAGAAAACTAGCCGATTGTCCTACTTTCTCAGTATGAATCAGGAGGTCTTCCCTGTTGCACCCTCCTACTTGTGTTTCCTCCCGGTATCCCATTTCCCCACTTACCTCAGGGCTTAGATCCATCCACCAGCAAACCTAGTTTAAAGCCCTCCTCACTAGGTTAGCAAGCCTGCCTGCGAAGATGCTCTTCCCTCTCTTGGGTGGATCCCAACTCTTCCTAGCAATCCTTCTTCCTGGAACAATATCCAATAGTCGAAGAACTCCCTCTCTCTGAAACCACCTGCACAATCACACATTTCAATGGTCCCTATCTGGGCCTTTTCCTTCAACAGGGAAGATGGACGAGAACAAAACTTGTGCCTCAAACATTTTTATCCTTGTTTCCAGAACCATGTAGTCTGCAGTGACCTGCTCAAGGTCATTCTTGGCAGTATCATTGGTGCCCACGTGGAGAAGTAGGAAGGAGTAGGGGTCCAAGGGCTTGATTAGTCTCAGCAGACACTCCATCACATCCTGAATTCTAGCTCAAGGTAAGCAGCACATATCTTGAATTTCCCAGTCTGGATGGCAGATAGATGACTCTTTCCCCCTTAGGAAGGAGTCCCCAACCACCATCACCCATCTCCTCCTCTTGGGAGTGGTGGTCACGGAAACCCCATCCCTAGGAAAATGCATCCCATGCCTTCCAGTCGATGGGGTCTGATCTCTTCCCACAGATGACTCTTCCAAACCATTCTCCACTGTAGTACTTGTGCAGAGAGCCTGAAAACAGTTTCTTACTTCCATCTGCATTGGGGATACTTGGGTCTCCTCTTTCTTCTTCTGAAGGTCACATCCTGCCAATTTTCTTTCCCATTCTCCACTGCCCTCTCTGATTCTTCAGCATGCTGTGCCTGCAGTACCAAATGCTTACTTCTATCCAGAAAGTCTTCATTTTCTTTGATGTGATGCAGGGTTGATACCTGGGTCTCTAGTCCTTTAACCTTCTCTTCCAATATGGGGACCAGCTTGCACTTCGTACAGGCAAAGTCACTTCTATCCTCTGGGAGAAATACAAACATGGCATATCCTGTGCAGGTCACAACAGCTGGTTGCTCACTATCCATATTGTCTTTCTTCTAAGGCGCCTCTTCAGATGTTGTATTTACTGCTCACAGGTGCCTAAAAGGCAAAAAGCTCTGTGGGAATTCCCCACAGGTGAACTCCCAGGCAAACTCCCTCTGTTCTCTTCTCCTCTGTTCGCCACTATTGCAGTTTATGAAATAATTATCTGCAAATTAAAAGGCTGATGCTTATAGGGTTTTCCTACTTAATAGTCCAGACGGTATTATTAATTATTATTATTAATCATTTATATAGCACCATAAATGTAAGTGACATTGTACAAAAACATATTCCATGCGCTGAAGAGCTTGTAATACAGGACAGACAAAAGAAACAAAGAGAAAACATGGGACACATGGAAAAGCATGGGTAGAATAGTGGTAATAAGAACAAGGTGGAAGGATCTCTGAGAAAAAGTGAGTTCTGAGAAAGATTTTGCAGGAACAGAGAAAGGGTGTTTAATCCATTCATATAGGTCTGAATGATGAAATATAAAAACTGGAAAGTTGAAGGAGATGAAGAAGAGTATTGTTGACCTGAACTTATGGGCTAGTTTATTTTGGCTCGCCGCTGATCTGATCAGAAGATATTTTAGGTACTTGTCCCAATTCAAGCTACAGAAATAGAGAACACAGAGAGTTCAATATCGTGAGAGGAATCATAGAATCATAGAATCATAGAATATCAGGGTTGGAAGGGACCCCAGAAGGTCATCTAGTCCAACCCCCTGCTCAAAGCAGGACCAAGTCCCAGTTAAATCATCCCAGCCAGGGCTTTGTCAAGCCTGACCTTAAAAACCTCTAAGGAAGGAGATTCTACCACCTCCCTAGGTAACGCATTCCAGTGTTTCACCACCCTCTTAGTGAAAAAGTTTTTCCTAATATCCAATCTAAACCTCCCCCATTGCAACTTGAGACCATTACTCCTCGTTCTGTCATCTGCTACCATTGAGAACAGTCTAGAGCCATCCTCTTTGAAACCCCCTTTCAGGTAGTTGAAAGCAGCTATCAAATCCCCCCTCATTCTTCTCTTCTGCAGACTAAACAATCCCAGCTCCCTCAGCCTCTCCTCATAAGTCATGTGCTCTAGACCCCTAATCATTTTTGTTGCCCTTCGTTGTACTCTTTCCAATTTATCCACATCCTTCCTGTAGTGTGGGGCCCAAAACTGGACACAGTACTCCAGATGAGGCCTCACCAGTGTCGAATAGAGGGGAACGATCACGTCCCTCGATCTGCTCGCTATGCCCCTACTTATACATCCCAAAATGCCATTGGCCTTCTTGGCAACAAGGGCACACTGCTGACTCATATCCAGCTTCTCGTCCACTGTCACCCCTAGGTCCTTTTCCGCAGAACTGCTGCCGAGCCATTCGGTCCCTAGTCTGTAGCGGTGCATTGGATTCTTCCATCCTAAGTGCAGGACCCTGCACTTATCCTTATTGAACCTCATTAGATTTCTTTTGGCCCAATCCTCCAATTTGTCTAGGTCCTTCTGTATCCTATCCCTCCCCTCCAGCGTATCTACCACTCCTCCCAGTTTAGTATCATCCGCAAATTTGCTGAGAGTGCAATCCACACCATCCTCCAGATCATTTAGGACTCTCAGGGTGTACGGCAACGACACTTATACTGAGGACAAAACCAACTTGTTAAGATCTTTATTAAAATAAATGAAAGAAGCATAAACGGTACAAAACACAGAGTCACAAAGAAGTAATACAATTCTGTGATCCCTGATGGTAATATTTCTGTTCTAAAAGACTACTTAAGCTAGCATACTCACACCCTTCCCTGAAGACCTGGTAGTAGGAGACAGAGGACCAGCCTTGACTCTGGTATGCCCAAGGAATTGATGATCCAGGCTTCCCAAGTTGGTAGAGGTTAGGTTCGAGTGTTGAGTAGCTAGGCTGTATTGCGACGCTGAGCTGATAGCTTGATAGAAGATAGGAAAAAGTCACCCCTTTGCACAGTTGTATGCCCTCTTATAGTGTCCCGGTACTGATCACTGCCAGAATCTAGGCCCAAACTACCATGCCCAAATCTTATTTCCTCACCCACATAAATCTTCAAGTACAATAACTCTATAAGTTAACATATTATGATATGTTCATATCATATTCATATGTATTAATATTGATTATCTCATTCCCGAAACCATTACCCTTGGCCTAACTCATGACTTCCATGTTCTGTGGTATGCACTGCAGTTACTGGTCTGCTCCAGACTCAAGGTAAACAGATTCAGTTCTTTGTTTGGTTCCCCATTCAGTTCCCCAAAGTTAAGGGGGGCGACCAATAGGCCATTTATCTATGCCAAAGGTTACAAACACTTATATTAACTTGCTCTAGCTAATCATACAGCATACAGGCCTATAGGTTACTTGCATTTCAGCCAACTGTTATGAATAACCATAAATAACTCTTCTGAATACCTTCTGAATGAGCTGGAATTCCACATAAACAAAACTCAAGAAAATACCCTGATTCACTAATAATATAATATGATAATAAAGTAATATGAATCAAACCAAAAGAAAACATATTATGCAATATAGCAAGCTGGCCTTATGGGCTACAGTAGAGAACAAAAGGTAGAGGAGTAATAGAAGGCAAGACAAAAGAAGAGGATGGAAGCTAGATTATGCATGGGCTTGAAGGTGAATACAAGTATCTTGCATTTGAGGGATTCCAGTAAATATTAAAAAGTAAAGGGGTAATAAGAGTTGGATGGCATAGTCTGAGTAGTAGAAGAGGAAAATGATTTTCATTTTAGCAATAGAAGGTGTGGAGAAGCAGAGAAACTGAAGAGTTCCTGCAATTAACCTCAGAGAATGACCAAGATATGGCCAAGGACTTTAGCACTGGAGATGAAGGAGTGAGGACAGATTTTGATGATCATATACAGGAAAAAAACAATGAGAACTTGGATGTGGAGAGAGAAGGAGAGTTAAATGTTCTTCATGACAAACCAGGTTGATAGTAAAGCAACTGTGACACAGAAATGACAAAATGAAAGAGGATTAAGAGGAAAAATGGTAAATTCTGTTTTGGAGAGTTTGAATTTCAACTGTGATGTGACATCAAGGAAGAGATGTCTGAAAGCACAGTTGAAGATGTGACAGTGGACAGATGGAGCGAGTTCAGGAGCAGAGACAGAATGGGACTCCTTGACATGGAGAGAAAAACTGAAACTGTAGTAGCCAGTACATCAATATGGGATATATCTAGTTAGGAACATAAGAATTGGCATCCTGGATCAGTGATCCATTGACTCCGGAACCCTGTCTCTGACAGTGTTCAGTACCAGATGCTTCAGAGAAGATCAGAGAATCTCTGAAATGGGAAAATAAGGAAAATCAATGCATAAGGAAATGTCTTCCTACCTCTCAGTTAGAGATTGTCTTGTGTACTGTTGCAGGATTTAATATCTCTCTTCCAAACTTAATATTGTAAATTACATCTATCTATCTATCTATCTATCTATCTATATGTCCCAAACTTTGGAGTATCTGAGCCCCCTCACAAACATTAATCAATTATGTTATTATGTTATTTTGTTATAACATTATGTTATCCTCATAACATCCTTGTGAAGTATTTCCCCATTTGATAAATACTGAGGCATACAGAGAGTGTGAGATGTCTGAGGTCAATGGAGTTTCTTGAGTCCCAGTACAGTGCCTTAATTACAAATCCATGTATAAGCCAGTTTGAATTATGTAAGAACTGACTCAAACCTGTTCCCTACAGTTAAAACTGAACTTGCCACTTTGAGGTTTCAAAAGTATCAGTTAAACATTTGCCTCTTCACTTTCTGGTTTCAGGCAGGGTTAAAAGGAGCATCTAATCCTCCAAGAAATACTATAGGTTATTCATCATTTGGTTAAAAGAGCTCCTGGACATAGCTAAGTATATTGTATTCAGTGGTTTCTATTACAATTTGTTCTGTACGACTGAAGTTAGGAGCCAAACTCTGCCCTTAGATGTATCCATGGCTTACACTGAGCCATCCAAAGATTTTATATATATATATCCTAACGTCTTTGAGACCTCCACAACTGGACTCATGCTAATTAAGGGAGCCTGGCTTTACAAGGAAAGTAATACCAAAAATAGTCCTTTAAAAAGAAAAGCAGATATAACTTTTGTGAATGTTGTACTGCCAAAGCTCAGGACAGTAGAATCTTTTAACCTAGAGCACTCTTGATATAGAAGACAGGGGAACACTTGTCACGTGTTATCTCTGGGACTATCCACTTTGGAACTGGCTTGATTCCTTGGTCCAAGAGAGCTTGGGTTTTTTAACCTTCAAGACAGGATGCACACGCCATTATTGTTCTTGGCCTTTGGAGTGGGTGCGGGTTGATGGGTTTGGCTATGATATGTCTTATAAGTAGGGTTGTCAGAATTTGATTTATTTTCAGTTCTGATGGATAATATTCATGTTTATTTTTAAACCTTTTTTTAGATGTTTATCTATTTAAATTTTCAAAGTTGCATAAAATTATGAGGAATCAGACAATAATTATTTAAAGAAGTAGATTTTGGGATTCAAAAAGTTAAAGCTTTATAACCATAAAAATACAAATTGTCAACATCACATGGCAAAATGTACAAGTAAATATCCTTAAATCAAACTCCAATAGGTTCTCAAGCAGCATTTTTCTTATTTTCTCTATCTGTAAATTTTGTTGCGTATCAGTGGAAATATTTTAGTTGGTTTGTGTTAGTATGGTGACATCGCCATTTATTGACATTTACCAATAAAAAATCAAATCCTTCCAAACCTACTTATAACGGTTTATGGAACAGGCTGGGTTTTTGTTTGTTTATTTGCCCTGGCATTGATAGTCCATTGAGGATCAGCTCATGCCTGGCATTTTCATAGCTGTGCAGTGAGCAGGGTTCAAACATTCGTATATCTTGTATGGCCCATGTAAGGATCAAAGCACAATTGTACTCCTTGCAATCAAGTAAATATAGTCCATACTTTTCTCAGGGTGTATAGTGCCCCTAAGATATTAGGAAGCATCTGGGGCAATGGTCCTTCCACCCTCACTGTGCACAAGCTTGCTGTTACACAAATCAATCCACATGGCTGCCAAGAAAACCTTTATACCACACCATCATGTACTCTAAAATAATTTTACAGAAAAAATATATAATTTTTTTAGAATTTGTAAAAATGTCAGTGAACCTGCAATTCACCTGCCAGGGTGCAACAGCAGAGAAACATCATAACTGATCCATTGAAAACACCTCCAGTAATGACTTCAGAAAGCTTTCTAAACATAAAAATTTCACAGTGTTTTATAATCTTGGGCCTTCCAGGGCTAAAAGCAAATATACTGTGTGTTCCATTGAAGGCTGAGAATAAAGCCCCTGCTTTACCATTTGTGAGTAGTGTGGCCATCTCAAACGAGGGCCAATAAAATCTTTATACCACATCTTCTTTGATTTTCTCTATGTAGACAGGCATAGAGTCATACTGTTCCAGAACGTGTGATCATATAAATGCACACTCAGGGACAGACAGGAAGTGCGATATCACTAACTAATTTTGCTTTTGCTACATGATAACTGATTTCTTTTTTCATGGTGATGAAATATGGTATCTCAGTCTTGCGACCTCTCACTTATGCTTATAAGACTAACCAGTGCCATCATTGAAAAGTAATTCGACTTTTATGAAAAATGTGGGGGATTAGAGTTGCATTTGCCTTTCTTTCTAAAAGTAAAATATACTGTTTATTCTTCTTCTCTTCAAACTGAAGAAAGAGGCTCATGAATACCATTCAGTGGTAGCTTTCTATTCCTTGTCTTTCAAATTGGCCTTGCATTGTTTGATATCAAGTCAGTGCAGTTCACCTATGTGTCTTTGAAGATAAACTCAACAGAAGTCACATCAAGTAGATTTGTATTAGAATAAACTAACATCAATACTTCTTTGTAACTCAAGAATGAAGGCACAGTCCATGAACTTCATAGACTGGCAGGGTACTATATGATTATAATAAAAATGTAATTACATCTTCTAGGAATGGTGTGCAGTTATAAATTTTTATACTTAGGATCTGGGAAACAAAATACTGTAGCTATTATATAGTGCTATTTAGGATAAGATTAGAAAGGACACTTAAAATGTACAGTCATATTTTACCAAGGGTAGCTAAATCTGAAACCAAAAAAATATTTTCCACTAAGACTGGAACATAATGTTTTGCTCTGTTTACTTTATGCTTATCATCATTTTTCACTTAAGAGCTGCCTATTTTTAACTTGTTTCCTAGTATGATGTTCTTTCATTTAGTATAAAACAGTGCTTTTCACATACTTTGTGTTTCACATTTTTAAAAGAGAATGAAAACAAGCTAATCTAGCAACAGTGGATCTTGGTTTTTCCTTTTTAAATTTAGTCATAATGGACCAAATTATGTGTAATTGTGAATTTCTGGTTAGCTTTTCAATATGGTAAATGTAAAACCTTCATCCAAAGCTACATTGCTTGCACCTACAAATCCTAATGAAATCAATGTATGCATGCCTGGGTTCTTTGCATGTAAGTGCATGCACAGACTATCATGCCTGTAATATGATACATGTAACATTTTCCCAATGAATACAAGTATACACACTCATGTTTGACAAACTCAAAAATTACTAGAGAATTAGTGGAACTATATGTATGCTTTTATTTGTATACATAGGGTCTATGAGATGCAAAGATACCAATTTAAAAAAAATAAAGTTACCATTAACAAAATCTATACATTATAGATGTCTTCAGTCACTCATTTTAAGTTCTAGGATTCTTTTTGCAATTTGGATTTAGAGCAATAATTGCAAAGACTAGCAATATCCTTTGTGGGCAAGTTCACATATAAGCCAAAGTATAAATGAGCTCTCCCCTGACATATATTAATGAACTGAGGGAAAAGACCTCTGGAGAAGACTGCATTTCCATGGACACCCTATTTTACCTATGTGCTCTCCAGACAGACCTGCTTTGCTAAGGTGATCAGTTTGGGCTGTTTTTGGTTAAAATGCATTTAAATATTCAATGCTAGAGTAATGAAATGCTATTATCCTTACTGTATTATTAAAGAACAGCAGATCTGTACTTAATATTCCCTAACTGTAAGCTCACTGACTAAGTAGTACTAAGTGAAAGTCAGAAAGGGGGTAGGTGGGGACTAGTGTTCCAACTGGTGGTGTGGACTCTGTTTAAAGAGTCCTAGATACCATTTGATTCCCCCCTCCCAACTCCCAGTGTGTAAAGCTGGAGCTGATGAAAGTCAATTTAGAATCCTTGTTTGTGCTCAGCAATCACTAGGGCTGAAGTTAGTGAGGAGCAGCAGGCCTAGAGGACTGAACCTTTGACCTGGTGTGGAGACAATGTTACAATGAACGACAACACAGAGGATGCAACATGGGTGAGGTTCCACACTATCCAGGAAATCACAGAGAACTGGGCTAAGTGATGGAACCTCAAAACACAGCCTGGCAGCTAGAGGTAGGGGCAGCAGCAAGTGCCAATCAGATTCAGAGACAACAGTGAGAGCAATGAGCAGCATAGGCCTTTCTGGACCTACACCCCCTTTCTAGGATGGGAAGGGAACAGAATGAATCTCTGAATTCTGGGACTTTGCTGACTTTTGACAACCACCTGTAAGTGGGACGCAGTGGAGGGAAAGGAGAGCGTCATGTTAAAGGAACATTTGTTCCTCAGACTTTCACACTGCAGGGTGAAAAACCGAGGAAAAGAAATACTGCCCAAGATACTACAGATTTACATATTACTTGCGGTTTACATATATTTGAACCATTTATGTGGTGTTTTCTCCAATTAATTCTGACCTCCGTCTCTCTTTTAATAAAAGCTTTCTTTTGATATACACAGACTCAGTACTTGTGAATGGGAAAATATTAACTTGTAGAGAAACACAGTGGTGGTGTTTAATTTTCTCAGATTTGTGGGAGAGGGCTCTAGCCAGTTCCGTTTTGTAATGTTAAGAGGAACCACAAGATATTGATCTGGGCTCTTCTTGCTGTGGACAGCAGCTGGCAAAAGGGTTACAGATACATTCAGCCAATATATTAGAACATGTCTCTTTAAATTTTATGACATACACAAGAGCTATGCTTCACCATAAAGGCAACACTTAGTTACATCATATATAAACTTTCTGGCAACAGACATGGTCAGCACAGTATTAACTTAGAGTATATATATTCTATTTTAGAGTTAACTTCTAATATTCTATTCTATTGAGAGTCCATCACTTTACCGATCTAGGATATTTTCTTCTAAGCCTTGTAATCCAAATTCCTGAAAGAATAACAGAAGGTAAAATGGGTGATTAAAGGTATTTCTCCTGAAATATAAGCACTTTGTTATATATGTTTATAATATTTTATCACAGGAAAAACAATTTGTTAACTTCAGTGGAGTTGAATTAGGGGTTATTTTGTCCCTGTATTGCTTTTCCTTTTGATTATAAACATAATTTAACTCCTTACAAATGGAATGAAAATGTGAATTAAAATGTATTGCTTTGGACATATTAGTAGGATTTCTATAAACTAATTAACAAAAAGACAGTATCATCCAGTCTTGACTGGCACTGTGATATCAGTCACAATGCAGTCATAGGTTTCATAGTAGCAGCCGTGTTAGTCTGTATTCACAAAAAGAAAAGGAGTACTTGTGGCACCTTAGAGACTAACAAATTTATTAGAGCATCCGATGAAGTGAGCTGTAGCTCACGAAAGCTTATGCTCTAATAAATTTGTTAGTCTCTAAGGTGCCACAAGTACTCCTTTTCTTAATGCAGTCATGGTAATGCTGTTAGAAAGATATACAGTAGAACCTCAGAGTTATGGACACCTTGGGAATGGAGGTTGTTTGTAACTCTGAAATGTTCACAACTCTGAACAAAACATTATGGTTGTTCTTTCAATAGTTTGCAACTGAACATTGACTTAATACAGCTTTGAAACTGTATTATGCAGAAGAAAAATGCTGCTTTCCCTTTATGTCTAACACTGTATTTGCTTTTTATTTTTTTGGTCTCTGTTGCTGCCTGATTGTGTAATTCCAGTTCCAAATGAGGTGCTTGGTTGACTGGTCAGTTCGTATCTCTGGTGTTCATAACTCTGAAGTTCTACTGTACTGCAGTGGCTTCATCTGTAAAAGTGGCCAATTTTGTAGGCATAAATATCTGTGCATCCAATTCCATAAGTACAATATTGTCATGTTCACTTTAAATATTAAAATGTCTCCCTGCATAAATATTTCTCCAAAAAACAATCATGTTTTAAATAATTACAGTATAAAAATATTATTTAAAATGTGACCATATTTAAAGTGTTTACAAACAAACACACTTATTTGTCTCCTTTTCCTACACGCATCCTTGCAACTTCGCAACTGCTACCATTTGTGATTGGAAAGCCCTCCATATTCTGTTTAGAAAGTCACTTTATTTGCCTCATTCAGATCCTTTCTGAAGATTCACTTCTGCCATCTTGAGAACTGAGAGGGGAGAATATAACAACTTATAAAGTTTGAGATAAGTACATCTCACTGAACTGAATTTATTATTGCTCTTTTGTCCCTCTCTCTCTTCCCCATCTATTCTTTGGATGTTTATGATTCTTACTTGTTACGTATGTGAGGAAAGCTTTGCTAAGATTCTCTCCTTCTTAGCCCCTTACCACAGAATTCCCATTGAAGAGGATGTTCAAGCTTCTTGTTAAGTAAAGGAGTGGTTTTATGGATATGTGGTACCCGACAAAATTTGGTTTCAGAGAATCAATAATTACTAAGATCTGTTTAATAGTATTTTTATCATCAATTGTTTATTTGTTGAGCACCAACAATATGCTTGTTATTATGCAGAACAGAAAGGAATTTATGAATCCCTTCCCTATCATCCAAAATTCATCCATGCTGGATATAATAGGGTGTTTCACTGAAATTACTATTATACTAAGAATAGAGTATTTATAGAGGGTTTTCTTGCCAATGGGTTCATTGTAGAGCATGGATTTACAGTGGGATTTTCAATAATCTCTATATTCTCTTTTGTCACCAGAAATGTGTTTGTTGTCTTAAGTGGCTCTAATCCAGGCATATTCTGTATGGTTTTTTTCATTTTCTCTCCCCTAAGACTCCTCTCATTTTCTTCCTTTGTCCCTAAATTCTGATTTCTGTTACACTGGTCCAATATTAAAGTAAATTAAGCAAATTTTACCCTAGATTTAAGCAGGGTAGCCAAAAGAAGATTTCAGCCCATTTTTCCTTCCCAAATGTCTTTCCCCCAAGAATGCACTTTAATGTATAATTGATGTACGCAGGACTTTTATATTTAAAAATTCTTCACTTTCTGTACACGCTGTCATGCTTTTCATTGACTCATCCTCTCCCCTAGTGCTGGTGTAAATAGGTGAAAAATAATTTTGTTTGTATAAAATGGAAATATGTTTTGCAGTAAATACATATGTAAATATTGCCATACCAGAGCAAAGCAGGTTTCAGAGTAGCAGCCGCGTTAGTCTGTATTCGCAAAAAGAAAAGGAGTACTTGTGGCACCTTAGAGACTAACAAATTTATTTGAGCATAAGCTTTCGTGAGCTACAGCTCACTTCATTGGATGCCACCAAATGCATCTGATGAAGTGAGCTGTAGCTCACGAAAGCTTATGCTCAAATAAATTTGTTAGCCTCTAAGGTGCCACAAGTACTCCTTTTCTTTCAGAGCAAAGCTGTTGTCCATCCTGTCTGGTATCTGTCTCCAAGAGTGGCTGATGTTGGATATTTGAGAGGAAGATGTAGATCATGCATCTAGTTCTTGTGCAGCAATGCAGCAATTTCTACCCCTAGTTGTACCCATGAAACCCCATAGGTGTTAAAGGGGTTGCAATGGCGTAACTGAGGGCATTGTTTGTTGGGAAAGAAGGAAGGTTAAGTCCAGTTCATTAAGCTCATCTGCTGCCTTCCAGAGCACACAAAAGCTATATCATTAGCATTCTGCACCTATGAAACGCAAATAAAGGCTTGAGACACATCCATTTGGCTTTCCTTCTGATATCCTGCCTCTTGACAACATCTACTTCGTGGGATGAGTCAGTGTGAGGAAAGGTACCTGACAAAGGAAGCCCAGTTTGGTACAGCAGTAGGGTTTCTTCTGTACTATATTTGAATGAATTTGGCTCTACAATTGCTGTCTTTTGCTTTGGGTTGCTTATAAAAGTATGCGACATGTAAATTGCCGGTGTTTTGCACTGGGATGTTTTTACTTAGATCTTTGTTTCAGTGATCTAAGCAGGTCAAATATAATTCTTAATTGATGTTTAAGAAATATCTTTGCTGGAGTTTGCTGTGTAGTGGTCTGTGGTGTTGACCTACCCAATAAAAGAATCTTTACAATACAATGTTGCAGGGCTTATCCTATTTTTTTCTCTAATTCCCATACAAGTTCTGCACAAAATGTTTTGCAAACCCACTTGAAACTGGGTAATACCTCATCTAGTACATTTTACATATTTTTTTCCTTAAGGAAAATCTGAAATTCCATAGAAACAAACTGTGAACGATTATCCATAAAACAAACTCCTCAGACAAATGATCTTCCATAATCTGAGCAGCAAAAGTGTTTCTCGTGCAATAGAGCTTCCATGAATCATGCAGTGCAGTCTGTGGCATGTTTTCGTGACCTGCAGAGAGTTCATATTGGAATTTTTTCTTCAACATTTCTTCAGAAATTATATATTGTAGCATCAGGGGCATCCAAAGGAATGAGGCAAAACCACATTGTCTAAAAATGCAACAAACTTGGATGCAGTCATAGCCCTCTCATAGCAAGGCCCTGCCTCTCCTAGAGCTGGTGACAGGCAACCTCACACCATTTTCCATTCCCCTGGTCTTTCTCTCAAGCCACCCCCACTTGCCACCCAGCCATGGAGGAAGGGGAAGTCCATAATACTATATTGCAGCCCTCTATCAGTTCCTTATACTTACATGATTTCTGTAACAGGCTCTTGCATATTCTGATAGCTGTTGTGAAGAAAAAATTACAATATTTTCTTGAATTAGTTCCTATTTAGTGATCTCTGACATGCTGCCTGTCCTTCTGTTTGTAAAGGTTTCCAAGAAAATAATTCCATCTTTGTCACCAGTGATTTTCTTGTTATGTCTTCACATGCAAATAAGCTAATCATGCCTTTTTAATGAACGACAATTAATTTAACTTCCAACAATAACATGGAGAAACAATTGAGAAGAAGAATAAACAAAAGAACTCAAAATTAATCAAGTTAGTGGATCATTATTTACAAGCTACCGCCAGCCCACTTTGTTCTTGGGGTACTGTCTCCATCTTTAACTGACCTCACAGAATGTTATAGACCTTAAAAGAATTATAACACAACATAGTCACATCAGTTCTAAAAGCTCCATACACTAAACCAACTCATGGGTACATTTATTGCCCAGGCTAGAGTTGTGCAACTCTTATTAATGCTGTAGATTTATTAAGGCCACCAAGGGCTTGTCTACACTCTGATAAAAAACTTGTGGTGTGGCTGCATTGGCCGAATCAGTTGACTGATGTTCATGGGGCATGGGCTGTGGCGCTATAAAATTACAATGTATACTCTTGGGCTTGGGCTGGAGCTCTGAGACCCTCTGAGGAAAAAGGGTCTCAGTGCCTAGGCTCCAGCCTAAGCCTGAACATATACACTACAATTTTTAGCCCTGAAGTCCGAGCCCCCCAAGCCCAAATCAGCCTACTGAGGTGCCTCTGGTTTTTTATCACCATGTAGACATACACTGATAGAGATAAAGCATTATATTATAATTGTAAAATTGGCAGTTCATCCTGTCCTCCACTTTTTGTCTCTTTTGGAGTCACTTGTGGCTCTATGTGTGTCCCTCTTCTCTATTACCTGTACAGCCTATCTTTGGGTATCCTTCATCCTCTCATATAAAGTTCAACAATCACCTCTGCACTGATGACTCCCATGTATGCTTCTCTACACTGGACTTACCTCCTGATATTCTGATCCAATCACCTGGCCCTTGGAGCTGAGGCCCCAGCAACTAACACTGTTTTTCTCAGGCATTAAACTTTAATGTCTTAACTGCAATATTCAGTTATTCAGTATATTCAGTGGCCTAAACTGAACTCATAACTGTTATGTTCATGGCATGCACACAGAGAAGTTAGATAAAAGCATAAAATACTCTTTCTGTAAGGTTGCAATTTAACACCATTTCTTGGAATTCAGAACAATAACACAAAAATACCAAAACCAGAGAGACAAAACAGGCTGCTTTCTAAGGAAAAGGGCCTAGCTCAATCCACCTTGATCCAGGTTGGCTCTTTGCAGACTGACTACAAAAGATCCAGATGACACAGTTTTCTACAAAAAGAACAGGAGTACTTGTGGAACCTTAGAGACTAAAAAATTTATTTGAGCATAAACTTTCGTGAGCTACAGTTCACTTCGTCGGATGCATGCAGTGGAAAATACAGTGAGGAGATTTTATATACGCAGAGAGCATGAAACAATGGGTGTTACCATACACACTGTAACGAGAGTGATCAGGTAAGGTGAGCTGGTAATAGCTCACCTTACCTGATCACTCTCGTTATAGTGTGTATGGTAACACCCATTGTTTCATGTTCTCTGTGTATATAAAATCTCCCCACTGTATTTTCCATTGCATGCATCCAATGAAGTGAGCCGTAGCTCACGAAAGCTTATGCTCAAATAAATGTGTTAGTCTCTAAGATGCCACAAGTACTCCTTTTTTTTTGTGGATACAGACTAACACGGCTGCTACTCTGAAACAGTTCCCTACAGATCCTCCTAGCCTTCAAGCAGGACTAGGAAACCCCTTACAAACCTACAGTGAGAACATATAAATTTAACAGTTTTCAATACACCACACTCCTCCCCTGTAAGTTCCTTAATTAACAAACACAATAAGTCATACTTTAGCTTCATGTGAAGTTTCTGATGTGGCTGGTGGTGCTTATCAGGAAGAGAAAGTGACACCTGATTTTTGTCCTGCTCTTAATTGATACTGTTCGGATCACCCCCAGCAGGAGCACTCTTGCTTTCCTTGTCTCAGCTACCATTTTACGGTACCACTTCCTCCTCCTCCTCCTTCCAGCCCACAAAACCAGTAACCAATTTTACTAACTTCAGGGACCTCATACTGAAACTATACTGAGCTTTTATCAGGCAACAATTGATTAATGATCCTCTTCATTATCTCATCATTGTCGTCTCCTAACAAATATGTCACTGGTCCCAATATTTGCTTTACCACAGCTTTTCCCCACTTCATCCTTTCCTTGTAATTTTGTACTAGTACTTCCTACCTTAGGCAGAAAAACCTGTTATTAGTTGTTTAATGCATTACTGGAAACACTCCAATACTACAATGATGAAGGCAATATGAAAAGCAACGTAGAACAGAATAGAATTGAACTCACCTGTTTCCTGATCCTTCTGTTAGTAAGATCTCTCTCAAAACTCAAAGACGCTGGGAAATTTTTCTGAATGTGAACTTGAGCATGCATATCTCTGCAGTTTGAGATGGTAGTCAGAAGGATGTAAATCTATAGGAAAATTGAAAAGTTTTCTGATACTGATTAAAGTGATTCAGAGTCATCAGAGTGGAATTAATAAAAGCAAAATGTTCACCTTTAAAAGACACGCAGTGATTTTTAAGTGCAGAAATCTTGCATCTCTGAATAAGTCAAATGTTTCTGTCATTGAGACTATAGGCTGGAAAGAATAAGATTCACTAATGAAATGAAGTGATGGCTTTTTATGAAACATGTTCTAGTAGAATCTCTGGTTTACAGCTTGCCAAAACTCTGGATTTTCAATTTGCAAGAAATTTTGAGATTTTGACATTTGTTTTAATCCAAATAAAAAAAGTGTTTTTTTTAATTTATCAAAAAATGAAAATCCCTAAAAAATAATTTCAGAAACACAGACGCATGGTATTTCTGAAATGAAATATGCTCCCCGGGACTAGCAGCTGCTAACTGAAACTGACATTCACTGCAACTAATGCTAATACAGTGGTGAAATTGAGGATCCCAAGATTTGTGGCTCTGAGGCAACTCCACCATGCCATCTGCTCTAGGTCTGGGGACACCAGGGTTTCCAGAATTACAGGCTATCTGATTCCCAGGGCTGCCCATTTATGGGACTGCTGGCTTACCAGTCTGCAGTAATTAGGCAGCTCAGGAAGCCAGTTGGCCCAGGAGTCTTGAAGCCCTGGGATCCCAAGTTCTAGGATAGTGTAAATAGAGGTGGTATCCTAGAGCCACAGACCATTGAAGCCCATCCCAGGACCTCCTGCTGCCTAGCTCTCTGGCAGGTAACCTAGAAGCCCTCAGAGCTCCAGCTTGAGTCAGGGTTCTCAGGTTTCCAAGCTTTCTTCTGCAGAACAAGGAGTCGAGCCCCAATTAGGGCCACCCACTCTCAGGGCTTCTAGTGTCACTGTCATAGAGGGAAACACAGTAAGTGTGGCGGGGCTGTCCCAGAGCAATGGATCCTAGAATTCCTTGGGCTCTCTGTCCCAGACCAGTCTGCAATGCAGGGCAGCCCTGGAGCCACAGACCCTGGAAGCCCTAAAGTCCCCAGAATCCTACCAGGTTCTCTGGCAGGGAGCTAGACAGGTTTCTATCAGAATTTGCCTGTGAGTCAAAAAAAGTTTGTCAACCCTGACTTGTTTTCAGTGAGCTAGCATTTTTCAACGAATCTCTGTTTCAGCAGAAAATTTTAACCAGCATTAGTCTATAACCTAAACATCAGTCTTACCTGATTTTAATCTTTATTGTAAGCATAGGGCATGAATCTCTTCTCCTTAAACTGGTTTTATACAGGGGTAACTCCACAGAGCTTGACAGAATTAGTCTTGATTTGGGAGCTAATGGGAGTTCAACCCTTTCGAAAACCTGCTACTTATTTAAAGACTTACGTATTTAACTTTAGGCACCCATTTTTGAAATTCTTCCCCTATAGGCTTTTAATGTAATATCTATAAAACCGTATTGGTTTAACACATATTAAGTTCTAAAGGACCTTTCCATGAGTGTTATATAGAATTACCATCCTTGTCTGCTGTTCACATGTTTGCACAGATTGCATAGGTTTGCTGGGGAAAGGATGTGAAAATTATACTTTCCTCTGCTGAGTAATTATGGAAGCTTCTTTTTTCTATTGTGCATTTTTTTATTTCAGAAGGGATTATCAGGGGCCCAGGAGTATTCAGATTAGGGGTTGGTTTGGGGAATATCTTTGTTCAGACTATATGGTAAGTAAGGGAAGGGTGATCAAGAGAATTAAAAGGTGGTATTTCTGCTTAGGCAGGACAGAGCTAATGTGCCAGCCCATCAAGACATATTGTCAGGACTATGAAGCAAAACAATGCACTGATCAGGCTCTCCCACTTCACACTGTCCATCCGCCTAGATCCCCAGAGTGTTGCCTTCAGCCTCAATCCTGAATAGAGAATTGCATACGATTTCTTTGCCTGCAAAGAACCTGCTTGAAGTCAAAGGGGCTCAGGGCTCTGCCTACATGGTTCCCTGTGCAGGATGAAGCCCTTAGAGTGCTGCAGGCAACATAGTTCTCAGGGTTGATGCTGCAGATTGCCCCTGTAACTAATTAGCTCTATATTTCGATGAAAATTGCTTAGACTGCACACTCTTTCCTCTCCTAACTCTGTGCATGGGGTGGATGATCTGGCCTCATGGTTGTACAAATGACCTACTTTGACAAAAACTTGTCAATAGTTTGGAAATTTATTATTGCAGTTATGAACATTTACAACTGGAGACAATGCTTGAGTACAAATGCTTCCAACATTCTTAGAATAATTGCCACATTCAGAATACTAGCAGTTCATAGAAGAATTTTGCCTGCCTTAAACTTTATCTATTTCTAAACACTTATAGCACCCAGTGGGTTTCTATTGTTTAACAACCCCAATTACAGTTATATGCAGGTTTCAGTGTAGCAGCCGTGTTAGTCTGTATTTGCAAAAAGAAAAGGAGGATTTGTGGCACCTTAGAGACTAACAAATTTATTTGAGCGTAAGCTTTCGTGAGCTACAGCTCACTTCATCAGATGCATTCAGTGGAAAATACAGTGGGGAGATTTATATGCACAGAGAACATGAAACACAAAGTAAAACTATTTCCCCATGTTTATCCCCCCTCCCCCACTGTTCCTCAGACGTTCTTGTCAACTGCTGGAAATGGCCCACCTTGATTATCACTACAAAATGTTCCCCCCCACTTGCTGGTAATAGCTCACCTTACCTGATCACTCTCGTTATAGTGTGTATGAAGAAAAGGAGTACTTGTGGCACCTGAGAGACTAACAAATTTATTAGAGCATAAGTGAGCTGTAACTCACGAAAGCTTATGCTCTAATAAATTTGTTAGTCTCTAAGGTGCCACAAGTACTCCTTTTCTTTTTGCGAATACAGACTAACACGGCTGCTACTCTGAAACCTATAGTGTGTATGGTAACCCATTGTTTCATGTTCTCTGTGTATATAAATCTCCCCACTGTATTTTCCACTGAATGCATCAGATGAAGTGAGCTGTAGCTCACGAAAGCTTACGCTCAAATAAATTTGTTAGTCTCTAAGGTGCCACAAGTCCTTCTTTTCTTTTAGTTATATGCAGGGATCTCATATATACTGCTCATAGTACTTACTTACATTACTTTCATTGAAGACATTGCATTTAGAGTGGGAGGGAGAAGATGAAAAAACAGTTTGAGACTGTTTTCAAGTGGACAGTTCTTTCTTTGGGCTGGCTAGTTGGAATTATTCTCCACAATCCAGGGGAGAGAGAAACTGAATCAACTTTCCGCAGGTTTTACTTTTCTATGTTACAGTGACTTTTTAAGTGTGGCTAGTGACTGATATAACATTTCAGGACTCCCACAGAGCAAAGATATAGTTGTATGTAAAAAGCAGATATGCAAAAACTTTAGGACATTAGTATGAACTAGTGGAGAGTTCTGCACTAGTGCAGAGGATGTAATAAGATGCCTTCTCTATCTGCTATGATTTCCAAGGCTGGATTTCAGCAATGGTGTAATTTTTCAGATACTCATATGGCATCTTCATTCCTTTTTTTCTTAGACAAGTAATTCTGTTGCTCTGAAGAACTAATAACACTGCCTAGGGTCATTGTACAAGCTTATCTACAAATTTCTATCAACAGCATCCAACAATGATTTGCAATAGCCTTTTTACTCCTGTCCTGAGCTTCTCTGAATAAAACCCACTAACATATGCCAGATGTTATGTTGATGCTGGATTGTGGGCAGATGTCCACAAGAAACTAAGATGAGGCTTCCAATTTCATTTCCACAGAGGATAAATTTTATTTTCATTGTTTCCCCTGATGAATAGTGCACTATGATATATCACTGAAACAGTCCAATTTATAATGTTTCCTTTACTGTTTTATAAAATATAGGTCTAGATTGTGCCGCTTATATAGAGAAGTGTAAAATAAATCATCCAAGAATTGACAGAAAGAGTTTGATCTGTGATGCACATCAAGCATGTGCTAATGTGACAGAGCAGTGTATTACAGTCTTGTAAAAGTGAGCTCGTTTTTCCAAGTTTCCTTAAAGCATGCTAAAAAAAGAGACACCTTACCAAAGTTACAACTGGTCTCTGAATGTATAGCTTCCACAGATCAATGACGTGACATCATGTGCACTGCTGAGCAGCAATGAAACAATGAAACTGAAATTTATCCTCTGTGGAAATTAAATGGAACCCGTTTCAAAGCTCTAGGGGGACCTTGCACATGCCCTTCTGTTCCAGTATTTTAGAAGCAAGAGTATAAAGGCCCCCATGATCCAACTATCCCCTAATATCTCTCTAACTCCTAAAGACCTGAAGACTTGTTTGGCACCTTGTTACAAGAAAGCTTTTTGAAGGCTCCCAAGTCCCCAAGGCTTCCTCCAGGAAACTGATTCCAGAGGGATATTTAGTCTAGGGTAGAAGTCATGAACCTTGACCTCTTTTCTCACCTACCAAAGTGAAGGGAATCTAATGGTCAGGCAAAGTCTAAACACAAAATCAAGGGAAAAAAACCTAACTACAAATTTAGTATAGCCAAAGGGTCTCACCCTGCATCCGTTGGAGTCAACAGCAAAGCTCTCATTGATCACCGCAAATACTTTGAACTAAAGCAATAAACTATCCTAACACAAGTCTGGATGCAGGGACAGAGGTAGTGTTCTGTATCCACTTTGGAAGAGAAGGACTGAAAGCCAGTTAGCAATCACCCTTGGTTCCAGATTGCACGCACACAGTCCTGTGTTGACTAGCTGCTTTGAAATGGGTTTCATAGCATGACAGGACACAAGAGGTTTATAAATTATGCAAGAAAACATGTGAATGATTCGGCTAAAGCCACTGCCTGCTCTCAATCAGCTCACACAAGTCCCATTGATAAAAATGAAACTTCCTGCATGAATCAAAGATGAAATATGGTCATCAGGGTTGCTCTTAACTCCAAACAAGGAAACACAGAGGAGAAATGGTCTCTTTAGACAGTGGCAGTTCAAATTAAATACGAGTGGAATGATGTTCAAGACAAGTCATCAGGAGTGATTTCTCAACAGAAAAGTAGCAATCATATGCAAGCCCTCGCAAATGTGTGTGTGTTCAAAGGCAACAGACAAAGGCAGCCTGTGTATATACATTGACAAGCACAAAAAGAATCAATCACTAAGTATTTGTCAGAATCAGCTTATAGCAGGGATTGGTAACCTTTGGCATGCAGCATGTCAGGGAAATCCGCTGGCAGGACGGTTTGTTTACCTACAGCATCCACAGGTTTGGCCGATTGCAGCTCCCACTGGTCGTGGTTCACTGTTCCAGGCCAATAAGAGCTGCGGGAAGCAGCACGGGCCAAGGGATGTGCTGGCCACCGCTTCCCGCAGCCCCCATTGGCTGCAATCGGCTGAACCTGCGGACGTTGCAGGTAAACAAACTGTCCCAGCCCGCCAGTGGCTTTTCCTTATGGGCCACGCGCCAAAGGTTGCCGATCCCTGGGTTACAGTAACCATCAAGCAATGAATTATCGATCATTCAGAATTAATACCTGCCCCCCTCATGCATCTACTCACTCGTGAGCTGAAAAAAAATGCTATAACAGAGTAAAAGAAAAGGGCCCATTAAATTTCTAGTACTGCCTTGGCTCAGCCAAATATGTTTTTAAAAATTGCTTTGCCTCTAAGTAGTTTTATTAATTTTAACGTCTATCTCCTCTCTTTCCCTGTTTCTAGGAAATATACATGCTGTTTTTCTCCAAGGACACCAATATCATAGTTTCCATGGCACTGTTTGTTCAAATGGATTTGGCACCACCTCAAGCAGCATTTCATTTTGCAACCATTCAAACAAATGAAGTGTATGAGATCTAGTAATGAGGAGGAAGTTTCTGTATATCACTTATTCAGGTGAAAATAGAAAAGGTGAAATCAAGTGTAGCTTAGTTAGGGCATACTGCAATGTGAAGATGTAGTCAAGCTGAGAAAATATCACACATCAAAATGCTTTCTGGGTCTTTTAGAGCCCTGACGACAGTCCAATTGAAGACACCACCAAAAAATAAAATATAAAATTTGACCAGTTTTGACAGATCTGCAATAGCTAAAGATTAGAAATCAATTTTGCATTATTCACTCTTTTCTTTTTATTTCAATACATTTTGTTCCCCTGCTTCTGTCGTTTAATGCAGGCTTTGTGCCAAAAAATCATCTTAGAAAGTCTGTTATGCCAGATGTCACCCTTTTGCCCTTTTGCTCTATATGCAGCTTTTCTTTTAACAACAGCTGAAGCCAAAGATAGTGAACATGCATTTTTCAGTGAAAGAGGCATTATGAATAACACCTTTTGTGTTTCTCAATAACACCCACAAAGTGCAGAACACTTTATACATCAACTACATCTTTATATAACTAATAGAGTTAAGAATAATCCTTTTTAAAGTGTATAATATGGTGTTATTCCCCTAGGTACTTACAACAACTATGAGAGAGGATAATGAGTAGGGTTATTAAAAGAGTATAGAGATTGATTTTTTTCCACCTTCACCTGACCTTTGTAGGTTAAAGATGGAGATCTACTTTATTTTACATACTATTTCAAAGATATGCATGAGTATAAAAGGGAGAAAGATCTCTCTCCTATCAGTCCTAAGGGGAGGGATGGGAAGAGGAAAATTCCCTGATTAAACTCCCTGTATATGAGTGGGAGAAGAATCCCTAAGATACTGATCCCTGAATCTGCTCTGTATTTGAGAGTTGCAGGTGCTCAGCAACTCCCAAGATTTGGCCATAAATAGTCTTCATTTCAGTCAGTGTCAACAGAGGAGAGTAAACGTGCACTCTACATAAGGCTTTACAAATGGTTTAGGACTGGTCCAAACTCACTGGGACCAGTCATTGCAAAGAGCTGAATCACAATGTAGCCACGACTTTGCATCACAACATTTGTCACACGTGTCATGAAGGCTGCAGAAATCCTCTGGCCAACATAACCAGTGTGACTCTATTGTGCAAGGGGGACGCAGGCTGGATGGCCAGGGGGCTCCCAGAGGGTGAATGCCCTTTACAAGGTGTGCAGCAATACTTTATTTGGGCTCACTTGCATAACAAAAAAAACTGGGGCAGGGACTAGGTTGAGGAATGAGTTAGCCGGGGAGAAGCAAGCCAGCGAGTCCACTTCTGAATCCTCTTATGTGGTGATGTGTGGAAGCACACAGGACTATTTCTGTCAATAAGTCATGCTGATATTGACATCCTTTAATACATTCTTTGAGATCTACTGATCTACTTCCACTGAGCACCTGCAAAACCATTGGACAGAGGATGCCTCCCCATTTCCTTTCACGCAACTTCCTATTACCTAGCCCAGCTATTCTGGATAGGCACTGGGCTCAGGGTTTCCCCCCAAGTCAGCATCATGCATTCAAGTGAGAAGTCTGCCTGTGTGCCCCTTTTCCCACCCCTGCTGTAAGGGGGGCACCCCACATTTCAGGGAAAACTGCCTGAACTGTTCCTTTCCAGACTTTGTTATACTTGGGCTTTTTAAGAGGGGGAGGACTTTTGTAAGGAAACTGCACTATTGTTTTGGGGTGCTATCTGACCTCTGTTGAAACATACCTTCAATCTAACTTTTCCTTCTCTTGTTTTCCCTGCAGCTAAAATAGGTAATTAATCTTGGAAATATATGTTCTGAGCTTTGCAAATGAGAAATATCACTTTAAGAAATGTGTCAACTATTACATAACTGATTTCATCTGAACTGCGCTTGAGAGCGCTTTGTTCCTAGACAATACACCCACTGAAAATTTGCCCTAGAGCAACTGTCCCATTTCTTTTCAGTTTTTTCCAGTTTTTAAGCATGTTAATTATTTAAAAAAAAGTAGGTCCAGATCTCCAACTGGTGTAAATCAGCATAGGCCCTTCAGCTGAGGATCTGGCCCATAGTCTTTATTTTGATTCAGATATTTTACATTTTACTAGAGACTATTGCCATTTGGTACAAGTTAGCAAAACCTCATGGCTTTTTTAAACAGGGCCAGGGGAAAAAAATCCATGGTCTGTCAGTCCAATAGCTGCTTGATTGATCTTACACCCAGCACCGAAGAGAATTTGACCTTGAATTTCTTCTTCCTA
The DNA here is from genome assembly GCF_009764565.3 of Dermochelys coriacea. Lineage (NCBI taxonomy): Eukaryota > Metazoa > Chordata > Testudines > Dermochelyidae > Dermochelys > Dermochelys coriacea. The sequence continues at coordinate 301,596,580 of NC_050068.2, forward strand.
TCTCAGTCAACACCATGGACTGCAAGCGTGCATCCTAAAAAATAAAGTTTACCCCACATTTCCAAACTCATCACAGGTTCAGGTTCTGGTTGTGTTTTTATTTTCTCCTAACTAACCCATCCCTCAATGCTGTAAATTTTTGACTGGAAACTCTGACACAAGCAATGATCATATCTTACACTTTCTCTAATAAGAGGTTATTCCAGATCTGGGGCTTAACCCAACAAATCCTGACTAATGCCATGGTCTTTACTGAGAGTCATCCTATTGAAGGCAACAAGACCGCTTGCATGTGTGTGGCCAATCATCTGAGTAAAGGTTTCCAGGATTGGGAAATGCCAGAGTATTATACTTTTAACTTCACTTTTGTCATTGCCTAAAATATTAATTCATATATGTCAGGGAGGGACTTGTTAGATGTGAAAATTAAGGGCCATATTCTCTAGTCTGATTGACCTGTGTTCTGTGCAACAATGGGGGAAGGGACAAAAGAAGTTATAGGTCATCTTTGAAACTTTCTGATCTTAGGCTAGCTCAGAACTGGAATGGTCTCCAAGTACAGTTTGGAGCAGATCCAAGTAGCTCTTTTGAGAAATAGAGATCATCAGACTACAAGGCAGTTACAGCTACCTTTTTATTGGAATATCTGAAGACAGGATGGGGTGGCTTTAGGCTGCCAGAGGATTTTCTATTTGGGAAGGCTGACAGGCAGTGGTTAGTGGGCTCAGACCAATTGCTATTCAAGATCAAAAGCTTTTTTAGGTTCAGGGCACACCACACATTCTAGAGTATGTCTGACTTGGAGAAACCAGGCTATTTCCATTATCTAATGATAGGAACTGAACAGATCTTCTACAGTATATTTTGTTCTCAAAGAAAATCTAAGCAAACTGATTTGAACATTCAAAATTGTTTGAACCACATTATCTGTAATGTCAATATGCCTTAAAAAAACTTTGTTTCAAATCTTTAAACTTTCACTAAAGTATGCCTCATAAATATTTCCAAAGAATAAGGTAAAGATTAAGTAATCAACTATCCCAGGCCCTCACACACACACATCCCAGATCCTCACACACACACACACACACAGGCATTCCTGAACTAGCATCACAAGAAGCCCTTATCGACAGAAATGAAATTATAGCCTCTGCTAATAATCTACCTTAAATGTTTTTTACACTGAGAGAGGAAAGATAGGAAGACTAGTAAGAGGTCAATATGGCTGCATCAGGAGCTCTTTAATGACCTGAACACCAAAAAGGAATCCTACAGAAGCATGAACAAATGTCTAAGGATGAGTATGAAAGAATAGCACAAGCATGTCATGGCAAAATCAAAAAAGAAAAGGAGTACTTGTGGCACCTTAGAGACTAACAACTTTATTTGAGCATAAGCTTTTGTGAGCTATAGCTCACAGACTAAGGCACAAAATGAGTTATACCTAGCAAGAGGCATAAAAGGCAATAAGAAGATGTTCCATAAATACAGTAGATGCCAGATGAAGGAAAATGTAGATCCATTACTTAACAGGGAAGGAGAGCTCATAATGGATGACATCAAGATGGCTGATATGTTTAATGTCTATTTTGCTTCAGTCTTCTTTTAAAAAGTTAATTGTGACCAGATACTTAACACAATTTATATTAAAAGTAAAACAAGACAGAATAGGAAAAGAAGAGGTTAAAATATTTAGGTTAGTTAGATGTATTCAGATTGGTAGGGCCTAATGCAATTCACCCTAGGGTACTTAAGGAACTAGCTGAAGTAATCTGGGAACCATTGGTGATTATCTTTTAGAGCGTATGGAGGACAAGTGAGGTACCAGAAGACAGGAGAAGGGAAAATTTAGTACCTATCTTTTAAAAGGGGAACAAAGAAGACCCAAGGATTATAAAGCAGTCAGCCTAACTTCAATACCTGGAAAGATACTGCAACAAATTATTAAAAAAATCATTTTGTAAGTATCTAGAGCAGGGCAGGCAAACTTTTTGGCCTGAGGGCCACATCGGGTTTCCAAAATTGTATGGAGGGCCAGTTAGGGAAGGTTGTGCCGCCCCAAACAGCCAGGCATGGCCTGGCCCCCGATCCCTATCCAACCCACCCCCCCACTTCTTACTCCCTGACGGGCCCCCCAGGACTCCTATCCCATCCAATCCCCCATTCCCTGTCCTGACGCCCCCCCGGGACTCCTATCCCATCCACCACCCCCAGTTCCCTGCCCCCCACTGACCCATCCAATGCGTCCTCTCATTCCTGTCTTTCTCCCCAGGAACCCTGCCCCATCCAACCACTCCTTCTCCCTGTCCCCGACTGTCCCAAGTACCCCTGCCCCTGACTGGCACCTGCCGCCCCATCCAACTCCTCCTTTTCTTCCTGACTGCCCTCCTGGGACCCCTGCCCCCCTACAACCCCTCTGTTCCCTGCCCTCTGATCACCCCAATCCCTATCCACATTCCTGGCCCCTGACCACCCCTTGAACTCTCTGCCCTCTATCCAACCCCCCCTGCTCCCTGCCCCCTTACTGCGCTGCCTGGAGTACCGGTAGCTGGCGGCGCTACAGCCGCACTCTGCAGCACAGAGCACCGGGTCAGGCTGGAGTCTGCAGCTGCACTGCCGCAGGAGCTCACAGCCCCCCTGCCCAGAGCATTGCACTGGCGGTGCAGTTAGCTGAGGTGCGGGGGAGGGACCACGGTGAGCCTCCAAGGACAAGAGCTCAGGGGCAAGGCCGGAGGGCCCCGCAGGCCAGATGTGGCTCGTGGGCCATAGTTTGTCCACCTCTGATCTAGAGGATAATTGTAGTATAAAGAATAGCCAGCATGGATTTCTCAAGAACAAATCAGGCCCGACCAATTTAATTTCCTTCTTTGATAACATGACTGGCCTACTGGGTAGACGGGAAGTAGTAGACATGATTTTATCTTCATTTTAGTAAAGCTTTTGACTCTCTCCTACATGACATTCTCATAAGCAGACTAGGGAAATGTGGTCTAGATGAAATCAGCATCAAGTGGGTACAAAACTGAAAGACCATACTCAAAGAGTAGTTATCAATGGTTCAATGTCATCTGGAAAGATGTATCTAGTAGGGTAAGATGGAAGTCTGACTTGAATGAGGTACTAGTCAATATTTTCATTAATGATTTGGATAATGGAGTAGAGAGTATGCTCATAAAATTTGCAAGGCTTCCAGAACTGAATAAAAACAACATGCTTCTCAACAAGTCTGGAGATACTGTGTCATGACTAGAACACATCTGATCCCGCTAGTGGCCACTGAACTGCACTTTTTGTCTAGTGAGTTCAGGTCACCTCCATTCAAAATAGAGATGATTTCCCAATTAACCTTTCCTCGTAAATCCCAAAACAAAACCATAAGTATCCCCTTACTTTTATGAACACTAATAGTCACTAATTTGAATAAAAATCTCTTATTCCCTTTTGGTACCAATAATTTAAATCTGTCTCTGATTTTATGACATAGTAGACCTGTTTGTTATTTCACTTATAAAATAATTGCTTATCCTCACAACTCTCTGACACAACAGGAGATAAAGTATCTCAATACCAGGAGTGACTAATATAACTTTCGACTTTGTGGGAGTTGACACTGCATATCAGACACACTTCTTACAATTTTTGAACCTGGCTCAGAAATGTTTATCAAAATCTTGTTTTCTATCACTTCTGCTATGAAACTGGATGTGGTAATTAGCTCCTGGACTTCATGTTTTGAAACTTGAAGGCCAGTTTACTAGAGCACCAAGCACTCAAAAATATTTTATAGAAAGGTCAGGTCATATCTGTGTCCGCTTTTTCCTTTTTTCAACTGGATATTGTAAAAAATGAAAGATATTAGAATACTATTTACCTTGCCAAGAATAAATGTCAAAGTCGTATCTAAAGGAAGAATCCTGAACTTATTATTGAAGGCCAACTGCCAAAAAGCAAATTAACACCTACTGAGAAATATAGGACAAGACGAATATGAACTTAAAGGTTGATGGCACATGAAATGCTCATTAATATAATATAATTAATATAATATGGTAGCATACAGAACTTCGCCTTTGTGTGAAAGGATATTAAAATTGTAACTATTACACTTTCAGTTTGATTCATTATTTCAAGCACTTTGCTAGATTTAACTTCAGTACTCTGTTTTCTGGTGCCCCTTCCTCCTCCAGATATCTACTACATATTCCTTTTCTCCTTTGCTTCTGATTTTGAGTAACAATTAAGAGGTAACTCTGCATTTTTGCCTGCTCTTGAAATCTGGACTAAAATTCTATAAAGATATTTTTACCAAGCCCCTTCCCACAGCACCTTCTCTCTTTGTGCTTGGGTTATTAGAGAATGCCTATTCTAAGGTCATGTGCCAGTAATTGTATCTTAGCAGCGAATATTAGAACTACTGTATAGGACCGTGATCCAGCAAAGCACCTATACATAGATGTAACTCTGAGCACATGAGAATTCCCACCGATGCCAAGATGACTACTCATGTATTCAGTTATACCTTTGCTGTATCAGGGCCTCGGTCTCCATTTGCATCATATAAACTTGGTTCTCTCATACACACATGGTTCACCCTAAGGTTAACAAAGAACAGCCACTCAAGAAAAGAGGCTGGAGTTTCTTCCTTCAAGATTTAATGATATAGGTGAATGTGATGAGACAGTGGAATTAAGGAGATTGTAAAAACATATACAAATTTCTTTTCAGATGTGCCACTCACTGCACCTATTGAAATCAGGCTGATAGGTTTTAAAAGAAGAAAAAGATTTTCTCATTTTATGGCCAAACACCAAAGAATTGAAAGCCCAGAAAAATTAGGCAATAGCTGCTATACACCTTTTGGTTATGCCAAGCTGCCTTCTGCTTGGCATAACCAAAAGGAACTAAATCCTGGATCCAGTAGTCTTTGCTGAGAAATGTATTCGTATTTGACTGGACTCCATTACCAAGATCTATGCTAAAAGTATGAAAGCTTTAGTCCTGTCATTTCCAAAGGGGGACGTTTTACAAACTTCTTCTTGTCCTCAACAGGAACATGATTTGATTTCATTTTGGGTTATTTGCATATACCAACAGGAAAAGCCGATCATCTCTAAACCAATATATCAACGTTGTACCTCCAATGTCTTATTTTTCTGGTGCACCCTTAATTATTCCTGAATGGAAGATAGTTCCCTTTGATATTTCAAATTTCTTAATTCAATAAAGTATTGCATTACCAGGAACCAAGTGAAAAGAAGAGCATAAAGGCATAAAGATTCAACTGTAGAGTAGCAGTGATTTAGCCATGTGACTTTCATTTACATTTGTGGGGAATCATAAAGCTAAATCCTTCTACGTGCTACTAAATATGTGCCTCAAAACATGTCCAATGAGTATTGCATGGGATTGCCTAATTGTTTTGGTATTTTGATTTTTTTTTAAATCACTGGGACGAAGTTGCAAATCCTGACCCAGCTAACATTCCTTTTCTGCAGCAATAAAAAACCGCAGCTAAAGCAGTTTTTATAAAAAGGTCATATCTTGTAAAATGTCCTCATCATTTTGAAGGCCACACAAAGATATTGAATAGATGCTATCATCCTAATGTGGATTATGTCCTTACATCTTTTAAGATAACTATCAGTGTGTGTGAACAATTCTGAATTAGGCATGCAAAGCACATTTACAGACTATCCATATCTCTCTTGTACAGAAAACAAAAGTCTCAAAATATGCAACACTTTCTCATGGATGCTTGCTATATTTTTAAAGTTCTTCATTACTGTAATTAATCAGCAGCTTTAATGTTAAACTGTGCCTAATGTTCATTCATGTTCAGGCCACTTAGTTTACACTATATTTACACCAGTGTAACTGAGAGCAGAATTTGGCTGACTTCAGCTCCTCCTCCAGGAATATTCTTTTATAATAACTATAGATAAGACAACGTAGTTTATAATATTCTTTATTACACAGTGTTCTATCACCTTTTGTTATAGGATTAATAATTTTAGTACAAAAATAATGTTCTAGCTTTGCTAAACTGTAGCTAAAGTTTAATTAAGTTTTCTGCCTCCATGAGAGAAAACAGCTTCATTTTTAGAGAAGGTTAAATGGATCCCTATGGCAGTGGTTCTCAAGGAGGTACATCAACTCATCTAGATATTTGCCTAGTTCTACAACAGGGTGCATAAAAACACTAAAGCTAAATCCTTCTACGTGCTACTAAATATGTGCCTCAAAACATGTCCAATGAGTATTGCATGGGATTGCCTAATTGTTTTGGTATTTTGATTTTTTTTTTTAAATCACTGGGACGAAGTTGCAAATCCTGACCCAGCTAACATCCAATCAAACTAAAATTTCATACAGACAGTGACTTGTTTATACTGCTCACTATACTACACACTGAAATATAAGTACAATATTTGTTTCCAATTTATTTATTTTATAATTAAATGGAAAAAAATTAGAAAGTAAGCCATTTTTCAGTACTGTGACACTTCTGTATTTCTGTGTCTGAGTTTGTAAGCAAGTAGTTTTTAAGTGAAGTGAAACTTGGGGTACACAAGACAAATCAGACTCCTGAAAGGGAAACAGTATAACGGCACACACCATAATGAGGGCCCCAGTTCTGCAAAGACAGACACATACTCAACTTCTCACATTGCGAGTAGTCCCATTCACTTCAAATGTGATTGTTGGAAGGAGTGTACGATTATACATATGACTATTTTCAAAAATCAGCCTGTTATAGATATTTTTCTCTTTCTCCCCATACATTGAAAAGTAGCCCCTAAAATGATATTGGCTCTGGACCAGGCCCAGCCAGGCAGAGTTCAGCCTTGAACCTCCTAACAGCTTTAGACATAAAATTGTTATGGCTTTAAAAACCCAACTTTAGAAACCTTGGCAGGCTTGGAAATAGGGACTTTATACACCTGGAAAGGGAAGCTTCAAAGCTTTCCAGTGATGTCCAACTTCTTTTTCCAGGTCTCTGGGGCTAAGGTGATGGACATTAAATTAGTGACATTATAGTCAAGTTAGTTAAGGTAATTTTACCATTATTATTAGGCTATCTCTGAATGCTGTACAGTTGGTCTCGCGGTAACTAGGACACCTGATTTTACAGACAAGGATACAAGAAACAGTCCAATACTTTTTTCTAAACATTCCTAAAATGTTTTTTTCTATATGATATGTAGTGTGTACAAAATGCATGATGACATGGTGTAAAGACTTTATCAGGGCTCATTTGGGATGGACTGAGTAGCACATGTAATGACTTCAGCACTGGTGACTAATGCAGCCCTCACAAACTCAAGCTGATAAAACTGTTATACCACATTAAAGTAGTCTGCATTCCCTACACACATGAGCATGCCAATGCCCCTTTCTCAAACTTGAGTTTGCAGGAGCGCCCGTTAGTAACAGTAGGTGGAAAAGGCTGGTCTGCTTGTGGTGATGAGGAAGGAGGGGGGTCTGGGGAAGAGGGTGCTGGAAGGAGGGCCACTCTACTGGTTCAGCATTATAGCTGTGATGGTTGTGCTCTTGGTGAGTGTCTGTTGTGGTGAGGGTTGACTAGTGGGAAGGTGGAATTGTGAAGGTTATGTACTACTGTTGGGTGCCTTAACTTTCCATTTCTTGGCTTTTGAGATTTGTATAAGGGTATCTTTTCTGTCTTAACTAACACAAAACATAGTGTTTTTGTGTATTTTTATCTATATAAAGTGTTGGAACTTTGTGTGTCGTGTGTGTGTACATATACGTACACATACTCACATCTCAAAAAGCCAAAGATACCAGAGACAGCCCCTGTCCAGGTGAAAATAACAGGTGAGTTAACAAAGCTACAGACAGCCTACTGTGTTATTGTCAGCAGTAAAGATGCAGTATTTAGAATAAAGCTTGTCACTGTCCCATCCTCACTAGATTCCTTTTTGAGAGCTTAATCCATATAAGGCGTCATATAGTATAGCGGAAGCAATCTAAATTAGAACACAAGTTATCAGAACTTTTTATGACTGGAAGTCTAAAACTAAAGTAAACTTGCTCAGCATGAAATATTTTGAAGCTTCAAAGACCTTAATGGAAAATTACAACTGTGATACAGAGTTGAAAACTGATTGCTTTTCCTTTGCTTTCAGTAAAGCAAGCTGTTGTGGTTGCTTTCTTTTTCTTTTTTTCCTTTTGCTTTTGTTTTTTTCCTTTCGCTCTCTTTTTTCCTCTCTTCTTTTTTGTAGGCAACATAGTGGCAAAATGCCAAGTTACAAATTGGGACGTAAATACTACTAGTTAGAAGATATGTATTATACAGTGAGTTTTAACTGCAATGCCAAATTTAGTGGTAAGCATATTTCCTAGTATTATCCCAGCTGGAATGACTTTTAAAATGCTAAAAGTGAGATGAATAATTTATCACCATACTGGGTATCTTTATTAATTAACTTAAGAACATGTACTAGAGGTGCTATTTCCAACCCACCCACTCCCCGAATTATATGCCTATTTGCATAAAACACTGAAAAGAAAAGAATCATGATCTTGAATAAAAACTTTGCATTTGTACAGAGCCTTCCATCTGAGGATTCCGAAGTGCCAATAAACATTAATGAATTAAGTCTCACAACAATCCTATGAGCTAGGTATTATCTCCATTTTATCACTGAAGAAATAAAAGCATCAAGAGCCTATGGGCAAAATCATGGCCATGCTGCAGTGTAGCGCAGAGCCATATTCTGAAGGGGGTTCCATGCCTGGGTCTCTGATGATTACAATGGGGAGCCCTGTTCAGATGCAGGGATAAACCAACTACATGGAGGTGTGAGGCGGGGTACGTAAAAAGGACTTAAAAGCCTAAACAGTACTGTTGGATAAAAGCTAGGAAATAGAGCGCTCAGCTGGTTAAATGGCTATCATGGCTGAAGAGCTCCTCCCAGCTTTGGGCAATCAGCCCACCCAACCCTCTCTTAGAACCCCTCTGACAAAGTTCTTCCCCACATTCCTGCTCCTTTCTCTCTACTCTGTGGCAGACCCATGGGTGTGGGGAAGGTGATATTGCAACCCCTGCAGGATAGTAGAGGCCAGACTAGATGATCACTGTGGTGCCTTCTGGTCCGATAATCTATGAATTTGTGTGGCCCACAAAGGAGAGAGGGGGCAGTATCCACAAATAAAGTGTTCAGGTTGAGAGGGGAGGTAGGGAGTTCAGTCACAGGAACTCCCCTCTGCAGTTCTATGGGTCCTGGTCATAAAGCTGCTGCTGAGCTGCCCTGCAACATCTTCCACATGAGCCTCAATCATGTCGGGATAAAATTAGGTTGGTGTGGAGTTTCTTCCTGTCCTGCTCAGACAAAGCCAGGAATAGAACCATATATGTATTGATTAATAAATAATAATCATCATCATGCTTTACAAAAGTAAAGAAGAATGAGAAAATAAACCAAATGAAAGCCAAAATTATGTTGGATTAAATGATGTCATAGGTGGACTAAATGGTAGAGGCATGGAGAGTCCAATCCCTCCAGTACAAAAGACATCCATTGCTAGGATGATATGAGCAGTAGGGGGAAGGCTGGCCAATACTAATTGCAATGTTCCAGGACTCAGAGGCGGTCATGGGGCAGAGTAAATATGTTGGCAGAGTAGAACTGGGATGTGCATGGGCTTAGATTAGAACAGAGTGAATAGTAAAAAAAGAAACATGATGTTATTATTCCATCCCACACAGGCAACTGAAGTACAGAGAGCGATTTGCTCATAGTCACACAGGAATCTGTGGCAGAGCCAAGAACTGAATGAATATCTGCAGAGGCACAAGCTAAACCCTTAGCCACAAGACCATCCTTCCTCTCAAGGATGGCTTAGGGTCCATCCCAAACACATAGTCCATGGTGTCTGAGTTCTTATTTTTGATAAAGCAGGAGTAGTTAAAGATTAAGGGTCTACTTCAATATTTAGTCTGAAATTCTTCATTTCCTCCCTGTTGTATGTCCAATTTAGACCTTTAGCATTACTTGCATATGATACTGGAGACTTAATAGTGCAGCAGTAGCATTTGTACATATCTGAAGTAAATATCAATGATAGTTCTGGGAGTTATTAACAGAAATTTTAAAAGAGATATCACAGTATGTTCTATTTGCAAGCAACTAAATTGCCTTTCTCTCAATATGTGAATTGGTAACTGGTGTCATGGGAAATCTCCTGATGTCTTCTCAGAAATGATGTGCCCTTTTAATGTTGAGAATAAATATTTTTTTGGTTTTCACTTAGTGTCAGAATGTATTAGAGTCAAGAGTTCTAGTCTTCAGAGGTAAAGAATACCATTTCTTTTTTCATAAGAAATGGTATTAACTTGAAAAGCATTAAATACCACTCTTGTATGTTTGCAGCATTACTTGTTTATAGTTTTAAAAAATAAACCATTATTAAATATAAAATTATTTTGGGTTAAGTGTCAAGCCATTAAAAATAGTGTCTTTCTGGAACAGCTTTTCATGTCATCTTTTGCTGAGAAAAGGACTGAAAACTTGAAAGTACAGTGTATGGATTATGCAGTATATAGCTGTCTTTCTGTCATTACAGTTTTCCATCACGTACTAACCAGAACCATACCTAATCATACCCATCAAATTCAAAATCATTGAACAAAAATTAATCATCAAAAGAACATAAGAGAAAATTAAGAACACAAGACTGGGAGGGTCTCCTCCGATGAACCAGGAGCAAAAAATATGCGTAAGCTTATTCTGAGACGTTCACAAGTCTACCTCATTAAATTTCTGCTCTTTCTTTTCTCTGTTTCATCTCCATATGTAATGTTCCATTACATAATATATCCACCATCAACTCATGTCTAAATTTGAGAATATACTGAAAAAAATCACAAACATTTTATCTGATTTTTTTTTTGTATATTTGGTGACTATTCAAGAATTATTCACATGCTTATAGAATCTTGAAGTAATCAATCAAGATTATTTTGTGAACAATTTGCAAACAGAAAAAAGGAGCCCAAATTCATTTGAATAATTATTTCCAATGAATTGGACACCTTTCTGGAACACTTTACAGTAACATTTCGTTTTTGGCAAGCAGATAATGAAAAATATTAAGTAAAAAAAGAGTTTCTCATGATCTAAAAAGAAAAAAAATGTAGAATATGCAATGTTTGTCAGTGTAATGTCCAACTATTTTCAAAGCATGTGTTTTGGCTATCTGTTCCATTACTATATTAGCATAGTTACAGAAATAATCTAATTAATTAATAATTTATTTTTCATGTGTATAGTATAAAAATAGAAATAAACAATGGCCCAAATCCTGCAATCTTTACTTAGATCCTACAAACATTGCAGCACATGTAACTTTACTCATTTGTATGGGATCACTGAAGTAAATGGCACTACACATGAGTAAACTTCTGTAAGTTATTAGGTATTTGCAGGATCAGGGCCTTAGCTTATATTCAGTCTTCATTCAAGCAAAACTCCCATTTACTTAAAGTAAGTACTTCAGGATTTAGTCAAAAAAAAAAAGAGCATAAGCAACCATGCGATACAAGGATTTCATTCTATTGAAGCGTTCATAAGATTAGAAGCCACAAAAGAAGAATTCAAATGGCTTATACACCAAGCCCTCCAAGGTGGAGCTCATTGTATTACAATAACTTATTACATATTTGTTGAGGTTTTTTACTAAGAAAAATTTAAAATGTTTCAGTCTTGTTGGTTTCTGTTCCACATTCAAAAGAGTCAGGGAGGGAACTGTAGAGTACTGTCATTTGATCAGTATGTGAATCCTGTAGGACCATCCACCTTAGGAATGAAAATTACAGTGACAGCTCTTACAACATTAAAGGTTTTTTTGCTTTAAAAAGAGTTAAAGTGCCTTCTTTTTAGTATTGGGACATTTATAATAATAATTACCAAGCAAACACAATTATTTGTGATAGTTAAGATTGCAGCAGGACATATCCCAGCCACCTAAAAGCCAATACAAGCATGGAAAAAAGAAGTTAAGGAGGTATGCATTCCTTTCAACCTTTCTATTGCCTGCAACAAGCCAGCGATTTATAAGGTTTTCAGATCTAGCTCCAACAGATATCTAAAGGCAATACATAGGCTAGCTTGCGCAAACTTGAACTCTATTGCAAAACCATAACTATAGAGCTCAACAAATAACTGATTTTTTTTTGGTTGGGTGGCAGAACTGAAAAATAAATAATAAATCAATTGATTAGTTTAAAACCAACACTGACTTTTTTGGTGTTGCCTTTTATTTATTTATTTATTTTGTCACTAAAAAAATACAAATTAATGTGGGTCAAACAAAATGATATTTTAAATGTCAACTTGAATCACGAATAGTTTCAGTTGCTCTGAGATTTCATTTCATTTTTTGGCAAATATACTATTACTATTCTCCCCCCCCACACACCACACACACACACACACACACAAAAATTGCTCAGTTCTACTTAACAGTGACCTCCTATGTTTTTATATCAATGATATCAATAGATCAGCACATTTGACTGGCTCATATTCCATAAGTTTCGGAAGTTATTCTGACTTAATAGCTGAGGTTATTATTAAGTTTTTGTATTAGAATCAAAGTCTGATGATGTTGGGGCACCCTCCAGCACCCTGCATGGAACATAGAGGCAGGAGTACAGATTGTAGAAAGGAAGACTTTGGAGGAGACACCAGGAAGTCAGCGTAGGAGCACATGGCTAGAACGTTAGAGCAGATTCAGCATCTCTGTAAATGTATTCTTAATAAAGAGTCAGTTTAGTTTTAGAAACACGGAGTCCATTCATGTTATTACCCAGCATGTGGGTAATACACAAACTATGGTGGCAGTAGTCAGTCTAGTAAGACCCATAGCAAAGAAGAGGCTGTGATTAATAGAAAAACAAAGAAGCACTTAGAAAAAGAGAAAAGAGGCAGCTTGGCGTGACTCAGGCCACTGGAAAAACTTGATTTCCAGACAAGTCTGGAAGCAGTGGAAGCAATTATTGAATCTGCATAGAGAACTGGACATGGGGGATAAAGATAAGAACATAAGCACATTAAGAATGAGATGTAAGTGATATACTGTTCCCAGGGATGTTGCCCAAAAACTGGGTCAGCTGATAAAGGATTGGATAAGTCATAGATTCATAGATTCATAGATACTAAGGTCAGAAGGGACCACTCTGATCATCTAGTCCGACCTCCTGCACAGCGCAGGCCACAGAATGTCACCCACCACTCCTATGAAAAACCTCACCCATGTCTGAGCTATTGCAGTCCTCAAATCATGGTTCAAAACTTCAAGGAGCAGAGAAGCCTCCCTCCAGTCAACCATGCCCCATGCTACAGAGGAAGACAAAAAAACCTCCAGGGCCTCTCCAATCTGCCCTGGAGGAAAACTCCCTCCTGACCCCAAACATGGCAATCAGCCAAACCCTGAGCACATGGGCAAGATTCACCAGCCAGTCATGTGATCCCAGAGAGAATGAAAGCATAGAGACTAGAATTTTACCCAAAACCAAGAACCAAAAGAGAGAGCATGAGAGAGAGAATTAAATATAACTTAAGAGAAATGCCTCCAAATAGCAAGGATAGCTGAATTGTCTAAGGAAAGAATTAAAACTGTTGGTGGGAAAATGAGTCACAAGTTCACCCAATTTAGGCTTAATCATTTTCACCTTTATTTATACAATTTCAGACAGAATTATTGTCACTTATAGTATCTGGACATAAATTTATGCAAAAAAAATCATAACAGACAAGCCAGAATTGATAAATGGGCCCAAGTTACCACATTCCAGGTCACCTGGAAGTCCTTCTACCTTCATGATAGTCATTGCCTTCTCTGATCCCTTTGTCTGGTCCTTCAGTCCCATCCTTCAGTTTCTTGCCCATTATTTTTTTAATTTGGGCCCATGTTCACTTAGATCTTTTATACATTTCTACATTGCAGATTACTTAATCTTTATCCAATTGGCTTTTAACACATCAAGAGATTTGCCTTTTAGGTAACCCATACATTACACATGTGCAAACTTCGGTTACCCAACTTCTGCATTTTTCCTGGTTTGCAGTTTCCTGGATCAAATTGTCGTGGGTCACCAAGCTAGGCTAAGTTGCCTGCTACAACAAAGAAGCCAGTTACCTGAGGCAGCTATACATAGGTGGTCTGGATCTAACCATCAAATAGTCACACAAAGCAATAGCAAAAGACAACAGTCCATGCTGCTGTGGGACACGAGTCATATGAGGTAGCTACAGACTCAGAACAGTGATGGAAGTGAAACTGAAAACAACTGCAGTAATAGTGGCAGACATCTGCCACACATGGACAGATGAGGCATGGCCAGGACCAGGGAAGCTTTAAAACAGCCTCAGCCATCGTCTCGCCTGACATAGGAGAAACAGAAGAAACAAGGCTAATGAGCCACACAGAGGTCCAGAACACACCACCCAACAAAATGAAGACAGCAACAGGATGGAAGCAAGTCCCCCACCAACAAAAATAGCACAAACACATATGGCAGACTGGTTCAAATATAAGCATATTTGAAGAACTATGAAGCCTAGCAGGCTGAAATGGGATGATCTCTATGGTGGGTTAAGTAGTAGTAACCTCTTGCTTCAGCAACTCAGAAATGCTGGCACAAAAACAAAACAAACATTTTTTAAATGAAAGATGTAACAATCCCAGGGGGAGGGGGAAGAAGAATAGGTTGCCGGAGGGAAGAGATTGGAGGAGACATTGGGAAGTCAGTCTGAATGCACATGGCTACAATGCTAGCTGCAGTTGTAGCACCTTTGTAAACAGTTCTCTTAATAAAGAACCAGCTTCATTTTAGAAACATGGAGTCCTCTCATGTTATTGCCCAGAACAGAACATGATACAGGATACAAACTCACTTTGGGTATTTGTTGGAGTGAAAATGAAAGTCTTATTAAATATTGGAGTGTAGGCAATATGAAGATGAACACAGCCTAAATGCGTCCTTAATTATGGTAAAACTAACAATGCACTACAATAATAATTATTTATTATTTATATCACAAAGATGCCCAGTGGCCCCTATCAGGATCAGGCTCTATTGTGCTAGGTGTCATATAAACATACAGAAAAAGGTATCTCACGGAACCCAGGATGATGAAATCTTAAGGCACTCCTATATATTTAAGGAAATTAGTATAAAATTGCAATGAGCGCTGCTATTTTTAGCATTTTCTTTTAAGCAAGGTTCACTGGGGTCATTCAGACTGGGTAAAAGCAGCAGAAATTAAAAAATAAAAATAATTTGCAATCTTGTTGCTTGGAAGAAACAATTCCTGCAATAGTATGTCATGTCAAATAATCTACCAGCCATAAAACATCCTGCCTGGAATGCAAATTAATGAGGAATGTTGAAGCCAGAAACAATTAAACCTTTCAGCTAAACCGCAAGCTATGGACATGAAAGGGTACAATTCTGTCCAACACAAAGCAAACATACTGTAGCTCTTAATGTACTCCCTCCAGATAGATTTGGTCAATTAAACAGGAGAAATGATCAAGAAAATAAAGCTTTCACAAATTCAGCTCGTTCCCAGGCTTCAGTTTCTCCAGAAAGAAGTTCAAACATTCACTATTTTCTATCTGTACAATAGTTAAAAGAGTGTTATAAAGCCATTGGGCCTCTTCTTGCTTCTTTGGATGGAGAACACCCAAATCTGGACTAAGGGCCTGATGGAACATGGAGATGAAGAAGATGACAGCACTGTTGGGATTACCTCTGAGACCACTTTCCATTCAGCTTCCCAAGAACTCAGCTGGACTTCAGACTTGGTCACTGATATCTTTATTTGGCATACAGCAGTGCTACACTGAGCTAACCATACTCAGATACAGAGGGATGGATGTGGGATACATCACAGCTCCAAAGTTACACAGAAACACTTTCTGCTTACACACATGTATGACAGGGTGGACTAGGTCCAGAGGCCCACTACTGGAGGTTTCGCTGCCCTGCCTTAGTCTGCCCCAGAAAAGAGCAGAGGAGAAATCCTCCAGGCAGCCTAGAGTGTCTGCAGGGCAAACAGCCAATCAGAGTGGCTGCTGGAGTGGCCCGTCAGGGGTCAGGATGGCAGTGTAAAAGAAGCATCAGAGCTGGAAGAGAGAGGATCAGGTTTCTGGCTGGCTGGAAGAGCAACAGGACCATGTGCCGTGCCGTGCCCTGCCCTCCCCTGCCCTGCCGTGCCGTGCCGTGCCGTGCCCAGGGAGGGCTACTGAAGACCCGGGAAGCTAAGAAGGAGCTCCTGGCTGGCTGCGGGGACCAAGTAAGGACTGAGCCTTACCTAGCCAGACCAAGTAAGAGTACCATGATGAACCCTGTTGATCTGGTTAAAGACTGAGCCTGGGGGGTGAGGGGGCTGCTGAAAAGGATGCACCAATGGATGGTATTGCATTGTACCCTGTTGGCCTGTTATACAGGGCAGTGGCTCCAGGGAGGAAACTTTGGAGGAAGATAAAGTCTGTATACCCTGGAAGGGGTTTGCTTTTCTGTTCAGCCTACAGATAGTGTGTGTGTCTTGGCCGGAGGGCTGAGTCACTGAAGACCTGCAGAAGAAACCATCAATCATGTGGGGCATTCTTGCAAGAGGCAGGTGCCACCCTGTTACAACATGACACATCTTATTGCATTTAATATACATTGCATCACATATTTTTCCTTGGCTTGGTTACTTTCTAGGAACCAGTCCCTATGCAGTAGACTCATTGTCCACATTTGACATACTCTTTACCTTATCTCTACATTCTTAACTTATCTGGTCCGTTGTTATCTTGTTTGTAGTAAATGGTTCCCTGGATGTTCTCCCTCTTATATTAGCTGTCAGAGACATTCTGTCTTTTTAGCCTACTGACCGATTTACTTAAATTATTTAGCACAAATGTTCTATTTTCAGTGTGATGATTTGTTTACTGCCCTAATCCAATCTTCCAGAAACAAGGCCTCTCCCCATGTGTTTAATTACTCGTGTCAGGCTAGCCCTACCTACAAGCACCAGATATAATTTTAAACAGTTATGCTTTGGGGCACAAGTGAAAGCGCCAAGAGGATGATCAATATCCCATACAAGTCAATGGAAAGACTAACATTGTCTTTGGTGGGCTTTGGTTCCAGTCCTAGACAGGTTAGAAAGAAACTTCCTCTATGGGCAGGGTATTCCATAATTGCCCACTTCCTTCAGAAGTATCTGACCACTTTTGCACACAGTATGTCAGAGCAAATGAGTGCTCCATCTAGTCCAGTTACCTAATTCCTATTTCCACCCTTCCCCAGACCTTCCACGATCCTCTCCATGGGAATAATGTGGGGTAGGGGCTCTGTGAGACTGCAGAGGCAGGTTGAGGGCAGGAAAATGAACTGCTTTCCATGGCTTTGTCCCCTACCTACAGAGTAGATGTTCCAAACCAAATTGATGCCTAAATTAAAGCCGTTTGAAACACCACTAGCTTTGGTTCTGCACCTGCAGAGAAGGTTATTTTGCATGGGTATAGCAAGCAGTGTGGAGGCAGAAAAAGCAAAGAGAGTCTGACCTTCCATGGGGCTGTTCCTTTCCCAGTGCAACCTGGGCTTATATATGGCTGAGAGTCTTCAGCATCTGCTTCCTCTCCTGCCTCCCCTGAGGGAAGAATTAGAAGAAAACTCCTGGCTGCATCTCTACTCTCTCTCATGGGTATCTCTAGGGAAGGGTACAATTTGGTTCTTACTAACTACAGACAGGTGAACCAGTTTGTGCAATACAGGAACTGACACAAACCTTTACCAGTGCTTTGAACTGAAACCAAACTGCCCCATTTCAGGGTTTGGAAAGCTTTGTTTAAAACTTCCCCTCCTATCATGTTTTATTTTCACACATCTGCTGGGAGTGGAAACTGGAGTGGCAGAGTACCAGGAGAAAGGCATAGTGTATTTCTGATCTCGTCAGGGGAAGGAACTATCAGAAATCTGGCAAAATAAAATAAAATAAAAGCCTATCCCAATGAGATTTCCAGCTCAGCTTTATAGTCTCATGCAATTCATGTTATCATGTCCCGTGACAGAGAAGATACAGAATTCAGATGAAATAAACACAAATGGGTTTCCGTATTTAGAATGCTGGATGTGCAAACATTGTGCCTTGTGAGCTTCCAGAATGAGGAACACAGCCTGTGCTGCACAATATCTGCCTTATAGCTTCAATTAGATTAAGAAGTCATGGAACGGAGACTTGACTATACTATGTGGGTTAGTTTAAATACATGTAAAGGAACCATGTCAGCCTCTGGCTCCCTGCTAGCATTGTGTAAAATACTTGTAACGTAAACTGAAGCCATTCAGACTTTGCCTTTTTGGGGTTGTGTTACAAAAGATCAGATGTGAGAAAAGGTTAGTTAAGGTTCACACATTTTTGGGGTGAACATAAGAAAATTTATGGCAGGGGTCGTCAATAGGCATACAGCAGGAAAAATCCAGACCGCCAGATGCTTTTGAGCAGACCCCAAAATCTTCTTATTTACTAATTATTATTATTTGTTATTATTTTCTCTGGAGTCTGGACCTTGACTATAACTTGACCAAGAAACGAGGACCTTGACAAAAAATAATTGACAACCCCAGGTTTATGGTTTTGAATCAAAATGCTTTGAAATTCATAGTTCAACATAGTTTATATGTGAAACATAACAATTCGGTCAGAGTTAAGCTTGAAATTTTGCTTCCAATTAAATAAAAACATTTAAAGGATATGAAGCCATGCAGACTGCAATGGAAGAAAATGTAAACAAATCCCTGTGAGGCAGAACTGTTGACTTTCACACAGCTGTAGTGCTTAACCAGGCTGAACAGCTCCTCTGAAAATTATGAGGTTAACACATTACATTTGGTCAACATTTACATCATCCATGAGTCATTTTACTCTTTAAGAAATAGCATCACTTGTGCAAGTTTCAGAAAGCTTGTTTCCATTTGGCTCAACACAGTCAGTATGAGGCATGGCCTGAGAATAGAATTTATAATAAGTCAGGTGTACTAAAAGGCATTAAGTTATCAAACAGATTATGGATGGACGTTGTATTAGTAGTGATGAAAACATCATGCAGAGCTTGGCAAGATGAACTTGGTCCTACAGGATGGCTTGTGCAACAGCTGCCAGTAAGAAACAGACAAAAGAAATCTACTTTAGATGTCTTACTGAAAATAAATAAATAGATAGATAGATATATAAAAATATGCAGGAGTAAACTTTCTGAAGGAACTCAGTCAGCACATTCAAAAGGAGGACATTATATAGTGTGATACAGCTGAAGAAAAATAATGGTTTTTGGGGAAATTAGCCTCAAATATTTTAATACAGTATCATTCATGGCTGGGTAATCATCTTTAAAGAAAGCTATACTTAATCGTGTTCCAGAATATCTTTGGAAGCTGGCCAGAAAGGTTCCACCAAAACAGAACTTCAATGAAAGTCAGGAAAAAGAATTCCTGAGAAACCTCACAGATAACATTTCCTAACTGGCGCTAATATATTTAGTACAGTACAGACTGAAATTTTAGCTGGTAGGGGACAATATTGGACATTTGCTATGTGGAGTACATACACATTACTATATCAAACACATACATATACTCAGACAATGTTCGACCTCACTAACACTGACCTTTCATTCTCAGACTATCGATGGATCTGCACAACTATGCCTCACAAAGAGAATGATTCTAGCAGTAAGATGATGTTTTACTTAAATTTCCCATTTTATCAACAAATGTTCATAGATACACAGCTTTTCGTCTCCAACTAACACAGATGATTTTTAAATGTTAAAAACTGGCATGAAGCATTTCCAGCCTTTAAAACTCTGTAAAACGGAGAGACAAATTATATTAATATTATTGCTTATGCTCCTTAAGAGTTGAGGGGGTACTGTATTAATAGTGTTGGAGAAGGGCACTGCACCAGCCTTTTGCTATTAATATTGTAATATCCACCTCTGATCAGACATGGCCTTGTACAACATGCATTACCTATGAGAAAACGTATCACTGAGTGAATTATTGGACACACTGAAGTCAGTAAAAAGAAAAGGAGTACTTGTGGCATCTTAGAGACTAACAAATTTTATATTATATTTTATAAGCTTTCGTGAGCTACAGCTCACTTCATCGGATGCATTCAGTGGAAAATACAGTGGGGAGATTTATATACATAGAGAACATAAAACAATGGGTGTTACGAGAGTGATCACTTAAGGTGAGCTATTACCAGCAGGAGAGTGGGGGGGAAAAACTTTTTGTAGTGATAATCAAAGTGGGCCATTTCCAACAATTGACAAGAACGTCTGAGGAACAGTGGGGCGTGGGGGGGGAATAAACAAGGGGAAATAGTTTTACTTTGTGTAATGACCCATCCACTCCCAGTCTCTATTCAAACCTAAGTTAATTGTATCCAGTTTGCAAATTAATTCCAATTCAGCAGTCTCTCATTGGAGTCTGTTTTTGAAAAGTTTTTTTGTGGTAGAAGTGCAACTTTTAGGTCTGTAATCGAGTGACCAGAGAGATTGAAGTGTTCTCCAACTGGTTTTTGAATGTTGTAATTCTTGACGTCTGATTTGTGTCCATTTATTTTTTTACGTAGAGACTGTCCAGTTTGACCAATGTACATGGCAGAGGGGCATTGCTGGCACATGATGGCATATATCACATTGGTAGATGTGCAGGTGAACGAGACTCTGATAGTGTGGCTGATGTGATTAGGCCCTATGATGGTGTCCCCTGAAACCTGTCATTATGCAAGGCACTGAATTTAGCTGTATGGGGTGGATATCTATCAACTTCATGAAAAAACTCGTACAGATACAGACAGACATCATCAGACAGACATCATGTTCCTTTCCAAATGCAAACAGATGGACATCATACCAAAAGGACTGAAGGTAAAAAATCCTTTACAATATACATACCACACAGACTATGCTGACAGCTTGTGCCACATGCTCAAAGAAACTGCGGAACCACCTGATCAAAATCCTCTACAACAAACAGGGAAAGGTTAAGAATGAGCTCTCAAAACTGGATACTCTCATTAAAAAAACAAAACAAAAAACCGTCCACACAAACTTCCTCGTGGCTGGACTTTACGAAAACTAGACAAGCCATTTACAAGACACATTTTGCTTCTCTACAAAAGAAAAAGGATATTAAACTATCTAAACTACTACATGCCACAAGGGGCCACAACAGTGGTTCCCTTAACCTACCCAGCAATACTGTTAATCTATCCAATTATACTCTTAGCCCAGCAGAAGAATCTGTCCTATCTCCTTCTGCCCTTCCACCCCCACGAACATGATACAGTTCTGTGGTGACCAAGAATTCTATTTTTGACGTCTCCAGCTCAAGGAATATTTCCAACACACCTCTGAAGAACATACTAACCCACAGAGACCTTCCTACCAAGACTACAAAAAGAAGGTTTCTGGGTGGATTCCTCCTGAAGGTCGAAACAACAGACTGGACTTCTACATAGATTGCTTCTCTCAACATGCACTGGCTGAAATTGTGGGAAAACAGCATCACTTGCCCTATAACCTCAGCCATGCAGAACACAATGCCATCCACAGCCTCAGAAACAACTCTGACATCAGAATCAAAAAGGCTGACAAAGGAGATGCTGTCATCATGAATAGGACGGAATATAAACAAGAGGCTGCTAGGCAGCTCTCCAACACCACTTTCTACAAGCCATTAGCCTCTGATCCCACTGAGGGTTACCAAAAGAAACTACACCATCTGCTCAAGAAACTCCCTGAAAAAGCACAAGAACAAATCTGCACCCCTGGAACCCCGACCTGGGGTATTCTATCTGCTACCCAAGATCCATAAACCTGGAAATCCTGGACGCCCCATCATCTCAGGCATTGGCACCCTGACAGCAGGATTGTCTGGCTATGTAGACTCCCTCCTCAGGCCCTACGCTACCAGCACTCCCAACTATCTTCAAGACACCACTGACTTCCTGAGGAAACTACAATCCATCGGTGATCTTCCTAAAAACACTATCCTGGCCACTATGGATGTAGAAGCCCTCTACACCAACATTCCATACAAAGATGGACTACAAGCCATCAGGAACAGTAACCCCAATAATGCCACGGTGTGACTTTGTCCTCACTCATAACTATTTCACATTTGGGGACAATGTATACCTTCAAATCAGCAGCACTGCAATGGGTACCCGCATGGCCCCACAGTATGCCAACATTTTTATGGCTGACTTAGAACAACGCTTCCTCAGCTCTCGTCCCCTAATGCCCCTACTCTACTTGCGCTACATTGATGACATCTTCATCATCTGGACCCATGGAAAAGAAGCTCTTGAGGAATTCCACCATGCTTTCAACAATTTCCATCCCACCATCAACCTCAGCCTGGACCAGTCCACACAAGAGATCCACTTCCTGGACACTATGGTGCTAATAAGCGATGGTCACATAAACACCACCCTATACCAGAAACCTACTGACCGCTATTCCTACCTACATGCCTCTAGCTTTCATCCAGATCATACCACACGATCCATTGTCTACAGCCAAGCTCTACAATATAACCGCATTTGCTCCAACCCCTCAGACAGAGACAAACACCTACACGATCTCTATCAAGCATTCTAACAACTACAATACCCACCTACTGAAGTGAAGTAACAGATTGACAGAGCCAGAAGAGTACCCAGAAGTCACCTACTACAGGCCCAACAAAGAAAATAGCAGAACGCCACTAGCCATCACTTTCAGCCCCCAACTAAAACCTCTACAATGCATCATCAAGGATCTACAACCTATCCTGAAGGACGACCATCACTCTCACAGATCTTGGGAGACAGGCCAGTCCTTGCTTACAGACAGCCCCCCCACCTGAAGCAAATACTCACCAGCAGCCACACACCACACAACAGAACCACTAACCCAGGAACCTATCCTTGCAACAAAGTCCGTTGCCATCTGTGTCCACATATCTATTCAGGGGACACCATCATAGGACCTAATCACATCAGCCACACTATCAGAGACTCATTCACCTGCGCATCTACCAATGTGATATATGCCATCATGTGCCAGCAATGCTCCTCTGCCATGTACATTGGTCAAACTGGACAGACTCTACGTCAAAGAATGAATGGACACAAATCAGACATCAAGAATTATAACATTCAAAAACGAATTGGAGAACACTTCAATCTCTTTGGTCACTCGATTACAGACCTAAGAGTGGCTATTCTTCAACAAAAAAAACTTCAAAAACAGACTCCAATGAGAGACTGCTGAATTGGAATTAATTTGCAAACTGGATACAATTAATTTAGGCTTGAATAGAGACTGGGAGTGGATAGGTCATTACACAAAGTAAAACTATTTCCCCCTGTTTATTCCTGCCCACCCCCCACTGTTCCTCAGACATTCTTGTCAACTGCTGGAAATGGCCCACCTTGATTATCACTACAAAAAGTTTTTTTTCCCCTCTACTCTCCTGCTGGTAATAGCTCACCTTAAGTGATCACTCTCATTACAGTGTGTATGGTAACACCCATTGTTTCATGTTCTTTATGTATATAAATCTCCCCACTGTATTTTCCACTGAATGCATCCGATGAAGTGAGCTGTAGCTCACGAAAGCTTATGCTCAAATAAATTTGTTAATCTCTAAGGTGCCACAAGTACTCCTTTTCTTTTTGCGAATACAGACTAACACGGCTGCTACTCTGAAACCTTTCATTGAAGTCAGTGACAATTTTGCCTCTGACTTCCATGGGACCAGAATTTCACCCATCTTAGACCACATTATAAACTACTGATGTTAATGTAATTGTTTTAATTGTATATCTTTAAACATATTATAGTAATGTTCTTGCCAATTGGAAGTATTACTAATAACTTTGGATTACCTTAATTTCTCCAAACTGGAGGTCTCATCTCTACCACTAGTTGCTCATGGAAAAACTAAATATAATTTCTGTAAATTGTTGCCTGTAAGGTTCATCTGACAGATTCGAACTGTGGATATTTTGAAAAAAATATTGTCGCTGGAAAGGTTAAATTTTAAATTTGATATTTATTTCTAATCAGTAGATACACTAATGAATGAGAGTATGGAATTTAAAGGGGAACAAGCTCAACAAGAATAAGGGAAGTAGTTTTGCCAGTCAGTCACTTGTTATAAATGTCTGTATTATACAGATATAAGCATCACTTCACTATACAGTTGACATTAAAGAAACCAGACAACTGAAAACAGGCACATCAATCACAAAAATTATAGATAAAAGGTGACAAAGAAGATTATGTAATATAATGTTTCACAAAAAATTGTGCACCAGCTGCAAAAGTACCTTATAAACTTCTGATTGCACTTTAAATTGTAATTGTTATTATTTTGATGAGTTATTTCAGTGGATTTTTGTGACTCACCCTACAATTGATGGCATATATATATATATATATATATATATAATTTTAAATTGCTCTTAAGCCACAGGGAGAAATGTAGTACAGAGGACATTTTGACAAGAACTTCAGGAGTTATTGCCATTGGAATAAAAACTTCCTGAAGATATTAACATTGCAATTGACGGCATCATTCAATAATATGAAAGCTATTAAGAAATCTTTTGAAAGCTTAGATTTTCACTGGAAGCTGCATGAAAATCCCCAAACTAACCTAAGCAAAGAGCTGGCAGAGAGTGAAATCTATCTAAGTGGGAATATCTCAATGAAAGCTGAAAGAATTAGCATGGATCATCCAAATGTTAATTCTAAAGGTTTGTCACCTTGACTTTCAACCTCTTTATATTACTGAACATTTGGATGGAAAAAAACTAGAACCATTTGGTTTTAAGCTTGGATTTGGCCACATTAACCAAATTTGAATGTAAGATATGCTTCCAGTGGACCAGTGACAAGAAAATGTATATTAAGCCCTGTCTAGTGGGTCTCATTTTGTAGAGTTAACTGGTGTCAATCATCATAGCTCCATAGCAGAGATCCTATAGGCCATCTCCTGCCCAGGGCAACTCTGATGTTCAGTAAGTCTCCAAGCCAAGGAATCTGACAGATGACTGCTTTCTTCAGTGTCTAAGTTCTAACTGGTCAGTATTGAGTAACATGAGCCTCTGCATAACATAACCACCACACAGGTCTTTCCAGAGCCTATTAAAGGTACAATTCCTCACACCTTCCAGCCTGAGTGAAACATAACAATAACATCACCTAACAATCAACATTAACATAATATGCAATTTCAAATATGTATACCAAATTGAGGAAATAAATATGTTCAATTAGCCGGTGAGGTGCCCTGGACTGTTGCTTGGATGTGGGGCTTCCCTGGAACATCAGCACTACTACTGTCAGAAGGTGGCAAATTCACTTGGTCCGGTTATTCCATGTCCTTTCTTGACCTTCTGTAGTTGTTGCCTGCCAGGGACCCTCTCATGCAAAACAGCATGCCCCTTAGCTCGCTCTTTTCTGGGACTTGTAGAAGGTGTTGCCTATTCTTCCATAATGACAGTTTTCAGAGTAGCAGCCATGTTAGTCTGTATCCGCAGAAAGAAAAGGAGTACTTGTGGCACCTTAGAGATAAATGAAGTTGATAGATTTCCACTCCATACAGCTAAATTCAGTGCCTTGCATAAGGTGCCACAAGTACTCCTCTTCTTTATTCTTCCATCGTATGTGACCACAGGGGTCATGTTTAAAGCCAATAATTTTTGTGACCTGGCTCATGATTTTTGAACACTGGGAGTACTAATTTCTGGTCTTTTGCTAACTGTTTACAAACATGTACAATGACCAGCAAATCCACTGTGTGCAAATGATAACAAAAGAGCTTTTCAAAATGGCTGTCAGAGTACTTGAAATATTCTCTAGTATTTACAATGCTTTTCCTCTCTGAGAGCATACATGAGCCCACACACTTACTCACTTGAATGACTCCAAATAAAAGTAATTGTGAACACCAGCAAAGCAAGTCAATAACTTGTATTTACAAGAATAATCATGATCACTCTCCTGCTGTACTTGCCCAGCTTTACTCCATTTCCACCTGGAAAGGCATTGCCACTTCTCACTCTTCCAGTAGTAAGAAATTATTATAGACTGTATACTATAGAGCAAGGAAGGAGAGACTGAGCAAAACTGTTGGAGATCAAAGTTTATCAACAGGCAGCCTCTGGGATTGTGCCATTTACCTGTCTGCTTTTGAGGTCTGTAAACCTTTTTATTTGAGGGGAGAAAACAAATCAGGGATTTAGTATCAGGGCTTACTCATATTTCAGGGGGAAAAAGCAAAGTACATGCTGGTGCCTACACAGTCTCACTCTCACACACACACACAGAATTTCTCTTTATTTTGTGCATCTACAACTATGACAGCTTTCAGCTGAAATTTTCCACAGTGTTTTTTCCAGCTCAAGGCTTTTAAAGAAGAATTTGATTCTTGCAGTATGAAAACTGGAAAGAAACTACTCTCACTTGACATACACAGAATTTCAAGATCTTATTTCATCCATTCTTAAGCTATTATTGTTGGCATAGTTACAGGGTTTTGAAATGAAAGATCCCAGCCCATAAAGTGAGGTAGAACATCCCTGCTCTTTAGTTTATATTGATCTCATCCTGAGTTTTCTTTTCAGAAATAAACAATTTTAATCAAAAAGGAAATAGATTTCTTAGCTGACTAGAATCCTTATAGTCAGTAATTTTAATGCATACCTTTATTCTAGGAGTGAGTTTCTTAAATAACATCTATTTGCTCCCTGAAAGCATGCTAACAGTCTCATAAAGCACATTCCATTAGCATGGAAATGGATTTTTTGGTGTGTAATTTACTTTTCTGCCACTGTATTATATTATAGCTGCAGTTATCAAAAAGGGATTGGAAAACACATGCTGTACTTTAAAGTGTATAAGATTCCAACTGTTTTTAATTGTAATTCTAATGTGTCTATGGACTGGCAACCTACACTGGGGATGGAATCTGTGTGTGTTTGTTTATGCACATATATGCATACATACACACATCAGAATGCTATATATTTTAGCAAGATGTAAGCCACCAAAACACAAAGATAAACTGCGTCGTGTGTTTGTTTCAGAGATTAATTAGCATAATATTGGGAGGTGCTGAATTAGTATTCCAGAAAGACCAGTGGAGTGAAAACAACATTTGGTGGGAATGAAGAGATTACTGTATTCACCTGGAGCTATTTATTGCTAATGTAAAAAAAGACCTTAAAATACCTACGCTGAAGGAAAGAATTGGTAGGAAGCATGCTACTCCTTAATTCAATGGAAAAATTTCTTCAGTGAGGCTGCTGAGCAATCATTCGTAAAACAAATGCAAATTAATAAAATTCAACAAGTGGAGAGATCATCACTGCAGCAAAGGTTCATAATAAATGGGGAAAATGCAAACATTTTAAGCCAAATCCTCAGGACTGGTCCTTCTACACTCACTGCTATCTTTGCAGCTCCCTGATCCTTGTGCCACAAAGCATCACGCTGTAAGTTCTGGGAGCTACAACTGCCCTCAAGGGGATCCGCAGAGCATGGCAATGCCCCAGATATGCCCCGTTCCTCATGATCATGCTCTTATGCTGCGTGTGGCAAACAGTTTGTATACTGTCTCTGTGCTACCCAGAGGAATCCCCAGGTTGCCAGTTAAGCCATTATTAGGGTACTGGTGTCTCTGAAGCAACACAAAGGTCCCTTACTAGGAGCCAGATGCTGATCCATCTATCATACAGATTGACTGTGCAGCTTCAGAAAAATCCAGTGCCTACAGGTAAGTATGCTATGTAGGTGTTTTCAGCTAGAGTCATCATTGAGCCTCTGAACAAAATAGACATTTGCTGGGTTTTTAAATGCACAATGGAGTATATCTCGGGAACACATTGGAGCAATAAAAACACCAGTTGGATGATGTTTGTACCTGGTAAGTTGGTTGCAACAATAATTAAAAGTAGACTAATAAAACACCAGGAAGGTCATGATATGAATTGTTGCCTGTATTCTGCAAAAGAAAACTGTGTCTCACTGATCTATGAGAATTTTTTGAGTGTCAGTAAAGGAGAACTAGTTGACACATTTTATTTTGACTTTCAAAAAAATCTTTGACAAGGTCCCTCAGGAGAGGCTATTAATGTAATCATAGATGAGAGGGGGAAATATTGTCATAGAAAAAAACTGGCTAAGTGACATAAACAAAAGGATAGGAATACCAATCTTCGTCGTGGCTAAAGGTACCTCAAGGTTCCATATTAAGTCTTGTGTTGCTTATTGTTGTTTATTAACAATCTGGAAAGGGCATGAGCAGTGAAGTAACAAAATCTGCAGCTGACACAAAGTTATTCAGGTTAATCAAGTCAAGAGGTCTGTGAAGAACTACAAGGAGATTAACCAAATCTGCCGATTGGACAACAGAAATTAAGTTCAATGTTGATAAATGGAAAATAGCACACACTGGAGGAAAACATTTGAACTACTCAAACACCATACAAGGTTCTAAACTAACTATATTAGCTCAGGAAAGGTACCCAGACCTGATTGTGAACAAGTCAATGAAGACCTCTGTTTAATGTGCAGTTATGGTCAAAAAAGCAAACAAGATGTTGCGATGCATAAGGAATATAAAATAATACCAAAATATTATAACACCATTATATGGCTTCCCTTAGGCTACTGTGTGCAGTACTGGTCACTCCATCTCAAAAAGGATACTACAAAATTAGAGGAGGTTCTGTATGGGACATAGAGAAGCTCTTATATCAGGGGTGGGCAAACTATGGCCTGCAGGCTGGATCCAGCCCATGAGCTGCTTTAAAACGGCCCGCAAGCCGCACCACATGGCTCAGCCCCTCTCCAGCCAGGGTGCTGTGTCAGGGGCCGTGCGGCTTGGCCCCGTTCCTGCGCTCTGGCCAAGGCTCTAAATCGGGGGGCCGCACCCATTGTTGGAGACAGGACGCTGGACTACATGCCCCTACAGTCAGATCCAGTCTGGCAATTCCTATTCTCCTGTGTTTGCTATCAGTCCATAAAGTACTGTTTGCAGAGCACAACACTGCTGCATGCCCAAGTAACTCGCTGCACCTTTCTGTATTAATTATCAATGGGCCAGAATATAAACTTTTACTACCTGCTGGTTCCAACAACTCATATTTAGGCAGGTCACTTAGGCCCAGATCCTCAGTGGTATTTAGGTGCCTAATCCCTATTGAAATCAAATTTCTCCACCTGTAAATTGGGGATAATAGGTCCCTACTTCACAGGGGTATTATGGTGATAAATACACTACAGATTGTGAGGCGTTCCAATACCATGAAATGGAAGACATAAAATACCTAAGGCAGATAATACTTCCACACACCTGGGCTAACTGTATGAAAATAGTTTTATTATTGTCTCTCTTACCCCACACAAGGACTTCTGGGATTTCCCCAGTTTTCACTCTCAGTGGGAACTATACACTCCAAATATTCACTGAACATTTTACTAGTACTTAGAGTCAGCCTCCATCTTTGTGAAGTGCTCAGCAACTGGTTGGTAAAGTTGTCTATGCTGACACTCATGATTTTCCTATTTCTGTGACATAAGAAGTAGCTGCTTCCACATCATGTTCATGCCACAAGCACTCTTACGAGATGGAGCCAGTGGCACACTCTGGGTCTTCACATGCCAAGATGAGGAAAATCAACTCAGTCCCCAAAACCTTGTAAGGCTGCCAAGGTCAGTAAGACCTCAGGTTATATGTTGCCGTAAGTGATGGTTGCATAAGTTAAATATGTTTGTTAGGGCAATGCATGTTTTTCACTTGCTGTTCACAGATAGAAAAGTCTACATCAAAGTGTTGCTGCTATTGATTTATATTTTTATGTGCTATTTTTGCACATTTTCAGTCTATTTGCCTTGGAACTTGTTCACTACCACATGTAGGCAAATTAACAACCAAGAGATGCGAAAGGAAAAAATGTTGGTTGTTAGCTGGTGATGTTGCTGAACATGGTAAGGGAATATTGTACAGGTATACTGCACTCAAGTTTTCAATTTAATTCACTTTGAACCAGCAGGAATGAGAATCATTAGTTTATTTCAATGTGTTTCGAAATTGAGATGCAAAACAATCTTTAGCTGCAAAGGGACTGATTCAGTTACAGATTCTGGCAACATAAAGGGGCTGGAACTGTGTTGCAAAGGATCAACAGAGCATTTTTCTGACATAGACACAGTGTACAACTAGTGTAAGAGGCCCTGCACTGCCCACCTCCCAATGTCCCAGCACAAGGAGTATGACAGGAGTGGGGGCAGTTTCCATAGCATGCACCAATATATATTGCCCTTAGCAGGCTGCAGTAATTAAATAACCCCCTAGGTTCCCTGATGCCAGAGGTTGTTATGATTCCCAAATAAGTCCAGAATCCTAAGGGTGCAAAGGTGGCATAAAGACACTTTTTTCCCCACTGTCCCTCGGCTGTGACTTCTCTGCTGCAATTTCCAGAGGCATGGCAAAGAATCACACACAGTTTTGAGCGCGCTATTACCCCAAGTTGGATTTGTGTTTGCAAGACAGAGGTTCAGCAGGCTCTGGTTTTGAGTGGCCATGCAATGCTGTTGTGGAGCTCGGTATTAATGGTTGAAAGCACATGCAATTAAGCAGGCAGTGCTGGCCTTTCTGTGGAGAAACCTGAAATATGTCTGTGGCCTCAGCAGAGTTTCAGTGGGATTTGGATGACTGGACTGGGATATTAAGGAAGGAAAATAGAGGAAAGAGAAAACTGACTTGCAAGGTAAGGAAATTGGAAGGAAAGGAAGACAATATTAGTGTAAGGAGGGTCTGAATGAATGCTTCTCTGATGGCTACCTAGGAGGGGGAGAGATTTTGAGTGTGTTTATGTAAATACAATTTGCTCCTGCCTTGCTTAGATATTCAGCAGATGGAGCAGTGTCAAAGCAATCAACTTTGGCTGGTGTTCGGTACAAATCATTTTAGTCCTGAATACGCAGTAGTGAAATACAGTTACCAATGCTGAAATTATTGTAGGAATACAGGAAAGCAGGACTGTGCTTAACCTGTCCCAGATAAGGGGGTCACTCTCAGCTGAACCTCGCTAAACCAAGAGCTCAAATGCCAGAGCCCTATGAAAGTAAAAGGAGTGGGGCTAGGTGTCCCAGCCAGGAGACTACAAACCCTCCCCAAGGGTCCTTCCTGGACTGGTTAAATTGGTTTCTCCCTACTGTTCAAAGAAAAAGCTAAATAGTCTTCATTAGGAGGCTCTTTGTTATTTTAAACATTCAATCAGAGCTGAAATCAGTTGTGGGAGGACTGTTTCTGCCGGGCCTGCTAAGAGCTAAAAATCACTGAGAGCTGAAATCACTTGAGATGAGAGTACTGTTTCTGCCCAGCCTGCAAAAAGCTGAAAATTACTAAGAGACTGAAGTGCAGAGGTCACAACAGAGAGGCAGGTGGCAGCAGAAAGTGACTGACAGTCAGCTGGTAAATGAGTGGCTGGTGAGGAACTTTTGTTCACAAGGGGCTGGGTCATAAACATGGGAGCAGAGCAGCTCTAGCTATTAATCTGATTCTCCAGAAAGTTACAGCTCACTTCATTGGTTCTGATGAAGTGAGCTGTAGCTCACAAAAGCTTATGCTCTAATAAATTTGTTAGTCTCTAAGGTGCCACAAGTACTCCTTTTCTTTTTGCGAATACAGACTAACACGCCTGCTACTCTCAATCCAGAAAGTTGTTTACATTTTACCTTTGTGAGCTAGTGTTTTTAGCTCATATCACAAAGGTGCAGCTTTTTTCTATCAATTCTTCACCCTTCTTGTTCTGAGATGAGAAATTCCATGAAGATTAATAGGATTTTCTGTTAGTAATAACCTGCACATTGGGTGAGCCAAATTCTGCTCTCACTTATGCCTGGGTAAAGCCAAAGCAACTTGACTGATGGCAGAGGGGTTGTTCTGAACTGAAACCAGTGTAACAGAAAGTAGGATCTGGCTATATTACTTTTTCTTTGGGGGGTGGAGAAAGGAAGGAGTGGGGCATCAGAGTGGACAGGTAGAACTCCCAGGAAAAGGAGAGAAAGCAGTGGCAGAATAGAGCCTCGAAAGGGTACTTCAAGAGGGAAAGAAAGGCAGAAAATGAGGAGAGTACCAGTATTTCAGTGAGGCAGGAGGAAAGATTTTAAGGTGTAAGAGGGAGAAGGGAATACAATGAGAGGCAGTGAGAATGAGGAAAGGAGACTCATCGAGTCATCATTTGGGAAGCAGGCATGTTATTGGAACAGGAAGCATCACTACTGAATTTCTCCAAACAGTGCCAGTGGGAAGTAGTAAGTGGCAACAAGTAGCAGGCCAAGGAGCCAGCAACAAACAAGGTGAATCACACTTGGTGACAGAGGTGGTGTGTGAGGTGGAAGGTTGCCAACCTTGGTGTGTGTTGGCCCTAAGAAAGTGAGTTAAACATCTGAACTGATCCTGCATGCTGAATTTCCACCAATTAGTATTTATCTTTGATGTTCTTATGTGTATTTTAAGTACCAAGACTTGCAAGTATTTTTATTGTACTGATACTAATTTGGTGAAAGGAAATAATTTTTAGTAGTATAACTGAGGAATCCTTATGTATCTTCTGAAATGTAAAATAGCAGCAGAGGTGACGTGTAGGAATTTTAGAACAACCACACTACAGTTTATGGGCCAGATTTGTAAAGGGCTGCCTTTTTCTTAGCCCAACAATTAATTGTGGCTGCAGTTAATTGGAGGTACAAATTCTACCACACAGATGTTTGTATATCTGATTTGCAATGGGAAAACTACACACACACAAAAAAAGGAAGTTAGCACTGAAAATCTGGCACTTTGTCATGATGTGTGAGTGTGACTGGCTGGTTGATTTGTTGGGCACAGAGAGCTAGATTTGAAACCAGTTGAAAGCCTCCTTTTGAGTTTGATGGGTTTTGCCTCAGGCACATAATCCAATACCTAGCCGGGCTTTCCAAATCATAAAGTAACATACTAGCATCTCCTTCCACTCCTTGCCTTGGCTTTCTTTGCTGACTCCTTTAGGCCCAGATCATTCGTAATTTTGCATGTCAGAAAAGTCAGCCACTTTTTGACTGTGAAACTTTTTTTTTTAACATAAAAATGTCAGAAACAAATTCTAACCCAAATCCAGAAATTATCGTGGTTTTTTTCCCCTCTCACAGAGAGAGGACCAAACCAACATGTTGTCTCTATCTAATTCCTCAGGACGTCTGAGCACCTCACAGTTATTAAGAGACTTTAGCTTTGCAACATCCCTGTGAGGTAGGGATGTATTGTCTGCCTATTTAACAGACGGGCTATTGAGGCAGAGGGTAGATTAGGCACAGGAGGTCTGTGGCTGAGCTGGGAAAGAATTCAAATTTCCTAAGTCCCAGACCAGAGCCTTATCCACTAGACCATCCTTCCTCCCCTAAACACTTTGTTGATGCGCATCCAGAACCAGTGCTCCAAATCTGAATATTTCCTGGATTTGGGGAAGTTCAGATCAGGACTCAGCTCAGATTCATCTCTACTTTCTAGGTCCAGTATACAGACCACATTAACTGTGTGGGGTGAGAGGATGTAAGTGTCAAAGAGAAATAATGATTTATTTTAAAAATAAATGTTCTATTTTCTGAAAACCCTTCTTAGTTTAAGAGAAAGACTGGTTAATATAATATGCAAGCAAAAGTATCTATGCTATTAAATGTTAATGTGCTAGAAATATTATATGTGAAGTCATTGCATTAATAGCATCACTTAACCAGAACATGTTTTATTCTACTACTTTAACCTTCATGTGAGTAGATATAATGTATGCAACTTTTTCAATTATCTATTATGTCCTGCAATAGGTTTCTTGTAGACACTGGGGAAACTGTTATGACCCCTTAAAGACATGAGAAAATTTGCTTCACACCAGGATATGTTGAACAAATCATTCTTAGTTTTAACATTAATATGTCTAAGAATTTCAGGTTTCAGAATGGTAGCTGTGTTAGTCTGTATCAGCAAAAAGAACGAGGAGTACATGTGGCACCTTAGAGACTAACACATTTATTTGAGCATACGTTTTTGTGGGCTAAAAGCAGTTTCTAGAATTAATTTGCAAACTGAACACCATTAAATTAGGCTTGAATAAAGACTGGGAGTGGATGGGTCATTATACAAAATAAAACTATTTCAGCATGCTTATTTTTCCCCCTACTGTTACTCACACCTTCTTGTCAACTGTTGGAAATGGGCCATCCTGATTATCACTACAAAAGGTTTTTTTTCCCTCCTGCTGATAATAGCCCACCTTAATTGATTAGTCTCATTACAGTTGGTATGGCAACACCCATTTTTTCATGTTCTCTGTGTATATAAAATCTTCCTACTGTATTTTCCACTGCATGCAGCCAATGAAGTGGGTTTTAGCCCATGAAAGCTTATGCTGAAATACATTTTTTAGTCTCTAAGGTGCCACAAGTACTCCTCGTTCTTTTTTCTAAGAATTTCAGTGGCCCTGTACTGAAAGTATAGCGTGCTGCTTTTATAATTTAAACCACAATTATCTTTTTTTTAATATAAATTGAGATAAAAACTAAAGAAAGTGGGATTTTTATCTTTTGATTTTCTTCTTTTTTCCCCCTTCCTTTCTCTCTTCTTCTTTCATTTGTTTATTTATTTATTTATTGGTGTTCCCATGCCTCAGGGAACACTTCAGAGTGCAATTATTTTGTAGGGCACTTGAACATTTCTGTGGCTTGAAAGACTGTATTGCAGCATCTCATCTCTCTTGGCTAGTTAAAGCAATGCTGCAGTTTGCATTAATTAAAGCCTACTGTAGTTATGCATTTTATAATTAGCCCTATTGTCGTTCATCAAGTTTCAATTCCCAGTTTTTGTTCTGAATCCAAACGATAAAAGCCCCTTAATAATGCAATGCTCTAGTAAATTCTGGTTAGATATTAGCACCCACTTCTTAAGAGTCACTTGCCTAAATTCTACTTTAGGGCCAAATCTTGTCGGCTGCTATATTGGTATGCAAGAGCACATATAAGGACTCTATGACTTTTGCACAAGCAGAAGACAAACACTCCAGAGCATTTAAGGGCAAACCAGGAAATGCTTCCTGCCTGTATACCAGCCACTACACACCCACAGGAATATGGTCTGGAGTCCAGGGGTACGTCTAGCCCCATTTGCGAACTAGAATCTGTAAGATACTTATTAGCAAGCAGTGGCCAGAAGCAAGTTGCCCTGAACTTCTGTTCAGAGCAGCAGCAAAGTGTGCTTAATGGTATACTATATCAGCCCACACTCCCATAAGAAACACTGTACATCAGGCTCATCTCTGTTCCCCAAATGATCTTCTGTAAATTTCATTTTTGTATTAAATTAACCTGTGCCCAATTTCTCCTAACTTGAGTATTTGTACACGCAAAATGTTGCTCAAGTGTTTGCAAAAAAGAATATAGAAGGGAAGGCAAATATAGTCAAAGCAATATTCAAGTTAGAAGTCACCAAATGCTTTGCATAATACTCATTCAGTTTTCATGCTCAATTTCAGGTACATTTTCTGATGGGACTCACTGCAGCTCATCTGATTCAGAGCAAAGCTGAAGATCATTACTGTTCATTTACCTTCCAGTGATTTTCACAATGCTATGTACTTCCTCAGTATGGCAAAATCAACTGATTCAGGGATACCGCCCTTCTGAGATCCCTAGTCTCCACCTCGACTCAGCCAATCAGATTGTCAGCATCCATTCCGGGAAAAAAGGTCAAATAATCAAGGTGAGGATCATAGAATATCAGGGTTGGAAGGGATCTTAGGAGGTCATCTAGTCCAACCCCCTGCTCAAAGCAGGACCAATCCCCAATTTTTGTCCCAGATCCCTAAATGGCCCCCTCAAGGATTGAACTCACAACCCTGGGTTTAGGCAGGCCAATGCTCAAACCACTGAGCTATCTCTGCATTCCTCCTAATCAAGACCAGTGCAGTCTTTAAACAAAATATCAGTACTGACTCCATTTTACAGCCCCCAATCCAATAGGTGGCTCTAGCCAATGTTTATGCAGGGGTTGGATCCTTTACTTAGAATGGTATTGCCCTTATATGTTACATCATCTGTTCTGTAAGGGGTGATGCCATCAATGCATGGTATTTTCAGCTGGTGCAAAAAATGGATCCAGATATGGAGGTCAAGGAACTCAGAGATCAAGATGTTCCGATGCACTATAAAGAAAGAGACCATCTGCAAAAACTGTATGGAGGTTTGGGGTGTAAATAGTAGCTCTGAGGTGAGGAGGTGAGCTAAGCACTAAGCCTGCAGTATCATCTGGCCAAGTGTGAAGCAGCTCACATCTATCAAATTTCTCAGCACAATATCTGAGCACCTCACAGTCATTAATAGACTTTAATTGGCAACATCCCTGTGAGGTAGAGATATATTATCTGCCTATTAAACAGATGGGATATTGAGGCTGAGGATAGATTAGGCAATTTGTTCACAGTCAGACAGGAGGTTATAGACGATACATGACTCCCTGACCTTGTGCCATGCATTGATTAACAGGAAGTTGAAGTCCTGAGGTTTATTTTCAGCTGTGGTAAGCTTTTGTGAAGTGTCTTTTACAAACACGAAATGGACTTTGCATAGCAAGAAGACTGAACTACCACCTTCAATTATAATCTATGCTGTAGTTTGCTAGTAAAAGAGAATCCAGAGCATTTGGGACCCCCTACCAATTGAGATTGTCAACACTTCTTTTGATCACAGGTTTCAGAGTAGCAGCCGTGTTAGTCTGTATTCGCAAAAAGAAAAGGAGTACTTGTGGCACCTTAGAGACTAACAAATTTATTAGAGCATAAGCTTTCGTGAGCTACAGCTCACTTCATCGGATGCATTTGAAGTGAGCTGTAGCTCACGAAAGCTTATGCTCTAATAAATTTGTTAGTTTCTAAGGTGCCACAAGTACTCCTTTTCTTTTTACTTCTTTTGATGTTGATGAAGGAAGTCTGCCTTCCTCCACAAGGCATGCTGGAATCCAGTTAGTACTTAAGAAATGATCACTTGATATACCTGGCTTCCCGAATTGCCTCCAACTATTTACTTGTGATATCCTTGCCTTTCCCAATCAGGCTTCAGAATAGGACACTCTGGTTCATGACCAATTGGAACTCTTATTACTGTATTTATAGGTTACATTGGTAAGCATCTTCAACAAATTGAGATAGTTAGTCTTATTGAATTTGTATTAAGTTAGAAAGTAAGGTATAGAAGTCTTAAAATTAAAGGTTGATGAACCTGATCACCAGAAAACCAAGAGCTGTCTAAGACGTCTCCTGTGGCCTCATTTGAAAAAACTTGTCAACTCAATGACATTCACTGATTAGGCTCGGTATGACAGCTAAGTTGGAGCACTGCAGAGAATCCCATGATTCAACTTTATCCTATAGAATTCAAGCACTAGAACTAATAGAACGATTGCCTGTACTACTGAAATAAGATAAAAAATGTTCAATCTGAGAACACTGTGTCTTAATCTCATTCTAAATGAGGTTTTCTTGCTGTGCATGAATGTCAGAGAGAGCACTGGCCTCAGAGTTTCTGGTATCCTGAGTGAAACTAGATTATATAGTTCTCTAGAATATGAAAAGGATTTTCTATTACCAAACAAAAAAGCCCTTGAACATTTCACTTCAGAGTAGATATGTTAATAGAAGCCATCTCTTGTCTTCTTGGTCTTACTGGGAGGCAAAAATATTAACATAATTAGTGTAAAACATGGAAAGTTGGAGGACCAGAATTCTGCCTCCAGAGGCAGTGCTATAGGGCAATGACTGTTTTAAATTTCAGGGGACAGATGTACTGATATTTTTGTGGAAGAAAAGTAATGCCACAGCACATTTACTTGGCAAGTAAAATATATACATATTTATCATTTTAGTTTTATCTGACCGGTGATCGAGAAAGAGCTGGAGGGAAACAGAGAGAAATCCAGTAAGTTAAAAACAAAAGCTTAAGTATTTCATTTTATTTTCTTAAAGACACGTTTGTTTAACTTTAGTTACACTTGACCTAGTATCAATTAATTTTGAAGTCTATGTACAAATGTTGTCCTGGTGCTGAACAGTAGCA
The DNA here is from genome assembly GCF_009764565.3 of Dermochelys coriacea. Classification (NCBI taxonomy): domain Eukaryota; kingdom Metazoa; phylum Chordata; order Testudines; family Dermochelyidae; genus Dermochelys; species Dermochelys coriacea. Next base: position 301,634,815 of record NC_050068.2, read on the forward strand.
GATGTCTATGGTCTTGCAGGTGAACTTCCCAGAGAAGGAATAATCTGTGATGCAGAGTCTGGGTATATTCTAATTGTGACTTGTTTTATTTACACATATATACCAATCCTGGGTGGGCAGAAATAGCAGTCAAGACAGTCCCTTTCTTTCACAAAACTCAACCAAACACTATGACTCATTCCCAGTGAGCAACTTTGCCTCAAGAATTGGCTCCAGTCAGAGAACAAAGGCAGATGGCAAACTCTCCTGCTGCTCAAACAGCTTTATCTACCCAGAACCTGGCATAGAAACACTAACCACAACAATACAGTCTGTCTTCCCAAGTGTAAGGACAAGTCTACACTACAGTGCTACATCAGCACAACTGCACCGATGCAGTTTCACCGCAATAGCGCATCTGGTGAAGACATGCTATGCCGATGGGAGAGCTCTGGTGTGGATAGCACAAAACTTGTGTTGCTATGGGGGAGGGATTTTTCACACCAATGGGGAACATAAGTTATATTGACTTAGGCTGTAGTGTAGACCTGCCCTCCAAATTTGCTTGCATGCTAAGAAAAAAAGCTGGGAAGACTATATGTAACCATGTCACCATGACATCTACCATAACACTACTCATCAACTATCCCTGCCAGGGGAAAAGTCATTGATGAGACTTAAGATGGCTGAGGAGTCCAATCCATGCTCTATAGGGTTTTCCATATATGTGAAGGTGGTTGCTTGGATCAAGCACAACTGCTGGCCAGGATGCTGTACACTTTCCTTCCTTCTCTGTTGTTTCACAGCCTCTTGAGCAAAGTGATTATTTTCAAAATGGGCTGAAGCTTAATGTATGATGCGATGCCACTGCAGTCTATTGCCAGCCAACTCTTCCCAATTCATGGGGTCAATGCCTTCCTTCTTAAGATATATTTTCAGGTGTTCTTGTAGCATTTCTTCTGTCCTCCTCAAGTTCTCTAACCAAGACTAAGTTGAGAAAAGAGGATTTGCTTCAGAAGACTGATATCAGTCATCCGCATACAATGGCCAGCCAAGCAAAGTTGATGTTTCATAATCTTCGCCTCAATACTGGTGATGTTAGTTGCAGACAGAACTCTGTCATTGGTGGGACAAGCTTTCCCTTTGGTACAGAGAATCTTCCTAAGGCAGTGCTGTTGGTACCACTCCAGACACTTAAGATGGCTTCGGTATGTTGTCGATGTCTCTCACCCTTAAAGAAGAGTGGGGATGACTACTGCATTGTAAATCAGGATATTTCTATCCTTGGATCTCTGTCAATAAAGATATGAGGAAGCAACTTTCCAAAGGATGCACTGGCAGAATGCATGGATATGTGTACTGTCACTAGTGTGGATATACCTTCAAAAATCACATTAAGTCCACTTTCCTGAGGAGCTAAAGATGTGTCCCTATAATCATGCCAGAATGTTTCTGTTACTTTCTTTCACATACCCTGACAAAATTCGTGAGTCTGTACATTTGCTGGCAACCAGAGGATGAATGCTAGAATAAAGGGATGCTTTGAAAGCTGCAGAGAGGTTGGTTATTTTTGTTTATCTGCTCTCTCTCTCTATGCTATTAGATTTCATTTAATTTGAATTGGTAAATAGGTGGCTTCTGTCAAAGAATTATATGGATGTACAAGACTAAAGTCAGCATTGATGTATGTACTACTCTCCTAGATATTGCTAAATATAAGAACTCCCTTTATTCACATTAATAAAATAGACATCTAGGGAAAAATATTCAGTTAATAGAGCTCCATTTGCACTAGGAAAATATGCATTCAATTGAGCATCTATATTTCTACATGCAATTACCCAGGTGACATATCCATTTGCATGTGCCATTAACTGTGCATGAATGTCTGGCTTCATTTCTTCAAAATTTAGCCCACATGATCTCATACAGAAATCATTTCTGGAGTTGTCTCTGTAAGAAGTTGATATATAGGCCTTTTTAATCTCTAGTCTATTCATGTGCTTGGATGGATTATCTGTGTTAGGGCTGAGCATCCATCAGGATGCTTTTTGTTTGGAGGAGGTAGTTTGGCAGTGTAAATAATTAAATTAATTAATTATTAAACCTTTTTCTCTTCTTTATTCTTTTTTTGCATTTTCTAGATTTCTGAGCCTTTTAAATAGCTGTTCCATATGTGTGCAATACATTTATTATTGATTTCCATAGGTATATGAGTATATCAGGGATGAGTATGGCACTGTTGTATTTAGCAAATGTAATCTCTCCATTCTCTGTATATTAAATTGTGTAAATAAATTTGCGTATTTACTCAGTTTGGTGGTAAAGAATTTCACTATCTTGTTTTTGACCTATATGGTGGCACTGCCCCAACACGTGGTAGAATGCATTAGTTATGAGCACTCAACATTAAGGGATACATTTATGAAAAAAAACATCCTAGTCTTGCTGAATAATCCTCATCCTACCTACAGTATCTATATTTACTTTACAAGCAGTCATAGCTCTATCAGTATGACTGAGAATGATTAGAAACACAGAGTAGGAATATTTAAGACATGAGACCATATAGTGTATCAAATCCTGATCCTAATCACTTGAGACTATTTTGTTTTACTTAATTTGTTTTCATCTGGAGCAAAATCAAACCAATCCATATATAACCTCTGAAGCCCACATTCTGGCTCTGCTCGCCAATTCACTCCAACAATTTATCCAGCTCCTTCTTTAGCTAATTCAAACTCTTGTTAGAGTTGAAGTCCTTGACATATTCCATATTTCAGCATCATGTTTATAGACTTACTTATAGGTCAGTGTCCTATTTAACTTCAATCCATGACCTTTTGGTTTTGACTTAGTCACTGTTTGAAACACTGCTTAGCCATCAGTCCAGTTTTTTTTACTCTCAGAATGTATAATACATTCCAGTCACTGTTTAATTCTAATCACTAAAGGCAAAATCTGGCAAACCTCGTACAATACCTTAAACCAGACTAAACTCTCTTTCAGTTTGGTGATCCTGTTCTGTGCTTTTTGAATATCTGAGATATTTTTTCTCTAAGATGAGGACCAAAACTAATGCATTATTTAAAGACAAAAATTCTGCAGCAGAAACAGCAGATGTGCCTTAAGACTTCTTCCTTAATTAAGATAATATCATTGATGGATTTAGTGTATTATTCATAATAAGTCCCTGGTCTTTCTTCTGGTCTGGTATCTTTATTGTGTTCCAATTACACTGTAAGTCCTCTGCTTATTTTGCTCCCTAGCTGCATTACCTATAATTTTCCAGCATTTGACTGGATGATTCATTAATGGACACATAGGCCTGTTAGCTATCTAAGTGATTACACTTACTTCCAGGAAAAGTGTCAAATATTATATAAATGAATGTACTAACAACATTCCAAAGGTACAAACGCCATCACGAAAAAGGTAGCTATCTTATTTATTTAGATTAGTTCCTTTTTCTTTATGTCTGAAAAGTGGCGCAACATGAAAATCTCTTGTAAACCTCAAAAAAAAAGGCTTCTGAAGCAGTAACAAAAAAGTGTCTAGAGAAAAAGAACCAGGATGAGTCTGGAATTAAGTAACAGAGTGAAAAATTGAGAATGGCAGGAACTAGGAAGTAAGAGTAAAAGGATTTTCATCAGCCCCACTCAGGAAAAAAGGTGATGATAATCAACCTGACCAGGAGTGCAAAAATAAAGTGGAATTATGGACAGCTACTAAAGCACAAAGGCTATCGTCGAAGACACAGAAGTCTAAAGTAAAACATCAGAGCAATCTAAAAGGAGGTGAAGTGAGCACAAAACAAGCTGTTGGAACAACATTTGCAGACTGAATTTTTTGTTTTTTTCAGTGTATTGATTGAATTCTTCATACTGATTTCAAACAATCAAATCTGAGCAATGTCACATGGAATGAAGTTAGAAGACAAAGGGAAAGTACAGCATCTACTGAAAGTGCTATATCATAGGCTAGAAAACATGTCAAGACAGGAAGTGTGGCTAATCAAATGTACAGGCACTGTGCTAGTTTGATGAGCTTACAACTGCATTAGAGCTGTGTGAACTGTTTGATTTAAACCATTAAAATAACCAAAATTGAGCTTTGATTCAGGATGTGGTATGCTCAAAATTTCCTCTCACCTCTGAGCTGCATATAAATTTTTTGTGAAAATCGGAGCAGCTCGTTCCATTGACAACTCCTAGTAGAATGGGCCTTGATCCTAGCTGGGGCCTTTTGTTGCTGCTGCAATATTAATAATGAACAAAAATCCAGCTTTAAACTTTGGGTGTGATTTAATGTCCAGAGAGACAATGGTGGTTCTTTTATTGATTTCCACTGGTGTTGGATTAGGCTTTTTATCAGGTTGGTTTAAACCTAAGACTGGTTAATTCAAAGAGGTGATTTTGCCAGAGTCACATAGGACTGTGACTGAGCAGAATCTTGTGATCAGTATTGTTAGCTCAGTTTAACAAAAGCTATTTTCATTTGCTTTCTCAGAGAGAGCTAGTATTTTAGTTGAGTCACCGGATCCATCAGGAACAGTCAGGGGGAAAACAGTTTCTCCTAGCTAGTGCTGGCTGAAAATTTTCCCTCAAAACATTTTTTCAATGGCAAATTGGGTTTTCAACTAAATTAAAAAATTTGCAGTGAGGCTTTCTTTCCTCAAAAATGTTCTGTCTTTTGACAGAAAAAAAAAAAAGAACTCAGAAAACCTTAAAAGTCCTATTCTATTTTTTCACTATAATGTTGACCAAAAAAATCCTTTTTATTCATTTTGTCTACATTTTCTATGAAAACACCCCAAATATTTTCCATCCAGCTGCCTTCCTAGACCGGGGTGGCCAACCTGAGCCTGAGAAGGAGCCATAATTTACCAGTGTACATTGCCAAAGAGCCACAGTAATATGGCAGCAGCTCCCTCCCAGCGCCTCCTGCCTACCAGCAACCCCGCCTATCAGTGCCTCCCCGCACCTTCCGAACAGCTGTTTTGTGGCATGCAGGAGGCTCTGCGGGGGAGGGGGAGGAGCAATGTTACAGCAGGCTCAGGGAAGGGGGCGGGAAGGGTTGGAGTGCGGGCCGGGCCTGTGGCAGAGCAGTGAGCACCCTCCAGCACATTGGAAAGTTGGCACTTGTAGCTCCATCCCGGGGTCGGTGCCCATACAAGGAGCCTGTCAGGGTTCCTTCCCCACTCTGAACCCTAGGGTACAGATGTGGGACCCTCACGAAAGACCTCCTAATCTTATTCTTACTAGCTTAGGTTAAAAACTTCCCCAAGGTACAAACTTTGCCTTGTCCTTGAACAGTATGCTGCCATCACCAAGCGTTTTAAACAAAGAACAGGGAAAGAGACCACTTGGAGACGTGTTCCCCCAAAATATCTCCCCAAGCCCTACACACACCCTTTCCTGGGGATGCTTGAGAATAATATCCTAACCAATTGGTTACAAAATCATCAAAGACCCAAACCCCTGGATCTTGGAACAATGGAAAAATCAGTCAGGTTCTTAAAAGAAGGATTTTATTAAAAAGAAAAAAGAAAGGTAAAAATCATCTCTGTAAAATCAGGATGGAAAATACCTTACAGGGTATTCAGATTCAAAACACAGAGGATCCCCCTCTGGGCAAAACCTTAAAGTTACAGAAAACAGTAATAAACCTCTCTCTTAACACAGGGAAAATTCACATAAAACAAAAGATAAACTAATCCGCCTTGCCTGGCTTACCTATACTGTTGCAATATTGGAGACTTGGATTAGGATGGGTTGGAGAAGATGGATTTCTGTCTGGCCCCTCTCAGTCCCAAGAGAGAACAACCATGTAAACAAAGAACACAAAGAAAAGCCTTCTCCCCCTTCCCCCCCCACCCCCGCCCAAGATTTGAAAGTATCTCAATCCCTTATTGGTCCTTTGGGTCAGTTGCCAGTGAGGTTTCCTTAGCTTCTTAACCCTTGACAGGTTAAAGGGTTTTGCCTCTGGCCAGGAGGGATTTTATAGCACTGTTTACAGAAAGGTAGTTACCCTTCCCTTTATATTTATGACAGAGCCGCGTATTAATTTCTGAAGAGCCACATGTGGCTGGCAATCAACATGTGTGTTTTTACATTGTGAGGATCTCCTGGCTAATGGAAACTGTCATACTATCTATAATTTGTCCCATATGATAGTTGTATCCTAGTTTTAGAAATGAGGATTTCCCTCAGATCAAAATTCTCTGGTCACCTCAGAAGTGAGGTGAAATCTCTGAATGGCAAATTGAAAATGTCACAGGGTCACTTTGCACCCAAGTCTCAAGTGATTCTTCCCTGTGGTTATTAAGAATTTCCTGTGCTGCATTAGGACGCAGCCCTGCAAGTCAGACTGTTTTGGGAGAGAATTCCTTTTCCACGCGCTCTTGATCAAGCCTCCAAGCTGGGGTAGTTCACAGACACTGTTCCTTCACTACTTCTTTAGGAGCTGCAGGTTACTTAATTTCCCCAGGGCAGGGCACCTGCAATTTCACACATCATAGTGTAAACCCTCTTAGAACCACATGGGATGTAGTAAAACAAGATTAAGAATATAGAAAAAATCAAATTAAAACAAAATAAAGGCATAGCACAACACAGCTAATTACGATAGCTATTATTCCAGTCATTACAGGCAATAAGCAATACCTAAAATTTCTTCAAACCATTCTCTCTTCTGCTTCTATTTTTCCTAACCCATTGGCAGGCCAACATATCAGAGACTCATTCTCTAGTATCAGATGTCTCATGTCACTTTCCTTCCCCCTCATTCCTGACATACATTTGAACTATACCTTTATTTTAGTCATTTATTGAATAAAAATGACTATATTATTGACCATTATAAATTGCTATGTCCTTTTTACTCCTTTCTATTCAGGACTGAGGCAAGATTCTACTTTAGTGTTCAATAAAAAGGTCTCATCTCCAACTTTACCCTGGTATAGTCTCATGGATCATCCATTTTCTACAAACAGCTATTCATATAAAAAGAATACTTTGTCTCTTTCGAGCTTATCTGCCAAGGTACTCACCTTGTCATGATTATAGAGTTTTCTCAGCCCCTTTGGAACACTCTGCACTCGTTCCTGAGATGTTGCACAATATAGCCAAGTGAAATTGAGATACAGCATCTGGATAACGTGTCTTCATAGCTCTTTGATTTCCCTTGCTGAAGTTTGGCATGTCTCCCTGTAAACTTCACAATGAGGGGATTTCAAAGTCCTTTTAGACAGAAGATATGTCTGTATCTTGAAGAGTGAAAGCCAAAGTAAGAACATGGAAATGACTACATAATGAAACATTACAAAAGTGACTTACCTTATTCACTTAACATGAACGTAAAGAAAAGGACCCATTCCTGGTATATTTTGTCTGTCAATGAATATAAGTCTTCTATGGGCCATCATCAGATGCCATATAGAGGAACAATAAAGGATAATGAGCACGTTGTGTACTGAACACCTGAGTAGCAAGATTAGTGTCATTCAAGTTTTTTCCTCAGCCTTTCACTTTCAATTAAATATATATTTAAATGTAATTAAAATGTAATCGTTCATTTTTCTAGTATAAAAAACTTTACCATCCGGCTTGAGAAAGGGTTAGCATGTGGGTAGGCTGTCCAATAAAGTACCACCACATCTTGTTAAGAGTCTTTTAAAACAACACTAAACCTAACTTTTACCTGGATTTTTTCTCAAAGTTTCTTTAGCACTTTGGTGATGGGTTTGATATAAGGAATAGAATAACACAGAGATGTGTATTTGTGCACATTGTTCAGATAGGCCATTATTTGCTCATCAAAACCTGCTGACTGTGCTGTTTTCAGATAACGTGCACACCTGGAATGAAAGCTGATAGCTGATATCTAGTCTACAAATATAAGAAACAACTCAGTTGAGAAATTTTCTATCAGAAATGGGAAACAACAGCTATCAAATGTTGACTAAATGTTACTGACTCATGCATATGTGGTTAATGGGCTTTTGAGCTTTTCTTTCCCATTAGGCACCACAGAGATGATATTTCTTCTCCATGTTTCTAACTGGCATAAAACATCACAATCTACTCGAGCAGTCAAATCTAGAAGCATTAAACCCTGATTACATGTATTTATTAGGGTCATGAGACTAACATGCTTATTGTACAGTTAAAAAGATTGGGGTGGATCATTTATCCAATGAACAGAATCACTTTCTCAGTTGTACAATAGACATACAGCTGATTTTTTTCGTATAAAATTCAAAGGCCAAATGTTTATACTTTTTTGCAGTTTAGTAGCACCTTACCCCACAAGTAGGTCCATTTACTCCATTTATCCAATGCCTCGTGGAGTATGTTACTTTTCAGTATGTGTAAGGGTGTCAAAATCTGGGTCAAATTAAATTGTAGATAAAAGCTTTTCACACTGTGACAACTGCTTCATTAAATACATATTTGAGGTAGTATGGGGGAGCTCTGGGTCAGGTAATGACCCTATGCCATCCAGAGTAAACGTCTTTTTATATACAAATCTTGTTATGTTAAATTCATGAACTCTGTTCACTTTGGTAACTGCCAGCCTGTTTACATAATTGATCATGGGAGCTGCCCTTGGGAGCCCAGTGACTGTCAGTTATGGGGTTTTTTTCTGAACGGTACAGCATGTAGATTGCTACAGACAAAGACAGATGACATTGCTGCTTTAGGGTGACAGAATTTGAAAAGCATAAGAAATTCTTCTGGAAGCCAGAGCGGAATATACAGAAGTAAATCTCTCTTTACATCAGCAATATAATATTTAGCTTTCTCAGCACTGATAGCCTATAAAGAAGTTTCCTCTTAGATGAAACAGTCTGCTGAAGTTAAAAATGTTCATTTAGCCTTTGGAAACTGACAGTATTTTTCATGAAAAGCTTGCAAAGATTTTTGTTTTTGAATGGCAAAACTAGCAAACAAAAATGGTTCTCACAGTCACTTCAAATTAACTGGGGGAATTAATGTTACCCATTTAATTATTTTCTTCTGCTGGTTTCTCTTGCATCATTTCATGTATGGAATAAAGGGAGCTGGACTGTGGAAAATATTTCCATCCTCGTGATCTCACATCTCTGTTAATAGTTATTGCAATGATAACATACCTCTTTTTCCACCCAGAGAGTGTCATATTCAGATTTAAACTCATAGTGAGGGCAGATTGCAGCAACATTGTATATTCATATGTAAACCATAATTCAGCCATGTTGCATGTGACTGGGATGATTATATGACTTATCCTCTTCATCCACAGAATACCACATTAAAGTTTAAACCAAGATTTATCACGGACTGCAGGCTCTCCAGGCTCAGTGGAAATCAGCAGGTACACAGATTTGGGAGCAGAGGGTATTAGCAAAAGCTTAAGTTTTCAAAATAGCTGTTTAATACGAAAAGGAAAAGTTGGAGCAAGTGCATGCATAAAGCATGACATATTAGCACTTCATCTCTAGTTTACAAGCAATGGAACAGTTATTTATTGCTGGAGGTATGCTTGAGCACAGCTATAGATAGGTACAGTAAATGAAGGAGCTAATAAATGAAAAGCAATACATGGATAATAAATAAACAAAAAGAAAGAGATGGCACCTGCATTCTTTACATGGGCAAATGTTCCACTGCCGTTAATGGCAATTTTGCTTAATTCTTATTATATAATAAATGAAATAAATGTTCTATTCCTGTCATCATTTCAATTGTATAATGCACTGTGCTGTTCTAATAAGCAGAAGGGGACAAGGTATCAGGAACAACTTTCTAAGCTATGAAAAAAAAATACACATAAAGGTATATGCCAACATTTTCAAAATTAGAAGCTGAATGTTAGGCTTCTAAATCAACCATTAGACACCTACACAACTGGCCAATGCTCAGAAGAGCTTTTAGTCACTAACTACCAATAATAGTAGCTCCTCAATACAGATAATACGAGCTATTTTTTTGTTTTCCTTATTTTTGCTTAGATTATAGCATATCAGTTCTTTTCTCTCTCTCTTCAGTTATGGTACAATGCACAAAATCCTTTTATGATTTTTTTGCAGGAAAAAACTACTTATTGAAAAAGCCCCTCTCAAAATGTGTCCTTTTTTGACAATGATGCAAATCCAGCTGCATTTATTTAAGTGTCTAAACATTTATTTTAGTGGCCTAACTTTTGGCTTCTTGGTTTGAAAATGTGGGTGATTTCAATGTATGTTGATTTCAATGTTTTCAATGTTAATGTAAAAGGTGCTGTATTCTCACCAATGTATTGCATATGAAATGCTTCCCTTTCCATAGCCTCAGAGGTAGTGAGGTTTGTTGGGCTGGCAGATGAAAGCAAACCCTTGGCTACTATACAGAATGTGCACACACACTCTTCTCGTGGCCATTCGGTCTCTTCATGGGCTCGAGGGGGGGATGTCTCTGTGGCTGATTGGTTAGACAGACAGGTACTGTATAAGCCTATTGGCTTCCAAGGACCCAAAGGGAAGGTTTATATAAGCCCATCCCCCTACCTGGGAGAAGGGGTGCCATTCTGCCTTGGAAAGGAAAGTTTCCCCCTTTCCTCTTTGGGATCGGAGTAGGATTAGGTTTGGGGGCCTTGCTGTGGGCATCTTGCCCATTCCCTTTTTTATGGTGGGAAAGAATTTTTCCCTCGCTGCCAGATCTGCCTGAGTGGGTTGGGAGTTTTTCATCTTCCTCTTAGAGCCCAGGCACCTGGGGGGTGGGAAAGTTGCATTGTAAAATTCATTTTGTCACAATTTGGCAGATGTACAGTGCAGTTCAATAAGTCCCTTCAATAAGGGATCCAATTCCCTGATAAACTGGAATTGGAAGCATATTAGGAGGATGCATCTCCTAAAATGGGATTGGGGCTTCTACTGACTGGCATAGTGAGGGGAAAAAAACAAAACCTCTTCCCAACCCCCTTAACCCTTATATGAGGGGAGGGCAGTGGGATCCCAGTAATGATGCTGGGACTACTTAATGGGGTGGAGTGCTGATGGGCACTGCCAGACAGAGCGATCACAAAGGAAAAATGACCTACACTGGATGAGTTATTTCCAGATAGCTCCCAGATGTGTTACTTAATACAGTTGTGGCATTGTTAAAACACATTTCTGCTGTCTTTTTTTTCCTGCAGGGTCCACTTCTGTGTATTAGAATGTGTAATTCTGAATATCTATGATTATTTGAATATACTAACCCATTTATTAAGTCAAAAGAGAAAAGCAAAAAAGTATAATGTGCTGGCATTATGCTCTCTTGATTCAAAACCCAATAAAGCCAATGGGCATCTTTCTATTACCTTCAGCTAGCTTTGGATCAAGCCCTAAGTCCTCACATTGAGGGTGAAAATCACTCGTTAGACAAGGGCATTAGAGAACACCATTGCAGGGGCACATGTAGGTCAGCCATGCAGGGGTGACTTGTGCACCGTCTGCATGTTAGGGAAGTGGGCTCTCTGCCAGTATGGTGGGGAACACCACGGGCAGGACAATATCAGCAGTCTTGTGCAGATCCTGAAGCTTAGAACCCCCCATACAGAGGAGCAAGCACTGCTATTCTAAGCCAAAATGGTACAAAGTGGTTGCACTGCAGACTCCATCCCCACCAACTGGTACTTCGCTCCTGGCACAAAGTTCAAATACTCATACTGCATGCAGAAGTGATATGAATTTCACCTATGGAGTATATAGCCATACATATACTTTTAGACAATTAGATACACTGAGCACCAGATTTCCATGAAGATTGACATCAGACCCAGTAAGTTATAGTATTCCACAGTATACTTTTAATTATTCTTCCTTTGAACATATTATCATCTGGGGGTACACATGGTATCTTATTTAATAAATAAATAGCAAGTGCTTGGATTTTTTATTTTAATTAAATATCAAGTGACAGTCCAGTATTTGTAGCACTTATTACTATTTAATGGTGTTAAACCACAACCAAATCCAAGGAAATTCTATCATTGTATAAGTCCTGAGAGGACAGAGGATCTTCTAAAGGAAACTCAGAAAAAAAAATAAGTATTTGAACATCAAAAACGTGTTATTTATTTTATATTCTGGCAGAATGGAAAATTGACTCCTTAAGTATGTATAATGGAATGACTTTCTTTTTAGGATATTTATTCAGAATCTTCTTCTGCAACTGGAAATTGTACCAAGGTAAAAAGACATTTCTGCTTGGATATTATAAATGTCTATATTTTCTCGTGCCAAAAAATAAAATCTCTCACTTTTTCCATTGCAGTCTTTTCCTTTCTCAACAGAATACTAACTACCTACATTAATTAAGGGAATTATACAATTCCTGTTCAAGCATTGGCAAGTCTTGTAATATGCTAAACTTTCGATGAGGCCCATCAACTTTGATTGCGATGTAACAGTGTCGTTTTCACCCTGGTAGCAAATTAGTTTTATTCACATAGTCACCTTTCATTCATGCAGCTAGAAATGAGTAAAACATGTATTTGAACCCATTCGAAGGCTGAAGGGCAGATTACTGGAAATAAACACTGTTCATCAGTTCAATATCTCCAATTTAGTTAATGGGCTGGTGTTTAAAGAGCTGGTGCAGCATCAGTGCTGAAAGTATGGGGTTTTTTAACTAATTGTCTGTAATTTTAAACCTTTCAGTCCATAATTAAAGAGTTTGCATCTATATGCTAATTTAGAATATATAGTTTAACATTTCCACCCAGTTAGAATTTGGTTGCATTTCACTTGTCATCTGAATAAACCACTGTAGCTATCGGACAATTGAAAACTAACAACAGAAAATTCCATGCTTAGTATTTTCAGTCAGTGTTCGCTCTTGCAAGGTGCTGAGAACACCTTCAAAGTGATGAGCACCCTCATTGCCCAATGAAGTCTTGCTCAATTCCTCACAAGGAAGTCACCCTCATGCAGAGGGCCAAAACAAGGTCTATGACCCACTTTAAAGCCCTATTAAAGACTTTATTGAGGCATTGACCTTGAGCTGGTGCTTTGCACAGGAGTGAATTTCATCTAAGAGTGCTCAGCACCGTGCAGGATTGAGCACAGAGAAGGTTCTTTTCCATCTCTGTGAGTGTATGATTCATTAAATGGTGTATCTTGTTTCAATTCATTTATTGATTTTTACAGTGATACTGCAAAGAATACACAGCTATTAGAGTGTTTCCTTTAAAGTTGTTGTTGCTTTGCTGATCTGGGAGATTTGCAAGAGCCATTATTTGTGCAATGTTTGCAGCTGGTGACTGAGTCTGGGTGCAGAGGAGCTGAACTAACAGTAAGCAGAGGACATTGTTGCTGCCCTTAGAAAGAGCCCACAGACCTGCAGACAAGGCCAAAGTAGAGCTGATTTTTCAAGGCTGCTAGGAAAGAAAAGCAGCCCGAGAGGAGAGAAGGATGGAGTAGTAGAGCAGATCAGAAAAACCTGGGAATGAGAAAGAGTCGATCTGAGGGAGACTTTTTAAAAGGAAGTTGGGAAGGAAAAACAAGAGATGACATGTTTGAAACCCTAGGGGAAAGACAGAGGGGAAAATATTCAGGATCCATTTTAAAAGTGTAGAGATTACAAAAGCACTCTGCAAAGAGAGATTTTAACTAAAGGACACCACAGAGGACATGATGTGTTGCTGGGATAAAAAAGTATGCTACTAAGACTAGAGAATCAAAGGGCAATAAAATCAGGATCCACTACCATGAGTAAAAGCCACCAAGGCCAAAAGCCAGGAGCAGCTATTTACTGTGTGTCTGTTAAAATGCAAAAGTCCAAGGTGGTTATTTCATTATAGCCATTATATCTGTATGTGACTGGAGGGTTAACTTCAGGACAGCCAGAGGAACTCAGTTATCCTGAGAGCTGATACATGGTCTTTCCTGTATTAATGAGAGCTTAGTCTATATAGTAACAAATTTTAGAAATACTATATTTTGTGGATGTTTTCTGTGATAGTTAAGCATTGAATGATAGCAAAATAATGCAATTGTTTTACCTGTGTCGTATATGGGAGTTGACTGCAGTGTAATTTTGAGTACACTTTACCGCAAAGTGCAATAGCTTCGTTCAGCCTCATTCCAGCCTCTAAAGCTGCAGGCGTACATTTTGAGTGCCAATGTAAGGCATTCAAATTATAGATCCTGATCCTGCAACCAGATCCATGCAGAAGTCTGAGGCAGCCCTTGTGTACCCCCACTGATGTCAATAGGGTTGTGCAGACGAACCTGAGGCTGCCTGTATCAAACTGATGTATTATCAGGATCAAAAGTAGCACAACCTCTACCTTGTGTTTTGTGGGTTTTTTTAAAATAGGGCCTTAACTCAGCCAGCTGCTTAAGCTCACATCTAACTTCAAGCACATCAGTAGCCCTTTTGATTCAATGGGATTATTCGCATGCTTAGGGTTGGCCGTGTGACTAAGTACCATTTTTGAATCAGGATGTACATTGGCTTTGTCTAGCCAACCGGAAGGCCATGTATCATCTGCCAGACATAGTTTGGCTGTGTAAATTGCTATGTAAGAAAAGCTCAAATGAAACACACCAAAATGAAAAATGAGCACTGCACTGCCAATCCACACTTGCTAGCAACTCTCAAAGAAGAACAATGCCTCTCTGAAACACAGTACTTGAGTGCTGCTTCTTGTAATGTTGTCCCTAGAAATTCCAGACAAATACCGGTGTGGACATCAAAAGGGCAACATTTACGACTTTGTGATTTCTAAACGATATAGCATTAGTGACACAGTATTTTGCTAGACTAAGGAGAAAATTAAAATGTTAAGATTACAATGTATAAAATAAAGCAGAAATAACACGAGAGCAAAAGAACCCTAATTAACGCAAGATGATGTTATTGTGTGTGAATCTCATTCCTATCTTATTCCCATCCTTTGGCAGTTCTTCTCTCACCCTATGTCACCTCTTCTGGAGAAATACAAGGGTGGGGAAAGACTGGGGATGTAAAATTAAGCCCTAACGCAGATCCTAGATAGGGGATGCAGTGCTACTGGGCCTTTCCACCCCACAGACACTATGGCATACCAGACACTATGGTATTCACAGCCCATGTTCATCTTATACAGATTATTATGATAACTGAAGTTTATAAAAATGGCTCCTGTTGCCTTTCTTCACCACTGCCCCTATGTGGGGTAATGCCTGGACCCCATTTGCAATGCACAAAGGTCACAAGCTCCTCCTTGTAGCCCCCTTGCATAAGGCCCTCTACAACAAGGTGAATTCACCCTTTTACTGTAAACTCTTCCTTGCATACCTGCAGTAATGGATTATCTGTGATCAGGAGAATTGTAGGTTTAATATTTAGAAGGAAAACGTTTGAGAAGAACAAGTTCAAAAATTTTATAGTTGCATATCACATAACTATTTGGTGCAGCATCTCATCCAAGACGTGGAATTATTTGCTATAAAGGAAAGACTCTTTTCCCTCAAGCCCACTCAGCACAGGCAGGTAAGCCTCCTGTGACTTGAGAGTTTTTAATAGCTTTATCTCTGCCCTTCGGACCAAGACACCACTGCCCTCATGCATAAAGCAAGCTGGGAAACATTAACTTCTGCTCTGATACCTCAAGCAACAATAGATAAACACAGAATGCAAAATAAGCAAAGAGAAGCCTTGCTTAGTACAGTGAGGTGAAAACTGATGAATATGTGCTGGGGGAGGGGACCATCATTCAGGCTCACAAACTAATTCTTCCACACATTATCCCACTTTTCCTTACTTCGTGTTACCTCAGCATCACCATGCCTAAATTTTAGGTGTCTAGAAAAATCACTGGCATTCCCAAAGTCTGAGGTAGGCATCCACACTCCATATACAATGAATGGGGCACCAGAGAATGGGAATCACGAAAACCAGCATGCTAGGCAGTTCCCCGCCTAAGCGAGCCAATGGGAGGGGTGTACCCTAAGCCCCATCCATCTCAGGGAGTTCAGCGACAAAGCCTGGGCTGCAGGGAGGCTCCTCTCTGTGTGGGATTTTCAGTTGCAAACCCTCTCTTGGAAAAGGCACCTATGCTGTTTTAGTGAGGACAACAACCTCCCTCATAAGTTTAGCCTAGTGGTTAGGGTAATATCCTGGGATGCGGGGAAAAACAGTTCTGGTCCCCCATCTGCCTGAGGGGGAGAAGAGATTTGAATTAGGCTCTGGCACCTCTCAGGTAAGTGCCCCAGAGGCTAGGGCGTTCACCTGAGAGGTGGCAGATCCCTATTCAAATCCCTTCTTCCTCTTAGGCAGAGGACTAGGGATCTGCTACGTCCCAGATGAGTATCTTAAATACTGAGTTAAAAGTTATGAGGCGGGAGCTCTGCATGCCCGCTGTTTTGTGTGGGTTTGCCTACGGGAGCCAGATCCATTAGGTGAGCTCTGAGCTCGCTTTGTGATCGGACCCTGCAGGAGATAGGCAGAAGAATGCCTCTCTTTCCCTGGATCATGCATCAGTCTGGGTTTAGCATCTGGATGCCTAGAGTGAGGCAGCAGTCTGCATGTGCAGAAAAGGAGCCCTAGGCACCTAGGGAACTTTTCCTGAAAAAATGTAGACACCTATAGGGTTCAGCAGCAACTGAGTGGGGGTTTTGTGAATCGCAGCGAGGGCCTGATTCTAGGATTTACATACCTAAAGTGGCACTTAGGGACCTTAGTTTTTTTTATGAATCTAGCTCTATGTGATCCTTTGAACTCTTGCTCTTTCCTATATAGTATGTTCCTAAGAGGCGTTTCTCATCTCCACAATGGGATGTAATCTATCCAAGGAACACATATGGTCCAGGGCAGAATTTAAACATTTATGTGAAAAGGAGATATTAGTTTGTGGCGAAAAGAAAAACCTGATTTTAAAATCAGTGTCTCCTTGGATATTCTCAGGAAGGGAAAAAACCTGTTGCTTAAGTATGTAATTAATTCTTGCAGGAAAAACCTGTGAGAGCAAAAACTAGTTTTCAAGACAGACACCTTAATTTGCCTGCTCTGATGGGTTCAAATGGACGCTCAATGATTCCTCTGAGTAATATGAAAAGGTCCCAAGAATGAGCTGGCAGATGGTTGTGGGGGGGGCTTACATTTTTAATTCCTTAGACAGATCTCTGAGTTATTTTATGGTAACTTGCCTTGTAAAATTCCAGTTATATGAAAAGCTAGGATAGTCTCCAAGTATACTGTGGTGGGTTCTGTATATCTTGATGAGAGTGATCGGACACTTCTAATTACAAACTGGGGTTTTATAATAGGTTTTTAAGTCTCCTTTGTCTTACAAGACAGCAGCAATTTAAATTACTATTATTTAAAGGACCAAATATAGTTAGTTTTCTTCATAGCTGAAAACATTCAAGGAGCATTTACATTCAAGTAATGCTAATCAAGTGTTCGCTTTTCTCTTGGGGTGTCAGTTCACATCCAATAAGGTTGATTTAAAAAAGAAGAGATTTGAACTCTAGCCTAATTAGTCCTTCAAAGCCTCAGGTGTGAAATGGATTTTAAAAATTATAACAGAATGGGAATGCAATTCCCCTTGCTTAAACGTTTTTCAGGAGAACTGTTTGTGAAGATCACTGCATGGTCTTTAATGTACCTAGTGACCCTTTAGAGTTTGGCAGCAGGAGGAAATCTTGATAATTGTTGAAATAAAGTTCAAGAAATGTCTAAAGGTTTAAAAGCAGAACTTTCTATCATAGTCATAATGCTGTCAGTTTTTGTGGAACGTCTTTATTTTAAGTTTTCCCTTTTTCTATTTTTATTTTTGATGGTTCTTTCCCTTTGGAGACTTAACAACCTTCTTTGTACGGAGAATGAAACCCTAGTAAGAGCCATCCTAACTCCCGAGCCTCAGCATCTATGGCGATAGCATATGCCGTGCTAGATATTTCCAGGGAATAATTTGCCTTGTAAAGTCATGCTTAGAGTCTTGTCAATACTACCATAGTGACACATTAAAATAATGTCTTGTTAATTGGTATATGACAAGAGATTTCATTTTCCACAAAGATGTATACTCTGAAACAGGAGCTTGGTACTTATGTGTCTTTGCCTGGGCATCAGTATTAGGCATACTGCACCCAAGTGGCTCCACATTCCAGGTGCAATGTCTGACTTTGCAAACGCAACTTTTCTAACCATTACAAGTTCTACTCAACTGGCAAGCAAGTTTTGTGTCAAAGCTTTATTTTCCAAAGAATCCTTACAGCAGTTAATAATTTCTTAATGAAAGTTACTATAGCTAGTGATTCCAGGATTGTCTACAAATGGCTGCTGAAAGACTTAGACATTGGGATAACAAAAGGCTAGGAATCTGACATGTGACCACACTCTGCCCCAATCCCTTTGATCTCCATCAGCTGTATTCTTATGGTATAAGCTATCATGATTATAATTATATTGGTAGTTTGCATTTATATAGTATTTTTCATCTACATATCTCAAAGCACTTTACAATACTTTCTTACCTTTGGTTGAGATTAAAATGTAGTCATGATTGTGAGGTGCACAGATACAATGAGGGCCAGGTACATCTATCTAGCTCCATTTTACAAGTGGTTGAGACTAAAATTTTCAAACTCTAGTGAGCCAACCACCACTTGAAACATATCTGCTGACAGATTTTTTCTTATACTATGGTTAAAAGCAAGTATTAGACAAGTATCTAGATAATGAGAACATCTACATTTACATTAGAAAGGATCAAAAATAAATAAGGAAGTTAAACATTCATGCCTCAAGGCATATGACTAACATTACCAGAGGTTGGAAAGAAACTTCCCCTATGGGCAAGTTAATACATAGTTGTTCATGTTAGGGAACATCAGGTACTGACCACAATCTGAACCAATGAGTTAATTCATTCTTATATCCCTTTCAGGAGCTAAATTCATAATGAAGGGCTCAATGAGAGAAAAAAGAAAATACATTTCTTTAATTATAGTCGTGTGAAAAGCAGGTTCAAGTAGTATATGCAGCTCTTAGATCTTTAGGCATCAAAGCACTCCAGAATGATTTGGTAATAATTTGTATGATGAGCCCCTGTAATAATCAACTGTGTAAGGCTATGGGGAATGTTAAAAACAAATTTCTGTCAATTGCTTCATTTATTAATTGAGGTATATTTAAGAAAGATCCTGCAGGTGATCTATAGCAACCCCCAAAGGATGTACAATTCAATTTTAAGGTCAATTAGAAAAAAAAAGGGGCAAAGTTAGATGTTAAATAAAATGCAGAGCCATCTGTGACTGGGTTAAAGATGAGAATGCATAATGTGCAGTTTCAGCATGACTTCAACCAGTTAGCCAAAATTAAAATGTTTTCTCAGCCCTCAGGTTTTTTTCAACTGTTTTATTAAAACAGCCTGATATTTGGAAGAGGAGGTTACTTACTGTATCTGGAGGTTCTTTGAAATGTGTGGTTCCTATCGGGATTCCAAATGTAGGTGCACATGCGCACCATGCGCTGGAGCTGGAACTGTTCATGGTAGTATCCGTTGACCCACACTTGCATCATGTGTTGACCGCATGGTGCGTCCAAAGCTTTAAGAGACTGTGCGTGTCAACGCTGCTGCAGTTGTATCATACCAGCAAGCAAAAGAGTCCAGAGCAGAGGGGTAGGAGGGTGGGATTAGAATATTGGGACCACATATCTCAAAGAACCTCCAGCTACAGTAAATAACCTCCTCTTCTTTGAGTGATGGTCCCTATGTGGATTCCAAACATGAGAGAGTAGCGAGCAGTGCTCAGTGCAGAGTTGGGTACGAGGGCTCTTGAGAAGACACAGTTTGAAGGACCACTCCTGACCGACTGCCACATCCATTGCTGTGGTAGGGGTGATGGCATAGTGGGTGGAAAAGATGGAGAGAGGACCAAGTGGCTGCCCTAAAAATGTCTTGCCATGGAATAGCCACAAGGAAGGCTGACATTGCAATATATGCTCACGTACAGTAGGCTGCGACTCCCAGAGGGGGGAACACACGAGAATGATACATGATACAATGAGCGATCCACTTAGAGAGTCGCTGAGAAGAGAAGTTGAGGCCCCGGTAGCTCTCCACAATGAAGACTCAGTGGAGGTAAAGGGCTAATAACCAGCATACATTGAGAGTGTGAAATGTGTGCTCTTGGAAGGAGGTTACAGTTTTGGGTAGAAGATCGGGAGGTGTTCACACTGGTTGAGGGAAAACGGGGAAGCCACCTTGGGGAGAAATTTGGGATGAAGACACAGGGAGATCTTGTCCTTGTGGAAGATAGTAAATGGTGGATCCTGCCATCATGGCCGCCAGTTCACTAACTTGCCATGCTGAGGTGACACTAAAAAGATCACTTTAATGGAAAGGTGGATGAGGGAGCAGGTTGCAAGTGGTTCAAATGGTGGTTTAGTGAGGGTAGAGAGGACAAGATTCAGGTCCCAAGAGGGAATAGCTTTCCTCACAGTGGGGAAGACATTGAGAAGACCGCAAAGGAAGTGGGAGGTAGTCAGGTGGGTGAAGATGGAAAAGCCATCCACAGGGGGAAGGAAGGCACTGAGAGCCACCAGATGGATTTGGACAGAGGAATGGGTGAGGCCCAACTGGCAGAAGTGGAGAAGGTAGTCCAGAAGGACAGGAATGGAGACAGAGTCCACAGGTTGTTGGTGATGGAGTGCCCAAGAGATGAAGAGGTGCCATTTAGCTTAGTAACATGCCCGAGTGGACAGACCTCTGCTATGGGTAAGGATGTCGTGGAAGGGGGCAGAGCATGCCCTGCCTCACATGAGCCCCATCCAAATATCAAGCTAGGAGAGGGAGAGGGCGCAGGTTGGGGTGCTGCAGCCGACCATGTGCCTGTGTGAGGAGATCCAAATGGCCTGGGAGGTGGATCAGACAGCGAGTGGAGAGGTGAAGGAGATCTCTGTACCACTACTGGTGAGGCCAAGAGGGGGCTATGAGAATAATCATCACCCAGTCGCACCACACCTTGCACAGAACTTGGGGAAGCAGAGGGCTGGACAGAAAGGCATAGCAGAGTTTGGTGGTCCAGGGAAGGGTGTTGCCTTGGGAACCTGGGCCGAGGGCCCCCTGGAAAAAAAAAGAGGAAGTTTGTGGTTCTCTTGCATCGCAAAGAGGTCCTAATATGGCATACCTCATAGGCGAAAGATGGACCAGAGAGTGAGGTTGTGGCACTCCCACTTATGGTAGGCATGGAAGGAGTGGCTGAGCATGTCCATCAGTCAGTTGCTGGTGCTCGGAAGGTGGACGGTGTGTAAAGTGGCCCCAGGCCAGGGGCACCAATTACAAAGGAGGATGCTTGTTGATATATACAACCACCCTGCTTGTAGATATATACAACCACTGTCATGTTGTTCGACACCAGTTAAATATGGCATGATTAGATGAAAGGCAGGAAGGCCCAGCAGGAAAGGTGGACGCCCATAGCTCCAAGATGATGATGTGTATCCGTACTTCCCTGGGTGACTAGAGGCCCTAAGCTGTGTGGCAATCCAAATGACTGTCCCATCCGATAAGTAAGGCAACCGGGGTAATGGTGGTATAAGGTATGGGGGGAGATAAGGCGATGAGGACAGAGGAGGATATCAGGACCCATATGTCTAGGTGGTTGGACTGGAGATCATAGACAGAGCGGAGACACTGCTGGAGACAATGCATATGAAGATGGGCATATGGTGTGATAGAGATGCAGGCCGCCATATGGCCCAAGAGGGAAAGGCACCAATGGACACACGTATGTGGATGACAGCAGAGCTGTGCAATGAGAGTGGAGAGGTCAACGGAAGGTGTCCGAGGGAAAAAAGGTGTGGGCCAAAACAGAGTCCAGGTGAGCCCCTGTCAAGGTTCCTTCCCCACTCTGAACTCTAGGGTACAGATGTGGGGACCTGCATAAAAGACCCCCTAAGCTTATTCTTACCAGGTTAGGTTAAAAACTTCCCTAAGGTACAAACTTTGCCTTGCCCTTGAACCGTATGCTGCCACCGTCAAGCATTTTAAACAAAGAACGGGGAAAGAGATCATTTGGAGACGTCTTCCCCCAAAATATCCCCCCAAGCCCTACACCCCCTTTCCTGGGGAAGGCTTGATAATAATATCCTCACCAATTGGTACAGATGAACACAGACCCAAACCCTTCATTGATTTTAAGAAAAAATGAAGAAATCAATCAGGTTCTTAAAAGAAGAATTTTAATTAAAGAAAAGGTAAAAGAATCACCTCTGTAAAATCAGGATGGTAAATACCTTACAGGGTAATCAGATTCAAAACATAGAGAATCCCTCTAGGCAAAACCTTAAGTTACAAAAAGACACAAAAACAGGAATATACATTCCCTCCAGCACAGCTTATTTTACAAGCCATTAAACAAAAGAAAATCTAACACATTTAATCTTGTACCCTCATTGGCCATTTTGGGTCAGGTGCCAGTGGGGTTAATTTAGCTTCTTAACCCTTTACAGGTGAAAGGATTTTGCCTCTGGTCAGGAGGGATTTTATAGCAATGTATACAGAAAGGTTGTTACCCTTCCCTTTATATTTATGACAGCCCCCTAGGAAAGTTACTGTGCGGGTAGGAATGAGGACTGATTTCTCCGCATTAATACAAATTCCTAAACTGTCGAGGAGGGTGCGAAGGGTCTGTAAAGTGGTCAGGAGGTGGGCCTGGGATGGGGCCACAGGGAGCCAATCATCCAGATAGGGAATGACAAAGTGACCCGGGTGCTGCATGTAGGATACCACTATGACAAAAACCTTCATGAAGACATGGGGAGTGGTGGCAATTACACAGATAAGGACCCGGAATTGGTAGTGGAAATGTCCCACCGTGAAACAGAGGAACGTGAGGAAATATGTATCCTTCATATCAAGAGCCACAAACCAAGCTACATGGGGAAGAGATGGAATAATAAGGGGGAGGGGGAGCATACAGAAATGGAACTTGTGGGTGAATCTGTTAAATGACAAGAGCTCCAGAATGGGGCGATGGCCACCCATGAGGAAATAAGGGAAGTAGAAATCTTGGCCATGGTAGCATCACAGGATGTTCTATGGCGCCCTTTTGGAGGTGGGCAGCCACTTCCTCCCAGAGGAGATGGCATTGAGAAGGCTCAAGAGGGCATGCAGTGGGAGGGCTGCAAGGAGGGAAGGAGAGGAATTCAGTGAGGTACCCATAGTGAACAATGTTTAGCACCCAGCTATTGGTAGTGATCTTGCTCCAGTGGTGGGCAAAGAGGGAGGGCAAGATGACTCCCAAAGATAATCTGTAGTGTGACTGGAGGGATGGAAGCAGGTTCGAAGCAAAGAGTCAAAACAACTGTTTAGACAGACATAGTGAAAAGGTGGAGTCAATGGAGGTAGTAGTACAGGCGTAATGGGCGCACTGAAAGTGTAGTTGGTGGCAGGACAATTCAAGTGGCTGTTGAGGGTAGGGCTAATAGGCAGCATGGTGACAGGGTCATTTCTGTCTGAGAGCAGGAGGTGGAATATAGATGCCTAGCCACTGGAAGGTGTCCTTGAAGGAGTGGAAGGATTTATCAGTCTCATCACTGAACAACTGATGGTTGTCAAGAGTACCTCCTTCGGAAGCCCGCTGGACTGAAGCGTGGTGGCAGAGCACTACCCCAAATGCTAGAAGGTGGGATGCAGTGTCAGCAGCATCAACCACAGCATAGAGAGCCATCTTGGCAACCAACTTGCCTTCATCTAGGAGATCTTGAAAGTCCTGTTGCTTCTCCAGAGGAAGGAATGCTTGGAAGTCTGTTACCTTAGAGTAGGAAAGGAAGTCGTACTTGGCCCAGATGGCCTGATAGCTAGCAATGTGGAACTGCAGGCCTACAGATAAATAGACTTTGTGTCCAACAAGATCCAGCTTCTTCACAGCCCAATCAGGAGGTGTGGACCAGAAATGTTGCTGGCCAGCACCACAGTGGCCACATTTATCACAAGCAAGTTAGGCAGCAGATGGGTAAATAAAAAGTCCATACCCTTGGATGGCATGAAGTAGCAGCATTCTGCCTGCTTCAGGGTAGAGGTGTAGGAGGCTGGGGTGTGCCAGATAGTTTGAGCCAGGTGTAAGATGGCTTTGTGGATCAGCAGTATGGTATGGGAGGATCCCAGGGGTTGCAGAGTGTCCAAGAATTGATTCTGGGGGCCCTGGATGTTCTCCATGGGATGATTGAGAGCTGCACCCATGCAGCTAAGTAATCCAAGGTACTGGGCATGGTAGTTGGGTGGGGAAAGGATGGGGATAGAAACACACCATCCAGTGATGAGGAAGTGCCAGCACCAGTGGCATCCCCAGACCCCACTAACAGAAATGGAAGCAGGAGTGGCATGGGTCCTAGTTGGTCGGTGATGTGGGCATGGTTGCACTCCATGGTCATGGTAGTGGTCCCAAGCAGGCCAGTAGGACCAGGTCTAGGGATCACTAGGCATCGGCAGCACACGCAGGTACCAGAACCATGGGGTGACTGACAGGTAGGGACAATGCAGAGGGTCCGGGCTGTAGGACTGGGCAGGTGAGAAGGTTAGTCTGGCTCAGAGGACCACTCCAAGGCCAAAGACAGGTCTGGCAGAGGAGGGGCTATTGGTGCCATTGGCAGAGCAGGACGGTACATGAGGAGAAGGGGTTCATCCATTGGGGGTTCTGGCAGAGAAAGTCAGAGAGGATGCTGGAGGAGTAGGAGGGGCTCATCTGCCAGAGACAGAAGTTTTGAAGCGGGCAGAGGACTGGTGCATGGAGGAGATGAGCTCATCTGTTGTCATAAAAGGGGACAAGCACCCTGGTGTGCGTGGGACTGGGCATGAAAGACTGGATGGTCCCAGAAGTGTCGACAGTGCCAGAGGAGAGGATGGTGGTGCAGGCCCCGGAGCTGAGGATGGCATCTGTGAAGCGGCTTGTGCTTCGTATGAAACTTCTTTGCAGCAGGGGCATCTGCATCGATGCATGAATTCTCACCCAGCTTGGCAGGGCTCAGGGAGACGATGCTGCATTTGGACGTGCTCCCCGATGGGGATCCACCCGTATGCTCATGGCCATGCTTCTTATAGATGCATGGTGAGGCTTTGATGGATGTGCTGGTACTGTTGGTACTACATGGGAAAAGCCCAGGGAGACACTCACTGATGGTGACACGTGTCACTCTGGCGGAGCCGGTGGTGCTGGATTTGACTGTGCACATGGGCACATAGCCTCCTCCATGACATACTTGAGGAAGAGAAATTCTCAGGCTGCTCAAATTCTGGATGGGAATGAGTGGCAGATGGAGCAACAGGTGACAATGTGGGCTTTGCCAAGGCAGTAAAGACAATGGTGGTGTTCGTCGCTCACAGAGACAGAGCGTGGACATGAAGCACAGTTTTTAAAACTGGCCTGTTGGGGCATAGTTCAGGGAAATGCCCCACAGAAGGGAAAGGCCAAGGAAAGACCTAACATTCTACAAATGGACAACTAAATACAACTAAGAACTAAAACAATATACAAAGAGCAGTTCTCTTAGCAAGCTAAGAGCATTGAGGATTCATACTCTGGCCATGTGACAGTAAGAGGGAACTGGAGCAGTGTCGACCCGCACAGCCTGTTAAAACCTCGAATACGCCACATGGGTGATGCATGACGCACATGCAGGTCAACAGTCACTACTATGAACATTGCTGGCTCCGGTGCATGATGGACATGTGCACACACTTTTGGAATCTACTTAGGGACCATCACTCAATGAAGAAATAGCTGCTGTTTAAAAAAAAAATCAAGTCCAGTTTTGAGCTGTTAAAAGATAGTAAAGCAGCCCACAAAAAAGTCCCAGCAAAAAACAACTTTGGACAGAAAAATTTCTTGCTTAATGGCAATATTTGCTATGCAAATCTCTGTCTGACAAGGTGAATCTTGAGTGACAGTGGTGATGATTTACCTTGTAAGATAGTATATTTGCAAGCAAAACAAAATATAAAAACCTTCACTGCCTAACTGGTAAGGCTAAGCACCACTGCTCCAGGCAACACAACTTTTTTTTTAATTAAAAAAATTAATACACTCACCAGGAAAGGTTAAATTTGACACCAAATTTACTACAACATTCAGTAACACATGACCAAAGACTGCAAATGCCTGTATGTATGCCAATCTCAACTCTCCCCACTAGCATCTAGCCTTTGTTCTTACCTTAAAACTCAATCCTTAAAGCACTTAAAGGTTTCGAACCACACTTCTTAGAGATGGTTGGATAAGCCTCCATATAGCAGGGGTGCGCAAACCTTTTGGCCTGAGGGCCACATCTGGGTGGTGAAATTGCATGCAGGGCCATGAATGTAGGGCTGGGGCAGAGGGTTGGGGGTGCAGGAGGGAGTGTGGAGTGTGGGAGGGGTGTGGTGTACAGGAAGGGGCTCAGGGCAAAGGATTGGGGCACAGGAGGGGTGTGGGGTGTATGCGGGGGCTCAGGACAGGGGGTTGAGGTGCAGGAGGGGTGTGGCAGAGGGCTCAGGGGAGGTGTTTGGGTGCAGGAGGGGTGCGGCAGGGGGCTCAGGGCAGGAGGCTGGGGAGTGCCTGGCGCAGCTTACCTTGAGAGGCTCCAGGGTGGCAGCGATGCACAGCAGGATTAAGGCAGGCTCCCTGCCTGCCCCAGCCCTGCGCCAATCCCATAAGCAGCTGGCACCACATCCCAGTGGCCCCCAGGAGTGGGGGCAGAGGGCTCCACGCACTGCCCTCGCCTGTAGGTACCACCCCTGTAGCTCCCATTGGCTGCAGTTCTCCATTCCCAGCCAACGGAAACTATGGGGGGCAGTGCCTGAAGGTGACTGCAGTGCATGGAGCCCTCTGCCCCTCCCTACCTCTCCCAGAGGCCGCAAGGACATGGTGCCGTCTGCTTCCAGGAGCGGCCTAGAGCCAGGGCAGGCAGGGAGCCTACCTTAGCCCCGCAGCACCCAGGGGGTGGCAATCCCATGGGCCGGATATGGCCCACAGGCCATAGTTTGCCCACCCTTGCCATATAGTATACGTTCAATTATTTTGGGATGAAGGACTTTTCCTAAGTCTTTTACTCTGACAGCAACTGCATTACATTTGTAAACAGTGGTATATTGTCATAGACTTTAAGGTCAGAAAGAACCATTGTGATCATCTAGTCTGACCTCCTGCACTTTGCGGGACACCCCCTACTCCTGTAATAGACCCTGACCCTCTGGCTGAGTTACGGAAGTCGTGGCTTAAAGACATCAAGTTACAGAGAATTTAGTTTAAACTAGTTTAAACCTGCAAGTGACCGGTGCTGCAGAGGAAGATGAAAAACCCCCAGGGTACCTGCCAATAGAAACCATACTACTGAAAAGCATCATCTCATTCCTTCAGCAATCTGGCATAAGGGGCTTGAGCAATCTGCAATAGTTACCTGCTCAGCGGGCTGGATAGTTTTGCAATTAAGACAGTGGCCTGAAATCCAGGAAATCTTGGTTTGGTTCCTAGCTCTGTCACAGACATTCTCTGTGACCTTCTGCAAGTAATTTAATAGGCCACACAAGGTGGAACACTGGCTAGTGACAGGATGGATTAGTAATTTTTCTGTGTCTGAAATATTGGTTAAATATGCCAAACAGTACCATTGATACACTAGGTAAGGAGACACTCAGGGTTATAGCATAGGCTCAAAGGGCTTGTGCCAGCAGTCTAGCCGACCAGTGACTAGATTCTGACTCCATGTACTTACAGTACATTATGTGACCTCCGTGCGTTACTCCTGCTGTAGTTTGTTTCTGAAAAACACAGCAAGCGAGAATGCTGTTTGCACACAGCTTACACTCTTTATGAATTTTTCTGGGGGAAAAAAATCTGAAAAAAAAACCTACCTTGTGAAAGAAAAATCAAAGACAAATATTCAGCACGACAAAAACTGATTTTCCTGTTTTGCGCTGGCGTAGTTTGTATGTAGGTGCAGTGGTCTCTGCTGCCTAACAGGTGAGTGGTATTCCATTCGTGTTAGTGCTTCAGGAACCATGTAACAGTGGAGTAAACCATTATTTATTAAAGTAGTGTGTGTTGTAACAGGGCCCTATGTTGCCTTTTCTAGCGCTGCACTGACCTCTTACCCCTGTGTGAATTCTTCCCGTAGCAAGCACAGGCTTCACCACCGAACACATGGTGCTTTGTGAAATGCTATGCTAAACTTTCTTGCTACATTTCTAGGTATGTTACAGGAAGAATGACTGTAAGAGGGAGCTTGCTCTGTCTGCTCTGACAATTAATGTCTCTCTGTTGCAGGAAAATCCTGAAAGACTAATTCAGAGCACCAATATAATACATTGCACCTGTTCTCCAGTTTCTTTATTGCTTCCTTTCAGTGTATTGATGCATTGCAGCTTTATATAATTTCATTCTGTCAGCTTCAGATGTTGCTACTCATGTTTGCCAGTAGTACCAATAGCTTGGCTGGTATACCCTGCCTTTCACTGTGGCTGAAATCTAGAACTCAGCACCAGGCCAGAGTAACAATGCTGCATAATAGGGAGGTGCACAGGGGAGAAGGAATGCATGGCTGAAGTAACCTATTCAGGGCACTTATGCGACTCCCTGCACAGAAAGAAACTAAGATCTATGTATGTATTTTTCTTCTACTGTTGTAATATTGTGGGTGTTGCCCAATAATTGAGGGTCTAGTCCTAATCTCATTGAAGTCAATGGCAAAACTCTTATGGACTTCATGGTGCTTTGACTGGGCTCATAAGGCCAAGCCCAACCAGCCCCATCCTCTGTGTAGTGGAACCACGAGAGGAGGTTGAGGCGTGGCCACGGTGAAGGAATCTACTATTTTTTGTGTCTCTGTGCCGTTGCGGCTGCTGCTGTGTGTTCCTTTGCCGAACCTTCACATTCAGTGATGTGAATTTAGTGACTTTTAGGTGGCCTTAGTTGCAGTTTTGTGTCATGCTCTGAATAATCTCTGGTCATCATTTGCATTAGGGTATAGGGGAATATGTCACCCACATTTATCTGGTGCCAAGATATAGCAAAGCACTTTTCTGTTGCAAGAACTAATTTTGCAGACCTAGCAAGGTCAATATACTGAAGACCAAATATTTTCAGCTCTTTCATTTGAATGTGAATGTTTCTTGTGTTGGTCCAAGCAGATGGTGTTTGAGGCCCCAAACCCACAGTTGGGTCCATGCATGCTGAGTTTTATACCTGTGATGAGTCCCACTGAAGTGAATGCAACAGGTGCAAGTGTCTGGCTGCACAAACTCAGTTTAATAGTTAAACTCAGTATAAATTGGGGCTTAAGTTAACTAAATATCAGGAGGTTTTGAAGTATATCACAGCTGAGTCTATGGGACAGAATTTACTTTATCCTTTGCTCAATCCCCTAAAATCTCTCCCATCTCCATGCTCTGCCTTTCTGCCACTCTCTGCCTCTCTTTTCTATATGAAGAATAGGCTTGCGAACCTAAGGAACCTTATCAAATGTTATTGTTGCTGTGCATCTGACTTGAATTGAAATATTATAATTAAGATAATCATGGTGCTTTTCATGAACTAAAAGGACTTTAGTGCTGTTGACAACTACCTGGCATTGCTGAAGAATGGATGTCAGTGAATCAAAAGGGCAAACAGGACTCTGCCAGCCTGTCAACATACATGAGAGCTGCTGTCCAGCTGATACCTAAGAGGCAAATACGGATGAAAGGACTGAACTAGAGAATCAGAAAGAATGACAGACCTAGAATGACACCAGAGAAGGCATTCATGTAACATGTTCTACTTTTGTTTGTTTTTGTTTGCCCCGCCTCCGTCTTTTTCTTTAATGTATGTTTGTATGTCCTTGTCTCCCAAATTAATTATAGCTGTGGCAAATTCTTTGAATCCATTCTAGTAATTTGTGAAAGAATTACAAATCAATGTTTTCAGTCTCCCTAAATAAATCCAAGTAATCAAAGACTGACTGTAATTAACAACGAAGCAAACCACATTGGTTTTAATAAAGAGGGGGGTCACACACTGGGGAGAGGCTTTGGTGGAGGGAAGGGGAGCCTGGTCTAGGTTTACGATGTTCAAGGATACCAAAGTGCTGCGAGCCATAATAAGTAGATGGGGTAGACAGACAGATAGATTTAGCAGTGGCGGGAGTTACTGAGCAACCTATATGGAATAGAATAGCTAGCTTCAGTCTTCTCAGAAGTTCAGTTTTGCACTGAAACCCAACACCAGGCCTAGTTTCACCTTGTTGTGGAGTCTGATGAGAAAGGTTGCATAACTCTAGCGCAGGTGTGCCAGCTGTTGAATCCTTCTGAATATTATCCCATCTCAAGTAAAATTCAGTATGTAGGAAATGAAATGTGTCACTCGTCAATGGAAATCAGTCAAAGCCCCTTCACTGATAATGTGGCCTCTGGAAACTTGTGCATTAGTAGAGGAATGTGTTTATAATATTAAAGGAGCTTTTTACAAATTTCCAAATAAATGTGGCAATCAATATTAACACTTAGTGATTTAAGAAACCATGTACTTAAGAAACCAACAGAGTGTATTTTGTGTAGATGCTGTGGCGTAATGTGTATTATATTTTGTTTGGAACTCTGTCTCAACAAATGGATAGAAAAGGAATGCTTATATTAAACATTAATGAAAAACAAATTTAAAATATTATGTATTCAATTTAATAATAAACAACAAGCTGCATTAAATGAAAAAGAAAAGAAATGGATTAAAGATGCATTTTTATTCTTTTTTGGACAATTAGCTTTTCATCTATAGAAATGGTGCTTTTTCAATTTTAACAATTATAGTGCAATTCAAAATGATATAGTATGAGTAAATGCTTCTACATGTTTAGACAACTGAAATGATGAAGTACTGGATTGACTTCATATTTTTAACAAAATATTAATTTTCAAGAATCTGTCAAGCTGTTAAAGAAACAAATCAAAACCAAAAGGTTAAAACATTTTATAGACTGTTATAATGTCTTATCAACAGGAGCACTGGAACAGACAATGGCTCATATATTTTACTGTTTCTGGAAAATTGGACATTGGAATACTCCATAATCAGAGAATAATTACTCCAAGACAAAATAATGCACTATGTAATGTTAAAGATTAAAGAAAAACTTTAGATTTAAAGTGACACCTTAACACAAGGGAATTTTTGCTGCACCAGTATCTGTTGTAGTACAATTGGTGTTCTTATTTGTTGTGTTACATCATCAACCCCTCTTGATGGTTAATCCTAGTATCAATATTTCATTTCTCCATCATGTACGTGTAGGTCATTCTTGATCACTGTGAAGTGGTATACGTTCTGGGGGCAGCATAGGTTGTAACTTCTGCCAGCGCCTTGGAGGCCACAGGATATGGGTAGCATGAGCATGTAAAAGCCCAAGAGAAACCTGCACCAACAACAGACATTAATAAAATGTAACAATTATTTTTAAATAATATATAGTAAATGATTTTATAAGAGAAATAAGGGCATACAAAGCAAGGAATTTAGAACTGTATTGACTTGTGCTACAGACATAATGGAAGAGAAAAATAAATGCTATTTGCAAAATACCTAAAAAGACTTATTTTAAGTTCTAATGATTTTGCAGACCGTGGAGTTTAACAGAGTTTTCCCACATTCTGTTTAACAGTCATTCACTCAGTCATTTTTATTTTATGTCTGCAAACCAAAAGAGAAGCCACTATTATTGTTCTACTTAGAAAATACCAAAAATTATAAACAACACTACATTTAGACAGCAAATATGGGAATTTTGGTTGACTATGTGCTGATTTAAGGGCTAGAATGAAAAATTTGGGCACCTAACTTAACCCATGTTTGGTAATTGGACACTGTCTGTATTCTTTAAGCTCCGAGTCTTGACAGTTACTCACAAATTTTAGTTAATTTATAGTGCAAAACAGTTTTCCCAGATAAGATTTATATTTAATCAGAATACACTTTGGGTACCCCCTAGCCTCCTTATTATTAACCCAATACAACTACAGACACGTATCTTCAATTCTATTGTCACTTCTCACCACAAAAAGAATTATTTGAATAAGTAGGTATTTTGACATTTTATGCAAATAGACACCAAACAGACCCCTACAAATATTTTCAGCTAATTTTCCTGATTTAATTTCATAGGATTAGATGTATATACACCATTCTCTCTCTTCTACATAATCAAATCATTGAAGTTGAAGTGGCCGATATTTAATTCCACATTTTGTAGCTTGATTAAGCAGGTGCTGAATTACTTGAATATAATTTGGTTAGTTCAGAAGCCACAGTATCTAACAGAATCAAAAGCATATCACTGAAATTACTGTGCGATATCTTATTTCACTTGCTGATTGCCTTGGAACACTGCAGTTTTCCTTTTACGTTAAGGGGGAGGCCAACTAAGTCCATGCTTCTGAGTGATCGTTGTTTGGTAGCTTCTTTTTGATAAACTTGTTACATTTTGATTTCAGTATTGCTGTTGTTCTGGATAGCTGGTTGAGTGTTTTGGGCATAAGAATATTCTCTATTTTAAATTATCTCACTAATAATGTGAGATAATAATTTATGTTCAGATGCCATGGCAGCACACCATCACAGGGATTTGTACTCTTAGTTAATCACATTATATGATATCTTTTAAAGCGTTGGCTACAAATAATAAAATGGATGCAATCACCAGGGCAGCATATAAGAAGCAAAGATGTACTACCGATGTGGAGGATCTCAATCTCAGATTGACAGAGCCAGAAGACTACCCAGAAGTCACCTACTACAGGACAGGCCCAACAAAGAAAACAACAGAACGCCACTAGCCATCACCTTCAGCCCCCAACTAAAACCTCTCCAACGCATCATCAAGGATCTACAACCTATCCTGAAGGACGAGCCATCACTCTCACAGATCTTGGGAGACAGACCAGTCCTTGCTTACAGACAGCCCCCCAATCTGAAGCAAATACTCACCAGCAACCACACACCACACAACAGAACCACTAACCCAGGAACCTATCCTTGCAACAAAGCCCGTTGTCAACTCTGTCCACATATCTATTCAGGGGATACCATCATAGGGCCTAATCACATCAGCCTCACTATCAGAGGCTCGTTCACCTGCGCATCTACCAATGTGATATATGCCATCATGTGCCAGCAATGCCCCTCTGCCATGTACATTGGCCAAACTGGGCAGTCTCTACGTAAAAGAATGAATGGACACAAATCAGACGTCAAGAATTATAACATTCAAAAACCAGTTGGAGAACACTTCAATCTCTCTGGTCACTCGATCACAGACCTAAGAGTGGCTATACTTCAACAAAAAAGCTTCAAAAACAGACTCCAACGAGAGACTGCTGAATTGGAATTAATTTGCAAACTGGATACAATTAACTTAGGCTTGAATAGAGACTGGGAATGGATGAGTCATTACACAAAGTAAAACTATTTCCCCATGGTATTTCTCCCTCCCACCCCACCCCCCACTGTTCCTCTGATATTCTTGTTAACTGCTGGAATTAGCCTACCTTGCTTGTCACCATGAAAGGTTTTCCTCCTTCCCCCCCCCCGCTGCTGGTGATGGCTTATCTTAAGTGATCACTCTCCTTACAGTGTGTATGATAAACCCATTGTTTCATGTTCTCTGTGTGTGTGTATATAAATCTCTCCTCTGTTTTTTCCACCAAATGCATCCGATGAAGTGAGCTGTAGCTCACGAAAGCTTATGCTCTAATAAATTTGTTAGTCTCTAAGGTGCCACAAGTACTCCTTTTCTTTTTGCGAATACAGACTAACACGGCTGCTACTCTGAAACCTGCTTGCAGTTTGTTACCTTGTGACAGACAGTGGACAATTTTGGATACTTTTTGTTCTTTTAGATTTGTTTAACTATTTGGGGGTCCTATTCAGGCTAAACATTGTTGGCTGAATTTTGGATCCCACAAATGTCACTGCACAAGTGGCCTTGAAACAGCCCTAAAAGGGCAAGGGAAGATTCCCGTAATATGGAGAAATCCTGGGCTAGTATAAAGTTGGCATACCTGGGCCCCTTTCTCTAATGGCATTTTGGGGTCATTTGGGCCACAGAGAAGGTGTTTCAGAGTGGGGCTAGAGTGTTATGCATTTTGTTGACCTCCAGCCAGCAGGAACATCCATAAGAAACTAGTCTAGCCATCATAAATTAATTTTATCCAGTGTTGTTGTAGTTGTGTTGGTCCCATTAGAGAGACAAGGTGGGTGAGGTAATATCTTTTATTGGACCTTAACACACTCAACTTCACTGAACAAGGACACTCCACTAGACAAGTAGATCGCTTCATAGAACAGCCACCCAAATGCCCTAAGAGAACCTGACTCAATACAGCTGTCACCTACCTCCCCACTCTGCAACCCCTATATGTATGCCACATGAAGTGGACACTGGTATGCAAAGGGACAAAAACACTGGAAAAAATTCAGCCCCAAAGGTGAATGCTTCGGAAAGATATGGAGCAACTGAAAACAGGATCTTAGAATGGAAACACTTCGGCAACTAGCTAGTGTGCCAGGTATAATACCAACCAAAATGTATTGTGCAGGATAGTTAAGTGTCAAATTAGATTGTTTGTCTTTAAGACTATTACACTGGGTTTTGATATTAGATCGTAGATGTAACACTGTCTCCAAGTATTTTCTCAGTAAATTAGCCTCTTAAAAAATCCATAGTTTAAATAGAAAGTAAACTGCTATTACATTTCATTTTTTGTACATTGCTGAACTTTGAATCAACCTCTCCCAAGTATAGCAGCAGGAGTAAAGCTAAATACAAATAAAATCTTGTGGATTAAAGTAGTATCCCAGAGAAACAACTTCCTCCAGCTGAAGTACCTGTGGTAATGAACAGGATTAGAAGAAGAAAATGTTGATCTTCTTTCATGCATGTAAGAAACACACTAAGGTGAGAACTAAGGAATTATTTTATTTAAAAAGCACAAGGCACCTCAAATTGTTCATCTTAAATGATCCTGCTGGCTGTTAGTGCTGCAAGATGATACCTTGTTTATCACAATAAAAATGCAGTAAGCTTGTATCAACATTAGTAAGAAAGGTAACATATTGACAACTTCACTCATTCTCCCCAGCCTTACCCCACTCCTACAAATCAAACCTAATAGAGCCATCAACTGATGAAGAAAAGCACACAGGACACTACTTTTGTTACAGGTTGAATCTCTAGTCTGGCTCTCTCTGGTCCAGCAACATCCACGGTCTAGCATGATTTTATTTTGTGGGGTTTGGTTTTTTTTTTTTTTGCTTTATCTACTTATTTCCTTGTGCTAATACAGTAAAATTGTGAAACACTAGCACTTTGTTATGAAGAGAGCCGGTAAGCCTTGGCTAGGTGGCATTGCAAGTGTTCTGATTATTTGCCTCGGTGAGATAAAAATAAAAAGAGACCCACTCGCTACATATTGACCTCCCATGGTTCGGCAAATTCTCTGGTTTGGCACCAGTTAGGTCCTGAGGGTGCTGGACTAGAGAGGTTCAACCTGTACTAAGTGATTTGTTAGTATTCTAGCTGGAGCAGTAGCCCCAACATAGATAAAGCATAATATAAGTGTTTCCATTCAAAGGCCCTGCTGTAGACTCAAACAAGGATTCAGCTGGAGTTCCCAATATTCTAATGAGATCATTTTAATTTCAAACAAACAAACAAACCACACACACACACACACACACACACACAGAGGGATGGTGTAGTCATAATCATTATTATATGAATTTCAGACAGGTATTCTGTGACAAAATATAAAGAGTATTCATTCTGAAAACCAGTTTTAACATTTTGAATATGCAATAGAGGTGAATAGATACACACAAAATGCTGTATACATACTGTATGAGTTTGTGTGTACATGCATGCATCTATATCTATATACATTTTAGAGATCTCAAAATCTAAATGCTAAGACCAATTCTCAGAATGAATAAAATTCACAGCATGGCATAGAATAGCTCTTTGAAATTTGTAGAACAATTGTAACTACCCCATTCCAACGTGTCTTTGCAAATTAAGATATTCATATCAGAATCGGTGGGCACTCACTGAATTCTTAATAAGGTTCATATTCTTGACTGAATCAAAATAGGGTAGTGAATTAAGTAACAAAATAAGTGAACTGTGTTCTCTTAGTCAATCAGAGCTGAGTGGCTAGATTAGGCCTGAGTTATAAAAGGGGCAAAACAAAGATTTTTTTTAGTTATCAAATGATAAATTTCACACATAGATGAAGATATTACAGAGGCGAAAGAGGGCTTGGTTAACCTTCTATCATCACTTACATTCATAACGGTATCAAAGTACTGGGCATTTAAGGAAATTAGGAAATATGCAGGATTTTTCCCTGCACTTTCATAAGGAGCAGCTACGAATGCCAATGACTGACTTAGATACACTAACAAAAAGTACATACATTCCTCTGACTGAATGCACTGAATTCTTGGAATTGTCAAGGATATGTTATTGAGAGGACAGCAATACCTAGAAATGTTCTTTTTCCATTTCTTCCTCTGTCTTTTCAAAAGTCCTTTTTAAAATTGAGGTTAATTTACAATATTTTACTGTTAGTCTTTTATCTCCAATAAGTATAACTTTTTTAGAAATTATTTGTGAGATTCTTTCTTGCTTATGATTTACAAAACTATTATTCTAGATAGGCCTACAGAAAGATTTATAAACCATTCTACTATTTTAAAGATTTTTAGCCAAAAGAGTTGCAAAAATTAAGACAGAATTTGCTTTAATGCACAACATGATATGCTTGCTTGCTGCATATCCCCCAAAAAAGGATCATTTAATAGTTTAGAGCTGTTTAATATTTCACTGACTGATGCATCAAAACTCTAAGCCTAAATAGGGCTGTCACTATGTCATGTTACTCAACAGAAGAACTGAACATATTAATAGTCTTCATGAAAAAGCCCCAGATTAAAAAGCACAAGTCTATATGCATTTCAATAATGTAAAGAACTGGTAATTTAAGTGGCAGGAAATTGTCATTACAATACATTTATTATCTTCAAATAGAATGTAGCATCCCAAGTCTATATATATTAATTATTCAGAAATGCATACAAATTTTGAAACTTCTTTGTGAATTCCAGTCAAGCATACTTTGCACCAGTACTTTCTGAGAGTGTCAGTATTAGTGACATTTTTCACCTGATTTTCTGCCTCTGATTGTATAACATTGTTTGCTTTGACTGAACACCCCATTTAGAAATGCTGTACATTACACATGAAGTTGATTAACATATTTGTTCTGCTGCATGTCACTAATATAAGGCTTAATTGTGCCATTTAGGCATGACATAGTAAGGGCTGGTGTGGAATCCTGCTGTCCCCAGGAAACACTGGAAAAACAGCTTTTGGAGCTCCTGGACACCAAAAGCTGCACATGCACCCATTGCATCACTCCTTTATAGGAAGGGCCTCTTCCCCCTTGCTGGCCAGTGCTTGGCACATGAGGCAGGCAGGATATAGGACCATGGCTTCCCCTCCATTTGTGATGTTGGGTGCTCCCCAGGGAGCATAAATAGAGTTGTTCCCATATTCCTTAGAGTCCATAAACTGTCATTCTGACTGGCCCATATGCAAGAGTATACAATGTGGGAGCGGCTCCTTACACCCTCTGCTTTCACTATGAACTCACACAAGTGTCAGGCAGAGTTTGGCTCTTAGAAAACCAGTCTTTAGTGTGAGTGTTACTAGCATTGCTGAGCTGAGTAAACTGGTTAAAATGCAAATCAGGTTTTCATTGCGTTTTTAAAAAGTAGATAGGGAAGTTATATTTCAGGGTCAATTTTTACTATTGAGAAAAGAGTTCTTTTCCTGTCCAGGAACTCTCTGACAGAAAACTGAGGTCTGGACCTTACACACCCAGACCTTATGCCCTATTAATAATATTCTGTCCCCCCTCCCCCCACACACTATGTTCTACATTAGTTAGTATGCATATTTTCCAGTTCCTGAGTGGCTAACAGGAGATGTCCTACAGCACCGTTCCAGGAAGTTATTTTTAATATTGATGCCTTTATTCTTTTTTAATTTAAATGCAGAAAAGAAAAGATTAAAGCAGGGGTTGACAGCCTGTGGCTCTGGAGAAGTTCAGAAGTTAATATGTGGCACCTTGTATTGGCACCGACTCTGGGGCTGGAGCTACAGGTGCCAAGTTTCCAATGTGCCGGGGGGTGCTCACTGCTCAACCCCTGGCTCTGCCACAGGTCCTGCCCCCACTCCACCCCTTCCCGCCCCCTCCCCTGAGCCTGTTGTGTCCTCACTCCTCTCCCCTGCCCCCAGACCTCCTGCATGTCACGAAACAGCTGATCAGGAGGTGCGGGGTGGGAGGGGCAGTCACTGATCAGCAGAGCTGCTAGTGGGTGGGAGGTGTTGGGAATGGGGTGGGAGGTCACAGGGGGCTGCTGACATACTACTAAAAAGAAAAGGAGGACTTGTGGCACCTTAGAGACTAACACATTTATTTGAGCATAAGCTTTCGTGAGCTACAGCTCACTTCATTGGCTGCATGCATCCAATGAAGTGAGCTGTAGCTCACGAAAGCTTATACTCAAATAAATGTGTTAGTCTCTAAGGTGCCACAAGTCCTCCTTTTCTTTTTGCGAATACAGACTAAGACAGCTGCTACTCTGAAACGTAACATACTACTGTGGCTCTTTGGCAATGTACATTGGTAAATTCTGGCTCCTTCTCAGGCTCAGGCTGGCCACCCCTGGATTAAAGGATGCCCATACTTGTCTTATCAATATTTAAACACACTAGTCTTATGTTTTACAAGTCCAACAGCTTCACCCACACCAAACAATGAGCAAGAAAACAAAAACAATTTATCCACCACTCATCACGCTCAATTCCCTAACCTGCTCAAAGTTGAGGAGAATAAAAATGTTTTGCTATATACCTCTTGACTTTGAGGGCACTGGCTTGTTCATACCAAAGCGGGGAAGCTCCAAAGAAAACAGATTCTCACAGAGAATGCCCCTCACTTGTTTAACTGAGGGTGATATTGCTCAAGTGCCTTTGGTGATCAACATCCCTAACACAAGAAGACAGACAAGCAATCTTTTAGTTAGGCAGGCCTCAAGCCATTTATGGCTTTACTGGGCAAAATTTACACCTTAAAGTCCAACCAAAAGCAACTGGCAGACAGTGCAGATCATAGAGCACCTCTGTTAAAATGCTCCTACCAAGATACAAGCTGTAGAATTGCACACTAGCTTTGCTTCCTGGGTGAATTCAAATCTAGCCCTCCTTATAGAGTGCACTTACTTATTTTTATTTTTAAAACAAGATGGGACTTATCAAAAACTCCATTTAAATTGATCCATTTAAAATTACAT
This sequence comes from Dermochelys coriacea, assembly GCF_009764565.3. Classification (NCBI taxonomy): domain Eukaryota; kingdom Metazoa; phylum Chordata; order Testudines; family Dermochelyidae; genus Dermochelys; species Dermochelys coriacea. The sequence goes on from NC_050068.2 coordinate 301,674,149, forward strand.
ACAAAATTAAACAATACAATAAAGCATCCCAGTAAGCATTATCCCTTAATCTTCACCCATAATTATAAAACAAATCAGCAGCCCATTCCCTGTGTTCCCACTCTCTGCCCCCAAGCCCAGGGAAGTAGATGGTCCTTACAACATACCCTGAATTGCAACAAATTATGACTACTTAGGACCAAGGAGAGGAGTGGATTTCAATGTTAAGGAACCCTTAGTGGACAGCATCCTACATGTAGCTTCCTCTGTTTTATACTAGGAGGCTCCAACTTGAATGTTTCCACTGATGATAACTGTGGCATCTGGCATTGGGAGAGAGAAAGTCTCTAAGTAGATAGGTCCCATGCCATTTAGCTTGTTTCACTACCTTACATTCTGCCTGGAAGTTAACTGACAATCACTGTAAATCATACTGTTCAGCAGTCTAACCCTGAGGTGACAAAGACACAGATGATGCTAGCTAGGTTCACATCTGAAGAAACTGTTACAACCTCCTAGATATATTTAAATGGAAAAATCTGTTCTGAGAATTACTATTCCCTGATCAGGCCCTATGATCCTGACTGGGATTTCTAGGCACTAGTGCAATATAATAGCGTTACCAACTATACATATGAAATCATGACCTATGACCATAATTTGTTTCCTCTGGTATGACAGTACTAAGCAGTAGCTAGAGTAGCTAGCTCAAGAAGACGTATATTAATAAAAATGGATGTGATAATGGACATTTTATCCTTGTTAAAACAAATTGGAAAAGCATGTTTATGATACTACAGTTTTGCCTGGTAAGAAAGGAGATTTTTAAAAGGTAGATGAATTGTTTTAAAATTTTCACAAGAACACATTTGTAGGTTGCAGCAAACAGATCTGTAATCACACTCATAGTTTTCCCAGTTCTTACGTACTATGCAAGTTCATGTTTTTAGATTGACATAAATCATGCTCTCTGGATATTTTTATCAGAATAATTTTGATTTTCTCTTACTCGACAGAAAAAAAACCCACACTCAGCAGACCATTCCACTTAATTAAATCTTTCAAAAAGCACTACTGTGAGACTTGTTTATATTTTCTTATATAATGACATACAAAAGCAGTCTGGCTTACAGAAAACATGCTGTTGAAAAGCAATAGGGAACAAATATTCGATGGGTAGCTAGGATATCAAAGTGTCATTAGATAGCTGCATGGTATGTTATTAACACTGTAAAAGACTTTCTGATATAGGTCTCTGTGTGAAGATGCCCACAGCTCATTGAAAATGGTACATTCTATCAAAACCATTTGCAGTCTATATATACTCACACTGAGCTGAAAGATTTACAGGGACAAACATAAATATGCTTAATAGATATTTGATTTCCCCCCAAAACACACACACCATAGCTAAAATAGACAGATCAAAAGAGTGTTTAAATACCTTGAAGGATAATTAAGTGCAGGGAAGGGTGCAGAAGAAATTAACCTTCTTGCATCCTTTCCAGCTGTCATTCAGCAAGAAAGACCCTCCTCTCATACAGGGATCTAGTGGGAGGTAGCAAAGGAACTGGTGAAGAGGCAATCTCCTCTCTCAGGATTTGAGCCCCACTGTATGAATGTAGAGTCCAGCCAGATTGAGGTGCTAAGGCAATTTTTTATGCTCATTGAGCATGGGAGTCACATTTGGCATATCAATAGTTCAAGTATGTTCTTGACTAGAAATACAGGACGCCAAATTTATCCCTGGCTCAACTCCAGTGTTCAGGTACTACATTATCTAGAGAACTAGTATCACCTGATGGTGCCCTAACTTTTACATATCCACATATGCTATCAGTGAAAGCTGAGAAGGAAGGATATTGCATTCTCTTGATATTTTACCGTGTAGTGTTTAAAGGTATAGACTATCATATTTATTCATTTCATATCCATATAAAAACTTAAAGTTTATGTAACTATCTTTTCTATTTCATCAGTCATGGCAGTAATAAAATATTTCCTATTATAAATGAGAAATATATGTATATTGTCAGAGTTACAGTGGGAGTCTTAGACCCCTTTTCAGACCCTCTCAAGTGCACCCATGAGATGACATGCTCAGCTTCCTTCACCTCTCAAGGGTGGTACACCATGGTCCAGCCACTCTTGGACTGGACAGCTTTGTTACAGACCCCTGTTTCTGAATCATGTAAACATGATAGGCCCATCTGTGTTTGGCACCTGCAAGGAAATTTCTCTCAAGAGCCTGTGGCCATTGGATGATTAAAGTGACTCAAAACAGTTTTATCAGAGCAAACCTTTTGTTTATTCATCCAAAGGTAAATAATAGACAGTGAAGATGGATAAAACAACAAAAGCCTATATGCCTGTGTCTTATCTAAACCTTATCCTTTGCTTGAAAGTTTTTGGTACATCCCACTGAGTCCAGAGACCTTACTTCTGGGCTGGGAGAAAACCTGTGCTGTTGTATTCTGGCAGTGAGTCTCTGTCAGTCTCACCTCCAACAGCTGATGCTCTCTTCTGAAATAGGTGGAAGGGTTTAATGGTTTAGTGTCCCTTTGATCCTAAGCTCTGACCTTGGGAAAATAAATGTGTTAACCTGGCTAGAGCTGGGTAAGCATTTCCTGATTAACAGTCCCCCATTGTTCTCTAAAAGACCCTTGATTTTAATTCTGGAGGTATCTTATCTCAGTCTGTTTCATTTCATGCTTGTTCTCCCTAACTATCTTTAACACTGTGGAGTAAGACGGAATCACATCAGGCAGGTAAACTGAGAGACATGCTCTACATAAAATACATTATATGGATATCTCCCACCTTCTCCATACATTATAATTGCATTTAATATACCACTGTGTCCTAAAAAGCTATGTTTTTCTCACTGAGATATTAGGTTCTACTTTTAATACACACACAGAGAGGTGTTCACCTTTTTGCAATGGAAGATTAATGAATTCAGTTATTTGCGTAGTTAATAAATATTTTATTGTAATCACTCTTGTGCAATTAAGCCCCACTTCAGCTTGTGCTTAACCTGAAGCACAAGGTTCATCTCTATTCAGCAAAGCACTTAAGCACATTCTTACAGTTAAGTAAGATAAAATAAATCAATTTTACATTCTGGTTCTGAGCTAACTGGTCTTCATTTGTTAACCTCTTAAACCACTGAATTTCTCAGTATTTACACAAATATCAATACTTCCTGATGCAGTTGCACTGTAAATCATCACGTGGAGCTCTTTCACTTATGGTCAAAATATGAACTAAATCCAACTGAATTCTAAATGTTTGACTTATTCAGTAACACAAATCTATTCAATATGCACTTGCCTCTGGCAGCTGTAAAACTCAGGAGTTATTTAGTATCTTAATATTTTGGGGCTTGAAATCACATTTTAGATCAACAACAGACTGTTTATCCATCACTATTTCTGCAATGCCTGGAGATCTGCTAGCATCTGAGAAATTAGCTGAGGAGACAGCAGTAATGAGATGCATAGATCACATGATCAGACAAATTTTCATTATTCTACTCTAGAGGGAAAAAAAATCTAGGGCTCCTGTACATTCACTGTGAAGTTTAATTATGTTTCAGGGATCTTGAGAGTCTTACAAATAAAGTAGATGATCCACATATCAAAATCAAGATGTTTCTGATAGAACACAAATTTCCCAGTTTGCTCTTAAGAGTCATAGAATCACATTAGCTATTCTTAAGGTAAAGGGGGAAAGACTGCAGCTGAAACTGCTACTTTACTAATGGAGGTATGCAGAACTATTTGTAGGGGGCTCCTATTCCTCAGCTACTAAATGTCTTTGCTTAGGACATTTGGTCCTTGGTAAAAACTATACTGTCTTCTTTTCACAGTGATGTTTTGTGCTTTTTCTGTTGGGTTATTGTAGGAAGATCCCTGAAAAGGCAAACTAGCCACCAAAGCTTCTGTATAGCAAATAGCAGTAAGTGCCCTGTGCTTCAGTATAACAGCATTCTCCCGCTGTATTTTCAGTCTCCAGTCTGAAAGGAGTCACAGTCAGCCAGAGGTGAATGAGAAGTAGCCTTCTCTTCAGAAGTCTCACACCAGATGATCTTATACACCATTAATACAGTTGAAGAAAGAAGAACTGGAGGTATATGCACCCTATGTTTCCAGACTTGAGGATACAGTTTTAACCTTTGAGAAGGAACTACATACTGTGAGTCAAAATCATGCCATTTTAAATAAAGAATTTGAAAAGGTTAAGCATGTATCTTTTGATAGAAGAAAATGTATTTCTTACAAAAACTGAAGGAAAACCAGGCTAAGGCAAGAATCTGAGGGGAGCTGGAATTAAGTAAGACATAGACAGAATCAAAATTTTGGATGGGATTACAGAGTTGCTTGAACTTTTATTTTAACTTTGATAACTTTCTGAAGATGGAGAAAATATGTTGTCCCTGTTGCAGCTCCCAGTACAGAATGGAAATTTGGCAGGTGCCAGCTGCATTTGGACACACCTCTCACCAGCCCCAGGATTTCAAGTAGGGGGAATCAAGCTGTGAAGAGGACAGCACAGCACTAGGGGAATCAAACTGAGCAATAACAATCCCTACAGTCTCCAATAACACTCTCTAAAAGTCCACTGCAACAACTGCCAAATTCTGCACCAACATGAATTTATTCCACCACTATCAAATAGTTTTATTCCCATCCCTTCCAATCCCCACACAACTACTGCTCAATGACATATAGTTTGTCAAGAATAATTTTTGACAGTGATTATTTCTGAGCATGTTTTTTTGTCACTATACTTTCCAGTCACCGTGGCTCCACTCCCTGAGCCACTGATCCTGTGATGTTGTCCTAGAAGCCCAGCTTAGAACCTCCTTCCCACAAGTGTGCAGGAAAGAAGGTGAGAGGTAGCTGCTGATCAGGACAAGCAGGCAAATTAATGGCAGACACATGGGATTGGCTTAAATGGCAGATGGCAACTTTATTAATTAAACCTTGGGAAAGTGCACCACACTGCCTTCAGCCTGCTCTCAAGTATCAGGCTTTTAATTTGTTCCACTGAGAGTTATAGGGCTTTAACCACAAACCAAACAACAACTCAGGGTAGAACCTCCTTACAGACTCAGCACCGTTGTGAAAACTTTTCCCTTTTCGCCCCTCAAATAAGGGGGAAGGGAGTGGAGTGATAGGAACCTCAGTCTGCAAAGACTTCAGGCTACTCTCCTTCTGTGAGTACAAAATCTAACTATACTATCTCAAGTCTCATTTATCTCTGAGGGCTGGCCCTTTTAGCCTTTGCCCACACAGCACATGGTCCCCAAGTTGCAACAAGTCAGTAATTTCAACTGCATTATATGAACTTTGAATCATATCATTTCTACCCAACTGTGCCTCCAAGAGGCTGCAAGGAAGGTAAAAAAACAAAAACAAAAACCAGACCACATACTAAGTTAGCCCCAAGGGAAAAATTCCTTCCCTTTCCCTAAAAACAGGAGATTGTTCAGAAACATACCATCATAAGCAGTAGAGCTCCTAATCTACTTTTACAGGGAGGGAGAGCAGGGCAGCTAAGCAGAGAGAAAGAGGCTTTTTGAAAAGCCATGGCTAGCTTAAATAGGTAAGGGGGCACCCAGCAGCCAATCAGCTGGCTCCAGCCCCCCACCCCACCCCTTTGTTCAGCCAGTGGCGAAGTGGAAAATGGAAGGAAGGAGGGAATGGGTATGGGCAGCCCCTCTTTCCTGTTACACATGCATTTTGGATTTTTCTCATTCCCTGCTGTCCAGGTGGTCCTCTGCTAAAAGCAATAAAAGGGTAGCAGGAATTATAGAATATACAGGGATTGAGATTGAGATGACTGAGATTAATGGGGCAGGGCACATCTTCAAACCTACTGTTTCAAACTCTCTGTAGACCCAGGCAGGTACCTCACTCATCTGTTTATCCTCGGATCATATTTTCAAGGTCGCCGCGTCAGCTGTAAAGGATACTTTTTTTTAAGCTGAGATTCAGGAGCACAAACCGGTGCCAAGGGATGAATTCTACAGCCACAGAATCAGGGAATATCGGGGCCTTTATTACAGCAACAAGTATCCAGAGCAGAAAATTACACATTTTACGCACAAGGAATATAGTTAACATATGTTGATCATTCTTACCACAAAAAAACAAAACAAAACCTAACTCATTTTTTAAAAAGCTGACATTATAAAACATATTCCATTTCTGTTAAAAAAATCAATGTATCCTAGCTAGTTCTTTATGATAAAATACACATAAGTGAGAAGCTCCGTGCAGCCTAAACTACAGAATTACAACCAACACCTTCATCATCAGAAACTACTTATTAATGAAAAGCCTAAAGTAACTTGTTGAAACACATGAACCTATTAGACATAAGCAGAGCCCTACTCTAAAAAAGTTAAGGTTTACCTCAAAAGTAGGATACAAGTAAAAAGCAAACAAACAACTGGTTACAGGCCTAATCCCCAATATTTTGTATCTCGTGCAGTCATTTACATTAGTGCAATGTGTGTGTAAAATGCTACCACTCTGATTTGGTGTAAGGATCTATCCAAGGTACAGAGCAACAGAAAATCAGACCCTATATCTGAAATCTACAGTACATCAAGCCTTGCCTTAGTTGTTCTACTGAATTTATGGGTGCTACACAATAAAAGTTCATTCAGTATGATGAATATCATTTGTGATTTGTTACTTAGAGTCAAGGCAAAATTAACCCCCATATTTAGCAGCAACTCTTTAGGAGGCTTACAAATATCAAAACAAGACGACACACTCAGAACTTTTTGTAAATAATCTAAAATGATATCTTATAAATAATTTATGACTGGATCCTAAAGCCATGTCAGAAATAGTTTTCAGACAACAACATGTCACTTTATTTTATACTTGATATGTTGCTCCAGTCAGTAACCAAAAAGTGACTTGTATTACTTATTCACTTACAAAAAATATTTTGTAAAGACAGAGTTAAGGTTGCTGCCGTTACAAATGCTCCCTTTAGTCTTCCAGAATGTGAAACATTGACACCATAAACTCAAATGTTAGTCAACCAGGAAATGTTCATTTTAGATCCCATAGCATATCCCTTGTTGGGAATTAAAATATAAGAAAACCAGGAAGTGCATAGTTAAGGTAGCACTTGCCCCACAACACATTCATACACCTTTAATTCTGCCCCTTATTAGGATGCTAGCATCTGGAGACACAGTACAATGATACTTGGTGAACTGGGTGTCACACTGCATCAATCAAGACTTTGCAAGTTTCTCATGACATTGGGACATTAAAGGATGTCAAGAGTTTGGATTCTGAAAATCCCTTCAGCCTTCAATGTTTGGGGAAATTTTGGTTTAAGCCCATCTCTACAATATTTTCATTCATAAATATAATGCACTTTATTCTTCATAATCAAGCTGCTTAGAATGAGAAAAAATATAATATATAAATGCTAATAATAAGCATTAGAGTTACTTCTGTAATAATGTATTTGCATTTTTGTTTAGTTTACAGAAAATATACTTCATGCTTGTTAAAGGTCTGTGAATATACTGAAATAAGAATAAATAAGTCAAATACTAAAATAAAAACAATGTTCTGATTGTTTAATCATACTAGCAGGAAAGAAAGTAAAATTTAAAGATGGAATTAAACACACACATCCCATTAGGGTTTTTACTCTTTTGTTGATTGTGATTATAATCCATAATGGCGACTGTTGTCCGCAGTTCACAAAAAATGGCAATTCAATAGAATAGCTCCTGTGACTGCTGGTCTAAACTCTAACCCTCTCCTGATGAAAAAAAACAAAACTATTTATAGCCAAAAATATATTCCTGTGTTCCTTTAGAATAATGGTATAACTTTAAAGATGAACTGTCACCTCAAACTGAATTTTTTAATCAATTAGTTTAGAACACAATTTTAACATTAAGGGCCAGGGCGTGCAAACCTCATACTGAGTACTTACTTGGCAAAGAGTCCCATTGAACTAATAGAATTAAGGTGCTATTCACCCTGAGTAAGGACATCAAAATCAGGGCCCCAAAATATATTATTTTTGGATTTAATTTTCTTTAGAGAAAGAAAGAAAGAAAGAAAGAAAGAAAGAAAGAAAGAAAGAAAGAAAGAAAGAAAGAAAGAAAGAAAGAAAGAAGAATCTGTCCAACCCGACCTCAAATCCTACTGATTTCAACAGATAATATGTGGAATACTAGTAGTCACCTGACTTGTCAGTACCATTACCCCAACGTAAGTGGACAACAGTACATTATTGTGCTGTATTTTGCTTTTGACCAAGGATATTATTTCCAATGGGTATGATATCTAGCAATGCCACACCATGTCATGACATCTCATGGAAACATGCACTTTTCTAATGAGTATAGAAGGAGATTTATGGAACTTTCGGCAACTCACGGAAGTTACTAGATCACAGGCCCTGGTTCTCATGGGAGACTTCAATCATCCTGATATCTGCTGGGAGAGCAATACAGCGATGCACAGACAATCCAGGAAGTTTTTGGAAAGTGTAGGGAACAATTTCCTGGTGCAAGTGCTGGAGGAACCAACTAGGAGCAGAGGTCTTCTTGACCTGCAGCTCACAAACTGAGAAGAATTAGTAGGGGAAGCAAAAGTGAATGGGAAACTGGGAGGCAGTGACCATGAAATGGTCAAGTTCAGGATCCTGACACAGGGAAGAAAGGAGAGCAGCAGAATACGGACCCTGGACTTCAGAAAAGCAGACTTTGACTCCCTCAGAGAACTGATGGGCAGGATCCCCTGGGAGAACAAAATGAGGGGGAAAGGAGTCCAGGAGAGTTGGCTGTATTTTAAAGAATCCTTATTGAGGTTACAGGGACAAACCATCCCGATGTGTAGAAAGAATAGCAAATATGGCAGGCGACCAGGTTGGCTTAACAGTGAAATCCTTGCTGATTTTAAACACAAAAAAGAAGCTTACAAGAAGTGGAAGATTGGACAAATGACCAGGGAAGAGTATAAAAATATTGCTCAGGCATGCAGGAGTGAAATCAGGAAGGCCAAATTACACCTGGAGTTGCAGCTAGCAAGAGATGTTAAGAGTAACAAGAAGGGTTTCTTCAGGTATGTTAGCAACAAGAAGAAAGTCAAGGAAAGTGTGGGCCCCTTACTGAATGAGGGAGGCAGCATAGTGACAGAGGATGTGGAAAAAGTTAACGTACTCAATGCTTTTTTTGCCTCTGTCTTCACGAACAAGGTCAACTCCCAGACTACTGCACTGGGCAGCATAGCATGGGGAGGAGGTAACCAGCACTCTGTGGAGAAAGAAGTAGTTCTGGACTATATAGAAAAGCTGAATGAGCACAAGTCCATGGGGCCGGATGCGCTGCATCCGAGAGTGCTAAAGGTGTTGGCGGATGTGATTGCAGAGCCATTGGCCATTATCTTTGAAAACTCATGGTGACTGGGGGAAGTCCCGGACGACTGGAAAAAGGCTAATGTAGTGTCCATCTTTAAAAAAGGGAAGAAGGCGGATTCTGGGAACTACAGGCCAGTCAGCCTCACCTCAAGTCCCTGGAAAAATCATGGAGCAGGTCCTCAAGGAATCAATTCTGAAGCACTCAGAGGAGAGGAAAGTGATCAGGAAAAGTCAGCATGGGTTCACCAAGGGCAAGTCATGCCTGACTAATCTAATTGCCTTCTTCGATGAGATAACTGGCTCTGTGGATGAAGGGAAAGCAGTGGACATGTTGTTCCTTGACTTTAGCAAATCTTTTGACACGGTCTCCCACAATATTCTTTCCAGCAAGTTAAAGAAGTATGGGCTGGATGAATGGACTATAAAGGTGGATAGAAAGTTGGCTAGATTGTCGGGCTCAACGTGTAGTGATCAGTGGCTCCATGTCTAGTTGGCAGCTGGTATCAAGTGGAGTGCCCCAAGGGTTGGTCCTCGGGCCGGTTTTGTTCAATATCTTCATAAATGATCTGGAGGATGGTGTGGATTGCACCCTCAGCAAGTTTGCAGATGACACTAAACTGGGAGGAGAGGTAGATAGGCTGGGGGGTAGGGATAGGATACAGAGGGCCCTAGACAAATTAGAGGATTGGGCCAAAAGAAATCTGATGAGGTTCAACAAAGACAAGTGCAGAGTCCTGCACTTAGGACAGATTAATCCCATGCACCGCTACAGACTAGGGACTGAAAGGCTAGGCAGCAGTTCTGCAGAAAAGGACCTAAGGGTTACAATGGATGAGAAGCTGGATATGAGTCAACAGTGTGCCGTTGTTGCCAAGAAGGCCAATGGCATTTTGGGATGTATAAGTAGGGGCATTGCCAGAAGATCAAGGGACGTGATTTTCCCCTCTATTCGGCATTGGTGAGGCTTCATCTGGAGTACTGTGTCCAGTTTTGAGCCCCACACTACAAGAAGGATGTGGAAAAACTGGAAGGAGTCCAGCGGAGGGCAACAAAAATGATTAGGGGACTGGAACACATGGTTTATGAGGAGAGGCTGAGGGAACGGGGATTGTTTAGTCTGCGGAAGAGAAGAATGAGGGGGGATTTGATAGCTGCTTTCAACTAGCTGAAAGGTTCCAAAGAGGATGGATCTAGACTGTTCTCAGTGGTAGCAGATGACAGAACAAGGAGTAATGATCTCAAGTTGCAGAGGGGGAAGTTTAGGTTGGATATTAGGAAAAACTTTTTCACTAGGAGGGTGGTGAAACATTGGAATGCGTTACCTACGGAGGTGGTGGAATCTCCTTCCTTATAAGTTTTTAAGGTCAGGCTTGACAAAGTCCTGACTGGGATGATTTAGTTGGGGATTGGTCCTGCTTTGAGCAGGGGGTTGGACTAAATGACCTCCTGAGGTCCCTTCTGACTCTGATAGTCTATGATTCCAGTTAATAGTGATTTTTAAAATAACCTTCCTGAAGTGTTGTGAACTTAGCTTTTGAAATAAATATATGGGAAGGGCAAGTTTCAGTAGAATTCTAGGTTTTGCCAGCTTTATCAACATTTTTTCCAGAACACTTTAGGTTTCGCAGTAAAAATTTGAATGCCATGAAATCTTTTTGTCAGCATACTAAACCCATGTTTCTGATCATAGAGACTCATTCAAAAAACATGCTTTTCTACCATAAAAAAGTCTTTATTTTTCAAACAGTGGGAAGGAAAAAAACATGGAAGACATCAGTGTCACTTGTCCAGTAATATAAAATCCAAATGGTGGCCAATTGCCTCAGAAACATTTGACTGGGATAGCTACTGGTGTGTAATGCAGATTACTGTGACACTTGTAGGTTGCACTAAAAAATAAAATGCATCATAAACCAGATTTAGTGATCACTGGATTCAATGGGAATCTTTTCATTTACTTCAATGGGAACTGAATACCTACTCTGATCAAAGCAAATGGAAAGACTGCCGCTGATGTCAATGGGATTTGGGTCAGGCCCTTGTATTAAGTATTCAAGGCTACACATCCATGAGTGGAGGGGGAGGGGAGAAGAGGAATGTTTGGCAATAGGACTATTTATTATTACTACCCATGGTTTATGCATTCTTTTGGCATTTTTTCTGATTCAATTCTATGTGGTTCAAATTTGTCTGAACTTAGGGTGTATAGTGTTAATATGCCTTCTTTAAAGCAACTGACTAAATCAACTGGTTACATCCATTAATTATCCTATCTGACACAAAAATCTGAGTGTTACTGAGCTTTTTGAAGGCTAATAAATTATGTACAGTAAGACTCCCGATTGTCCAAACATATGTAATTCCAGCCATCTAGGGTGGTGGGCAGGGCCGGCTCTAGGTTTTTTGCTGCTCTGAGAACGCAACCGCCCAAGCGAAAAAAAAAAGGATGGCTGGAATGCCCCTGGAATTGTGCCGCCCCAAGCATGTACTTGCTTTGCTGGTGCCTAGAGCCGGTCCTGGTGGTGGGGAAAAAAGTAGAACAAGTGGGTGGAAAAATTAAAACTTTGGTCTGGAATTTAAGTACGTTTTGATTCCTAATATATAAACTGGGAAGTGCAGTGATTACTGGATAAAGGCATTATGATTATTTGGATAAAGCCAGAATACTTGGATCTGAATTAGGTTTAGGCTAGAGCTCAGGCTTCAGATTTGAGGCTAAATGAAGGCTAGTATGAGAATTCTGATATTAGCACCATTCCTGGATGGTAGAAATCCTGAGTTCTGCTCTTCTAATGAGATTTCTAGTAAGTTGGGAACTTAATCCTAGGTTAACAGAAATTTGATTTTCCCCATAACAAAAGCTATTTGGACAGAAAATATGAAATAAAGAAAAGACATCAGGTAGGATAAAAAAAATGGACAAGTTGGTATCACTTCCCAAAGGACTTGATCCCAAATTTATTGGGGTCAATGGCAAAGCTCCATTGGACTTCATTGCTGCAGGATCCATGCACAGTCTCTAAGAATATAGCCAAACTGAAAAGAAAACATGCAGCACCGAGTCTCAGTGCCTAGGTCAATTGACTTGGATTGTAAGGCTAAAAATAGGAGCGTAGGTGTTCCTACTTGGGCTGGAGCCCAGGCTTTGAAACCTCATGGCGTGTGTGTGTGTCTGTCTCTTAGAGCCTGAGTTTGAGCCCAAGGCTATTTTTAGTCCTGTAGTCTGAGCCCCATGAGCCCGAGTCAATTGATTTGGGCTCTGAGATTCAGTGCTGGAGGATTCTCTTTGCAGTGTAGACATACACTAATACTACATTTCTCAATCTCATTAATAATTGGTTATTCCTCAGAAAAAAAGTATAACAAAAGTCCTCCTTTTTATTGTGCAAAGTTAAAAGTGAATGACTGCCCTGCATCTTTAAGCAGGGGGGCTGAGGGTATATTTGGCTGGCTGGTCAAATTAAGCAAACAGTGCTTTATGGCTGGGTGGGGAGATGAAAACTGCTGTAAAATGGTCAGTGTGGTCACTGACTTATCCCCTAGGAATGCAGGGTTTAAAAGGGGCGGCTCTGCATCTGAAGCCTCTCTTTTACATGGAGCAGGCTGAAGCAGCACCCATCCTCCCTCCACTTTAGGTGGTGAAATACCAGATTTTGTCAAGACCTGCTGTGGGTATTGCACTGCCCCCTACCCTTTTTAGAGGGTCTGGGAAGGAATTTTTCCATTACCACTATATTGGCTTGGGTGCAGTCAGGGTTTTTTCATCTTCCCCACAGCAGGCTCAGGAAGGGCTCTGTTCATCCCTGGCATGTAGGGCAGTAGGCTGTATGTCACAACTCATTATTTGTGGGTAGGGTGGGGGTCCAATGCAGATACTCCATAGGAAAGGTATAAAGTGACTGGATAAATGGCTTGGAATGTTCATTAAAGGAACAAACTGCGGGCAGCTGGGGACTCCTATGATTGGTACAGCAGGGAGCCAACCCCCCCTTTCTTAAAGCCCACCTTAACACTCCTACGATGGGGGTGTATGGTAAGGTCCCAGTAATGAATTTGCTGGAAGGACCTGGATGGAAAAAGAGGGGGAAGTGGCAAAAGCCCCCCGGAGGAATTACGGAATAAACATGGGGTTACCTGCTCTATACACTTTTATCTGCCGGGTAGTCCCAGACAGATAATAAAGTTACGGCCTGATTAAACCTATGTCAAATGTCTCCTGTCCTTCTTTCGGTATAGCCGGACAATAACAACACCTGCAGATAGATCATCAAGGCAAGGTTGTGTGTGTGGTGGGGGGGGGAGTGTTGAAATCTGAGTGCCTTTGACTAGAGAAAAAAGATTCCCAAATACAATTCATTAAATACCATTATACCAGATAACAGTTCTGGGAGTGAGGAAGTATGAGAATATTAAAGCCAAAGCCTTGGGATAGACACACAAAATGACTCAGAACCCATCTAAACAACATATTTGTTATATCTAATTGTGTGGCTTTAAAATTTTCACTCAAGAAACAACACAGCTCAGTGGTAGAGCTACACACATCACAAACACATTGCTGTATGCTGGTCAGAATTGTCTGTCTGTGTTCTGTGCCATGGTAACATACTACCATTAAAAATAAAGCCAGCTGGTATAAGGCTTGAATTAAAGATATTTATTTCTACTGACAAGACAACTCTGTTTAAAGAACAAAGGAATTTTTGCCCATAATTAAATTCTAAAATATCTCTTTAAAATTATTGGTTTAATTTTAATGTCTAGTGTTTCTTTTTTTTTACGTCATTGCCTGTGTAATAGGTAGTCCACACTTTGTCTAAGGCCCTGATCCTGAACTCTCACTCAGTCATGCATGCTACTTGCAAAATCACCAGTTGACCAAGTTTTACCTAAATACTTCAAGACTGGGGCCTAAAAATGACAGCAAGCTGTCCACAGACACTGAAAGGCAAAAACATTAGACCCCCCCCCCCGGCTGTACTGCTGGGGCTGGGAGATAGAGAGGCAATTTCAAGGCAATGCCATAGATTGGTGCGCCCATTGCTCCAACTCAAGAGCACAGGTGCCCAGCGTTAGGTGTCCATCCAGCTCCCACATGAAAAGTCTAGATAAATGGTATTAAAATAGCAAATATGAAATTTCATCAAGTCCTGCTCCAAGGGAAGAAATGATTGACGTAGAATGAGCATAAGATGGCTAATATAAATAGCTTGCTGTTTCATTATCAGATACTTGACAGAGTTACTGTCAAAGGTCTGGAAGCCTGATTCCAATGTGACTATCTCTCCATCACAACAACATCGCACTGCAGAATAGTCTTGCTTTGGGTTAATGAAAATGTAACCTTTTGTAATGGTTTATGGTTATTATTTTTATAACATTTTATATAGTTATGTTAATCCTAATAGGGTTTGAATTTTAGTTCTCTTTCACCCTACTTGTATAATTTAACTAGAGAGCATTTTCTGGAGTTACAAACTGAGAAAAGGTTGAAGAGCTGGATATATTTAAAATTTTATGTTACAACTCTGCATTTATTGTCAGCGTACGAATATTTTATTCTGACCTCGTAGGCCCCCACTACAATCTTTTGGTAATTTCTACAGGTCTATAAGAATCCACACAGAGTGTTTCTGCTAGTAAACTACATTCCTTAGAAGTAGAGAGCAGGGAGAAAGAAAGAAAGAAAGAAAGAAAGAAAGAAAGAAAGAAAGAAAGAAAGAAAGAAAGAAAGAAAGAAAGAAAGAAAGAAAGATGAATCATCCGGTCAGGATTTAGCCTGGTCCTATCACCTGATGGTTTGGTGAAATGCCCAAAGGCTAACTGACTTTGAAAAAATCAGTCAATCAGAAAGCAACATGAGCCTAAGTTAAACAAGGGATAGCATGACTTAGCTAGAGAGGAAGAGATGAACTGGACTAATAAAGGAGGCTCTTTTTCACATAATTGGGACAAGAGACAAAGCTGAAAGTCAAAGACAGGCTTTTTCAGTCATACCCTAAGTATTATTCCATAATGGCAACTTCAAGGTGTGCTCACCTACCTTACATTTTGTTGTATTGTCTCCATTAGCTCTCAGATAAGCAGGTCTTTATTAACACATAGTGAATTTGGATTCTAGTGCCTTAAGTTGAGGTTACTCATTGTTGGATATCTCACAAAAGAAAGCAATGCCTCCACTTCAACATTAAGATATTTGAGCAGAGGTGACAGTTTGGCCCTTGGGGGGGGTCAATAGGCATAGGCATGTTTATAGCGCTAAATCAAAAACAAAGGGTTCTTCTTACGTTATATCGTATTCGCTAAGTATCTTGTCATTTGCATTTCAAGGATATAACATTACAACTGTGTGATGCTAAAGGAGCAACAGATGCCAAGAAAGTCAAGATTCTAGAAACACCACTACTCTATAGAAACCCACTTCAGACCCTGGTAGAGGGCCTCAAGCCATGAAAACATCCACTTTGTGGAACAAGGTTGCAGAAATGCAGCTACAATGGCCTCTGCACTAGGAGGCTCTCACTCAGGTAACACCACCTAAAAGAGGGCAGTATTAGGCAGGGAAGGGACAATGTTTGGGACAACTGGGTATATATTAATTCTGTACTTCCACTAGATAATCTTTGCTGGAGATCAAAGCTGCCCTTCCACTCTGGAAGCGTTGAGGGCAAGACAGAAGTCATTTCCACCATTTGTCCTCCTATGAGTGAACTGCTTCTAGGGTTTGCAGCTCATTGCACAAATATGTTTGAAACTGGCACAGAGAACAGAACTGCAGAAAATTTTAATTTGTCAGCCAAGGAGATTTATGGTCTCTGTACAAAAGGTTTTACAACATAAATTTTCCTGATTTGCAACTTTGTAACTTTAATTATTTTTCTCTTTACTTTCAACCATTCTGCAATTTCATTGTAACCCTGAATTTCTGAACTCCAATTAACCAAACTCTGGTATGTCCCTCCCAGTGACACTGCATGAAATTCCATAAGAGTGGAGATTCAGGCTTTAGTCTTGCCATACTCAAAGGTTGCACAGTGCTGAGTCTACAACACTGCAGAAATCCAAAGTTCCACTGGAGTGGTGCTTCTAGCTACCTTTTTCTCTCGTGTCCAAGCACCACCAGACACTCACTCATGTTTTGGAGCCTTTTGAAGGTGTGTGGCTTCATTCCTAGATATAATGGGATGCAATAATCCATCTAAGATGACAAATGCTTTGATCACCATATCCAGGGCAACTCTGTCCAATAGACTAGGGTGCAGTCTTCTGGCCAGTCACAGAAAGGAGTGGGTGCCTTTTGCTGTCATGACAGCGGGAGTGGTGGTGGTGGTGGGAAGGGCAGAAGGGCATTCTCCTGCAGACCTTAGTGCTGACTCTACAATTTTTTTAAGCATTTAATTAATGGAACCCTTGATTTTACAAACAGTGTCCATGAAAAGCTACATAAAATAATAAATTTACTGTATTAAAGTTCAAGTTTATGGCCAGCCATTCTTTGTGGATATTTACTTTTATTAACAGAGAATAACTGCACTACCAGAAAAAAAATCAAGGAGACATACATATTGAAGTTTCTGTTTTAAATCATGTTTTTAGTTTAGTAATTTAACTATTCATTTTAAATTAATTTCAAAGTTTAAGGATACATTTTGTAATGAAGTAATATTGCGGTAGATTTGTTAAGTCCAGATACAATACTTACTCAAGGGTAGGATAGATGAACATTATTTTTTCTTATAATAAACTCCACTAGAAACAAACATTTAGAATGCTACACCTCACATGAATTCATCTAGACTGAGGGAAGAAACAGTATGAATTAAACTGGATAACTGATAAAGTAATGTGATATGCTTTTTATTATGTACTCTAGGAGGCATACATACTTTATTTGTAATTTTAAATTGTTATGCAGAAGTTAATGAAGTTTTTCCCCCTAAACTGAAAGTGCAAAGTATTTCCCTTGTCAAAGCAAGTGACAAGGTAATGCTGAAAACCTAAATCAGACAATTTTAGTTAATACATCTAAAAATGATTGCTGTACTGGTGAAGTGAGACTATGACAGGCATTCAGAGGGTACCTAACTACGACATGCATCTGACGAAGTGGGTATTCACCCACAAAGGCTTATGCTCCAATACGTCTGTTAAGCTATAAGGTACTACAGGATTCTTTGCTGCTCTAACTATGACAGACCATCTTAAAACTAGCTCTTTAATACAGTTTTCATACTTCACTCATTAGTAATATATTTATTTTTATTCATATTTATAAACAAATTTAAAAGTACCTATCCCCAAATTCTGATAATTTTAAATAAAATTCATAGCCAAGCTTAATCAACCAAAGGCTTAAAGTTTGTACACACAGTGCTCTCCCTGAGAAATCCTGCAACCGTCTTTCCGGCCCTCCAAACCCTGAGAAAATAGTTGGGCTTTGCTGTACTCTGTGAAACAGGGCACATTCATGCTGTTTCAGACAAAGGTCTGGAGTAAATTCCAAGTACCCCTCATAGAAAGTGCCCCGCTAGCAGCCCCCTCCCTTTCCAAATAAGGGGGTTCTCTACCAGTACATTTCTCTACCAGTAACAATTTCAGCTTCATAACACAGGGAAAGAGGCAGTCAAGACCAACATAGGACCATAGAAGATTAGGGTTGGAAGAGACCTCAGGAAGTCATCCAGTCCAACCCCCTGCTCAAGCAGGACTAACACCAACTAAATCAACCCAGCCAGGGCTTTCTCAAGCCGGGCCTTAAAAACCTCTAAGAATAGAGATTCCACCACCTCCCTAAGTAACCCATTCCAGTGCTTCACTACCCTTCTAGTGAAATAGTATTTCCTAATATCCAACCTAGACCTCCTGCACTGCAACGTGAGACCATTGCTCCTTGTTCTGTCATCTGCCACCACCGAAAACAGCCGAGCTCCATCCTCTTTGGAACCCCTCTTTAGGTAGTTGAAGGCTGCTATCAAACCCCCCATCACTCTTCTCTTCTGCAGACTAAACAAACCCAGTTCCCTCAGCCTCTCCTCATAAGTCATGTGCCCCAGCCCCCTGAGCATTTATGTTGCCCTCCGCTGGACTCTCTCCAATTTGCCCACATCCTTTCTGTAATGGAGGGCCCAAAATTGGACATAATACTCCCAGATGTTGCGTCACCAGTGCCAAACAAAGGGGAATAATCACTTCCCTTGATCTGCTGACAATGCTCCTACTAATGCAGCCCAATATGCCGTTAGCCTTTGTCAAGGTTCCTTCCCCACTCTGAACTCTAGGGTACAGATGTGGGGACCTATATGAAAAACCCCCAAGCTTATTTTTACCAGCTTAGGTTAAAACTTCCCCAAGGTACAAACTACTTTACCTTTTGTCCCTGGACCTTATTGCTGCCACTACCAAGCATCTAACAAAAGTAACAGGGAGAGAGCCCACTTGGAAACGTCTTTCCCCCCAAAATCCCCCTGAAGCCCTTTTCTGGGGAAGGCTTGATAAAAATCCTCACCAATTTGCATAGGTGAACACAGATCCAAACCCTTGGATCTTAAGAACAATGAAAAAGCAATCAGGTTCTTAAAAGAAGAATTTTAATTAAAGAAAAAGTAAAAGAATCACCTCTGTAAAATCAGGATGGTAAATACCTTACAGGGTAATCAGATTCAAAACAGAGAATCCCTCTAGGCAAAACCTTAAGTTACAAAAAGACACAAAACAGGAATCTACATTCCATTCAGCACAGCTTACTTTCTCAGCCATTTAAACAAAACAGAATCTATCGCATATCTAACTAGATTGCTTATTAACCCTTTACTGGAGTTCTGACCTGCATTCCTGCTCTGATCCCGGCAAAAGCATCACACAGACAGAGAAAACCCTGTATTCCCCCTCCATCTTTGAAAGTATCTTGTCTCTTCGTTGGTCATTTTGGTCAAGTGCCAGCGAGGTTATCTTAGCTTCTTAACCCTTTACAGGTGAAAGGGTTTTTCCTCTGGCCAGGAGGGATTTAAAGATGTTTATCCTTCCCTTTATTTATGGCAGCCTTCATGGCAACACAGGCACACTGCTCACTCATATCCAGCTTCTCATCCACTGTAATCCCTAGGTCCTTTTCTGCAGAACTGCTGCTTAGCCAGTTGGTCCCCAGCCTGTAGCGGTGCATGGGATTATTCTGCCCTAAGTGAAAGACTCTGCACTTGTCCTTGTTGAGCCTCATCAGATTTCTTTTGGCCCAATCCTTCAATTTGTCTAGGTCATTCTGGACCCTCTCCCTCCCCCCATCTTAGTATCATCTGTAAACTTGCTGAGGGTGCAATACATCCCATCTTCCAGACCATTAATAAAGATGTTGAACAAAACCGGCACCAGGACAAACCCGAGGTACTCCAATTGATACCGGACAGAGACATTGAGCCGTTGATCATTATCCACTGAGCCCGACAATCTAGCCAGCTTTCTACCCACCTTATAGTTCATTCATTCAATCCATACTTTTTTAACTTGCTGGCAAGAATATAAAAAAAGAAAAGGAGTACTTGTGGCACCTTAGAGACTAACAAATTTATTTGAGCATAAGCTTTCCTGAGCTACAGCTCACTTCATCGGATGCATTCGGTGGAAAATACTGTGCGGAGATTTATATAGACACACAGAGAACATGAAACAATGGTTTTTATCATACACACTGTAAGGAGAGTGATCACTTAAGATGAGCTATTACCAGCAGGAAGGAGGGGGGGAAGGAGGAAACCCTTTTGTGGTGATAATCAAGGTGGGCCATTTCCAGCAGTTAACAAGAACGTCTGAGGAACAGTGGGGGGTAGGGTGGGGGGAGAAATAACATGGGGAAATAGTTTTACTTTATGTAATGACTCATCCACTCCCAGTTTCTATTCAAGCCTAAGTTAATTGTATCCAGTTTTCAAATTAATTCCAATTGAGCAGTCTCTCCTTGGAGTCTGTTTTTGAAGTTTTTTTGTTGAAGGATAGCCACTCTTAGGTCTGTAATCATGTGACCGGAGAGATTGAAGTGTTCTCTGACTGGTTTTTGAATGTTATAATTCTTGACGCCTGATTTGTGTCCATTTATTCTTTTATGTAGAGACTGGCATTGCTGGCACATGATGGCATATATCACATTGGTAGATGCGCAGGTGAACAAGCCTCTGATAGAGTGGCTGATGTGATTAGGCCCTATGATGGTGTCCCCTGAATAGATATGTGGACAGAGTTGGCAACGGGCTTTGTTGCAAGGATAGGTTCCTGGATTAGTGGTATCAAAAGCTTTGCTAAAGTCATGATATATCACATCCACAAGCCAAACTCTATTTGGAAATCAGCAAGAAGTCAAAGCAAATCATTTAGCAATGGCATGATGTGCTTCAGACTTATTCAGTGAGAGAAGATGATATAAATTTTGCAAACCTGGCAGATCCTGATCAGTAGCTGGCAGGGGAGCCTCCACACAGATCCTTCCCATCCTGCATAGAATGGGGTTAATACACCACTACCACAGTCTGTCTCCCTATACTAGACGGTTCAGGGCCCTCCATAGGCACAGAACACCTTAATCAAGGAGAGCACAAACTGAAGGTCAAGGGTAGGCACATCTTCCTCCCCAAGGATCCCATATGGAATCTGGTGAAAAGTAAGGTGTAGTATCAGACTTCTCTGTAGCCCCACCCCGTACTGGGGAAATCCTCTGGAGGACAGTTCCAAAACATCAGGAGTCAGGGGAAACCCTGACAGAGTGGCCAGAGGAAGAAGAAGGAATAGGGAGTGATTGAGCTCTCTGGTGTTTGTCATATGAGTGTGTGATCTGTCCCAAAGTGATTATTCAGCATTTTAGGAAAGGGTCTCTTTCCCCTATTCATATCAGGTAGTACATTACTACACCAAAAATCCCATTGAAACACAGAGGTTGGCTCACATAATAAGGTATTACTCTGCGTGCATAAGGATAGTAAAATTAGTCCCTTATTAAATATCCAGGCCTGATCCTCAGCTGGTATAAATCAGCTGATATTAATCAATACCAGTGGGGCTGTGCCAATTTACACCAGCTGAGTAACTCCCCACATCCGTAACTCCCAGAGGATTCTATACAATGCCCACTTCTGTGCCTGGAACACTGAAAGCAGCAAACCACAGCAGCAAACAAGGAGACTAATGTAAAGAGAATACAGCAATATACCAAATGTAATTAATAACTCCTCAAATAAAAGTACAAAAAGCTCTTGCCCTTGACATCTCCAAATCATTTTAGCAGTATGTAATTTATGGCCTTGAGATGGCAAAATTTTTCTTCATTCATTCGTTTCATCCCCTGCAGGATGCAGAAAATAAAGTTTCCTACAAAAAGGCATGTTCCAGAAATATTGTTATAGCTGACACCCCTTGACAAAAACATCTTAGAATCCTTCTATTTAGAAAAAAATCCTACTTACATGCCCTATATTCTTCTCTTTTCTCATTCTTCATCACTAATTGGTTACTGTGGAAATAACTATGATGTCAGAATGTTATGGTTGGTGGGGAATATTAAAAAATAAATGCCAGGAATGAAAAAGGTAGAACACATAACGTTTATATAAATGCTGAATTGTTAAAAAACAATTTGTTGTGACACAATTAATGACTCTGCTTAATCCCTTAAACATTCGGATGTTTAGAATGAAGGATGATAAATTGCCCTTATGAGATCTGGATGAGAACAATTTTTCCTGTTCTGTGAAAATTCGAGATTTTTTTAAAAAAAATCCCATTCCAAATTGGGACAAAAAGTCGATCACAAAAATGTTTCTGAATTGAAAATCTGGAGAAAAAAAAGATTTGGGTCAATTGAAATATTTCATTTCAATTTTGACCATTTACTATAATTAGCTTAAATTTCAAAACAAAAAATAATTTCAAAGTGAAAAACGAATTTTTATCAATTTGAAGTCTTTAAAGCATGATTTGAGGACTTCAATAGCTCAGACATAGGTGAGAGGTTTTTCGCAGGAGTGAGTGGGTGAGAGTCTGTGGCCTGCGTTGTGCAGGAGGTCAGACTAGATGATCATAATGGTCCCTTCTGACCTTAATATCTAATAAAATATCTATGAAAAAGTCAAAACAAAACATTTAGAAACTTTCAAAAGATTTCAATTTGAGAGATTTATCAAAACAGACCCTTTCCTGCAAAAAGGTTCAGTTTTGGTTATTGGCATTTTCCAGCAAAAAAAAAAGTTCAGTTTAAAAATTCCTGAGCAGCTCTAGAACTTACCCTGCTACCTATGCAAAGGGATTTCAACAGATGGAATCAAGTAGCTAATTCCAGGAGGGTGCTACATCGTTAACTTTGAATTTCTCCGTTTTTGTGCTTTAAAGCTAGATCATGAACATCATTAACATAGTATTAGGGAACAGACCTATATGGGAGAGGGGTTCCCATATATAATTAGTATGGGAACAAATTCAGTATAGAAGTCCTGGTTGTCAACTCCCCTTCTTGTCACAGATGTATAGTATACAGAAGAAAACATGAGCTCCAGCTGTTATGACTTATGTATTTAGGTGCTTTGTAAATATATAGTTTTGTATTTATTTGCTACACTAGATTAGTTTCCCCATAGTTGATTAAGACAATCCATATTTACATAATTTTAAAAACATGTATCAGGTACTCAACAGATCACACAACAGAGAATACATCAAGTAAATCAACAGATCCCATTCCAGACAGACAGAGAGATATAAAATTGAATATCTTGTACTGTATTTTGGGTGCCTCAAATGAAAACCGAGCAATGCTAACTGCCATATTTCTCTAAATCTTCAGCAAAGCATTCAAAAGCACAGATTTAGATTCCAGTAGAAATATGTTTAGGAGAGAATTTCACATTAAACTGGGTTTTATTCTTAACAGATAATATAATAATCATAATAAATAATTCATATGACATTCCAACCAGAAGTCATTTGAGTGCTGAACAAAAATATAACTAAAAGCATTACTTTCAGATGGTTGGCTGTGATGAGAAGGAACTGGATGTCTCAGCAGTAGGATATGGAGTCTTTCACCTCTGACCTACAGATTCAGAACTAAATGAAAGGCATTATAGTCTGATTGTTGTTCACTGGTATATGCAAAATAAGTCTTGGTCTTTGTTTACTTTTAAGCAGGTTAGCCAAGATACCCCCTCCCCTCCAAAACCCCACCTATACCGGGTCCTGTTAGATCTAGTATTGCTCATGGATTCACATGTGACTTAGAATCATAGAATACCAGGGTTGGAAGGGACCTCAGGAGGTCATCTAGTCCAACCCCCTGCTCAGGGCCAATCCCCAATTTTTGCCTCAGATCCCTAAGTGGCCCCCTCAAGGAATGAACTCACAACCCTGGTTTTAGCAGGCCAATGCTAAAACCACTGAGCTATCCCTCCCCTGGACTTT
This sequence comes from Dermochelys coriacea, assembly GCF_009764565.3. Taxonomy (NCBI): domain Eukaryota; kingdom Metazoa; phylum Chordata; order Testudines; family Dermochelyidae; genus Dermochelys; species Dermochelys coriacea. The sequence continues at coordinate 301,697,972 of NC_050068.2, forward strand.
TCCCGGAGCAGACCATTCCATAATTATCCATGCCTCTGACGAATCTGCCTGGACTACTGTGATATGCTCTGCATATGCTCACTCTTGAAGCTGCTCAGAAGCTACAGTTTGTACAGAATACATAGTTCTGTATTATAAGCAGGTTAGTATAACAGGAGTATATACCACTTATAGTCTGCGCTCCGCTTTGGCTCCTGTTTGGGCTTATAAGTGCAGTTCACAACGTGAGTTACCATTTATTCAGCCAAAAATGGGCTTGGGACACAACAATTTTAGCAACCACCTCTCCCCATACTCTTCCACAACAGTTACAATCCATTGATGCTTTTACCATCTGTCACCAGGGTTGAAATAGTTTCTTTACACATATCGAAGCCATAGAGGCTACTTCATATCATGAATGCAGACGCTCCCTACGGTCTTGTAAACATGAACTTCCTAAAATTCCCACCACCAGTGGAGTTCCACCAGTGGCAGCAACAGTAGGGGATCTAGAGTAGTAATGTATGTGCAGAGTTTTTATGACCTTATCAGCTAGACTTGATCTTGGCAGGACTAGATGACATAGAAATGGCACCTTATCTACATTAAATCTCCCTCCAGTGGAACTGTACCACTGATATATACTACCGACAAATTTTAAAGTAAAAGCTCAGCAAAGACACTGCGTATGAGGCAGCACAACCATCCAATTCTTCTGCCTTCCCGGGGTGAAGTCTATAACTATTATATCCCATTGCCGACGTGACAAATAGGCTTTGGGGAATGAGATCAGGAGAGACTATGCTTTTGCAGTCCCTTTTCTGATATACCAGCAGGGTTCTTCCTTCAGGCAGATCTAGGAAGGACTGAAAAAAAAAAAAAGCTGAATTCTAATGATCATTCCCTCCCCCTAAATAAAGGGGAAAGGCTGGAGTGGACAGGTCGAAATCTGATTGCTAGCTTAACACCAAATCTTGGCTGCTTGGAAATATATTGCCTTCAGTTATCTATCCCTTCCTGGAATAGGCCTGATGTTAATAGCTCCTTGTACTTCACTGTGCATTCTATTATTGGAATATCTAGTTCCTATTATATGTATTTACTTATTTTGTATAAAATGTCATAAAAATTCAAACATGACTGCCTTTGTTAAATGTAGATAGAGAGAAAAAAAACAAACCCAAGACATGTATTAGATTTAGCACAAGACTAATACTATTCTAGGACATTTATTTTAATAATGATTTTTTTAAAGGTTGTCAGTCTACCCTGTAGCATATACGCCTCCTACATGTCACCTTATAGCAATCATGGAACATATAATTTGCAGCTGAGACATGGTACACTCCAAAACTGGATGGATAAAATTGTGTATGACAAAACTCAGAGCTCTTTTTGAGTTCTCTTAGTGTAGGAATAGAGAAAGCAATCTAAAGCTACCAACTGTACATCTAAAGCTTCACAAAAAATATTAAATTTTTGTTCTAAAATAAATTGTTGACAGGATAAGATTATCTGCCACTTTTTTAGCTCAGATACATGTAGAAGTTCCATCACTTTACAAATAAAGAGTTTTGAGTAAGTTTGGCTGGCTTTTAATTACAGTGGCAGAAATATGCCACTGAAATAAAAGTTTCCAGCATCCAAATGTTGCAGGGATTGCTTTATTGAGAATTCTGAGGCTGAGGCCAAATCTTAAGTGACAGTGATGATTTCTTTTGGCATATTTCCTTCTCTAGTATACACTTTTCACACTTTCTAAAAAATGAAAGCACGGTTACAGCTCCTGTATACTGATATGCCTTGACTAGCACATCAACACATTCCGCCTATCAGAAACAGTTGCAAGAGCATATTTGTCAATGCAAAGCTACTTCACAGCAATAGAGGACTGACTTGCTAGTCAGTTTAGTTCACTAGCACTTCCGTAATAGCATAGGAGGCTTGTTTTAAACAGGACTGTGCAAACAAAAAAAACAAACTTATCACAGCCAGTGAAACAACAAACCTGGAAACTTTGGGGGCAAAATTCTGGTTTGAACTGCACATATGCAAATGAAAACAAGGTATTGTCTGTAAAGTGACAGCAGGGTAGAAATTATAGGCTGAGATATTGGCTCACATCCAAATTATAGGACTTCTATCTCTAAAACTACAAACAAATGGCATTCCCAAGGCAGTATTTATAATAAAACAACAGTAATAATGCCTAGCTCATATAGCAAAAAGTATCATGATCCCAATTTTACAATTGGAGAAACAGGCACAGAGCAGAAAAGTGAATTACCCATGGTCTTCCAATTGGTCATTGTCAGAGCCTGGAAAATAACCCAGGTTTCCTGAGACCCAATCCAGTGCTTTATCCTGTAGATAACATTTACTCTCATTTATGCATCAGGGTTTACTCATCTTTCACCCCAACTTAGTCCCACACAAAACGCCACTTTAGCTGATGACTTTCAGCACCAGGTCTTCCATAGGATTAAGACCTGCCAGAAATCTGCTCATGCTAATGATATGCCCCTTTTGTGGAAATTATGAAGCTTTCATGTCTGAACACAAATTCCAGTGGGGGGGGGAGAACTGTGCTTGCCAGAGGGAAAGACAAATTTTCATCAATTCATTTGAAAATGTCATAGTTTGCATGTGAACACTGGCAAATCAACAAATTCAGAGTAGCAGCCGTGTTAGTCTGTATTCGCAAAAAGAAAAGGAGTTCTTGTGGCACCTTAGAGACTAACAAATTTATTAGAGCATAAGCTTTCATGAGCTACAGCTCACTTCATCAAAATGCATCCGATGAAGTGAGCTGTAGCTCACGAAAGCTTATGCTCTAATAAATTTGTTAGTCTCTCTAAGGTGCCACAAGTACTCCTTTTCTTTTTGCGAATAAACCAGTAGTTTCACTAAGTTTTAGTATGCAATGTTAAAATAACACACACACACTATCTGGAGACTACATAAGGAGAATAACAAAGATTTATGGGAAAGATGCCTTACCTTACATGCTCTTTCAAAAATATATTTTCATCCTTCTGTTAATTCTGCTTTGTTTTTCTTTAGTCTAGACATTCCAACTCCTTTCCTCAAGCCTTTTACAGACAAATTTTAAAGAAATTCAGCAGCCAAGCACGATTAAGAAGCTTCAAGGAAATGAGATGAAACATCCAGAAGAAACAAAAATAGGAGTATTGAAGAAAAGAGAAACTAGGATAACACCAATATTATTCATAGCTCAATCCTCAAAGAAATTCTTTTTTGTACACCAAGAGAACACACAATATATTACAACAGGTTAACAAATAGATCCAGATTGGCACCCGAAAGCAAGTTAATGACAGAAACCTTCTGATGTAAGATTGTTTTAATAAAGTGTGAAGGACAAAATACTAGTTCTTCTGACGTAAATGGCAAAAATCTCATTAGTTTCTATGGGGCCAGAAGAATGACTGATAGTTCAAGGGGAGGCTAATCATTTAGATCTAGTTTGGGACATGTGACTTACAGGCAGAGCAGCAGCACACCACAGAGAGCCAGTTGCATGGGGTGTAAAGAAATCCATAACACCCTTTTAAGTGGTGCAGTGTATCATGATCAATGGAACTAAAGTCAGAGGACCCATGTTCCCTGAAGGGATTGTTATTGGGGGGATGCCATGAAACAGGAAATGTGAGGAGTTGGGCTAGAAGCAGTGCAGCCACATGGACAGAGCAGTACACAGGATTGAATAAAGTTCCACATGTTCAGCTTAACCTGTATTCAGCTTCATGCTTTGCTAATGAAACACGGTGACAGTATCTGAGCTGTGAGTTCTCTGCAGTGCAGCAGCTGGCAGCATGAGCTATGGAACTTGGTCTGAAGTCCCCCTGGATTTTGCAGACACAAACCTAGCCCAGAGATGGACCTGGTGGAAGGAGGAATTTGAGCTGTACACAGAGCTGGCCATGCAAAAGGATGGCAATAGCAGAAAAGTCAAACTGTTATTTTACCTTGTTGGGGAAAAGGGAAGAGAGGTTTGCACCACTCTGAAGCTCACCTAGGAGCTTTGGGGAACTATTTGTCTCTGTAATGGGGCACCTGCCTCACACTGGCCTCTCAAGGGTTAACAGAGCCCTAGGGAGGCTGTGCGGGAGACAGCCAATCAGAAACGGGCTGTGAGGAGCAGCCGATCAGGGCCAGGCTAGCCCATATAAGAAGGGCTGCAGAGCAGCTTCCGTCACTCCCTGGAGCTTGAGGAAGAAGGTGGAAGGGCTGCCTTGCAGGCTGAAGGCAGCAGGCACCCTGGACAGCGCAGTGCTGCGGGCAGAGACCCGGGGAGCTAAAGGCAAGTTCTGGTGGGCTGCAAGGATCTGCAGGCTGAGGTCCTAAGGCAAGGGCAAAGAGGATGCTGGAGCTGCAGGGAAGTGGCCCAGGGAGATCTACAGAGGAGTCGGAGGGGACAGCAACATCTACCGGGTCCCTCACCACGAAGGTTGTGGCCAGACGTTGGGCAGCAGTTGCCATTGAGGGAAGTTGCTGGATCGTCAGACTGCAGTACATCCCCCCTGGAAGTGAGGAGCACAGAGTGCGGCACAGCTGGAGGGCTGTGTCCTGAAGAGTGATATGGGTTCTAGAGCAGAAGTGATGGTAGCGAGACACCACCAAAAGAGGGCGCACTGCTGAACAGAGCTGATCCCCAACACATCCAGCAGGGGGTGCCACAGTGGCGAGTGAACCCCATCACAGTCTCCAAAGCAGAAAAAAACTGCGGAGTGACACAGGTTTTTCAGTAAAGACCAATCCAAAGGGGAAGCGTATAGATCCTTTTCTTATTGTCTTACTGCCTACTAACAGTAAGGGGGGGGGGGGGACTTGACAGAATCCCTAATTCAAAACAAGGATAGTTTGTGGCACTTGGGATCACAACCTGTGGGACCAGCTGCTCCAGGAAGGTGATCTCACATTAGACAGATGCTTAGAAATGGGGCATGCAGCGGAGGCCTCAAGAGAAAGGATGAAAGCCCTGTGAGGCACAGTACCCCCAGAAGTACATCATGAGACAACAGCAAAGGAGAGCAGGTGGCAAGGGTTCCATACCATGGTGAGATGCATTACGGTGGGAGACAGCATGAACAGGTAAAGAAGTGCCCTGCACTAGAACAGCATGACAAGGAAGTGGCAAGTTGAGCCATTTTAGCTGTGTGTGCAAGAGCAGAAGCAGTTCTCAGAAAGAAAGATTCATTCAGTCATAAAAAGAAAAGGAGCACTTGTGGCACCTTAGAGACTAACAAGTACTCCTTTTCTTTTTGCGAATGCAGACTAACATGGCTGCTACTCTGAAACCTCTCAGTCAGTCATGTACATGGAGGAGAATTGTACATAAGACAGTGGTCATGATACCATGACTCTATCCTTGAGTCTGAGCATATCAAGTTCAGGCTGTCAGGATAGGAAAGCAACAAAGGACAGTGCCAAATTCTGTGCATGTAACAACGGTAACAGGGAAATGCCCTGTGTGATTTCAGCTGGATAGTGAAGCCTCCTGCAATGTGATTCCTTGGAGTAAATTGGACTTGAACACATGCATTACAAAGAGAAGGCACAGTCTAATGTACAACAAGAGCATAATGTAGCCCACTGGAAAACTGTGACCTCATGGTAACTAACCCAAAAAAGAAGTGATAGCACCACTGCAGTTTGCAGTAGTGGATGGTAAGCACCCCAGACCCCTCTTGGGGAATACAGCCATACAGGCCATAGACAATGGAAGCAATTTTAAAAGCATATAGGAAGTTCTCAAAGGTGATGGGCACCTCGAAAGAAAGCTGCAACTGGAAGTAGACCCCACAGTGGAATTTGTGTGTTTACCACAAAGGAAAATTCCAGTGGCACTGTGTAATCCAATACATAAGGAGCTTGAAAGTGTGCAGAGCAGGGTTACAATATTGCCTGCAGAGGCCAGTATATGCTGGGTAAGCAGCATGATGGTAAAGAAGCCATCAGGGAAATTATACATCTGCATATTTGCCCAAAGTCACTGGACTTAAGATGGACATGAGATGCCACTATCTGCTGCCCACAATGGATGACATCTTGCCAGAATTCTCCAAAGTCAGAATCTTTATAGTCTGTGATGTCAGGAACAGCTTTTGTCACATAAATCTGAATAAAGAGTCCAGAATACTGACAGCCTTTGCAACACTATTTGGTCACTACAGATATCTGTGCTTGCCAATAAGCATAAACCCAGCTCCAGAGATGTTCCAAAGAAGACTCACACAAGCACTGGCAGGACTCCTTGGTGTGAAAATAATTGCAAATAATATCCTCATTGTAGATGAGGTGATATCCTCATTGTATCATGATCATTGGAACTAGAGTCAGAGGGCCCTTGTTCCCAGGAGGGACCATTATTGAGGCGACACCAGGAAAACAGGAAATGTGAGGAGATGGGCTGGAAACAATACAACCAAATGGACAGAGCAGTGAACAGGATTTACTAACGTTCCACTTGTTCAAGTTAACTTGCATTTAACTTCACTCTTTGCTAATGAAACTCTGTGGTGGTGTGTGTGTGGGAGTTATGGTGCCACATACTTGCCCCAGTTAGGGTTGCTATCTTTCATATACAAAAAAAACCTGGCACCCCCCACAAGGCAAGCCCGCCAAAACCCCAGCCTCCAAACACAAGGCAACCCTGCAACTCCTCCTTCAACAGCCACTTATTGTATCTAGAGAGATAACACATATAGATAAGATTGATAACATAGCATATCTCCTCACTCTCATGTGACTCACAGCCGCTCTCATACACGCATGGTGCTCTTGCATGTTGGCGGGAAGACAGCTGCTGTATTTTCAACTGTTTTGATCTGTTATTTAAATTGTGGAAGTGGGAACATTGCAGCATCTTTAGCTGGATACAGAAACTTTTAATATTAGATATCCCAGTGTATTGTGATAATAATGCAAATCTTTAGACCCATGTAAAAAATACTCACAGATTAAATTATTTTTCTGGCAACTGGCAAATCCATAAAAAAAACTTCCTGGCCAGTTCAACTTCAAATACCAGCTATGTGGTAACCCTATCCCTTATGAACCTAACTGTTCCTTGTGGAGAAGCATCTCACTAAAAGCAGCTCAGTACTCTGCTGAGAACATGATCTGCAGTTCTAGTAGGCCTTTACATGAGCTACATGAGGGGTTGGGAGAAAAGGCTCCTTACTCCATCCCATCACAGCTTGGCCATGAAAGGGCTGGCCAAAACCTTGCACTTTGCAAGGAATGGGAGAGATTTGCGGTAGAATGGGAAGCAATGATTTGATGCTTTGTTAACAATCTTGCATTCTTTGCATACTCTAAACTCCCACTGAATAGCTGAAAAGTCAGTGCAAGTTTGGGGTATGCAAGGAACGCAAAATCAGGTCTTCTGGCATTGTATTTATCCTACAATATGCATGCATAATTTCCAGTAACATCAATGGGAAGTTATGCCTTTATACTAAGAACAAAGCAATGAAAATTTCATAGTGAATAAAACATTTTCCTGTGTATTTACTACATTCATATAGTGTACTATTTAATTGCATTTATTCAGTTTTCAGCTTGAGAAACCAAACTAAATGAATAATGTATCATTTTTTACAAAGACTATGAGACAACTGTGTGATTTTGAAGGTTTCTGCAACACATTTCTAATAGCACTTGTTTAATGTGTCATCTAATTTTCTTGCATGGTTTCCTGTTAAGGGAACAGCCAACTTGAATTTTGTAAAATGGACTATTTTTTTTTTAGGTTTCAGAGTAGCAGCCATGTTAGTCTGTATTCGCAAAAAGAAAAGGAGTACTTGTGGCACCTTAGAGACTAACAGATTTATTCGAGCGTAAGCTTTCGTGAGCTACAGCTCACTTCATCTGATGAAGTAAGCTGTAGCTCACGAAAGCTTATGCTCGAATAAATTTGTTAGTCTCTAAGGTGCCACAAGTCCTCCTTTTCTTTTTTTAAAAAAATCCAGTTTCTGATAAAGCACCTTTAAAATAGCATGTACTGGATTTTCCTTTTTTTAATTACTTTTAAAAAGAACAAACCAAAAATGTTTTCTGCTGTCATACTCAGGTGCAAAAAGGGATATTTTCAGCACAGGGGAAACTCACAAAGGCCTTGATCCTGAAATTCACTGTATGGGGGTGAACAGCTGCATCTGCACAGATCCTCTTTGACTTTATTGGAGCACCATGTGGACACAACAGTCCACCTGTATGCAGCATGTAGGATCAGGGCCTAAATATATAGCTTTACTGAATATTTATAAAGTGCTATGAGATACACAAAGTAAACACTCTAAAAAACATGGAGAAAATTCGCCAACTCCTAGTAATCTTAGGTCTTATTTATAGCGAGAATGAGACTAGCACATTCAGACAGAAGTGTGATTTTCAGGTTGAAAGTATCCTTTAACAATTGACACCACTTTTCCATAGTGATTTAAGGTAGCTTTTGTCCTATAGATCTTATAGTGCAATATGGACAGCAAATGTCTGGTAGCAACAGATGAGTCTACAAATTCTGTGCCAAGCTAAGCTCATAATTAGGAATTACACATTCCTTAGAAGTACAAAACTCTCAGTGACTGAGCAGCTGTGGGGGGCCTCTGTGGTTGCTACATCCTGCTTCTCCCAGAAGAGGTCCCCATGGTGTGGAAATAATTTCTAAGAGTGTTACAGAAAGGACTGCAAAATAGATTTATATATATATATATATATATTTCTAGTCTTAATTCCAAATCAATACATTTATTAAGAGTACAATTAAAAACTGATTCCACTATCCCATAAACTCCAATATCTTTCTCTTTCGTCTCCACTTAAAAGCATTATGTGTAGCCTAAACTTAAGAACAAATAGTTGAAAAACTTAAAATACTTCACAAAAAGCATAAAATAATTGCCAGATTTATGATGGAAAAACATGTGCTGTAGAGTTTTAAGGATATATATTGTGCAAAGATACTTCTGAGCATAGCAATACTATTAAAGCTAAGTGAAGGATTTTAGCCAATCACAGCCACATCCCCTTCACCCCACCAACACACCATGATGAAATCAAACAATGACTTACTCACAAACCAAAGTTCTTATGGGTGCCAAAGATATGAAATTTCTGGCTCCCTGAAGTCCAGAGAGACAAGCATGGCTTTTGGTAAAAATCTCGTCCTTCTATACTCTATGATATTTACACCTCCTTGTCACCTTACTAACTCCCACTCAGCCAAATCTGGTAACAAAATGCTCAACGTTGAGACAATCTGGAGATTTTCTCTTGCTTGTCACAAAGATTGTATCATTTAAAGTGCAAGGCATTCTTCTTGAACATTCAGGAAACTCATCTGCCCTCTTCCCACCAGGGTCTATCTCCTTATACACAAATTTCTATTTCTAGCATTGAAATGCAAGTACATTTGCAAGATAACAAGATAGCAAGTGAATCATGCAGAGTCTTCCACTACATTGCTTTCTTCACAATCCTGCAAGCTTGGATTTTACATCAAGATGGTGATGCTGTGAATATGATCCACAGTATCATTTCTGGTCCCTTCTGATGGATATTTTGAGGCTAGCACACTTTGGGACACTGTACAAATAAACTAATAAATAATAAGAAAAGAAACTAGTAGTTTAAAGCTAGTAATGTGATTATTTTAGTAATCTCCAATTTATACTTCAACTCATTATATCTATTACAGGTAATTTAGTCTTATATTGAACTTACAACTGTAGGATTTACCTCTAAGCACCAGGCAATCAGTTAAAAACTGGTACAAAGGAAGAATTCTAAGCCATTGTGTCCTCAATAAATATCTCAAAAATCTCAGTCTTTTTCCACTGAGAGTGTTAAGGACACCAAGACACCAAGGTAATCATCTGCTTTCTGAAACTTGTGGCAATATTAGCTTCCAGTGGGCTGCCACCAGTAACTGCCAGAAGCAAGTTTCCTGCACGAGATGTACAAACTTCAAATATGTTCTTTGAAGGATCTATTAGATAAGCCACTCTAATGATTCTTGCTATGAACATCTCCAGTGGAACTATAATGGTAGAGTATAAACACCAACTGGAAAGATTAAATTAAAAGATTAAATTACATTTTAACTAAGCAAATGTTTATAATGAATTATTCTGTCAAACTACCCACCAGTCACTAATAAAAGTTTCAGCTAACCTGTGCCAGCCCCCAGTTTTGCAGACTCCAATGGTTGAATTCCCATGTTCAGTGCAGTCAACTGCATTTCAGAAGTGGGCTTGCAAAACTCAAGGATGCAAAATTAAGACCCCCTTATTGAACTATTGAAATAGCTGCAGGAAATAAAATGGTATTTTCAATGCTGCTTGTTTCAAAGAAACAAGATACTGTCAGAAAGCAACAGATCTCAATTGTATTTTGAAGATAAATTGCCACCTATCACATTATTTTACTAATTTTTGCTTTATCCAGAATTGAAGTCTGAAGAGCCTTCTATAACATTATAATGGACCTCAAGAGTCAGAGTTAGAGAAGCATGAGAATTCTCGGCTCCCTTTTGTACTTATTGGTATTCTTGCCAGCATATTAGTTTTTACACACCCACATGCTTGTGCACACATGCGCGCACGTGCACACACACACACACAGTATTGTTATGATACACTGGCAGATTTGGATTCTCTGTACTGCTCGCAGTGGTGGTGGCTCCAGTTTGCAGAATATATGCCTTCATAAACTAGGTTACCTCTGAGGAATAAGTAAAGGACATTTTGTTTATCTACTACCATCATTTGTGTATTCTTCTGTACTCCCATGTCTCATGAGAGTCACCAAAACCCCAATATTCATCACAACAAAGTAAAAGTTGGAGAAGTTCTGAGAAAATTAAATACAATAAAATGTTTCTGTTGGACAAATGAAAGATCCAAGTACAATACATTTGCTTTAAAATTCAATATTCGATTACAGGATTAACTTTTTAATGAAGGAAAAGACACATATTCATCATCATTCTAGCAGCTTTATTGTATTTAATTTTGGTCTTGTTATCGCACTAGAAAAGGAATCAAAATTAAAATATGCTTTGAACTTCCATTAGGCCATATGGTGAGGCCCATTATTGTATCACTCTGTTCCAGCAAAAGGGGCACCACAATTCTATCCAATGTTATGTAGGCAATAACCTGAAAGATCTTGTGTTAGAAGTTAAAGGAAACCCTGCAGTTTTCTGTCACAGCACATCCAAAGTTATCTGGCTGTCAACCAATTTTGATACTATACTGATTAAATAATTTTTTGCTATAATTTCCACAATATTTGCCTAATGTAGGCCCAGCACGGTTCAAAATGATTTTGAAATATATTCAGAAATGTATTGAAATGATTAGTGAAAGCATCATACAGTTAATACATGATACACAGATGAAAACATGTTTAAAATGCTCAATTAACCTTTATTTTATCTTTGAATTATGTATGAAATTGTTTATAAAGCCCAGAATTCTGTTCCATCTAGTGCATATTATTCACTAATTTTTTTCTCATTGATCATGCAAAACAGAAAATGCCATCTCTCTATATTTTGGTACAATTTTTGGGGCAAAACATTACCTCTCACCACCAATTTTTCTATCATCAGTAATACTCATGGTTTAGTATAGATATTAATGTGTTCCATTTTAACTCTAGGCAAAGTAGTTGGATGATAAATGACTGATCCTTTAAATTAATTTCTTCCTAAAGATTCATAGTTGCATGTATTTTCCTGACAAACTGCATATTTTCCTTAGTGTCAGCATTGTAGAAAAATAGCACACACGTTCTTTATAACTTACAGGGAGGTTTTTATGTCTCAGACGATGATAAATTTAATTTCTAATAAAAAAAATAGAGTGGGAACACAGTAAAAGGTGCTTACACCACCACATTTTCCTCACAACAATTAATATTTATGTGATATTGCAAGCACAACCATGTACATTGTCAACCATGTAAATTTTCAGGAAGCGACTTCACTGTTGTCTCCTAGTCTTTCTTTCTTTCTTTGCTTTTTGCTGTTCAGCATTGAGTGTGAAAATGTTGGAAAGTTAACCCAGTACAGACCTTTGGGCCTAGAGCTGAGATGATTTTCTCCAAATCAATAATGTGGCTTTGATTGCCAGCACCAGAGAAGAAATGCAGTCAACCCAGTATTGACCTTGCGATGCATAGGGGGGAATTTAGGGTCATGTGCCCCCCCCCCCCCAGATTTCCCACTTCGCTTGTATTGAGAAGGCTGAGATGGACTGAGCATCTGCTGAAGCTGCTGCCCGCACTGCCCCTCCTCCACTATGGGCAGATACAGGTAGCCTCTGTGGGGTGGGAAATTCATGTTTCTTTTATTAAAAACTGGGGGGGGGACCATGGCCCTAGCCTCCCCCTCCCCAGTTCCAGACCCAGTGGTGGAGGCTCTGGAGTTTCCCTTAAAGGCACTAACTCCTCTTGCACCTTTATCTAGTTTCCAGTCTCGCTCTTTCAGCTTCAGCGATGGCTCACCATCAGTATCAGATGTCATGCTCTAGGGAAGGGCTCTAGAGTGCTTTGGAGAGGGGTGCGCATCCCATTAATAATGAGCAAGGAGACTGAACAGGAGAAAGGAACCTGGATGGCATCCCATTAGAGAACAGCCCTCAGATCAGAGTTAACCTTTCGTGGGGGAACAATCTCTTATCTCTGCAGATTCTCACAACAAAGAGAGGTTAACCCTTTGTGTGACAGACACATTTTTATACAAAATATAACAGCAGGAACAAGGAAAGAGCACTGAGCTATGCAGCTAATGCCAGTAATGAATGGCTTAATAAAAACTAATTAAAGTAGTAATTAGCAGGTACAATACAGCTGCTTGATGGGAGCTAGAGAATTATTAACTTTTCAAAGCACCTTAGAAAGTAGATATGGGGAGATAGTGATTGATTGATTGATGTCTGGAGAAAGAGATACTGATCCCTTTCTCAGGCAAAGCTCTACATGCTAAGGACCTCGGCGTTTGAGGCATAAGCTTTTATAAAGTACGCCCCCAAAAAATGCACAGGAAAACACAGGCCAATATGCCTCAACGGTGCAGAGAAGCCAACAGCCATAAGATGCAGGAGCGCTAACAATAACCAGTTCCAGCGGCTTGGAGCACTCCAGCTGCTGCAGCAGGTCATCCCTGAGGTGGCCATGGCACAGTGGTGTAAACAAGGGGCAAAAGCACAGGACTCAAGCTCCAAGCTCATCTAGTAGCTGCGGTCATTCATTTGCAGGAGAGCTTTGCCTGCCCACTCAGACCCTTACCCATGACTGCAAGCCGGCTCTGAGGCCCCTTCTCCTGGCACTCGTGTCTTGCTGGGGCCAGTGGCCACAAGCTTCCAGTGCTGTCTTCTTCCACTCATTCCAAAGAAGCCAAGGCTTTGTCCAGCCCAGCTCACGACTAGGTGAATAACTCAGGCACCGCATGCCCAGTTAGCAGGGACACCCAGTAAGTAACCAGCCCCTGTTCCGATGTGGCTTCTGTCTTGGTCCCGAGCACCTCAGAGTTTCTATTCTTCCTGGAAATGATTGTGCCAGAGCAACTGCTTGGGCTCTGCTGCTATGGCTGGAGCACTTACCTGCAAGCCCAGGGCTCACAGCTGGCCAAGGCATTGATGAGGGAGCTGTAACCAGGAATTGCCAGATGAACAGGGTATGGGAAATCAGGCTCCTTTGGGGGGGGGGCAGGGGGCAAACTTGTATGTTTCTTTTGTTAAAAAGTGGGAGAGACATGGCCTCCTGGCCATCCACCATCCCTCCCAAATTAGGGTGCTGTTGGGTTACACCTCAAGGATGGTGACAAAGACAAGAAAATCCTTTCTTATCATCTAAGATTCACAAGAAATCCAGTTTTATAACCGGTTTGCATTTAGATGCATGGAGCCTCAGTCAAGGAGTCTGCTGTAACTATTTACACACCAGGTGGGATAAATACCATGAATATGCTCAAGCATTGGTTGGACTTGCATGAGGATAATTGATACATTGCTGAATCATTTTAACAGCACCTGTCAAAATAATTTGTTTACATCACCGGTGACACAGGGCTCTACCCCACCTGCTGTAGCCATTTTATAGGCAAAACGTTCATAGAGAGTGCAAGAAAATGCTATGCTCAGCTGTCAATATTACAGGGAAACAAGCTGATGGACAGTCTACCTCTTCCAGCACCAGTTTCACACCTTTGCCCAGCCCCAGGATGTCATTTTGGTCAAGATCTAGCCTCCCTGTTCATGAATCTGGACAAGTCCTTCCTGCCATAAACAGGCAAAGAGAGTGATACATCACTGTGGCCCATAAACACAGGAAGGATCATCTAAATCTAGGCAGGCAGAACAGATTCATGAAAGGTAAAAAGAGCTGCAGAGTTGAAAGAGGATCAGAGCATTGCCATTCACATACAAGGATAAGATTGTGTGGCAACTGAAGTCTGGTACTATAAAATATGTTACAGGTTTTTTGACAAGGCAGTAGATCAGGATAAGACTACTTGTGCTGAGCACATGTACAGTGAAGCCTACAAGATTTCCTGTGCCACTATCGTCCACCAAAGGTTCAATGTAGACCGGGAGGTGTTGTAGTGGACAAGACATACACACAGTTTCATGTTATTAAATCATGAAGGTTTTGATTCGTCACATTACAAGTAAGTCATTGTATAGGCAGACTGTTTCATAATCATTTAGGCAAAAATCATGGTAAACACAAATGGAAATTTAAACATCACATCATTTTTCTAACCTTTAAGTTGGTAGTAAACCTTGAAAACAATAGTAAAATATACATTTAAAACACAGTAGCAAGACTCATGCCTCAAAACTACAATCAGTGTTCCTGTGGAGAATCCTGTTTTTTAGAAATCATGCAAGTTTTCGTATTACAGAGCTGACAGATTGAAATATTGTCTGAAACATGACTTTCCTCACTTTACCTTTCATTAACCACGCCATAAGAATGTTAGTAAGATGGTGTCCATTGACACACCATAATCAGCAACTATGCCTACTAATAGCCTTCCTTATCAAACTGAGGCAGGAGCAGCTACAAAGATAATTCTGAGTGAAAAGGAGCAAATTCATTCTCAACCACAAGCTGAGTTACCATCACATAGATCAACAACGAGTGCACTAGTTCCTGATATGCAGTCAACTAGGACTGCGTACAATCCAGCACTCATCATCAAGAGAACACTGGATGAAAGTTCTAGAATGAGCTGTCCCTGGCCACCAACATCGTGAACAATGAGTTGTCCCTGGCCGCCAAGTCATGAAACCTCCTTGTCAACCTCCTCCACGTGCTGGCTATCATACCAGGAGGAGGAGGATGTTGAACGTGAGAGAGCTGCTAATAATGAGACAGTGTGAGGTGATGGCAGGCATGACTGCAGAGGTCACAAATTGAAAAATCCATTTTTAAGCTTGCAAGAAAGTACAAGTGTATTCATTTGTATTTTGTCATAGATCAGTATCCGGATGTGAGCACCAAAAATATGGAACTGTCACACCGAGCAGCTTGTGGCTCCCAAACCCTACAAATTTATGGAAGGGACCAGAAAACCCCAGTCAGTGAGAGAAGTTTCTTCCTGATGGCAACAATAAGGAAGCAATTCAGAAATTCTTGTACTCCATGTGGAACGATGCAGATTTGCAAGCTGTAGGCAAGGACTCATAGCCCATAAAGAGGATGGTCACTGCCTGGTTGTACAGAATGGTTCAGTGACAGTCACAGCTGTTGATGAATTAAGTTGTGACCGTAAAGAATGCGACACATGTAAATTTCTTCATTTGAAACATACTGCCAAGGACTATCAGAATGTGATAATTAGGAGCCCAGATACAAATGTTGCTGTCAAAAGCATCAGCCTTAAATCACAACTGCCAGTCAATTTGCATATCTTCTCTGGTGTTGGCAATCAAAGCCACATTATTGATTTGGAGAAAATCATCTCAGCTCTAGGCCCAAAGGTCTGTACCTCCCTTATTGGACTCCACACATTCACATTCCCTCTATGAAAAAAGAAAAGGAGTACTTGTGGCACCTTAGAGACTAACAAATTTATTAGAGCATAAGCTTTCGTGAGCTACAGCTCACTTCATCGGATGCATTTGGTGGAAAAAACAGAGGAGAGATTTATATACACACACACAGAGAACATGAAACAATGGGTTTATCATACACACTGTAAGGAGAGTGATCACTTAAGATAAGCCATCACCAGCAGCAGGGGGGGGAAAGGAGGAAAACCTTTCATGGTGACAAGCAAGGTAGGCTAATTCCAGCAGTTAACAAGAATATCAAAGGAACAGTGGGGGGTGGGGTGGGAGGGAGAAATACCATGGGGAAATAGTTTTACTTTGTGTAATGACTCATCCATTCCCAGTCTCTATTCAAGCCTAAGTTAATTGTATCCAGTTTGCAAATTAATTCCAATTCAGCAGTCTCTCGTTGGAGTCTGTTTTTGAAGATTTTTTGTTGAAGTATAGCCACTCTTAGGTCTGTGATCGAGTGACCAGAGAGATTGAAGTGTTCTCCAACTGGTTTTTGAATGTTATAATTCTTGACGTCTGATTTGTGTCCATTCATTCTTTTACGTAGAGACTGTCCAGTTTGGCCAATGTACATGGCAGAGGGGCATTGCTGGCACATGATGGCATATATCACATTGGTAGATGCGCAGGTGAACGAGCCTCTGATAGTGAGGCTGATGTGATTAGGCCCTATGATGGTATCCCCTGAATAGATATGTGGACAGAGTTGACAACGGGCTTTGTTGCAAGGATAGGTTCCTGGGTTAGTGGTTCTGTTGTGTGGTGTGTGGCTGCTGGTGAGTATTTGCTTCAGATTGGGGGGCTGTCTGTAAGCAAGGACTGGTCTGTCTCCCAAGATCTGTGAGAGTGATGGTCGTCCTTCAGGATAGGTTGTAGATCCTTGATGATGCGTTGGAGAGGTTTTAGTTGGGGGCTGAAGGTGATGGCTAGTGGCGTTCTGTTGTTTTCTTTGTTGGGCCTGTCCTGTAGTAGGTGACTTCTGGGTACTCTTCTGGCTCTGTCAATCTGTTTCTTCACTTCAGCAGGTGGGTATTGTAGTTGTAGGAATGCATGATAGAGATCTTGTAGGTGTTTGTCTCTGTCTGAGGGGTTGGAGCAAATGCGGTTATATCGTAGCGCTTGGCTGTAGACAATGGATCGAGTGGTATGATCTGGATGAAAGCTAGAGGCATGTAGGTAGGAATAGCGGTCAGTAGGTTTCCAATATAGGGTGGTGTTTATGTGACCATCGCTTATTAGCACCGTAGTGTCCAGTAAGTGGATCTCTTGTGTGGACTGGTCCAGGCTGAGGTTGATGGTGGGATGGAAATTGTTGAAATCATGGTGGAATTCCTCAAGAGCTTCTTTTCCATGGGTCCAGATGATGAAGATGTCATCAATGTAGCGCAAGTAGAGTAGGGGCATTAGGGGACGAGAGCTGAGGAAGCGTTGTTCTAAGTCAGCCATAAAAATGTTGGCATACTGTGGGGCCATGCGGGTACCCATCGCAGTGCCGCTGATTTGAAGGTATACATTGTCACCAAATGTGAAATAGTTATGGGTCAGGACAAAGTCACAAAGTTCTGCCACCAGGTTAGCCGTGACAGTATCGGGGATACTGTTCCTGACGGCTTGTAGTCCATCTTTGTGTGGAATGTTGGTGTAGAGGGCTTCTACATCCATAGTGGCTAGGATGGTGTTTTTAGGAAGATCACCAATGGACTGTAGTTTCCTCAGGAAATCGGTGGTGTCTCGAAGATAGCTGGGAGTGCTGGTAACGAAGGGCCTGAGGAGGGAGTCTACATAGCCAGACAATCCTGCTGTCAGGGTGCCAATGCCTGAGATGATGGGGCGTCCAGGATTTCCAGGTTTATGGATCTTGGGTAGCAGATAGAATACCCCAGGTCGGGGCTCCAGGGGTGTGTCTGTTGGTGATGGCTTATCTTAAGTGATCACTCTCCTTACAGTGTGTATGATAAACACGGCTGCTACTCTGATTCCCTCTATGGGACGGGAAAGAGAAAGGCATTTGCGGTGGCCCCAGAGTGAAGAGTTCCCTGATGTTTTTACAGACCTTGGGGAAAACTTCACAATTCAAGTGCAACATTCCTCGTGCTTGAGAAATGTGTGTGCCAGTTGTATGGCCAAACTTCACCATAGGACTCAATGATGCCAGATACAAGGTGTTCTGTCTAGCATCACCTTCACTGACTTCTCACAGCATGCCACCAGCATTTGATGCTCTACATCAACACAGCAAACAAACAAATTACCAGCCTGATATAAAGAAGCCCTCTCTTGTTAACAGGATGAATGTTCCTTCATCTGCTGGCCATGGATGGCATTTAGAAAACAAAGAGCTTGCCATCACTGGGATGACAAGTCATCCAACACCAGCTAGAATGTTGCAGGCAGTGCACTGTGCCTGCTAACATGTGAAATGTCAAACAGGGAGGTGTTCCTGTCTTGATGCTAGGCTTTCCTGCACAGATTTGTATAAGTGTCAGAAGTGCGAGAACATTGTCAAAAAAGCTGCTGATCCTGTCATCCACAATGATGATGTGTCTGACGAGAGTGACTTTGATGAGTAGGATGCCTTGATTGTCAGACTGCAAAAATAAAAATGTATTTTACTCCGGGAATAAGCACTACAGTGCCAACAGCAAGGCACATAATTCAAAATGAACACTGCATTTGAATAAGAAAATAAAATTTTGATTTATATCAATTACGCCAATTCATACTAGTCCAAATAAATTGTTGTTTATAAATATTTGAAAAATAAATGTCATATAACAAGGAGATACCAGCAAAAAGGTCTGTGTTTTACTTTTGTCAGTGCTGTTACTCAGGAAAATAAGCTGGTTGTCAAAGAAAATAGCAATATAGTAATATTTTATGTATTTACATTGAAAAATGCATTAAATGTATTAAATTTATCATTTCATGTAGTTACAAGCGTAGTGGTATAAAACACTTCTCCTGAGAGTAAATGGTAATAGAGTCCAGCCTACAGTGAAAAGTGAGTATTGCCCAGCTAAGCAAATTATGAGGATGGGGTGCTGTGTTGATCTATACTTACTGCCAAAATGTAGACATGGTAATTTATTGCACTTTACCTGTTAGACTGATGACAGAAGAAAATATGGATGAAGAAAATATAAAACACCACAGTAGGCCAAGAATTTTAGTTCTTTATTTTACATAAGAACATAAGATTGGCCACACTGGGTCAGACCAAAGGTCCACCTAGCCAACTATCCTGTCTTCCAATAGTGGCCAAAGCAAGATCCCCCAGAGGGAATGAACAGTACAGGTAATCATCAAGTGATCCATTCCTTGTCATCCATTCCCAGCTTCTGGCAAACAAAGGCTTGGGACACCATCCCTGCCCATCCTGGCTAATAGCCATTGATGGATCTATTCTCCAGGAACTTATCTAGTTCTTTTTTGAACTCTGTTATAGTTTTGGCCTTCACAACATCCTCTGTCCAGGAATTGCACAGGTTGACTGCATTGTGTGAAAAAATACTTCCTTTTGTTTTTAAACTGCTACCTATTAATTTCATTTGGTGACCCCTAGTTCTTGTGTTATGAGAAGAAGTAAATAACACTTCCTTATTTACTTTCTCCACACCAGTCATGATTTTATAGACCTCTACCATATCCCTCCATAGTCATCTCTTTTCCAAGCTGAAAACCACCAGTCTTATTAATCTGTCCTCATATGGAAGCTGTTCCATATCCCTATTAATTTTTGTTGCCCTTTTCTGAACCTTTTTCAGTTCCAATATCTTTTTTAAGATGCGGCGACCACATCTGCATGCAGTATTCAAGATGTGGGCATACCATGGATTTATATAGAGACAATATGATATTTTCTGTTTTATTATCTATCTTTATTACTGCTTAATGATTCCCAACATTCTGTTCGCTTTTTTGACTGCTGCTGCACATTGAGTGGATGTTTTCAGAGAACTATCCAAAATGACTCCAAGATCTCTTTTTTGAATGGTAATAGCTAATTTAGACCCCATCATTTTATATGTATAGTTGGGATTATGCTTTCCAAAGTGTATTACTTTGCATTTATCAACATTGAATTTCATCTGTCATTTTGTTTCCCAGTCACTGAGTTTTGTGAGATCCTTTTGGAGCTCTTTGCAGTCTGCTTGGGACTTAAGTATCTTGAGTAGTTTTGTATCATCTGCAAATTTTGCCACTTCACTGTTTACCCTTGTTTCCAGATCATTTATGAATATGCTGAATAGGACTGGTCCCAGTACAGACCCCGGGGGACACCACTGTTTACCTCTCTCCATTCTGAAAACAGACCATTTATCCTACCTTTTGTTTCCTATCTTTTAACTATTTACCAATCCATGAGAGGACCTTCCCTCTTATCTCATGGCAGCTTACTTTGCTTAAGAACCTATGGTGAAGGACCTTGTCAAAGGCTTCCTGAAAATCTAAGTACGTTATATCCACTGGATCATCCTTGTCTACATGCTTGTTGACCCTCTCAAAGAATTCTAGTAGATTGGTAAGGCATGATTTCTCTTTACAAAACCATTATGACTATTCCCCAACAAATTATGTTCATCTATGTGTCTGACATTTTTGTTTACTATAGTTTCAACCAGTTTGCCTGATACTGAAGTCAGGCTTACCGGCCTGTAATTGCTGGGAATCACCTCTGGAGCCTTTTTTAAAAATTGGCGTCACATGAGCCATCCTCCAGTCATTTGGTACAGAAGCTGATGTAAATGATAGGTTACAAATTCTAGTTAGTAGTTCTACAATTTCACATTTGAGTTCCTTCAGAACTCTTGGGTGAATACTAAAAAATAAAAAGATTTTCATCCAGATTGGCTATTTGCCATTTATTTTCTTCTGTCTAACTTTTAAGTTCCCCATTCCATTCAGTCTTGCCTTTAGTATATTTCCATATACATTTCAATCATTTTCAGCCAATTTGGGTCTTACAAGGGAAATAAGAATGAAGTTATGAACAAGAACCCTTTGTTGGCATAGTATCAAATTAGGTAACTTTGGATGTGCTGTGAGAGAAAACAGCAGGGTTTCTTGCAGACAACTGTTAACACAAGGTCTCTCAACTTACTGGCTATATAAACCTGCAGAGATTAAATAGTGCACCTGTTCCCCAAACAAAACTCATTTTCTAAGCACACTAATGGGCCTCACCATAGAGCCTACATGGGGGAAAGGGTCAAACATTATCACCAAGTATTTCACTTAAGGCTTCACAAGTCAGACACTACATAGCCAAAACAGGAGATGCTACATATTAATAGCTTTGTAAGTTAAGTCTCCCAGGCATTAATTTCTGAAGTGCAGCAGAACAGCTGGTTCATCCCAGTAATAAATTTATATTCCTGATTTACACCTACAGTATAACAAATCCAAAATATCTAAATTAATTGAATGTGCAAGTTCTAATCTACACCCATGAAAGCCATGAGAATCAGAGATAAGGTTTACATGGCACCCTAGCTTTGCCCTTTTCCGTAAATTCATTATGATGTATATACATTTAAATCTCATGTCCTGCTTTGCATCTTGTACTTCATAAAAGATGACAGCTCCATTGTCCTCTTTCTTCTTCTCCCATGGACACTTTTGTACCTTCCTTCACACTGCCCAACTGACAGGGAACCACCTCTCAATTTTAGTGTTTCAACTACCCTTCAGACTCACAGCCCACTAAAGCATCATCATTCAAGTGCCTTCTGCACCCAACATTATATAAAAGACAAAACAAGGAAGAGTAAAATAATAATAAAAATATTCAATACTAACATCTCCTCCAAATCTCCTAACTTGTCTCGTCTGAGTCTTTGTTTTGTCCTATCGCTAATGTGTGCAAAGAGAGCGAAGCCTGCAGGGGCCTAGAAGGCAGTGCTTGTATGGCTAGAGGTTGGTATTTTCAGGGAGCTGATCCACAGCAAGCACGGACAAGACTTCCTCATGCTAAGTGCAGAAGGTGAGCAGGTGCCTCACAATGCAGGGCACCCTAGGGAAGCATCACATATACACCACATTGGGAAGAGGTGTATATTATATGAAAACTATAGATTTTGGAAAATGGGTTAATGTAGAAGCAAAGAAGTATTCCATCTTGTCCAGGACAGTCACCATACGGGTAAACTGACATAGTGTAAAACCACACTACTTTTGAGTTGCCAATGTTAAATTCTGAAATGCTTTTGATCAAAAATTTATAAATGTCCAAAATATATTTTTGTTTTACATTTTCATAATTAAAACTGGGCTGAACTGAGGAGGGGAGACAGTGGGAAGTGTTCTCTCTCAGATTTGGTGAAAAAAATTCACTTTCAGATCCAATTTAAGGCTATAGGGAATATTTATCATGGAGTTCTATAATGGAAATATTAACACAACTTAATTATAGCATAGCTGTCAGGCTGCCATTCCTTGTCCTAATACTGTTTAGTTAGCCACCTAAATTAAGACTTTTTAAAACAAAAGACACACCACAAATAATATACTTAATGCAAACACAAGGAAATCTAGAGTGGAAAATATCAACAATTATGTGATCAAGATAATCTCTAAAAAATGTAAACCAATTCAACTTCATTTTGTCCATTATTCATTTTTTATGAGATCTGTGCACCCATTTTAATCAACATTATTTTCCTGTTCGATTGTATGCAATGGAAGTATCTCCCTGTGTGTATGGTAATATCTCCATGGTAACAGATTATAAAACATAAGCACAGGGTTGTAATTTCAGTGCATGATCCCTGTTAGAAAGGAAGATGGTTGAAAGTGAAGGAAGTTGCACATCCAATGCCTTTCATTTTCTTGGGATATCAGCAGAGATATAATATGCATTGTCAATCCCAAGAATATACATAAAATACAAAAACAGCCAATCAAATTGAAAACAGACGTCTTGATTTTTTTGTGCTGTCTTCTGATTTTTAGAGGTAAGAATACCCTCCCTTTCATTCACTGTGACCCCAATCCTGCAAAAATTCATTCATGAGTGTAGTTTTAAGCATTCAAATATTCCCTTTGAAGTCAACTGACTCATAGCACTGATGCGCTTAAAGCTAAGCACATACATATGTCCTTGCGGGATTGGGGTCCTTGGGAGCATTACCTATTGAATTTTTAACCTAAATTCAAGCACACACAAAAAAATCAAACATCTCTCATTCCTATTCCATTAGGGTGCTTGGAGGTGGGGGGCAGAGAGGGAGGCAGCATATTTTTCTTTTTATCTCAAATGCATAGGAAACATCTCCACTTATCTCCTCCTACAGGAGAAGGAGCTACCAGCAAACTCTGGATCAGGAGGAACCTCCATGTGTTGGATTAGCATTGCCCCCTCTACTTCAAATGTGTAAAGTGAGGAACACACCAAGGAGGGAGTGGAATTGTTACGTCCGGAAGTTATAACTAAGATTTGTATATAGGAGGAAACTAAAAAAAATCCATTTTTAGCTGATTATTTAGAAAAATAACACTATGTAGACATACTAGACTATGAGATAACCTCTAAATGACAACCCTATTGTTTGAGCTATTTGAAAGATTAGACAAATCTGAAAAGCCTGCCCTAGGGAACAAACCTGCTTTGCCAGTGCATGGACGAAATGAGGTCTGTGGCTTTTCCAGACTCACCAATATTACACTTTTCTTCCATGAGCATGCATGAACTGTGAACAGTATGAAAGTTGCCCAAGTTCACTTCGTAGTTTACTTGCATTACTCATGGTAGTTCTCCAGCTAAATTCCTTCATAGTGAGCTGAAAATGCCCACATGACTGTGTCTGTGGCACTTAAGTTTACTGAGATAGTAATAGTTATAGTAATACAATGAGAGTCTCCTTTTCTTGATATGGCCAGACAATCATCTTAACTTCTTCTGAGCTCTTGTACTTCTGGTCATTTGGCAGTGTCAAGTATTAAGCCTCCTATTACCATGGTTCACATAGTGAAGTGTCACCTTTCCATTGCCTTTCAAATGTTTAGTTTATTTTGTTACAATTACAGTGTTCTAATGATATTTCTTAAAAATTTTTACATACATGTCCTTAGCCCTAGCATAAGGAATGTTTGTGCCTGGGAATATATGCATGGTGGGCATATACACAGCAAACACTCCTCCAGCAGAAGCAATGTCCCAGATTGATGTGGCAGCTGTCATAATCTACTGTGTACAGTCATCACACAGTTAATCTTTCCGTTTTTCTAACCTGATAGTTGTGGTTTTTGAGATGACTGGTTATGGATTTCAAGGAGAAAGCTCAATGCAAGAGCTAGTGAGTGAAAAAATCTAGGGCCTGTGTTATACAGGAGGCCAATCTAGAAGATCTAAAGATTCCTTCTGGCCTTAAAAATCTATGAATCTACAAAAAAATGCTATGCCCATGTTGCGATGAGTGTCGTTGTGCTTATACAGTATTTTTCATAGATTTTTAAAGCCAGAAGGGACCATTATGATCATCCAGTCTGACCTCCTCCATAACATAGGCCACAGATTTTCACCAAGTGATTTCTGCATAAAGCCATAATTTCTGTTTGAGCTATAGCATATAGTTTAGAAAGATCTTGATTTAAAGACTTCAAGTGATATAGAATTCACCGCAGTCCAAGACAGTGGTGCAAGTATGGTGGTACAGTATGGTACACCGAATCAGTAAGATATTTATAGCCAGTATGGTGTACTGGAAAGACACAGGAAAAGCCCGCCCCCAGCCCTTCCAAGCAGCTGTGTTGCCTGAGTCCTCTTGCCTTAAGTCTGTACAGCAGCCTCGCCAGAGGACAGGGCTTCAGGGGCCTGAGGGCAGTACAGCCGCCGCGCTAGAGGAGATGCTGGCATGATGCCGCCCAGCTACCCCATGTTCTGCTCCTTCCGCGGTTGCGGTTCCTGGGAGATCAGGGCTCCCATGAGTGCAGCGTACTGACAAGAAATGATTTCTGCTTCTGCCATTGGTCCTAGATAAATTGTTCCTATAACTAAACATCTTCATTTTAAAAAAAAATTGCACCATTATCCTGAATTTGTCTAGCTTCAGTTTCCAACCTTTGGATCTTATTATGCCTTTGTCTGCCAGATAAAATAACTTCTTACTATCAAAAATTTTCTTCCCATGTAGTCACTTACACAATATGATCAAGTCACCTGTTAACTTGCTATGGAATACACTGAATAGATTGCGCTTCTTTATTCTCTCACTGTAAGGCAGGTTTTCCATACCTCAAATAATTCTTGAAGCTCTTATCTAAACCCCATCCAATTTATCAACATTCTTTTTTTACAGCGTGGTTACCAGAACTGGAGACTGTACTCCTATAAAGGTCTCACTAATGTCAGTGTAATATATAACAGTAATACCAACCCCCTTATTTCTACTCAAATTACCCCTGCTTACACATCCAAAGCTCACATTTGTTCTCTTAGCCACTATATCACTCTCAGAGGTTCAACTTAGTTGCTTCTCCACCATGATGCCTAAGCTCCTTTCAGAGTCATTGCTTTTCAAGACATAATCCCCCATCCTATTAAGTATAACATACATTCTTTGCTCCTAGCTGTATGACCTTACATTTTAGCTGTATTAAAATATGTTGTTCCAGCGAACTTACTTTACCATGCAATCCAGATTGCTCTGTAGAATTGATTGTATATCATTATAAAATTTTTGCATCATCATTACTTAATAAACAGTCCTCCAAATTGATGCTTAACTTCTTCACCTCCTTTCGTCCTATTGTGCTGCCTTATCCTATGTGCACCACTTCTGGTCAACTAATACTACACAACTTTATAACCCAGCAGGATTACATAAGGGCTCATAGTTTTGAATTTGAGTAGTTACTATCCTTGTGTGTTCAGTGGCATATATAATTTTCTTTTCCATTAGGATCTTATGCTGTAGACACCACAGTGAGATAATTTCCAATACGATTTCCAACCTTCAGAAGCAGAGATGGTCAAAACTGCTTAATCTTTTCTCATGTCTCACACCTTGAATCAGCTTAATTGTCCTGTTCTGAGAGGTTTTGAATTCACAAAGGCCCTTTTATTCGATAAAGAATCCAAGGTTGATCTGTTAAAATTGGAGTTTTGCCATTCTGTTCACCAAATAGCTCCTTCAGGTTCAACGTTCATAATTGTTCCTTTACTCTGGGTTGGTGAGGACTCTCTGTTTGATCAGCATAAACAAACATCAGACAATTTGAAAACAGCAATGGAAACATTTAAATCTGAAATATTCTGTAACATTGAGTTCTAGACAGGGATGGGATAGGACTATGAATCTCAAACAAAAAGGAAGAGTGGGATGGGAAGCTACATATGGAGATATCAGAGATGTCATGAGAAGTCTTGTCTTATTTTGAACATACTGTATTATCCTCTTCAGTACTGCACATAATATACTTTCAAGGACCATGTGGGTTCAACAAGACCCCATTCATTCGAACAGAATGCATTGGCATATGTTAAATAAGTGGTCATAGTGATTCCATTTTGCACAGTGTAATGCCTCCAGCCTAGTGAACTACATAATCCTTTCCACAGTTAGACTAAAACTATCCAGCAGATTGTAAGTGTGTAGATAGAACTTCTATTTTTGTCCTTTATCACCCAAAACTGCCAGATATCTTATTTGTTTGGCATATGTCAATAAGCACCCAAGTGGTGGGTTACGGCTCCGAAGTGGAATGAATGTTACAAATGTGCAACTGGAAATGTCACCAAATCACTGTTAAGGTAGAACCCAAATCAACTGTCTCTTTAACAAGTTTTCCAAACAAAAATTGCCATGCAGGAACAAGACATGTCACATTTTCTAACAGAGAAACTGCTTTTTACTTCACGTCTTCCTCTCCTTTTCCACGTCTTTCCAGCAATTACTTTCCATTTTGCACATTGCAGCCCAGAGTTGCACATGCTCAGGGAAGCTAATTTCAGTCCAGTTCCTTTTCCTTCAAGATTACAAAGTTTCAGGGTTGTTCGTTTGTTTGGTTTTTTTTCCAAATAGCAGATACGTTGAAGTTGAGGATTTCAAAGTTTTGTGATATACTATGCTTTGTAAAATACATTTTACAGTCTACTTTTGAAGAGTCCACTGCATTCTGCAAGCTCCTTGTATGTTGTGGATGATATCACTAATAAGTCTCATTGAACTGTGACTATCTGCTGGCATGCAGGAATTAGATTCATGCATCTGGACTGCCGCAGAAAACTGAAGAGGGAAACATATTGTAGAGAAAATGTTTTGATAAAAGATGGACTTCTTACTTTCAGGGAAGTGGGAATCTTTTCTAGATGTACTTATTTTTAAAGGTGGGGATACCTTAAGTGGGGATAGGGTCATCACTGCAAACTAACTCTAGCAATATGAAGTTCCTTTTATCTTTTTCAACTTAAAAAAATAAAAGCTAGCCCTATTGCCTCTGTCCCAGTGTAAGTGGGTGTGGCTGTCCCTTCGCGCTGGATTCTGAGAAAGGCCATGCCTCCTCACAGTCCAAGTGGCAGGGATAGCCTCAAAAGAAAAGGTGGGTTTAGTGGTAGGCTATAATCCCAGCCCTTAAGCAGTGTGTGGCAGCGAAGAGTTAGAGCTCCGGCCAGCAACCATAGCAGAGCTGTAACAGTCTATAAGCCCAGGCAGGGGTAAGCATCAAAGCAGGACGGGGTTCAGGTAAGGGTGAGCACCAAAGCAGTCTGTTGTCATGGCTCTGGTGAGCGACAGACAAACGCAGGCCTCTTGGAAGAGGAGGAGTGCTGCCACTCCAGGGTTGAGGTGGCAGGGGTAGGAGTGTTACACCCCAATGAATCCCTTCCTCAGGTTTTTTGGGGAAGCAGAGTAGTAGTATATGTTGCTGACGCTGTTGCAAAATCAGCAGAGAAAGCAGATTACAAACCAGGCATCAACCCAGGCCTATGTTCAGGACAAGTTGCAAGCCCTGAGACAGGACTTCCAGGCGGAAAAGGCAGAACACACCCACCTGGAAGCACTGGCTAAGCGAGTACCAGTCCTCCAGGGACTCGTCAAAGAATTAACCCTTTGTACTCAGAATATGCCACAGCGGCAGTGTGTTCATCATAAAAGGAAGATTGAACAATTTAAACATCAATCGGCCTTGTGTTCAGGTGGCGAGCCTCATGGGGGATGATTCGGGTGACTCTTGTGAGGCCTTTAATTTCTCCCTTGGTGAGAATCCCCAAGTGTGGGTGGAACCTTGTTGTGTCCCCATAGCAGCCCTCATTAAGACCGAGAAGAAGTCCACTGAACAACTTCAGGAGGGGAACTGGATCCAGACTCAGCATGTTACAGCCAGAATTCAGAGTCCACTGGGCCCGATGGACATCTCCATGCTGGCTCGCAAGCTTGGTCCCTTTAAAATGGCTCTTTTCCCTCTGAAACATTATACACGTAAATAATTTGTCCCAGCAAAAAACTGAGCAAGTGCTCACCGCTGCCAGCCCGGAGCTAGCTTCCACCATGGTGGAAAACCATGGTGGCCGACTTACAGGGATAGGGGTTGCTTATTGTTCAAATGGTGGCGAACGTCCTTCTCTCCACCAGGGAGAAACGAAAATATTTATCCAATCTAGATCAGGCCCCAGAGCCATCAGGGTTAGATTATTTTTATCAACAAAGTTTAATTGCAGCAGTCCTGGAGCAAATCTGACCGATCAACGAGGCATGGCACCACTTGTCCCAGCTCCTGTGGACTGTGTCTCAGTTACGGGAACTTACAGAAGGGATGAATACTTGGTGGAGGGATAAATTGGGGCTTTGGGCCGAGGGTGAACTGATCACATGGGAGGTCCTAAAAAAAATTATGCAAATTGCTAAGCATTTCAGGGAACCAGTGAAAAAGGCAAAAATAGTGACCCTCCAGGCCAGTCTGGGGGAGGGAGGTGCCCCCACATATACCAACCGGGTGCCGGCAGCAGGGGGAAAGGGATCAACGGAGAGCCGGTCAAATCAGCGCTCCAGGGAGAGCCAGCCCTCGCCAGTAACTAAAGAGGATAGGGAAAGAACAGCAATGTGGGTGTGTACACAAACTTGGCGCACCCTCTGGGGGAGGATATAAGCCAGTGGGATAAAAAACCCACCATCCTGCTGGTGGAAAGGCTGTTGGCCCTCTTGGCCAGAAGGGAGGAATGGATTACTAGCATCCACAAGACTTGGGCTCATACAGCAGGTGATCAGCTGCCGCCACTCCGTCCCATGGCAGCAGCCTCCCTGTCTGCCCCTCTGGTGGAAGATTATAGCCAGCTCCGTGACCAACTTCCATGAGCTGGGAATCCTGGGGAGGGCTCCAATTAGGGCAGCCCCATTGTCTGCCAGGGGTCGCGCTGGCAGTATCGGGGTAAAGTAACCTGGGACTCAAACCGCCACCCCAAAACCGCTGTTGTGGTTGCTAAACATCCTTGCATGACTCTCTTGGACACCGGGGCTGGTATTAATGTGTTAAATTTTACCCCCATTGAGGGCAATCTGGGACCTCCTACTTAGGTATCTGCCTTTAACTCAGTACCCCAGCAGAGACAGACCTGGGAGGGGTCCCAATTACCATTGTGGGAACTGTTTTTTATGCCTCGTTCACCATTGATACTTCTTCCATGGAAACAGCAGTTCTGGGGGTGCCATGGCTGCTGGAACAGGGACTTTGGTTTAATCCTTACGACCCAGGGGGCACATTATGGCAGGAGTGGTGCATGCCTCTGCCCTGAGATGAGAGGGGGAGGTTTGCAACCGCTGCTGTGGCAGCGCTGATCGCAGAGGAGGAAGCATATTGGAGACAGGCCATGCCAGGTGTGTGGCAAAGGTATCCATCCGAGTGTGGAAGGCATAAGACGGCACTGGTCGAGGTGGTAGGGTCCCCTGGTCCCCCACAATGTCAATATCCTTACTCCAAAGCCACAAAGGAGGGTATAGTGGGAGTAACTGCTGACCTGGAAAAACAGGGGGTGCTCCAGACTACCCACTGCCCCTTTAACAGCCCAGTTTTCCAAGTGCTGAAAGCGGGGGGCCAAACCTGGTGCCTCACCGTAAAGTACCGTAAAATAAACCAAAATACCCCCATGATGACACTGGTGGTCGCTTCAATGCCTGAGTTTTGCTGCATGTGCAGCCACAAAACAAATGGTTTTCGGTAATCAATCTAGCTAACTGCTTTTTTGCTTTACCCCTTACCCCTGCCTCCCAGGACCGCTTTGCATTTCAGTTCAGAGGGAGACAATTTACCTTTATGCGAAAGAAGTGCTTGGCAGTGGTATGGGCAATACAGACCTTCCAAGCATACGGGGGGGGGGTGGAGCACCAATCATGTTGCAAACCCCACACACACACCTAAAATATATTTTAACCGGGTCCAAAATGAGCTCGGTCTCAAACACCTCCTTGGCACAGTGGACCCTGTTTCTCACCCAAAGTGGGGTGGCATCGGAGAACAGACTGCGAAAGCCAAAATCCTGACTAAAAGATCACGTTGCATTTTTTGCAAGGCTTTGACGATTAATTTTACTGTCCTGAGCAGACTATAACTTGTGTAATCATCTTTACTTAATCTATCATTTCCATCAATAGTTTCAGGTTGAAAATTATTCTCTGCATCCCCTCAAACAAACAAAACAGTTTTCCAGTGTTGCTGGTGCAGAACAGCTGCATGTCCGTTGGTAGGAGAGATGGAGTCATCCTATTTGAAATCAACAGAGAATGCACTTGCTATATGTGGGAGGGAGTTCTTGACAGTTTGTTCTTCATGAAAGTCCTTTGACTATGCAATCTGTTTGCTCTAGTCCAGATTTATTAACCTTTTGGATATGCTACTTCAGCCATGCTTTCTAGGAGGCATTTGAGTGGGAGGTTGCCTGAGAGAATGAGAAGTTATCATGAGAGTTGTTGGAGGTTATGAATTTATGATGTAATTAACAGATTGTTTGTCAGTTTTTATATTAGTAAAAGAACATAAATTGTAACTACTGTAAAAGGTGCCCAAAGCAAGGAATGGGTGTTTATTAAGTGATTAACATCTTCATAAATCAAAACTGGTATACTTCTGAATTGTCAACACAACTAGGTATTCTTACAGTGGATCTTTCTATCACAGGATACCTACATCGTTTGGATAATTAAGACTTTGCTGAATGGGGCATCACAGGTTTGCAGACTTCAAGGTCTTTAGTAGATAATACATTTGTGATTACCCAGGGAGCTGAGACGCCTTGCCCATCACCAGTCAATTAAAGAAATGAAAGAGCTAGAGAGAAGGCAGGAAGGGAGAAGGCAGGGTGGGGAAATCACCCAGCTGAATCCTTTTGCTCCCCATTCTGCCCAACATTCATTAGACAAAGTTTTACACACAGAAGCCTATAAGGGTACAGTATCTTCAATACATACAGGTCCCCACTGCAATCTTCTGTCCTTCCCCCACTAAGCTTCTCACCAGTTTTGCTGGCCACCTTTTCACATTTGCCAGTATCTAGGAATCACTTTCTGAAACCCCAGTATCTAAAACAGAGGACCCATTTAGGGTGATAGGGAGTTCCAGGACAATGAGGATCCTATGAGATAGCACTGAACTGTTATCTAGAACTATTCCAAAATATCTTCTCCCTTACTGTAAACCTTCTATTTTTACTTATGCTCACCACTCCTCCAACTACCTTTTATGCCACCAAATGTTTCAAGAGAAATTAGGGTGCATGCAGTTACTTACACTGCTCCTGGTACTGGAATAAACTCCATAGGGTACACTTATATAGCAATGTTATTGAACTTTGTCAATGTTTTTAATCTCAATGGATACATAAACTTTTTCTTTTTTGTTTACATTGGTAACTTACGTTGAATTCTGTGCTATTTGTGACTGTCTGAAGAGCCCGCAAATGAAAAAATGTTGAAAACCACTGGCTTAGAGAGATACAATACTTCAGAGTATGAGTAATGTTGCTGCTGAACTGACATGTCTTACATGACATTAGCTATACCCTTTGAATTGTTTTGACAGTAGTATAACTATACATTTTTGCTACCTTTATGTGGACTATATAATATAGTGGAAACCAAGATACTTAAAAATCCATACTGACATTTTACCTTAGAAAGCTCACTCTCTCTTTGACCACCTCCTCCAATGTATGTCCCAAATGTGATTACATTTGATACTCTTGTGCTCAGCTATTTAAAACTGATTTATCCTTGTTTTGAATCTGGGAAATAAGATGTGTTTTTCTCCCCTAGTTTCAGATGACTTTTGGATACTTTTGATTTTTACTTGAAGGTAATCAGTATTTGTTTTATTATCCCTTTGGGTATGTATAAGCAATTTAAATTATTACATTGAGCACCAAAGAATGAGCCTTATTTCATCTGCATTTGTCTAGCTACCACATACAGTGATTCAATCTTGTTATGCCTTCTGTCCGCTAGACTGAATAGCCTCTATTATCAAATCTACGTTCCCTATGTAAGTATTTGAAGTATTGTGACAGAGTGTGGCCCTCTGCTCCTGTCTTCTCACACAAGTGGTTCTAGCACCTCTGGTTTGTAAACCCCAACATGTAGTTCATTTGTCTCATCGCAGCCACCATCAATTTACATCCCACGCACACAATCTAGGATGGCTGTTTTAGCCATGCACATAGCACTTCCCCTGCCAAACAGTGTGCTAGCTGTAGGGCCCAAGTTCCCTTGTCCCAACCTGCAACCATAGCTACTCTTTCAAAAGCGACGAAGAATATGTCGGAGTCATCCACAGAGTCCAACTTATACAAAGGCCCACCACCTGTGCCTGGCTGCCATTACTTTGGATTAGCCGACACTGAACAGGATCTTGCTCTCAAATACAGTGTTGTAGGTTTTTCTGTTGCTCAGCCTGCCATGCAAGCAAGGACTATCTCTCCAGGGAGTAGGCCTGCAGGGTCTTCCGCATCTCCTGCTGTTCTTCAAGCCTCTGCAATGTCTCCTCCATTGCCTAGCCTGCCAAACCTTTGCACTGACTCCCTTATCAGGTCCTCCATCAGCATGAATAAAGGAAAGATTCCAGACAATTCACCCCACCCCATTGTGACAGGGCACAGCCCTCCACTCCTGTCTTCTTGCACAAATGGCTTTAACACCTACAGTTTGTAAACAGCAATCCCCTTTATAGTGATACACAAACAACACCCTCTTTTGCCAGAGAGAAGAGAGGGAAGAGCTCTCTCCACACAGAGATCTTCCTTTATACTGGCCCTGCTAGCCTCTTCCTCTTTATCTGTCTCATTCCCCCTTTTGCTATTTCAGGTTAACTAGCTCATTAGCTCTTCTAGCTCAGACTGATCTAGTGATTAGCCCCAGCTTTCCTCTATCAGGCCTTTCTCTGGGGAAACTAATTGGATTGACAGCGACTAGAGTGCTGAATCAAACCTTCTCTTTGATAAATTAAAATGATTGAGCTGCTTGATTCTCTTGCTATAAGGCATGTTTTCCAATTATTTAACCATTCTTGTGGCTCTTCTATGAATCCTTTCCAATTTTTCAATTTTCTTCTTGATGTGTGGACATTGGAATTGGACACAGTAGTCCAAAAGCGGCCTCACCAGTGCCAAGTACAAGGTAATATAACCTCCCTTCTCCTACTCGAGATTCCCCTGTTTACACATTCAAGGATTGCGTTAGCTCTTTTAGCCACAGCATCACACTATGAGCTTACGAACCATGACTGATAAATCTTTTTAAGACTCAGTGGTTCCCAAGATAGCATTCTCCTGTCGTGGTAGTACAACCTACACTCTTTGTTCCCAGATATACAACTTTAATTTTGGCCATAATGAAATGCATATTGTTTGACTGCACCCTGCTTAACAAGTGATGAAGATGGCTCTCTATCAGTGACCAGCCCATTTCACTATTTACCATTCCACCAATCTTTGTGTCATCTGCAAACTATCAGAAATAATTTTACATTTTCTTCCAGGTCATTGATAAAAATATTAAATGGCATAGTGCCATAAGCCAAATTCTGAGAGACCCCATTAGATGCACTCCTTTTCAGTGACAATTCCTCATTTACAATTACATTTTGAGATATATCAATTAGCCAGTTTTTAATCAATTTAATATGGCCGTGTTCATTTTGTATTTTTTTAGTTTCTTAATCAACATGTTATGTGATACAAAGTCAAATGCCTTTCTGTAGTCTAAATATATTACCTTTATCAACAAAACTTGTAAACTCATCAAAACAAAACTTGTTTGACAAGATCTATTTTCCATAAATCCATGTTGATTGGCATTAATTATATTACTCTGTTTTAATTTTTGATTAATCATGTCTCATATCAGTCATTCCATTATTTTGCCCAGGATCAAAGTCAGGCTGACAGGCCTATTACTCATGATATTACTTTTTTGAGCAAAACCATGTCCATTTTCCACTGAGCATGAAAACGAATACTGTAGAAGTAAAAATAATCATCTCCATGAAATTGCAGTTAAAGTAAAATTCAGAGGCTGGAAAAGCATATGAAATAAAATCACAAACTTTTTGTGCAAAATTTTGTGAAATGTCATTTGTGACTTTGGAAACTCTCCAATATCTAACCTGTAGACTTTATCAAACCCAATGTAAAACTCTGATTTGGATTTAAGAGTTGCACCAAAGATTCAGCCAACTCATATTTTCACCAAACTTGCATAACCATCCCTGTTTATAATTGCCTATTCGTAGTGACAAAAGTGAGGAAATTCAGAGTAAAATGTGACAGTCAACTATAGTATTTAGATATTATGACGATATAAGAAAAGGCATGATATTACACATAGTGCCATCTGTGCCAATAATGTTGTTCACACTGCAGTATCTGAATGCAATTCTCTATTGTTCTCAGCTTTGCATGATCTCCTTATGGACCACTATGTCACACACCATTTTTACTTACATATACTATGTGTATGACATTAATAAGAAGCCACCTGAAAAGCCTGTGATTTTTCAACATAAATTTATTCCCTATTATATTCCTAAGGCATCCAAGGAATAAAGTTATTAACTTGACAGATGAAGAAAGAACAGTGCATCTTCTTTTTTAATAGCATAGAACATCTATATTCATTTGGAGTATTGCTCTGGGTAAAAAATATCAGCACATATCTATCAATATATATTCCTTTAATGTTTAAATATTATTAAGTTGTAAATGTAAAATATGTACTTTATTAGGTTTTTCATATAATATAAAAGCCTATTAAGTCTTTGCCTAGTCTGTCTGCAGAATCCTGAATATCCTTTTCCTGCATTCCACCTCTGAATTTTTTTCAAAAATAGTGTGACATGAAAAGCAAAATAAATGTAGCTGCTACTAGTGTTTGGGGGTAGTCATCAGTAATATGACAGTTCCCAAGACAATTCTTTGTAAAAATTATATTTCTATGGTGTAATATTTTGTCTTTCCAATCCAAAACTGAAAAATACCACTGGCAGAGTAGATTATGTAATTGGTTTCTAATCTCTTGAAATCTGAGTTCAAATACCACTTAGGCTATATATACCATTATTTTTTTCTTAATTGCCTGAGTTTAAAATAAGCACTTTGCAAAGTCAAAGGCAGGAGATGAAGAAGTTACTCATCTGGAGCAGGAACTATGGTTATTTGAGATGTGTCTCCCTATGGGTGCTCCACTGTAAGCACACTTGCGTCTCTGCGCTGCTATTGGAGAACTTTGGTAGCAGTGTCTGTTAGGCACATGCATTGTCTCTCCTCGTGCCCCACCAGCATGCCTGGCTAGCCCCACTCAGTTCCTTTTCTACCACAGAGTCACTGACAAGAACTCTGAAGTAGAGGGGAGGAAGGTGAGTTGTGGAGCACCCACAGGGACACGCATCTTGAAGAACCATCATTATTGCACAAAGTGAGTAACTTCTTCCTCCCCCTAAAATGCTGGCCAGTGCAGGTGAGCTAGTGCATGCAGTGCCATAATTTGCTGTGGGTATAGACCTGATAATTTGCTGCTGACATGGCGTCAAATTACTATTCCATCTTGGAGAAAGAGGGAAAAAGGAAGGGGAACTGTGCTTCAGAGGGGTGTCATAGACACAATGCCTTCTGGAGTAATCCTGGAGTGCTGCAGCTCATCTGCCCTCATCCGGGGAATTTCATAAAGGCACAATCTAGCCCTAAATCTAAAAACATATACTCTAAAACTCTATATATACTCTATACTTTACTGCCCTGGTATCTCACATTAGTCTGTTAAACCCCACAGCAATTTGATCAAGTGTATAATAAACAAAGAGGCATAAATTTTGTTGGTTTCCATAAAAAAGAGGAAACTTTGCTTATACTGACATCTCCAGAAATTAAACTATCATCAAAAGTGTTCATATCAAGCCAGCCATATCAGCCTCAGCTGAAAAGAATTATTCATTACATTTTAAGTTACAGAAAATTTGTTCTGTCTATATAATGAAATGTTTTCTAGCACAGTCACTTTGTGAGATACTGTAGAATAACATCACAATGGCAGATGTAAAGTATTGCAGCTTCATATATTAATTTCTAAGACTTATACTCTCTTTTTAAAAGGTTTAATTATCATTTGCAGTCATAATGGCCTGATCTTGGATAGAGTTAGAGACAGCATCTTTAAACTACAGCATAACAAATAAGAAAGTTTATTGTTTCAGTTGGAAAAGTAAATGCTTCCTCTCCTTTAAAAAAATGAAATTATTTTATGGTACAGATGATGTAGAATGGCTACCACATCCCACCGTAGAGACAAGTGCATTTTACTGGTGAGTGAGTGATTTCCGGATATTCAGGGTTCAATTCACTCTTTCATTTCTGCCAGCAGAATCTGCAATACAGGCACTTCATGATGCCATTGCCAGGGGGCACTGCAACAGGTCAAGGCATCTGCCATCATTTCTCTGTTGGAAGGCCTTGAGCTAGGCAGTGTAATCCCCCCAAAATACAAGGTCTTGGCCAGGGAGAGTTTATAACAAGGGCACCTCCCAAGGAAGCTTGGTCACTGTGCTTGCCAGTCAATGGCTCCCAGTGTGATAGGTAGATTCCACGGTTACTGGACAGGGGTTCAAGCCAGAGTTATTAAAATTTCAGAAAAAAAATTGCGAGTAAGGACCCGGCCATTAATTGCTGCCACCATCACTGGCAGAAGAGTTACATCAGCAATAGCCCTTAACTTGCTGAGAACCCATTGTGTGGCACTGAGACTGAAGATATATGGTGAAGGCCTAAATAAAGGACAAAACACCAAACAATGGGAGAGGAAACTTTAAATGACATGGATTTATTTGTAAGTTCTGTCTGAATCTCTTTTTCAAGATTTGGTATTTTCATGTCATTAATTTACCAAAAAATAAAAAATATAAAGAGCAGGTTTGTGTTGAGACACAGATAAATTTGGGTTTAAAAATGAGTGGCCCTATAGTGAGATGTGGCAGTATGATATATCTCATTGAGGTCTGCTCCGAAGTTCTCTGAAGTCAGTGGAATTTTTTTATTGACAGCAACGGGCTTTGGATCAGACTCCTATACCATGCCTATTTATCAGAAGTGTCAAATTATACCTTCGTGCTACTATCAAACGTGGGGCTTGAAATGAATTAGTAAAGAGGGAAATTGGCACCAGAGGCTGCTCTCTCCAGATTTTCCATAATTGCTTTGAACAGAAATTTACTAGGAGAGAATTAGTATTGTCCAACTATAAAAAACAGGCAGGTGCTTACGTATAGGTAAGTAGAAACTAAACTCTACAACCTAAATTAGCAATGAACTGCAAAGTGCCAGCATTGATTACAGGATATTAATATTCCTAGATAGTGAAACACTACCAGTGTAATCTTTCTGCATTATAAAACAGCAGAATTTTGCTTCAGAAAATACAATGAAGCCAGTATTGCCAACTCTCATGATTTTTTCACAAGTCACAGGATTTTATCTGGAGTTGGGAGCCTGTCCGGCCTGCCCTCATGAGGATTTCAGCTCTGCCTGGGAGAAAAAGCCCTATGACTGTCTGGCTTCCCCAATTTCCTGGCACCCGGTAAAAAGCAGCCAATCAGGGTTACTGCAGGAGGCAGGCAACGCTTTCTTTTCCTTCACCTCAGGAGCTAACACCATTCTTCCAACAGGGGAGCAACAAGCAGAAACAGCCTAGCACCTCAGGGTTGCCTGCTCCTTCTTTCCCAGTCCCCTCCTGTGAACAACTGTTCTCTGCTACTTCTCACTCCCCCCGCCACACCCAGCCATGCAAGAGGTAGGATTGGATGAAGAATCCGTGTAGTTGCCCACCTCCTTTCAGTTTCCCCCAGGTCTAGGAGAGGGGGATGAAGTTCCCCAGGAGATACAGGAGGAGTACAGGTGAAGCTGGGGAGACAGAACTGATGTGGGGGCTGGGGTGAAAGGACTGATTTGTGGGTCAGGGGGATGGACCGATGTAGGGGGGCCTGCAGCAGGGGCCAGAATCACCTTCCTCTATGCATTCAGGAGATTGGGCAGCACTAATTGTCACACACGTGGGGGGGAGGA
The DNA here is from genome assembly GCF_009764565.3 of Dermochelys coriacea. Classification (NCBI taxonomy): domain Eukaryota; kingdom Metazoa; phylum Chordata; order Testudines; family Dermochelyidae; genus Dermochelys; species Dermochelys coriacea. The sequence goes on from NC_050068.2 coordinate 301,736,582, forward strand.
ATTTAAGAAACACAAAGACAAACCAATATTTTGTTTAAAAAATCTCATAAATCATGATTTCGGGAGTCTGACTCTTGATTTTTGAAATGTTGGGGTTTGCAATATGAACCTTAATCAATTGCAATGCAACATTCCTCCAGGGGAGATGTTTGACTGCTCCAGCAGGAGAAAACAACTGCTAGAGTCCTGCAAGGAGTGGGGAAGGGAGGGACAAGCTTCTGTCCAAAATACATGTGGAGATCATCCCTGGACAGGGAAGAGGGCTGTGTAGAAGGAGATAATTGTCTGCCTCTTGCTGCTGCCATTGGCTAGACTGTGGCAGAGGGAGGAAGAGTTGATTGTCTCTCATGCTCCTCCCCTTCCCAGATGTGAAACCCTCAGGCCATGCAGTAGCAGCCTGGCCTTATGATAGCAGTATAATCTGAACTGCACTGCCCAGAGGCTTTGTGTCTGATCAGTCAACAGGTTTTGCAATCCATATGGAATTTTTCCATTCGGATAAGACTGACAAGGTGTCCAGTGGGTTTTAATTTTCCTTGAAGCATTCTGGAGGCCCATTTTCAGGTTAATAAGGAGTAAGGACAGGGATTTAAAAGCTGTGTGAGAGTTTGTCATTTCATGATGATTTCCTCCCAGTGTCCAATGCAGGTGAAAGGCTCAAAGGAACCATGTCTTAGAGGTAAACATGAGACCTGGGAGATGACTGGTGGACCATATTAACCTGGAGGAAGAAAGGGAGACTTTAAGCGTGCACACCCCTGCATGTGTACACTCATTTCCCCTTGCAGTGAAAGGGCGAGAGGATTCAGAGATGGGCTGAATCCCGGGGTTTAGGCTGAAGACTGTCAACCCTAAATATTACTATTTGGCATGGTAATTATGACAGACATATCCCCACACTGGGGAGCAATGTGGAGATGGACCATCCTGGAGGAAGCTCTGGAAGGCACTGGACTGAAAGCAGACACAATGACTTTTGGGAAGCACAACAAAAACACAATAATAAAATCATAGAAAAATAGAACTTGAAGGGATCTCGAAAGGTCATCTAGTCCAGTCCCCTGCCCAGAGGCAGGACTACGTATTATTTTGACCATCCTTGGCAGATGTTTGTTTAACCCGTTCATAAAAATCTCCAATGACAGATTCCACAAACCCCTTTAGGTAATTTGTTCCAGTGCTTAACTACTTTACAGTTAGGCAGCTTTTTCCTTCTGCCTAACCTAAATCTCCCTTACTGCAATTTAAACCCATTACTTCTTGTCCTATCTTCAGTGGATAAGAAGAACGATTTATCACACTGCTATTTATAACAACTTTTTAAATACTTAAAGCCTGTTATCATATTCCCTCTCCCCCGTCTTCTCTTCTTCAGACTAACCAAACACAATTTTTTCAATCTTTTCTCATAAGTCATGTTTTCTAGACTTTTACTCATTTCTGTTACTCTCCTCTGGACTTTCTCCAGCTTGTCCATATCTTTCCCAAAGTGTGATGCCCAGGACTGGACCCAATACTCCAGCTGAGGCCTTAGTACTGAGTAGAGTGGAAGAATTACTTCTTGTGTCCTGCTCATATGACTCCTGCTAATATATTCCAGAATGCTGTTTGCATTTATTTGTAACAGTATTACATTGTTGATTCATATTTAGTTTGTGATCCACTAAAGCCCCCAGATTGTTTTCTGCAGTACAACTTCCTAGGCAGTCTTTTCCCATTTTGTATTTGTGCAATTGATTATTCCTTTCTAAGTGTAGTACTTTGCATTTGTCCTTCTTGAATTTCATCCTATTTATTTCAGACCTTTTCTCCAGTTTGTCAAATAATTTTGAATTCTAATCCTGCCCTCCAAAATGCTTCAACTCCTCCCAGCTTGGTATCATCCACAAACTGTATGCACTCTCTATGCCATTATCCAAATCATCTATGAAGATATTGAACAGAACTGGACTCAGAATGGATCCCTGCAAGACCCTACTGGATATGCCCTTCTTGCTTGACTGTGAACTCTATCGTCTTCCAACCAGTTGTTCACTATCTTATAGGAGGTTTGTCTAGGCTATATTTCCCTAGTTTGCTTATGAAAGAGTCATGAAAGAGGGTATCAAAAGCCATACGAAGTCAAGATATATCACATCTACTGCTTCTACCTATCCACAAGGCTTGTTGCCCTGTCAAAAAAGAACATTTGGTTGGTTTGACAGGATTTTATCTTCTAGGTGCTTACAAATTGATTGTTTGATTATTTGCTCCATTATCTTTCTCGGTATCAAAGTTAAGCTGATGGTCTATAATTCCCCTTTTTATAGATCATCATCATGTTCACATTACGCCTCTCGTGTTTAGGGCAGCAACAAAGCTCCTCCACTCGTGTCTGTTTCTGGCAAGACTTTCAATGGTTCCCCAGCTAGGCCTCAGATTTTTCAGCTCGGCTTCCACAGCTCTTCACGATGTTGTTTTGAGACAGCTTCTGACAAAATAAAGGACCCTGATTTTCTCCTCCTTCCCTCCAAATCAGGGGAGCAGGCTGAGGATGTGGGGGGGGGGAGTGAGAGCAGGCTGCTGAGTGCAGCTAAAAGACTGAGTAAGCAGCTGCAAAGAGAAGAGAGGACTAGTCCAGACTCAGCTGAGAAGAGCTGAGCTGGCTGTAACCCAGATCAAAGTGAAGGCCAAGGGATTAGCTTTGATTAATGGGTTGGAGAACTCCAGGACTACTATAACTTTATGTTTACATTAATGGAGGGGATGCCAGTCAACAATGGCCATCTTTGCTTCCCTTGTACATAAAAGGTGTAAACACCGAGGACAGAGAAGAAATATTTATAGTGAATATTATAGTATGGTAAAAGAAGTTGCAAGTAAGAGGGAAACATATAGGCAGGATATTTTGAAAACCTTCATGGCAGAGTGATCAGCTTGAATCTGAAACAGTGTTCCAAGGGCAGATCAGGCAAGGTAATTCCAGTAGAAACAGAGACGTATTAATACCATTGTACTGATAAGATCTGATAGCACCTTCAACTACCTGAATGGGGGTTCCAAAGAGGATGGTGCTAGGCTGTTCTCAGTGGTGGCAGATGACAGAACAAGGAGCAGTGGGCTCAAGGTTGGATATTAGGAAAAACTATTTCACTAGGAGGGTGGTGAAGCACTGGAATGGGTTACCTAAGGAGGTGGTAAAATCTCCATCCTTAGAGGTTTTTAAGACCCGGCTTGACAAAGCCCTGGCTGGGATGATTTAGTTGGGATTGGTCCTGCTTTGAACAGAGGGTTGGACTAGATGACCTCCTGAGGTCTCTTCTAACCCTAATTTTCTATGATTCTATGATCTCATCTGGAATACTGTATACAACTCTGGTCACCCATATTCAAGAAAGATGAAATCAAACTGGAACAGGTATACAGAAGGGCTACGAGGAAGGTCAGGGGGAAAGGAGAACCTTTCTTATGAGAGAAGACTAAAAGATCTTGGCTTGTTTAGCCTAAGAAAACAAAAGCTAAAGAGAAGATGCAATTGCTCTTTATAAATACAATGGTGGGGAGGGGACACGACACCGGGGAGGAAGAAGAGCTAATTAAACTAAAGGACAGCGTTGGCATAAGAACAAATGGCTATAAACTGACCATGAGTAAATTTTGGCTGGAAATTAGAAGGTTTCTAGCCATCAGAGGAGTGAGGTTCTGGAACAGCCTCCCAATAGTAGTGGTAGCAGGAAACCTAAATACTTCTGAGATGGAGATTGATAAATTTATGAATGAAATTATATGGTGGGATTCCTGGCCACAGCAGGGAACTGGACTTCAAGACCCAGAAGGTCCCTTCCAGTTCTGTGTTATGTTATGTTGGCTGACTTTGAAACCGACACACTTCACCAATTCTCTGTTTATAAATAAATTAGCCAATCCCTATTTAAAGGACTTAGCCTCAAACCCCACAAAAAGTGAGTGGGAAGTTGTGGCCTCCATTTTCACATGTGACTAGTGATTTTAGGTGCTTCAGTGTTGGGGTGCCCAATTTGAGACCCTTTAAAAGGGTTGAATCTGAGAAAGTGCTGAGCACCCAACCCCTGAAAAATCAAGCCCCATTAAGATGTCTCATCTTGGGTGCACAATAACTGAAGCAGACAAAATTTCTAGTAATTTTTGGAAATGTAGGTTTGAGGTGACTAATATCTGTGCAACTTTGAAAATTGAGGGTTAAATGTCTTACTTTTGATGCATGGACTTTTGCTTGTTAAAATGTTTTGCATTTTTGTAGTGTATCTTAACGTAACTATTCTAAGTGAGATATTTGAATAAAACACGTCATAAAAGTTTTAAAAACTTTGTTGGGTTCTTCATTGTACTTAACACTAAACACAGTGAGTTATAATGAAGCTAGTAGGCTGTTTATGAGTCCAACATTAATTGTCTAGTATGTAACTTGTAAGTTAAATTAGATTCTGGCATTGGTGATTGGTGATAATGGAAAAAAATGGATCATAATAATAACAGCAAAGTCATTATGATAACATTATTATAGTCATTGTGTGTAACATTAAAATCATGCCAATATATTAAAGTGTCACTTTATAAAGGTCAGCTATTTTCTTCTGGTATTGAATCTTTTTAACATGAAATTTAGACAGGTGGAAACAAGATTCTAGTAAAAGAGCAGATTCAAGCACAATAGATGATTTTCAGGCAACAGTTATGTGGAGATGAGCAAGTGAGACAAATATTTCCTGAGCATTTTGATGTTTACTTAATTATTCCCTAAAAGAAAATGTAAAAGAGATATTGTCTACAAGCTATCATTGTTCTGTCCAGTGTCTGAACTTCTCAGACCAAGTTCACTGTACAACATATTTGGAGAAAAATAAGTATTAGGGTGCTCTTTAAAAGAATTGCTTTAATAAAACATGGAAAGTTGCTCTGAATAGCACTGTTATGCCTTGAGGGGAATCAGACTGAGGCATCAAAAGAGCAAGATTCTAGCTAAATGAGACGACTAGGGCAGAGATGGAAAAGAATTGGTCTGAGTGGCAAAGATGTTGTAATAATATCATGGTAGAACCTAAAGGTGCATGTGTTAGTGATGCATTCCTTAGTCCAACACCAGGGTAGCAGATCAGGCTAATTAAGTTGGTAAGAGATAAACTAAATCAGAAAGTGAGACCTCATAAAGGGGAATTGTTACTTTAGTTCTAACACCAAAGTTCTAACTGTGGCTCATTGGGTGGTAGTCTCACTTTTACTTGCTGTCACTAATACAATATATAACTAGGCTTATTATTTAGTAGCTTATCCTCTTTATTATTAGTAATGTTCAGTTCACTGTCTTCTCCGCCTGAATCTATCTGTTCCTGTCATGAGGATGTAATAATATTTACTTGCAGGTGTGTTGTTTGGCCACTGGATGTCTCTGTACTATGGGAAAGGAGTGTGATCTCAGGGACAAACCAATATGGAAGAAGGCTTGTTTTTGTGGAGCTTGTACTACTCCTGTGCAGTTTTTGGTGATCTTAAATGAGTCCTAAATCCTACAGACCTACCTCAAGCACAACTCTACTGAACACAATGAGAAATTACAGACCAACCTGGAATCAAATAATAGGTGCAGATATGGACTCAAACATCTAAATTCTCTCCTCTCCCCTTTAGAAACAGGGAGAGGTTTGAATGTAAGGATTGAGTTTTGGCTCAATTCATTTTTAAAATGAGTGCCATAACTGCATTAACCAATACTTAAAGTGGACGATGCTAGAAACCTTCCCCATCTTGGGCCATTTGTAGCAGACAGGCACAATAGTGGTCCATGCATTCCCCAAGTTACTGACAGCTATCCCCTCCTACTTCCCCTCGTGCTCAAGGAGGACAGGGAAACAGCAGTGGCATGGTACCAGGGGTGAAAGTAACTTAAAGGACTTACAGGTACTCCAGAGTCCTGAGCAGGGGGCGTGGCCTCAACAGGAAGAGGCATAGCCTTGACCAGAAGAGGTGGGGCCTTTAAATACACAGGCCCTTTAAATCAAGATTTAAATGCCCCAGGGCTCCGGCTGCGGCTGGGAGCCCTGGGGCCTTTCAATCATCCGCAGAGCTACCAGATGCAGAGGCAGCTGGGAGCCCCGGGGTTCAGGGGCAATTTAAAGGGCCCTGGCCGCCGCTACCGCAGTGGAGCTCTGGGCCCTTTAAATCACCCCCAGATCCCTGCCGCCGCTACCCCAGGGCTCCAGCAGCAGGGCTCGGGGGGTGCTTTAAAGGGTCCAGGGTCTCTGGCCGCTGTGGAGACCCCCAGGGGCACTTTAAAGGGCCCGGGGCTCCCCACAGCGGCCGAAGCCCTGAGCCCTTTAAAGCGCAGCCGGAGCCTGGCCGCTGCTACCCCGGGGCTCTGGCAGCAGGGTTCGGGGGGTGCTTTAAAGGGCCCGGGGGCTCTGGCCGCTGCGGGGAGCCCCGGGGCCCTTTAAAGCGCCAGCCTGGGGAAGCTGGTCCGGTCCGGCACGGCATACTGGCTTTTGCCAGTACACTGTACTGGACCAGACCGGCTTACTTTCACTTCTGCATGGTCCCCTCTTCCCTCTGCACTGATCAGCACAGCTGGGGGTGCAGGGAGGTGAGTGTGAGCTACTAAGAGACCCTAAGGCAGAATCCCAAAGCAGGGTATAGCGATAAGGTATAACTGAGCCCATTCTAGTATATTTAGGGTAATCCCATTGTGATTTGTCTGCAAAAATCACATTGGAGGAGAGAAACAAAAAAACAACAAAAAAAAGACTTTTTTGATTTTCCACAACATAACAGCATTAGCCCAGTCCTACAGCCCTTAAACATGCATAGCTCCCACTAAAGTCAGGGGCAGTTTTGCATGCAAATATAATGATTTATAATAATGAAATAACATGGAAAACAGCTAGATAGTATAGGAATGGGAATTTACATTTTTATGTTGCACAGCTGCTAATATAGCATGCTCAGAATGGGTTATTCAACAATATCAAGAATCAGCAGTCTGAAGCTGTCTCCTTTGCATGGCAACTTTAAGAAATGTAATATATTGCTTCCTTATTTTAATAAATAGATGTTGGAAATAGATTAATACTCAAAGCAGTACTAAAGAACTTGTTTTTCTTCAGTGGCTCCAGTCTTTTATTGCTTTAAGCTAAATTCAACAATAAATACAATTCAAACACATGACACCTCATTGTACTTGCATTACAGCATGCACATATAAATAAAATTATCACAAATTGGTGAACAATTAATGAGATTCATTGCTGAGATATTTCATCACTGAATGGTGGTTTCCTGCCAACTTAGATATGATGTACTTAATTCTAAATGACACCACCTGCTCCCACCTCTAAGTGAAATAAAAAAGCTGCCAAGGGGCATGTTGGGAATTAACTTGCAGGCTTTCTTTTAATCAGGCATTTCTCCATGATGCTGAAAGCCAACAATATTACTGAGGGTAAAATATAATTGTTGTATACATCTGCAGTTCAATTTAGAGTTCTCATTGTAATGGTTAACTGAAGCCTAATGCATTTTTTCTTGCCAGGTGATGTTGGTCACCAGCTACTTGAAGCCAAACCACCAAATGAATGTCAAAGCTACCATCTGACCAGGACAGGATAGTATAAAAAAACATTTAAAAGTGAGATTAATTTTTTTTCTTTTTTTGATCAGTTGCACAGACTTTTAATTTATATATAGGTGCTTACACTTCCCCTATTTGCAGCATCAAACTAAGGTATCAAGGCCCTCTGGGGAAGGGAAAGACAAAAGCCTTGAAAAGTTAAAAATTCACACAGTTTGAAAGAGCGTGGCAAATAAAAATGACTATTCTCTTCTATATAGTCATGCAGCTTCTGAGTACATCTTAATTAGGGGTGGGGAGAGATAACTTTGTGCTCAGATGCTCCCCTGCCTTCCAAGACTTCTAATAAAGAGGCAAAATGCAGTATCTTATCAAACATAAGATGAACTCTCACCTAATATAGGTGCATGTTGAATGCTACCTCTTGAATGTCACATTTGCTGTTTAGTAAAAAGGACCAAGTTACACCACCACCACATAGGTTACTCTTTGAAAAAGATGTAATTATCCGAGTATTTTGTATGGTAGAAAAAAGTAAGTAAACAACCTCTCCAACTTATAACTACTGGCAAGGAAGTTAATGCTGAGGTTTTGCAATGAGTCTTCAAAAACAGTCTCTTGCAGAAATAGCTGCAAATACTTTCATTTTTATGAGCTACAACAAGATCATTTCATCCAAATGACCCCCAAATGACAGGTGTGCTTCACATGTTAAATACACTCCATTTAAGCAGCACATGTTTCAGGCTTTTTTCCCAGCATTTGCTCATGTTGACAGCATGTTGGTGGTGGTTGTTTTTTTATAAACTCATACACTTTCATGTAGTGACCATCACACTTTTCTGCACTGAAAGCAGAAAGGGGAGGAGGGACAGAAGAAATACAAGAATTTAGAAGACTGGGAGCACAAGCTTTCTCTGGCCCTGAAATACACTAGTGTCCTTGGAGAGAGTTGGTTCCTTTCTCCACATCTGGGTTTCCTTTTCCCTTCTCCTCCTCCTGCTTTCAGAGGTCTGATCTGCAAGCTCAGCCTGGACCTGAACCAAAGCCCATCAAAGTCAATGGGAATCTTTCCACTGATTTCAAATGAGCATTAGGCTTGGGCTCTATCAGAGGGCCTAAGGGATGGCTAGCTAACACCAAAGCCAGCTCACCCTCACTTGCCTCTGGACTCACATACATCCCTACCATGGTGAGAGACACTGATCAATCACTTTCACAGTGCTGAATATTTCCTTTGGTCATGCACAGTTTAAAAAAAATAAAAAGAAAGATGAAAAGTTTGAACTTCACCTTTTGCAAAGATTTTCCCAGCCATTGCATAATTTCATGTTTTTGGTAAAATTCAAGCTTATCAAAATATTACAGCCTTAGTCATAAGTTTCAGAACTAAAGAGGACTGAAATATTTGAAATTGTGAAAATTTCTATCAGAATGGGATGTAAGGACAAATAGTGAAAATGTTCACTATTTTTCCCCTTTTTTCAACCTCTCTACTCAGTATTAGTTCAGCTTATGTTCATGTCTTTCCAGTTAGAGCAGCCATGAACAATCTTGAGGAAAATAAGGTAATGTATATACACCAAAATGCAAAGAGGTAGGGTTGTGCTTTCTAATTTCACTAATAGAAACTCATGGAGCAATGCCATACTTCTTGCTGCAGAATCACCTTGAATGGCAGCTTTGGGGTTGAAAATCAGTGAGATCGTCTAGGCAGAATGACCCAACTACAGAAAGCTATTACAAATGGGAAAAAGTTGGTAAAAGGATCAAAGAGAATAATTCTGACAAGTAAAGAGGGTGAAAGTGTACCAAATTGCTGACTAAAAGTAACAATTAATCAAAATGAAAAGTTTTTAATGTAATTCATTTATTTACAGGATTTTTTTTACAGTGCTCCTCATTTTAGTATCTACATTTCATATTCAATAGTGGATTTCTCATTGCACCATCCTAGTCAGCTAAAAAAGGATGACTATGCCCATGTAATAGATAAGGAAGTGAGGCACAGAGTGACTTAGGTTACATCTACACTGCAATTAAAAATCCACAGCCTGTGCCAGCTGACTCAGGTTTACGGGAACCAGGCTAAAGGGCTGTTTAATTGAGATATAGATATTCTGGATCAGGCTGGAGCCCAAACTTTAAGACCCTGCAAGGTTGGAGGGTCCCAGACCTTGGGCTGCAGCCCAAGCACAAACATCTACACCACAATTAAACAGCCCCTTAGCCTGAGCCCCACGAGCTCAAGTCAGCTAGCATGGGCCAGCTGTAGGTGTCTAATTGCAATGTAGATGTATCCTAAGTGACTTGCCCAAAGTCACACAGAAACTCTGTGACAGAACCAGGAACAAAGCCCAGATCTCCCCAAGTCTCAATATCTTATTCATAAGCTTATACCTTATCATATGATAGAAACAATCCAAAAAACTAACTGTAAAATATATATTTTTATTAATGGGAATGCCTAGAAAATAACTTCAGGGAAGACTTCATAGACGTCATCATAGTATGCAAGCTGTAAGTATCTCTATGAAAGGCAAGCTACTGTATTCATATTGTCAAGAGCTGTGAATGCTGCTATACACAACTGATTTACATGGCTTGGACTCTAACATAAGCACTGAAGTGTTCAAAGACTAACTTGTAGGACATTTGGGGTCAGGAGTGAATCAAGGATTTGTGGCAGTAAAGACGGTTATTATCATTATATAGGGGTTACATGGTGTCTTGAAGGAACAAGTTAACTGGCCATACTTCTCACTTAACCGCTGACACTCAGCTCAAGTATTGGCATATCAGCCATAGATCGACTGCTGTAGCAATACCCACAAACAAGAGCAGACATGTTAGGTACTGAAAGGAGGGAACAACAGCAGTAAGTCTGTAGAGGTGGAAGAGTTGTCACTGATAACCACAACTCAGGGTCAGACACTTCTGATTTTTAAACCAAGACCTGAGATTCTACTTTACGTCAAGCAAAAGATGGATAGTCTCTTTCAGGGGTCCTGAAAAATGTTTACTATTCTCATCATTTTGCCACAGTTAATACTCACATTGCACATAAATATATTACCTACCAGGCTAGATTTATTGCTTTGCAGCAATTTAGTAGTGCTTACTTCAAAGGAACACCTGACACATGCCATACAAAGGATGAGTGATGATAATGACAAATGAAAAGATATATTAGAAACTTTGTGAATAAAATAGATGCTTATTCTGTAACAGCAAACTGTGTTCTACTTTTTTGGTCCCACACTGTTCAGGGATATGTTTCCAAGTTCTCTATAATAAGCTGCATCCTTACACAAGAGAAAGTCAATCCATTATCAGATAAAGAATAGGTCATGGAATAGCACAGTCCTGCTAATCAACAGGTCTGATCACTGTTGCCACTTTTCTATTTCTTTCTTTCTGTGTCTGTCTCACTTTCTTTCTTACTTTTTATCATGCAATATTTTATACATGCAATTTACCCTTTCCTTAAAGCATTTTTAAAAGAAACAATTATGTCAAACAACCATAGCCAACTCAATGACTTTACTAATGCAAACACCGAAATCACTCTTTCAGTGGCCTCACATTCCATATATCAATTGGTGCCTGTAATATTAAAAACTAATTCAGTTTTTAATTCAGAAATTCATGTTGATGTTAAGAGAAGAAAAGCAATTAATCATCCCCTGTATTAAATGTTCTGTAGTAACTGTCATATACAATTTTATCAACTGCACTGAAGCCACAGCACAGTCTAAATTTTACACTTCAGGGCAGGACACAGAGATGCTACATGGCTGTCTGGGTTAAGCTGGGCTGTTTTGGTTAAGCTGTTTTGATTCCTTGGCTTCCATTAAGGGCGTTTGAGGTAATACATTTCAGATAATCGGAGGAAGAACTGATGACAACTTCTGCAAGTTTTCTTCAGTTTCAACCTCAGGCACGTTGTCAAAATGTTGGAGAACCCACACAGGAGGCACTTGCCCGCTGGTGTTTGTAGTCATTGCACCAATGCTGGTGGTTTAGTTTGTCTTTATGCTGAATGAGGTTTAGAAATTTAAAGTGATTAACACCTTGTCTAAACTTAACAGCACTGCAGAGCTACACCAGGGCAGCTGTACTGCTGTAGCGCTTAGTGAAGACATTACCTATGCTGGTAGGAGAGTTTCTTCTGTCAACATGGGTGCTTCCCCTCCCCAAGAGGGAGTAGATATGTTGACAGGAGAAGCCCTCCCATCGACATAGCACTATCTACACTGGGGGGTTTTGTCGGTATAACTACATTGCTCAGAGGTGTGGATTTTCCACGTGTCTGAGTGATGTAGTTATACTGACGTAAGTTTGTAGTGTAGACCAGGGTTAAGATATAATAAGCTGCATCCTTACACAAGAGAGTCATTCCATTATCAGATAAAGAATAGGTTATGGAATAGCACAGTCATGCTAATCAACAGGTCTGGTCACTGTTCCCACTTATTGCCACTTATCTGCTCTATTATATCTGTTATACAGTAGCCCCGAATAACATCTGAGCAAGCTAAAAGCATGGTTATTAGTGTACCTGAAATTGATTACTATGATTAACGTACATGCAACAGGCATAAAACAGACATAAACCAGGCATGCTACAGCACTGAATAGGGTTTCTCTGTTCATTCTCTCATGTGTTTTTTTCAATAAAATAAGTAGTTTCAAACTATAAACTCTCTTCTTTTCTGGAAACATTCTTTTCCTACATACGGAACTAAGAACTACAGTCTATCTAAGTATTTAAATGGCACCATCACTACAGTTAATGCCTACTTCTCTAGAGGATGCACTGAACTCAAATAGTGAATTCATCACAGAGAAAACCAGAGTAGAAAGGTTGTACTTGAAATCTGTCTTTTGGAAATACAGTAACAAAGATGTATGTGCTTGTTTATCTGTTTTCTCAGAACTAAAGGACTTAGCACCCAGCCAAACACGGGGTTAGATCCTCACCTCTGTTCCAGCACCTTTCTGCCAAGTAAACGGGCCAGAATGGTGTAAAAGGGAACTCAGAGCCCCATATCCAGCCAGGGAAGGGATCCCCTGACACAGACTCTGGAGAAGACAGCCGTACGGCTGCATCCTGATGACCCATTTTACAAGCTCCACTGTGGAGGTTAGGCTGTGATTGGGACTGAAAGTGAAGGAGCATGATAGGAGTAAGGCAGCTCACTGTGCAGTTGTGATTTTGGCTACTGCTGAAGCCTATAGGGCAACCATGGGAGGCTGATGCAATGGAGACAGGCCCCCAGGACTGTTTAAGTTACACAGGGGGTCCCAAAGCTACCCAGCATTGGCAGAGCACAAAGATGGCTTAAAATCATCTCAGCTACCCCTTTCCCTAAGAGTTCTGTGCTGCATCTGTGATGCGCCTTTTAATATCATCTTTGCTGTTTTTGCACAGGCATCTTCTTGGATTTGAGCAAAGAAATCCTGCCCCAGGAGGCCATACACTGAGGGTGATGGGCAAGGAAACAAACCAGTTCTGGGCCCTCAGGCTATGTCTACACATAAGTAAGCCTCCCAGCCTGGGTAAAAAGGGTTGTGTTAGTGAGGCTTGAACTAGCTCACTAAAAATAGCAATGTTGATGTTCTGGCTTGGGCTCAGAAGCCTAAGGGATTGTGTGTGTGTGAGACAGTCCAAGCTTCCATCTGAGCCAGACATCCCCATTGCTATTGCTATTTTTAGTGCTCTAGCTTGAGCCCCACTAGCCTGAGTCTGTCTACCCAGGCTGAGAGACTCACTTCCACCTGCTGTGTTGACATACCATCAGAGCCCAGAATGAGTTTGCAGTACTGTTAGCTAAAAATGTACTGTAAACTGAGCACATTTGATCTGGAAATCATTTACAGACAATTAACATGGAGCCACACAATTCTATTTTTACAGAACACATTTCAGAGTAGAGCTGCACTTTGAAGCAAATCAACTTTTCCCCACAATAAAAACTGGTTTCATTCCATTATAAACTACTAAATGTCCAGGTGTCAGGCCTTGCTAGCCTAATAAAATACTGGGGGTGGAAATAATCATGCTACCAATGGTTCATTCCTATCTTGTGCCAGAGGTTCTCATATCCCTGCTGGGCTATCGGCCTTTGGCACATAATCCTTCTGCCTTCCTACATGTTTTGCTTAGAACAGAAACAACACTACAGGTTCCAGTAGCCACCATTTTCAGTTATTAAGACCACAGTGGAAATTGCATTTTGAAAGATCTGGGAAGTGCTGCTGACTTATAGAAAGTAGTCAGTGATAGGCAAGGATTACATCCCCTAGAATAAGCTTTCTAGGCCTGCAGGTTCATTTTGTAGTGCCAGTTAAACTGAAGAATATCATTCAGTGGTAAACCTTCCATATTTATTATGTCAAATCTGCTGAGGATGAAAAATCGCTCAAAGCGTTAGTAAAACCACAAGCCAGTTGTGTGAAATGGGGTTTGTCAGAAAAAATTTCAGTAAAACAGTAATGTGTCACCTTCATAATGCCTTCAAAAACTTTTACTCATTCTTGCTTCCCATATCACTTGCTACAGTGCTGCTTTTATTTTGAAGCTTCGTATGCACTAAACAAATTACTAATTGTATTATAGATGTGGTGAATATATATTTTATGGCTTTTGAATCATTTTTATCAGATCTTTATCATGGATAGTATGTGCAAGAATTGTCACAAAAGAGCATTATTTTCTTGGAGTAGCTTACTTCTTCATACTGAAGCATTCTGTTTGGGGTAATCTCTTTTTATTTGTGTCTCAGGGAAAAAAACTGGTAAAATCCACAGTATGTGGCCTAATATTCAAATCTGCTACATATTGAGATCCACACTGAACGTTCACAGCTTCTGTGTGTCATATGTAGTGTGTAGTATGACAAGTGATGCTTTCAGCTTAATAGGACTGGTTTAAAAAACATGCTAAAGGTTTAAAAAAAACAGAAGGTAAATACCCTATTTATTTAATTAATTAATTTATTTAAATATCATTATATTTAAGCCAATGTCATTATTTTTTAGAGTCTGACAATTTTTGAACATTTAGGATTTACAATGACTGTCATATCCATACTATGCTGGGTGCTATCTGTTTTCTACTTTCATAGGTGGTTTTCATAATCTCATAAAAAATGCTTTTTGCATTAAATGCAAGTTGGGAAATACCAAACTAGACAGTGAATTTATTTTTAGTCTTTCTACAAAATTCACAAAAATATCTATATAAGGAGTTTCACTACTTGAAATTGATCTACAGACTGTAGTGAAAATTAATGTGATTTGACAGATACGATGTAACCCACAAGCTGTGAATTTTATTTAGCTAAGTGCAAACCAGTTTGGAGACAGTAAAAACCTATTTGAAACTTTGCCCATAAATCAAAATAAGACTGTAGCAAACCTTTAGTGTGGTTTAGACAAGTTCAGATAATTTTATTCTTTATTTTTCATTTTTGCTTCCTGGGAAGTTCTTGGTTTTAGCTAGAAGCAAAAGTGCCAAATCCTACATGAGAGGCTTTTTTTGCAGCCTTTATGGATGTACTGCAAGCAGGGAGCTCAAGTAATCTCATAAAACAATCTATTCTCATAAGATTTCCAGCCCAGTTTTGCAGATTCCAGAGATTCAGATAAGTACTGAACTTTTGATTACACTTGAGCCACACCAGGTCTCTGAACTTGGAATTTTGACTATCTCTAATTGTGGTAACATTTGCAAGCTATTACTAAGTAACTGGAGTCCATATTCTTGTTCTCAGTTACATATGCACAATACCTCTGAACAGAATGGGGCAGATTGTCTGCTATGACCAGCTTCTACTGAACAAAGCACATAGGCATAGCTGGACAAAGCTCATCGTGGTTCCCTGATTCTCTGCCCCAGCCTCAACACTAGCACTGGTTAGACCCTTACGGACTATAGTATAGCCAGCTGTGAATTGCCAGAGCCCACTGTGCTCTAATCACTCTCTCTCTCTCCTGCTGCAGATCTGCTCCTCCAGGCACCCAATGGAGAGAAATTTAGGAGACTCAATTGGCTGTACACTTGTTGGGACTCCCTTACACCAGGGGAATCCCAGACAGGAATTTGGAATTGATTTCTGTTTCCTTTGCACCACCTGAATGATGGGGGAGAAGCAGATCAGGGCAAAGAAACTGCCCCATTGTGTCTGCATGCACGTACATGAGAGTAGAATCTGGCCCCAAATGTTTGATGTAGAATTTAACATGTCATTGCTTTTGTTTCTGACAATGCACCTGCATGGTAAAGCCTTACAGGTATATTTGTATCAGGGGTTTGTACCTTTTATGTTAATATAGTTTGTCATGTTTCAGAAATAGTCCTTGTAAAAGATAAATGGAAAAGACAGTTTTAAATATGTACAAGCTGGTTACACAGAACAGTGTGAAGCGTTCAAATGCCTTCCTAATAGAAGGTTTATCTTCACAGAGCATCTGTGAAAAAAAGAAATTAAATTTTGAAAAATTGATTTACAATGGCACTAGCTGAAAAGTGTATCAAAACTTGAGAAAACTGCAGGCTTCGCAGTGCGCGCCACACGGTATCTTTGTAGTTGTACAGAAACCCTGCACATCTCCACCAAATCCTACATTGATTCACATCTAACAGTAGTGAGACAGTTGTTAATCATGAGACTGGATACACTGGAAACTATGTTGCAATTGGCAAATAATGAGGTAATTTTTTATCATGAAGTTAGATACATTAGAAACAATGTTGCAACATAGTATGCACTCTGCAGAGCTCTGACAGGAAAATATAAGCAAAAGTAAACAAAACAATTGTCAATCAAATCTGTCAGCAGAGTATGTAAAGAGAGGGTCAGAGACAGATTTTGGAATGTGGTCACTCTCGGAGACAAGAAGAAGAAGCAGGAGAGAAGCAGCAGAGGAAGAAGAGAAGCAGAAACCTGAGAGGAAACCAGAGAGAGATGAGACTTAACCTAAAGAACAGCTAAGAACTATTGCCAGTAGCTGTCAGCAACCTGTGGAAGACTGGCCATCTGAAGTGGGGCGCAGCCACTTAGGATCATCTTAACTGTATGTTGTGGTTCAGGTGCTTTTTAGCTTGTGTTTAGAGGTTTGTGTTTGGACCACTAACGGGTGCTTTGTTTTACAAAAGATACTACTTGTGTCAATCCTTTATCAGAAGGCTGTATCTGTACCCTCTGCGGGTAATAGGTGAGCTGTTCTGGGACCTTTCTGAAACAGGGAACCCCTGGCGAGCCCAAGATTCCTTGACCACCCTGGAGATGCATCACTGATGAGAACAGATTGGTTATAACAGGTGGGCAGTTTTACAGTGGAAACTCTTGGGGAATATTTGAATTCTGTTTTTGAGGTAACAACTGATGTGCTCTATGCTCCCTCTTTAATATCATTAATGAAGATGACGATAAGGCAAGTGCTAAAATCAATCCCTGTAGTAACCCACTTGTCAAGTACCACAACCTAATATATTGCTATTTAGCATTACTCTTTGAAAATTGGCTAAATAGCCATAAACAGAGGATATGACGGGACTCCTATCCCAGTCAATTTGAATTAATTTTTCAATTACTATTTAGTGGGACACAGTTTCAAATGCTTTACAAAAAGTCAAATATATTGCATCTACTACATTCCCTTTGTTTACTAATTTTGCAATTCTATCAAAAAAGCAGTGAAGTTTGTCTGACAATTATTTTTCATAATCCCGCGCTGCCTAATTGCTCAGAATTATTTTATACTTTAGGAGTCCCATATAAATCAGCAAGAACTTTACCACTATCTCCACTGAAAACTAGATCAAACCCTAGATGTTCAGGGATTTTTTCCCCTAATAAAAATTCCATTATTTTGTTTAGAAGAGAAGGCAGATATATGGAATAGTAATTGCCAGGATCACTAATATTTCTTTATCGGAAAATAGCCTCTGTATTTGCTTGAATTCACTTTATCAATACTTAATCTTTTGTCCATGATTTTTCATAAATAACTTTTAGTGGTTCAGTAGGTTTGAACACCAATTTCCTTAATATCCTGACTATTCTGAATGGCTGCTTTGTATATATGCAAATTTTCCTTTGCCTGTTTGTTACTTTATAAGATTTCCATTATTTTCTGATCATCAATATTGTCATTTTTTGTTAGAGATTTTTAAAAGTTCAGTATCCCAGCCATTTTTAATCATTAATTTTATCCTGTTCATGTATTAATTGACCTACTATTTCTACATAGTCAAGTCAATAGATGTCTTTCTCCACAGTGAAAATCAATAGTTACATACATGGGCACAAAATTGAAGTTACATATTGGTGAATCAGACCCCTCCATATCTATATCCATACACCTGTATGTTCTATATTATGTGCAGGTAAGGAATTTTCACAAAACTTACTTTTAATTTTCCAAGTCATTCTTCAAGTTCCACTAAGTGTTTCTATGTAGGCTATGCACAGTATGCTGGCTGCCTAATAAGCAGCATTTGAATGAGTCCTTTTTATATATCCTATAACTATGGGCTATTTTCAGTTTGAAATTGCAACACTTTCTCAGGATGTGGCTATTATTATATCCAAATACAATATCATCAGGGACCATTTCAAAGATCAACCCCTCCTATCCATGGAAACAAGCTTAACAAAAATGTTTAATTAATTAATGGGGTATGAGCTTGCCGTTAAAACCAGCAGTTACATTATGCATTCTTTTTGACAGCACTTAAATGTGAACATTGTTTCATTAAAACTTTATGGTGATCTTTCTTTCTCTCCTCATGCCTCTCTATTCCATGTGGGGCACAGGGTCTCCACCACTGCCTTCCATCTTTGCTGGTCTCCTGCTGCAATCTTATTGTGCATTTCCATGTACAATTCCTCTGCCAGGTGGAGTCAGCAGCAACAAGGACCAGGTTCAATATCCAATGGTCCCACTTAACAATACAACACAGAAACAGCTCAGATCCCCACCTTGTAATCTGGGAAAATTAAACACCATCCCAGGCGCCTCTAGGGGGCAATACTTCCCCACTTGCCAGCAATGAATCTGTGTACAGCAGAGAAAACTTTTATTAAAAGGGAAAAGGAACATGGCAATAATTTGGGAAAACATCACAACCATGATTCG
This sequence comes from Dermochelys coriacea, assembly GCF_009764565.3. Classification (NCBI taxonomy): domain Eukaryota; kingdom Metazoa; phylum Chordata; order Testudines; family Dermochelyidae; genus Dermochelys; species Dermochelys coriacea. Next base: position 301,755,306 of record NC_050068.2, read on the forward strand.
AACGCATCTGACCATGAGCAAAACTTCCACCCCAGAAAACATTGGGCGCTGTCCTTTGCCTCTGTTTCTCACCTTGTGTCCAACAAATGTCCCTTTAACATGCCATTCCCCTCTCCCTTCACCACACCCCACTCACAGCTGCTCTCCTTGGTCAGCGAAGACCCAGAGTTCAGAGTTGCATTCATGAGAGTTCACTTCCCACCCGGGCGGAGGAGGGGAAGAAACATCAACTAATGCTTCCGCGGTTGCCACTGCCACAACAACTGCCTCACAGTTGCCGCCATCCACTCTGTGTCGCTGCCTGCTGCCACTGCACCATCATTCACTCCGCTGCTGTTGTTCGTCATGCTATCATTCACTCCACCACATCGTCATCTGTTCCACTGCCAATGGCCCTGTGTCATCACCTTCTGCTGCCACCTGCCTCTTTACTGTGACCTCTGAGAGTCAGTCTCTTGAGGTTCCACCTCTGGCATCCAAACCCCCTGCTTAGCAAGTTCATTTTAGTTGAGAGTGAACCCCTCAATCAGGACACACTACATACACCCAGCTCTCAGTGATTTCAGCAGCTAGTGGGGGAACCTCACTACTAGCACATGTCTTCTGTAGAAATGCTGTCCCACAGCAGGTAATTAGATTGTCAATGATTTCAACTTCAGTGATCACTTAACAAAACAAAAGACTCCCAATGGAGCCTAATCAGCTCTGTCTTTAAACAGTGGAGAGGGGCAGGTCAAATGGTGCCTATGACTCTTAGGCAGAACCCACACCACCGGGCAGAAACACTTGTCCCTACTCTTTCTCTCTCTCCTCCACTGGTATCTGGCATCCAAATCCCCTGCTTAGCAAGTTCAGTTTAGTTGAGGGTGAGCCCCCAATCAGGAAACACTACATACAGTCCTGCTGCCCTTTACTCATACAATAAGGAAAACAACATTTCATTACCTATGCATTCAATAGTAAGGTAATTTGTAACGCAACACCTATCAATACTGATCACTTTGGCAACACAGCTGTCTGCTGGATACCTAGGCAGAGTAGGTGTGTTCATGTAAATACAGCCTGGCCCTGAAGTCCTTCCCCCCAACCTGCTCATCACTAGATATCAGGGGAGAGCTCATTCAGATCTTGTTTACACATGTCATTCTTGGACTTTTGCCCTGCAGGTTCCATTGCAACGCCTGTCTTGTTAGGTTATTTGGGTCTTTCCTCCATGTATGTCTTAGCCCTCTCCATTTTTGTTCCATAATTTCCAATCTTATTGGTTTCTGTTTTGTCCTTCCCCGATTTCTCTCTTTTGATTTTGTCTGTCCATCTGATATTGAGGATTTGTCTAAGGCAGCTGTTTATGATAAACTAGAGTTTAGAGAGTAAGGTTTTAAGTCTCCAAGTTTCAGTACCATATAGTAAGTCTGATTTTACAATAGGGTTAAAAATTCAAAGTTTGGTGTGGAGCACAGATATCTGTTTCTCAAGTCTGGCTTTGCTATTCTGCCTTTTTCCACCTGTTGTATTTACAATGTTGCCAAGATATGGAAACAGTCAAAGAAAACTTTTACTAAAACTTACGCAGTAGTGCTGGGATTCATGAATAATCATCACAACAAATGTTTATCTGAGGATACATGATGGAAATAGAAGAATTAAACTGAAACTAAATCAAACAAGAACAAGAACGCACACACTGAATCCAGGAGGAATAGGCCATAAAGAATAAAGTGGCCAAAAAGAGTGCTAGGAATCTTTATAGACAAAATGGCAACAGATGCACAGACTGCTGCACCACAAAGTGACATGGAGACTCTGTATCACATCAGAGGACAATCAGATTTAGAAAAAACAAATACCAACAGACCAGGTCAAGACAATGAGGGCAACATAAAAATGAAGACATCAGAACAATTAAATATATAAAGGCAATATTTTTGTCAACTACTGAATGGTGAGCCAGTGGCCAATCCCTCCCTACAGAGGGGGAAGAAGAGCTGGATGTCAGCCTAGGACTATTAGTGTTGATCTTTGCTAATTTTTTAACCTTTATTCTTTTAATTCAGCATCTTCTCTCATCTAAGTTCTTGTCTACATAGTGAGTTAGTGCACGGAAAGCCAGGTGAAAATCTACAATGCATCTGTCATAAATATAAAGGGAAGGATAACCACCTTTCTGTAAACAGTGCTATAAAATCCCTCCTAGACAGAGGTAACATCCTGTTACCTGTAAAGGGTTAAGAAACTAAGGTAACCTCGCTGGCACCTGACCCAAAGGACCAATTAGGAGACAAGATACTTTCAAATCTTGGATGGGGGGGAGGGTTTTGTTTGTGCTCTTTGTTTATGTGGTTGTTCTCTCTTGGGACTGAGAGAGGCCAGACAGAAACCCATCTTCTCCAACCAATCCTATCCAAGTCTCCAATATTACAGCCAGTATAGGTAAGCCAGGCAAGGCGGATTAGTTTATCTTTTGTTTTATGTGAATTTTCCCTGTGTTAAGAGGGAGGTTTATTCCTGTTTTCTGTAACTTTAAGGTTTTGCCCAGAGGGGAATCCTCTGTGTTTTGAATCTGAATACCCTGTAAAGTATTTTCCATCCTGATTTTACAGAGATGATTTTTACCTTTTTCTTTTTTTTAAATAAAATCCTTCTTTTAAGAACTTGACTGATTTTTCCATTGTTCCAAGACCCAGGGGTTTGGATCTTTGATGACTTTGTAACCAATTGGTTAGAATATTATTCTCAAGCCTCCCCAGGAAAGGGTGTGTGTAGAGCGGGGGGGGGGGAATATTCTGGGGGAAGACATCTCCAAGTGGTCTCTTTCCCTGTTCTTTGTTTAAAAACATTTGATAGTGGCAGCATACTGTTCAAGGACAAGGCAAAGTTTGTACCTTGGGGAAGTTTTTAACCTAAGCTGGTAAGAATAAGCTTAGGGGGTCTTTCATGCGGGTCCCCACATCTGTACCCTAGAGTTCAGAGTGGGGAAGGAACCCTGACAGCATCGTATGCTGAGCTTCATTTCAGGACTTTCACTGCACTCTAGCAGGGTCCATGCAGTGAGTTGGTGCTCAGCAAGTTAGTGAGCTGTAGAGTCACAACTGCCTTGTCACACACTGTTCAAAGCCCATGTTGTTAAGGCAGAGCCGTCCCTTGGGTACAGTGAATCGGGGCGACTGCCCCGAGCCCTGTGCTTTGGAGAGCCAGTGTGATTGGTGGGTGTGGCTCGTCCTGGAAGTGACGGTTCGGTCCCGGAAGTGACGGATTCATCACTTCCACTCCAGGCCCCAAACCCCCTAGGGACTGTGCTGAGGACTCTGAAAAAGTGGGATAGAGGGTGGCTTGCAGTATTCACACAGATTACAACATCTGAAAGAACCACAGGTACTGTAGAATAACTGACCATTCTTTCTTCTTCTAGTATGTGTCAGTGTGAATCCCACTGTAGGTGAGGGGCAAACTGCATCATCCCTAGATGGTGGTAGTGAGGAGTTTCATCTGTACTAGTGAAACAGTGATTGTGGTACTGTTCTCCCAAAGCATAATGTTTAACAAAATTCAGTAGGTTGCTCCACATTGCAGATCTCAGAAATTTCCAAGTTCATAAATCAGGCCAAAGATGCTGCCTCTGCCCTGGTGGAATGCACTTTTATGTTCAAAGGGAGAGGTCTAACTGTCAATCTGAAAGCAGGTGGAAATGCACTGAGTGATCCACTTAGATTATGTGTAATGAAATGGCTTGGCCTTTTGAGGGGCCAGTTATAACAAGAAAGTGGCAGGGAGACTGCTTGAAAGGCTTGGTTCTTTCAAAATAATAAAGGAAAGCTCTGAACATGTCCAAAGTATGCAATTTCTTTTCCCCTGGCATCAAGGTAATTGATTGGTTCTGGTGGAATTCTCAGACCACCTTAGTGATGAACTTGAGTTGTCATTTCAGCACCACCTTGTCAACATAGAAGGATGTATATGAGGTCTTGGAGCTCACTGATTCACCATCTTTAGGTGATGACCATGAGAAAGACAGTCTTGTTGATAAGGTGGTGTACTGAGCACTCTGACAGTAGTTCAAAAGGAGGCTGCATGAGTTTCAGAGACAACACTGAAGTCCCACATGAGAATCACATCTTTAACTAGAGGGCAAGTATGAAAGAGGATTTATTTGAATTTTGATACTCTTGATGGGAGATGATTGAATCCAACTGTACTGGCATGTGACACACCAATATTGGTGCCAGAAGAACTGTGAGAGAATTAAATGCTAGCCTTGTATTCTTCACAAGCAGCACATAATCTAGGATTTTCAGTGTGAATCTTAGGCACTTCTTGCAGCTGGAGGGATAGCTCTAAAAAAGTATGCACCCTGCAAGTTGAGAGCCACAAAACAATCTTGAGCACAGAAAGATGGAATGATTTGTAGAAATTTAGCTTGAGCTAAGAACTAGCAAGTCAGATACCTCCCCAGAGGTTAACTGAGGGAGAGTCATAGTTGCCCTTCTCTTTGTGCCCTTGTACAGGAGCCCAAGGAGACACAGACCACACATGCGGCCCCTACGGACATTGCTATTATAAAAATTCCTCTCGCAAGAGTAAGGTGCATGCATACCTATTGTGAGATCGGCACTGACACAACCTTGAAGTAGTAGTAAAATGTCTGTGATTCCAGTGATACAGGGACCAAGTTTATATAAGACCAGACTCTACCACCTTTGCTCAAGTAATCATAATGATTTCAATGGGACTTCTTGTGGGGTAAAGTGCCACTCAGCAAGTGTTTGGGTTGCAGAATCTGGCTACAGTAATTATAATACAATCAGCCTTGGAAACCAGACATTTTAGATTTGAGAACAAAAGACAGAGAAACATAACTGTTTGTTTCATTTCACAGTTAATCCTTTTAATAGGAACATCCACCCACTGTGCTTCTCCCACAATCCTAAACTGCCTCCCAAATCTTGCCAGCTGCTAAACATGCCCATTGTCCTCTACCCACTACCAAAACCTGTAGCTCTCTCCCTTAAAATTTACACAAATCAGCTTTGCATTTGTAGTATAAAGATCCACAGTGCCTTGAAGATTAAAAATGTAGGGCATTGTAACAAACTAAATTTAAGGTTGAACTGAATAACACAAGGAATACTGTAGTGATTGACAGGTTTCAGAGTAGCAGCCGTATTACTCTGTATCCACTACAAACCCTACCCCTCACGCCACTCTCCTGCTGGTGGTAATAGCTCACCTTACCTGATCACTCTCGTTACAGTGTGTATGGTAACACCCATTGTTTCATGTTCTCTGTGTATATAAAATCTTCCCACTGTATTTTCCACTACATGCATCCGATGAAGTGAGCTGTAGCTCACGAAAGCTTATGCTCAAATCAATTTGTTAGTCTCTAAGGTGCCACAAGTCCTCCTTTCCTTTTTGTAGTGATTGAATTACTTCTATATTATTCAACAGAGCACTTTAATTTATCTCAATCTGCAATCCACTGCAGCACAGTGCTGCAGAATCCAAGGGCCTTTTAGAATTTAGGTCAAGCTGGGCAAGAAGTACACACAGGGCCTTGAGCATGGGGAAATCTTGCACTATATATGAACTCTTCTCAAGAGAGTTAATTAGTTGCAATGTTTACTACACAATTCAGGAGTCAGATTTCTCATGAGAGAAGGCAGAGAACTTTTATTAACTTAATGAGTATGCAGATCAGACTGAACCTGTTCAGGCATCTGGAAACAACTTGTTCGCACTGGGCATGCTCAGAGGTTTAAGGACTATTAGCATAGTTACTCCCATTCTAGTGACATGTTATCTATTCTTACTATAGTCTCTGATTTCCTTGAGCAATAAATACACACAATGTTGTGTTAGAAAAGGTGTATAGTCTGGTAACATCCTCTTTCAAAGCCACCTGAATAATTATAATTTAGAATAATTCAGAATAATTATAAAGAGAAATAAATGTAGATGTTGGGACAAATTAAGCCCTGGGAGTTAAGTCTGCTTATTCCAAAACCGAACTGGCCTTTACTGTAAAGGTCACAGTCACATATTTTCTTGATGTTCATATGGATACTTCCAAAACAGTCATTCATGTAATGCTGAAAATTTAATCAATGAGAATTTTGACCTTTTGTGCCCCTTAAACATGAGGCAAATCGTATCAAGTATTCAATAAACTCTATCAAATAGGCACCTAAGTTCTACCCGCAAAGGGGAATTTAAGAGCTAATATACCAGATCTCTATCTCATAGTTCAAAATGCAATCCCAAGAACAGAGAACTGTGCAGAAGTTCCTGGTGAGATTTTATTTACTGTGTACACAGTGAGACATACTGAGGACCGTAAATGGAAAATAGAGATATGAGGGGAATAACAGTTGAAAAATGGCAACAAAACACAAAATGAAACAAATACAAATACGCTTTCAGTGTAAGTTTATAACATACATGCATCATCAACCTCAGCAACCTTAACCCATCCTGGCTGTAGAAGCAGAGGAAGCCTAAATAACCCCTTTGGCTTGTTCATCTCCTCCTCTGTGAGGATGATTGACTCCCTTGATTTTTACCCCTTTCGCACAAACAAATCAAGTAACACCAGTCCCCATTCTCTGGACAGCAGCAAGATCTTGTTTACTTTCTGGTCCAAATGCAGGAACAAACTCTAGAGTGTGTGCAAGGAATCCGTTAAAATATCTTTAAGGTTCCCATCAAAGTCAATCTTTGATCCCCATCAATTTCAGTGGGACTCTCAAAATAAAACAATACTATTATTGGCTATGATTGCTTTTCTGCAATTTGCTGTGCATACTTTGTCTAGATCCTTCAGTAAAGTTCAGGGTATTGCAGGGAAAAATAGTTTCAGTTTTCACATATTTGTAACATATTAACACAACTGCATCTTCTTATTTCCCCCCCTTCAGTCCTCTTCTGCTAAATTTTGCATCCTGACTTTCTGGCAGGGTGTCCCACTATCTTGGGCTAACAAGCATTTTTCTGATATGTAAGAGTCCCTTCAAGTCATTAGCTAGGATGCATACAAGAAGGCAGAAAATGAAGACTCTACAGGTCATCCCTTTGAAGTGCTTCACGTAAGTAAAAAGTGCTAGTTTTACCACCTCTCGTCTCTTAAAACTCATTAAACCCTTACTTTTATCATGAACCTATGGAGAAAAACAGAGCAAACGTCCAGAGATATGTCCAGGTTACATTTGGTTTTCTACTGAAAAGCAAAAGTGAAAGTAATCCCTCTGTAGCTGCAGTGCAGATAATTTTCTTTATACCATTTCACTGAATACTAAACAGAAATTGGAAAAGTCTGAAAACATAATAAATAAACAGATGAGCATGAGCTTAAAAGCTCTTTGCATTTATCAAATAGATACATTCAGAATCTCTGGATGTTTACCAAACAGTTAAAGGGGGGAAATCCATTATAAGTATATAACTACATTCTCCCCTATCTTAATAAAAAAAAAGATGAAAATTATTGAGGAAGAAAAATTCAGGTACCCGAGCTATTGGTGTCACATATAAGTCTCAACAACAGTAAAAATGGATGGTTAGGCAGTGCTGAACAAAAATAAGCAGATATCTTATCTCTAAAAAATGTGCAAACTCACATTTTATTTCTTAAGTAGATCAAATCAAAAACGCTCACACGGGAATGAACAGATTTAACATCTGTGAATACTAAAGATGAGGCAGGACTGAAATATCTGACTCATTAAGTGACTGTGTACTGCCAAAATAGTAGGTAATTAGGTAACTTAAATGATCTGTCACCCAGAGAACTGTAGGGCAGATTGCTATTCAATTTTATATATATATATATATATTGGTTACCTTGCATACACCAGTCTTGATATCCTTCTCATTGCACATCCATTTGACTACTCAGGACAATGCCATCAAGGCTCATGTCATCACAAAAGCCTGATCCAAAACTCACTGAAGTCACACAATGGGCTTTGGATAGATCTCTAAGTGGACAGGTGAAAATGTTATCATTAAATCATGGGTTAGTCACTGATAGCATGTTGATTTGAATTCAACACAGGTGAAAGTGATGGAAAGTAATCAACTGATGGCTTTTCAGGAGGCCTGTGTAATGAGATTCAGTCTCAATTTCATTCCTGCCATGCATGCATCTATAACACAAAAATCACCATGATTTGGCATTCTTGAATAAAAGGAAGGCCTGAATGGGATTAAAGACTAAAATAATCTCACAACCCTAGATACACAGTAGCAGAGCAGTATGGTGATATTTGTGTTGCTACTGTTTATGCTACACATATTGCAAGAATAAGCTCAACACTGAAGCATTACTGACCACTACAGTCACCACAAAAAGTTATAGAAGAAAAAAATTCATTGCAAATGATGCAATGAGAGCTCTGTCCCCGTAATACCTGCACCTTGAGACTGAAATTGAAGTTTTCTCATACAGAAGCAGACAACCATCCCTTTTTTAGCTTGATTCAGAATGGACATGAGTGCTTGCCACTCCTACTGAACTTAATGCAAACTTCAGTATTCAGCTCCTCTCATTGTCAAATCCAACATTTGTGCTGCTCTGGATATCTGGAGGCAACTAGGGAATCAAAATTTCAGGGCCAATTGTGGAAATTAAAGTGACTTGAATTTGATCCCATTGTATCCTTTTTAGAGCCCCTCAGAACAGTGGAAGAAGAGGGAAGGCAAACAACTAGAGAGCAAGAACAATTAAAGAATAAGTCATCCACCTCCCAGCTGCAAGGATTCCGGCACTAAGTGCAGAAAAAAAGTAGTTGGTAGTTGAGATGGGAAGCAGTAAGATTCATATAGTGCAGGTCACATTTGGAATGGCTTGTTAGCTATTTCTGTGCTAGTCACAGGAAGGATGAAAGGATACGGACAATCCTACTAAGATCTGCACAATCTATTGTGAGTATCACTTCATTTTGATGTCTACCTTTTGCATGTCAGGTAACTGGAGTTAGATTTGGGGATGCACCTTCTTATACCAGTTACGCATCCACATTTCAGTCTTTAGCATGATGAAAACCCAATCCGTTACACTCCGATTTTGGGCTCAACCCTTGCTCAGGGGAAGGATGAGGTAAATCGTAAGAGGGTCCATATATCTGGGGCAGGTTATTTCTACAGCTGGTCAAAACTCAGAAGTTCCATTCTGCAGATAATTTTAATATTTTGACATTTGTTTTTGTTCACATTTGGAACAAAAACATACTTTATAAATTTCCTGGGAAACAGTAATTTTGAAAAAATCATTTTGAAAAATTTAGTTTAAAAAAATTTAAAATGTCCTATCGGAAATTTTTTTGTTTCAAATTTCATTTTATGGGATTTTAATTTATATTATTTTTACATTAATTCATGACATGTCTGTAGTAGTGGTGTATAATATGACATCATATGACATGTCCTAATACAAGCTACTACTACTGACATATCATGAAGTAATGCAAAAACAATATAAAAATAAAACCCTATAAATATATATAAATAATTAATGGTTAGAGAGTCTGAAAGAGACTATTATTTTCATATTTTATATTATTTTCAGTTAGACTGGACCTGATTCTGGGAAATATGCTGTAGAGAACAATCCTCTACAAAAAAAACAAAAAGCAAATAGACTAGATACTCTTATGTGTCTTTTCTGTCTCTCTTCTGTCATCAAGGCCTGTAAACTGCTTTTTGTTACCAGTAATTCTATACATTTCCTTTTCACAGTAATATTCAGAAACCGCTTTTCTTCTCATGAATATAAAACATTCAAACATATCTACAAGTAGCAATCCAGAAAAATATGCTCCTTGTTATGAGATAACAAAAATCATTCACAGCAGAAATAGAAATTACAGAGTATTTCTAAAAGACACAGAAAAATACCAAAATGATGTCACAGAAAAGTCTAGAAATTGAATCTACTCCCATTAATGAAAAGAATTATTCTTGTGAGAAATGTGATAAAGGGTAATATATTCATAAACTAAACAAAGATATAAGAATTTATTATAAACAGCTATTGTGAATTTTCATCACAGCTCAGACAAGTGTGAAGGGTTTTAGATGAATACCTCTTTTGCTATATGCTAGTGCTACTTAGATTTTGTTGTTGCTCATTTTTGTTTTTTACACAGATGTACAATAGGAAGTAACTGTGAGACGTATATAATATCTATTGGCCAATGTTGAATATTTAAGATTGATCACTGTACTTGTGCATCCATGCATATGTTTACATTTCTTGTAGAAGCAAGTGACTCTGGAATTTTGAAAATTTGGGCCTATAGGATATGCAGTTATACAAGGATATGAACAAGATGAAAAATATCTAACCGCTAAAAATATTAATCACAATATTTACATATTTTATACTGATTTTATAAATAGAAACCACTGAAACTTTACCTAAAGAGTTTGTTTTCTAGGATACTCTAAGACCTTATGCAAAAGCTTTCAAATAAATTAAAATAAAATGAATTATAAATCTTCATAAGGACCCAATATAAAAGTCAGCATGTTTCTAGATATTAAGGGCTGCATCGTAAGAAAATCAGCATATTGTGTATAACTAAAACATACTGGAGTTGAATAGCTGCTTACCAGGATTATTATTTTCTTCCTTTCTGTGCCTCAAAATACAAGTAAATGCAACCTTCTATACTGTAAGTATCCTTCGAGTTTTTCAAAATACATACACACACAAAAATGTCACTTCAAAGGACTGCTGAATTTTTCTCTATCAAATTAGCTTAATAAATCAATTTCCAGCCTTAGGCAGAGCAAGGAAATTTTGTAGAAGATTTTGAGAAATAAATTATTTCAGTGTTTCTTCCTATATTTCAGACCATCTCTTGTATCTTCAGCGACAACTGCACTGCAAGAGAACTGTCATAAAATCAAAGACTATTTGGACTGAGACAGGCTCATGAAGAAAGCTAACCAGCTTATATAAACTTGAGCCCTTGATAATTACCATTCACTTTCAATTTACATCTACATCAATAACTAATTAAAATTCAGAAGAATGTTCTTTGTTGTGGACTTCTTCTAAGTGACAATGAAAGGTCTGGTTAAAGTACAGGCCTAGATGTCATAATACTTGACTTGTATCCTTGACTCTGTCAAAGACTTCCTGTATCACCTGAGGCAAGGTGCAATGCCTCTGAGCCACAATGTCATAATCTGTAAAATGAGGATAACAACATTTGCCTACTTCAAAGCAACATTGTGGGGCTAAATTAGTGTTTGGACAGTAATTTGAAATCTTTGGATTGCAGGTGCTATCTTAATGATTAATAAAGTATTAAAGTGATACTAAATTACTTTTTACTGGTTGTTACTTAAGAAAACAGAGTAGAACCATCTAAAAAATGCTAGTTTTCCTTGACATTTGACATGACTACTATAATTCTACTCTGCTGAAAATTTGTATTATACTCTGTAACAAAAAGATTGTTAAGGGATATTCACTTCAAAATGTCCTTGAAATTGGCTGGCTTCTCTAACTCTTGTATGATCTTTGGGAAATCTCTCACATTTTGTAGTTGAAAAAGGCAAGCTAATGGAAGAAAACTAAGGGCTTTATTTTCATACACAAAAAAATAACAACTGATCTAACGATACTGGGGGGGGGGGGAGAATCAACCCTGATAATCCTATCACCTTGGACTAATCTGACATTAATTTAAATATTTTAAACACTTACAGGAACATTAACATAACAAACATTATTTGTATCTCACCTTTTTAAAAAAAAATATGGTTTTCCCCATTTTTTCCCTACAATAAACAGTAAAGCGATCATTATATAATGAGGTCATAATATTTCGGTAAAAAGCAAGAAACTGAAAATAGGCTTTTCTTGTTCCTTTTAGGTTTTACTGACAAACCTGTTGTACTGTACTGTATTTCATACTAGTGTTTTTAAATAGACTAACGCACATTGATTCAAACGACCCCAACTCTAGTTTTTAAAATATAAATGAACTTGCTCTAACCTAGCTCACAGACCTTCTCTTTCCCTCCTTCAAATTCTTTGCTGTTGTAGGACAAGATTATGCATAAATTTACATGGGTATGCAAGGATTAGAGTACTGTGTGAAGAGACGGGTGGAACAGAACAAAAACACCACCTGTGCTACTGAGAGGGCTACAAAAAGCCCCTGAGTCAGCGTGTCAGTCCACCACCACCAACACACTCCAGGAGTCCATATCCTTTCAACAACTGATTGAATCTGTGTTGCCACTTGTTTTAATGCCATTAACTAACTATACTTGCCCATCCTGCCTTCACCCTTCCATTCTTCTGTTCCTTACCTATACCTGTTCTCTTCTCTTTCCATTCCTTTTCCTTGTGCCAGTCTTTTCTCCACTATTCCTCTCCATCTCTGTGTTTTTCCTTCTAACATCTCCCATTTCTCCTCTTTCATACACCTTAGCTCCACACTGACCCTGTCCCTCTATTGACCATGTTAATTTATAAACAAGCAAAATAGTTTAAAACAGGCTAGTGAGGTATATTTTATATTAAATATACCTATAAGTGAACCATCAAAATGTACACCTAGCCAATCTACTATTAAGAACATAAGAATAGCCAGTTTCTGTCGGTTTAGGGACACCCAGAGCAAGGAGTTACATCCCTGTCCATCTTGGCTAATAGCCACTGATAGACCTATCCTCCATGAATTTATCTAATTCTTTTTTGAACCGAGTTATACTTTTGGCCTTCACAGCATCTCATGACAACAAGTTCCACAGATTGACTGTGTATTGTGTGAAGAAGTACTTCTTTAAGTTTGCTTTAAAACTCCTCCCTATTCATTTGTCGGGTGACCCGCACCTCTGATATTATGTCAGGGGGGTAAATAACATTTTCTTATTCATTCATTCCACACCATTCATGATTTCACAGACCTCTATCATAATCCCCATTAGTCTTCTCTTTTCCAAGTTGAACATTCCCAGTCTTTTTAATCTGCACTCATATGGTAGCTATTACATACGCCTCCCTAATTATTCTTGTTGCCCTTCTCTGTACCTTTTCCAACTCCAATATATTTTTCTTGAGATGAGGCAACTAGAACTGCACAAAGTGTTCAAGGTGTGGGCGTACCATGGATGGATATAGAGGCATTATTATACTTTCTCTTTTATTATCTATCCCTTTGCTAATGGTTCCTAACATTGTTAGGTTTTTTGACTGCTGCTGCACATTAACCAGGGAACGATCCATGATGATTCCAAGGTCGCTTTTTTGGTAACAGGTAATTTAAACCCCATCATTTTGTACATAGGTTGGGATTTAATTTTCCAATGTGCATTACTTTGCATTTATCAATATTAAATTTCATCTGCTATTTTGTCACCCAGTCGATCCAGTTTAGTGAGATCTCTTTGTAACTCTTCACAGTCATCTCTGGACTTAACTATCTTGAGTAATTTTGTATTGTGTGCAAATTTTGTCACCTCACTGTTCACCCCTTTTTCCGGATCATTTGTTTGTTATAACTTTCATCCTCTTATTCCCCCATTGTTTGTTGCACTTGCCAATGGTGTTATGTCTAAGATCAGACCATCGCTGTATAAATAATGATACTTTTTGTGTGGCAGTTTACAAAGATTTAAAAGACATGATCCCTGCCTTTAAGAGCTTACAGACTAAATCAGAGAGAAACAGAAAGTGAACATAAGATGAAGGTGAAGTTATGGGAGGGAAGAGGATTAAACAAAAAGGATATTATGAGTTATGTTACTGTGCAAAGGAAGATTATAAATGATGGTATTTTGACACTGAGACTGAAAGGATGAGTAGATAGCACAGATTTGGTGTTCTGCAGTAGAAAGCAGTGGGCTTTGAAGGTGAAAAGTGAGGACTCTTAGCTGATTGTTTATGAATAGGGCTTCTAAAGTTGAAAGGGGATTTTCCACATTAACAACTGCCCACTGGACAAGTTTTCTGTTTCTATCAGTTTGATTGGCCTTGGTATGGATAAAAGCTCTATTCATTAAAACAAACAAACAAACCTACCACCATACTGCACACAAAAACCAGCAAAAAACAAACTATGAATAATTCAAAGTACTAAATGTCATGGGTAGATTAATATTTTAATGTATTATGTTTGTCTTTTAACAAGATGCAACTTGGAACATAATAAATTCTATTTAAAGAACCAAAGATATCCACATCCTCTATTTTCCATCTTTATTTAACTATTTATTTTAACCTCTTTTTAAAGACTGGAATGTTTATGACCATATGCCCGTGGCATGACAAAATGCAGAAAAATATACTGAGATTGTACCCAGCATTCTCTGCTCACAATCTGAAATCTAAACCAAAGATATCTGCTTTTTTTTTTACCTTGTAAACATTTGTACCACAACTTTCTATAATTCTATTGATAGAGCCATAAAAAGAGCACTCTACAGTACTTAGCAGAAACAAACGTGAAGAAATATTTTCTGAGGCTGGGCTGCAGGCTACTGAAATATTGCAATCCAGCTAGTGGAATGCTTCTGTGAATGTTCAAGATGCTAGAATTCGGCAGGAAGGAGTGATTCACTCACCTGTTTTTGTGACATGATTAAATTTATTTTGAGGAACTCATTGCTAATAAAGTGCAGACATACCATATCTCATAGTATAAAAACAAAAATTGAAAATGCTACCGACCAACAAAAATACAGCGCTTTGAATCAAGTTGGACACACAACTAGAATCTCAAACAAACATAACACGGACATGGAGTTGCAATTTCCAAATTTCCCTATGTTGAGGGGCTCCAGAAGGACTGGATATTGTTCACTCTGGAGCCTTTCAACACTGATCCTTGCAACAGCCAGAGGCAATTTCTAAACAGCAATATGAAGCAATACCTGCCCATTCTGATTTATCAGCATGGAGGTTTGTGACTGAACTTGGACACCTATGATCACTATCACTAGATCATGAAGCAAGCCTAGAATTCTGCTTTCCTCATCCACTGCTTTGTTTTGTGAATTCTGTGCTACATATATTAATTTCTGTTTCTATTTGCAATAGTTTGGGAATATATATTTTAATGAATCATCTTGAATTAAAGATCATTGATGAGGAATTCACTTCTAATTTTATCTAAAAGATATTATTAGTTGTTCTTGCAACAAAAGCCTTTGTAAGTTCCCAAAATTTATAATTTATCTTAACATAGGAACAATAGGCTGGAAACTGTAAGGAAAGGAGAAAAACCTTAAGAACACACAAAAATTTTGGGTTCGTTTGTTGTGGTTCTTTTGCTGTACAGTGTTCAAATATTGCTTTAAGGTAACCCCTGAAGGTTGACAGTCTAAAACTGGAATGTTGGAACATGACAAAACATGTGCTAAGGGGTAAGGGGAGCCAATTTGGTTTCAGAGTATTACACTTATTTGTGTTAGTTCTGTCATATGGATTTTTTCTGATCCACCCATGCTTTCAACTGTTACTCCAGAGATATGGCATAAATGGTGGGAAGACAAAGGTAAGTGGGGTAAAGCTCCATTCAAGCTCCATGCCAGTGGTCTGAATGCCTGTTTGGTCTCCAGGTATACAACCCTGGCTAGCTTCAGGAGCTGTAGCAGCATCTGCCACAGGAATTCAACTGGCTCCATTTCTCTAGAAGATTCTAGGATTTGCCCTCTAGAGCCAGAGCTTTCTCCTGCTAGGTTTCTCTTAGGCTGGCTTCCTTTGTCTCTATTTCTTCAGCAGTTCATGTCAAAGCTGATATCTTGTCTTCAACTTCTTCTATTGGAGCAGTAAGACCTTGCTGTATTGACTGGACTATGCCCATGGTGGAGTTATTGCTGGCTATGTCCTCTGACATAGCTTTTAATGGCAAGTATGTTTGTTCTTGGCCCTCCTGTTTCATGGTCAGACTACATGAATGAGATTCCATTTTCAGAGCTGGATCTTTAGTCTGCTGTGGCTGCTTTGTACCACTGAGAGTTTTGCTCTGCCTACCCTCCACTGTAAGGTCATTTAGAGACATTACATTACATTTAGAGACAGTGGCTTACATTAGAGCAGTTCCTGAGCTGCTGTAACTTATACCAAAAGATGGACAGTGCAGGATCAGGCAGCTGCAACAAGCTCATACAATCCTCCTTTCCCCCTACATCAAGTGAAGCCCAACCACATGGGAGAATCAATCTCTCAGGGTATATTTGGTGTATGAGTGTCAGACACCTTGTTGAGGGCTATAGAGGCTTTGAGGTGAGAATCAATTTGGTAAAAATCTATTTTGGAGGAAGCCTGATCATAAGTGTTCAGAATCAGCCAGTCACCATCCTTCTCTAGTGTCTGAGGGCAAGTCTATACTAGAAGTGCTACATTGACTCAACTGTATCAATGAAGCTGCGTCACTGTAGTGCATCTGATGAAGATGCTCTATGTCAAAGGGAAAATGCTCTCCTATCAGCCTAATTACTCCATCTCTGTGAGAGGTGGAAGCTATATTGGCGGGAGAATGTCTCTTGCCAACATAGCGCCGGTGTGGACAGTGCTTGGGTCACTGTAACTTGCATCGCTCAAGAGGGTGGCTTTTTCACAACCTGGAGCGATATAATTTAGATCGACTTAAGTGGTAGTGTAGCTCTGCCCTGACTCCCAATTACTTTTGTTATACTAATTTATCAGGGTCTTTTTCAAATAATTTTCAATAGCTATTTAATCATAGTTTTGGTATGCATCTCAAAAAGTTTCTGAATACATTTAAAATATAAATACAACCTATAGTTGCCATGCACAACTTTTCCCCACAAGTATATGCAAATGGGGGGACTTATTTGGGTAAAGAATTGTGAGGAGGAAGAGGATTTACAGTGCATTATGTTAAATTGTTACATTTAGGATGTGTGTTTAAATGACCTTGTCAGCATCTAGAGCATATGGATAGGCTTCCCCTTTTGGGCATTTTTGTAAATTGAAATAAATAAAAATAAAATGACTAACAACAAAATATTTGCAAAAAGAAAAGGAGTACTTGTGGCACCTTAGAGACTAACAAATTTATTAGAGCATAAGCTTTCGTGAGCTACAGCTCACTTCATCGGATGCATTTGGTGGAAAAAGCAGAGGAGAGATTTATATACACACACACAGAGAACATGAAACAATGGGTTTATCATACACACTGTAAGGAGAGTGATCACTTAAGATAAGCCATCACCCACAGCAGGGGGGGGAAAGGAGGAAAACCTTCCATGGTGACAAGCAGGTAGGCTAATTCCAGCAGTTAACAAGAATATCAGAGGAACAGTGGGGGGTGGGGTGGGGGGGAGAAATACCATGGGGAAATAGTTTTACTTTGTGTAATGACTCATCCATTCCCAGTCTCTATTCAAGCCTAAGTTAATTGTATCCAGTTTGCAAATTAATTCCAATTCAGCAGTCTCTCGTTGGAGTCTGTTTTTGAAGCTTTTTTGTTGAAGTATAGCCACTCTTAGGTCTGTGATCGAGTGACCAGAGAGATTGAAGTGTTCTCCAACTGCTTTTTGAATGTTATAATTCTTGACGTCTGATTTGTGTCCATTCATTCTTTTACGTAGAGACTGTCCAGTTTGGCCAATGTACATGGCAGAGGGGCATTGCTGGCACATGATGGCATATATCACATTGGTAGATGCGCAGGTGAACGAGCCTCTGATAGTGTGGCTGATGTGATTAGGCCCTATGATGGTATCCCCTGAATAGATATGTGGACAGAGTTGGCAACGGGCTTTGTTGCAAGGATAGGTTCCTGGGTTAGTGGTTCTGTTGTGTGGTGTGTGGTTGCTGGTGAGTATTTGCTTCAGATTGGGGGGCTGTCTGTAAGCAAGGACTGGTCTATCTCCCAAGATCTGAGAGAGCGATGGCTCGTCCTTCAGGATAGGTTGTAGATCCTTGATGATGCGTTGGAGAGGTTTTAGTTGGGGGCTGAAGGTGATGGCTAGTGGCGTTCTGTTGTTTTCTTTGTTGGGCCTGTCCTGTAGTAGGTGACTTCTGGGTACTCTTCTGGCTCTGTCAATCTGTTTCTTCACTTCAGCAGGTGGGTATTGTAGTTGTAGGAATGCATGATAGAGATCTTGTAGGTGTTTGTCTCTGTCTGAGGGGTTGGAGCAAATGCGGATGAAGATGTCATCCATGTAGCGCAAGTAGAGTAGGGGCATTAGGGGACGAGAACTGAGGAAGCGTTGTTCTAAGTCAGCCATAAAAATGTTGGCATACTGTGGCATACATTTTTATGGCTGACTTAGAACAACGCTTCCTCAGCTCTCGTTCCCTAATGCCCCTACTCTACTTGCGCTACATGGATGACATCTTCATCATCTGGACCCATGGAAAAGAAGCTCTTGAGGAATTCCACCATGATTTCAACAATTTCCATCCCACCATCAACCTCAGCCTGGACCAGTCCACACAAGAGATCCACTTCCTGGACACTACGGTGCTAATAAGCGATGGTCACATAAACACCACCCTATATCGGAAACCTACTGACCGCTATTCCTACCTACATGCCTCTAGCTTTCATCCAGATCATACCACTCGATCCATTGTCTACAGCCAAGCGCTACGATATAACCGCATTTGCTCCAACCCCTCAGACAGAGACAAACACCTACAAGATCTCTATCATGCATTCCTACAACTACAATACCCACCTGCTGAAGTGAAGAAACAGATTGACAGAGCCAGAAGAGTACCCAGAAGTCACCTACTACAGGACAGGCCCAACAAAGAAAACAACAGAACGCCACTAGCCATCACCTTCAGCCCCCAACTAAAACCTCTCCAACGCATCATCAAGGATCTACAACCTATCCTGAAGGACGAGCCATCGCTCTCTCAGATCTTGGGAGATAGACCAGTCCTTGCTTACAGACAGCCCCCCAATCTGAAGCAAATACTCACCAGCAACCACACACCACACAACAGAACCACTAACCCAGGAACCTATCCTTGCAACAAAGCCCGTTGCCAACTCTGTCCACATATCTATTCAGGGGATACCATCATAGGGCCTAATCACATCAGCCACACTATCAGAGGCTCGTTCACCTGCGCATCTACCAATGTGATATATGCCATCATGTGCCAGCAATGCCCCTCTGCCATGTACATTGGCCAAACTGGACAGTCTCTACGTAAAAGAATGAATGGACACAAATCAGACGTCAAGAATTATAACATTCAAAAACCAGTTGGAGAACACTTCAATCTCTCTGGTCACTCGATCACAGACCTAAGAGTGGCTATACTTCAACAAAAAAGCTTCAAAAACAGACTCCAACGAGAGACTGCTGAATTGGAATTAATTTGCAAACTGGATACAATTAACTAGGCTTGAATAGAGACTGGGAATGGATGAGTCATTACACAAAGTAAAACTATTTCCCCATGGTATTTCTCCCCCCCACCCCACCCCCCACTGTTCCTCTGATATTCTTGTTAACTGCTGGAATTAGCCTACCTGCTTGTCACCATGGAAGGTTTTCCTCCTTTCCCCCCCCTGCTGTGGGTGATGGCTTATCTTAAGTGATCACTCTCCTTACAGTGTGTATGATAAACCCATTGTTTCATGTTCTCTGTGTGTGTGTATATAAATCTCTCCTCTGCTTTTTCCACCAAATGCATCCGATGAAGTGAGCTGTAGCTCACGAAAGCTTATGCTCTAATAAATTTGTTAGTCTCTAAGGTGCCACAAGTACTCCTTTTCTTTTTGCGAATACAGACTAACACGGCTGCTACTCTGAAACAACATATTTGACATGCATATCTAGCGTTCATAGTTACATTTTAGTCACAGCTCACAAGAATACGAAGAGCCAAATCCTTCACTCTGACCCATACTGTATATCTTGTACCCACATTTATCAGAGATCTCTCTTGCATATGCTGCATTCTAGCTATGAATAAGGCTTCTGTGGATGTCATGGGATCTTTGCATGAAAACTGTGCGTAGAATATCAAGAGAGAACAATATCATGAATTCAAAGGCAGAAAACTGCCCCAAAAGTAATAATGAATTCTTGGGCTTTTAAATCAGAATTTACCTATTATCAACAATCAGGAACTTGTCAAAGACAAGATGTTTAAATGTAAATTTAAATACCACAAACCTAAATTTTGCTTACTGTTACAAAACTTTCTTCAAATATATTTTCTCACAGAGCGTTTCATCCTGCTACAGTTCAGTTTGGGAAGGAGGCAAAGTGAACATTTATAGAACAAATGAGCATTCTTTGCAAAAATAACAAGCACATAATGTTGCCTGGGAGCGCTGAAATTCACAGCCAAGAGTGAAATGTTATCACTGAACAACCTGCATTAAAGCACTTAGTGTGAAAGTGGCTGGCCTCTGTAAATGAAGCATACATAAGATATTATGTGTGCCTGTCTGTCTATAGTTCCAAAAGGATTGTAATTCAGAACATATGAAGGAATCAGTTATGCAAAATGTGCTAACTAGACTTTCAAATATATAGAACAAAATAGACAATATGCATAAAGAGCGGTTTGAGAAATACTGAAACCAGATGAATAGTGACTTTATGGAGAAAACATTTCTGCAATTAATTTCTTGTTTGTTTGGCTATTATAGCATGTCATGAAACACTCACTGAACATAATTAGCTCCTTCAAACTCCTAATTCAAACCTCTTTGGATGCAGACACTGGCTGACCAGATGGTGAGTAGCAGCATGATGTCTCACCAACTGGGAAATATGAGTTCAGGTTCACAAGCCACAGGACAGCAGAGGCTTTATGTGTGATGGACGTGATATATGAAAACCATAGGAGCAAGAAGGGTCTACCAGTTATATGACTTTTGCCAGACAAGACACAAAGTGCTGTTCTCTCACAATAAGGAATGTGATATCACATGACACACTGTTGGGGGAACGGATATGAAAGCAGGAAGTAAAAAGGGAAGGTACAACTTTTCAAAGGACGAATTAAAAATCACCACGTGCAGAAACTGCATCTAAATTTATGAAACCACCTAAAGGGCCAAATTCCCTGCTAGATTCCCTGGCATAGCTCCATGGCAGTCACAGAATTTGTTCCCCAATTGTTGTTGTCCCCTCCTCCCAAATCATGCATGACTCTTGTGGGGTTTTTTAAGTTTTTTCTTTTCTTTTTTGGCTGGTAATCATGCAGCCTCATGCTTCAGCCTGACAGTGCTTAATGGAAAACCACTTTAACTGCAAAAAAGCTTGGGCTGAAAATCATTCGATTTTTCTTAAAAATGAAAACTTATGGACAAAGCAGGACATTGAGCTCAAAATAGCATAGTTGAAGATGCCTTAAATTAGAATTAGAAACCAGAGATTAGAATAGCCAAATTAGCTGAATTGGGACAGATCAAAAATTTTTTCTGGGAAAAAAATACACCAATATTATTAATTCTCTTTTCTTAAGTAGCTCATTATTTTTAAAGTAGAGATAAGAACCATATATATTGTCTTATTTACACGTAACTTTGATTTCAAATGGAACAGGAAATAGCATGGTCACAAACAGACTTTGAGAGTCCCCATGACATCCCCAGAAAGAGCTCTTAAGAAATTTTCTTTTCTCCAATATTTTCCTTAAAAAGTCAGGCAAACACACACACAGTGCAATCAGCACCCAAACCTGCAGAATTAAAAGGCAACTTGACCCCGGCCCTAGGCTGACTTAAGAGCAGTTAGGTCTTGATCCTCACATGTGCTCCATATGGGAAGACCACTGCATCAGCCCATAGCCCCACTGATTTCAATAGGGAGTTCATGAAATTTCTTCTAGGATTGGAGCATTAGCTTGTAAACTCATTTAGGCAAAGAGAATCCTGTGACATCTGTGAAATGTCTAGCACTCCCCTAGGTGACATAAAATAATAAGTAATAATAAATGTTCTGCACACTGCTAGCCTGACTCTAATCTATCAAACCCCAAAACTCTTTAAATTGCTAGGCATTTTGCCAATAGAACATAGAATTTCTTCTATTTAAAAATATCAGCTTGACAATTAGTCTACTATTATGTTCAACCCTTTATCTTTTTCCAGTGTTTTGCTTTATATAGTCAAGGACCTGTGTACTCCACGGTAACTTGGCCCTTCTGTAGCAGGGTTCTCTGCACCAGGGTCTGGAAATTCTGCAGCAGCAACAGACAAATTAAAACATGGAGAGTTTTATGAACTAAATATAAAAATGCTTAATACAATCCAAGTAGTACCTGTGTGTTATTAATTCTGATGTTAAAATCATTGATTCCACTCCTCTCGTTTGTTTTCAGTGCACTGTGGATTTTTGTACTGGCAATATGGAAGCACACTGTAGTAGCTGTGTGGGGGGCGGGAGCAGGCAGCTCGATGTTTGGTTAGCTGTGTATAGGGCACTTTGTCAGGTGCCAAAAGCCCACTCAAAGTCCAGACACCCCAAGGGGAGAACAGAAGGTATGAACCACAAAAAATAAGCAGTTAATGAATTGATCATGTACTGTACTATGAAAGTATACTCAGTAAGCTTGTAATGTCTGAATTTGATGGTTATGATAAGGTATGTATACAGAGAATGTATTTGTGTATATATAAAACTGTGCTCAATTTGTGCTACAACATTCAGCTCCAATTCACAGCAGGCTGGTGGGCAGTCAGGTTGGGAGGGACTGCATCCGCGATGAGACAGGACTAGCTCCAAGCACCTAGAATGGTACAAACTAGGAAAAGACAAAAATGATGGGCCATTGTGGTTTTGGGATGTCACTGGCTTCCCAGCTAGTATTTCCCCAATCTGAATAACCATAAGTGACCATACTCAGAGAGAAGGAAAAAGGAGAAACCTTTTATAAAAGAAGAGGTTTGAACTGATGACTGAGGGACAGGTACTTGTTGGGTGTTCTCCATGAAAACACTGGATCCTCTCTATGGCGGGGCAGGCTGGGAAAATATTCAAAGGCAATAGGTAACTTGTATTCGAAAACTGATTTTATCTAATTTGAAAGTGTAAAGTCTGAGGTTGTGCCTATTTTCTGAGTAACTTGGATAGATTTTCTTTCTTGCTATTTCCTCTTTTAAGCTGTTGATTTTTCTATTGAATATACTTTTTGTTTATTTTATCCTAAATAGGTTTCTGGTGTGCAAACTGTGTGGAGTGGTGTGCCAAAAGCAAGCTCGTATCTGGGGGTCTGGATTCACATGGGGGTAGCTGACAAACCATAGGGGAAAAGTCAGTGTGTTTGGTAATCAAGAACTCTGAGGGGATGGATTTGCGGAAACTTGGGACTGGAAGGGCTGTTGGTGTCACCTTGCAAGGGGGAACTAGGCTGGAGAAAGCTAGAGTGAGATCTTGTGCTTGTGAGCAGGTTACTGGTGTCAGAGATCAGAGCGACATAGCAATGAGGCACCCCAAGGTTACAGGGCAGGCAGTGACTAACCCCTTACTGCTCTGGGTGATTCCCAAAATGTCACATCAAGTACAGGAAATTGTCTTGCATTGTGGGATACATACATTGGCTGGATATTTCTGTTAAACTTATCAGCAGTGAAATAATTGATACCATTAGCTGTAACCACTAGATTACACAACAAACATCCTACTGGAAAGAATGGAGTGGTTCAAACCTTTCCAAGCTATTATTGCAGGCTAACTACAGACTAGGATAGATATCATTAAAATGGTTCAATTTAATTCACATTTTGAAATCTTTCTTTGTTGACTGCTAATGGCTCCAAGGGACAGTTCCAAGACCAGTGATCAGCAGGTATAACAACCCTCCAACTCATGCTCCTTGTCCTCCCAGCCACATTCCATAAGCCCAACAAAGATGGTATAAAAGCCACTATGGCAGTCCTACAGCATCTGGGGATTCTCCCACATGGAGGGAATCCTCAGGCAATTGGATCTGTCAGCTATATGTTTATTTTGTTGCACCGGATTAAAACAAAGCAGCCATAGCTGAGGACAGGATGTAACCCATCCCTCCACTTTGTCTGTGTGGAGAGGGAATGATGGGCAGGGAGAGGGGAAATGGGATTCTGTGATAAATTCTTTGGTTTTAAAGTCATGGAATACATATGATCCTGTGTACGGTAACTACTTTTAAAGTTATGACATTTATCCAAATCACATTCTGAACAACAAAACCAAACAAACAAAAGAAAAATAGCATTTTTGCAAATATTTTCTCTTAAAATATCTTAAATAAAAGAATAGAGTACAAGATACATAGAAGCAAGCAAAATGATATTTTTATTTCTATTTTTTCCAAAAACATGTTGCTTCTGATATTTGCATATTCTCTATAATTTTTTCTAATTATGTGTCATATTTCCCCACGAACATATTTCTTAAAGTATTACTTTTAAAATATGGAAAAAATCCCATTTCCTGTAACAATTACCACTACACTTTTACTTTTGAATTAGGTAAGGTCAGGGATCTACCATAAAGTTCTTCCTTCAAAACTGAGAGGTTACTGTTCTTAAACTGATTTAAGAGGAATTGTAATCATGATAAAAGCTTTCCCAGCAGGAAACAGTCAGGCACAGAAATGTGGAATAATTGTCCTCACTCTGGGGGTAGATGTTAAAGAATAGTTGGCCTCAGGTTACAATTTTTTCAACATACGGTACATACCCTCTTTAAAAACCAATCAGAACTCTTTGTTTTGTAGCAATATATGTAAAATGTTTGAAAAGCACTAATAGGTTGAGACTTTTTGGAATTTGTCTAAAGCGACATGAAGATTTGTATAAATATATCCAATGAAGACGTGATTCAGAAGTATAATCCTTTACACAGAATTAAGTTAAGTTTGTTGGAGCAAGAAGTTGACTTCCTTCATTTCTGTGAAATACCAAGTACACTAACATATAATAATCTGTATTTTTTAACAGAAATATAAAATTAGTGGATGAAGGGAATGTGGTACATGTAGAATTTTAGTAAAGCATTTAATACACTATTTCTCAAAAATCAGCTGAGAACTGGCCCAGTGTCTTTATTCATTTTAAAGAATCCCAAGTGTGCTCACTGCTTGCAAAAGATGGAAGATGACACAGTCCCTGCCCAAAGAACATAAAAGCAAAATTATACATCAGTAATGCATTTCAAACAGAATATTGAACATACACATCACATCCATAAAGTATATGCGATAAATACGTCCTGAGGAAGATGAAATCTTCATCCATCTGATTTTTTTTCTTTTGTTTGTTTTTCCCTCAAATGCCTGGAAGGCTAATATTGAAAGGCCAAGCAGAAGAAACGTTCTTTCGATAGGTATTTGAATGTGCAGAGGGAAAATGTTTGACAAATAAGGATTGGAAAGGAGTTCCAAAGCATGGAAGAGACCATAACAATGTAAGTGAGAGAACAGAAGAAACTGGACAGTCAGGTAGGAGGTTTTGGAAGAGTATAGGCAATTGAAGAGAAATAGCAGGAAATAAAAGCAGAGCAAGAGGCAGGGAGTTGTGTGAAGAGCCTTGAAGGGGAGGATAAGAAATTTGGTCTCGGAATGGAAGGCCAGCAAAATGATATGGACAACAGGAGAGGAATATGCTCCTGTATTAGACTCCCACCTCTATAACATCATCAGTTATTATTTTCCAGTATTTGTCAAACATCAACAGTGTGTTCTTCTTGGTAACAGACACGGTAAGATATTGTTCCTGCCTTGTGAAGCTTACAATCTAAATCATTAATGATCTCAAAGAGAGTAAACTGTCATTAATTAATTTGCAAATGTGTTAGCTGGAACTTATTGCAAACAACAGCATACACAAATGGACAGTACAAAGGGATACTGATGAGCTAGAAACGTGGGCAGAATTTTCTAACAAAATGTGATTCCAATTTGTGAAAATATACTACATCTGGGGAAAATTTAATGAAATATATTTAATGAAAGGAAGAACCCAGGAAAGTATAATGTGGAAAAAGCTTTAGAAGTGATGGTAGCAAATTGGTTTGGATTTTCCATGTGACATAGCAGCAAAATATGCCTGTGCAATTTTGGATTGCATATATAGACCCTATGCAGCCCCAGTCAAGGATGGCCCTATCCATAAGGCTTTAGTATGAAGGCAAGAAAATTGCATTCTGCCATAGGTACCTCTTTAATAGAAAGACACCGACAGAGTGAATATATAGAAGAGCCCCAAACATGATTAGATCACTAGAGGATTTGACTTCTTAAATATCCAAATACCACTGTAACTATTCCCAACTGTCCAACTCATAAAATAAGACATGGTTTTTGTATTGAAGTTCTTACATTGTAATGAGTGTAATCATAATCCTTACAAAAAAAGACGACAAAAACTCAAAATGTATAGGCTGATCAAGTAACTATTAAGAGGGAACTTCACAGCTGTCTACAAATTTTTGATGATAGAAATCCCAAGGTTGGAGAGGATTTATATAGTGTCAGACATGAGATAAAATTAAAGGAGAAATCCATGGTTAACATCAGAATGAGCTTCCTACAAGTGAGATCCTTTAGGTAATGCAACAGACTCAGAAACGTAGAATACCCATCTCCTTGGATATTAAAGTGGACAAAATGGAAATAAACTAACTGTAAGGAAAAATCCTGCAGTGGCAAGTGTTAGATTACAGGACCTAATAGTAGAGCTGTGCACAATATTTCATTCAAAAACAAAATGAATTGAAATTTGCCTTGGTTTGAGTTAACTGTGTGTGCAAACTTTAAACTATTCTTTTAAAAATATTGACAAATGATCTGGAAGTTGTTCATAGAAAGGACAACCTTTTGAGCCTCTCTTTCTCCCAAGGCAGCCTCCTTCTGTATCAGAAGGTTGGGAATCTTTTGTTGAAAAATACTGATTCATTAAAAACAAAAAGCTTTTCACAGGAACTTAGCAGCTTCATTGACATTTTCATTAAAAAGATGTCTCAGGTCTGGTGTGGAATTTCTGGTAAAAAAAGAGAGCGAGATTCCAGAACAGCTAATAGCCCCATGATTAGAACTCACATTGGACATGTGGGAGACCCAGACTGAAGTCTCCACTGTGCCTGATTCAGATCAGAGTTGAACCTGAGTCTCTCACTTCCCAGGTGAGTGCCCTAATGATTGGGTTTTGGCTATTCCGGGGGGAGTTCTCTCATAAAACAATGTACGTAAGTTATTTATTATTACAAAGGCATATTTCTTCCTACCCTTTCAAAAGGAAAAAAAAAAGCAAAAATTACTAGAAAGTCCAGAAGTCACTACAATAGTCAGCATTTTACTGGAATCTTAATCCTTCTACATTTCACTAGATTATAGTATCTTTGTAGAGCCTGTACTATTTCTATCAAGCTATGTTGTGTCTTACATTTTGATTCTTCTAAGAAATTTGCTTTCTACTTACAGCAATGAGCTGACTGTCAATAGGAAACAGTTGTGTGTATGCAAATATGACTACCTCATTTTGCTTTGCTAAATTCCACAGTAGTAGATTGTATGGAAACTGAAGCAGTGGCAACATAAACCTTTTCTTAAGGAACAATGCTAACAAACAAACTCAGAGGAGGACTGTGTGGTCTTCCCTACTGTAAAAGACTGGAGAGTATTAAATTACTGCATTAAGATTCAATTTGTCAAGATGCTAAGTGCACACTCTTCACTCTCAGCCAAGATAAAGGTTTAACATGAATCACACACACTTCAAACTGTACTGAGAACATATATTACTAAGCTCTAAGCACTAAGCTCTGCCATGACAAATAACATTTATCTGACAAAAAGTAACAGAAGTGACAGGGGTGTTATACATTAATGGCACAATAATTTTGAAAAATTATTAATATTTATGGAGTGTCAAAGGTGTATACAGGTTTTAGCAGACACATGAAACACATGGTTCCTGCCCTGAGGATATTACAGTCAATTCAGACAGAAAAATACAGTACTTGGGAAGCAATTCAGACAGCAGTTGGCAAAAGGAAAATCACTAGTGCAAAGGTCAGCACTGGAAGGCAAAACAAAAGTTGTGAGTTTTCTTGAGGTATTGGGTGGAAGAGGTGAAAGTAAGCCGGTATGTCCCGGTACAGTGTACGAGCAAGAGCCCGTGTGCTGTTCTGGGACCAGCTTTCCCAAATGGCAATTTAAAGCCCTGGGGTATAGGCAGCAGGGCTCCAGCAGGAATTTAAAGGGCCCTGGAGCTCCAGCCACTGCTACCGCCCCGGCACTTTAAATCCCCGCCAGAGCCCTGGTGCAGAAGCCCTAGGGTAGTGGTGGCAGGGCTCTGTAGGAGATTTAAAGGGCCAGGGAGGTAGCGCTGGCTGGAGCCCCGGAGTCCTTTAAATTCCTGATGGAGCCTGGCCGCCGCTACTCCAGGGCTTGGGCAGCAGGGCTCAGGCGGGGATTTAAAGGGCTCGGGGCTTCGGCAGCTGCTACCACAGTGAAGTCCCAGGCTCTTTAAAGCTCTGCCAGAGCCCAGAGCCCCAGGGTAGCAGTGGCAGCCGGGAGCTCGCAGGGCTCCTCAGTGATTTAAAGGGCCTAGGGCTTTAAGGCCCTGTCTCTTCCGGTTGAGGCGTGCCTTTTCTGGTTGAGGCCCCGCCCCCTGCTCAGGATTCCAGCATACCGGTAAGTCCTTTAACTTACTTTTACCCCTGGGTGGAAGAAAGGGAGGTAATTCAGGGAATAACTACAAACAATATCTGAAGATCAGTCTCAGCAGCATTTTATAAAAATCTCTACCTTCCAAAAATAAGATTAAAGGAATTATACTAATATATTGGTAAAGGAGACCTGGCAAAAGAAAATGCCTTTGGATTTTGTTAGTGATGCCATTAACAGAGTGCCTAATACTGCAGTTGTTCCAGCAAAAGGCAGCAGGATGAGACCCAGAAATATTAAGATTTGGTGGTAATCTCTATTCTTTCTGCTGTGCACATGTTTTCTCTAACAGTTTATTAATAATTATTATTTGTATTACAGTAGCATCTAGAAGGCCCAACAGACTGAGGCCCCACTGAGAAAATATACAAGCTTACAACCTAAGAGCTTACAATCTTAACAGATAAGACAGCCAAAAGGTGGAGACAAGCAAATATCATTATGCCCATTTTATAGATGGAGAATGGAGGCACAGAGGGATTATTGAGTTTGCCCAAGGTCATGCAAGGGCTCTGTGGAGGAATCAAAATATGAACCCAAAATCTCAGTCTAGAGTCTTAACAACACCCCAACTCTAAGAGGAATAATCACTGATATCTAAACCTGTTCCACTACACAAACATCATAGTAGTTTTCTTCATCACTAATGGAATTTCTGATCATTCGCTCCATGTCTTGAACTCACTATCATTCAAAATTATCGATAAATTATATTCCTTCAAAATAAGAAGAATTACTTTAAGAGTTGTTACTTGTAATGCTTATCATAAAATAGCCTTCAAAATCCTAATTTAAACACAGCTAATGTCTACATACAGCAACTGATGGTAGTGTGGGGCAATGTACTACAAGTTAGCAATGAGTAAATCTCAAGAGTATAGATGTTTGGTTTCGTTGAGATAAGTATTCCAATGTGTGAAATCTTATCCAAACCACATTGATCCAGAAATCAGGTGGAAATCCTTATGAGGTCTGAGATAGTACATCTTCTTAATTTCAACTGTCCTAGAAGTAATGTGAGAAAATACATTAAAATATTTATCTACTTCAGCTTCCGGGGGGGAGGAGGGGGGGGAAGAGGAAGCCATACGCTCAGAAAACTTCAAATAAAAAAAGTTAAAACCTGGATTTTCATAAATGAGAGCCTAAGGTTGGACTTTTAAGTTCATAGTAAGGTACCTTATTACGATGCCTGATTTTCTTAGAGTGCTGACCACTCAGCATCTCTTAATGAAGTCAACAGAAAGAGCTAGGTGCTCAGCAGTTTTGAAAATTAGGCCACTTTTTAGGTTCGTAACTATGGATTTAAGAACCTAACTTTAGACCGCTCAGATTGTGAAAATCCTGGTCTATATATTTTCTTTGAAGAGTCAGGTTTAGCTTGACTGCAGCTTTGGGTAAACGTTTCTGTCAATCCTGACATTATCAAACTCTTCTGTCCATCCCTCCTACAAAAAAATAGTACAAATTCATTTCAGATAGATCATTGGCTGGGACATTGTCACAGGAGAACCTATTAGCCCTTTAGGGACTTTGACGTGAATAATAAGGACTCCAGCAAACAGGCAGCTTGCCAACTAAAGAAAGTTGTGGTGTTAACTTGTTTTTTAAACTTACTTAATGTGAGTTTAGTGTTCAGGAAAGATGACATCCTTTCAGAGACAACTCCACAGAATAGATACTGCACAGGTATCAATAATACAAGCTTCCACATGACAATCCTCTAGCACACCTCAACAAAGCTTAAAGAGATCACCACAGCTAGGGGTGAAAAGCAAGTTCAATCTCCATACTCATTCAGTTCTCGGCTTCCCTGATGAGACTGCCAAGAGTGCCAATTAGTGCCAGTTTAGTAGTGATTTTTGTGATCTTGGCAGGTCCTCTAGAAACCAGGCTAAGAGTGGAGAGGTATTTTACAGAAGAGAATGTCTTTGGCATGAAGTATATGAGCTTTATACAGTCTCTGGCCCTGTGGTGTTTTCTGCCTGTGAAAGACAGAAATGGAAAAAGTGCTGAAAAATATGCCATCCATTTCAAATATTAATGTTTTTTCCCAGTGGGTGTACTTCCCCTGATGTTCTTACTGTCTTAGCTGTGGTCATTTTCAATATACTTTCTCTCAATTAAACTATTCCTAATTTGTAAATCTGCTTATGTGCTATTACTAAGAACACTGTCTCATGGCAGATGCAACTGCCTACTCATACACACTACAACTACGACTGAACTCAACTGGGATTTTTAAAAGCATTTTAACTACTTTGAAGTATAGAAGACACCATATAAAAGCAAATTATTTTCTGTTCCATCTATATAAACAGAAATCTATAGTCCCTTTTCCTGTGAACTAACAATGGTTGCTGTGTCTGAGAGATGAAATGCCTTTCCAAAGGCTTATCACGTGAGACAGCCCTTTCAAATGCATCTAGACTTTCTCAGATGCTGAAAGAAAAGGAACCATGAATATCCACAGTTTACTTTAAAGAAAGATTTGGGGTAAATCAGACTCCAAATAAGATTAGGTTGAATGAAGGATACATTTGTAATTTATACCAGCCTTTACCATAATGTCTGAATCAGTCTGTGAACCTGCTAATGTATAGGATAAGGTTTGGGTTTGAATATTTACAGATAAAAATTCAGTACCAAGTTTTACTTAACTTATATTCAATTATTTAATGACAGACAAGTTTTGGAACTAATAAAAACTCTTAAATCTGAAAGACTGTCTGACAGTATTATAATCTTGGCACAGGCATTATGGAAGAGAGCCATAAGGATATCTTCTGAAAGCTGCCCTTACAAGGCCAGTCAGAGGGGACAGGTTGGGGCCAGAGCTAAGAATGGAAGGTGTGTGTCAGGAAAAGGGACACAGCACATAGCACGGAGGAGATTTTGAGCAGCACTGCATCCTACAAGGCAACCTTAGGAGGCTGCTGTAACAGACAGGCTCCTCAAGACTGTTTAAATCACACAGAGGCCTTTCCAATTGCCATAGCAGCCCCAGATTGCAAAGGTCCAAAAGGGCCTTAAAGTCACTTCTCCCCATGATATGCAACTTCTCTGTTGTATCTCCTGGAGTCTCAGCCAAGTCTTTAAGAAATGATTAGGGTGAAATCCTGGCCTCCCTGAAGTTAATGGTGAAACTCCTATTGACTGCAATAGGGACAGCTAATGAAACTACAAATACTTCAGACGACCAGAAGTCTCCCTTCCTTCCACCCTGTTTGACATCCTGATTCCACACTACCCTGAAAAAGTTAATTTTGAACTTTGTTTACACTTTTAATATTTGACTTATTTCAAAAGTTTTCTAGAGCAATAGAAATGAACCTTTCTAATAAACAGATTCCTCTTACTCCTTTATGGAGTCTGGTAACTCCCAAAGAGTTTGTTCAATGTCACTAGTACATTACAGTCATCATCACCACCACCACTCCCATAACTGCATTGGTTGTTGGGGCACCATCACTGATGAGCAATCAACCAATTGTCTCTACCCCTGATGATTGTGTGTCAGTGCTTGAGTCTCTGCAAACTCCATTCCTGTCCACTCTTTTAAATTGACAATCTCTTCTTCTGTCTACCTCTTCTTCTCTTCCCCGTACTGTCCCCTGGAGGATGATCCTGGATAGGCCAGATGATCGTGTTACATGGCCATACCAGTTCAGTTTGTGCTTCTTCACGGTTGTCAGGAGGTCTTCATATGACCCAGCACATTGGATGATGATGTTGCAGACCTCTTCATTAGTGATGTGGTCTAAGTAGGAGATGCCTGGGATTTTATGGAAGCTTCTCATTTCTACTACCTGTATTTTCTGTTCAAGTTCTGCTGTAAGGGTCCATGTCTCACACGCACACAGAAAAATGGAGATGACCAATGCATGCAGCAGTTTCAGGGAGATGCCAGGGAGATGTTCTTATTCCTCCAAATTGGCTTTAGCTTTGCACTTGCTGATGTCTACGCACTTGCCTAAATTTCTGCCTTGGATCCTTCATCAGTGATGATTGCCCCAAAATACTTGAACTGTTTCACTGTCTCCAGCTCCTGTCCACTGACTGTGATATGTGAGCTGATCGCATCACGTTTGTTTGTCATCAGCTTGGTTTTCTCTGCACTGATTTCTGCGCCATATTTTTCAAAGGTTTCATCCAATCGTTTCACAAGGTTGGCAAGTTCATCTTTGCTGCCTGCCAGGCTATCAATGTAATCAGCAAACTGAAGATTTGAGATTGTTTGCCCCCCCCCCCCCAACGCTGACGGTGCATATGTGATTTTCTAGGGCATCAGTCATTATGCGCTCCAAGTAGATGTTAAACAGTGTGGGAAAAAGAAGGCAGCCTTGCTGGACTCCAAAAGTCAGACTTTGCACCCATTTGGAGTCCGGCAAGTACATTACAGTAGCTTTTGTAACTCCCTGTGACAGGGGTGGGACTTACCCCTGCAGTGCCTCCTGCTGGTTCCTGGGAATTAGCTCTGTTTCCAACTCTGGAGCACCCTCTGCAGGCCAGTATCCCGCATCCATGGCCCCCGTGCTCCTCCAGGACACCAGTGCCCCTTTCTCTTGGGGTGCTGCCCCCTGGCAGTAACCTCCACACTCTGGATCTCCCCTCCCAGGGGAACCCCCACCCTCTATCCCCACCTTGCCTCAGTCTTTGGCCACTGACAGTCATCAACTAGCCTGGGGCAGACTGCAGTATATAAGCCACTCATCACAGGCAAGGGGGGTTTGGACCTCCTGCCTCTGCCTACCTTTGGGCTGCCCTCTGCAACCTCAGTACCTTTCTTTGGCCTTATACTAGGCCTGCAGCCTGGCGGGTTTCCAGGCCAGAGCTCCCCAGCTCCTCTGGCCTTCCCCCAGCCCTGCTGCACCTTAGGTACCCAGGTATGCTCCCCAGCAGCCAGGCCCTTCTCCCTCTAAAGGCCAAGAAAGAGTGTCCTCCCCCTTCTGGCCAACTGCCCTCTTATAAGGGCCAGCTGGGCCCTGATTGCACTGGCTACAGCTGTGGCTGCTTGACCAATCAGCTTTTCTCCAGCAGCAGCCCTGTCCCGGGCTGCTTTTAACCCCTTCAAGGCAGGAGCAGGGCGACCACCCCGATACACTCCCATTAACAGCAAAGCTGATAGTACTTTCTGAAATTTTAAAATGCTGAGCACATAATTGCTTGAAAAATATGAGTCTTCTCTCTTCTGTTCCAAACTTAATGTCAAAAGATTTCATGGAAATGAAGACTCATGGTAAGACATGAAAAGTAAAACTGTCATTAATGCTATGTAATATTGTTATTCTGTGAATCATTTAAATTAGTCCCCAGAAAGCTGGCACTGTTCTATTTCAAAGGCATAATGCAAGTTTTTATTTCAGAAACTATAAGAAGCAACTCTATATTTTTTTTCAATTAAAATTTAATCTTTTTAGTTCCCTGTGTCATTTTAAAATACATATATTCAAATGTAGATTGAGACCTTCTCTAGATAGCTAAGTAGAAAGTCTTATAAAGTGAAATTCTGGCAGAAGAGTAAACTTTTTGATATTATTCCCAAGATTTAATTTATCTTTCCTGGTTATCTTTGGATCTTCAATTACCTCAACTTGCAGACAATACTAATTTCTCTTGGATTAAATTGTTTTCTTTCAAAAGAAGAGACTGACCATCTGACACATAAAGCGTCCATGAATAATAATGAAAAACTTTTTTGTCAAGTGAATTTGATACCTTTGAACACAATTTCACCCTAAACAGAGTCATGTTATGGTTAATTTTGCATGACTGCTATTTCTCACTGAGGCAAGAGATTTTCTAGAACATAAGATGGCACTAAGCAAAGAAGAAACCATCACATACTATAGGAGACTAGCGTACTACAGTTGTATTAGCATTTAAATGCTACAAAACAGTTGCTAAACAAAATTCAGTGCAATTACATACAAATTTAACCTACGGTGCTGATGTCTACTCAGATGGATGACTTAATTTGGCGTTCGGATATCAGCCACTGATGTGGAAGGATTTGTTCAAAAACTTTTCAGCTGATGGGTTGTTTTTACTAGCTCTTTGTTATAGATTCATAGCATAATTAGTTTCAGGAGAAGAATCATCTACTGTAAATGATTTTGGGGGCCACACATGTGCTGTGGAAATGAGATGTGATAATTTGTCTTCTGTGATCTTACATGCCTTTGAAAATAGGGATGGGAAAATCCAGAAAAGTTGCATTTTGCAGAAGCTAAGGCATAGGGAAAATGTGAGGAAAAATAAAAATCTCTTTCTAAACTGTAAGCTGCCATCAGATTCTCAACCTTCTCTGCAAACAGACAAGATACTTTATTATAATGTGACATATGCAGGCCTCGTAATACTCAGTATCTCAGTTTAACAGCTGCAGGTTCTTTACTCTTTCTCATCTGTACAACATAACTTGATTATTTTCTCAGTTTATCAAACAGTAGAGAAGAAAGGGAAACGCTGGGTGTCAGGATAGATTTTTCTATTATTTTCAGAAACTTTCATCTTGTTTGCATGTTCTTAATTCTTTTGAGTTTTCAGAGCTTTCAAAACTAGGTGAACAAATTGGTTCTGTGCTGCTGTTTTATAAACATGGGCCTCCATTAAATTTCTCAGGAGAATTAGGAAGGTGAGCCCTCAATAGACGTGGGGTGATGCAGCTAGGAGAAGAGCTTGTAACAGTGAGCAAAATTTGTGTAGTATGGAATATGTGTGTCAGGCTGGAAGGAATAATGCACTGTTCTTCAGAGCAATTGTTTTGAAGAACAAAACCCTAATAAGTTGATACATAGCAACAAGAGTAAAACTGATATCAGCATGCCCATGTAATTCAGATGGTGTTAATGTTCACAAAGAATTTGCAGAGCCTGTGAGAATGGGAACTATGTTTGGGTTATAGACTTCACTTGACACTATTTTTTTTCCTTTCTGGAAAAGCAAGAAAGTCCATAATGGATCACTATGCAATATCCTGTAAATAAGGGGAATTTCTTCCTAACCGATATAGGTCAGTGATTAGCTTACACTATGAATCATGATGATTTTGTTCCTCCTAAAATTGTTTTATCCTTTATAATGTAATTGTGGATGTTCTCATTATCCATCTAAAATATCTACTCTGGTTTTGAATCCTACTAAGCTCCTGGCCTCAATCTCTAAATACAATGGATATTTTGAAAGCCAATGTAAAACTGAAAAATGGCAATCACAGAACATACACATCTTTGCAAAAAATCTCTACAGCAATAAATGAGTTTAGGGAAAACAGACATCTTCTCAACAATTACTCCACCAATTAAGTATAAATTAATTTTTCTGCACTTGTTTGACTAATTAACCTTTATGGATCAACAGAGATAATACAAGTAGAATGGATAGTAGTCAGTAAAGAAAAGCTGGACATGCACAAGTCCATGGGTCCAGATCTAATGTATCCCAGGGTGCTGAGGGAGTTGGCTGATGTGATTGCAGAGCCATTGGCCATTATCTTTGAAAATTCATGGCAATTGGGAGGAGGTCCTGCATGATTGGAAAAAGGAAAATATAGTGCCCATATTTAAAAAAGGGAAGAAAGAGAACTCGGGAAACTACAGACCAGTTAGCCTCACTTCAGTCCCTGGGAAAATCATTAAGCAGGTCCTCAAGGCATCCATTCTGAAGCACTTGGAGGAGACGAAGGTGATCAGGAACAGTCAACATTGATTCACCAAGGGCAAGTCATGCCTAACCAACCTGATTGCCTTCTATGATGAGATAACTGGCCCTGTGGATATGGGGAAAGGGTGGATGTGATATATCTTGATTTTAGCAAAGCTTTTGATATGGTCTCCCACAGTATTCTTGTCAGCAAGTTAAAGAAGTATGGCTTGAATGAATGGACTATAATGTGGATAGAAAGCTGGCTAGATTGTCGGGCTCAATGGGTGGTGATCAATGGCTCGAAGGCTAATTGGCAGCTGGTATCAAGCGGAGTGCCCCAAGGGTCGGTCCTGGGGCCGGTTTTGTTCAACATCTTTATTAATGATTTGGATGATGGGATTAATTTCACCCTCAGCAAGTTTGCAGATGACACTAAACTGGGGGAAGAGAGAGATATGCTGGAGGGTAGGGATAGGGTCCAAAGTGACCTAGACAAATTGGGGGATTGGTTCAAAAGAAATCTGATGAAGTTCAACAAGGACAAGTGCAGAGTCCTGCACTTAGGAAGGAAGAATCCCCTACAGGCTGGGGACCAACTGGCTAAGCAGCAGTTCTGCAGAAAAGGAGCTGGGGATTACAGTGGATGAGAAGCTGGATATGAGTCAGCAGTGTGCCCTTGTTCCCAAGAAGGCCAATGGCATATTGGGCTGTATTAGTAAGAGCATTGCCAGAAGATCAAGGGAAGTGATTATTCCCCTCTATTCGGCACTGGTGAGGCCAAACCTGGAGTATTGCGTCCAGTTTTGGTCCCCCCCACTAAAGAAGGGATGTGGACAAATTGGAGAGAGTCCAGTGGAGGGTAATGAAAATTATTAGGGAGCTGAGGCACATGACTTATGAGGAGAAGCTGAGGGAACTGGGGTTATTTAATCTGCAGAAGAGAAAAGTGAGGGGGGAATTTGATAGCAGCCTTCAACTACCTGAACAGGGGTTCAAAGAGGATGGAGCTAGGCTGTTCTGAGTGATGGCAGATGGCAGAACAAGAAGCAATGGTCTCAAGTTGCAGTGGGGGAGGTCTAGGTTGGATATTAGAAAACACTATTCCACTAGGAGGGTGGCAAAGCACTGGGATGGGTTACCTAGGGAGCTGGTGGAATCTCCCCCCTTAGAGGTTTTTAAGGCCTGGCTTGACAGAGCCCTGGATGGGATGATTTATTTGGTGTTGGTCCTGCTTTGAGCAGCAGATTGGACTAGATGACGTCCTGAAGTCTCTTCCAACCCTAATATTCTATGATTTAGTCTGCAGAAGAAGAGAAGAGTGAGGGGGGATTCTATAGCAGCCTTCAGCTACCTGAAGTGGGATTCCAAAGAGGATGCAGCTGTTCTCAGTGGTGGCAGATGACAGAACAAGAAGCAGTGGTCTCAAGTTGCAGTGGGAGAGGTCTAGGTTGGATATTAGGAAAAACTATTTCACTAGGAGAATGGTGAAGCACTGGAATGCGTTACCTAGGGAGGTGGTGGAATCTCCACCCTTAGAGATTTTTAAGACCCGGCTTGACCAAGCCCTGGCTGGGATGATTTAGTTGGGATTGGTCCTGCTTTGACCAGGGGGTTGGACTAGATGACATCCTGAGGTCTCTTCCAAACCTAACCTTCTGTGATTCTAAGAACAATGAAACCATGTAACAGTTCACCACTGCCTACATATAGAGCCCTGCAAATCCATGGATATCTGTTTTATATTCGCGGATATTTGCAGATTATTTTTGTGGATCAGATGTGGTTACAAATTTTGTATCTACACAGACCTCTACCTACAGATTTTGAATATGGGAAAGGAACTTCCAGTTTGAGCTTTTATTCTATCTAAGAGCAAAGTACAGCTAAATAGAAACAGTACAATGTATTTAGCAACAGGGAGCTTTTATCATACTGCATATTCATATGCAGTATGAACATATGAATAAATATAGGAGAGGGAGAGGAATTATTTAAGCTCAGCACCAATGTGGACACAAGAACAAATGGGTATAAATTGGCCACCAGGAAGTTTAGACTTGAAATCAGACGAAGGTTTTTAACCATCAGAGGAGTGAAGTTTTGGAATAACCTTCCAAGGGAAGCAGTGGGGGCAAAAGATCTATCTGGTTTTAAGATTCTACTCGATAAGTTTATGGAGGAGATGGTATGATGGGATAATGGGATTTTGGTAAGTAATTGATCTTTAAATATTCAGGGTAAATAGGCCAAATCCCCTGAGATGGGATATTAGATGGATGGGATCTGATTTCCTATACAAAACTCTTTCCTGGGTATCTGGCTGGTGAATCTTGCCCATGTGCTCAGGGTTTGGCTGATTGCCATGTTTGGGGTCGGGAGGGAGGTTTCCTCCAGGGCAGATTGGAGAGGCCCTGGAGGTTTTTTTTGCCTACCTCTGTAGCATGGGGCATGGTTGACTGGAGGGAGGCTTCTCTGCTCCTTGAAGTTTTGAACCATGATTTGAGGACTTCAATAGCTCAGACATGGGTGAAGTTTTTCATAGGAGTGGTGGGTGACATTCTGTAGCCTGCGCTGTGCAGGAGGTCAGACTAGATGATCAGAGTGGTCCCTTCTGACCTTAGTATCTATGAAACATAGTGATCCTCATGGATAATTGATATCCATCTAGAAGCTGATGTTGTCATTTGTGCCTATATTCCAAATGTGCATGGCAATTCTGGTGCATTTCAGTTTGAAAGTGGCACCTGTGCAAGGATATAAATTTTAGCTTTAAGCTGTATGTGGAGACCTAGGTTTGGAGTTGAATGAGCATTGGGGAACACGACTGTATCAGAGTAAGTACATGGATGAGAGTGAAAGGAATGAGAGCAGTGCTATGAGAGCGAGGACAGGAGTACAGTTGGAAATCTACATGAATTAAAGGAGGTATTGGGTCAAGGACAAACCTGGATGAAAAATCATTAGTGGATAGAAAGGTGAGTTAGTGGCAGTGAGAGAAGCACAGCTCTACTACATTTATTTTTTTAAAGAACAGTGCTCTGATTTCTGACATCTGCATTATTTCCTTCAACAAAGAATTTGTATTGTTTTCAGGTCAACTGAAAGTGTCCTCGTACCTTCAGGTCCAAGAATCCTTTGTACAAGTTACCAGGTTGCCCTGTATTAGCCATCACAAAACACTTAGAGTATCATGGAACTAAAAGACCAGGCTTCACATTACTTAGATGTAAAGAGCAAACATCCCCTTAGAAGACACTGTTAACTGATCTGAATGTAAGCAACAACGTTCCTAACATAATATACACAGACTAAAAAAAAAGTATGTGAAATTGAAAGATAAAGGGAAAGAAAGCAGGAAAAGTTTTATTCATTGGCACTAAAAATATGTCTACATTGCATCAATGTTACAAATGTGTAGAGTTTGGGGAGGAGAATCACAAACACATATCTATCTTAAAGTACTAAAGTATACTTTCATGCTCCCCTTCAGTTTGAGGACTCTTCTCACTTCTTTCCTATCCCCAACAAGCAGG
Organism: Dermochelys coriacea; assembly: GCF_009764565.3. Lineage (NCBI taxonomy): Eukaryota > Metazoa > Chordata > Testudines > Dermochelyidae > Dermochelys > Dermochelys coriacea. Next base: position 301,795,104 of record NC_050068.2, read on the forward strand.
AACCCTGGCTTCCAGTCAGCTGTTATTCCCTCATTTCTCCTTCCAACAGGCTCTCTCTCACCTCCCTAGCCTATCACCCAGTTCCCTCAGCCAAGTGTCAGAACATTTTACCCCCTCCTCCAGTGGCTTGATAGATTTGAAATTATCCAGTTGACACCCAACCAGGGACAAGCTAGTTTCCAAAGGGTTGTATTTGGAGTTCAAAACTTCCAGTAATTTATCTTCTTCCCTTTGCATCTATTTTCCTCCTCCTCCCACTTTTCCATTCATTGTGAGCTACTGTGTCAATGTCTTACCACCAGAGATGTTTGTGAGGGCTTTATGGACCACCACAGATCTATATGGTCTGCAATTTGCCCCTATCCAGAAATTAGTTTTTAAAATTTTCATTTCAATGTGTGAACCTAGACCAGCTGCATTTCAAAAATCATCAATACATCACTGGCATGAAGTGCTTCGAATCAGGTTGTTTTCTCTTAATACACCTGCCTAAATCCATCCTGCTCATACTGATGCTCCACCTACTGAATTCCCAAAGACCTAAATCCTGCTGCATTCATAGCCTCTGCAGCTATCATCTCTTTGGTGAGAGCAAGGGGCATGCTCTGCATTTTCACATGCCAAGAAAAGAAAAATCTGTTTTGTTGACCAAAAGGGCTACACTAAACACTACTTTTTGTCAATTAAAATCCAAAAGGCAGATAAAATCAACATGAGAGTTTGGAACAGCTTTGCATCAACCTAGCAAATCGTGAAAAACAGTTCTTCCTCATGTAAAAACTGATCCACAAAGATGCCCAAGTCAATGAGATTTGAAGTTAGCCATCACAGAAAGGCAAGCCATACAGGTCCAACTTTCCAAGCAACAGTTTTAGAGAATTTTGGAGGCAGTTACTTTTTCTGATTCCACTCTTCTTTCAGTGTACTACACCTTGTTTTGATCTTATGCGTCCCATCTTATATTAAATATAGCGTGTACATGGCCAAAAATCAATGTTAGATATTAGTTTCAAATCTGCTATAGAACAGACCAACAGTCTATCACTTTGGCACCTAAATTATACAAATTCCAATCTCAGAAAAATGCAGTTATCTGAAGTTTTAAGCTATATAACCAGCCCTTGGTATTAAAACAAAATATATCAATCTTCCCTGGCACAACACAAAACTGAATGCTCTAAACTGCTAACATTGTATTTGGTGAGCTTTCAGTGCTACTTCAAAATTTTCAACTAGCTTAACTACAGTGGAACCTGAGTGTGCTAACAACATTGTGGAAACCCGTAGCTCTTCAACCTTTTGACTTGGCTACATGCCAATCAAAAATCTATAGTCTACAAACAACATTTTTTCTGGAATCCATACATGAAAGTGTTTAATAAATTCCAAAAAGGTGCAATATGGCAGAAGTACCACTTAGCATACTCTACTCCAAAGGGTGGAAAGCAATGATTACAGAGATCATTTACTCTACTATTAAGAAATGCAATCGAGTGTCTCCTTAAGAAAATACTAGATAAATCACTTTTACATTATATGAATTCTAAGGATCTCTTTTTTGTTTTGTTTTAATTGCAATGAACAAACAGATTTTCACTATTAATATAACTGGGCATGCTACTTCCACCAATTTATATTATCTGTCATGACAGGTGATAGCAAAACATCTTTCTTTCCTTTCCAATTACTAGTCCAGCACCAGCAGTGGAGCTGGTGTATTTGTGGTAGCCTCCCCAGGGATTCTAGCCCAGTAGGTTGAGAAATATTAAACCTTAAAAATCACATACTTTTTATACGATCTTGCTTCCCCTCCTCCCCCCATTTCAACCTGATGGGCATTTGGCAGCTGATATCTCACAAACCCACAAGGATAACCAGATCCTGCTTCAGACCACGTGTAAGGTGGATCTCCTGCTTCCAGATGGTATAAAGCTACAGCTCTTGTATACAGTTCTCCTACTAGTTTTCAAGACAGTGCCCACTAAAATCACATTGGAACTGAAGTGGATGAAGGAAGAAAGAAAGTTAGTAATTAGAGCAATGCAATTTTATATTTCAAAATCTTGCAATGTGACAAGCTCAGAAATAAATGCTATATACCTATGGTTATCAAACAGTTGTAGAGAGTAGATGCTAGTGATCTGTAGAGAGCTGCTGGTTCTCTTCTATGAGTCCAAATGCTAAACTGCATTAAAAGGCAGCTAAACATACATTAAATACTTCCATGTAAGGAAGTGCTGTTGTCACAGAGTGGTATGTCACCATAAATGGGAGGGGAGGAGTATGTTTCTAAAATGTGGTCCACAATATGAACAAGTTTAATCCCACAAGAACCTCGATAAGATTCGCAATTTTATGACTGAACACAGCACTCATTGGTAGCCCTCAAGGATCACAATATGTCAGAGTTTAAAACCTCTTGCTGTTCCCCTGATCAGACAGTGAGAATTTTTGGTACTGGTCCATGATTGAATGAGATGATTCCCTCACTGAAAATTACGTTTGTCTGACAAAGGTTAATTTTTAAGCACTGAAAGCCCTGAGATCAAATGATCAAAAATAACTATAAACAATGTTAGCAACACAAGGTGGGTGAGGTAATGTCTTTTATTGGACCAAACTCGGTTGGTGAAAGAAACAAGCTTTCAAGCATACACAGAGCTTTTCTTCAGAACTGGGAAAGATATTCAGAGTGTCACAGCTAAATAAAAGGTGGAACAGATTGTTTAGCATAAGGAGCTAGCACATGTTGCAACAGATCATTCAAGGTGAAGTGGACAGCTAACACCTCTACAGCTGCAGGACAAAAGAGGGTGAATAGGTTACAGATTGTTATGATGAGCCATAAAACCAGTGTCTTTATTAAGTCCATGATGTTTAGTGCCTAGGAAAGTTATGACTAATTCCCAGATTCGTCTTTTGAAGGTATTGTGCAGGTTTCCTTTGAAGATGAGGATTAAGAGGTTAGATACGGAGTGATCTTTTCGTGAAAAATGTTCACCCACAGGATATAGGGTGCTTTTGTCTTTTTTCATTTTTCTCTGCGAATTCATTCCAGAGCATAGTGATTGTCTCATTTCAAACATTAGAAAAGAGCTGCGTGACCAGAGAATGGTGGCTGCTGGCTAGGAGCCCAGCTCTGAAGGCAGTGCCACCGCCAGCAGCTGCAGCACAGAAGTAAGGGTGGCATGGTATGGTAACGGTATCCCCGGGATCCCAGTCCCACTGCAGGGCTCTACCCCCTACCTTTTTTTTCCCCATCCACCCCATTTTTCTGCACGTCCTCTTCCCACCAGCTTTGCACTCTAGGCAGCTGCCCTGTTCGCCCCACCCTGGTTTTATCCCTGGTAAAATATGTGGTTGTAAACATCTAAGCCACTCTTTCTAATAAACTTGTTATAACTGAATGTGTTGTTAATGACAATAACTGCCACACATTCAAAGTCATAACAAGTTTAAAATTTAAAATTAAATCATTGCTTGAGCCCTGACACCTCTTTCATTACCAATTAAGCACCGGCTGTGAAATTTTTGCCTTGGAGTCCCCTGGGCAACAAATTATTTCAACAGAATGATCAGTTTAATAATCTTTTCCAACACAAAAGCTGTTTTTTCACAACACATAAAATAAGTATTTTTGTATGTCAGAGAATGTTTATGATTTATTGTTACTTATCTGTACTGCATCATAGTTGCATGTGATACTTTATAAACAAGAAAGAACTTGAGGTACCTCTTTCAAGGATCTTATAAAGTAATTAACACTTAACTAAAAACAGGCCAGTGAAACCTCAGGACTGAGTAATCTGTGCATAAAGCATCAATACACTGAATACAACACATGTGGTATGTTTGGATATACATGAACACAGTAATGTCAACAACACTTCAGATGTATTTTACAAGAAGCAACATTGTTTACAAATTCTTTCAGTTTCTCAAACTTAAACCTGTTCCTGCTGTTTCCTAGAAAATACTATACATGTAAAACCTTAAACCTTTTATCAGGAGTGAATGAATTCATCTCTGAACTCCTGTGGGTTTATGGAGTTTCCAAATGGTTTGGTCATGGCTCCTCAAACTGGAAATTCTGTCAGCAAGCATGAAGGATCAGTCAAATTCTTCCTTCACTCTTTTCTTCCAAACTTGCTCACACTTAATAGAAAATTATTTTTATTATCAAGTACCACGGTCAAACATATTAAGTTTCTTCTGTCTATTTTAATGTTACCCGCTCTATCTTATATGGCCCCTACAATCCTAGTGTGAGAGTGCCTCACAACAAAGATTAATGCATTTATCCTCACAACATCCGTGTAATGTAGAGAAGAGGTTCCAGCAATTTTCTCCCAACAGAACCTTTCAGAATGGAAGAAACATTGAGGTCAATCACTGTATATCATAATTTTAAATCACACAAACCATTACCGAAAGAACTTTGCAAGACTGTTTGCATCAATATTCTTGCTCAGAAAAAAAGTTGAAAGGACTGAACTTACATGACCATTTTTAATCAATGAAAGTATTGTATTATTACCAACTCTCCCTACATTGAACCAATTTGTTTATATTTTGGAATATTTTTATCTCATTCCTTTAAAAGGAACAAAATTTATACAACTATTACCATTGCTAATTCTATATTAACAGTGGACCACATATTTCACTAATGTTTTGCTTTTAACCCACTGCCATTAAATATACATTTCTGACAACATGACATAGGGTGACCACCCACCTCTTACTTCAAGGAACAATCTTTTATTTTATTGATTTGTCTCTTAGGGTGACCACTTGTCCCTTATTTTAAGGGATATCCCTAGACTCCCTTACTTCATAAGTAAGAGAAGGCTGAATCAAATATTTGCAGACCAGCACTAAGCAATGTTTTCAGTGTAGAATTCAGACTGAAGAATTCAGACTGAAGAAACCAATCTTTTAACAAAAACTAACCACAAAGCTTTAAAAAAAAGATTTTCCTTTTGCATTGTGCTAGGACTGCATTGAATTGCACACCTGAAATAAAAATCATGGATATGGATTCTTGTTTGAGACTTTGTTAAAACATGATATTACATATTCAGAAATTTCTCCACTCCAGTCCTCGGTTTTTGAACTTGTAACATAAGTAAGGAAGTGCTAAGAAGAAATCAGAAAACTTCTGGAAAGGGAATGGTTCTTTAGTGGCGAAATAAAGAGCATATGCTTGCCACATAAGGGCATTAGTATGTTTTATCCCAAAGAAGGCTCAGTGAATACTGTGTGCAGGAGAAGGGGTAGGCTTTGAAACATGGTAGCCAGCTCCTTCTCCTAATTTCTTAAAACTTGAGGAATTTATGCTCAAATGCAGCGGAGGAAATAATATTTTTCTTGTGTAAACATACCTGGACAGATTGCAGAAACCTGCTAAATATTGATTCTGTTAGGGCTGATCTTGAAATTAAAGTTAATTTCAAATTGTACATATAAGGAGTTTAATGAATTGATTTAAATAAAATCAAAGATATTATGAGTTTTAATACATTTCACTATAAGTACTATTTTAAACATTAAATTGAAGCTTATGATGATGGCAATGTATACTTGAGGGTAGTAGAAAAGCACACACGAGAAAAAAATATACATGGTATGCTATGGGAAATGGTGTTTCCTTCAAGTGTCCGTTAAAATAAAGTGTCATCCCTTTTTTTCATGTGATTTTTTCCTTATTTCTGTCCAACAAAGATGATCACTCTACATGACTACTAGTGATTTACACAAGGCATTGAGATCAAATGGACACAATGCCTGCCTTAATACTGAGAAACCCACAACATGGTAACATTTCTCCCATCTGAAAATAAAATCTGGTCAAAAATAATTCTTTATAGTGCTGCAATCACCAAAACTGAAAACTGCATTTGAGTTAGTAGTGATGGAGCTATAGATACTTTCCATGCCCAGAAAACGAAAATAATCCCCAAAATGTTCATTCAATGAGTTTCTAAATTAGGTACAAGTATATCTTGCTAGGAACACCAGCATAGGTCAAGAAATCATAGTGTGAAGCCATAGAAAAGTTCTATTTCTACTCAAACAGGATCACTTTAGGATCCATGTAGAAGAGGATATAATGCTGTAGATTCTGGAGAATGATTTATCAAATTAAAGAGTATTTCTGATACTGAGAAATAGAAATATGCAAGAACACTGACGCAGAACGGTGTGGTATGCTTAGGTTACAGGTATCTTCCAAATTTGGAGGTAGAGCTGGTCAAACTATTTCATTACAGATATAAGTTTGACACCTGACACTGGTTTTATACCAATGGAGAACCCATGATTTAACAGAATCCTGATTTACATTGTCACAGCTAAGGTAAAGCTCCCCCTTCTAGACATTCACCAGACTGCTGTGTTTAAGAACATAACGGCCATACTGGGTCAGAACAATGGTGCATCTAGCCCAGTATCCTGTCTTTCAACAGTGGTCAATGCCAAGTGCTTCAGAGGGAATGAACAGAATAGGGCAATCATCAAGTGAGCCATTCCTTGTCATCCACTCCCAGCTTCTTGCAGTCAGAGGCTAGGGAGACCCAGAGCAAGGGCCTGACCATGTTGCATCCCTGATCATGTTGGCTAATAGCAATTGATGGACCTATCCTCCATGACCTCGTCTAACTTTTTTGAATCCCATTATAGTTTTGGCCTTCACAACACCAGCTGGCAAGGAGTTCCACAGGTTGACTGCATTGTGTGAAGAAATATTTCCTTTTGTTTGTTTTAAACCGGCTGTCTATTAATTTGGATGACCTCCCAGTTTTAGTGTTATGTGAAGGAGTAAATAACACTTCCTTATTCACTTTCTCCACAATTCATGATTTTATATACCTCTATCATATATTTTTAGTTACCTCTTTCCCCAGCTACAAAGTCTCAAACCTTCTAATCCCTCCTCATATGGAAGCTGTTCAATACCTTTAATCATTTTTGTTGCCCTTTTCTGTACCTTTTCCAATTCTAATATATAATTTTTGAGATGCAGCGAGCAGAACTGCATGTAATATTCAAGGTATCATGGATTTATATGGTGGCATTATGATATTTTTGTCTTATTATTTATCTCTTTCCTAATGGTTCCTAACATTCTGTTAGATTGTTGACTGCTAATGCACATTATGGATAGTTCTCTGAAAACATCCACTTAATGAATCCAAGATCTCCTTCTTGAGTGGTAACAGCTAATTTAGATTCAATCATTTTGTATATATAGCTGGGATCACTTTTTCCAATGTGCATTACTTTGCATTTATCAACATTGAATTTCATCTGCCATTTTGTTGCCCAGTCACTCGATTTTGTGAGAGCTCTTTGTAACTTCAGTCTGTACTGCAAGTTTAGTTAGCCATGATAATTTTAATGGACAATGAGGCCACCTAACCTTACCATCAAGGGAACCCCTCCAGCAGTTTTTGCAATGACTTGTCACTCTTAATAGACAACTCTCAATCCCACTTTGAATTTCTCATGTAATATTTTCTAAACAGGGACAAGCGTATGTATCCTTCCAGGCATATTTAGCTTCAGTCATAATACATAATACATAATGTATTACATAATACATAATACATAATGTACCACGAAAGCTTATGCTCTAATAAATTTGTTAGTCTCTAAGGTGCCACAAGTACTCCTTTTCTTTTTACATAATGTACTGTACACTTTATCTATCATAGACTTTTACAATAATTTCAAGCTGTGCACACATGCCACGGTCTCTGTTGTCACCTCACCCTCCATACACAAAATTCTTGTTCTGATAGAGAATTTTGCTTCTGCATCTTCATCCAAGGCCCAATATAAACATAATGGGAAATCACCGGCTGCATATTTATACTACACATTCTATTCAAAATTTCTTTTATAGTATATCGAGACACTGCCTGATGTTACAGTGAACTAATTTCTGGAACCACCTTCTAACTTCAGTTCTAGGAGCTGCAAAAAGAGGTGTAGGAGACACACTTCTTCCTAAGGGTTCAAATGTGCTCTGTAGGCACAGTCCTAAATTGGGAGTAGCATGGATGAGCACAAATCCAGAAGAAGCACCAGGAGCAAAGATTATGTATCTGCTGTTATACCCATTGGTAGTAATGTATTGTTCCTTACTACACAGTATGGGGGACCAAATGACCCCAATCCCTCCTAATCCACTTTGGGGCACCAATCACTTGAAGTGTCTCGCAAATTCCATTTGGAGAGATTACATTCTGCCTGCATACATTCCCTTTGCAATTCCATTTGAACTCAGTGCACTTCACTATTGCCACCTTTACCGTACAAACAGCTGCATTTCAGGGCTGATGAAGTGATCTTTAAACCAGTATATAGCTTCTAAATTGCTCTGTAGTTCTTCCAATTAAAGACAATATATATGGCAACACCATATATATCAGGATCATTTACACTTTTGACTTAGCAAACATGGAGTTGTGCTTTTGCTAAGACCTAAGCAGTAACAACAACTATAGTACTTTCCCTCAGTTTTCCCTGGGGTTGCTTGAACCTTCTTAGAAGAGGTTAGAGCATCCCTAAGAAAGTCATCCTCATCATCTGAAAACCTCTGGGTTAAAATAATTCCTTTATCAAGAGCATGAATTGCTCCTCTGTCCCTATCAGGTTTCAGATTTTATCATTACTTGTTTCAGATTAGCAGCCGTGTTAGTCTGTATTCGCAAAAAGAAAAGGAGTACTTGTGGCACCTTAGAGACTAACAAATTTATTTGAGCATAAGCTTTCGTGAGCTACAGCTCACTTCATCGGATGCATTACTTGGTGTCTTTCCTGTTCCCACTTTCTTCTTCTGGTTACTCTGTAATTCACCCTCATTATTTACAGGAGTAAATATTTTGAGTCAATTTACTAAGCAAATTATATAGGGCCAGATTCTGTCATCTTTATTCATCCTGTGTAACTCCTCACTTGTCAAGTAAGATACTAAATCAACATGAATCTGGCCAGGGAGGGTTAACAGTTAAGTCTTCTCTCCATCATATGGCATCAAAGAGTTGATGACTTTCCTTTGAAATGAAAATCCAAATAATTAAATTTAGCATATTCAGGCATTTTGAATCATCTATCTCTAAAAATCTTTATTGTCTTTTCTAATCCACAGATGGATGCAGTTGAAAGAAGGAACAGGAAGTAGGACAAGAAAGTGCATTTCAGACAGGTTTCCATATGAACTTGCATCACAGCATTGTTTACTTGGACAATCATCAGTGAGATGTTGGTCTTTACAGTTGTCCTAATCTACTCATTTGCAGTTTACAAATTTAAAACCTATGGTAAATAAAAATATACTGAGGTCAGATCCCAGTCCAACTGGATTAGGTTTTAGAAAGGAGGTACAGGAGAGAAATAGTAGTGTCATGTTGAAAATATGACTGGGGTATATCTGCACTGCAGTTAACCCAAGCTCTTACTTGGGGTTTAGCTCAACCCTCCAACCACCCCACTGTCCACAAACAGAAACATTTTACCTGGATTTGAGGGTGTTTTAAGGCTGAGTTATCTTACTGAGATAGGATGCGGGTTAGAACCTGGACTCCAACTTAACTCAGTTTGGAACCCACCCACTTTGCAGTGAGGATGCTGGCTAATTCATTCAATTGCTCATAGCTCTCTCATTCCTTCAGACAATTCTCCCCAAAGAACACACAATTGACTGGGAAAATAATCACAAAGGATCTCATCAGAAAGTACCATGGGATATTCCCTCAGACACACACACATAGGCATGTACAGAAACACAGAAGACAATAATACAGGTAGAGCTTTGCAGTGGTGATCTCACACCTGAGGCAGGCTAATTTGGATGCTCAGACCTGGGTCTTGATGATCTACATCTCTGCAGTGAATATATACCTTTGGAGTCAGAAATCCGGGAGCTGTTCTTGTCTGTATCAGACTCTTGCTGTGTGACCTGGGACATGATACTTAATGACTCTGGGCCTCAGTTTCCCCACCAACATAATGGAGATAATGATGTTTCACTACCTTACATTAGATTGTGAAGCTTGATTCATAAAGGGCCCAATAAAGTCAATAGAAAGTCTGCCATTGGGCTTTTGTACAGAATCATAGGCTTGAGAGAGAGATCATCTAGTCCAGTCCCCTGCACTCATGGCAGGACTAAGTATTATCTAGACCATTCCTGACAGGTGTTTGTCTAACCTGCTCTTAAAAATCTCCAATGATGAAGATTCCACAACCTCCCGTTATTCCAGTGCTTAACCACCTGACAGTTAGGAAGTTTTTCCTAAAGTCCAACCTAACCTCCTTTGTTGCAATTTAAGTCCATTGCTTCTTGTCCTATCCTCAGAGGTTAAGAAAAACAATTTTTTCTCCTTCTTCCATGTAACAACCTTTTATGTACTTGAAAACTGTTATCATGTCCCCTCTCAGCCTTCTCTTCTCCAGACTAAACAAACCCAATTTTTCCAATCTTCCCTCATAGGTCATGTTTTCTAGACCTTTAATCATTTTTGTTGCTCTTCTCTGGACTTTCTCCAATTTGTCCACATCTTTCCTGAAATGTGGCGCCCAGAATTGAACACAATACTCCAGCTGAGGCCTAATCAGCGTGATGTAGAGAGGAAGAATTACTTCTCATGCCTTGCTTACAACACTCCTGCTAATACATCCCAGAAGGATGTTCACTTTTTTTGCAGCAGTGTTACACTGTTGACTCATATTTATCTTATGGTCCACTATGACCCCAAATCTCTTTCCACAGTACTCCTTCCTAGGCAGTTATTTCCCATTTTGTATGTGTGCAATTGAGTGTTCCTTCCTAAGTGGAGTACTTTGCATTTGTCCATATTGAATTTCATCCTATTTACTTCACACTGTTTCTCCAGATCATTTTGAATTTTAATCCTATCCTCAAAAGCACCTGCAACCCCTCCCAGCTTGGTATCATCCGCAAACTTTATATGTGTACTCTTTATTCCAGTATATAAATGATTGATGACGATATTGAATGGAACTGGACCCAGAACTGATCTCTGTGTGACCCCACTCATTATGCTCTTCCAGCAGGACTGTGAACCACTGATAACTACTCTCTGGGAACAGTTTTCCAACCAGTTTTGCACCCATCTTACAGTAGCTCCATCTAGGTTGTATTTCCCTAGTTTGTTTATGAGAAGGTCATGTGAGACACTATCAAAAGCTTTACTAAAATCAAGATATACCACATCTACTGCTTCCTCCCTATCCACAAGGCTTGTTACCCTGTCAAAGAAAGCTATTGGTTTGGCATGATTTGTTCTTGACAAATCCATGCTGACTGTTACTTCTCACCTTATTATTTTCTAGATGTTTGCAATCTGATTGCTTAATTATTGGCTCCATTATCTTTCCTGGTATAGAACTTAAGATGGCTGGTCTTTAATTCCCCAGGTTGTCCTTATTTCCCTTTTTATAGTTTGGCACTATATTTGCTCTTTTCCAGTCTTCTGGAATCTCTCTCCTCATGGAGTCTTTCATGACTTTTCAAAGATAATCTCTAATGGCTCAGATATCTCCCCAGAAAGCTCCTTGAGTATTCTAGGATGCATTTCATCAGGCCCTGGTGACCTGAAGATATCTAACTTGTCTAAGTAATTTTTAACTTGTTCTTTTCCTATTTTAGCCTCTGATCCTATCTCATTTTTCCTGACATTCACAATGTTAGACATCCAATCACCACCAACCTTCTTAGTGAAAACCGAAACAAAGAAGTCACCTCTACCATTTCCACATTTTCTGTTATTATTCCCCCCAAACACACATTGAGTAACGGGCCTACCCTACTCTTGGTCTTCCTCTTGCTTCTAATGTATTTGTAGAATGTTTTCTTGTTACCCTTTATGTCTCTAGCTAGTTTGATCTCGTTTTGTGCCTTGGCCTTTCTGATTTTATCCCTACATCCTGGGGTTATTTGTTTATATTCATCATTTGTAATTTGACCTATTTTTCACTTTTTGTAGGACTCTTTTTTGATTTTTAGATCATTGAAGATCTCCTGGCTATGCCAGGGTGGTCTTTTGCCATACTTCCTCTCTTTCCTACGCAGTGGGATAGTTTGCTCGTGTGCCCTTAATAACGTCTCTTTGAAAAACTACCATCTTCAATTGTTTTTCCCCTTAGACTTGCTTCCCATGAGATCTTCTCTACCAATACCCTGAGTTTGCTAAAGTCTGCCTTCTTGAAATTCACTGTCTTTATTTTGCTGTTCTCCCTCCTTCCATTCTTTAGAATTATGAACTCAATCATGTCATGATCACTTTCACCCAAGCAGCCTTCCACTTTCAAGTTCTCAACCAGTTCCTCCCTATTTGTCAAAATCAAATCTAAAACAGCCTCTCCCATAGTAGCTTCCTCCACCTTCCAAATATTTTTTTTCTCCAATATATTCCAAGAACTTGTTGGATAATCTGTGCCGTACTATTTTCCCAACATATGTCTGAGAAGTTGAAGTCTCCCATCACCACCAAGTCCTGTGCTTTGGACATTTTGTTAGTTGTTTAAAAAAAGCCTCATCCACCTCTTCTTTCCTTGTTAGGTGGTCTGTAATAGACCCCTACCATGACATCACCCATGTTTTTATCCCTTTTATCCTTTCCCAGAGACTTTCAACAGTCTGTCTCCTATTTCCATCTCAACCTCAATCCAAGCGTATACATTTTTAATATACAAGGCAACACTTCCTTCCTTTTTCCCCTGCCTGTCATTCCTGAGCAAGCTGTACCGTTCTATACCAATATTCAAGTCATGCGTATTATCCCACCAAGTCTCTGTGATGCCAACTATGTGCAGGCTCATTATGAAAGTCAATTGAACAAGTACCATTTGACTTCAATGGGCATTCTATCAGGCATTAATTGTGTAAAGCACTTTCAGATCCTAAGCTGGGAAACATTCTGAAAAGTAAAGTAGTAGCTATAGAAATAGTACATTTATAAAATGAATCCTGGTATCCTCAAAGTCTTCATTTAATTTGAAAGAATTTGTTATTACAACTGTGTACTACTACTGCCACAATTCTTTCCCAAGAAACATTTCTTAGATGAACTCACAACTGAATAACAGCATTACTGGAATTAAAAATATAAAGCAGTCTCTTAAAAACAAAACCATATATCATCCAACACTGCATTATTAGTCTCTGTAATATTCCAATTAAACCAAAATAAGGTGATATAATAAATGTTTGGCTTTACCCTCATAAAAGCTTGAAAACAGAGAACTGGTTCACTGAAGTGATATCACTAACCCAGTCCAGCTAACGGAACTAAAATCATTCTAGATGTAATTTTTTCATCCCTTAAATTAAAAAACAAAACAAAGGCGGCAAGGATCACTTTTCATGTTCTTTTCATGGTTATTGCCTGGCATTTAAAATAGCTGATTTCAGCCAATATAAATGGCAGACATGACTTGCAAAACTTACACTATGTCTCTACTGCCCCACAGTTCAGACTGTGGAGTTGTGAATAGCAGTGCATACCTAAGTGCTGTGCTGGAATTCCTGTGTGGATTGCAGGCACAAACTAAAAGGTTCCTAGGTTGCATTATTATTATGCTCCACAAACAAGAAACTTTAGTTCACATCTTCAGACTCCCATGTGGAGTGTTACAGCTCAGCACTTTGGTGCGCACTGCTAATCATACTCCTGTTGTCCAAACTGTGGGGCAGTGTAGATAAAACCTCAGATTGAACCAGGCAATATCAAAGTAACAACAATGCAGTACCTTTGTCTGTGCTGCACAAAGCAGTTCTTTAAAGGACAAAATTCAATAACTGCATTACTTAAATAACTTCCTTGCATGCTGGATTACATTAACATTTAAATCAGTAGTCGGCCAGCTAGACTATACAGTTATCAATGTTACTAATTCAGCACAGTTTATAGATATGGTGGTGTTTGAATTAAATTAATACTTAAATTGAAGTCAGAAAAAGAACCTACTAGACAGAGAGGAACTATAAAGCCATTTTGAGGGTCCCTTGACATTTTCTGCAATATATTTTTACTACAGTTAAAAAAAAGTATTTTAAATGTATAAACTTGAGAAAAAAAGAAAAGGAGTATTTGTGGGACCTTAGAGACTAACAAATTTATTTGAGCATAAGAGTGAGCTGTAGCTCACGAAAGCTTATGCTCAAATAAATTTGTTAGTCTCTAAGGTGCCACAAGTACTCCTTTTCTTTTTGCGGATACAGACTAACACAGCTGCTACTCTGAAACTTGAGAAAATTATCTATACATGCCTTGAGATTCTGATGTTGGTCCTACTAAAATCAGATAGATACAAAAAGGCCAAAGGATATAATGGATAAAATGTTTTAGGAACTATATAATGATTATCATCATCTGTCAAAGGTCGTTCACATTTTAGGATTCATAACCCCCCAAAAATGACACATAAATTAGCCCTTGAATGATCCCAGTATGTTTGTCTTATCACCTAGTCCATTAAGCCATTACACATTATTCTACAAGTGAAAAAATTATTTCTATCTGTTCTCAATTCCATAATTTCCATATATGCCCCAGGTAATTCATTATGCTTATCCACAAAACATAACTATGTCTGACTTTATCTATAGTATATAAGCTTTTTTTATTTAAATTAAAGGAATACCATCAAAGTTAATAGCCCTAAAATGTAATCTACGTTAAAGATAATTTTTTGTACTGGGTCCTTTTGACCCAGGAAAATGCATTGGTTCCTCCAAATTGGAGTTGTGGCACAGATAACATTCAAACTACTCTCTGGAGTGACCTCTATTACAACAAAACAAGGACATTGGGTTCCTTTCTTGCCATTGTGCAGTCTTTTCATTCTGACTGACTGCTCTATTCTTATGAAAGAAAAGATATTAAAATGAAGAAGAATATGCCTCTGAATGTCTTGAGAGTACAATCCTAATATATTCAGTATCCTACAAGAATTGGTTAGGCAGAGGAATGGACATTGTGATATGCCAATCTGTTCATAACATATGTAAGTCTGCCTCCACAAACCAAAACACATGTAGGCGAAACATTAGTCAATAGGAGCTAAAGAATTCCTAAGTCTGTGTTTTATCTTTTTCTGCAGATGTATATATTTATGATTTTTAGTCAATCCTCATAGCTAATTTCCTTCCACTTGTCATCTTTTCCTTTATTTTTCAACAGCTGCTATAATTTGAATCTGAAGAAAAATATCTGTTTCCATTTGATACTTACTCAAAATTTAACTCAACCAATACAAACCTTTTAAATGGTTCTATACATAATCCCAAAGTCATCTGTATGGAATGCTAGAAAGCTTGCATTGTCAAAATAGTCAACTATTGTCACAATAGTTCTCTGACAGTGCCTATTCACTCAGAAAAGAAGTGGGAACTTATCTCATGGTAACAAACACGAGGTAAATCCCAGAGAAAAGGCAGTTTATAGTTTTCACATGCATTAGCACAATGGGGGAGTCTAGGATGTACCTTGACCTACCAATTCCTGTGAAAACTACTAACTGCCTTGTCTTCATGAGGATTTTATCACATGTTGTTTAACATGTGTTAGCTAATACAAGTTAAGAACACACTTTTTCCTAGTGAACACAAGGCCTAAATATTTCAGAATAGTTTTACACTGGTGAGGTTACTATGACAAAATACAAGAAGTAACAGGAAAATGGTGAGGATGTGATTGTGGGTATCCTGGGTGCACAGAGAGAGAGACTGTGGATAAAAAGACAACCAGTAACAATTCAGAGAGGGAGAGACATGCCTGGGTCAAGTGGGGAAAAAAAAAGGGGGGAACTCTAAAATTTACTGTAAAAAAACTGACAGAGCAGAATAAAAAAAATGGTAAGTGATGTGGCCCTTAAAGCCGACAGTGAGACAAACTACAAGGGAGGTGAAAGAGATTAGGGCAATAGCATCCCACTGTCCAGCCAGGTAGGGGATCTTTGAATCTTAGATACTCTTATGTTTTCCTCTTCATGTCACGTTATTGGAGGTAGATTATCGGAGGCCAAACTCTGCCACCCTCACTTAAATTGAGCAGTATCTACTCCACGATAGTCTAATTAAATTCAATGGCCCTACTTCGGATGTAAATTGCTAACAGAATTTAAGTAAGGTCGCAGAATCTGGCATGAATTTCCCATGACAACCAGTCATTTTATCATTGTAGAATAGAATCATCTCTAAGTAAAGAGGTAAACAAAACTGCATGTATAACATGAGAAAAATGATTAATATCTCCAGAGCAGAATTCAGAGAAGATGAGCCTAAATTTCTGTATGTCAGACAAAGTGAGCAATTAAAAAAAAAGCCAGAAAACTGAAACCCTGAAAACGACATCCCGTCTTTCCATAGAGACCAGGTGTATACTTTTACCACTCTAAATCTGAGTTTTTAGCTTTTGTTTTGTAAATACTTGTATGCAACTGGAGACACTTGCCATTTAGGGTGAGTTTTTTTCCTCTTACATTGAGAATTGATTAGACAGACAAAGTGTCCATTACTTCATACTTTCTTCAACATATTGATTTATCAGTTAACATTTGCTGAGTATTGTTACAGCCCACTGATTCTGTTGGAGCACTGGCTCCAATGTAGGAGAGAACTACTGGGAGGGAGGCACCTGAAGTTGCATCAGCTGGCAACAGATCCTAAGGGACCATCTGTCAGCTGCCCCCATCCCTCAAAACTGCTCCCCCGCCCCCAATTCTTCCCTCTGCTTCTTGCAGGAGAGTTAAAACAATCTCTGTTATTTTTGCCACTTAGGTAGTGCAAAGAGAATGGAGCAAGATCTGTCCCTCCATCTTGATTAGAAGAAGCATTTCAAGGTGCATGGATTCTCTCTAAAATCATGACTGCTAATACAGGAAATGAATACTTATCTGAGTAACCCATCAGATATGATTTGCTCTCCAACTGCAAACATAAAATGATACATAGTGAACGTGACTTACCGGGCCAAAAGCATTACTGTCAAAACTGTGCCCGTGGTGATCACCTTCCACCCATATATGGCCATGAGGAATTTTCACATACTTGTTTTTGTACCCTATGGTTCTAAAAGACAGATGCAACAACAATTAGCAGTGTAAAAATATATATACACACAAGTCAAAACAAATAAATAAATATAAAACATTTTTGTTAAGAAATTCCTGTTATTTATTACCTTGTGGCCTGATCCTTCAAACAGAGCTAAATGCATGCAGAATTTTACTGCTTGTGAGTAGTACCATTGACTTCAATATGCCTACTATATGAGAACACATGTGCTAGTTTTTCCAGTATTAGGTTCCTCTTTATTAAACAAGTTTTCTTTTTGCAAATACTCTAACACCGCAAGAAACAAAAAAGACATGTACATTACTGAACGACTAAGCATGTAATCGACTTTTTTGCATAATCATTAGTATGAACTCTTTGAAGCATCACATTTTTACTCCAGTAAAATTCAGGTGATCATATGTTGTACTTAAATATGAAGATATTTTAAGGCAAATTTCCTATGTGCAGTGCAATGTTTGCACCATTTTATTTAGCAAAAATAACCAGACAGCTCTGCGCTGGCCACAGATTTAGCATTTAGACTCCTGCAGTCATATGATCTTGGGTTATGATCTCCTCAAATTTCATAAGCTAAACAGGATTGAGTTGGGCAGTCCTTTAGGGGAAGCCAAAGTGCTGCAGGAAGTGATACATGGGGTTCAAAAGGGGTCACTCTTTGCTGCAAGTGAGTACTGAACCAGTGCCCCAGAATGAGACTAGGAAGCACCATGTTACTAGATGTGTCAATTTTGGAGAAGAACATAAACCCAAGATCCGGAATACAAAAAACTGTTACATTTCATTCATGGAATTTAACATCAATTTTCACATCTTTCTCAATTCCAACCTGCCCAGTACCACACATAAGGTTGCCAATTATCTAATTGCACAAAACCAAACACCCCAGCCCCACCCCTTCCCTGAGGCCCTGCCCTCACCCACTACATTCCCCCTTCCTTGCTGGTTCGCTCTCCCCCACCCTCACTCACTTTCACTGGGCTGTGGTAGGGAGATAGGGTGCGGGGTGGGGGTGAGGGCTCCAGCTGGGGGTGCAGACTCTGGGGTAGGGCTGGGGATGAGGGGTTTGAGGTGAAGGAGGGAGCAGCCATTCAGCATCAAGATAGGGGTCCATCCGGTCTCCTTTTTTGTTTATGCTAGTCATTGACTATGGATTAAAACAATGTGACAGTGATACATATGGCCTAAAATGGAACAGTTCCTGGCTAATTGATCTAGACTTTGCTGACGACATCGCTCTTATCAATGAAGAAGCTAATGGACTACAAAAATGTACAAACCAAGTAAAAGAAGTAATGGAGAAGATAGGTTTGACATACAATGCAAAAAAATGTAAAGTCATGTTAATGGGGACTATAGGGACAGAATCAAAATTGAAGAGGAGGTAGTTGTCCCACACTACTTGGCACTGGTGAGACCTGAGCGGAGAAGTGTGTCCAGTTTTGGGCATCAGACTTTGCTAAAAAAAATACTGCAAAGAGTCTAGAGAAGAGCAATCAAAATGATAAAAAGTTTTGAAAACCTGACTGATGAGGAAAGATTTAAAAAACTGAGCATGTTTAGTATTGAGAAAAGAAAATGGATTGTGGGGGAGGAAGGGAGAAACAGTTTTCAAATATGTTACAGACTGTTACAAAGAGGATCGTGATCAGTTGTTGTCCATGTGCACTGAAAGTAAGACAAGCAGTAATTGGCTTAATCTGCAATAAGGGAGATTTAGGTTATATATTAGGAAAAATTTTCTAATTAAAATACAACCCAGTTTATCTGAGCTTCCATTATCTGTTTCTCCATATTAAATGAACTGGGCATGCGGGGCTTGGGCTGTCAGCCCCAGATGGCCTGAGCCCTGCTGCCCAGGGCTGACAGCTGGAGATAGAAAGATATTTCCCCAGACTCCTGAATATCTGAATTTTCCATGATCTGATCTGGCCCTGGTCCCAATTAGATTAGATAAACAGAGTTCCACTGTATAAGGGCAGCCAGGAACAGGCTTTGAAGAGAGGTTGTGGAATCCTGGATACTGGAGGCTTTTTAATATAGGTTGGACAAACACCTGTCAGGGATGGTCTAGGTAGCTTTAAATTGCATCAGCTCTGGAAGCTGGACTAGATGACCTCTCAAGGTCTCTTCCAGCCCTATATCTCTATGATTCTATGAGATTATCTGCAGTCCTTAGGCTTCTGGCAAGTTGTCCTGTGTGCAAAAGTTGGGCACAAATGACCTAGAATGTCATTTTTCAGGTTTATATGTAGCTGGTATAAAACTAACCTAAAATTTTCAGACCGTATCAGACATGTATGCTATACATTTCAATACAACATTAACTCTACTAAAGGTGAAATAGAGCATGATGGCAAAGTCAGTATTCATGCTTACTTCTGGTCTTAGGTCAATAATTTTATTTTGGGGAGAAAGGTTGTTTATTCTAGTCAATGCACTGGGTCTGGTTAAGGCTAAGGAGATCTGAAGATTATTCCTGGCTTTTACACAGACTTTCCTCTGTGACCTTGGACAAGTAACTTAATCTCTTTTGTGACCTCAGTTTCCCGTAGGTAAAATGGGGATAATCATACATCTCTATTTTGCAGGGATGTTATGAGGATAATTATTGTTTGTTATGTTCTGAGATACTACAGAGTCCTGGATACTATACAGAGTCTATAAATATATAAATTAAAGGTTCTTTCATGCTCAGATTCTGTCACTTGACCAAAAAAGTGAATTGGGCAATTAACTTCAAGTTGTATTTCAATAATTATTAATTCATCAAGCCACACTGCATTTTTCATCTAATTTTAATCCACATTTCCAGCTACCTATGATGTGACAAGAGATGCATTGAAAATGGATACATAACTCTAGGCAGGTTTTAGATGGCTCGGAAGCAAGTAGGAAGTAATGATAAGCACTTATTATTTATTTTACAAATTGCAAACCCCAAACAATCCCACTTTAAAATAGTTTTGTGGGCAACTAAAAGAATGACGCCAGGAGAACTATTTTTTCAGTGGAAGCTCCTTCTGCAGTTCTTCAGTGTTGACAAGGTAAGAACCCTCTTCTCTGAAAATGTACTCAGAGACACACATAATCAGAAACTGGCCTGATTAAAGATTAGTTTCCAAAATTCAGTTAATGAATCAGATAATTTAACAGATCCAAAAATGTCTTGAGTTGGTAAATATATATACCTTTTAAGGAATACAGCCCCAAATTCTGCCAGATGTAAACACTGTGGCATTTTGCAATTCTACCCATGACTTTATAAATGTGACATAGCTAAACTTCCTTGAAGCTATAAGGTTGTACTTATCAAAACGTATTTGAGATAACAATAGAGATGTTTTCATGCTATTAAGAATTCTCTTAGGAAATAAGTTAAATGCTTTGAGCAGCTCCCCTGCTCTGTTTCAATAATACTTTTATAAAATACTATTCAAGAACACGTTTTAATGAAGTATTTCAAAATGTGAGCCCAGAGAAGTGGTCTACTTGTCAAAATTATTTAACATCTATTTTCTATTCCACTACTGTTATGGACATAGCTAGACATCACTTAAGTCCGACTTAAATTCTGTTTTGAAGGTAAGAGACTAAAGTATTCTATAGATTTTGGGCTGTCCCTCTGCAAATGGGTGAATTTTACCTGGAGAGCTTAGGGACTTGATAAAGCCTGTAGTAATATTTTCACTCTACCCTCTTGTCTGTATGCAGTGCAATATGGTCATTAATTATATAATCACATATTATGATTGCCACAGACTCTCTGCTTCATTCAGTACATAGGCTGGTGAGTATGTAGTGAATGAGGTAATGGAAATAACGAACAAGACAAAGGTACTACTATTCTTGACCTCATTGTAGCCCAAATTCTTGGCCCGATCATACTAACTCCCATATGAAAATTTTTGCTAATAAAATGTGATTGTTCATACGTTCATAGAAAGAACACAAAAGAGAATGAAGCAAGAAACCAAACTATTCAACTTTCCCAACTCCAGTCAGAGCAACATCTTCTACTCAAGGACATCTTCCAGCACAGCTCACTTTTACAGAAGTGCTCCTCTTTATTTCCTTCCCATTCTTCCTCCTACATTTCCCCAAATTATTTTCATGAGAGAAAGTGTGTCATCGGAATGGAAGGAAAACTTCACACAAATACTCGGGGGGATGGGGGTGGTGGGTGGGTTGTGGCACTCAAAGACTTCATTTGTAATTCATAGATTCCAGGTCAGAAGGGGCCGTTGTGGATACTCTCTCAGTTAAAAATTTACACTGTATTTCCAGTCTCAATTTGTCTAGCTTCAGCTTCCAGCTGTTGGATCATAGTATACGTTTTTCTGCTACGCTGAAGAGCCCATTATTAAATATTTGTTCCCCACGTAGTTACTTAAAGATGATAATCAAGTCAGCCCTTACCTCTTTGTTAAACTAAACAAATTGAGCTCCTTCAGTCTATTTCTATAAGGAATGATTATAATTCTTTAATCATCCTTGTGGCTCTTCTCTTCCTGAATTGTGCGCACCAAAACTGAACACTGTTTCAGCAGTGGTCACACCCGCGCCAAATACAAAGGTAAAATAATCTCTCTACTCCTCCTCAAGATTCCCATTTATGCATCCAAGGATCACATTAGAACTTTTGGCTTCTGCATCACACTGGAAGCTCATGTTCTGCTAATTATCCACCACAACCCCCAAATCTTTTTCAAATTCGCTGCTTTCCAGGATAGTGTCTTCCATCCTTAGGTAGAACCTACATTCTTTGTTCCTAAGATTATACATTTACATTATGCCATATTAAAACACATATTGTTTGCTTGTGCCCAGTTTACCAAGTGATCCAGATCTCTCTGAATCAGAGACCTGCCCTCTTCATTATTTACCACTCCCTCAATTTGGGTGTCATCTGAAAACTTTATTTTTTTTTATGATTGTAGTTGTTTTCCTGATCACTGATGCAAGTGTTAAATAGCATAAGACCAAGATCCAATCCCTGTGAATGCCCACTGGAAATACACCTGTTCAATGAAGTTTCCCAATTACAGTTACATTTTGAGACCTATCAGTTAGCCAGTTTTTAATCCACTTAATGTGTGCCATTTTATATCATTCTAGTTTTTTTAATCAAAATGTCTTCAAAAAGCCACCACAAAACCCCAAAGAATATCCTCTTTTATTATGATTAGCACACCTTGAGTGGGAGGGGAAAACAGCTTTTCCAATATGTATTAACACAGAAATGCAATCTGATCTGTATGGGTGGATCTTACACCTGCACAGAGCTCCACCTACCTCAGTGGGGCTTCCATAGGTACAGGAGTGCAATCAGAGACTGCAGGGGCCTAGTGCAAAAGGAAAGTTGTCACAGACATCGACTTTTCATTGTGCCGGTGGGTGCTCGACCGCTAGCTCTGCCCCAGGCCACCCTTCCCTCAATTCCACACTCCCGCCCCATCTCTTTCCGCCCCCGCTCTACCCCCACCACTTCCTGACCCCTCCCCTGAGCGTGCCGTGTCCTTGCTCCTCCCCCCTCTCCCAGCCTCCTGCACATTGTGAAACAGCTGACTGCGGTGGACAGGAAGCGTAGGGAGGGAGTGGGAGGTGCTGATGAGTGGGCCTGCTGTCAGGCAGGAGGCACTCGGGGGAGGTGCTGATGGGGGGCTGCCAGTGGGTGCTCAGCACCCACCATTTTTTCCCCATGGGTGCTCCAGCACCAGAGCACCCATGGAGTCAGCACCTATGGAAGCTGTTACAGATTATAGGAGTTATAGTTGGTCTTTCTTTTTACTTCTAACAATATTCAGTGCATAAATATTTCTGCCCCTAAAATAAGACAGAAAAAAATCTTTGTTACATAAGAGGATTATGGACATTGTAGTCATTAAAAGGAAATAATCTGCAAAATTCTCATATTGAGAAGCAAAAAATAAATAAATAAATTCTACCATGATTACAATAATTTCCATCCCACCATCAACCTCAGCCTGGACCAGTCCACACAAGAGATCCACTTCCTGAACACTACCATGCTAATAAGCTCTATACCGGAAACCACTGACTACTGACCCCTATTCCTACCCAACTTTCACCCAGATCACCCCACACGATCCATTGTCTACAGCCAAGCTCTACGATACAACCGCATTTGCTCCAACCCCTCAGACAGAAACAAACACCTACAAGATCTCTATCAAGCATTCTTACAACTACAATACCCACCTGCTGAAGTGAAGAAACAGATTGACACAGCCAGAAGAGTACCAGAAGTCACCTACGACAGGACAGGCCCAACAAAGAAAATAACACAACGCCTCTAGCCATCACCTTCAGCCCCCAACTAAAACCTCTCCAACGCATCATCAAGGATCTACAACCTAGCCTGAAGGACGACCCATCACTCTCACAGATCTTGGGAGACAGGCCAGTTCTTGCTTACAGACAGCCCCCCCAATCTGAAGCAAATACTCACCAGCAACCACACACCACACAACAGAACCACTAACCCAGGAACCTATCCTTGCAACAAAGCCCGTTGCCAACTCTGTCCACATATCTATTCAGGAGACACCATCATAGGGCCTAATCACATCAGCTACGCTATCAGAGGCTCGTTCACCTGCGCATCTACCAATATGATATATGCCATCATGTTCTAGCAATGCCCCTCTGCCATGTACATTGGTCAAACTGGACAGTCTCTACGTAAAAGAATAAATGAACACAAATCAGACATCAAGAATTATAACATTCAAAAACCAGTTGGAGAACACTTCAATCTCTCTGGTCACTCGATTACAGACCTACGAGTGGCTATTCTTCCACAAAAAAACTTCAAAAACAGACTCTAACGAGAGACTGCTGAATTGGAATTAATTTGCAAACTGGATACAATTAACTTAGGCTTGAATAGAGACTGGGAGTGGATGGGTCATTACACAAAGTAAAACTGTTTCCCCATGTTATTTCCACCCCCCACTATTCCTCAGACGTTCTTGTCAACTGCTGGAAATGGCCCACCTTGATTATCACTACAAAAGGTTTTCTTCCTCCCCCCTCCCCGGCTGGCAATAGCTCATCTTAAGTGATCACTATCCTTACAGTGTGTATGATAACATCCATTGTTTCATGTTTTCTGTGTATATAAATCTCCCCACTATATTTTCCACTGAATGCATCCGATGAAGTGAGCTGTAGCTCACGAAAGTTTATGCTCAAATAAATTTGTTAGTCTCTAAGGTGCCACAAGTCCTCCTTTTCTTTATGGAAGCAAATGTTTTCAATACCAAATAAAATAATAAAATGTGAACCTGAGTCTATTTCTGTTTCCGAGTCTGTTTCCTATCTAACACGGTAGGTTTCCTCTTACCCCGCTGCCGAAGTTTCAGTCTGCTGCCAAGCTAGCTGACTTCAGAGGAAACAGGATCCAATTTTCCATGGATCACCTCGCTCCTGAAGATGCTGCCACAGTGAAAGGATTCAAAAGGACTTCTCCCTCTCCGGTGTTTACTGAAACAGTCTTCTGTTTCTATTCATAGACAGGGCAAACCTCAGTCTTGTTGTAATGTTCCTTTTTTAACCTCCCAAGTGATTTTGACTGTTTGCAAACCCAAAGTCTGGAATAAAGTTTATTTGTAACTTTCATTATGTGCATTAATAGCAAGTTATAACAGCAAACTCATGCTAATGTAAAATGGATCCATTACTTAATGCTGTTTTTAATTTTCAAGATAATTTCATTGTTGAATTACTGTGCAGCAAATCAATAAATCATTCCTGCAAGCAAGCTGGACTACAGAGTTCAGAAACCCAAATTTAGTTAATGACAGCTGTTAGTTTTTAATTACTTTTGTGAAGGAGGGTTTCAGATTTCTTAAGAAGAGCAAAAACGAATTGTAGGCTTATTTCTCCCCTCTCCCCTGCGCCGCCGCCACCACCACCCCCACCACCACCACCTCCTTAAGTATAGCACATTTCCCACAATTAAAATTAGTCAATTCATTGTTGACTCTGCTGCTTTCTCACATGAACTTCATGGAAATTTAATACCCCTTTGGTATTAAGTAACAGTGAGGAGACCACTTGTATTAGATTGTTGATGAGGCTCTCTCTCCAAGTACATCAAAACACCATTCATACATTTCACTAACTAAGCGTTTTGGGCAGATATAGTGAAAGAAAACAATTCCCTATTTGTCTTTTCATATAATCACGCTAGGCAGAGTCACTAACTTACAACAGCATTTCCAAGCAGAAAAAGAAGGTGCAGAGTCAAGCACATTTTTCCAGCAAACTTCTGCAGGAAAGTGCAATGCAATTTCTAGATTCAATACCATACAAATAAAAACTGGATAATTATAATAAAAACTGACTCTAAAAAATGGAAGACTGTAAGCAATAGCTCTGTCTCTCAAAAACAAACAAACAAACAAACAAACAAAACCCCTCAAGTAATTAAGATATAAAGCACTTGAGGCACTATTATATTTAGTGGTAATTTTTTTTATCCTCTGTCCTTGACTTGTATTACAAAAAGTCCATTGAATGAGCTTTCATTCTGATTTTTGCAACTGATGCAAGTTGCTGGTTCGCTTCCTTAGTTAAGAATTAATATTGCTACAATTAACAACATTTCCCTGAAATCTTCAGCGCTTTGTGAGCTCTCTGATGCAAAGCATTTAATTGAAAGTTTATATTATGTCTCAATGAATTCTTAGGAATACAACTATCTTAAATAATTGCTAATTCAGTATTTGTTAATTTAGTAATCAACTCTTTCATGGGGTTACAATTAGACTTATCATTTTGGATCGAAGAACATCACTCTTTACAAACAATACTCTTAATTTCTGAAGCCTTACATCTTGAAACAGGAGTAAAGAAAAATTATTTTTCCAACATCTCAGTCCCTTGGGTATTTCAGAGACACAACATGGGAATAACATAGAATGTAGATACTACTGTGCTCCGATGGAGGTACTTAGAGATGTGATGGGAGTCATATAAAGTCTATACCTCAAATGCTATAGCAGCAGAGCTGCCGCTGTGTTGCCACAGTGCAATGGTTCTCAACCTATATTACCATTGTGTGCCACATATGCGGCTCTTTCTATGTTATGTGGGCTGCATCTACACTATATATATATATTACCTGTATGGCCCTGAGAATGTCACATGGGCCACAGCTGTGTGCTGATTGGGCCTCAAGTGTCCCGTGGGTTGAGAACCACTGCTGCAGTGCTTCAGCGTAGACAATCACAATAGCAACAGGAGGGGTTCTTCCGTTGCTGTAGTTAATCCAGGTCTTTGCAACAGGGTAGCTAGGTGAATGAAAGAATTTCTTCCATTGACTTAGTGCTGTCTACAGTGGGGGTTAGGTTAGTATAGGTATGTCTCAAGGGTGTGGATTTTTTATATCCCTGAGAGACATAGGTATGCTGATGCAAGTTCTTAGTGCAGGAATAGATGAGATAAGTGAGAGATTCAAATCTCTGGCAGATCTATAGTGGAAACATATGCTACTACTGCCCACATATTATCAAACCTCTCACTATTATAGTTTTCAAGATTTTAGCCTCACCTTTCCTAAAACATGTAAATACCAAAAAAAAAGTAACTTGTTATGCTGAGGACACTAATCCTATTTAGGATCAGTGGATCTACAGAAGTTTTGGTAATTTTTAGCATCACAGAATATTTTTGAAATTAATTTGTTTAAGAAATTATTATGGAATCACTGCAAATCAAGGATACATTTCTAATCCAACATAATGTTTTTCCCTCTCTCAGATGATTTAATAGTTAACAGATGCTCTTATACCTAACCCTTGGCTGAGAAGTAATTTCAATCTTGACAGTCAAAAATGAGCTCTGTATGGTATTCTAACCACCTGCCCACAAAGCAAGAGGAATCTGCTTTTTTTAGGGCTAGCTGTGAGTGCCAGAGAGAGAGACTTGGCTGAGATAAATTAGATGAGGAATGATTACCTTCAGTTTCATGTGACCTTGAGAAATCAGAAAGCCTTCACAATCTCTGTACCTTTGGGTGTCACCAGGGGACAGACACTGCATGAATAAGTCCCTCTTTATACCCAGTAGGTAAGTGGTTCTCAACCAGGGGTATGTGTACCCCTAGGAATACACAGAGATCTTCCAAGGGGTACATCAACTCATCTAGATATTTGCCTAGTTTTACAACAGGCTACATCAAAAGCACTACTAGCAAAGTCAGTACAAATTAAAATTTCTTACAGACAATGACTTGTTTATAATGCTCTATATACTATACACTGAAATGTAAGTAAAATATTTATATTCCAATGGATTTAATTTATAATTCTATGGTAAAAAGAAGTAATAATTTTTTCAGTAGTGAGCTGTGACACTTTTGTATTTTTATGTCTGATTTTGTAAGCAAGTAGTTTAAGTGAGGTGAAACTTGGGATGTGCAAGACAAATCAGACTCCTGAAAGGGGTACAGTAGTCTGGAAAGGTTGAGAGCCACTGCAGTAGATAATGAACAAATGCAAACCCCTCTGTAACAAAGGTAATCTATAATTTATTTGTAGGGCAAATCCTCCTGTGGTCAGGTAAGGGAAGTACTTGGGTGGCGCAGAGCTGCTATGGTCAGTCATACATCATCTTCCCTACATTAGTAGTGGAGCATAGCTTCAGAAAAGCACGGTCAGAGTGCCCCAGCAATCTCTGGTATTTGTAATAGCTTGTTGGGAGTGGGGGCGCACAGGCTGCTCGTGTAAATCAAACCAGCCTCACTGTATTCTCCAATCAATATCTACCCCATTGTTTCCCTAAGAACCCTTGACATTCTCTATGATAGTTCGTTTTTCTTTGCCATTGTTTCATTTCCTGCAGATTCACCCCTGAGGCCTTGTCTACACTATAAAACTTTGTAGTGTAGACAAGGCCTGACAGCCTCCTTTGATTTAACGCTATGCAGCCAAACAGGTAAACTAAAGTACACCTAATAGTTATATACATTATAATAGATATTTCCATCTCTCTAGATAGTGGGTTTTGGGGCAGCTGGAGTTGGGGGTAAAAAAAAAGAAAGGGGAGTGAAGTGTTTGAAGATTATATATGGCACTCTGGATATTTTTATTATTAGAATACATTCTACTGAGAATAAAGTTGCATAGTAAAGTTGCATAAATAACTTCACGTTTATGCTAACTTAATTAAGCACTTGAGAATTAAGCACAAGAGAAAACATGCAATCTTTGAGGATGAGGTAGGCTTGAAAGATCAAACATCTGTCTTTGGGCTCTAGAGTGTTGTTGCCAGTGCCCTTACAGCATTACCTAAACTACTTCTGAGTCAGTAATATGCACCTATTCCACTACCAGAATGCAACTGAGATTTTGGGGGTTTGATTCCCAAGACTGCAAAAGCCCCTCTGCTAAGCTCTTGTAACAGAGATCTAGCAAATCTCTGCAAACTCGATCATGGTTTTAGTCACCACCAATGAAATAAAAAAGAAAATTAGTTCACAGGAAACACTGACGGAGCGAGGTGTATTAAATCTCCCACACTCCATAGCCTGATGGTTAAAGCACTGGTTTTGGATGTAAGAGACCTATAATCACATCCCTGCTCCACCTGACTCAGAGTAATCTAGGATGAAAAAACCTGTGCTCTGCATCAGGCAGGGCAAGGACTTGAACCTGGATGTCTCATATCCCAGGCTAGTCCCGCATGCACATACCTCCCTTTCCAAACAGAAAAGCTCAGGTTTTGATCCAAAAAACGGACATTCTAGCATCAGACATTCTAGCATTGGAATGTTTTTGTTTCACATTGGAATGAAATAAAACCAAAGTCTGAAACTTCAAAAGTTGCTACGAGTTTGGAATTCTCACCTCTGGTCAGCTGTATAAATAATCAAGAATAGCTCTGAGTAAAGCAGTTGCCTGGAACATGATTTTACCTTCCACTGCTGATGGATCAACCCACCATCTTACAATGCTAAATACTGTAACCTAAGCAAAATCTCAACTTAGAAACAGTGAGTGAAATCCTGGCTGCATAGAAATCAAAGTGTTTTGTCATTATGGGGCCAGGATTTAATCCAACATACGTTTAACAATTTATACGAAAGCATAACATACATAAGCTATTCATTGTTAAATGGTTAAAGAAAAACTGAAGGACATAAGCATACATAAACACAAAATGAAAACAGGCCTATTAAATCATTTCCCATTAGTTTCTGATGTTGTAGCTGTGTATGGTGGTGACTAACACACTACCCTGTCACTTTTAGACATTTGTCTTAACATCCTGAAGATACTCAAATGAAAACAAGTCAGGTGATCTCATCTGCTTTCTAGTATATAGTTACCTATGTCACTGAACCACCATGGAGTTACTCCAGAACAAACAGAATAAATTTATTATTTTCCTGAAGACAAGTTAGCTAGAAAAAAATATTCAACTTAAAGCTGAACTAGAAGTCAAACAGAGCAATAGATTGTAACATGCATTATATTTTATTGTTTATTATGTAAATTTTACTAATAAAGCCCCAGTCTCCACAGTTAAAAGTCCATAGTCTCATGGAATATAACTAATATGTTTTGTTTTAATTCCAGTTATATTGTACTGTTGTCATAACATTAAGATGAAAGCATTGTCTCTAGAGTAAGTGGGCATACAGGATTTACAGCCAACTCCCATTCTCCATAAAAACATTTTGGCAACAAAATGATTTCTGAGAAGTTTTCTTCTTCCAAAAATATTATTTTTTCCTTCTAAAATATCAAGTGGACTAATGTACTCAGGAATGTTAAACACCTTTCTACGAAAGCTCTTTTGCATATGCTATTGATCTAATGTGTTAAGTCTACATGAAACTATTTGCCACTTTCATTAAGAATGGCAAAATTATATAAAAAGTGAAGAATGTCAGGTATCCTGCCTAAAGAGATTGCACATAGCTCAGATTCACAGTTGCTCAGTGCTCCTGTATTCACTTCTTTATGTTATAACAGAGAAGGAGATGGCAAAGAAAGAAAAGTCAGAAGGACCAAGGGGAGGACAATATGGTCTACAATTAAAGACAATGACAGAAAAAGTGATTGCTGCTATGGAGAGGGACCAGAATTGATCTGGGCTTCCTCATTACCTCAGTGTCTCAAACAAACTATGCTGTCCACCATGTGAATTGAAAAGCATCTGAGCCAGCCTTACCATAGGAAAGGAAGTACTGTCTCTTGACTCTTATTCAGCCTTAATAACATTTTACACTGAAATTTGCCCAAGTTCCTATTCAAGGCTAATTCCAGAACAGAACTGATTTAAACTCAATTAGTAGTGCCAGGTTTGGAGAGAGTCAAGACTGAAATAAACGGAATGTTGTGGATTAGGATGAGGTATCATCAGGAGAGTAATGGGGGAAGTTTGCATGATACTGGGAAAACCGACACTATACATTACTGAGCAAAATTCAGACAAACATTCTAACATTTCACAAAAACATTAAACTGAGGGGCTGGGGGCAATAAGCCTTTGCTGTCTGTCTCTGTGCAAATCCCATCCAATGACTAAAATAAGGTATTCCTCATGTTAAAAGAATAATTCATATTCTGCCAATATGCAGGCGAGAGGGATCTCCTTCAGAAACAGCTATCCTCTTATAGATAAAATTAGGTAAATTTAGTATTCTCAGCCTTTCTCCCATGCTTACAATGAAGCTCTGTAGCTGCC
This sequence comes from Dermochelys coriacea, assembly GCF_009764565.3. Lineage (NCBI taxonomy): Eukaryota > Metazoa > Chordata > Testudines > Dermochelyidae > Dermochelys > Dermochelys coriacea. The sequence continues at coordinate 301,825,933 of NC_050068.2, forward strand.
CTTATAAAATACTAAAAAGTTTCAACAATCCTTCCTATAACAGTTGACTAATGTTAATGGATTATTCAAACTTTCCTAGAATCAATTGGACCAATGTATTTTTGGCCTACACAGTTGCAAGTCCATTGACTTACTGGAATTTCTTCATCTTATGCCAATATAATATTGGCCCAACATGATATTTTCCCATAAAAACTGTGTCACCATTTTGATTGCTCTTTTGTCTCTCTCTACACAATTTCAGATTTTCCTGCATCTTTTCTCTTCTGGTATTGTGAGTCTTGTGTCAAGAGCAATCAAACTCTGAATAGCTATTAAGCATAAGACAATATTTTAGTGCTTTTGGACAGAATGCAGTTCCAATTAAAGTCAAAGGAAAGACTAACATTTAAATGTTTGTTGAACATGAACAATTTCACTTTTCATGTAAAAGCGTACCTAAAATTACACCATTTGTTTTTGAAATCTGAAGAAATGTATTTTGTGTTTCATTAACTCATTTTCATAGGATAATCTCAGTAGCTAACAAATTGTTTTATTGCTGACATTGTATTAATACTAAAAGGTCTTCAGTGCTACTGGATTTACATGACAAAACATTTTTTGGGGGGGCGGGGATAACTGAAAAAGTAGATTTCGGAGGGTTGGGAGATCTAGTGTTTTACTAGAGATCCATTATCACCACTACTACTTTTCATGTACAACTGCACACGTATCGTGTAATTATATTACTCAATATTCAAAATGATCAGCTAAGTTTAACTTTTTTCCTATTTTATTTTTTATTCTAATAAGGACATAAAATCTTTTCTGTCTCATGATTCTTTCTACATTCAAAGATCAGTCACTATCTTCAGATCACTCTCAGACTGCTACTATCAGTCATGTGAACATTTGTTGGTAATGCCCATAAATGTATCTTTTGTCCAAAGATTCCAACTTTAATATCTTAAAGCAGTTCAGGCTTCCTTCTGGTAGCTCTATGTTCATTTTGCCTAAAAAATATTTTTAGGAATAACTTTCTCTACTCTAAATTATCTTTTCTTCTATCCTAAGATCTCAGTCTACCCATCAGATCAAGCTCAGCAGGGCTCTGAATCTTCCTCCCAATCTCACTCCACTACCTTCTCTCTCAGTCAGAGTACACATCATCACCATATTGCCTGTCATTCAGACCTATAACCTGGGTATCATCTTCAACTCCAACCTGTCTCTAGGTCCTCATATCCAGGCTAAGTCTAAGTCTTTTATAACATCTCTAAAATATGGCCTTTCCTATCCATCCATACAGCTAGATCTCTTGTCCAAACTCTTATCATTTCAAGCCTTACAAATGCAATCTTGATCTGCTCAGATCCATTCAGAATGCTCTTTCAAAGATCATTCTCCTAGTCCATCACTTTGACCATGTCACTCCTTCTCTTTACATCCCTCTACTGTCTCATCTTGTCTATTGTATCAAACAAGCCTTCCCTTGCCTTCCCTTTCAAGGCTTTTCATGGTCTATCCCTGTACTACCTATCACCTCTTATTCATTATTGAATGGTCAACTCCCACCTCTAATTGGCCCCACAAAGCCTGCTTATTAAATTTTCAAACAAGGGCTTACGAGCTTTCTTCCATGTTGTCCCTCATGCTTTGGAAGAACTCAGCAGAAACATCTGCAAGATGAACTCATTATCCTCCTCTGATGCCCGCAAAACTTGACAACAAATTAGGCTGTTGGTGTGCTGAGACCACAGCCTTAGAACTATAGGCTGGATGGCCTGACCTAAGTAGAACAGAGCAATCTCCTTGGGCACAAGAGAGCTAGAGTAGGGACTCAAAGAGAAATCAATGGTCAGCAAAGTTAAGGAAAATAAGGAGTTTTTAAAGTATATTAGGAACAAAAAGAATCCTAAAAATGGTATTGGTCCATTATTACATGGAAATGGTAGAACAATTTACAGGAACAATGCAGAAAAGACACAAGTGTTCAATAAATATTTCTGTTTGGTATTGGAGGGAAGGGAAGAGATGATGTAGTCATACCATATGACAGGTTTCAGAGTAGCAGCCGTGTTAGTCTGTATTCGCAAAAAGAAAAGGATTACTTGTGGCACCTTAGAGACTAACAAATTTATTTGAGCATAAGCTTTCGTGAGCTACAGCTCACTTCATCGGATGCATTTGGTGGAAAATGTTTTGTTACATTTTCAAATATATTGATTACAATTACAACACAGAATACAAAGTGTACAGTGCTCGCTTTAAATTATTTTTATTATAAATTTTTGTGCTGTAAAAATGGCAAACAAAAGAAATAATATTTTTCAATTCACCTCATACAAGTATTGTAGCACCATCTCTTTATCATGAAAGTGCAACTTACAAATGTAGGGTTTAACAGCACTCAAAAACAAAACAATGTAAAACTTCAGAGCCTACAAGTCCACTCAGTCCTACTTCTTGTTCAGCCAATCATTCAGACAAACATGTTTGTTTACATTTGCAAAAGTTAATGCTGTCTGCTTCTTGTTTACACTGTCACCTGAAAGTGAGAACAGGTTTTTGCATTGCACTCTTGTAGCCTATGTTGCAAGATATTTACATGCCAGATGCACTAAAGATTCATATGTCCTTTGACGCTTCAACCACCATTCTAGAGGACATATATCCATGCTGATGCCAGGTTCTGCTTGCCAACAATCTAAAGCAGTGCAGACTGACACATGTTCATTTTCATAATCTGAAGCAGATACCATCTGCAGAAGGTTGATTTTCCTTTTTGGTGGTTCAGGATCTGTAGTTTCTGCATCAGAGTGTTGCTCTTTTAAGACTTCTGAAAGCATGCTCCACACTTCATCCCTCTCAGATTTTGGAAGGCACTTCAGATTCTTAAATCTTGGGTCGAATGCTGTAGCTATCTTTAGAAATCTCACATTGGTACCTTCTTTGCATTTTGTCAAATTTGCAGTGAAAGTGTTCTTAAAACAAACATGTGCTGGGTCATCATCCGAGACTTCTAACATGAAATATATAGCAGAATGCAGGTAAAACAGAGCAGAAGACATACAATTCTCCCCCATGGAGTTCAGTCACAAATTTAATTAACGCATTGTATTTTTAATAAGCCTCATCAGCATAGAAGCATGTCCTCTGAAACGATGGCCAAAGCATAAAGAGGCATATGAATCTTTAGCACATCTGGAACATAAATATCTTTCAACACCAACTAAAACCGTGCGATGTGAACACCTGTTCTCACTTTCAGGTGACACTGTAATTAAGATGGGCAGCATTATCTCCCGTAAATTTAAACAAAATTATTTCTCTTAGCAATTGGCTGAACAAAAAGAAGGACTGAGTGAACTTGTAGGCTCTAAAGTTTTACATTGTTTTGTTTTGGAACGTGGGTTATTTTGGTACATAATTCTATATTTGTAAATTCAACTTTCATGATAAAGAGATTGCACTACAGTACTTAGATTAAATTAATTGAAAAATACGGTTTCTTTTGTTTTTAGAGTACAATTACTTGTAATCAGAAATATAAAATGAGTACTGTACATTTTATGTTCTGTATTGTAAGTGAAATCAATATATTTGCAAATGTAGAAAACATCCAAAAATATTAAACAATAGAATACCATTTATTTAAACAGCACGATTAATCATGTGATTAATAACGTTTAATATTTTTAGTCGCTTGACAGCCCTACTAGAAAGATATCAATTTAATATTGCACACATAAAATGGATTAAAAGCTGGCTAATTGATAAGTCTCTAAATGAAACTGTAAACAAGAGAACCATCAAACTGGTATGTTTCTAGTGGGGTTCTTGGCCTGAAGCTATTTAACATTTTTATTAATGACCTGAAAGAAAATAAAATCATCACTGATAAAGTCTGGAGACAACATAAAAATTGGGGCTAAATAATTAAGAGGACAGGTCACTTCAGAGCAATCTGGATCCCTTGGTAAACTGGGCTCAAGCAAACAATATGCATCTTAATATTATTAAATGTAAATGTATACTTCTAGAAACAAAGAATGTTTGATGATGGGTAATTATCCTGGGAAGCAGTGACTCTGAAAAAAAGATATGGGGGTTATGGTGGATAATCAGCTGAACATGAGCTCGTAGTGTGATGGTATGGCCAAAAGGGCTAATGTGATCCTGGGATGCATACACAGAGGTGTCTGGAGTATGACGAGAGAGATTATTTTTACACTTTTTTGGCACTGGGTGACCACTGCTGGAATACTGTGTCTAGTTCTGGTGTCTGCAATTTAGAAGGATGTTGATAAATTGGAGAGGGTGGAGAGAAGAGCATGAGAATGACTGAAAGGATTAGAAAAAATGCCTTATAGTGATAAGCTAAATAGATTGAGCTCCGTGAGTCTAACAAAGAGAAGGCTAAGGAGTGACTTGATTATGTCTATAAATGTTACCCATGTAGATACTAATGATGGGCTCTTCAGTCTTGCAGATAAATTTATGACATGATCCAATGGTTGGAAATTGAAGCTAGAAAAATTCAGACTGGAAATATTTTTAACAGAGAAAGTAATTAACCATTGGAGCAACTTACCAAAGGTCATGGTGGATTCTTCATCACTGACAAATTTTTAAATAAAAATTGAAGTTTTTGTAAACAATATGCTCTAGGAATTATTTTGGTGACATTCTATGGCCTTTATTATAAAGGAGTTCATATTAGGTGATCACAAATGGGCCCTTCTGGTCTTGGAATCTATGAATCATGCTGACAGTATTGTCTCATTGTTTCCTTGTATTCCCCTAGTCTGTTTCCATCTAAGTGTAAAACAAGAGGCAACAGATTGTAAGCACTTTGGGGCAGGAATCATCTTTTTGTTCTGTGTTTTGCACAGCACTTAGCACAAGAAGGTTTAGGTTCATGTCTGGGGTTTCTAGGTGCTACAATAACACTACTGCTAATAAATAAAAGAAAAGAAAATATCTTATTTCTTTATTTCCTGGGGTTCCAAAACGTTATTCATAATGCTATTATACTGTTTAATGTATAGTCATATCCTAAGAATTTGTTTCATGGTCAAATTTTCCTTCCTGGCAAACATGGATTGTATCTTTTAAAACACCCCTTTTCTCTGATTTATAGTTAATAGTTTTAATTTTATCAAACTACTTTACTTCCCATGCCCAGTTTGTGTACCCTTTTATCACAGATCTTATATCACATAATAGTCTTCTTTTGTGCATCTTGCTATTTTATTTTTGGTGTTGTTCCTTATTGTCTCCTTCACATACCATTTACTTCCTGTTACAACGCAAAATTTATTTGATCTTCCAAGAGGGTTACATGAGGTGATACCTTTTATAGATAACTTTTTGCTTAGTCTTTCATCATTCTGCTACAAGTTTTAATGATGCAATGTACAGCTGGAGCACAGATTTTGCACATGCCTTGAAATGCTTTTCCTATATATAAGAAACCACCATACATTTCCTTAATTGGCTGTGGAACTGTAAACTGGGTCCCCAAGTTATCAGCCACACACTCTACAGTTTAACTAAAGACTAGGCTATAGAAGCTAAAGCCACTACAGTTTATTTTATAATTACTGGAATCAGATGAGTTACAGGACCAGGCACCAACTAACAGAACCAGAAGGAGCTGTATTTTAAAGAATTGACTTCTCTCCAGGTCAGATCATCTTTATTCATCTTTCAGTTACTTTCCATCTTCCCCCCTTCTCACACAACATTTCTTTCTGACTGATTCAATTGCATTCCAACTGAAATCGCTTTCAAGTCACTTGGCCTGTCATATACAGCACACTCAATGCACAGGGAATCTCACTTTTCCCCACAGCTCTGCTTGCATGAACAGGGGGAATGTAGCAAGCCCTATGCTGTCAGTACTCTTCTTCCAGGAAGTAGAGATTCTTCTGCTCTGTTGGCCCAAGAGTTCAACTGCTAGCATTAGAAATTTGGTCACTTTTGAAGCTCCCAGAACCAGCCTGCCCCTTCCAACGCCACCACTCCTCCAACACTGTCATTCTTGCCTCTCCTGCACCATCCCTTTTACACCGTTTCCCCACCTCTTGGAACTACCTCCTTTTCACTGTCTTTCTATCCTTCCCAACACAGATATCCTTCTCACTATATGAGTCTCCTCCACTCCAATACTCCCTCAACCCCTTGTTCGAGAAAATCAGGAGGAGCTCTGCTGATTTGGATTTACAATTGCACAGCTGAAGGCAGAATTTGGCCCTTTATTTCCAGATTCGTTAGACTGATGCTATGAGACCAATACTAATGGGGTATTGTGGAATGTTTATGTCAGGCCCATACTCCTTTCAATTCACAATCATTGTTACATGTATCTGACACTACTGCATGCTTCCATTTAAAAGAGGTGTAAGAATATATTAAAGTTGCTGTTTATATATAATGTGCAATATGTTAATATTGAAAGATATGCACTATATTATGCAATCTAAAGATGTGAATGAAGTATGTGAATACAAGTATTTCTACACATATTTATACATGAATCTGTCACTGCTATTTGAGATACTGAAGCCATCTTATTCTACTGTTGTGCACATTTCCCTACTCAAAAGAACTATAATTCTCTTTAATTTAAAAATATCATTTTTAAAGACAGTAATTTTCTGTAGAAAAATAGCAGCAATTCACCTTAAAATCAGCTAATTTAAATAGCTTATGTGCCTGCAGATTCAGCAAAAGAAAAATAGAACACAATAAAAGACATCTCTCTACTATGCTTATTCTTTCACTTGCAAATCTTTATTACTTCATTGACAATGCCATACCCATCTTCCAAGTTATGACTGAAAATTATTCTGCTTGCTATTTATTGATAAAAAGTACCACTGATCATACCAGTTGAGTACCTATTCACATTAGGAATTAACATGCTAGGATTTATTATGTTCAGTTTAGCACTACAGTACAATATTGTGAATAGTTAGCTACCACAGTTGCCATCTGTTGAATTCATTATCACTAGCCACAGAATTTTACCAGTATAAAAATAGTTACTAGATATTCAGGGGTAACTAAATAAAAATAGTAAATCCAAATGGTGTTACTCAATTGGAGATTTTGCAAGTGTACAACAAAAGGATACATAGGAGCAAAATACAAAAACCCAACACTACTGCTACCTGAATAAGTCAAGAGTTTAAATATCCATATCCAGGTTTTACATTTGATCTACTCTTAAAATTAAAATACATTGGGCAAAATTCTACTCACGTACACTATATACACGTATAAAGTCTGAAGGAACTCCACTGAAGTCAACTGAGCTGAAGTAAATAGTCCAGATATACACCAGAATAAGTGAAAGCAGTATTTGACCCAACAACCTCCTGCAGAAATGCTTTCCAATAGTTGATTACAAAATCCTCCTATCCCTCTTTATTATTGTAATGGTTCAGATTCTGCTCTGTCACTTACACTCATGCAATCCAATTACCTAAAAGCAGAGTTGGCCCAGAATCTATTTAGTATCACAACTTTATATATTTTAAATTCTCCCAACCATTCAAATGTATTCTGCAGAATTTGCTAGTCTTATATGATGCCCCAGGCTGTTCCTCTTGTTACTAATCTTTTGTTTATGTTCATCTAGGCTTTTTTTCTTGACAATGCTGCCTTGACACTTTTTTGTCCTCTCACCTAGCATGTTCAGAAATTATTGTAAAAGCTCTTGACCCTGTTAAGTTATTTTGACATTCAATAATATAGAGGAGTTCTAGTTTTTATACTGAATGAATTTTGATATGACAAACAGGTTGAACTAACAGAAGAGAGAGGTCCATCATCTCCTATGCAGGAGAATCAAAACTCAATTTTATTCTAATCCTTTCAGTTGGAGGATGGAGTTTCTTCCCCACCACATGCAGATGGTTCAGTCCCTCAACTCAACAAATATGGAGGAAAAGAAAGGTCATCCTCAGACAGCCACCTGGCCTTTGCATTGCTACTCAGCCCCCTTGCCAGAGCTGCTCTCTGCAGCCCACAATGTCTATATCCACAGAAGCCTACATGATTTAAGGGGGCCTAAAGAGAGAGAAAGAAGAGAATTGCGGGGGGGGAGGGTTGTAAGGGTAGTGTCTAGCACTTTCCTTTGTGAAAAGAGCCTTCAATGTAACAGATAGAAACAGATTCTTTGAGTTCAAAGTTAGTCACAGATTTTTAATAAAGATCACATATTCTTGATCCCCGTTACAGTGCTCAGTTTTAGTGTTTGAGATCTGTGAAAATGATGGCCACAGATCTTGATTTTTCAGAAGGAACCCAAGTCAATTCACAGCTTGGTGGGAAGTTCTACCTGGCTTCTGCTGATAGCACTTGGGCCACCACTAGGCACCACACAGATGAGTGCCAGAAATGGAGATGGCTACACTGCTGAGCAGCCAATGTGACTTCTGGCTGCACATTTTGAGGGGAGGGACAAAACAGCTCAATAACAGGAGAGGCACTAGGGGCAAGTGCACTAAACAAATGGCTGAAACTGTGAGACTTAGGCATACTAATTAAACCCTGACACCAACTTTCTCTGTGGCTTTGTCATGTCTGTCTGACTTCATTTCCCCATGTCTGTAATAAGGATACTTGTACTTACCTACCCCACGGGATGAGTGATGAGTAAGTGGTGAAAGTGCTATGGATGTACTAAAATTCACCAAAATGCAGACTGAATCTTAAAATAGCTGAGATAATAGCAGTGCACGTACCCTCAGTTTATTTGGGTAAATTACCCTTACAAAAAGACCACTATGCACAGACCCCAGAACAAACAGCTCTGCTATACTACTGTCGCAAGAGTAAGGGGAAGAAAACTACATCTGACTTATTCTTTTTAGGTGACAAATTGAGGAACTTTCTCAGATTGAGGTGTCAATAGAGGAAATTTTGGAACAAATTTATAAATTAAACAGTAGGACCAGATGATATTCACCCAAGAGATCTGACAGAACTCAAATATGAAATTGTAGAACTGTGGTATGTAACCTATCGCTTACATCAGCTTCTGTATCAGATGACTGGAGGATAGCTAATCCTACACCAATTATTTGAAAAGGCTCCAGGGGCAATCCTTGCAACTATAGGCCAGTAATCTTAACTTCATTACCAAGCAAATTGGTTGAACTATAGTAAAATTATCAGATACACAGATTAACATAATTTGTTGAAGAGACAATATGGCTTTTGTAAAAGAAAATCATGCCTCACCAATCTATTAGAATTCTTTGAGGGGGTGAACAAACATGTGGACAAGGGTGATCCAGTGGAGATAGTGCACTTGGACTTTCAGCAAACTTTTGACAAGGTCCCTCACCAAAGGCTCGTAAGCAAAGTAAACAATTATGCAATAAGAGGGAAGATCTTTTCATGGATCAGTAACTGGTTAAAAGTCAGGAAACAAAAAAGGTAAGAATAAATCGTAAATTTACACAGTGGAGAGAGGTAAATAACAGGATCTCCCAGGGGTCTGTACTGGGACCAATGCTGTTCAATATAGTCATAAATAGTATGGAAAAAGGGGTAAACAGTCAGATGGCAATGTTTGCAGATGATTCAAAATGACTCAAGATATTTAAGTCCAAAGCAGACTGAAGAGTTACAAAGGGATCTCACTAAACTGGGCGACAGGGCAAAAAAAAAGGGTAGATGAAATTAAATATTGATAGTGCAAAGTAATGCACATTGGAAAACATAATCCCAACTATACATACAAAATGATGGGGTCTAAATTAGCTGTTACCACTCAAGGAAGATCTTGGAGTCACTGTGGATAGTTCTCTGAAAACATCCACTCAGTGTGTAGCAGCAGTCAAAAAAGGAAGCAGAATGTTAGGAACCATGATGAAAGGGATAAATGATAAGACAGATAATATCATAATGACACCATATAAATGCATGGTACCCCCACACTTTAAATACTGCATGCAGGTCTGGTCACCCAATCTCAAGAAAGGTATGAGAATTAGAAAAAATAGAGAGGGCAACAAAAATGACTAGGGTTATGGAACAGCTTTCATATGAGGAGAGATTAGAAAGACTGGGGGTTTTCAGCTTGGAAAAAGATGACTAAGGGGTGGGAGATATGATAGAGGTTAATAAAATCATAATAATTTATGATGTGGAGAAAGTGAATTGGGAAGTGTTATTTACCCCTTCACATAACAAAAGAACAAGAAATTGCCCAATAAAATTAATAGGCAGCAGGTTTAAAAAACAAACAAAAGGAAGTACTTCTTCACACAACGCACAGTTCTACATTTTTCTATATATTGCCTAAAGCAGATTGAGTTTGATACTTTAAAAATTAATGTTAAGTTATAAAGAAGGTATAACAATTAACTTCCATGTCAGGAGTGGTATCAAATAGGTGTGTATGTAGAGAATTATCTCTTGCATTTGAAACTATGCATAAATACTTTCCTTTACTTACTTTTAAAGGACACCTGATCCACTAGAACAGGGGTGGGCAAACTTTTTGGGCGGAGGGCCACATCTGAGAGGGGAAATTGTATGCAGGGCTGGGGCACTAGAATCTGATTGTAAATGGAACAGCTGTTCACCATTTTGAACTCTTACAAGCTTTTTTTTTTAAAGAGACATTGTGCTGTTTGAAATGATAAGACTTCATGTTAGTAGTTGTAAAATGCCATAATAAACTCTATAAATACTCTTTAATATTTGGTGAATCTAAGATGTGTTCAGCTTTGTGGGGGTTTTTTATTAGCATATAATAGTAATTAATTCGTCATTCTGAACTTCCATTTCTGGTCCCAGGCCCAAGTGACGCTATGCTGTTCTGAGGAGAATGAAAACAAACTGAAAAAAGAATCAACTTATTTGTGAACAAGTTCAGTAAAACATCTCAGGAAAGCTTAGTGCAAAGTTTCATATTGGTCCTCGTTTTGTTCACATTTGCCAGACTTTTATCAGTTTCATGCTCATACCAAGATGTCCAAACCCTAAAATGCTCCCTTCTTTTTACTTTACACCAATTATTGAAAATCTTCTTTCTCAACTGAAAGTGTTAGTTGACTAGTCTAGTCATTGAGAATTAAATTATTGTTATAGTTCTCATGTAATTTGAAATAAAGAAATTCAGATATTTATGAGTTTTTTAAAAAAACCCTCAGTTAAGGCCTACATCAGTAAAGAAGCATTTTAATTTGTGTAATTATGCAGAAAGTCATGCAAATATTTTTCATAACAGTTTCTAAATTACTTATTTTGAAAGTTCTGTCTCTTGAATATGAAAAGAGAGCTTTAAAGCAGAAGTAAGGCATCATTTGTCCTTTTTGTTTCTACAACTCAATTTGAGAGAGAAGGAAGAATATAAAATATGTTAGAGCTGCTAATGTAGAAAAGGTACCCACTTCCCCTCCCGTAAATAAAAGTTTGATTATCTCTAGTACAACTTAAATTTAACTCAATATCAATTGTACATGTCATCATTCTTTCAAAAGGAAATGTAAGGATGTATGCTGGATACTTTTACTTACATGAATTAAAGATTGATATTTTACTGGCACTTGAGGCCTTTTGGCAGCATTTTCATGTGAAAGTATCAGGGAGGTTTTCAAAAGCGGCTAACGGACTTCTGTGCTCAAATCCTATTGTGAGGCAATGAGACTTGTGCTCCTAATTCCTTTTTTGGGTTTTTTTTTTAAATCTTCCTCATAATTGCTAAGCCTTACATCTCCAGCCACATAATCAATAAACTATATTTACAAAAGTAACTTGGAAATTACTCATAGAGTGCATTCAAATTAGCATACACTCAGCCACCATTTTTGCTGAAGAAAAAAGGCTGTAAACTTCACTTACGTCAATGGAGCTTGGTCGCTAGAAAGAAGATATTTCATAGCAGCAGATGTACTCCCCTACTGCTCCTATTCACTGGAGACCTTTAGAGCATTATGAGAGAGATATGGCTGTTAGGTGTCAAATTCGCATTTATGCCTCAGAAAATCTCCCTCTCCAATGAAGGGTAGCACCTACAGGTCACAAATCAGCCATTCGTAATGAATAATCACTCTATTATATTCTGGCAGAAGAGGTCATAGTCTAGTTTCAAAAGAAGGATATCTTTCTGTCTCTGGACAGAAGGACATTGGATAAACAGGAATGCAGGAAAAAAAGGTTAATTGTTATGCTCATGTACAGTTTCCCCCAAAACTCTGCAGACTTTAGATATCAGATAAAAACTATACGGTGGTATTTTATAATTATTGTGTATTATGACTTGTACAAAGTGTGATGTGTTAAATTAAATCAACAGTAATTCATTGGCAGTTTAACTGGAATTGTAAAGCGATCACCGAGACTCGACCTTTGTCACCACAGAAACATACAGGCAAACTCTGAGAAGAGGGTGGAGAGGAAGAGAATTACAATTTAAACAGAATCTAGTTCAAAGTATCTTAGCTCCTGAAGCAGTTAAGAGCAAATATGAGACAGATCTAATAAAGGCTGGCTATAGAATTAAGTTTGCAAACTTTAAGGAATTGAGCCTCATAAAACCCTATGAAGAAGGTACTGGTGATATGAGCAGAGATAAAGAGTGAGTTTGAATGGAAAAGAAGGCCAAAACAAAGCACAAGGCGCTGTGATTAAAGTTGGCCTCATGACAACTTGTGAAAGTAAAATATTTGGAAACAAAAGCTTATGATCTGGAGAAACGCAAATGAGCAAGGTCTACTGAGACGGAATATTTAGAATATGGTGAAGGAAAGAAGTCCTAAAAAAACTGTGAATGGCTGTAACTATTAAGCATAATAGAATTGTGTAGTAGTTCAGTGTTGAGTCTCTGGTCTAAAGCTGGTGATGTATCAAAAATCATCCTTTAAGGGTGAAAGTTTGGGAAATAACTTTTTTTTTTAAACAGGGAACATTAAGGCAAATATGCTTGAACAAACAATAAGTGTTTAGTGACTTGTTCCATCACCTTATGTGACTACAACACAAAGAAATTTGGGGGAATTTTTAAGAAAACAATTCTTAATAAAACCTATAACAAAGAACAATTGAAACAGCAAAAGGCCTGTTTGCCAGAAATATAGGGAACTTCTGCCATGGCCAAGGAGCATTGGATCATACTGAAAAGCTGAGCTAAATTTTAGATAATAATTATCGATGAAATTTGGCTAATTCTGATACTCACATTATTCCGTCTAGTTGTATAGTGTGTATTAATGGCTCCACTGAAGATAGATCATTCAAATCTATCCAAAATTTAGATATGCCTGAAGATCAATCAAGTCAAATTTGGACAAGAGAAAAAGATGTTAAACTAAACATTTAGGCCTTCTGTACAGTACATAGGTTTGTTGACAAAAGTCAGGTTTCGTCAGCAAAACAGTGGAGGTGTACACACTGAAAAACTCCTCCTGCCGATGTTACTCTTCTACTATGCCAACAGGATGTGTAGGGCTTATGTCGGTGTAGTTAGGGTGATCTAGTGTCTGTGTAGACACTGATTTCCTTACATGGCTATTGGCTGTTATTTTTGTCAATTTCACAGCTCGTAGCAATTTTGTCTGAAGTGAGAATCTGCCACAGTGTACTGAAACAATTTTATGGGGGGGTGCTAATGATGAAAACTATGTTTTTGGTGTTTGTTATTACTACTTCAAGCCAGGGGGTGCAGCAGCACCCCTAATTCCAGCACCACTGGTATGCCACTTTGCTGAAGTCTAATATACACAGTGTTCCAAAGATACCTCAGTAATGATTTCTAATAGAGGACACACAAAATCACTGAATTACTGAAAAGACTAAAAAAATCCCAATAAAGTCATTTTTACATTTCAGGAAGAGGAGTCTAAACATTTTTGGACAACTGAAGTCACAGGTGTCTAATTCCGTGATTTCTTTACAATTCTAATTAAACTCATTAATTAAATTATGTTGGTATCTTCGTGCTTGACACTCAGTAGAAGCAAAAAAAAGAGAGAACATAGTACACAACAGTTGGTTTTAATTTCCAGCCAACTGTCTAAACATTTGGAGCAACAGTTTCAAATTCTTCTCCTCCCCGCCCTCCACCCATTCTATAATCCAGATTGAAATGAACAGGAAGAAAGCATCTCTCTGTTTCTATATTTCAAAGTACAATAAACTTAAATTTGTGTGTCTTGGTTTATGTTATTTTTCCCCCACCAGGGAAGAAAGTAAAATTCGTGTCTCCCACTAGCATCTGTCTATAAAGCAATCACAGGACAAGTAACGGTACTCAGGACAAGACGTGATCTGTGTCTTTTTTTTTTAAAAAAAAGTAAAATAGATTACAGTGAAATGTGTATTGAAGTGAGTTATCCTTTAATGACATGTATTTTAAATGATTGAATCTAGATTATTTTCCAGAAGGTTTCACTATTTAAATGTAGTTTTATCAATTAAGGTAAATGTTATTAGTATCGAACAAAGCCTTTCCCTATAAGGATAACCTAAGATATCCCTTGGTGTTTCAGTTTAAGGGCAAATATGGGTATCTACAGAATGTTTGGTGGAAAATAACTCACCTGGAATCCCATTTGATTATTTTCCGTCAACCATGCCTATAGCAGCAGGAACTGCAGGTATTCATGAGTATTTTATTTGAAATTTATCCTGTCAAAAACAGACCGATCTTTACGGTTTGCATGTTGTAGCAGCCATGTTGGTCATAGGATATTAGAGACAAGAAGGGTGAGATAATATCTTTTATTGGACCAACTATTGTTGGTGAAATAGACAAGCTTTTGAGCTACATGGAGCTACTCAGACCCAAAGAAGAGCTCTGTGTAGCTCGAAAGCTTGTCGCTTTCACCAACAGTAGTTGTCCCAATAAAAGATATGATGTCACCCTCCTTGTCTCTCTATATTTGCCGAACATTGTTATAGTTGTACAGTTTTGACCTTACAACCTACAGCAATGTGGGGCATTTCATAAGTGGAAAATATTTACCTAGGGCTATCCTGACACCTTGCACAGTAGAATACTGTTTGTCATTTGATTCCATCTTTAAACATTTTCCTGAATGAGTTCACTTACGGGCAATCCAGCATTGGACAATAATAAAGAGTGCTTTGTTGAGCCTAAAAACCCCTTTAAAAAGCAGATCTGTATTCTTAGGGTCAGGCAGTAATGGAGGTTTTCTTTTTTCCAGAACTCAATACTGGGATTCCATATTGCTTTGGTAACTGCAAAACCCTGAAAAGTAGTGAAAACTTCAAACTGGAGATCCTCAAACAAGTCTTCTAAAATCAACTATAAAAGGAAATGGCATTATCCTCAAAAATATTGCCTCTGCATCCAGTAACCTCACAGTATTGAGTGAGCTGATCTCTCATTACACTCGCCTATATCCATCTCTCAGCGTGGTTTTTCTGGTTTAATGTTACTAAACCAAGCAAGTGTTCATTCAATATGGAATTTTCAGACTACTTTGAACATTTTTACTTTAATACCAACAGAATACCCAATTCTGTGTCCATTGAGTTCAATGGCACAACTCCCATTGACTTGAATAGGAACAAGAGCATGCCCTTATTGAGCTTTTTATTTGGTGCTTTCTCTTCTGAGAAAATTCTGTAGAACAAAGGGAATGGAAGAATTCTTACATTTCCTCTTTTGGAACTATGAAGTGTTTCAATGGATGTATTTCTGATTTAGTTTGGTGTAATCTTGCCTAGAGTTTTGTACATTGATCCTGAACTCTTGCTATAATTATCAACAAAAGCAGAAAAGAATCAAGACAGAGCAGAGAAACATATCACAAAAATGATACAATCAGCTTAAAAATAGTTTCATATTGGATCATTCTCCCCAGTATGAAATCACAGTAATAGGAAAATGAATCTTGTATTATTTCCATAAAGACACAGTTGCAACTGTTCTAGTTTTATTAAAATAGAAAAATAATTTGAGAGACCTTTATATGTGACCTGAGGCATGGTCTTTCTGGAATGAAGTGGCTATACTGTTATTAGCATGATCAGATGATCCTAAAGAAGCAATACAACAAGATTCAATGATGACAGGCAAGATAGAGTAAAGAAGAGTCTTAATTCTAATAGACAGAGAAACAGACATGTTTCGGGTTTATCAGCCACAGGGGGGAAAAAAATCTATTTCATCCAAAGTTGAACTCATAAGTCTAGCTTTGGACTAATGTAGGGGAGGAAACTTCTAAGTGATTATGACCCTGAACTTATTGAAAACTATGATCTTTAAACCACTTCTCTCCCCTCTTCTGTGTAGCGCAGTGGAGGGTAAAAGTTACTCATGCAAACCTGAGGCTGGGGAGCATGTAGAGCAAAAGATGGCAATGCAGCATAATCCCCGACACATAACTTCAGACCTTTCATGACAATAGCACATTTAAAAATACAGGTTATATGTATATGCCAGTCAGAAGAGAGTGAAATTAGGGATGAATTACTCTCACTTGTAATAGAGTGGCTTTACTAGTCCTTTGAGGTTCAGGGGAAGAGCCCACCCCAAGGTGGTCACTGAAAAGGAAACATGTTAGCTATGTATCTACTGCAGGGCGATAGCTGGGACTAATAGGAGTTAAATAATAGATATGCTGGGTATTCTGGAATATTTGTTTCTTTTTGGCTTTACTTGCTGTAAATTTAATGGATGAGAAACATATATCTGGCTTGGACAGTAGGTAGAGAAGGGCCCAGGGTTGCTTTTTGTATTCCCCTCCCCTCTTGTTAAGAGGCTAAAACAAACACAGCACTGCAGTCAGTGGGGGGATGGGGATGACTTTATTACTCCAAGTAAGGAGTGTCTTTTACGGCAGAGAAGCCCAGGGTCGCTACAGCAGCATGTTTTATAGCAATGTTCCATAAATTACACAGCAGACTGCACTGTCAATTGATGCTGCACCTTCCATTAACTTCACCTCCATTGCTTCAGCCACACTGAAAAAGGAAATAATGAACAACCACAGCAAGGGAACCAAAAGAAGCATGGCACAAGGCAGCCACACTGCCAGTTCCAAAAGGATCAGAGGGCAATTGGATGACCTGAGACCAAAAGGATTGAAGATATCCTTTCCCCCAGATCCTTGTGCAGTAGTTGCCAGGGAAAAATGTTTGCTGCAAGTATCAAGAAGAAAATTCCAATTTCCCCCCACCCCTCATAGAGATCTTTGGCACAAGACCTGTATACTAGGCCTTTGCATACAGTGGGAAGATTTAGCCCTTAGTGATGTGCATACAGTAAGTTTTGTATTTGCATACCCACTTTCCCATTGGTACTTCGATGCTGTATTTATGGTTTTGATGATGTCACATCTTCAACTCTGAAACCTGTCTTCAACTCTGATCTTCTTGGTCACACTTATTGCAATAAACACAGCAGCAAATATTTTATTATTAATAATTGTTTTACAGAAGTACTAGAGACCCTAATGGAAGTCAGGGCTTCACTGTGCTAAATGCTCTATTCAGCATATACATACCAAGAGAAGGTCCCTGATCAGAAGACTTTACAATACAAACAGACAAAACACACAAGAGAATGGGAATAAGGAACCACCATTATCCCCATTTTACAATCACATAGGTAGATCTGTGAATTTAACTTCGATCTCCTGAGTGCTAATCCAGTACCTTAACCACAATATTATCCTTTCCCTATGTTAGTGCTTATGTGACATCCTTTCATAGTGACAGCTTTAAACATGCATTTCCTCGCTTTTTATAGCAATAACGATTACCTTAATAGATCAAGAGAAACCAATTTTTACACTTTGTTCTAATAATCTACAACTGTATCACCAATCCCATCTGTTCACATTTGCACTTTGGAGTTCAAAAAAAGTGTTTCATCAGTTCTGCTGTGAAGAAAATAACTTTATTTCTATAGGCCCAATTTGTCACATCCTTATTTATATGTATAACACATGTAAGACTGGGTTTTAGGAGTAATATATGCATCACAGTGCAAGAAGAGGTGCAAATCAAGATTAAAATGCAGCTTTTTGCACCACATGTTCTGAATCTAAACTAGAGATGAGCCCAGTCCAAATCTCACCTTGGACTGCTTCCAAACTGAATGTTTAGACTCCCATCTGCACTTAGTGGTGTGGACCTATTTGTAACCACAATGTTACTCGCACAGGGTTTGTGACATGTAGACATATCCCTGCACTGGGGAGAATGCAAAGTTGCCCTACTTCAGCAAGAGCAGTGAAAGCTCCCTAGTTAGGCTACAAGGGGGACCAATACAGGTGTATAACACTGACAGACCCTGGTTGTTGCAGGATCAAACCTGGGACCTCTGAAGCTCAATGCATGAGCCTCTACTGCACGGCTGTAGCAGACACATTAATCTCTAAGTGGTCTTGGTGAAAATAGAGGGGGACAGAGCACCACACTCAGGAGGTGTGTGGGTTACACATGCACAGAGTTTAAGGCCAGAAGGGATCACAGTCTGCCATCCTGCATATTGCAGGCCATTAATTTCCCCCAGCTAACCCTGTATTGAGCCTAATAACGTGGAATAGAATAAAGCATTTCAGCCATCAAGAGATTAAGCTGTTGTGTGCTACAGGCAGAGAACAGCAGAGACAGAAGTGCTATTAATGCCTGAGGCCCCTAAAGGGCAGGAAATTGATTAGGTAAGAGATGATCCATGCCCCATGCTGCAGAAGAAAGTGAAACAATCCCAAGAAATCTTGCCAGTCTAACTTAGGAGAAAATTCCTTCCTGATCCCAATCTGGTTATCAGTTTGACTCCTAGCATGTGAGCAGGCAAGCATCTAAGAAAGAGGATTCTCTGTACAGCCTCAGAACACTAAGAAACCCCATGTTCAGTTTTGACCAATCACTGCTCTTCAGAGAAAGGCATGCTCCCCCGCCCCCAGATACATTTGGACATCTTACAACCCTTTTTTGGAAGTGCAGCATATTTCCCTACTCCCCTTGCACAGTTTACCCGTTCTGCTGACCAGCATGTGGCAGAGGGAGACATAGCTTCACCCCTCCTTAAACTGAGTTGCTCCAGGACAGAAGCATCTCAGGAGTAGTCCCTGCATTCCCCAAGCCCCACGACTGCAATCCTGCCCCTGCTGCTCAGCTACTTAAGAGAGGAAAAACAATCTAGTCCATAATCATTAGCGTTCCCTGTCATAATGGAGAATCTTTAGAAATCATGTTGTGTGAGTGTCAGAAGAACATTGTTTAGTGATTTCTTGAGAAAGTTTGCTTGAGAAAATTGTGCATGTACAGTTCTTAAAACTCTTTGATGTAGGACCACTGAGTATGACAAATTAGATGTAAAAGTCATTCTGTTGCCTTATGGGAGAAAGCAGATGGAAAACTGGAATGGGAAATAAAACTAGATAGCAGAAAAGAAAAAAAAAATCAACCCTACGCCAAATTTGATGAATCAGTTACAGTGCATTTGAGGGAAAAGATACTCACACTATCATCTGCTATCAGATTTTAAGAAACTAAAATCTGATAGCAGCAGTTTATGATCTCCTGTCCCAGTACACATTCATTTCACTCTGCTATGCTTCTTCTAGGCAGAGGCAGATTACAGTTTTGTGGGGCCCTGGGCAAGTGGCAGGCCCTTCCCATCCCTTCAGACTGCAGTCCCCCGCACCCTCCCAGGCGCTCCTGCCAGGGAGCTGGGTCAGAGCGTGGGGGTTTGCCCGCTCCCCATCAGGAGTGCTGGCTGGGCAGGAAGAGCAGGGCAAGCCCCTACACCCCGACCCCACTCCCCTGCAGGAGGTGCCCATTTTTCCGGGAGCCTCCAATTGGCCAGGGCCCCTGGGCACGGGCCACATTAGCCTAGTGGCTAATCTCCCACTGCATTAAAGAAAGACAATGAAAGACAACAGAGTGCTTAAAGTGAACATAATGTCACCACTGAAAAGACAAATTAGCTAAAGAGCTATTTGCAGTAATGCTGTGGTTGTGACAGAACAAGTGACAAGCACGAATAAGAGCAGCTAATAGAGGAAGAGGAAGGAAGTGATGGCTCTGCCTATACCATTTGCACTGCCAGCTCACAGTAACTTTTAAGTTAAGCCAATACTAGCAGTGATGTGCTGCTAGCGACCTGAGAGCAAAACTTGAAGAATTCCACAACAACTGAACGGCCATTTCCCTGTGAGGCATTTGTGAAGTGTTATGGCTCATTTTTCTCATGGTCCCGTCTGTTTCCTGTTTGTTACCCTTCACACACCTTCCCTTTCTCTTTCCCATGTTACCAGACCCTTTGTGCATCCTCATCCACCAACTCACTATCTGCTCTATGCTAGCCTTTGTGTTTTGCAGCAGCACCTCTTTTGACATTGTGTTTGTCTTTGTGTTTTGCAGCAGCAGAAGAGACTTTCTGGAGGGAGGAAGCACCTCTTTTGATATTGTGGTATCAGCCCAATGTATTTCAACAGAACATGCCATTTTAGTGAAGTATCAGGGACATCTTATATATCAGCCCCTTACATAGAGCATCTCTTCTCAACAAGGTCCATAGCTGAGCCCTTCTCTCTCTTCTGTTTCATTCACCTTTAAACACCCATTAAAAGACTCCTCCATTCTTCACAGCCTCAGCTATTCCCATATACTGGCCAGCACAGATGCACCTTCTAAAATACATATTCAGTAGTTAGCCACTCCTCAAAATCCCATTGACTATGTGGCTCTCTGTTGTGCCTGCTAGTCTCCTACCTGCCTATTCAAAAATGAAAACCTAGTAAATAATAATAATAATAATATGGCCCTGATTAGTGGCACCTCAGTTCAGGTACCAGCAGCTGGAAGACAGAAGATTATCAGGTGGATCTGTAAGCCACAACTCTCTGGGCATTTCTGTGCCCACAGAACCCTAGGAAGCTATAGGGTCTCCTTGAGAGTTAAGGAAGCAGTGTTTGTGAAGGTGTAAAAAACAGTGAGCACAAAAATGATGGAAACCGTGACAAAAATGCATAAAGAAAAGCAGTTCCAGTGGGGATGAGAAGGAAGGGAAATGTACACCATTGCTAAGCAGCTTGAAAAGAAAAAACAAAAGATCATTGGTATAGGGCAGACATGTAGGGTTATTGCAATAACTGACCTGCTGAGGCCCGAATATACTCCCACACAATTGCTAAACTATGCATCTAATGATGATACTCAAAACAGTTTCAGCAGGATGTTCCACACCAAAAATCCAAAAAGGAAAACTTTCTGGGAATATAGCATGATTTTGATCATTAGCATTCAGCAACAGTACTGTAGCACAAAAGAGCAAGTATAGAAACAGGAGGAAGATAGATAAAAGAGAGCAGCAAGGGGAAAAATAATGCAATGTGGATTTTCGAGCTTTAGATTACCTATCACTCCTGTCCTACACCTCTTTAGTAGCAAGTGCCTTTGTAGATGGAGCATCAGTAAGAATGGAAAAGTGCCACAACATCCAGATGTTGATAATATCCAGATAATTTGAGAACAAATATAATCCTATATCCTACCTGCCTTTAGTTTTCTTGTGGATTTCCAAATATCCAGAAGCATCTCAGTATAAGGGTACAGTTTAAAGATTTAGTAGCAGTGATGGAACCCAGGAGGAAGCTTGTGAGTTTGTCTGCCACAGGAGTGGAAGGGTGGCACGGGGGGAGGATTGTGGACATACAAGTCACCCATCCCACTTAAGAAACAGACCAGACCTAATAGGGGAGCTGATTTCCCTAGGATCAACAGCTACCTTCAGAATAGCAAGTAAAGGTGACAGAGCTAGCTAGTATTTAGTCATGACCCTAAAAAAAGGAAGGCAAGTTCTCACGCCACACTCCAGGCATAAGTTTAAAAGGGGAGCGCTCCTGTGGAAGACAAGGCCAGCATGGGAGTTATTATATAGACCACTTTGCTGCCCCAGCTACTTCATACAATCAACACTTTTTAGATTCAGGGAGTCAGTGGAAATTTTGGAAATCATCCCAAGTGCCTGTCAGAGAGGATTTTTTCTTTTCCATTCTCCTCATAGGGCAGAGAAGGGAGCCCATTAGACAGTCTCAGTCCCTCCACCCTCAGTTTCAGGCTAGAAGTGGGGAAAGTACTCAGCCAGCAGCAGCTTGTCTGTTGGCTGATGCAGGAGGGGCAGAGTTAGACCAGGATTCTTTGATTACTCTCATGTCCTGCATGCCGACAATAGCTCACAAAGGAATCAGCAGCAAAACATTTGGATACTAATCATGCTAACATTTAGTACAACAGAAAATTTGAAGACAGGACAAAATTTCAAACTTGGCTGCCTAATATTAGGCACCTGTGTCATTCACCCAAATTCTTCTATAATTTTAGTAGAGAAATTATGAAAGGAGGTAAAAATGGAGAGACGCCAACAAGATCATGAGGTCAGAGACACACATTCCAGTGGATATTATTATTGCTTATTTCCAGTAGTGCCCAAAATGTGTTAAGCACTGTAGAAACATAAAATGAAGACAATGTCTATGTCCCAAAAAGCTTACATCTGGCAAAAGTAAAATAACTTTTTTTAAGGCTGGGTGGCTCAGAGGTTAGCTAATGATACATGAAAGCATTCACCTCTAAATCACTGGTTCAGATCCACTCCAGATCAATGGAAACTGAAGTTTGTTACATTTGATCACAGTTTGCGGAAAATAGTTGGTGGTCCGAGTCTAGTTGCTAGTGGACAGTTTGTCCACACCACAAAACAGGGTATTTCCCAAACACCAGATGGCCTTTGTGATGTGGATAAAAAGGTTAATGCAACATTAAAGCGAAGAATTTAAAAGTAGGGATGTCAAGAAATTCAAAATAATGGATCCCGTATATACTACAGCTCCTTCCCTTGCACATTACACTACATGCTGCTAAAACCTGGTGCCCTAATAGAAACGTGTAATGTGATACAGTTATGGTTGCTATGGGAACTATAACATGAAATGTCCTGATTTGTGTGCATACATTCTCAGATATGATTCATTAATGTTCTCTTCCTTCCCCCGCCCCCGCCAATAAATCTCTCTCATATGCCAATGTTCTATGGACCATCTCTACACAAGAGGTAGATTACTCTCCATGGGTGAAATCCCACGCTGGTTGAAGTCAATGGGAGTTTTGCCATTGACTTCAGTGGGACCAGGATTTCACCCCATGTTTCTGTGCCAAGTGCAGTCACTTAGATAAATCCACCAATTGCTGAGTCTGATCTCACTTACATCTGTTTTACACAAGTAACAAGCAGAAAAGAAAACCTTCGGTGGCATTTCAGATTTATTGAAAAGAGCTTTTTATTCTGAGGCAACAAAATTGCCCAAACCACCAATCTTTGGCCACTTTCCCTTCATTCAGTTTAACAATCTGTAATCCCCTAATAATACAAAACCAAACAAAATGTTATAATCAGGACAGCTGTTATGTCTCCAGAGCTTTTCAAATTGAGGGTGAATTTTCAAATGTTGGCAGTTTTCCCAGCAAAAGTGTTTCATGATGGGACTTCCATTGCCAACGCAAACGATAGGAGACCTGGGCATGAAGAAAAGTAAAGGATCCTCAGCAGTTGTGGGGTAGCACCGTGCTATTCTTCCCAGAGTCCCATCTTGCATTTCTGGATAAAGGCACTCACATTTTTTGTGGATTACACACACAATATTATTACAGCTGGCAGCTGGTTTAGGAAACAATCAACTTCCAGAAGTTGAAGAATAGTCCTGTGGTTAGGACACTAGCCTGGGGTTTGATTCCCTGCTCTTGCAAAGATTTCCTATACACCAATGCAGCTGTGCCACTGTAGCATGTCTGGTGAAGACACGCTATGCTGACAGGAGAGCGCTCTCCCATTGACATAATTATTCCACCTCAATGAGAGGCCGAATCTATGTCCATGGGAGAGCAACTCCCACTGACATAGCATGGTGTAGATACCGCTTTAAGTCGATGTAACTTATGTCACTCAGGGGGGTGGATTTTTCACACCCCTGAACAATGCAACTTACATGACTTAAGCGGTAGTGTAGACAAGCCTTACTTACCTTGGGCAAGTGACTTACTTTTTCTGTGCCCATCTGTAAACTAGGATATAGCCCTTCCCTACCTCCAAGGGTGTTATAAGGAAAAATTCAGATTGTGAGGGACTCAGACATATACATCAATATGATTTTTTTTAAAATACTTAGTTACTGGGGTAGATTTTACATACCTATGAATGAGATCTTTTTAAAAATTAAGCACTATGTACCTGATTTTCAGAAGAGTCAGCCACCCACAACTTTAATTTAATCAATTGCAGGTGCTCAGCACCTTTGCAAATTAAGGACAATAACAGTATGGCTACATTGAAGTTGGAAGTGATTCTCCCAGCCTGGGCTGGAGTTGGCATGCTACAAATAGCAATGTAGACATTCTGACTCAGGGAGAAGCTCAGGCTCTCAAGCCCATCCAACCCTCTTCGGTTAAGAGCCCAAACCGGAATGTCCATATTGCTATTTTAGCATGCTAGCTTGAACCCCGCTATCAGAAGTCTGTCTACCCAGGCTGAGAGGCTTACTCCCAGCTACAGTGTAGACAAACTGTATGGCTAAGTCTACACTGCATACCTCTTGCGGTGGCATGTAGGGTATGTGTAGCTACATGTCATAGTGAAAAGCAGACTGAATCCACACTGTGTAGCTACAGTCAGTGAAAGAATCTGACAGGGGAGAGGCAGTGTGGAAAGGCTCAGCTGCAGAGAGTAACCAAACCTTGCCTTCCCCTGGAGCTTTTCCCTACTGCAGTAATCTGTCAGTGTGGCAGGGAAAGGGTCCAGTAGCTCTGTGCAGCATAAGTCTTTCCCTGCTGCTGGAGTCTTTCCCTGTGGCAGGGGAAGACTCCAGTAATGGGGAGGTAGAAGGACACTACACTGCTAGAAATAGTGTATGCAGGTAGCAGTGCTGGGACGAGGAGAAAACCCTGTAGTGTACATACCCATGGGGTTCAAGAGTATCTTTACTCCACTTGCCCACCACATACAGAGTTATTTATACCCATGATA
Organism: Dermochelys coriacea; assembly: GCF_009764565.3. Taxonomy (NCBI): domain Eukaryota; kingdom Metazoa; phylum Chordata; order Testudines; family Dermochelyidae; genus Dermochelys; species Dermochelys coriacea. The sequence goes on from NC_050068.2 coordinate 301,850,939, forward strand.
GTGTGTGCAGTGCCTGTACTCTACACACCGCTGAAAGGAGTGTACAGGGTAACTGTACTCTTAGCATCATATACTATATATACCATAATAGCATGGTCAGAGAAAATGGGTGTAAAACTAGTGTATTTCTGGGCTTTTAAAAATTTCCAGAATGTATACAGCAAACAAGAAAGAACAGTGTTGGAATTAAGGTAATAGATTGGACTGATTGAATGCTAGGTTGAATTCCTGGCTCTCCCACACCTTTCCTAGTCACGTCATCTTTCTGTGCCTCATTTTCCCATATGCAAACTAAGGATCATAAAAATTCTGTTCTCCTACCAGTCATCTGTCTTGTCTCTTTAGGTTCCAATCCTGCAATGACCATCATGTAACTTAACTGCAATGACCACATGCAACAAATTGAAGGACTGGGGGCTTGGAGTGCCGGGCAAGGGTTATCTTTTACAACACTAGTATAAGGCAATCGTAAATAAACCAGAATAACTTTTAAAATATAACCCCTAATGATTTTTCAGAAAAAAAACACTAGCTTAACCAGGAACTGTCATTTTCATGTAGTACAATCTTTTTGGTATAATATATCAATCCTTTTGAAATAGTGAAAGGCTTGTAATTAACTGAGGCAGAAATTCCATACTAATAGCAATTTTTCTTTTAAACTTTGTACAAACTGATAGTTAGAGTTACCAACCCTCCTGGATTGGCTGGGAGTCTCCTGGAATCACCCTCAATCTCCCAGTGGCTATTGAAAGCAATCCAGCAGATTTTAATAGGCTGCTAAAAGTCTGGTTGGCGGCTCAGCACAGCTAAGGCAGACTCTCTGCCTGCCCTGACTCCGCACGGCTCCCGGAAGCACCTGGCACGTCCCTCTGCCTCTTAGGCACAGGGGTTGCCAGGGGGTCTCTGCGCTCTGCCCCTCCCCCAAGGGGGGACTCCACAGCTCCCATTGGCCAGGAATTGCGGCCAATGGGAGCTGGGGGGACAGTGCCTGCAGGCAGGGGCAGCATGCAGAGCCGCCTGGATGCCCCTGAGCCTAGGAGCCGTTCGCTTCCGGGAGCTGCCCGAGGTAAGTGCCACCGAGCCAGAGCCCATACCCCCAGCCCTGAGCCCCCTCCCACACTCCAAATCCCTCAGCCCCACTCCCCAGCCCAGAGCCTGCACCCCTTCCAGCATCCCAACCCCTTGTCCCAGCCTGGTGAAAGTGAGTGAGGGTGGGGGAGAGCGAGTGATGGAGGGAGGGGGGCAGGGCCTCAGGGAAGAGGCGGGGCAAGGGTGTTTGGGTTTGTGCATTGAGACTGTTGGCAGCCCTACTGACAGTAAGATCTTTCAACCCTTAAACATCTCTTCCTTTTTACACACAACTCTTCTTGGAGAAGTTTAAATGTTAGTGAGTTGATAGAGAAAACACAAAGATTTATAAAGCTGACAAGAACAAATTACCTAATATTCTATTTCAGACTTACATACTGCCACATTAAAATCTCAAACGCTATACTTTTCTATTGTACTTTCAGTATACCAGACATGGTTCTTAACAGAATTTTAATGGAATCTTTTGTGAGAGCTTACTGCTTTCCTTTTTTAGCTAAATCCAACTGATTGTTGTTACTATTCTATGAATTTACTTTAAAAATAAATGTTTAAGTATCTCAAGTTCTATCTTTGGCTAATCACATACAAAGTGTTTATTCCCACACCGGGGGAAGAAGACACCTTCAACAGCCTGAACTTTCGTGCATGTCACTTTTTGTGACAACTGTCTGAAATGAAAGATCCACATGACAGTAGTTTTTGATTATATGCAAGTGTTGTGTAAAACATTTCAAGGCCAGCGCACTAAGGAATATATTAAGACTTACTCTACTATATGAGATTTGAATATTTAAACAAAATACTGCTTACCTTCACCAGGTTTTACTATTCTGACACAGTAGAATGAATATAAAGGACTCCACATACAAATGAGTGTCACAGTTCATCTGCACACACATTTATTTTTAAGGGTTCAAGATATTGCGTTCAGTAGATATATAATTATATGCATGCTGGTCTGAAATAGGGAAACAGACTGGAAGGGAAAATGCAGGTCCTAATATCTGGATCTTCAGTTTCTAATGGGGCTATGCATTTCTGTGGTCACTGCTGTAAATTACATCAGCAGAACACTGCGATTATTTTGGTAAGTAGATGTCTAGCAATTATTGTACAGTTTTTCCAAGTCCATCATCATGATAGCACTCTGTTTTTTACTGTGACTGAGAGGACACTAAAGGGGAAGTTTAATGATGCCCTCTGCCATATGGACACAGAAGCTAGGAATACCAGTGTGATCCGGCATTTTACTATTGTAAAAAAAATTGTATACTCAAAAGTACTATACTTTAAAAATAAGTACCAAAAGCATGTCCACTTAGTCATGTGTATGTATAGTATGGACTAAAGTCTAAAAATACAACTATTGCATAAGCATATGTACACTTGCCATGTTATGTTTTCCATTCATTTCATCCAGTCATATGGCACACACTGATTAATTGTTCCTATTTCCAAACAGTGGCATCAGGTGAATTTGTCTTTTATATCTAGTAGAAACACTGCAGCTACTCAAACTGGTACCTACTGCACATCACTAATGGTTGCTGTAATATTGGAGACATCTGTCTCAGTCCAAGATTTATCAAACTAATGACCTGTTCTAAATTTGTATTTTGTCTGAGAAAATTGGGAGATAACTAGTGCTGCTCAGCCGCAGATGAATCTTTCTGCTCATGAAATTTATGGCATTTCAATCCACTTCATCTTGCCACATTGCAGAAAGATCCCTGGTTTGTACAGTACATGACTAGCTCTTTCTCTGATATTATCACATTTGATCTGCCAGCATGTTTTGTTACATCTGACTGAGAGGTTAATAATATATGTTTGAGAGGTCTGAATTATATGTTGGGATATTCACATTTTATTCCAGTGTGGTCCTTGATTATTTAATCAAAATTTGAAATCAGAATTTTTTGGTGGATTACGTAAGTATTTGCTGAAATTCATTTCCTTCTTTACCTTGTTAATATGCCTAGTAGCACTAGTTAATGACTGGGAAGACTGATCCTGAATGAATCTTTTCCTGTCGCTGCACATTTGATTCGACCATAGTTATCTAACTCAAATTTTAATCTTTATAGAGCTTCATTTAAACAAATCGCCACAAAATATTACATGGGATACCTTTATTACAGTTAAAGTTATCTAGTAATAACATATTACTTGAAGAGACATCAGCCTCAGCCTGATTAGATTCCATTATGATTAATTTAACCTTTTAATACTATGAGAGAGCAGTCCTATCTCAAAGACCGACACAAGGGGGGAAACAGAGGCATAGAGAAGTGAAGTGCTTTGCTCACTCTCACATAGCAAGCCAGTGGCAAAACCGTGCACAGAAGCCTGACTCCTAATCCAATGGTACCCTATTTACCAGACCCCATTGCCTTGATGCCACAGAACATCCATTACCAAGGGATTGGGGTGTCATAGCAGTAGGTAAGACAAAATAAAAGTCTCAATTAGTAACTTCATTCAGTTTAAATTAATAAACTGTAGGATCTGCCAAAATAATTATGTAAAGGCCTAATCACACAGACATTCCTTATATTATGCCCTGTCCTTATAAAAAAACTAGTCTATGCCAGACAGAACTGAAGATCATACAGATAAATGTTTTGACACTTTTTCTTGTTTAAAACTGTTAGGGTGTGTGCAAGAGAGGGAGACTGGAGTATTTAATAGGGATATACAACTGAGCCTCAGTGAAAGTACATCAACATTTGTGAGGGAAAAGAAAAGAGCAAGGGACAGAGTGGTGGGGGCTATTGATTCCTACAAGCCTTCAAAGCAATATCTGTCATGTTCAGTGGAGCTTAAGAGATAGTGAACCTGTGCTACCTGTGTAGCATCTGTTCTGTGGGTAAGTTTAGTACAACTTTATTCTCCAAGGCTGCCAGGCCACCTTTCAGTAGTCAATAACTCCAGATAATATGAAACAGTGAAATGCAGCAGTACTTTCTGTCATTAGTCACACCTGCACATTTAAGGAGAAAAGAAATCAAAAAACTTTTTTCATTTTAATTTACTTCAGTTCAAGATGCTTAGTGTTAAAAAAAAAAAGTATTTTATGCCGAAGTGAGACAAGAGGGAATGTGAGGGTTGTCAACTAGAGGGATCCATCTCTTTTCTGAGTGTGAATGGATGGGCTTATAGGAGGAAGTTGCTATCATCTTATTGTTACCAGAGAGCATGGAAGAGTAGTCCATGACCTGCATCTCATTTTATCTTGCCTTCTCTAGAGGCAGTGGGAAGGGAGAACAGACTGGTGGCTTTCTCTGAAGACCTGTACTGTAGCACAGACTAGTGACATGAAACCAGACTTGTTAAGTCACTGCATTATTTTCCAAAATTAAACTGGGAGATTTTGCTTAAATAATAGAAGGCAAGAAAAAAATTATAATTGACTTCTACAGAGATTAATTCAGCTCCTTATCATCAACGAATCATTTTCAAAGCTTCCAAATCAGTAACTTAGAAGTGGAAGTCAGAGAGAGTAAAAAAAAACACACACAAAGATAATTGAGCAGATTAGCTTGAACACCAATAAAATCTAGGACAGGTTTAGAAACCTCCAAACAGTAGCTGCCATAATTAATACTAAGCTGGTCAACCATGAGAAATGCATTGATAAAGCCAAAATGAAGGTGGGTCCTTTAGAGGACAACCCATGACAGTATAATGACTTTCCCGTCACAAAATGCATTTACCTTTTCTAGTAAAGGCTGAAATGGATAATTGAAAAGGTAGGTCTCAAGAAGAAAATTTTATGAATGAAAATACTAAAAATCACCTATCAACAGGGCAAACTTTAAGGATTTTATCTCATACAAGTAAGTGAGGGGAGAGGGAGGAGGAAAATGTTTGCTGCATGTAAAACTCCCCAAAGTTTCTAAAAACGTAGGAAAATGTAACTGGATGAAGTCTTAATTTAGGGGCAAGAGAGAATAAATAAAAGTACTACTGGATTGCCTTTTCCAAAGAATGTAACCACCACAAATATTAAGAAGTACATTATAGTCTTCATCCAAACAATTCAGGTAGTGCAGCAAAAGAGACTGAATGTGTTTTCTGTATTGGAATACAAAGTAAATAACAGCCGCGTTTTGTAGTATAGAATTTACATATTTGTATATAATTTACAAGTGAGCAAAACTGGTCTTGATTTTTCAAGATTGATTTTTCTCTTCCTAGCATCCACTAACATTTTTAACTACTCTAGAGCATCTCCCTGACTAACAGAACATGGTTTTCAGTGCCTAATAAGGATATTGTGACATGCCATGTTCCAGTGGTGTTAATCAATTTTAGCAGACCATAATGGATGTAAGGAATTGGATTTAAGTGTCTTTTCCATACAAGGCAGCTATTTGGGGTTTCAGAAGTTTCACAATATACAGCCAATGAAGAACTGGTTTATAGGGTGAAGTTTAAAAACATTGGAATACTTGACTAAATATAGTTCTATAAAATAGAGAATTCCTTTTATTGTATCCTCTTTGGCGCCATTCCTGAAACAAGATGATTTATGTACTCAAATGTATGCATGTTTCAAACCCATATCAACAAAAATTTGTTTTAAGAGAAAAAAATATATTGCTACAACAGTACCCACCCTGTTCTCTTAGGGAGGAGGAGGATTGATTCAGTTATGCCTCTGGTTGTTCTCCCTTCTCTCCTATCATTTTTTCGGGCTGACAATGTTTGCAGCTTTCACCACATATTTACATCCACTTAGTAAAGTGACTCTTACATCTTGAAATAACGAACAGGATTGACAACCCAAAGCAGGCCACAAGGAAAAAACTATTTTGATGCATCTCAAAACTGAATGTAGAAATCACTCTAGCACAAGAGAGACAATCTGTTGAAAGGTGACAATGAAGTGCTAAAACAAGAAAGGGCCATGCAGATTCTCTATTTTAGCCTCTACAGATGCACTTTTATTTAGGAATGCTAATCTACTGTATTTTCTAAGCACCTAAGCACAGTTTGCTGGCTGATTTGTCATTGTGTAGACAGTAGCATATTGCCTAGTAAGTTAAGTTTTAAACTTAGTAATGATATTTTAATATGGATCATTTTATTTGATGGAGTTCACATTTTTATTTTATGGAATATAGGTATGAAATAGTCAATGAATAAACTAAATGAAAAATTATCATAACAGTCCTGCACTGTTATGCACTGGTAGGGGGATAGGTTAGATGACTAATGTTATGCATCTCTAGTTTTGGATGGTGGGAGCGGGTGAAGTTTGGGACCAGTGTTCTCTACAGTAATTTCCCTCTGTGATCCACAAATATTTGAACAAGTGCAGTATCTGATTAAGAGTTAACATTGCTGTTCCAAGCCACCTAGCCACCTCTACACTTCATGGCATTCCTAGAATTGTTGTTAGTGGGAGAAGGACCCACAAGAGATGCACAGAGAGGCTATCCCTCTACACCAGAGAACTAGGGCTTCCATGGCCTGCAGATCCTTAGAACCGGTGGGTTTAGCAAGCCTGTTCTCTGCAAATTTGTTCCTACCCATTCCATCTGATGGGAAGGTTCCCTGAAAACTCCAGAAAGTCAAATTCAGAATTTCCTGGCCCATTCCTGTGGGTTTCTCTCGATATAATCCAGCTCTATGATTCTATGACTAAGGCCTGGTCTACAGTACAAATGTAGATTGATGGAAACCTCCTTACGTCGACCTAATAACACATGCGTCTAAACTACCAGGTCCCTTCCGTCAACCTAAATTGCCTGTAATGTCAAGTTAATTATTCCACCTCCGCGAGAGGCATAGCACTTAATTTGATATTGATGAGTTGACAGAGAGGCAGTGTAGATGCAGCATATGGAAGTCAAATGAATTGGCATCCAGGAGGTGTCCCACAATGTTCTGCTGTGACCACTCTGGAGGTAGTTTTCAACTCTGCAGCACAGCAGCCAGGTACACAGGAAACAGACCCTTCCCTGTTAAAGCCCTGGGAACTTTTGAATTCCCATTTCCTGTTTGGTCAGCATAGAGAGCTCGCCAGCCCAGCTGATCATGGTGACTCAATGCCCCAAATGTACTCCAGCCTGGAGTACACAGGAAGTGGTGGATCTTATTGGTCTGCAGGGAGAAGAGTCTGTGGAAGCACAACTCAGATCCAGCAGAAGAAACACAGATATCCACAAAAAGATCTCATGGGACATGGGGGAGAAGGGCTGCAGCAAGGACACGTAGCAGCGCTGCAAGAAAAAAATCAAAGAACTTTGGCAAGTGTACAAGACAACAAGGGAAGCAAACAGTTGCTCTGGCTCTGCATCAAAGACATGCTGCTTCTCCAATAAACTTCCTGGGATTCTCGGCATTGACCCCACCACTACCCCCAAATGCAGCGTGGATACCACCCAGGAGTCTGAGTCCCAGGCTACCTCAGGCAACGAGGAAGACATCTTGGATGAGGAAGAGGAGGAGGAGGAAGAGAATGGGAGACAGGCAAGTGGTGGATATATTCACCCAGAGAGCCAGGAGCATGTGATGCTGGGGAAGGCACCTCTAGTGAGTATAGAATTCCAATTAAACTGTGCGGGTTACATGCTATTCTATTCTGTTTAATCTGAAGGGGGGGAAGTGAGGTGCAGTGGGTATCTGCTTCCCAGTGACCACTCTAGTTATACAGAGGGTGCCCCCCACGAAAGACTGTTCATGTGCACAAAGATGGTATGGGAAACCTCTATGGAGATTTCTAGGAAATTTTAATGGAGGTACTCTGCAGTCCTTCTGGGGAAGGCTGCCTTATTTCTTCCACCAGGATAGGACACTTTCCCATGCCACTCCAGTATTAACTCTGCTGGCATCATTGCAGTACACAGCATAAATCGTACCCAGACAATTGCAGCATCTGCTCCCTTACCACCTCTCTTACCCTCAGGAAACTGAAATCACACAGGGGAGATAGTGGAAGTTTTCATTACAAGTGCTCATACAACAAACAATAGAGCATGTGCTCCACCATCAATGGTGACTTCTGGGTCCTTCAACCACACTTTCCCTAACATGCCAGTGGTTTGGTTGGCAGATATTGGCATTGAACTCAGATTCTGCAAGTCCAAGGTGACTATTACCAGCAGTGTTAAGAGAAGGAGGGGGGGTGCTTCCTGTATTCTCTCATGGTCACAAACCTCCCAGGTCAGGCGCTGCCTCAACACTGATCCCTGGTCTCCAACGTCCATGTTGCTAGGTGGAGGGGGCATTGTCCACCTGCCCACCTGACATGGGTTTCCCAAAAGTTGCAGCACAAGGTTCATGTTTCTGGAACATACTCACCATTACTGGAAGCACAAATGAGTTCATTGAATAGCTAAGGATTCTGATTATGTTCTGGCTTGCACTTGAGTGTAATAAGGAGAGTGATTTTTTTAAACTAGAAACCTTGCACTAGACTCAGTGTATGCACTGACAATGGTTGCTTTGTGCTTTGCATACCTGATAGTGGAAAGCTTGGTGTTTAGCACATCCTCCACACTGGCAGAGAGGCCTTCAAGATTAGAATGTGGAAAGAGAGAGCACATGATGACATGTTCAGTGAGATAATGAACTCCTCTGGGACCGCTGACACAGAGCTAAGAGACTGGAGGATTTCACTGTCTGAAAAACTGGACATGGAGAACATCCCAGGAGCATGAGTGTGCCATGCATAATGAGATGTTGCACATTATGAAGTACCAGTGAGATATGTTGAAGCATCTTCTTGAAGCTCAACCAGAAAAGCTAGACTCCCTCTGCAGAACTGCCTGCAAGCATTGCCCTGTTCCCAATCTCCCATCCCCAAACATTCCAGGAGGTGGGGGGGGAAGGAAGAAGAAGAGTTCAGTATCCCTTAGTTCCCTCTCCCAGTGTTGAGTATAAGAACAAAAGGTGGCCATTTGAAGATCTATTGGCAAGACTACTGTGCTTTAATAGACAAGCTAACTTGGTTTCTCCCCCTCCCAATTTTATAACACCATTTGCCCAAGGTTACATTATTTTCCTGTTCTTTCAGGTTCTTTATGTTTATGCAATAAAAGTCAATGTTCTGAGAATGAAATACTCTTTATATATTCCAATCATGGGGTGGGGGTAGAGGGAAACCAATGGAGGGGATGATATGGGAAGGCACAACACAGAGAAGTGCACATTGCTGTGGATCATTACTGAATGGGTTTTCAAAGCCTCCCGGAGACACGGAGCTCCTTGCTGGGCTCTTCTTATTGCCCTGGTATATGGCTGCTCAAAATTAGCTGCCAACCTATCCGCCTTCACACCCTACCTCTGCAGAAACTTCTCTCCCTTTGCCCCACAGACACTATGGAGCGCAGCATGCAGTGATAACAATGGGGATACTGCTTTCACTGAGGTCTAACCTAGTAAGTAAACTGCACCAGCAACCCTTTAAACATCCAAAGGCCCATTCCACCATCATTCTGTGCTTCCTCAGCCTATTGTTGAACCGCTCCTTACTGCTGTCCACTGTGTGGCTTCATGAGCCATAGGTGCAAGGGGTAGGCTGGGTCTCCCAGGATCACTATTGGCATTTCAACATAATCAATGGTTATTTTGCGATCTGTGAAGAAAGTCTCTGATTTCAGCTTTCTGAACAGACCTGTGTTCCTAAAGATGCATGCATTATACACTTTTCCTGACCATCCCATGTTGATGTCAGTGAAACGCCCCTATGACTCACTAGCGCTTGAAACACCATTAAAAATTATCCCTTATGGTTTATGTACTCTTTGGCTAGGTGGTCTAGTGCCAAGGTAGGGATATGAATGCCATTTATCGCCCCACCGCAGTTAGGGAACCCCATCATGGCAAAACCATCCACTATGTCCTGCACATTGCCCAGAGTCACTACCCTTCTTAGCAGAAATCAATTAATGGCCCTGCATACTTGGATCACAACAGCTCCCAAAGTGGATTTACCAACTTCAAATTGATTCCCCACTGACTGGTAGCAGTCTGGTGACTACCACTCACTCTGACAGTAAAGAAGTAGGTCTCATTTTAGTGTTCCTGTGTTTCAGTGCAGGGGAAAACTCTGCACAAACTTCCTTGAAAGTGGCCTTTCACATTTGAAAGTCCTGCAGCCACTGCTTATCATCCCATAGCTGCAAAACGATGAGATCCCACCAGTCAGTGCTTGTTTCCTGGGACAAAAAAAAAAACAGCACTCCACCATGTTCAGCTACTGCATGACTGCCAGCAGCAACCGAGAATTGTTTCGTTCTATGGCTTGCAGCAGGGCTGCCTGCAGGACATCACAATGTTCTGTATGGCAGCTCCTGTCTCTACTCTGGAAATGCTGCGGGATAAGGTGTGAGATGCTTGTAAGGCTCACAACAAGAGTGCACAGCTGAGCAGTCTACGCTTCTCGGGCTATGGCGTATGTATGGACAAACCAGGCTGTCGAGAAAAGGCACAAGAAAGTATGGACTGTTTCCCCTTGATACCAAAGTAGGGAGGGAGGAAACTGCATTATGGGAGGCCAAAGCCATGTTCCCATGCCCCCCTGTGACAAAATGTTTTGGTCCCATGAGGTGTTGCAAGACCTTCCTAAAACCACTTGTGGCTAGTTACACTGTGGGATAGCTCTGCATTGCTCTGTGCATTGATGCAAGCGCTACTAGTGAGGACGAACTCCCCTGACACAATGAGCATGGTGTGGACACACGTGACTGACTTCATTACTGTCGTGGCTGGATGTCGACTTACTTGAAGTCGACCTAACTTTGTAGTGTACAAATGCCCTAAAACCCTAACAGTGACTGTTTCAAAATACTCTAGAAAAAAATCTGCACATGCAAAAAAAGAGAACTTGATACCAAAAGGCCTTCGAATAAGGAACAATGACATACACCACAGCACAGAAATTCAGTTAGCCTCACACGTCATCCCTAGTGTCTTACTTGGGTGGAGTTTTGGATAGAGGAAGTGGTATAAAACCAGCAATAAATCCAGCATCTCAGAATGGTTAAACACCTCATTAGATACTGTTTTCCAAAGAATAACACTCTGAATTGTTGTTAACATTCAACCAATTTAATTGGTGAAGTTAATTTCCTCATGTTGTGCATTAGCAAAAGAAAGAACTATATTTGACGGTCCATGTCCTGCAAAGACATATGCAATACGGGGATTTTAAAGCTCCAGAACTGTATTACAAAGCAACTGAAATAATTAATATTGAGTAAAGAAAAGTTACATATTAGTTGTGTTTTAATACAAACAACAAGACAGCCATCGTTTCTAACCAACATGTGTGCTAGGCTAGTCCTCTTTATTGCTTTCAAATTTTAATGTATTTTGATGTTATATTTTACGAATACATTTTTTTCAAAAAAATTCAGAAAGCACCTGCAACTGGGTAACCTATTCAGTGAAATTTCTGGGTCACATATATTGTACTATATGTCAGATCTAATAAAGTTTTAGCTATTCCAGGATTATACATGAGCAGATAAAGACAAAGTTATATTTTAAAAATACCCATGTGTTTATTTATATAGAAGATATTAGCACCTCATGTTTCATAATCCAAATTTATAGTAAAAATACTGCCCTTGGATTCTTGTACACCAATCCTGTTAATGCCAATGAGGTTCACAAGGGAACGTACAGAAAGTCCACCATGTTCAGAGAAATCTCTCTGCTTTTTAAAATAAACAAAGTACTTCTACTCTGTAAAAATAATTGTAATTTATTTGATTGTAAATTTAATAGTTTATGCATTTTAATAAAAATCATTTCTCAAAATATCCACTAAAATTTTAAGTAATGGGTTGGCTCCCAGCAGCCCCCTTTTATGTGGAAGAAAGCAAGGTGATATTAATCTGTGTTTGGAAGCCAATCAAAGAATTAGCTATCTAATTAGTAGTTATCATTTTGAATCAAATTTACCAGGACTTTAGTAAACAAGCATTCTACATCAAAATTTGCCTTAACTAGTTCTTCAATCTAGTACAGGTTTCAGCTCTTCCAACAACAGTGTGCAGTTTGCCACCAAGCTTCTACTCTACCACAGCCAGAAGGTCAGTCCACCACTGGGGGACAAATCAGCAAATTACTTGCTGATGCCATCTAACCAGTGGGTGATGTCATGATCGATATTCATGGAGAGATCGGTCTTCACTTATGGGAGAGAAATATAAAAGAGATTTTTAAAAATTGAACAAGTTTATGAAACAGTAGCTCAAAACTGAGGAGGGTAAGGAAGGATTGGGATTTGTAGAATGGAAGGGTAGGGCAGCAGCAGATCGCCTTTTACTGGAAAATGACATTTGCTGGATCTTAAAACTAGGGCTAGGGTTGAGAGTCTAAAGTTTACAATGAGGAGAGGTACAAGGATTACTTTTGAGGGCATTTTGTGCCAAAAAATTAAAAAATTCTGCTAAATACTGCAAATTGTATTTGTTAAATAAATGCAGAGACTCCAGCATGGCATTGGGGAGCACAGGCCACTGGTTGCATAGAGGTGGGAGATCACTATGCAGCTCTCCCCCACCCCCTGCCGGGATACGGACTCAGCGGTGAGGCTGCACGCAACTCTGACACAGCGCAAGGACTGGGCCTGCCCCAGAAACACCCCAGAGCCCTGCCCCTCCATGCCAGGTGCACCAGGTGTGGGCAGGCAGGCTCAGCAAGGCAGGATCTGTATGTGGAGTGGCTTAGTGTGGGGGGATCCAGGTGTGGGTTGAGAGAATTCTGTTTGGGGGGAGATCTGGATGCACAGGGCTTGTTGCGGGGTTCTGGGTACAACAGTGTTGGGAGTTTGGAGGTGGGTCCAGGTAAAGGTGGTTGGTGCTCAGCGGGGAGGGGGGCTGAATGTGGGGGGATAGAGCTCAGCAGGGGGGTCTGGGTGTGGAAGGGCTGTGTGGGAGTCCAGATGCTGGGAGAGTGGGGTTCAGTGGGGTTGGGATCCAGGTGCAGCTAGTTGGGGCTCCATAGGGTGGGGATCCAGTTGTTGGGAGGGGCTTTGGGTACGGGGGGATGAGGCTCAGCGGGAGAGTCTGGGTATGACGGGATCTGGATGCATGTGAGTTGGACGTATAGGGGAGCAGCTCCCTGTACAGTGATCCCTCCCCTGCAGCTGAGGAGCGACAGGTGCAGGAAGCACTGAGGGCGGGGCAGGGAGAAGTTTGCAGAGCTTCCTACAGCTGGGGGAGAAATTTGGGGGTGGGTCTGACCTGGCCCCAGATGCCGTGAAGAGGAAGTCCCCTTCTCCCCAGCCCAGCCAGGACTAGCAGCTGAGCCTAGCAAAGGGTATGAGCCACCAGCCGTGTCTTCCCCTGTCCCATTCCACCCCACAGTGATTTGCCTCTCGGCTGGCTGCCCTGGGCACCCGAAAGATTCTGCTGGGGAGGGTTGCATGATGGTTTTTGTGGATTCCCTTTGCTTCCCCATCAAAAAGTCATTTTTCCGTGGGGAAACAAAGAAATCTGTGGGGAACATAAATTCTGCGCATGCGCAGTGGCACAGAATTTCCCCAACAGTAAAGTCATTTTTTAGAAGTGCTGTAGTAATACATTCATCCCCAGTTCTGTGCAGTATTTGATGGGCTGCCTGAACAGGTGGTACCTAATAGCAAAGAAATGATTGCATACTTAAACAACAGACTAGAAAGTACTGGATGGGCCAGAGGCACAGGCATCTGTTTAAGCATGCAATGCCATTTTCAACATAATTAGTTATCTAATTGCAAACCCAAACTTAGTCAATGTATTTGCACATGTAATTAATTACAATTTATTTAAAAGCACTCTGTTTGTAGTGCTTTGTTCTCCATTTCTCACACATCACATTACCAAAGGATAGATTGGATTTTTGAAAATCAACAGAGACAAATGAAAAACAAATGAACAAAAAAAACAGCAAAACAACACATTAAATAAAAAGTTACTGAAGGGTAAAGTGTCATTCTAATAATGATATTCTACTATGGTGATACCCATGGAATGAAAGATTAGTAAGACAGATAGGTAAAAAATTAAATGGAGAATTCATGCAACAAGTTATTTTTTTCTCTTCATATGCTTCAGAGGCTAACATTACATAATTATTATGTCTAAAGGAAAAAAATTCATATTTTATATTAATTCATTTTTATTGTCCTGCGTTAGGAAAATAATATTTTTTTAAAAAATAGGTATTTTCCCTACTACTTGTTTTTTGTTTTAAAAGCTATGGTTTATGTGAAAGAAGGGGTGAGATTTGTGGGAAGCACAGAACTACCAGAAGCCATTAACATTGCATAAAAGAGGGGATGATACTGAACAAAGGGACAGGATGGAACTGCATGTTCAGTCAGGCATTCAGTTCAATGTGCAGAGTGTCTTTTTCCTATATACACTGCTAGGTATTATTGTGATTATTATCAAGCAGAGCTTTCCCGCCTCCCCTCTTCAACAGAGTCCAGGGCAATATGAGCAGATTTTTCTAGTTGCTCCATCTAAATGAAGCCCAGTGGTACAGCCTGAGCATGCAGCTCCTTTCAACCTATTCCCAGGAACTCTACCTTCTTCCCTCTAACTTTCACTGTTTCATGTGTCAGTATTATTATTAGTATAACACAAAAATGTACAGGCCTTGTATTGGTCCTCTGCATGGGGTGAAATACCTCTGAGCACTCAGTATTTGGAATTTACTATTTCAACTATTTTCCACAATTAACCTATGGAATTCATTGCTATAGGATGTTGTGATGGTCAAAAATATAACTGGGTTCAAAAAAGACTTCAGTACTTTCATGGAGAATAGGTTCATCAATGGCTATCAGCCAAGTTGGTCAGGAATATAACCCCATGCTCTAGACAACCCTAAACTTGACTGCCAGAACCCAGGAAGGAAATCTTTCCAAATTGTCCTGTGATTTGTGAATCTTTCCAGATTGCCCTGTTTTGTACACTTCCCCATGAAGCTCTAGTACTGATCACCATCAGAAACTGGGCTAGATGGACCCTTGGTCTGAGCCAGTATGGCCGTTCTTATGTTAAGCTCCCTGATTGTATGACCTAATATTTATAAAATAGGGACGGGGCGGGACAAAATAATTGGTTTATTGCATTTCTAAGGAGGGAGGCAAAGCAAGAGATAAGTAGGCCTAGGAAATGTTCAAACACTTTAAATTTTGTCTTTTCTGCTCATGCACAAAGACGACATGCTTATGTACATGGACTGAAGATTTTAGAACAGCTGGGATCCTTCCTCCTGAAGAAAGGGAGGCCAAATTTATTGGCTGTATAACAGAGTTTATATTTCATTCTCTTTTGTGCCATCGACTCCAGTAACTGTTGTAGGTGTTGCTGAGCAGCCTCTCTGTGACTAGCAAAACTGCTTGTTGGCCTCTTCCTACCATTTTCCCCTGATGATGGTGGCAGAGTGGATACCTCTTCTCCCTATCAGCAATCTCAGACTTGGTGCCAGAGGGTGACCACGGGATTGTCTACATAACCTTGTATTGTATAGAGGATTGTGGGTGTTCCCAGGCACTGATTTCCATTCTGACCCACACCTAAAAGTACAGCCACACTGCAGGCACTTCGGCTCTGTACTCTAAAGCTTGAACAAGTACCTGAAGGCCAGAAACCTTTCTGATGCTGTTGCCCTACTTTCTCCTCCCTGCTCTTCTGACTGAGTGATCGCTCACAAGATTGTTTGAGCATCACAGGCACACTGCTCTTCTCTAACACAAGGCAAATATATACAGAATGTCTAAGAAAGATCTTTGAGTGAGCACACCTGTTCACAAGCAAATCAAGAACATGCTAATCTGTGCATGAATGATTTTATCCATAAAGCTCTGCCCCAAACATTCAAGAGAACAAACTATTCCAAAAAGTGTGATCATGGTTGGGTTGAATCATGATTCTACTGCATACAGGTGAAAATAAGAATGGCCAAACTGGATCAGATCAAAGGTCCATCTAATCCAGTACAGTATCCTGTCATCCAACAGTGGCCAATGCTAGGTGCTAGGGCTTCCAACAGTAGTTGCATGCTGCTACACTGCATGTGTATTGTGGGGGGGGGGGGAAGAAGGGTGAGCTAAGTACTGTTGGAATAGATGAGAAGTTTGAATCAGTGAACTGCAGCTGAGGTCTGTATGAGAGCTCACCCCATAGCAGCCAGCATCAGAATTGCCAACCCCAAGCATTCAAAAATCATGAGATAATCATGAAATTAATTTATATATAAATTGGAATTTTCCTACTAGGATTTGAGCCTTGAGTTCAAGTTTGGCTTGTAGTCCTCAGATTTATGCCCTACAGTCTCCATTTTGTACATTGTACAGAAAATCATGTATTGGCTTTTTCAGGACCAGAACCATTAGTCCATTAGACTAAGTCCATTATAGACTCCAAGAAGACCCTTTTATAGCCATTAAATCAAAGTCAGCTGAGCCTATTATACATCAAGATTGCATTTTTAATCTGACATTGCTTAATGCACCCAACTGCTCATTTTATGAAGCCTAAGAGAGCTCATAGCTTATTATGCCTAGTAAAACCACTGATGGGGAGGAGTGGGATAAGCTTTTGAATTAATTTATCCTCAGGAAGAAAAGGAGTACTTGTGGCACCTTAGAGACTAACAAATTTATTAGAGCATAAGCTTTCGTGAGCTACAGCTCACTTCATCGGATGCATTTGGTGGAAAAAACAGAGGAGAGTTTTATATACACACACACAGAGAACATGAAACAATGGGTTTATCATACACACTGTAAGGAGAGTGATCACTTAAGATAAGCCATCACCAACAGCAGGGGGGGGAAGGAGGAAAACCTTTCATGGTGACAAGCAGGTAGGCTAATTCCAGCGGTTAACAAGTATATCAGAGGAACAGTGGGGGGTGGGGTGGGAGGGAGAAATACCATGGGGAAATAGTTTTACTTTGTGTAATGACTCATCCATTCCCAGTCTCTATTCAAGCCTAAGTTAATTGTATCCAGTTTGCAAATTAATTCCAATTCAGCAGTCTCTCCTTGGAGTCTGTTTTTGAAGCTTTTTTGTTGAAGTATAGCCACTCTTAGGTCTGTGATCGAGTGACCAGAGAGATTGAAGTGTTCTCCAACTGGTTTTTGAATGTTATAATTCTTGATGTCTGATTTGTGTCCATTCATTCTTTTACGTAGAGACTGTCCAGTTTGGCCAATGTACATGGCAGAGGGGCATTGCTGGCACATGATGGCATATATCACATTGGTAGATGCGCAGGTGAACGAGCCTCTGATAGTGTGGCTGATGTGATTAGGCCCTATGATGGTATCCCCTGAATAGATATGTGGACAGAGTTGGCAACGGGCTTTGTTGCAAGGATAGGTTCCTGGGTTAGTGGTTCTGTTGTGTGGTGTGTGGTTGCTGGTGAGTATTTGCTTCAGATTGGGGGGCTGTCTGTAAGCAAGGACTGGTCTATCTCCCAAGATCTGAGAGAGCGATGGCTCGTCCTTCAGGATAGGTTGTAGATCCTTGATGATGCGTTGGAGAGGTTTTAGTTGGGGGCTGAAGGTGATGGCTAGTGGCGTTCTGTTGTTTTCTTTGTTGGGCCTGTCCTGTAGTAGGTGACTTCTGGGTACTCTTCTGGCTCTGTCAATCTGTTTCTTCACTTCAGCAGGTGGGTATTGTAGTTGTAGGAATGCATGATAGAGATCTTGTAGGTGTTTGTCTCTGTCTGAGGGGTTGGAGCAAATGCGGTTATATCGTAGCGCTTGGCTGTAGACAATGGATCGAGTGGTATGATCTGGATGAAAGCTAGAGGCATGTAGGTAGGAATAGCGGTCAGTAGGTTTCCGATATAGGGTGGTGTTTATGTGACCATCGCTTATTAGCACCGTAGTGTCCAGGAAGTGGATCTCTTGTGTGGACTGGTCCAGGCTGAGGTTGATGGTGGGATGGAAATTGTTGAAATCATGGTGGAATTCCTCAAGAGCTTCTTTTCCATGGGTCCAGATGATGAAGATGTCATCAATGTAGCGCAAGTAGAGTAGGGGCATTAGGGGACGAGAGCTGAGGAAGCGTTGTTCTAAGTCAGCCATAAAAATGTTGGCATACTGTAGGGCCATGCGGGTACCCATCGCAGTGCCGCTGATTTGAAGGTATACATTGTCACCAAATGTGAAATAGTTATGGGTCAGGACAAAGTCACAAAGTTCTGCCACCAGGTTAGCCGTGACAGTATCGGGGATACTGTTCCTGACGGCTTCTAGTCCATCTTTGTGTGGAATGTTGGTGTAGAGGGCTTCTACATCCATAGTGGCTAGGATGGTGTTTTTAGGAAGATCACCAATGGACTGTAGTTTCCTCAGGAATTCTGGGTGGACTCCTCCTGAAGGTCGAAACAGCAGCCTGGATTTCTACATAGACTGCTTCCGCCGACGTGCACAAGCTGAAATTGTGGAAAAGCAGCATCGCTTACCCCATAACCTCAGCCATGCAGAACACAGTGCCATCCACAGCCTCAGAAACAACTCTGACATCACAATCAAAAAGGCTGACAAAGGAGGTGTTGTCGTCATCATGAATAGGTCGGAGTATGAACAAGAGGCTACTAGGCAGCTCTCCAACACCACTTTCTACAAGCCATTACCCTCTGATCCCACTGAGAGTTACCAAAAGAAACTACAGCATTTGCTCAAGAAACTCCCTGAAAAAGCACAAGAACAAATCCGCACAGACACACCCCTGGAGCCCCGACCTGGGGTATTCTATCTGCTACCCAAGATCCATAAACCTGGAAATCCTGGACGCCCCATCATCTCAGGCATTGGCACCCTGACAGCAGGATTGTCTGGCTATGTAGACTCCCTCCTCAGGCCCTTCGTTACCAGCACTCCCAGCTATCTTCGAGACACCACCGATTTCCTGAGGAAACTACAGTCCATTGGTGATCTTCCTAAAAACACCATCCTAGCCACTATGGATGTAGAAGCCCTCTACACCAACATTCCACACAAAGATGGACTAGAAGCCGTCAGGAACAGTATCCCCGATACTGTCACGGCTAACCTGGTGGCAGAACTTTGTGACTTTGTCCTGACCCATAACTATTTCACATTTGGTGACAATGTATACCTTCAAATCAGCGGCACTGCGATGGGTACCCGCATGGCCCTACAGTATGCCAACATTTTTATGGCTGACTTAGAACAACGCTTCCTCAGCTCTCGTCCCCTAATGCCCCTACTCTACTTGCGCTACATTGATGACATCTTCATCATCTGGACCCATGGAAAAGAAGCTCTTGAGGAATTCCACCATGATTTCAACAATTTCCATCCCACCATCAACCTCAGCCTGGACCAGTCCACACAAGAGATCCACTTCCTGGACACTACGGTGCTAATAAGCGATGGTCACATAAACACCACCCTATATTGGAAACCTACTGACCGCTATTCCTACCTACATGCCTCTAGCTTTCATCCAGATCATACCACTCGATCCATTGTCTACAGCCAAGCGCTACGATATAACCGCATTTGCTCCAACCCCTCAGACAGAGACAAACACCTACAAGATCTCTATCATGCATTCCTACAACTACAATACCCACCTGCTGAAGTGAAGAAACAGATTGACAGAGCCAGAAGAGTACCCAGAAGTCACCTACTACAGGACAGGCCCAACGAAGAAAACAACAGAACGCCACTAGCCATCACCTTCAGCCCCCAACTAAAACCTCTCCAACGCATCATCAAGGATCTACAACCTATCCTGAAGGACGAGCCATCGCTCTCTCAGATCTTGGGAGATAGACCAGTCCTTGCTTACAGACAGCCCCCCAATCTGAAGCAAATACTCACCAGCAACCACACACCACACAACAGAACCACTAACCCAGGAACCTATCCTTGCAACAAAGCCCGTTGCCAACTCTGTCCACATATCTATTCAGGGGATACCATCATAGGGCCTAATCACATCAGCCACACTATCAGAGGCTCGTTCACCTGCGCATCTACCAATGTGATATATGCCATCATGTGCCAGCAATGACCCTCTGCCATGTACATTGGCCAAACTGGACAGTCTCTACGTAAAAGAATGAATGGACACAAATCAGACGTCAAGAATTATAACATTCAAAAACCAGTTGGAGAACACTTCAATCTCTCTGGTCACTCGATCACAGACCTAAGAGTGGCTATACTTCAACAAAAAAGCTTCAAAAACAGACTCCAAGGAGAGACTGCTGAATTGGAATTAATTTGCAAACTGGATACAATTAACTTAGGCTTGAATAGAGACTGGGAATGGATGAGTCATTACACAAAGTAAAACTATTTCCCCATGGTATTTCTCCCCCCCCACCCCACCCCCCACTGTTCCTCTGATATTCTTGTTAACTGCTGGAATTAGCCTACCTGCTTGTCACCATGTAAGGTTTTCCTCCTTTCCCCCCCCTGCTGTTGGTGATGGCTTATCTTAAGTGATCACTCTCCTTACAGTGTGTATGATAAACCCATTGTTTCATGTTCTCTGTGTGTGTGTATATAAATCTCTCCTCTGTTTTTTCCACCAAATGCATCCGATGAAGTGAGCTGTAGCTCACGAAAGCTTATGCTCTAATAAATTTGTTAGTCTCTAAGGTGCCACAAGTACTCCTTTTCTTTTTGCAGACAACACTGACAACTTATTACCACAGGTTGATCAGAACTTTAGGGGGAATTGGTCATGGGACAGGTATTGTGCAACCTTTTATGACATATGTCCTGTTTCTCAGTTAAATAAGCAGCACATCACAAACTGGCTTATTAGCTGTGATATGTCACCCAAGCTGCAGCATACATCAATAAAGTGAAAGACACGTCACGCTGTGTTTTAGGTTTGGTTTTGTTTTAAATGGAAAGGCCTGCTGCATGCCATAATATGCTCTTACTTTTTTAATATTATCACTTTCCTTTGCACTATATTCTCTCATAGCTGGTGTCCTAAATACATTCTTTTTAAAACCATGTATTAATTTGTTAGTGTTATGCTGTCCTTAGCTTACGTATTACATAAAAAGAGCATCCATTATCTAAATGCCATGGAAGGGAAAAAATGTCAGTGTAATCCATTCGTCAGTTTATTGACAAAAACTCTGCCAGCATGTGTGTCAAATCCATTTGATATTACTGAGTGCATGATTTTGTACCTTGACCTTTGATTTAGATAAACAATATGTAGAATAACAGGCAGGCAGGCAGGCGGCTCCCTGCTGACCCCACATCGGAGGAAGCTCATTTACATTGATTATTCTGACACTATGTATCCAACATACCACACTCATCTAGTAAGATCATGATAAGCTAGTTGTGGACAAGACATATGGATAACAGATGTATCGGAATAAAATCTTTCAAGTCAAATATTGCCCCACTCATTACCACAGACTAAGGCACTTTAGACATTCATATCCGACCTAACACTTCCAGGAAAACTATCCTGTCCTGATGGAGCAGCAGTTTCAGGCAGAGGCTATTACTAACCCCTGAAACACAAAGAGTATTTCAACTTTCAGTGCAACACAGTATGGATCACAGCACAGAATAAAGTACTAAATGAGGATGATTAAACATAAATTAACTTACTCAATATAAACTTCCTCCAGGCTAAAATCTCTAAAGCCCTGCAGTGTAATTTATTATTGTGCCATTTCATAGTAATAAAATATGGAAAAATGTAAAACCTACTGTACTTGATTATACCAATAATGAACTGGTAATGCAGTCACAGATTTGCTATAGGGTTTTCTCTGCACTTTTGTGAAGCAAGTGACCACAGCAAAAGAGAAGCTGTGAAGACTAGCTAAGGATTATTTACAACTACATTAACTATGTCTTATATAGTGATGCATTCAGCACATAGATCAAAATCTTGAAAATACTATTTTGGAATATCTATATAAATCAAAGTATGCCATCACGACTCGAGAAAAATATATTTCTTATTGCATCTGCTACTGACATATTGCCCATCAGATGTAATACTGTGGCTGTGGAGATGCCCCATACTGTGACAGATCTCCAGAGGCCCTTCCAAAATACAGCTCAGGAATGACATCTGCATCCTTTATTTGAGTAGGATGTAGAAATATGTCAGGTTTTCCAATCATATACACAGATAGAATAGGCCCAGCAGATTTAGTTCCACGGATACTCAATAGTGTATACTTGTTCATTTATATAATATAACCTATTTTCAGTGGTACAAGCCCCACAAAAGGTGAAATCTTGTCTCCATTGAAGGCAGTGGCAAAACTCCCATAGACATCAATAGGGGCAGGATTTCACCCTGTGTTTTCTAAAATAATCTCTGTAGTGGAGTGGCCAGTCAGAGTGGAATGAGGAGAGCATAGGCGCCGATTCTGTGGATGCTCCGGGGCCCCCAGAGAAAAAAAATAGGGGGTGCTCAGCACCCACTGGGATGACCAACTGTTGGCAGCCAGGGATCAATTGTTTTGTGGGCGCCTCCGCAGATGAGCTGTTTCCTAGGGGCAGCCTGCGGCAGCTGCAATCAGCTGTTTGGCAGGCAGGTTCAGATCAGCTGTTTCCCACCTCGCTGCTCCAGCAGGGGCTGAGTGAGTCTCACAAAAAAAAAAAGCCTTAGGGTTAGGCGTGGGCAGCAGTGCTGGGGTATCAGCAGCAGCACAGCCAGCCCCTGCTCACCTAGGGCCGTCCCACACCGCTTGGGCTGATGGCCATGGTGTCCTGTGTATGGTTGCTCCCTGCCAGCCAGGCTCAACTCCAGCCACAGCAGGCATCAGGTGACCCAAGGGAGCCCAGCTGGGTGCAGTGGTGGATTAGGGGGAAGAAAAGCCCTGGACCCCGGCAGGAACCGCGCTGGGGGTGGGAGCGAGGAGAAGCCCCAGACCCCAGCAGGAGCTGCACTGTGGGAGCGGAGGGGCCCTGGATTCTGGCAGGAGCCGTGCTGTGGGGGGGAAGGGGGAGGAGAAGCCCTGGACCCTGGCAGAAGATGTGGGGCTGAAGTCCATAGCTCAGGAGCCCCAGCCACCCTACTGGCAGAAGTTGCAGGGCTGAAGCCGCAACCCCACTCTGTGTGGAGCTGGCCTGAGCCCCTATCTCTCTCCCGTCCCCCCTGCAGAGCTGGCTCTCACTCTCAGGCTGTGGAGAAATTTTACTCACCTCGGTATCTCCATTTCCCCTATCATCACACAGCCATGAATGGATTTAGCCTAGGAGTCAGGGTCAGTATTGGCCCCATTTGGCAGGTGGAATCTAGGGCACACAGAGGTGAAGTGACATCCCCAAGGCTAAGCAGGGAGTCTGTAGCAGAGCAGAGAATCAAACCCAGAACACCTGAGCCTGAGTCCTGTGCATTAACCACTAGGCAACCTTCCCACCCAAGGTGGGCAGAAACCTCCTCTTCCATTTTGTGTGTGCGTGTGGGAGCAGGCACTAGACAGAGCCGCCAGGAGGTGGGGAGTAGAGAGAGATGGGAAAAGGGACATGAGTGGGAAGCAAGAAGGGGGAAACATCAGGAAGGGGAGCAAGGACTTAGAGAAGAAACAAAAGGGAAAGGGGCAGGGAGAGCGAAAGGAAGGAAGAGGAGAAAGGAGCAGGGAGAGGGGAAAGAATCTACTGCTTGTCCCTCCCAGCCACCTTCTTCCCACAGCCATCAGTGGCCTCAGCTCTCAAATAGGCTCTAAACAGGTGTGAAGCCCAGAGCGAACGTAATGTCTTTACACTGGGATGTTAGTGAAGACAGCTTGTAGCTGAGTGTAATGATTTTAATATACTATAATTCATGATAATGTAATGATATATTTCATTACTAATTTAATGATTACATTAAGATGCCAATGATACACACATTCAGTAACAGAATATGAAAGAAGTATACAAATATGCTGAAAATTGCCAGTTTTGGGGAGAGGCTGAGCCCCCCCAAAGACACACACCTTGCCTTCAAGGCAGGAAGAGGCAGAAAGAAGTGAGCAGTGGGCAGGAGATGCTCAGGGGAGAGGACTTAAGAGGAGGGGGCAGAGGAGGGACAGGAAGAGGTGGAGTGGGGCAGAGTGAGGTTGAGGCCTTGGGGAAGGGGGCGGAGCTGGGATGGGGCACCCACCAGGAAAATCAAAAGTCAGCACCTATGGGCGAGAGAGCTGGACAATTGCCCTAGTAAATTGTGAGCACAACAAGGAGGGATAGCAAACTACATTGTGTAGTAGGGGTCTTGGATCAGTGTTTACATGAGAAGGAATTCTACATACAGGGATTGGATACAGGAAGGCTCCAATTAAAAGTTCCAGTGAGGGAATAAGCAGCAGGAACAGACACATTTTAAAAATGAAGATCTTTATCTGGTGTCCCTAGCACTAAAATGAGAAGGAAAAATCCCTCAGACATATAATTAATTTAGAAGTATCTTTCAATAGGCTTCAATGGAGCTATGCCAATGTACACTAGCTAAGGATCTAAGCCAATATCTTTTATTCTCCTTTTAAAAATGGATTGAAATGAAGCTAAGTTAGGAAAACAGCTTTGGAGAAATGCAGTTAGCACTGCCTCAGTTTCAATGCAACTAAACTGAAATTAACATGGTTTTCTGATCATTTAAAATAAAATGACCGCTCTCAAATTTTTTTTAACAGAATCTGAATAAAGTACATTTTCCCCATATGAAAGTAAACCTGATTTTTTTAAGTATTCCAGAAGGAGAACTTCAAAATATAACAATCTTGAGAAGGAAATAAACACAAGTGTTGCACAATAAAGGATATGAATTCAGACTAGCAAGAATAGAAGAAGCATATTCCAGAATTATATTCCCTAGTTGAGAGTATAACAGTAATCATGAGAAGAGACTGGCTTGAAGTTGGAGATATTTGCATTTTTGGTTCAAACAAATATTTTATTCACATTTCTCCTGCAATGGGGAGTGTAATCACAACTTTTACCTCCAGAGTCCCAGCTAGAGTCTGGGTGCAGGGTTAAAGGGGTTCTCTCAGTCAAGTGCCCCTTTTACTTGTGCTGGTGCCACAAAAGTCTGTCATTATTCATGGGCTAGCCCTCTGGCCAGTCCCTATTCAGTTCATTCCCCTTTCAGTAACGAAGAGTCCAGAAAATAAGAAACTCAAAAGCTAATAGCCTTCAAAACCATCTCCCAGGCTCTCTTTTATTCTGAACGCCATGCTTCTCCTCTTGGTCTGGGGGAACTCAGGTCCACCCTCTCCTCTGGGTTCCAGCCCACGGACCCTGTTCAAGTGGATAAGTACCATTCCTTCAATCCCTTTGTCACTTTCCCTGGACCTCTCCTACCTTTACCTTGCTCACTGGCATCTTCACCAGATCTGCAGATTTTGCTCCCCCACCTTGATGTTATGGCTTCTCATAGCTTTTGGGTCAGCTACAGAGGCATTTCCTAAAAGCCAGTCTCACAGCTGGATTGTACGGTTAGTAGTTTTCTCTGCCCCTTGCCTTAAGACAGTCAGTATCTCTCACCTTCAAAAAGAAGTTCCCCCTGAGTCTTCTCTCTAGGATAGGAGCTATACCCCAGACAGCTTCTCTGCCTTACAGTAGTCAATATTACCCTCCTTCAATTCTCTTTCTGTAGATGGGGTTATATCTCTTGTTTTAGGTTAGTCGGCTGCAAGTCCTTTGCCAGCTCCCTTCAGCTGAATACCCTTCACAATTAGCCTTCAATCTGGAGGGTTCAGCAGGCCAGGCTTCTCCTTTTGTTGTTAGTCCTGCTATGAGGAGGAGGCAGCCTTTATGCTGCCTTCTCCCAATTCCTTCCCAATTGGTTGGGTGAGAGGGAAGCCTTGCTCCAACCTCTCTCAAAGGCTCTTGGCCCTAGGCCCTTAAGATACAATAACAAGATTCCCTCTCCAAGCAGTCTTAGTTCCCTGGTCTGCTTGTTCACTATCCCTATTCCCCTTAGATTTCTATATATCTTTCTACTGGACCTTTCAAACCTTTCAAAGGCCATGCCAGGTGGCAGAGTAGGCTGACCACTAGCACTAGTGCCTTTGACAGTAGACTACCCCATGACAGGGAGAAAGCCCTTCAGTACAGCTATGAATCAAAAGTTACACTGCTTATAAGAAAATTTTGGAAAAATAGAATAAAATATTTCTTCAAAACAAAACACAAACCCCAAAAATAATTTGTGTGTGTAAAAGTGCTCAGTGTCTTAGTATAAATGAGACTCAGGCACAAATGCATTAGAAAGAGTAAAAAAAGATGCTGATCTAATAAGGTATTTAATGCTTCTGGTCAGTTTTCATCAAGACACTAAAAAACACTGCAATCACCTCCCCCAAAGCACAAGCACACATTTTGTAGTAGTGGAAGATTTTGAATCTGTCCCAACTTTTCAGTGGACCTTCAAAATCTAAAAGTGATGTGAGAAGAGGAGGAGCCATATGATAAATCAACAAAAGCTTTTACAATGCATTTAAAAGGAAGTAGCCCCTCCTAGCAAATCCTTTGAGCATACCAACAATCTACATTCTCAAACTGTCACTTCAACTATTTGATACTCAGTCCTGATTACTGAGAATAAATAATCTGAGCAACCAGGAACAACAGAAGCATCTTTTACATCCCACTCTGTGACACCAGTAATGTCGGGAGTTTTTTTTATTCCAGTAACTGGATTTAAGCATCATTCAAATCTAGATTGCAAATATTGACATTTCAACACCACCACCACCACACTGTCCTTTTCTGGTAGATTAAAATTGGCATATTACTTGCTATGAAAATATGTCTGCTTTTTGGTACTCCACTGTCACACAGCAACCCTGAAGCTAAAGGGTCCAACCATACAAGAGGATTCTCCCTTCTTAGGAGCATCTCTGTGTTGTCTTAGCATTTCCTATACTAATTTGCTTCCTAATCCTTGCTTTCTGAGGCATGACCAAGGAAAAGGGAAATGGATGGGGCTTCTTAATGGCCTTATGATCTGGGAGTGCTGGAATGGCCCTGTTGAGTTGCTTGCTCGCTATGACCCCTAAATCCTTCTCAGAGTCACCTCTTCCCGGGATTCAGTCTTCCATTCTGCAGGTCTGGCCTACATTCCTTGTTCTTAGATATATAACTTTGCATTTGGCTATATTAAATCACAGTTTGTTTGAATAGATCAAATGATCCAGACTTCTCTGTAGTCATTATTTACCTCTCTACCATTTGTGCTATCTGCAAATTTTATCAACAGTGATTTTATAATAATTTCCAGATCATTGATGAAAATGTTCAATAGTGCTGAGTCTAATACTGATCTCTGCAGAACCCCATTAGAAACACTCTCCGCCAATGATGATTCCTCACCGATGACTACTTTTTGAGATCTGTCAGTTAGCTCTTAATATATTTAACGAATGCTTTATTGATATTCATAGTACTAATGTTTTAATCAGAATGTCATGAAGTACTGAGTCAAATACTTTCCAAAGTCTATTTTATCTATACTTTTACCAACCGCAATACCATGATGACTGGCATTAATTATATTCCTATCCTTAAATTGAATCCCATACCAACTTTTCCAATATTTTGCCTGAGATTGATGTCAGGTTAACAGACCTATCATTACCTGGGTCATCCTGTTTGCTCTTTCTAAATACTGGCACAACATTAGCACTCTTCCAGTATTCCATATTATCCCCATTATTCCAAGATGTATTATGATCAGCAGGCCAGAGATATCCTCACCCAGCTCTTTAAGGACTCTTAGGTGCAAGTCATCCAGCCTGCTGATTTTAAATATCTATCCTTAGTAGATGTTGTTTACCATCATCTTTGCTCATTAATGGACAAGAAGGTACATCCTCATCCTCATGTGATACAAGCACATCATCCTGTTTCTTTCCAAATGCAGAACAGAAAGGTGTATTGAACAATTCTACCTTTTTCTGCATCATTAACAATTTTAACCACCTCCATCTAGTAATAGGCCTTTACTGTTGCTAGGATGGCATAGACTCATAGACTTTAAGGTCAGAAGGAACCATCATGATCATCTAGTTTGACCTCCTGCACATTGCAGGCCACAGACTCTCACCCACCAATTTCTATAGTAGACCCATAACCTCTGAGTTACTGAAGTTCTCAAATCATGATTTAAAGTCTTCAAGTTATAGAGAATCTACCCTTTACGCTGCAAGTGACCCGCGCTGCAGAGTAAGGCAAAAAACAAAACAAAACAGGGTCTCTGCCAATCTGACCTAGGGGAAAATTCTTTCCTGATCCCAAATATGGCAATCCATTAGACATGAGCATGTGGGCAAGACCCACCAGCCAGAAACCTGGGAAATAATTATATATAGTAACTCAAAGCCCTCCCCATCTAGTGTTCCATCACCAGCCATTGGAAATAATTGATCAGTCACAGATCAGTAAGGTGACCACATGTCTTGATTTTATAGGGACCGTCCTGATATTCGGGGCTTTTTCTTATGTAGGTGCCTTTTACACACACCGCCCCCCACGTCCCGATTTTTCCCACTTTCTATCTGGTCACCCTACAGATCAGCTACATGCCATTGTTGGTAGTTTCATCATACCATCCCCTCCATAAACTTATCAAGCTCAGTCTTGAAGTTAGTTAAATTTTTTTGCCCCCACTGCTCCTTGGCTGTTCCAGAACTTCACTCCTCTAATGATTAGAAACCTTTGTCTAATTTCAAACCTAAACTTGTTGATGGCCAATTTATATCCATTTGTTCTTGTATCCACACTGGTGCTTAATTTAAATAACTCCTTAAATAAAGAAATCTAAACATAAAATGTCAAAAATGTTAATGAAGTGAGTGAGGTAATATCTTTTATTGGACCAACTTTTGGTGTCAGAAACATGCTTTCGAGCTTACATGGAGCTCCTCTCTAATATCCTGGGACCGACACGGTTGCAGCAAAACTGCATACAAAAAAACATTGACATAATTTTTAATTGCAACAGAAAATGTTTGGATATAGCTTATATGAATGATTTTGTATTGTGGAATTGACAACATATTATATTCTCATATTCTTGCTTGTCATTGGCAAGTCATCATTTCAACACAGAAAGAAATTTTGTCCACTTGTTTCCCAATTACTTTCTACTTATGTAAATATGTATTGCATCACTATTAGTTTCCTTGGATTTGAAATAAATCATTTTAAAAATATGAAATATGGAAACTCCAGTAATTCAATCAACATAAGAACGTAAGAACAGCCATAATGGGTCAGACCAAATGTCCATCTTGCCTA
This sequence comes from Dermochelys coriacea, assembly GCF_009764565.3. NCBI lineage: Eukaryota > Metazoa > Chordata > Testudines > Dermochelyidae > Dermochelys > Dermochelys coriacea. The sequence continues at coordinate 301,880,253 of NC_050068.2, forward strand.
GTATCCTGTCTTCTGACAGTGGCCAATGCCGGGTGCCCCAGAGGGAATGAACAGAACAGGTAACCATCAAGTGATCCATGCCCTGTCTCCCATTCCCAGCTTCTGGCAAACAGAGGCTAGGGACACCATCGCTGCCCATCCTGGCTAATGGCCATTGAATCAAATCCTAGATACTTTGAAACTTATTCTGACATTTAGGCTAAAGCTTCAAATAGAGGCAACTAAATTACACAGAACATAAATTTAGCTAACGGTGCAAATAAGAAGGAAGAGGCTGTGTATGTCAATGAGGAAATAGGCAATCTGGAGACTAGAAAGGTATATTTGAATGTTCAGAATATGAGTGTAGAGTTGTAACATCTGTTTGGGAGCGTATTCATTTTCCACATGTAACTTACCCAGTTATGGTGCCACATAAAGTGGAATCTAGGTCCAGTTGTGTTAGCCCTTAACTTCCTAAAATTCTTTCAGGGCTAAAATTGTCCATGCTTGGTGTAAGCCCTGCTTGTACCCAAAAGGAGAATTGGTCAAGGACTTCCCCTAGTAGCAGTCTGTTATACTACATATACGTCTCTCCATTTTTTTAAATAGTATGAGCATTACTGGCAAAACTGATGTAAAATGTACACTTCGCTTGTTACCAGTCCATCATGAACTCTGATTTACTGGATTTTCAATTTCAAGGAAACTTTTATTTTCAAAAAGCTTTGCCTGTAGGTTGTTGCTGTTTCATGAACAGTTTTGAAAGATTTAAGTTTCTTTTAAATGGGCTTTGGTAAAGGAATCTAGTCTGATCTGAGTAACTCTTAATGTAGATGACTTTTTCTCTGCATGCAGTAATAATTCATATGATTGCCAGCATATGATGGCCTTACTTTGGTCATTAATAGTCAGATCATGGCCTTTATCTGTTGAGACATTGGAGAGCTCTTCTCAAATATTAACTTTCTTAGGGATTTACACTGACTCTGGGATGGTGAATTTGGACTTTCTAGTATGGAAAAAGTACTGAAACTGCAAAACTTTAGAGATGATCGGAAAGCAAAGGTCACCCTGTGACATTGGCAATTGCTCTTGAAATATCTTTGTTTTGTATGGAGGGTGGTGGCCCCTGCTAGGGCTCTTTGTTCTTAGTTGGTCTCTGTAATGGTAAGCATATAATTCCTTCATCACTTCATCAAAGTGTCCCAAAGCAGTGCACGATGATTTACTGGGTTAGGAGACATTCCTAAATAAATAAGAGCTTTTATTATGAAGCTTCACACTTCACAGATATAGTCTGACACAGTTGGTGACTTGGGTGTTGATATATTTTTACAAGGATCTGGACATCTTGGATGGAAGCAGCCACAGTAAGAGACATCATTTTTTTCAAATCTTTGGTGCAATGGCTATATAGGGTTGGATGAGAGGGAATTAATGAACAGACACATTTCATTTTGGCATGGTAATTTGTCTGTCTTCTATATAATACACAATCAATCATCTAAGTCTCCCTTTCTAATTAAATTATTAGGGAATTTGTTTTGCATTGTATGGGACTCAATATATTTTTCACTCTAAGGAACATTCCAGGTATTAACAATGGCATTGCTGCTGTGTCCTCCCATTTCCAGGATGACAAGATACAAGGACTGGCATGGGGCGTTCAGAAGGAAATATCAGTGATAACTAAATTCCTGTATTTCTGAGATGACAGAGAGTTATAGCTAACTGGCCCATAATTTTTTGTGCAGGAATTTCAGATTTCCAATGTTATGCTGAGGTATCTTGGCTTGGTGCCACATGGAAGTTCAGGCCAGGACTATGGTGATCCACAATGTATGCATTAACCGATCTCTTAGAACCTCTTGAGCTTGCTGTTGGACCTGATCCAATGTTCACTGAAGTTAATGGAAAAAATTCCCATTGGCTTTATTGGTTTGGAGGGGCCCTTGGTAATATTTGCATGAATGCGTGTGTGACTTTTTTTTTTTAAGAGAAATATCTTGTCATTGGCATTCTTTGGTGCTCTGAATGCAAGCAAATTGATTCCTATTTCTGCAGGGATTCTTTGCAGCACACTATCATGGCACAGGATTTAGATAGTTCATAGAATCATAGAATATCAGGGTTGGAAGGGACATCAGGTGGTCATCTAGTCCAATCCCCTACTCAAAGCAGGACCAATCCCCAACTAAATCATCCCAGCCAGGGCTTTGTTAAGCCTGACCTTAAAAACTTCTAAGGAAGGAGATTCCACCACCTCCCTACGTAACGCATTCCAGTGTTTCACCACCCTCCTAGTGAAAAAGTTTTTTCCTAATATCCAACCTAAACCTCCCCCATTGCAACTTGAGACCATTACTCCTTGTTCTGTCATCTGCTACCACTGAGAACAGTCTAGATCCATCCTCTTTCAAACCCCCTTTCAGATAGTTGAAAGCAGCTATCAAATTCCCTCTCATTCTTCTCTTCCGCAGACTAAACAATCCCAGTTCCCTCAGCCTCTCCTCATAAGTCATGTGTTCCAGTCCCCTAATCATTTTTGTTGCCCTCCACTGGACTCTTTCCAATTTTTCCACATCCTTCTTGTAGTGTGGGGCCCACAACTGGACACAGTACTCCAGGTGAGGCCTCACCAATGTCGAATAGAGGGGAAAATCACGTCCCTCGATCTGCTGGCAATGCCCCTATGTATATATCCCAAAATGCGATTGGCCTTCTTGGCAACAACGGCGCACTGTTGACTCATATCCAGCTTCTAGTCCACTGTAACCCTTAAGTCCTTTTCTGCAGAACTGTTGCTGAGCCATTCCGTCCCTGGTCTGTAACAGTGCATGGGATTCTTCCGTCCTAAGTGCAGGACTCTGCACTTCTCCTTGTTGAACCTCATCAGATTTCTTTTGGCCCAATCCTCTAATTTGTCTAGGGCCCTCTGTATCCTATCCCTACCCCCCAGCCTATCTACCTCTCCTCCCAGTTTAGTGTCATCTGCAAACTTGCTGAGGGTGCAATCCACACCATCCTCCAGATCATTTATGAAGATACTGAACAAAACCAGCCCGAGGACCGACCCTTAGGGCACTCCACTTGATACCGGCTGCCAACTAGACATGGAGCCATCGATCACTACCCGTTGAGCCCGACAATTTAGCCAACTTTCTATCAACCTTATAGTCCATTCATCCAGCCCATTCTTTAACTTGCTGGCAAGAATACTATGGGAGACCGTGTCAAAAGCTTTGCTAAAGTCAAGGAACAACACGTCCACTGCTTTCCCCTCATCCACAGAGCCAGTTATCTCATCATAGAAGGCAATTAATTAGACAGGCATGACTTGCCCTTGGTGAATCCATGCTGACTGTTCCTGATCACTTTCCTCTCCTCTAAGTGCTTCAGAATTGATTCCTTTAGGACCTGCTTCATGATTTTTCCAGGGACTGACGTGAGGCTGATTGGCCTGTAGTTCCCAGGATCCTCCTTCTTCCTTTTTTAAAGATGGGCACTACATTAGCCTTTTTCCAGTGTCCGGGACTTCCCCCGATCGCCATGAGTTTTCAAAGATAATGGCCAATGGCTCTGCAATCACATCTGCCAACTTCTTTAGCACTCTCGGATGCAGTGCATCCAGCCCCATTGATTTGTGCTCGTCCAGCTTTTCTAAATAGTCCCGAACCACTTCTTTCTCCACAGGGGCTGGTCACCTCCTTCCCACGCTGTGCTGCCCAGTGCAGCAGTCTAGGATCTGACCTTGTCCGTGAAGACAGAGATAAAAAAAGCATTGAGTACATTAGCTTTTTCCACATCCTCTGTCACTAGGTTGCCTCCCTCATTCAGTAAGGAGCCCACATTTTCCTTGACTTTCTTCTTGTTGCTAACATACCTGAAGAAACCCTTCTTGTTACTCTTAACATCTCTTGCTAGCTGCACCTCCAGGTGCAATTTGGCCTTCCTGATTTCACTCCTGCATACCCGAGCAATATTTTTATACTCTTCCCTGGTCATTTGTCCAATCTTCCACTTCTTGTAAGCTTCTTTTTTGTGTTTAAGATCAGCAAGGATTTCACTGTTAAGCCAAACTGGTCGCCTGCCATATTTACTATTCTTTCTACACATCGGGATGGTTTGTCCCTGTAACCTCAATAAGGATTCTTTGAAATATAGCCAACTCTCCTGGGCTCCTTTCCCCCTCATGTTATTCTCCCAGGGGATCCTGACCATCAGTTCCCTGAGGGAGTCAAAGTCTGCTTTTCTGAAGTCCAGGGTCCGTATTCTGCTGCTCTCCTTTCTTCCCTGTGTCAGGATCCTGAACATGACCATCCCATGGTCACTGCCTCCCAGGTTCCCATCCACTTTTGCTTCCCCTACTAATTCTTCCTGGTTTGTGAGCAGCAGGTCAAGAAGAGTTCTGCCCCGAGTTGGTTCCTCCAGCACTTGCACCAGGAAATTGTTCCCTACGCTTTCCAAAAACTTTGTGGATTGTCTGTGCACCGCTGTATTGCTGTCCGAGAGATATCAGGGTGATTGAAGTCTCCCATGAGAACCAGGACCTGCGATCTAGTAACTTCCGTGAGTTGGTGGAAGAAAGCCTCGTCCACCCCATCCCCCTGGTCCGGTGGTCTATAGCAGACTCCCACCACAACATCACCCTTGTTGCTCACACTTCTAAACTTAATCCAAAGACTCTCAGGTTTTTCTGCAGTTTCGTACTTGAGCTCTGAGCAGTCATATTGCTCTCTTACATACAATGCAACTCCCCCACCTTTTCTGCCCTGCCTGTCCTTCCTGAACAGTTTATATCCATCCATGACAGTACTCCAGTCATGTGAGTTATCCCACCAAGTCTCTGTTATTCCAATTACATCATAATTCCTTGACTGTGCCAGACTTCCAGTTCTCCCTGCTTGTTTCCCAGGCTTCTTGCATTTGTGTATAGGCACTTGAGATAACTCGCTGATCGTCCCTCTTTCTCAATATGAGGCAGGAGCCCTGCCCTCTCGCATGCTCCTGCTCGTGCTTCCTCCCACTTCCCCACTTACTTCAGGGCTGTGGTCTCCTTCCCCAGGTGAACCTAGTTAAAATCCCTCCTCACTAGATTAGCCAGCCTGCTCGCGAAGATGCTCTTCCTCTCTTCATTAGGTGGAGCCCATTAAAAGAAGTTAGACATTAGCTAAGTAATCAGTTTTCAAAAACTGACCAAAAAGATACAGGGTCAGTAATTTCTCTGCCGAAGTGCATGGGGAAACTCTGTCCTGCACAACACTAGGCAGCTTATTTACCTTCATAACCTTGCAGTTTCGAGGGTTTAAATTAAAAAAAAATAACATGTGAAAATCAGTATTATTGTGTCAAAAACTGAAGTTGGGGTATTCTCACGAAACAGAGCTCTTGATTATTAAGTCTTATTGGTTCCTATAGGCTATTTGGTCTTTTATCAGGATTTCTCATGAACTGTATGGCAGATTAGATGGTGCAACACAGCTGTAGTTTACAGTAGTTGTGTTTACAACTATTTGTGTTTTCTTTAATTTTTAGGTGCATAGTTCCCCTTCTTGCGCTTGAAAGCCTGAATATTTAGCACCATCTGGTCACTGGGTAGATAGATGGGCTGTGGTTGTAGGCTTGGTTCAGAGCTGGGCACTGGCAAAATGTTGGTCAATGTGTTTTGATATGGAGTGCTTGGGATATGTTGGAATTAACTTGAACTGACATTCAATTTGCTGTGACAAGTCATGAGGTACTAACACATTTTGATATTACCTCTTGAAGAGCATGATCTGACAACTCATCCAAGGTTGATTTAATTTTAAAGATAAAAAGGAAACTTTGTTGCATTAAAAAACCCCTCTCCAATAGTGGTCTGCTCAGAAACTGAGGTTGGCATTTTTATTTTAGACATCCAGAACTAGATCAGGCCATTTTTGGTATGCCAGCAGATTGTGGCTGTGACAGATTGGAAACATGCCCGTGTCAGATTGTGAACTCCATCTGCTTTTGTGAATGCCATTTCTTTTCAGATGCTCCACTCTGTGCTGTAACATTCATTTTGGAGTATGACCTTCATGGTGTATCCCAGTGGCTCTCAACCTTTGCAGATTACTGTACCCCTTTCAAGAGTCTGATTTGTCTTGTGTACCCCCAAGTTTTCACTTCAGTTAAAAACTTACAAAATCAGACATAAACGTACAAAAGAGTCACAGCACACTATTACCAAAATGGCTGACTTTCTAATTTTTACCATATAATTATAAAATAAATCAATTGGAATATAAATATTGTATTATTTCAGTGTATAGTATACAGAGCCGTAAAACAAATCACTATCTATGAAATTTTAGTTTGTACTGACATCGCTAGTGCTTTTCATGTAGACTGTTGTAAAACTAGGCAAATATCTAGATGAGTTGATGTACCTCCTAGAAGACCTCTGAGTACACCCCAGGGGTACATGCCTACAGGTGTAGGCAGCCTCCATTGGGGATAAGAGCATCCGTTTCGTAATAGAGGCATAACATGTAATTGAATGGCTATGCAGATTGTAAGATCTTCAAGTCAGGGTTCATCGTCTACTTTGTGTTTGTATAATATCACAATGGGACCCCCACTTCTGACTGGTCCTTAAGCACTATCATAACATGTTAAATAAAGAAATAAATATATCTGAGAAGCTGACATAGAGAAATCTAGTGCCATCAACTCTGAGTGTCTCTGGCCCATCCACAGTGAACTCCAAGCAGTGAACTCTCTACACAGAAGCCTGCTTCGAGGAAGGGACAGGAGTTTCTCACCCTGGACACCTGGAAGAGGTCAGAGACATTATTTAAAGGAGGAGTGCTCTTTGCAAAGGGAGACTATCCACCGCCACGTAAGGAAACCTGGCCCAAGAGTGAGAAGGTAAGAGGGGCTGCCTAGCCTATTGGTACTGACCTAACCCAGGGCTCATAGGAAGGTGAGATCAGACTATCGGGGGAGTGTTCAGGACTCTTATTTTTCAAAGATCTGTAACTCTCCAGTGCTGTTTAAGATTAACAGCTGTGGTTAAAGAAGTCCTTTGCTAAGCCTGTCTTCCTTGCTCGCCTGCCACATTATCCCTAAAGGCATTAACTGAAACGCTAAGGACACCTGTGAGGTGGAACTCTGAGGGAACCTGTCTAAGCAATTTGGAGCTATGGAGGGATGGGGACTGGTTTGGGGCGGGGCACTAGGTGGCTGGACTGCAGGGTCCCACTGCCCAAGGAAGGTGTTAAACACAGGATCTGTACCAGTCAGTATGACTGACAGACCTAGAGCTAGCACCTGTGATCTGTCACTGCTAGAGCTGTACAGACAATGGGGGGTGGGGATTCATCTGGCAATTCTGAAATCATTTCAGGTCAAACAAAGATTTTGTTTAAATTTTGAGTAATTAACTTTTTTAATTAAATAAAATAGTTGGAAATTTCTAAATAAAATATCAATTCAACCAAAAATATCAAAACTTGTAATATTTTAACCCAGCTCTAGAAGGTTTAGAAGCATGTGGGATCCAGTGGTTGGGATCCAGTGGCTGGGTCCACTAACAAGAGACTGGTGTCCATCCAGAATGCAAGATTGTTACAAATGGTAAGGAACATTCAGTTTGACTACTGAAGAGTTAGTCCATGTGTTTGAGTTATTAGTGAGGTCTCTAAACAAAGTCAATTTTGAAGTCCGTATGTAGTGCTGAGATTAATGATTTGTAAATATGAAGCTGTCATCCTGTAAATTGGGTGGGCCATAGTGCAAAGTATGACTGGGAGATTAGGCTGCTTTGTACTCCCCGTGGAGAAGGGCAGAACGGTCACATTACATATGTGATCTTTCATGAATTGGAGCTGTGTAAATGTTCTCATTTGCAAGTATATTATATTCTGCAAAACTCTACTAAGCTATTTATTACTGCCTGCTAATTAGTATTGTGACAAAGTTCCTTCTCTACCTTGGTGGGTCTTGCACTTATTGGTGGATTTGCTCACCTCGGAGATTCACAGCAGCCCTCAGTTTGGCCATTTTCGTGAACCCACAGTCCAGGTCAACTCCTCCTGTGTCAGAAGGTTTGGGGGGAACCCGGACCCACGCTCTACTCAAGGTTCCAGCTGAGGGCCCTGTGGACTGCAGCTATCTAGCATGCCTCCTGGAACAGCTGTGCGACAGCTACAATTCCCTGGGCTACTTCCCCATGGCCTCCTCCCAACAGCTTCTTTATCCTCACCATAGGACCTTCCTCCTGGTATCTGATAATGCTTGTAGTCCAAAACAACAGAACGCCACTAGCCATCACCTTCAGCCCCCAACTAAAACCTCTCCAACGCATCATCAAGGATCTACAACCTATCCTGAAGGACGACCCATCACTCTCACAGATCTTGGGAGACAGACCAGTCCTTGCTTACAGACAGCCCCCCAATCTGAAGCAAATACTCACCAGCAACCACACACCACACAACAGAACCACTAACCCAGGAACCTATCCTTGCAACAAAGCCCGTTGCCAACTCTGTCCACATATCTATTCAGGGGATACCATCATAGGGCCTAATCACATCAGCCACACTATCAGAGGCTCGTTCACCTGCGCATCTACCAATGTGATATATGCCATCATGTGCCAGCAATGACCCTCTGCCATGTACATTGGCCAAACTGGACAGTCTCTACGTAAAAGAATGAATGGACACAAATCAGACGTCAAGAATTATAACATTCAAAAACCAGTTGGAGAACACTTCAATCTCTCTGGTCACTCGATCACAGACCTAAGAGTGGCTATACTTCAACAAAAAAGCTTCAAAAACAGACTCCAACGAGAGACTGCTGAATTGGAATTAATTTGCAAACTGGATACAATTAACTTAGGCTTGAATAGAGACTGGGAATGGATGAGTCATTACACAAAGTAAAACTATTTCCCCATGGTATTTCTCCCTCCCACCCCACCCCCCACTGTTCCTCTGATATTCTTGTTAACTGCTGGAATTAGCCTACCTTGCTTGTCACCATGAAAGGTTTTCCTCCTTTCCCCCCCCTGCTGCTGGTGATGGCTTAACTTAAGTGATCACTCTCCTTACAGTGTGTATTATAAACCCATTGTTTCACGTTCTCTGTGTGTGTGTGTGTATATATAAATCTCTCCTCTGCTTTTTCCACCAAATGCATCCGATGAAGTGAGCTGTAGCTCACGAAAGCTTATGCTCTAATAAATTTGTTAGTCTCTAAGGTGCCACGGGTAATCCTTTTCTTTTTGCGAATACAGACTAACACGGCTGCTACTCTAAATCCTCACAGTATGTTAATTCTGATTAAATTTTATTAGCTAGAAAACGTGTTCACGCTTGTCATTTCTTGGGGACACAGCATAAACAGCTAGCCCAAACTGAAATCGATGGATATATGTCAATTTGTACCAGCTGAGGATATGACCCTTATTTTAATAGTGTTATAAATGCAATTAAAATGACAAAGATAACCTCAAAGATAAAGTCTACACCATTGTTAAGATTTATTCAGTATGGCAGAAGAAATAACTACCATAGTGAGTAACACTAATATTTATCAGTGATAATACTTTAATACTTTGACTTGAAGTCAAAACCAAAAATAAAGTAACTATATTAAATGTATCTGACTTTCAGGGACAATTGCTGGAGGAGTCTCATCTTCGTATCAGTGAAAAACATTCTGTTTTTTCCAGGAACCTACTGGGACACAAATCCCATTTTCAGCGATGTCCTGTTGATGATCATATTGTAGTAGCATAATAGAACAAAGCAAGAACAACAAGACTGCACATAAAACAATTTAAGTTGTACAATGTAATTTGTTTTCAGATTTGCATTTATTGCTAGCCACTGTGACTGTCAGATGGGGAACAACAGGTACTCCAGAACATCTTAGCAATTTTTGGTTGTTTGGAAAGACATGAAGTCTGTTACTCCAATCTGTTTTGTTTAAACTAACCAGAATTTGTCTTCAATGAGCAAGGGATGTTTTGAAGTCCTTGTAATTAGATGCAATGCATTTAAGCATACATTATATGATTAATTTATGCTTTATAAATATACTTGGGCAGAAAGCTTCCATTCACTGTAAAGTGAGAAACAAGGTGGATTTTAAATGGTGAATAATTGAAATGAATCATGATTCAGTTATACATATCACTTTTGTTGCCAGCAGGTCTAACTTACACTTTCACTCTTTAAAACTTTTGTAAGTTTTTCTTGCATATATACATTTTCATACAGTTTGAATGATTCCATAATCTTTCACTGTTCCCCACTTCTCAGGACCGAGTACAATATCTCAACATGGTGCAAAAGGAAAGAAATGTATAGGAAAACTACAAGCATGACTTAGTAACTTAATGCACCTTTGTATCTCCTATGCCATGTGACTGACAAGGAACAATTTATGTAAAGAAATAAATAAAACTAACAGAAATATGAGCCTTTTCTCCTGCTGTAGATGATTATAGATTACCACATCAGCAGTTATATCCAATCTCTTCTCCAAAGCAGAGTGACTGTCCTCAGAGAGAAAACCATGCCTGCTGATAGCAGGGATGCAGACTGAGCATGTTCCGTCCATGTGAGCATGCTCAGTAGAAGCCAAGCAGCAAATGGCGGGGGGGGGGGGGCATAGAGGTCATATGTCTCCGATCTGTAGCCTCTGACAGTCCTTATTCTGCCCAGCTGCAACACATAGCAATCAAAGGTTTGGTGAAAATAGGATGAATGCCCTGAGAACAGCCCATAGCTGTTACTAGCATGACCATTCTTGATGCACTAGCCATGGAGGATTCTCAGGATAAGTATGGTAGGCTTTCATAAGCTACAGTATGATTTCCATCCACTGCTGTAAAATAGCTCTAAGCATACCTTGACAAGACACTTTTACATGTTAACATCTTCCAGTATGCAACACTAGAACTCTAGCGGCAGTAGAAACGAACGTGCTAGCTATATGCATTACCCTTATGATGATGCCACAAATAGAGATGTCAGAACACCAAGTAAGATTTTTAAAGGGTTATTGATTCAAAAATATAAGCACATAAGGATCTTTGATGGTTTTTCCTTTCTTTTCCCCTTCCAGTACTCTAGTAGTCTAAAACAAAAACAAAACAAAACTGATGCTCTCCCATTCTCCATCAATGAGTTACAAACCCAAGCCTATAAGATTCACTGAAGTCATAAGAGTGTTACAAAGAAAATGTAAGAAAGCAAGAGCCTTCTACTTCATCAATCCACTTCTAAAGGCTGGTTACTTCTATGTGATGGCCTTCTTCACACCAGCTGTATAAACTAGCTGAGCATGGAGGTTATGTTTTGTGGTTTACTGAGCCCTATGCAGTCTTCAAAAACACAGTAGCCACAGATTTTGTATGATTATTTATGTTGATAAATGTAGATCTACCTATACTGAGCACCATGTACACATGTAATTTAATTATTTCATTCAGAAATATACTGTCGAAAGAAACCAAGATTTTCAAGTTTTCAAAACATTCCATGCAACACCATAAAGAGGCCTCTATAAAGTGTCTCAGAATATGGGCACCCAAAATCTCCAGTCATTTTTGACCATCTTGGACAGAGTCCCCGCTAGATTCAGGAAAACAGAAAATTAGCTCCCTTTATCTCCCTCAGACCCCCTTCTCAGAGAAAATGACAGTAAAATAGATAGGCCTTGCAATGTGCTCTGAATTTCAACAGGCCCAGCTTCCATAGCATCAAGGAAGCAAACTAAATGCCAACTTTGATAACCCTCCAATAAGAACATTCTGCCTCAACACAAACATGTCCAGGGACTTTAAACTCAAGCTGATCTCAAACACAGGGGTACAACATGAAAGAATTGATAACTAAGATACAGAGGATCCAAACTTTAAAGGGCTTTATCGTCCAAAATGTATCTTGAATTGCCCCTCCAAGTGAAATAAAAGCTAATTCAGTCTTGTGAGAAGCTCTGCTGTTTAAATGATCCATTGCATTCTGCACCAGCTAATGTATCTGAATTGGCTTCACCTGTAGCCTCAGACAGAACACATTACAATAAGATGAAGGTAGTAAAAGTGAGAGTCACAGTGGTGAGGACCACGACTGACAGAAAAAGTTGCAAACTCCTGGCCACGTGATGATGAAGCACACACTCTGGCCACTGCTAACGTTGTGTCTGGACTATTGAAGCAATTGAGGATCCAGTTAGACCCCTAAACTATGAACCTGAGAACCAAATGTAGGCAAATTTTCTGCATTAAAAAAGCAGATTTTATCTCTACCAGTTGTTTCTCCCAGTTTGCAAACAGTACATCTGTCTTAACCAGGTTCTACTTTAATTAGGCAACTTTCAGACCAGCTCCAACTTCACCTAAACACTGGAAAGCCCTATCGATTTCACTATCCAGGTATGATAAAACAGAGATGTAGTGCTGGGTGTAATGGTCATATAGAAGGAAATGCAGTCCTTCTCCCTTAACTATCTTACATACAGGTTGAAAAGTGTAGCCCTATAGCACCCCACATGACACAGCTCTTAGGATAGAGGAGCAAATGCCCCATACTAACCTCTGGCTCCTCTCAAAGAGAAAATAATTAGTTTTTGCTAAATCCAGTTTACTGGAATGTAAAATATTCCGGTACCTAGATACATTTCCGTATCAATTTTTCTCTTTTCTTTTCATCAATATGGCTCAAAGAGTTAACTGTACTGAAATACATATTAGCATAGTGCCTAATAATATAATTTTCTTATCTGGCTAAGAAACCTTGGCAGCAAAGATGCTAAACTTAAACTGTAGGATAATTTCTTAGGAAATATGCAGCAGCTGTTGCAAGATTTACTACAAATATGCTAGAAGTGCTTTTAAAAATTAATACTATGCTGCTATGCTTGGCTTAATTAGCTTTCTTCTTCATTTACAAAGCATATCTGTCTGGGTTTATTAACTTAGTCTCTATTCCCCTTTCTTGCAAACCTGTATAATTAAACTTTTAACTGCATAAGCTTTAGAAACAGTAGAATGATTTTTATTGCTATAAACCCTAAATCCTCCTTTTAAACATGATCACACCCTATGTATATTATATTGGAAACATGACAAGAAATGGTTTGTAATACCATAAATTGCACAGAGCATTGCTACTTCTAATTATAAGTTCCAGACCATCTCCATCATGTTCTCTGAAGGCAGTTTTATTTTTATTTTGCCCAGAAAGTTGCATTGGCACTGGAGCGCTGATTAATTTGTTCAATCCCCAAAGCTACCCTGTAAAGTCCATTCAAGGTCACCTTTCTTTTTAGTATATACCTATTTCTAAATTGTTCATTGATTTCCTCATCCATTATTATATTCCATTCCCTTTATAGACCCTTCACTTGTTAGAGTTCTATCTCAAATAGTTGGTCACTAGGCTTTGGTTTTCAGTTATAGAAAATCCTATTAAAATCTGTTTCAGCATATATCACTTGCTTCTCTTCATGCTATAGGATTAAAGTGTGTGTGTGTGTGTGTGTGTGTGTGTTTTGTAAAATTGAAACCTATTTCCTAAAAATGCTACCTTGGGGATACCTGAAGTTCCAGAAATATTGAACATAGAATTTATCATGTTTCAGGTTGCATATTAAAAAGCTTGTAGCATAATGCTCAGTGAGCACAAATTATTTGTGCAATCAGTACCAACTGAGTATACCAAAGCAGAAAATATTTTTGGCTCCTTAGTATACAGATGCTGAAGCCCTAACTTCACAGCTTGCTACCTGACATACCCCAATATACTACAGTTTCATCACACAATTTACTTCACTGAAAGTGTCAACAATAGTCAGTTCCATAATAATGAAAAAAGATAATAGTCATTTTCACTCCTATTCTCATTTGAATCTCATAATCAGTAGGATGATCAATTTCAAAACCTTATTAGTTCTGCTAGTGTGAACCATTCAGACCCACATTTCAATAGCACTTTGCAGTGCAAAACTATAGAGGCAGTCTTTGTAATGAACAATTTACAATTAATATTTCTCCCAACATATATTTGCCAGTTTTATATAACAAAAAACACAATCACTTCAAAGTATAAAAATTAAAACTTGGGTAATTATTGTTTACATCTGACAAACAATGCAGTAATATATGCAACTGTACTAAATAGACTTGACAAAGTGTAATTTTAATGAGACAAAAACAACAACAAATAGGGAATTTCAGTACCTTTCCACTGTATTTTAAAACAAAGGGTAGCAAAACCACTATTAGTCTGTATATAATTCTATATTCCCCCTTTCCAGGTATTTACATAATAGAGAAATTTTAAAATATAACTGAATAAAATCTTTAAAGCACTTGACTTTTTGTGGTGTACTGTAGGCCACATCCTACTTTCCCAAGGAAAATCTTGCAAGAGGGTAAAAACTCAGTATAATAGTACTTCAGTCAGTTGTGCAGCTGGAATAAATTGGCAAAACACTGGTAACATAAACTATGTCGGTTTACACTAGTTGAGAATGTGACCCTTTGAGTTTGAACTTGTGGAATTTTTGTTTATTTTTCACATCATAGAAAACAGAGAGCCTCAGAGAGTCAAAAGAGGATGGGGTTGTGGCTTGCAAATCCGAAGCAGAGGACAATGAGAAGGTTACTCACCCGGTGCAGTAACTGAGGTTCATTGAGATGTTTGTCCCTGTAGGTGCTCCACTTTAGGTGACTGCACACCCCTCCACTTGTAATCGGAGATTTGTAGTAACAGTGCCTGGTTGAGCTGCACTTGTGTTGTCCCTGTCTCAAGCCACCTCAGGCAGTTACATAGTGCCATGCAACAGCAACCACCCCGCACACACTCCCCCACATGGTTCCTTCTCTATTGCAGAGTCTCCAGTGTTAAAACTCCAAAGTAGAGGGGAGGATAGTGGAGCACTCATAGGGACAACCACCTCAAAGAACCACAGTTACTGCACACGGTGAGTAACCTTCTCTTCTTCTTCAAGAAGCGTCCCTGTGGGTGCTCCACTTTAGGCGACTATAGAGCAGTACCTCTCAGTGGAAGGGAGGGGCTTCGGAGTTGCAGTCATGGTGGATGATAAAACTGTAAGTCTGAATAAAGCATCTGATGATGAATGCTACTCTATGGCATAACCACACAGCCCATACAGCCCACTGTATGCAGTGTGTGACTGTATGGGCTGACGCCCAGTTTGCTGCTTTGCAGATGTACATAATGGGGACATTGTTAAGGAAGGCTATTAAAGTCGATAGTGCTATGGTGGGATATGTGCAGGTCCCTTGTGGGGCGTTGTAACTGTTGTTGGTGATAACAAAAGTGAATGCAGCCGGAGATCCATTTAAACAGCCTCTCTTTAGATATGGCATCTTCTTTGATTGTTCTGTGATAGAAAGGAATAATTTTGGTGACTTTCTGAAAGTCTTTGTTCTTTCGATGTATAAGACTAGCGCCCTTTGGATAGCTAGGGTGTGGAGTGCTGCTTCTCATTTATTCCCATGAAAATCTGGAAAGAACAATGGGAGACAAATGGGCTGATTCAGATGGAATGAGAAGACAACTTTAGGTAAGAACTTGGGATGTGGCTTAAGGTAACTTTGTTTTTGAAGAATGTTGTGTATGGGGAGTTATGCAAGGAGGGCTCCCAGTTTCCACACCTGGTGGATGTGCTGGTGATGAGGAAGGCCACCTTCATTGAAAGGTGAAGTAGTGAACACATCGTTGGTGGTTCAAATGGGGGCCCAATAAGGCTTCGTAGCACCAGATCGAGGTCCCATGATGGAGTAGGGGCTCATATTTTAGGGTTAATATTATGAATGTCCCCAAGAAAATGCTTGGTGACTGTGTGAGCGAAGACTGAGAACTCATCCACCTTGTGATGGAATGCTTGTGATAGCAGTGAGGTATACTCTGACCGAGCTTATGGAGAGGCCCGATTTCTTAAGTTTCAATATATAGTCCAGTAACACTGGTAGAGGAGGGGAAACCACCATGACTTGTCTATTTTGGCACCATGTATTGAATCACCTCCATTTGTGCAGGTATGCATAGATGGTCTGCAACTGTTTAAAAGAATGCCCCTTACTTCCTCTGAAAAGGTCATTTCGATTTCTTGGAGCCATGGAGTAGCCACTCCTTGAGGTGGAGTCTTGTCACGTTTGAGTGGTGGGCCTGGCCCACATCATGAGAGAGGAGATGAGGTAGAAGAGGAAGAATGCTTTGTGGGCACGTGGGCAGCTTTAGGAGGTAAGGAAACCACATTTGCCAGGGCCACATGGTGACTATCAAGATGACTCTGGAGTTGTCTGTCCTGATCTTGTGTATGACCCATGATAGAAGAGGGGTCGGAAGGAAGGCGTACAGTAAGGGTGCATCCCATTTGATGACAAAAGCATCACCCAGAGAACAGTGTCTTGATCTCGCTATGGAGCAGAACTGTGAGCGCTGGTGTTTTGGGTCATTTCAAAAAGGTCTATAGTTGGGAACCCCCATTCTTTGAATACGTTCTATAGCAGTGTTACTCAAAGTGGTGGTCCGCGGACCGGTGCTGGTCCATGAGCCATCGGCTGCTGGTCTGCACTCACATTGGAAAAAAAAACTGCCGGTCCCCCACATCAGATAGCTTGAGAAGCACTGCTCTATAGTACTTCAGTGTTTATTTTCTATTCATGGTCCTGGGAAATTTTTCTGCTTAGTGCACCTGCAGTGGTGTTTTGGCCTCCTGGTAGGTTGGAGGCTCAGGTGTCGATGCACCAATTCAATAGTAGCATGGCTTCCATAGGAAGTGTGACCGTGCCTTCCCCCCTTGCCAGTTTATATAAAACATGCAAGTGACGTTGTCTGAGCGAATCTTTATAGTTCTGTCCTTGATCATAGTTAGGAAATGGGAACATGCACTGTGAACCGCTCATTGCTCCAGTAGGTTTATATGAAGAATGGATTCCGACAGGAACCAGCTGCCTTGGACCGTGTGATTGTACAAGTGTGCCGCTCAACCTAGTAGGGAAGCATCCATAGTGATTATCATCATTGGAGGGTTCTGTGCAAAGGGGACTCCTACGCAAACATCATTTGGTTGTGTCCACCATTGTAGAGAGTCTTTTACTTTGTTTGGCACCAAGAGACATTTGTTTATGCTGTGTCTGTGTGGAACATACACTGTCCGGAGCCAGGCTTGCAGACATCACATGTGCAGTCTGGCATACTTGACGACTAACATCATTGCAGACATGTGGCCCAACAGTTGGAGGCAGGTCCTGGCTGATGTCTAGGGACTGTCTACTGTCATGTCTAGCTTTAGTAAAGTCGTAGATCGTTGTCGATCAGCAAGGGTGTAGCCTCCAGAGAGTTGAGGTAAGCCGCAAAAAACTCCTGTCTCTGCAAAGGTGTGAATGTTGATTTCTGGGTGTTTATCTGTAGGGCTAGACATATATAAAGAGCTGCTGTGTTTTGAGTAGCTTCTAGTGCCCCTTGTTAAATCAATGCTTTGAGTGAGTAAACAATCATCCAAAAGGGGAATATAATGATCCCTTGTCTGCAGACATGAGCCACCACCACCCTGAGAATTTTTGAAAATACCCATGGAGCAGTGGACAGTCCAAAGGGCAGTACTTTGTACTGAAAGTTGTCAGCTCCTAACCTCAGGAAACTCCTGTGGAAGGGACATATTATATGCATCCCAGCATGATTATGTGATTAATCACAATTAATTTTTAATCACTCGACATCCCTATTAATTTCCTAATATTAGGGGAAAAAAGGTTGTTTTTTTATAAAGGAGAAAGAAAATAAACAGTGAAGGAGAGGTAACTATAAAACTAACCAAAAACTAACTATTGACTAAATATCTAGACTAACTAGGTTAAAGGACAGAGGCACTGCTAAGTAAGTGCTCCATCTCAAGCCAAAGGTGGTAGAAAAGGAACTGGGGTGGGGGGGCTGGTCACATGGTGTTCTGTAACCGTCTGAGGCAGCGTGACTGAGCAAATATCCGATTACAAGTGCAGCGAGACACAGTTACCTAAAGTATCAGGGGGTAGCCGTGTTAGTCTGTATCCACAAAAACAATGAGGAGGCCGGTAGCACCTTAAAGATTAACAGATTTATTTGGGCATAACCTTTCATGGGTAAAAAACCCACTTCTTCAGACACATGGAGTGAAATTACAGATGCAGGAATTATTATACTGACACATGAAGAGGAGAGAGTGACATTATAAGTGGAGAACCAGTGTTGACAGGGCCAACTCTATCAGGGTGGATGTAGTCCACTCCCAATAATTAATTGATAAAGAGGTGTTGTCAAGGTTCCTTCCCCACTCTGAACTCTAGGGTACAGATGTGGGGACCTGCATGAAAGACCCCCTAAGCTTATTCTTACCAGCTTAGGTTAAATGCTGCCACCACCAAAGTGTTACACAAAGAACAGGGGAAGTGCCCACTTGGAAACGTCTCTCCCCAAAATATCCCCCCAAGCACTACACCCCCTTTCCAGGGGAAGGCTTGATAAAAATCCTCACCAATTTGCATAGATGAACATAGACCCAAACCCTTGGATCTTAAGAACAATGAAAAAGCAATCAGGTTCTTAAAAGAAGAATTTTAATTTAAAAAAAAAGTAAAAGAATCACCTCTGTAAAATCAGGATGGTAAATATCTTACAGGGTAATAAGATTCAAAACATAGAGAATCCCTCTAGGCAAAACCTTAAGTTACAAAAAGATACAAAAACAGGAATATACATTCCATTTAGCACAACTTATTTTATCAGCCATTTAAACAAAACAGAGTCTAACGCATATCTAACTAGATTGCTTACTGACTTTTTACAGGAGTTCTGACCTGCATTTCTGCTCTGGTCCCAGCAAAAGCATCACACAGACAGAGAGAACTCTTTGTTTCCCCCCAGCTTTGAAAGTATCTTGTCTCCTCATTGGTCATTTTGGTCAGGTATCAGCGAGGTTATCTTAGCTTCTTAACCCTTTACAGGTGAAAGGGTTTTTCCTCTGGCCAGGAGGGATTTAAAGGTGTTCACCCTTCCCTTTATATTTATGACAGATGTCAATACCAGGAGAGGGAAAATTGGCTCACTGCAAAAGCAACTTTCCCTCTCCTGGTATTGACACCTGCAGTAACAAGCTGAAGAATTTACTTATGTACAGTGCTCATTTTGTTCCATATGTATCCCTTTGATTTGTAAAAATACCAAAGGCCTGAACCTGCACCATTAGAGTTCATGGGATTTTTGTCTTGGACACATTGGGAGTAGGAACAGGCCTTAAATACACCTAAATTCCACAATTTCAAGCTTGTCTACAATCTGCTACAGACGGTACCCTAAAACTAGCATTTATCAACTTTAAGGAGGATTAATGCACTGGGATAAGGAAGCAAGAGATCTGGGTTCAACTAATAGCTGTGCCAGAGGCATTCTGTATGACCTCAGGCAAGTGACATAATCTCTCTGTACTTGAGCTCCCCATCGATCAAACTACTACTTCCTTTCTCCTATGCTTTGTCTTTCTTTTCTATTTAGATGCTGCAATGAAATTCAGACAGGTAAAACTTCTGTGCTCACATAGAGCCCCATTGACTTCAATGAGACTGTTCATGTGCTTAAAGTTAAGCATATGCCTGAGTGTTCATAGGTTTGAGTCTTTATACTCTAAGCTTTTCAGGGCCGAGGCCGATTCTTACTTTGTACCTCTACAGTGCACAGCACAATGGGGCCCTGATCTTGGCTGGGGGTCTAAGCACTACTGTAATAATAATAAATGATGACAACTTTGACCATTAATACAGTCACTACAATATTTGTGATAATTCTCCCACCCCATTTCAATTGGCAATTCTTAGATAAAGGAAACTGAAGGTACCCAGAACTTCTGAAAAACCAGGCCATCTTTTATTTAGGTGCCTATATAAGGCTATTGAAGCCTAGCTTTGGGCACCTAGGCTTGAATTTTTTTATGTGTTGCAGAGATTATAATAAATGAAATAATATAAGTTGTGAAATGAAAACAAATAGAGTAATATGGTTATTAATTATTAAATAGCTAGTTCTCAAACTTTCATGCATTTACTGACTTGCTACTTATCTTTAAAAAAAAATCTTCATCAAGACAATCTTTTTGAGCCTCCCATTGAGATTATTAGTCTCGTCTGTTGTTTCCAGTCCCTGACATCTTGGCACTACATCAACTTTCATTGAAAAATAGAGATTTTTTTGGTAAGTTAAAGCTCTACAAATAATTGCATGACCAGGTTTTCTCAAAGAAATCATGACAAAACTTCTATACCTGTCTGACCCTCTAACAAAGAAAGCACTACACCAAAAATGGTTAATGTGTCTGAAAACCAGCAACCAACTAGGTGCAACTGGTATTTCCCTCCCCCACAACCTCTCAATAGGAAATCAAGTTTATGCTTTTTGGGACACTACACCAGCAGCAAGAGAGTGCCATAAGTGTCAACAAACAAAGAGAAAAACTTCCCCCAGTGCAGGAGCCACATAGGGCAGTCATACTCACTCTTGTACTTCCCACCGCTTTCTGTGCCCAGAATTGTGGTCCGCATGCAAGGGATTGGGCCAGAAGAAAAGAGAACCACAGTGCCCTGTGATACAGCTATTCTCTTCTGTATGGCAACCCATAGGTAGCTGTAGGGAAGCTGCTGTAAGTTGTATGCCCCAGGGCTGCTGTAATTTACAGCAGGGATTGCACTAGCCCCTAGTACAGCCAGAGTCTGGGGATGGCCAAAGCCACTTTTTTGCCCCCTCGCCTCCTGAATCACACTTTGTGCTGTTCTTGTCATTAGGTAGTTTCTGACAAGGAAATATGACCTTATGGATTTTTTTTAAATTAACTGCAATATCTTTCTCCAGATTCCATGCAATATTTACTAACACATTGGCAATGTGGTACTATACACCATTATTGCTAACAATATTTTATTGAATATTTGAGAGAAATGTTTGAAGAGAAAGAATTATGTCATTACTTCATCCACATACTGGTGTCTACTGTGCAAAGAACCATGCAGTGCTTTAGCCATATGATTTTCATATAAAGTCAGAAGGAATGCTACACCTAAAAGTCTTTAAAAAGTTTTCTCCCCCATCATCATTTATGACAATAGTAGATTAGAATTATTTTTGTAGACCACAGTTCATAATTTTGCAATCTTAAAATAGATGCTGTCATTGAGTTCAGTGAACTGCTTCTTTAAATGTAAAAGTATCTCTCTCTCCTTGTTGCAGGATCAACTGTGAGGCAGATGCCATTTGTGTTTCAGTGCCGATACAGAATGCTATCAAGTCAGAATACTACCGAGAATGTCACTTTGTGTTCTCTCTTCCACAGAAATTTTATATTTGTTCTTTGTTTGAGTTCCTAGTTCTACTCGGAATAGCAACTCTGTAAAAATAGTGTTGTTGGGGTACCATGTTGTTGGGGTGCCTCTTCCAATCGGCCCTGAAGAAAAATTCCTTCCCGACCCCAATATGGTGATCAGCTAAACCCTAAGCATATGGACAAGATTCACCAGCCAGATACTACAGAAAATTCTTTCCTGGGTAACTCAGATCCCACCCCATCTAACATCCCATCACAGGTCATTGGGCCTATTTACCATGAATATTTAAAGATCAATTAATTATCAAAATCATGTTATCCCATCATACCATCTCCTCCATAAACTTATCAAGTTTAATCTTAAAGCCAGATAGGTCTTTTGCCCCCACTGCTTCCCTTGGAAGGCTATTCCAAAACTTCACTCCTCTGATGGTTAGAAACCTTCGTCTAATTTCAAGTCTAAACTTCCCAATGACCAGTTTATATCCATTTGTTCTTGAGTCCACATTGATACTGAGCTGAAATAATTCCTCTCCCTCTCCGGTATGTATACCTCTGATATATTTATAGAGAGCAATCATATCTCCCCTCAACCTTCTTTTAGTTAGGCTAAACAGGCCAAGCTCCTTGAGTTGCCTTTCATAAGACTGGTTTTCCATTCCTTGGATCATCCTAGTAGCCCTTCTCTGTACCTGCTCCAGTTTGAATTCATCCTTCTTAAACATGGGAGACCAGAACTGCACACAGTATTCCAGGTGAGGTCTCACTAGTGCCTTGTATAACGGTACTAAAATCTCCTTATCTCTACTGGAAATACCTCACCTGATGCATCCCAAGACCTCATTAGCTTTTTTCACGGCCATATCACATTGGCGGCTCATAGTCATCCTATGATCAACCAATACTCCAAGGTCCTTCTCCTCCTCCGTTACTTCTAATTGATGCATCCCCAGCTTGTAACTAAAATTCTTGTTATTAATCCCTAAATGCATAACCTTGCACTTCTCACTATTAAATTTCATCCTATTACTATTACTCCAGTTTACAAGGTCATCCAAATCTTCCTGTATGATTTCCCAGTCCTTCTCTAAATTGGCAATACCTCCCAGCTTTGTATCATCCACAAACTTTATTAGCACACTCCCACTTTTTGCGCCGAGGTCAGTAGTAAAAAAATTAAATAAGATTGGTCCCAAAACTGATCCTTGAGGAACTCCACTGGCAACCTCCCTCCAGCCTGACAGTTCACCTTTCAGTAAGACCCACTGTAGTCTCCCTGTTAACCAATTCCTTATCCACCTTTCAATTTTCATATTGATCCCCATCTTTTCCAATTTAACTAATAATTCCCTATGTGGCATGGTATCAAACACCTTACTGAAATCTAGGTAAATTAGATCCACTGCGTTTCCTTTGTCTAAAAAATCTGTTACTTTCTCAAAGAAGGAGATCAGGTTGGTTTGGCACGATCTACCTTTTGTAAAACCATGTTGTATTTTGCTCCATTTACCATTGCCCTCAATGTCCTTAACTACTTTCTCCTTCAAAATTTTTTCCAAGACCTTGCATACTACAGATGTCAAACTAACAGGCCTGCAGTTACCCAGATCACTTTTTTTCCCTTTCTTAAAAATAGGAGCTATGCTAGCAATTCTCCAATCATACGGTACAACCCCTGAGTTTACAAATGCATTAAAAATTCTTGCTAATGGGCTTGCAATTTCAAGTGCCAATTCCTTTAATATTCTTGGATGAAGATTATCTGGGCCCCCCGATTTAGTCCCATTAAGCTGTTCGAGTTTCACTTCTACCTCACATATGGTAATATCTACCTCCATATCCTCATTCCCATTTGTCATGCTACCATTATCCCTAAGATCCTATTTAGCCTGATTAAAGACTGAGGCAAAGTATTTGTTTAGATATTGGGCCATGCCTAGATTATCCTTCACCTCCACTCCATCCTCAGCGTTTAGCAGTCCCACTTCTTCTTTCTTTGTTTTCTTCTTATTTATATGGCTATAGAAACTTTTACTATTGGTTTTAATTCCCTTTGCAAGGTCCAACTCTACTTGACTTTTAGCCTGTCTCACTTTATCCCTACATATTCTGACCTCAATAAGGTAGCTTTCCTTGCTGATCCCTCCCATCTTCCACTCCCTGTATGCTTTCTGCTTTTTCTTAATCATCTCTCTGAGATGCTTGCTCATCCAGCTTGGTCTACAACTCCTGCCTATGGATTTTTTCCCCTTTCTTGGGATGCAGGCTTCCGATAGCTTCTGCATCTTTGATTTAAAGTAATCCCAGGCCTCCTCTACCTTTAGATCCATAAATTCTTCAGTCCAATCCACTTCCCTAACTAATTTCCTTAATTTTTGAAAGTCAGCCCTTTTGAAATCAAAAACCCTAGTTGCAGATTTATTTTTGCTAATCCTTCCATTCAGTTTGAACTGAATTAGCTCATGATCACTTGAACCAAGATTGTCCCCTACAACCATTTCTTCTATGAGGTCCTCACTACTCACCAAAACCAAATCTAAAATGGCATCCCCTCTAGTCGGTTCAGCAACTACTTGATGGAAGGAATCTATCAGCTATCGCATCTAGGAAAATCTGAGCCGTATTATTATTACTAGCACTCGTCCTCCAGTCTATATCTGGAAAATTAAAGTCTCCCATGATCATGCAGTTTCCATTAGTATTTATTTCATTAAAAACATTAAACATCTATCCATATCTAAATTAGATCCCGGCAGTCTATAGTACACCCCAAGCACTATCCCAAGGGAGGCTCTAATAGTTTTCTTCCCCAAAGTAATTTTTGCCCAGACGGACTCTGTCTTATCCATTGCATCGCTTCTTATTTCTTTACATTCTACCTCATCATTGATATACAATGCTACTCCACCACCTTTATTTATTTCGGTCTTTCCTAAACAACACATACCCTTCAATACCTGTAGTCCAGTCATGACTACTATTCCACCATGTTTCTGTTACCCCTATAATATCTGGTTTCACTTCCTGCACCAGTAGCTCTAGTTTCTCCATTTTGTTACCTGGGCTCCTTGCATTGGTGTACAAACATCTTAATTTTTGCTGTTTGGCCTCACTCACATTCTGTACCCTATTAAGCACGGTCATTCTACAGCCAGTATAACCTATTAGACTGGTATCCACACTGCCCTTCCTCCTTATATACATTCTCCTTCCCACAGCTGTATCCTTTCTTACTTCGTTTTCTTCCCTCTCAATGCTAAAATTCCGCGTGGAGATTACCTGGATATCTCCCAACCATTTTCCCCAAATTCCTAGTTTAAAGCTCTCATAATCAGTTGTGCCAGCCTCGATCCTAGAAGTCTATTTCCTTCCCTACTCAGATGAAGTCCATCCCGTGAGAACTGTCCTCTGTCCATGAATGCCTCTCAGTGGCCATACATCCCAAAGTCCTCTTTATAGCACCACTGCCTAAGCCATCTGTTGATAGTCATAATCTTGTCACACCTTTGTTGACCTTCTCTAGGAACAGGCAGAATCCCACTAAAGATCACCTGAGCCTCGATTTCCTTAAGTGTCTTCCCCAGCCTAGCATAGTCTCCCTTAATTCTTTCCAGTGAGAATCTAGCCGTATCATTTGTTCCCACATGAAGGATAATTAGGGGATTCTTTTCTGCTCCCTTTACGATCCTTTTCAACCTCAGGTCTACATCCCGTATCTTAGTACCTGGAAGACAGCACACCCTTCTATTCTCTGGATCAGCTCTGGTTACAGGTCTATATATTCTTCTCAGTAAAGAGTCCCCGATCACATAGACCTGCCTTTTCCTGGTGACGGTGCTATTCTCCAGTCTATCCCCTGTTCCCTCTGACTGTAAGTTCTTTCCATTCCTATTCTCCCTTGTAATCCTCTTCAACCCATCCTGTATCCTCCTGGGACTCATATTTGGTGTAGTCTCCATTGACTCTTCCCCTTTTCCTATAGGACTAGCCACTCTTCTCTTCTTCCTTGCCCTTCCACCTTCATTGACTACTTGCTGAGCCCCATCTTCATTTTCCAACTCTGCAAACCTGTTTTTGAGCTCTATTTCTCCTTCACTAGGCCATCTTTTCCTCTGCCTGGTTTTTTTAGTCACATGCTGCCACTGACCACTTTCCTCACCCAGTCTCCCCTCAGAATTCCTCAGTTCTGCTTCCATCTGCAAGTCTGAGCTTTTCCCTTCAGATACCTCATGTCTTTGCTCCATAATCTGCTTGAACCCCTTCTTAACTCAACCAGACTTTCCACCTGCATCTCCAATGTGGAGAGGTTGAGGGAACTGGGGTTATTTAGTCTGCAGAAGAGAAGAGTGAGGGGGGATTTGATAGCAGCCTTTAACTACCTGAAGGGGGGTTCCAAAGAGGATGGAGCTAGGCTGTTTTCAGTGATGGCAGATGACAGAACAAGAAGCAATGGTCTCAAGTTGCAGTGGGGGAGATCTAAGTTGGATATTAGGAAACACTATTTCACTAGGAAGGTGGTGAAGCACTGGAATGGGTTACCTAGGGAGATGGTGGAATCTTCATCTTAGAGGTTTTTAAGGCCCGGCTTGACAAAGCCCTGGCAGGGATGATTTATTGGGGATTGGTCCTGCTTTGAGCAGGATATTGACTAGATGACCTCCTGAGGTCTCTTCCAACCCTGATATTCTATGATTCTAGAGGGGGATGGGACACTTTGCCAATGGTTTCACAGATATTTGCTGATAGAAGGAACGGTGAGACTCAGCATTCTTGAGTTTTATTCTAGGCTCTGGAGGGGAGTGTGTTCTAGTGGACCCAGACTATGCTGTCCCATAGACTCCATCCTCTCTTTGTTCCAGTCCCGTCTCTTCCTCGTTTCTGATTCTTGTCCCAGCCTCATTCTTTTCACCTAGCCGTCCCAGTCTCACCTAGTGGCTCCTCTTCCAATCTCAGTCCCCCCCATATCCTCCCCTAGCTCCCAGTCCCCCTTGCCCACCCAGTCCCAGTCTCCCCTCACTATAACCCCCAGCTTCCCTCTTTCCTCCACCAACCTCCAGTCCCAGTCTCACTGTCATTACAAGCTTTGTCCCAATCTACTTCCCCACCCACTTGGTTAGGTCCAGATCTTGTCACCTCTGAATTCAAATCAGGCAGTTTCCTCCTCCATGATGCCTGACACCAGTAGGGAAGTCACTGAGAGAACAGGAGAGACAATGTTTGTACTCTCACTTCAGGTGCCTGAATCCATCTCAGCCCATGTAGTCAAAAATAATAGACCACACATTTTTTCATCCTTTAAAACCTGCTGTTAGGGACTGAAAATACTGTGAACTCGGTGAATAAAAAATCCTGGCATTTCACTTCTGAGATCTTGGTTCCAGTCTAGCTGGCAGTCCCAATGAAGTGAGTTAGGTGGTATACAGGTTAGCAGTATAGTTCTGCAACTGAAGTGAAAATCCAGCCCTGAGCATGCAGATACCCAGTGTGTAAAATTTCAGCACATATGGCTATAATAGGAGGTGTCAAGCAACCTTAATAGGTGGTACTGCCATCTGCCTCCCCCACCCCATAATTAGTACTAGAGATACAATCCCTAAGAGATGCAGTCACTTCTCACACAACCACCCAAAGCTTCTGTTATTTGCATTTAGTTTGAAGATAGACAGACAGATAAAGGGAGAAGCAACAGCAAGAAACACTTGAAAAATACATTGA
The DNA here is from genome assembly GCF_009764565.3 of Dermochelys coriacea. NCBI lineage: Eukaryota > Metazoa > Chordata > Testudines > Dermochelyidae > Dermochelys > Dermochelys coriacea. The sequence goes on from NC_050068.2 coordinate 301,907,313, forward strand.
TCTCATATTGAAATATTCCAGATTCTGAACATCGACCTCTAATAACCTAATGATACTCCTGGACACAAGTCTGTCTGTTGTTTTTAATACAGAATTCCTGGGTTGGGGAAAGAGGGTCAATCTATAGTCTAGAGCTAAATATCAAACTATGGTCTAAGTCAAGTAGACTCATGACATCAGATTATGGCAATGGCCATAAAAAAGCAGTACAGTAGGTTATTAAATGCCATCATTTTAAGTTTTACTAGTAAAAACCCAATTTTGGTACAGTTTTTCTTCTCATAAAACTTCATTATTTCTGGGACTGTACATAGCATGACTCAACTATCTGTGATAGATTACTATAGATTTTTGTATCTTCAATAGCACATTTAAGATAAATTGGTTTTAAAATGTTTAATTTCTAGTGATTCAATGTGTTTTCTAATACCAGCACTTATTTTTAATAAATTAGATGGTAATGACTTTTTGTAACGTAGCCTCTCTCTTGAAAGAATGATCATTTAAATAGTCTATAGTGATTTTTTTAAAATGATTTCTTTCCTACAAAGTGAATTCTGCTGTGAATTCATGGAAGACAAATAAAGTCTTGTCTATGGGATATGGGCTGTGTGAGATTTGCACACTATCCACCAATGCTATTAGTGATGACCTATAATATCTCTCTAGGGCTGAAAGGTGATTTTCTGCCTGTTCTTTGAAATCTCGCAACGAAGAATTGCTGCTACCTACTGAAAGTCAAATTGTCTGTGATGGGTTGGTGATGTGGACTGCACTATGCTGGGAATTTAAAAGACACCACCTAACTCACTTCATTGGGACTGTCAGCTAGACTGGAACCAAGGTCTCAGAAGTGAAATGCCAGGATTTTTTATTCTCTGAGTTAACAGTATTTTCAGTCCCTAAGGCAGATTTTAAAGGATGAAAAAATGTGTGATCTATTATTTTTGACTACATGGAAAATCTACAAAACAAAGCCACAATGGTCCCAGGGCTGATCTTTCCTCTGTTGTGGTCTGCCAAAATTACATCTGACCCCTGTATGGATTTATTATCTTATATTTACTCTCTGCTTTTACATATGAATAATGCAAAACTAGCCTTTTTATGCAGCCGGGGTCATAACAAATTAATATAAAAAAACAACTGTAAAGAAACCTTTTCTATAGAAGTAACGGCTTTGCCTAAGTATTACTTTCATTGTCTACAGTACTCAAGACAAGACATAATAAAAAGCTAGCTACACTTGTTTTGGTTAATGGTATGAAATACACAGCATTTATGACAACTTATTCTGAAAGAAAGGTCAACCATGCTTTTGTATAGGCTATTCAGAACAAGAGGGATAAAGATATATTGCTGTTCCATGACAGTTATTTTAAAGGCAGATAGCTTTTTAAATAATATCAAATTTAAAAGAAGCAGGATGCTGTATTTCTTTACACTGGTAACATAATCCAGTTTTTATGTCAATTTGTATTATGTTGTGTTTGTTGTATCTGATAACAGTGTGATTTAAGACCTCAGCTAAGCATTTTTCTTCACTTTTATTTGTGTGTGTAACATTTCTCACAGCATTATTCTGAGTTTGCTATTTCCCTTTCCCATGTTAACACTAAAACCACATTAAACCTTGCACTCCCCATTATTCCAATATGCAGCAGTGATACCCTTCATTAAGGGTAGGTTGGGATTAGAGCTGTGCATATAATTGATTTTTTCAATATGCAGGCAACCAGGAAAAAATTGTATTGAAATTTTTTCTTTAAATTTTCGGTGAATTTAAAAAAAACATTTTGAGTTGAACAAAATATTTCAATTCACCAAAACTAAATGTTTTGTTTCAATTCTGAGCTTTTAAATCATTTAAAAAAATTAAAACTAAAATTGAAGAAACTTTAAATTTAAAGCAAAGTAATTTTGAATCAAAATCTTGAAATGTTTTGTTTTTAAAAAGTGTAAATAAAAGTGTAGATTTTTTCAATAGGTATTTTTAAGGGTATTTCTCATCTGGAACAATTCAGTGAATTCAACATGAATTCATAATATGTTTTGGTTGACCTGAATCTACATTGTTCTCCAAAAAATGTTCTGATAGAAAAATTTTGCTCACCTCTAATTGGGATCCCTATTTGTTCAATTCCACAGATTATTACACTATGGGAAATTTAGGCAGGGGGTCTGATACTTATAAAAAGAGGGAAAAAGACGGGGGGGACTTGACAGTAGCCATTCTTCCTTGAAAATCACTCTGCACTTTTACATTCGTGGGATATGGCAGCTCTGTTGTCAAGCTCCAGAACGGCTTTGAAAAGTCGTGTCTGCTGGGGGGAGTGCACAAGGGTGAAATAATTGCCTTGCTCTCTATGAGAAAGTGCACCTCCCAACCACCTCAGTTCCTTTTCTGAAATCACAGGGTCCTGATGTTATATAGAACACCAACATAGAAGGGAAGGTGAGTGAGTAGCGTCAATATACCCAGACAACTCTCAAAGAACGATAGTTACTGGTAAATAACCTCTTTCTTCTTACAGGGCCTCTGGGCATTCCTCCTTGTGAGAGATTGATCAAAGTGAACTTCCAATTGTGATTATGTCTGCTAGGAGGGTTCTTGAGCTTAGTACTTCAAGATAACTCTATTTTGTCTATGGTCTACAAAGACAAGTCACCATCTTAGCTTCACGTCTACTGTGATCTTAGATTTCCACCTATCTCAGTGCAGAATTCTCACTCTCACCAACGGAAGCATGTCATCAGTACCCAAGATGCAAGTAAAGTATTTTGTTTTTCCATGGAAAAGACCAAGCCCTTTATCTAACAGGTTATTCAGAGCATAACATTCAAAATCTAACAGGTTATTCAGAGCATACAAGGAGAAATTCCTGGGAGAACCCATTACCAGACTTTCATACTGGATTAGGAGATGTATAGAACATTGTTACATCTTAGCTAAGAAACCAGTACTTCCTGGTTTAAAATCTACTCCATGAGATCCTTAGGCACGTTGGTGGAATTGTCGAAAGTAGCAGCGTGGATTTCAATGCACACTTTCACCAGGCATTACTCTTTGGACATAGCATCATGCTCTGATGCTCAGTTTGGGAGAGCGGTGCTACAGTCCATATTTCGCTAAGAACTCCTTGCCCATCATCCACCCGGGGAAGCACTGCTTGCTAATCTCCCACTAGTTCCACTCCTGGTCAAAGCCCTTCTTATCATCGCCGCTACTGAAATAACAAACCAATTGATTCAGTCACCCAACACCAATTTTTTCTGGCACTCCCCACAATACAAACCATTTCATTCTGTCTTCCAACGTTATTCGGCCCTCACCAATCAGCAATTGATACAGACAAGATCCCCACACAATGCAGATCCTCACTGCAACTGATACTGGCCACCCCATGCAGAACGACACACACACTCACACATACCTGTTACAAAACTGCTCGTGTTTGACAGATTGCACACACAGTACAGACCCTCCACATACCCAAAGCTCCACATAAATCCACACACACACCCTCACAAAGACCTCCAACCACAATCAATATATACACTCACACAAGCCTCCTCAACTGATATTACCCCACCAGACACAATTAATACAAACACAGCCTCTTCCCCCACATCCCACAATTGACTTATTGCCCAAAGACCCCCTCAACAATTGATACACCACACACAGGTGTCTTCACAACTGATATGCACATGCACCCTAAGGCCTGGGGGATCTCCACCCCCCCCAGGCTGAGTGAGAAATGGAGAAGGCAGGAGCTGCCATTACGCAGCCTACTCTTTGCTGGCACAACTCCAGTCCTGTGATTTCCAGAAGAAAAGGAGAGGGAGCACTGGGATGTTCTATGTGTTGAGGAAACAACTGTCCTTCAGCACATGGAGCAGCTCTGATTAATCAGTGAAGTGACAGGTGTGGGAAACAATGTAAGTGCCAGTGTGGCATCTGGGCACAAACCATCTGTTTCCAAGCCCTGGAATTAGGAGTGAAGCAGCTTGCACACTCGACCTCTAAGACAATAACAAGTTTTGTCCCTACCAAAAGAGTATATGACCAATTAATTTTCAAAAGCAAGTTTTCTAAACAACTGTGGACAGTACCTCTACCATAACTCCTACAAACTACTTTAAAAGATAGTTCGAAGTACAGTAAATCTGAACAGCAGCAAAATTCTTTCTAGGTACAGTAGGGTAATTTTTCTGCTACCTGAAGTGCTCGAGACTTCCAAACATTTTCATTGCAATTATTCAATGAACTAAGCAGAGGATGAATTTAGTTCTCATGAATATATTTTGTGCATATTCCAATCTATGTTTAGTTTAACTCATAATATAAGTTCATATTGGCCAGATAATTTGATACAACATATTAATGAATACATAAACATAGTATATTGGGTTGATACAATACTAACTTCATTTTGCTTCTGAAAAATACTTGTCTTCAAATTCATCAACTGGAAAGGAAAATGTCTGATTGTGAGTTTTTCACCTATCTTAGGTTACCAAATTTGCCATGACTTCCTGTTGGTTTTCATGTTTTAGTCACATATCTTCTTTTAATACCATAACCGAAAATAATCAATAAAAGAACTCAAATTTTAGGGAAAAAACTGTCACACCTTATATAAACCTGTATTTATATTCTGTATGTATTTCTACTCTCAACAGTTAAAGGACAAAAGTTGTAAATTTTTCAAAGATCTGTTCCAATGGTACAAAATGTGTATAGGAAAGTTATAAAATGTAAGTATTTTTCTTAGGATGGTTCTAACCAGAAATTAACCAAAATAGTTCAAAAAAACATTCAATATTGGAAGGCTCTTGAGGTTTGTGTATATTTATCATCATGGGTGGGATTTTTCCAAACGTATCTCTGGGAACTGGGTGACTAATTACCTTAGATGTTTTTGAACCTCCCTCCCCCCCAATGTACTCAAGACCCCATTGTTAATATTATAAAATAATAAGTAGGATTATTTGGAATTGATTTATTTCGCTATCCATTTTCAACAACATTCCTTTGGAAAAGAATGAGGAACAACCTAACTGGTTGTTAATCGTCCCTTTTTAAACTACAACACTTTGGCAAATATATTGCCAAATGGCACAGCAAGAAACCATTGTGTGAAGACAGATTGCTATAGAAGGCGTCACTCAGTGCTGCTGTTTCACATATCTTTCCAAGTATTATAGGGTTTTGGCATGTAAGCAAATGTTCAGACTTGGGAAGACGTATTATGTTGTTGTTAATTTTGTTACTTTTTGTTATGCAAGGTTTGAGTGTAAGCAATGGTCCCTGGAGAGTTAGCTGTATGAGCAGCATCAGGGTTTGCAATCCACGTTGGTCTCAAAGTAGAATCAATTCTTGAAGCAAGTTGTTCCCTGGGAACTGGACATTGGTTTTCGGCTGGCAGTCTAGATTTCTCCTCCAATGAGAAGCCAATCTGCAAGTCCTCATGCATCTGTGAATGCTTTGCAGAAGGGCAATGCTGGTGCCAGAAGGAGTAACCACATTGTGCAGGCTAATTGTAGTAGGGTCGTATTGGAAACCCACTCCTGCCTTAAAAGGCTTAAAACAGCCCGGGGAGAGGGCTGTGGCAGGGAATGAAAGGTGGGGCTGATTGGGAGGAGCAGCCTCAGCTGGGGGCCACGCCCCAGTCAGGCCACAGCTGGCTTAGTCAGGGCCCAGCTGGCCCTTATAAGAGGGCAGTGGGCCAGGAGCACACAGAGTCTCCTCTAGCTGTGGAGGAAGATGGGCCTGGCTGCTGGGAAGCGTACCAGGGTACCTGAGGTGAAGCAGGGCTGGGAGGCTCCAGACTGGAAAAGCCCCAGGCTGCAAGCCTGGCAGACAGCCTAAGACAGGGTACTGGGGTTGCAACAGGGCAGCCCAAGGGTAGGCAGAGGCAGCAGGTCCAAACCCCCCTTGCCTGTGATGACTGGCTTATACAGACTGCAGTTGGCCCCAGTGAAAGGGGGCTAGATGGTGATTGGCACTAGCCCATAGGCTAAGGCAAGGTGGGGATAAAGAGTGGGGGGTTCCCTGGGGAGGGGAGACCCAGATCTGTGGGGTATTGCCTGGAGGTGCAGCACTCCAGGTAAAAGGGAACTGGGGTCCGGGAGGGACACGGGGGCCAGCGATGGTGAAACACCAGCATTGGGTGCTCTGGAGCTGGTAAAAAGAGCTAATTCCCAGACAGCCAGCAAGAACCTGCCACCGGGTGAGTCTGCGCCCTGTTACACTGATCAAGAAGACAGAGGTTCAAATACTTAGATTTCTGTCAATAACTGTCTATACAAAGGAGTGTTGGGCTTCAACCTTTTGGAAATTTACCCTTTATTATCTATTATATATTTAGAAGACCAGTACACTGAACTAACTGTAGTAATAACAAAAATAACTATTAGTGTACTTAAGGATCTCTCTGGAATTCTAAATATATTGAACAAAGTTCTCTGCTGGCATTAACTTCACTGAAGTTAATAGAATTAATGCCAGCACAGAATTTGTCCAGTTGAAAATGCATACATTTACCATATCCATAGATCTGTTGTGAGTCATTGTGGCCCTTGTGACAAAGTGGGTGTGTCAATGGCCAGGTGGGTTTAAGGTTCAAATAAATAAGAACATATGAATGGCCATATTGGGTCAGACCAAAGGTCCATCTAGCCCAGTATCCTGCCTTCTGATAGTGGCCAATGCCAAGTGCTTCAGCGGGAATGAACAGAACAGGCAATCATCAAGTGAGCCATCCCCTGTTGCCCATTTCCAGCTTCTAGCAAACAGAGGTTAGGGATACTATCTGTGTCCATCCTGGCCAATAGCCATTGATGGACCTATCCTCAAGAATTAATTTAATTCTTTTTTGAACCATGATATAGTCTTGGCTAGTACAACATCTTCTAGCAAAGAGTTCTACAGGTTGACTGTGTGTTGTGTGAAGAAATACTTTTTTGTTTGTTTTAAACTTGCTGCCTATTAATTTCATTTGGCGACTTCTAGTTCTTGTGTTATGAGAAGGAGTAAATAACACTTCCCTATTTACTTTCTCCATTTAGGTCTATAAAATCATGATTGGTGTGAAGACAAACCTGTTCAGAGCCAGTCTTCTCCAGAGCCATATTAAACAATAGGCCCACCAGATTTAAAAATAAGTAACAGGATTTTGTGAGTCCCTTTTTTGTTGTGTTTTTTTTTTTATTTTTCCTCAGTTTCATTTTCATTGTTGGGCAGGGTGGAAAGACAGGTGGGTGTGCTGAATAGGCAACAACAGCAGTAAGAGATACCAGTGAAGAGGGAACTGAAGAACAGCTGATTAACCAGTTTAGGAGTCTCAGCTATGCTGGCCACTCTAGAGGTAGAATTCCAAGTGTCCAATTGCACCACACAGTAGAAGAGTAACCTTCTGGCTGGGGCAGGGGGAGCAAACCAGAACAGTTGGAGGAGCCAAACAGCTAGGTAAGGAGAGCCAACTCTATGCAAAAGAAGTGGTTGTAACAGACTGAGAACACGACAGCCTTTGATCTCTGAGCAAAGCAGGGAAGATACTGACTTCCTCTGCAAAGCACTGGAAGAACTACTGATGAAAAGTGCTGCATAAGAGCAAAGCATTATCATTATTGAGGGTTTAAAAATGTGTGGGAAATGCAAACACTTTTAGGCATCACATAAGCTTGAGCCTTAATTTCTCTTAGTCCTAGAAAGGCCTAGTTCCCAGGACATCCCAATACCTAGAAACAGACTCTTCAGAGCTCAATTCATCTATAAACACTCCTGATATAGTGCTTTGCTGTAAGGGTGCTGTATATTCCCCCAAAAACCTTGCAATGAGGATAGATACCTATGTGAACCATTGTACTCAGTGTGTGAACTTTATACCTGCAACTACTGTATAAGTATTATCAGTCCTACCAGAAAGACTGTGCTCAGATATAAAAATTCCTTTGCAAATGCCTGGCATAAATTTGCAATGGGGGAATCAAATACTGTATACGGTGAGCAGGGTTTGCACCTTCATTATCTTCATAAGGTTACCTTTGTGTAACATTTCTTAACTCATTAAAAAAGATTGACATGTACTACACTGCCATTTCTGTTAAGAATATATAGCAAGAAAATACTAGAAAGTTGTCATTTAGGATACTCATTCAAAATTTACTGAAAAGCCACAGTGTTCCTATTATAAGTCAGATTAAGGCTCAGAATACTTACTTGACAATGTCTCCTTCAAGAGCAATCACTCGTTTAATGATCTTCTGTTCAGGGTTTTTAGGAGAGCTGGGAAAGGGATAAGGTTACACAATCAGTAATGTGCCTGTTGTTTTAAGAAAATGAAAAGAAATTCAACAAAGAAATAGGCACTATTAAAGTCATTATGGGATTCCATGTTCTCCCTGATATGGCATTAATCATGATGTTCCAGCTAAAGTGAATCTATTGCTATCATTCTTATTTCAAACCATCATGAAAAAACTGGGAGTAAAATATCAGCTGAATGCAAAGTCTAAGATAATCAACACTCTTTTTATAGCAGAAGAAATGGGGAAGACACTTTACACTGATGAAATTAGAATATCCCATTATTGATGATGTGGGGACCTCTGCAAATAAACCTGAATTTTCCATCAAATGTTAATAGTATAGTGTAGTTAAATATTCATTTCATTCATTCACTTTGAAAAAACTGAAAATGAGATTAATATTTATCATACTAATTGAGGTAAATCTGGCATAGGTGAGCAAAGAAGGAGTTTAGAAAAAACAGGTTGAATTTTCTAAAGCTTTCAGCTTTATATGAAGTGCCCTAATGTATCAAGTGTTATATGAGAAACAATTTTCAACTAACACTATGTTGAGTGTGATACAGTTGCACACTTAAGCATGCAATAATCAGGAAGCAAAGATAAGCCTGCATATACAACATGAATTCTACACCCTTCTGCATACACATTAAGATATACACGCTACTACTACTTAAATATGCAGTATAATATAAAAAAAAATTCTATAACTCAAGTTAGCATCATGTATCTTTTTGTGATATAGTCAGACTTCCCCAATTTTTGACTTGGAAATACTTAACTGTGCAAACAATATAATTTTTCCATGTTCTCTTAATATAGATTTTCATTTGTTTGCTTTTAAGAAAGGCCATCAGGTAGCCCATGTTTTGATTTTCTCCTGGGAACTGTATTGGGGACGGTCTGTACTTTAGACTCCAAGCATGTCCAGCTTGTTAGAAATGTCATCACAGAGATTTGCATCACAGTTCCTGCTCCTGACATCCTGGGCCCTGTTAGCCTCACTCCAGAAATCCACCAGTGTCTTGGTGTCAGCCTCTGGCCAGCTGGCAGCATGTCTTCTTCTTAGGGCACATTCTTCAAAGGGAAAGCTAAGATGTCTTTGAATGGGAAACTCACCAGAGATGAGTTCAGTCATGAATACTGGATGCCACATGAAACTAGGGGGACAGAACACCAAGAAGGCTTATTTGCAGTGGTAGATGACTTATGATTAAGGTTACGTTTTATGTCACGGAGGTCATGGAAGTCACAGATTCCATGACTTCTGGAGACCTCCTCGACATTCTCTGCTTCAGCCCCAGGGGACTAGGGTTCCAGTGATAGGCAATAGCAGCAACAAGCAACAGGGGGCACCATACAAGGTTCTAAGAACAGGTGACAGACTCCTCAGGGTTCCAGCAATGAGCAACAACCTCAGGAGGAGAGGTGGGGAGGGGGGCACCTCAGGTGAATGGCTGGGGGTGTCCCATTTTCTCTTTGGGAAATATGATCACCCTGCAGCTCCCAGCTTCCATGGGTGGAAGGGGTCCTCCTGCAGCTTCCAGCTGGCACAAGCAAAGGGGGAACCCCACAGCTCCCAGCCACCATGGTTAATGTAAATTAAACCATTTCAGTAAAATTTCACAGGTAATTTATTTCATCTCTTATTCATTTAGGGTAAGTATGAACTTGTTCTTCTGTAAAATGTATTTTAACCAATGGGAAATAGTAATACATAATGTATGTGCTAAAGTGTGTGTTTGCTAGATTGAATAAAAACAGCCATCAAATTTTAAGTCTGCCCTTTCAAAATTCTATCTCACACATTACTTTTAAAGGTTCTTTTGAATTCCCCTCACAAGCATTTCTGTTTGATTAGCATGTACATTTTGTAATGTAATTACTGACCTCTGTGTTAATTTGCACCCACTCAGCAATAATTGTAATGACCTTGAATAAACATCATTCTAAATCAGAGGTAAGAACATTCATTCTCAACGTGGTCACTTTTTTTGCCAGTAAGGACATATTAAAAAAAAAAACTGATTTATCAAACTGTCACCTGTTCTTTCAAGATACCCTTATACATCATTATTATAAATCATGAATGTTTTTTAACATCTGAAACCAGAAAAGATATCGTAATATAAAATAAGTATTATATTCATATTTTGATTAGAATTCATTTAAATGGCAAAAACAAATACAAGACAAATAAGAATTGGACTTAACAGGACGCAAAAATATAGATACTGCTAAACAAGGGATTTTCAGTTGGCTAAAGATAAAAAATAATAGACCGTAGATGAGACAGAATATTCTAAGGTCACAGTTTGCCACTGAGCTTAGTGTAATCGCAAAGGTTCACCTGAAAGGTGCTCAATGAAGGATAGGAACCTTAACTGGCTATGGAAGACATATAAAGAGGAAATATGTAGGCAATTTCTGGCTTCAGAATCTTTCTTTCTGAATGTTACTGAATATTTTAGCCACTCTCTGGCTTCAGATCTGGTCAAAAAGTGAGAAAAAACATTGTTTACTTCTCTGCTCCTTGAAGTTTTGAACCATGATTTGAGGACTTCAATAGCTCAGACATGGGTGAGGTTTTTCATAGGAGTGGTGGGTGACATTCTGTGGCCTGCGCTGTGCAGGAGGTCGGACTAGATGATCAGAGTGGTCCCTTCTGACCTTAGTATCTATGAATCTATGTTTACAAACAATTATTTAGTGCAAATGTTGGCAAAGTTGTAATGATTATTCACTCTTCTCTCTCTAGCTGTGAGATAGGCAACTCCTTCACACGTTTATTTACGTACATTCTGTCAGGCATGCCTATGACCAACACCCTCCACCAACTCCCATCTCCTACTTGGTCCTTCAGTCTCTCCCTTTGTGTTCACCCACCACACCCTAATCGCAACACCACTCTCTGGAACATCTTTGTACACACCCTGTACAGAGACTGACCAAGGGGAACAGGTTCCAGAAACTCTTGACCCTTTGGCAACTCTCCTTACAAGTTATTAAGTTTTCTTCCCTTTACGAACATCTGTGTGAAGTTGTCCATACAACAGTAATCTAAAAATGGGATTAATTAAAAAATGGATAAATGGATTAACAACAAAAGAAATTGTTTGCTTAACATAGCTAGATTTGCACTTCTCCTAAGTTACACGAGACAAAGCCTTTTCAACTTAATTACAGAGAAAAAGGAAAGATCTTACATGTCTAAAGAGCAACTCCCTGCTCTGACATCCTTGTGAGAGTCAGGCCCTGATACTGTGTTCAGAGAGAGAGATGAGCGAGTCCCTTGCTCACTCAGCTGGCTTCTCAAGCTCCCCTGATTCAGTGCCACAGCCTGCACTATCCAAACCAGTTTTCTCCAGTTACCTATATCCAAAACCAATGGTGTGTATACTGTTTTCTTTAGTAAATGGTCTACTGAAGAGATAAAGAACCATAATGAGGACTAATAGATGCCTCTTAAAGTCTTAACAATCAAATTCAGAGATTGCATTTCACAGACCAATCTCAATGTCTCTGCTCCAGCCAGATTCAATACTGTCCTTTCAAAAAGACAGATTGGCATTTTCCTCAACATCTCTCTCTCTCTCTCATACACACACACACACACACACACAAACACACACACTTCCCCTTGTTATGAAGTTGAGTGCCTATCAAACTGTCCAGGAATATTACAAAAACTTTTAAAGCAGAAGCAATAGTAGGAAGCATATCAGTGACACATTAGAAAAACAAACCTCCTGAAAACCATTTTAACATAGACCCAATTCCATTCCATCTCCCAATTCCTTTCCTGATGAAAACTGTAGGAAAATAGGTGAGCAGTGCAGTGGGCCCCAAAAGTCACCAAATCTGAGAATAACTTGCTGCTACCCAATTCCTCTTTAAATGAGGTACTCTGTCAGAACCCCACTTCACAGGCACAGGGCAAGACCAGGGACTGGGTTGGAGGGGACTCAAGAACATGGTCCAAGTCTAGAGGATCACAGTTAGAAGGAAAAGTTCATACCAGTGTCCCACTATAGGATCACGTCAGAGTTGAGGTTGATCAGCCATATTGGGTCAGAGCCACATGAGCCAGCCAAAGTAGGGTTATTGAAACAGAAGCAGTGCAAAAAGTCAGGAATGGAGCAGGGACTAAGAACAGAGTTAGGTATCAGAAGGACTGGGTCAGGAACCAGGTGCAGAGCAAGGTATCTGCCAAGGTTTCTGCTCCCATGAGCCTTCTGAGAGGTCTGCCTCCTTTTCTACTACCTACCCACACCTTTCACTCACTAAAACACCCACAGACATCCATAAATCCATTCACTAGATCAGTTCAGCAGCACTCTCACGCATTTCACCTTCACACATTGACACACTCACCATCTGTACCTCCATATACTCCCACCATACACCCACTATCTCCATCCCATATGACACATACCACCAATTGCCATACCACTACTGTTTCTCTCTCAAGGCACTCTTATTACCCCTGCTTAGAATCCTTCACTTGCTGGGAAGCTCCTGCTTTCAGGGCCATTTCCCCTTGGTATGGAGTGTCTCACTTCATCTTTTGGCTTGGTAGCTGTCAAGGTTCCTTTCCCACTCTGAACTCTAGGGTACAGATGTGGGGACCTGCATGAAAACCTTCTAAGCTTACTTTTACCAGCCTAGGTTAAAACTTCCCCGAGGTACAAATTATTTTACCCTTTGCCCTTGGGCTTCCACTGCCACCACCAAACGTTTGACTGGGTTAACTGGGAAAACGTTGTTTCCCCCCAAAATCTTCACCAAAACCTTGCACCCCCCTGCCTGGGGAAGGCTTGATAAAAATCCTCACCAATTTGCATAGGTGACCACAGACCCAAACCCTTGGATCTTAAGAACAATGAAAAAAAAACCATTCAATTTCTTACAAGAAGAATTTTAATTTAAGAAAAGGTAAAAAGAATCACCTCTGTAAAATCAGGATGGTAAATACCTTACAGGGTAATTAGATTCAAAACATAGAGAATCCCTCTAGGCAAAACATTAAGTTACAAGAAAGACACAAAGACATTCTATTCAGCACAGTCTAATTTCTCAGCCATTTAAAGAAATCATAATCTAATGCATATCTAGCTAGATTACTTACTAAATTCTAAGACTGCATTCCTGTTCTGTCCCCGGCAAAAGTATCACACACACAGACAGACCCTTTGTTTCTCCCTCCCTCCAGCTTCGAAAAGTATCTTGTCTCCTCATTGGTCATTGTGGTCAGGTGCCAGCGAGGTTATCCTAGCTTCTTAAATCTTTACAGGTGAAAGGATTTTTCCTCTGGCCAGGAGGGATTTTAAAGGTGTTTACCCTTCCCTTTATATTTATGACACTCCCCCCAAATCACAACTAGCGTGAAACACTGGCTGGGATTTCTTCCTGGAGATCTAGGAAAAAACAGAGTTAATAAGACACATACACCTCTAAATATACTACCAAGTATATAAAGACTAATAATATTTTCCACATCTCAACGACAATTTTAACCAGTTGATTTTGGGAAACTTTCACGGGAGAGTGCATCAATCACTTTGTTAGAAGCTCCTGAGATGTGTTGGATGTCGAAATCAAAATCTTGGAGAGCTAAACTCCACCGAATAAGTTTTTTGTTATTTCCCATGGCAGTATGAAGCCACTGTAGCGCAGCATGGTTGGTTTGCAGGTGGAAACGCTGTCCCCAAACATATGGGCGTAGCTTTTCCAGACCGTAAACAATGGCGTAACATTCTTTTTCACTCACTGACCAGTTGCTTTCCCTCTCGGACAGTTTTTTGCTGAGAAACACTACAGGGTGGAATTCTTGATCCGGTCCTTCTTGCATTAAAACTGCTCCCACACCACGCTTGGACACATCTGTGGTTACTAGGAATGGTTTGTCAAAGTCTGGGGCTCTTAGTACAGGGTCAGACATGAGTGTTGCTTTAAGTTGGTTAAAGGCCTTCTGACACTCTTCGGTCCACTGAACGGCATTTAGTTGTTCCTTTTTGGTTAGGTCTGTCAGTCGGGTGGCGATTTGGCTATATTGCAGTACAAATTGTCTGTAATAACTGGCCAAGCCTAAGAAGGATTGAACCTGTTTCTTTGACTTTGGGACAGGCCACTTTTGGATAGCATCCACTTTGGCCTGTAGGGGGTTGATAGTTCCTTCCCCACCTGGTGTCCAAGGTAAGTCACTCTGTTTAGGTCTATTTGACACTTCTTAGCCTTAACAGTTACTCCTGCCTCCCTTATGTACTCAAAGACTTTTGTACATGTTCCAGGTGTCCAGGAATCCGAAAATATGGCCACATCGTCAAGGTAGGTGACTGCATATTCTCCTAATCCTGCTAGGAGACTATCTACAAGTCTTTGGAAGGTAGCGGGTGCATTCCGCAACCCGAAAGGGAGTACATTAAATTCATACAGCCCGACATGTGTGGTGAAGGCTGATCTTTCCTTGGCAGATTCATCTAGCAGTACCTGCCAGTACCCCTTGGTTAAGTCCAAGGTAGAGATGAACTGAGCCCGTCCCAGTTTCTCTAATAGTTCATCTGTGCGTGGCATTGGACAGTTGTCTGGGCGAGTTACAGCATTTAGCTTACGGTAGTCCACGCAAAAACATATCTCCCCATCTGGTTTGGGAACTAGAACCACTGGAGATGCCCATGCACTGCCAGAGGATTACACCCATCTGTAACATATTCTGGATCTCCCGTTGTACACTAGTTTTAGCTTGAGGAGACACCCGGTAAGGTTGGACTTTAATTGGGTGACTATTACCTGTGTCAATGGAGCAGTATGCCCGTTCAGTCAGCCCTGGGGTGGCTGAGAACATCAGCGCATAGCTAGTGCACAGCTCTTGGATCTGCTGTCGCTGCACGCCCGAGGGTCATGGAGAGGTTCACCTCTTCCACGCCACCAGCACTTTTCCCTTCGTAGTAGACACCTTCAGGCCACTCAGTGTCATCTCCTCCCTGAACTGACAAACTTTTAATTCTCTGGAATAAAAGGGCTTTAGAGAATTAATATGGTATACCTTAGGCTTTCAGATGGAGGTGGGGAATGCAATAAGGTAATTAACAGCTCCCAGGCGCTCCTGGACCATGAATGGCCCTTCCCACGACGCTTCCATTTTATGGGCCTGGAGCGCCTTTAAGACCATAACCTGGTCTCCTACTTTGAAGGAACGCTCTCTGGCATGTTTATCATACCAGGCTTTTTGCTCTTTTTGAGCATCCTGTAGGTTTTTCTTTAGCAAGGGCTAGAGAGGTCGGAGGGTGTTTTGTAGGTTGGTTACAAAGTCCAGAATGTTAGTTCCTGGAGAAGGTGTAAATCCCTCCCATTGCTGCTTCACCAACTGTAATGGCCCCTTAACCTCATGGCCATATACAAGTTCAAATGGTGAAAACCCTAAACTGGGATGTGGTACAGCTCTGTAGGCAAAGAGCAACTGCTGCAACACTAGGTCCCAATCGTTGGAGAGCTCATTTACGAATTTACGTATCATGGCCCCCAAAGTTCCATTAAACTTCTCCACCATGCCATTTGTTTGATGGTGGTAAGGAGTGGCAACCAAGTGATTTACCCCATGAGCTTTCCAAAGGCTTTCCATAGTTCCTGCCAGAAAATTAGTTCCTGCATCTATGAGGATGTTGGAGGGCCAACCTACCCTGGCAAAAATGTCTGCTAGTTCCTGGCACACACTTTTAGCCCTTGTGTTGCTTAGAGTTACTCCTTCCGGCCATTCGGTGGCAAAATCTATGGAAGTCAGTATGTACTGCTTTCCTGTGGGCGTCTGTTTCGGAAAAGGACTCAGAACATCCACAGCTACTCACTGAAATGGAACTTCAATGATGGGGAGTGGCTGGAGAGGGACTTTGACCTGATCTTGGGGTTTTCCCACTTTTTGGCATACCTCACAAGACCGGACATAGGTAGAAACATCCTTGCCCATTCCCTCCCAGTGGAATGACCTCCCCAACCGGTCTTTGGTCATGTTCGCCCCAGCATGGCCACTAGGATAATCATGGGCTAAGCCCAAGAGCTTGACCCGATACTTAGTTGGAACTACCAACTGTCTCTGAGGATGCCAGTCTTCCTGGTGTCCACCAGAAAGAGTTTCCTTGTATAAAAGTCCTCTTTCTACAACAAACCTAGATCGATTAGAAGAGCTGAGAGGCAGTGGGTTGCTCCGTGCCACCGTCCAAACTCTCTGGAGGCTTTCATCTACTTTCTGTTCAGCCTGGAACTGTTCCCTTGATGCTGGAGACATCAGTTCCTCATTGGATTGTGGACCTATCCTTGGTCCCTCTGGAAGCAATGTAGGGGATGGGGCTGTTTCCGTTGACTGTGAACCGCTCTCCACTGGTGCACTATGTTGGGATTCAGGTTCCGGCTGAGCCTCTTGTGTAGGGTTATCAGCTGCTATCGGTTCAGGTTCGGTGGGGTCCTCTGGGGTTGGGGTTGCGAGTACTGGATTCAGTGCTGGCAATGGGTCTGGTGCTGGTTGTTCCGCCGGTTCCGGTTCTGGGACTGGCTCTGTCTGGGTCTCTGGGACTGGATCTCTTACTGCTGTTGCAGACATTGGCCTGGGGTCTGGGTCCATCACCTCTGACTGGGTCCTGGTAGAAGTTTCCAGAACAGCGCTAGGCGTGACGGCTGGTTTAGTTTGGCTGTGGGTGACCATTACCACCCTCTTGGCTGACTTCACATGATTGGCCAAGTCTTCCCCCAACAACATGGGGATTGGATAATCATCATAGACTGCAAAAGTCCACGTTCCTGACCAGCCCTTGTACTGGACAGGCAACTTGGCTGTTGGCAAATTGAAAGAGTTGGACTTGAAGGGTTGAATCGTCACTTGGATCTCTGGGTTGATGAAATTGGGGTCCACTAAGGAAGCATGGATAGCTGACCCCTGTGCTCGGGTGTCCCTCCACATGGTAACCTTCTTCCCGCCCACACTCACAGTTTCCTCTGCTCCAAGGGTATCTGGGCGGTATCTGAGCCTGAGGACCTCTGGGGTGATTCAGGTGCAATGAACTGTAATCTGTTGGGATTCTTGGGGTAGTTGGCCTTTACATGCCCCGGCTCGTTACATTTAAAACATCATCTAGCTGACGGGTCACGGGGGCGAGGTGGGTTGCTGGAGAATGGTGTGGCAGGACGATAAGGTGGCTGGAGGGTTCCTTGGGGGGAGGTGGGGCCTTGGGTGGCCCCCGGTAGTAGGGTGTGGTCTGAGGTTGTCCCTTCTGGTATCCGCTCCAACTGCGACCAGTTTTTTTCCTTTCTGTCACCTCCATCCATTTGGCTCCAATCTCCCCCGCCTCAATTACAGTTTTGGGCTTCCCATCTAGGATGTATCTTTCTATTTCCTCAGGAAAACCCTCTAAGAATTGCTCCATTTGCATTAGGAAGTGCAAATCTTCTGGAGATTTAACACTTGCTCCTGATATCCAGGCATCCCAGTGTTTCACAATGTGGTAGGCATGTCGGGTTAATGACACGTCTGGTTTCCACCTTAGGGCTCTGAACCGCCAATGGGAATACTCGGGGGTTAGCCCATTCTGACTCTCACCTTTAACAGTTCATACTGGTTCATGCGTTCCTTAGGCATTTCAGCCGCCACCTCAGCTAAGGTTCCACTGAGCTGTGGCCTCAGCTCTACCATGTATTGGTCTGTAGAGATGCTGAACCCAAGGCAGGCCCTTTCAAAGTTTTCTAAGAAGGCCTCAGTATCATCGCCTGCCTTGTAGGTGGGGAACTTTCTGGGATGGGAAGTGGTACCTGGAGAAGGATTGCTAGAGTTTGTTGGTATATTCTGCTGAGCCTTTGCCTTCTCCATCTCCAGTGCATGCTTCCTCTCTTTTTCCTTCTCCTCCAGTTCTTTGGCCCTTGCCTCCATTTCTTTGTCCTTGACCTCCATTGCTCTCCTGTCGGCAGCTGCTTGGTGTTGTTCTACCTCTTTCACTGCCTCCCTGTCTTTGTCCTTTGCCTCCATTTCTCTCCACATGAGTTCTATCTGTCTTTCATGTTCCTTTTGTTTTTTCCTTAGCCACAGATCTGGCTAATTCCAGCTTTTGTTGAACCGTGGAGTCTGTCATCCTAACCTCTCTGTTTTTAATTAACTTTACACCCGAGAGTTAGACAGATAACCAAAACAAAACAAAAAAACTTGGCTTGTAAAATTTTGCTGTGCTGAATATGATACCTATATTCTCTGATAGTGATTGTCAACCTACAGAGAAATCCTAAAAAAAACAAAAACAAAAAAACTAACACCTTTGGCTCCAGGCAAATAGGCAGAAAACCCCTCTAGTTGCTCTTAGGGAAAAAGAAACTTCAGGTCTGTGAAGACTTGTGAATTTCCCTGCAGGAGGTTAACTATCATGCCTTTAGGTAGAGAAAACTCCAGCTCACAAAAGGCAATTCCCTTTTGTCTCTGCTCTAGCCCCAGAGCAGAGAGAAAAAAAAAAACCTCTAACTGTTTTCAGTTTAACCTGCTTTCCAGCAGCCCAAAGGAAAAAAAAATTCTTTTTCAAATCTGTGCTTTTGGTTCAAAAAAATCTCAAAATGATTTCAAGTTGATCCCACCGCTCTGCCACCATGTCATGGGTCCTTCCCCACTCTGAACTCTAGGGTACAGATGTGGGGACCTGCATGAAAACCTCCTAAGCTTACTCTTACCAGCTTAGGTTAAAACTTCCCCAAGGTACAAACTATTTCACCCTTTGCCCTTGGACTTCCACTGCCACCACCAAACGTTCGACTGAATTTACTGGGAAAACGTTGTTTGGGAACGTCTTTCCCCCCAAAATCTTCACCAAAACCTTGCACCCCCCTGCCTGGGGAAGGCTTGATAAAAATCCTCACCAATTTGCATAGGTGACCACAGACCCAAACCCTTGGATCTTAAGAACAATGAAAAAAAATATTCAGTTTCTTACAAGAAGAATTTTAATTTAAGAAAAGGTAAAAAGAATCACCTCTGTAAAATCAGGATGGTAAATACCTTACAGGGTAATTAGATTCAAAACAGAGAGAATCCCTCTAGGCAAAACATTAAGTTACAAGAAAGACACAAAGACAAGAATATTCATTCTATTCAGCACAGTTTAATTTCTCAGCCATTTAAAGAAATCATAATCTAATGCATATCTAGCTAGATTACTTACTAAATTCTAAGACTCCATTCCTGTTCTGTCCCCGGCAAAAGCATCACAGGGACAGGCAGACCCTTTGTTTCTCCCTCCCTCCAGCTTTAAAGGATCTTGTCTCCTCATTGGTCATTGTGGTCAGGTGCCAGTGAGGTTATCCTAGCTTCTTAACCCTTTACAGGTGAAAGAGGTTTTCCTCTGGCCAGGAGGGATTTTAAAGGTGTTTACCTTCCCTTTATATTTATGACAGGAGCACTCAACATCAGTGGCTTTGGAAGGAAAATGGGATATTTCTCCTCTTATCTCCTGGAGCAGAGTGGATATTCTCAAAACAGGGGAAGAAAAAAAGAATGCCTTCTCCCCTTTTCTCCTTAATGGTGATATATCTCAGTCAAATCACTCCAATGGAGTTCCTTATAAAAACATAAGAAGATACGAAAGACCATACTGGGTCAGACCAAAGGTCCATCTAGCCCAGTATCCTGTTCTCTGACAGTGGCCAATGCCAGGTGCCCCAGAGGGAATGAACAAAAATGGATCAAGTGATCCATCCCCTGTCACCCATTCCCAGCTTCTGGCAAACAGAGGTTAGGGACATCATCCCCGCCCATCCTGGCTAATAGCCATTGATGGAGCTATCCTCCATGAATTTATCTCATTTTTTTTAACCCTGTTATAGTCTTGGCTTTCATAACATCCTCTGGCAAGGAGTTCCACAGGTTGACTGTGTGTTGTGTGAAAAAATACTTCCTTTTGTTTGTTTTAAATCTGTCACCTATTAATTTCATTCGCTAACCCTTACTTCTTGTGTTATGAGAAGGAGTAAATAACCCTTCCTTATTTATTTTCTCCACACCAGTCATGATTTTATAAACCTCTATCATATCCCTCTTTACTCATCTCTTTTCCAAGCTAAAAAATCCCAGTCTTATTAATCTCTCCTGATATGGTAGCCGTTCCATACCCCAATCATTTTTGTTGCCCTTTTCTGAACCTTTTCCAAGTCCAATATATCTTTTTTTGAGATGGGGCGACCACATATGTATGCAGTATTCAAGATATGGGCGTACCATGGATTTATATAGAGGCAATATGATATCTTCTGTCTTATTATCTATGCCTTTCTTAATGATTTCCAACATTCTGTTCACTTTTTTTGACTGCTGCTGCACAGTGAGTGGATGTTTTCAGAAAACTATCCACAATGACTCTAAGATCTCTTTCTTGAGTGGTAACAGCTAATTTAGACCCCATCATTTTATATGTACAATTGGGGTTATGTTTTCCAACATGCATTACTTTGCATTTATCAACATTGAATTTCATCTGCCATTTTGTTGCCCAGTCACCCAGTTTTGAGAGATCCTTTTGTAGTTCTTTGCAATCTGCCTAGGACTTAACTATCTTGAGTAGTTTTGTATCATCTGCAATTTTTGCCACTTCACTGTTTACCCCTTTTTCCAGATCATTTATGAATATGTTGAATAGGACTGGACCCAGTACAGACCCTTGGGGGGACACCACTATTCTGAAAACTGATCATTTATTCCTACACTTTGTTTCCTATCTTTTACCAGTTACCAATCCATAAGAGGTCCTTCTCTCTCATCCCATGACAGCTTACTTTGCTTAAGAGACTTTAGTTCAACCTTGTGAAAGGCTTTCTGAAAATCTAAGTACACTATATCCATTGGATCCCCCTTGCCCACATGCTTGTTGACCCCCTCAAAGAATTCTAGTAGATTGGTGAGGCATGATTTCCCTTTAAAAAAAATAAGTTTCCAGGACCTCTCTCCTATCCTTCCCTATGTCACTGGTACTTACATGTACCACAACCACTGGCTCCTCTCCAGGACTACACATAAGTCTATCTAGATCTGCAACCTTTGCACCAGGCAGACAAGTAACCATGCGGTTCTCCTGGTTATCACAAACCCAGCTATCTATGTTTCTAATTTTCAAATAGCCCATTACGAATACCTGTCTCTTCCTAACAACTGGAGTTCCCTCTCCACCCGGGGAGGTATCCTCAGTGCAAGAGGATACTACGTCATCATCTGGAAGGAGAGTCCCAACTATGGGATCTTTTCCCTCTGCTCCAGTTGGATGTTCTCCTTCCCTGAGACTTTCACTCTCCCCAACAGCACAGAGGCTGTCAGATCAGGGGTGGGACCATTTTACTGTGCCCAGGAAAGTCTCATCTATGTACCTGTCTCTCTTAATTCCTCCAGTTCAGCCACTCTGGTCTTCAAAGCCCGTACACGGTCTCTGAGGGCCAGGAGCTCCTTGCACCGAATGCACACATAGGCCACCTGCCTATAGGGCAGGTAATCATACATGCTGCATTGGGTGCAAAAAACTGGATAGCCCCCACTCTGTTGCTGGACTTCTGCCTGAATTATCTTTTAACTCCTGAAGCTCATTCCTTTGTTGTTCCTTTTTTCTTTTTTTTTCTTCTTTTTTTAATCAGGGGATGTTTGTGGCTTTCAGTTTAAAGAAGTTTAAGGACTGTTAAGTGCATCTAGCCCCCTCACATTTCCCCTGTAAACTCCCTCGCAAAACTCCCCTGTTAGCCGCTCCTGTTTGCTAGCTATTATGTTCCCTTACACCCCATGCTTGGACTCTTTTGGAGAAAAGAGGAGGGAATTTCAGAACAACAGCTGCAGAAGAATCCTCCAACCTACTACACCCATTTCAGAGCATGAGAAGCAAGCTAAGGAGCAATAGTGCTTTATGTTCCCCAGCAGACAATCTCATCCGGAAGGCAACAAGCTGAGAGGGGGTGAGTATGAGGAATGTGTTAGAGAAGCTATTTACAGGATGAGAATTGTAGAGGAGAAGGAAGAGGCAGAAGAGGATCTGAGCAGGTGCAGAACCAGCTAGAATGTCTGCTCTAAGATTAAAACGCTGCAGGGTTCCTGAAGGCTCTAGGCCTTTGCTTATACTGTAGCAAGGGGTTGGGTAGGCAATTGCCTTATCCTCCCATCTAGACTATTTACACTGAGTGGAAATCAATTAGCACAATTTCAAACAATGATTCTCATAAATTCATTTACAATTATAATTAAACTTCCATTGCATTTTTGCTTATATTATTTCAGATTCTACTGTTCCCTTCATTCTTTGATTCATCTTAGTAACTTCTTCCCAATAGTTGTTTACAGCAATTTACTTCTAGAACTTGGAACAGATGTTGCGACAAGCTTTTCCATAGACAGTGCTTATTACGGTCTGTCTCAAGGTCCCAGGAGGCTAAGTGAAAGAAGGCAGTTGCTTCATTTTTCACTCTTCAAAGGGAAATAGGGACACATATCTCCAAATACCATGTGAGATCATAGCCTGCTGAGCGTGAGGCCTTTTATAAGAATAAAAAATAACTCACAGATCCTGAATAACAGTCATATACAATGTTTGATGCTCAGAGGCAGTGGACAAGCCAAAAGCAATTATGTTTTTCAACAGACATTAGTACTGTATCTGATACTAAAAGAATAAAGAAATTAGACTTGAATGCCAGCAGAGCCCATTTAAATTACTGCTGCATCATAAAATAAAGATCTATTTCAAAGAGCACCCAGGGTTTATAGGTGCATGTATGGAACAAAGAGAGGATAGTTTTACACTATTAACCCACCATCAAGAATCATGTAATGCAATTTAAATAGAACTAGACTGCATTTGATGATAAGCAGTTCTTGTTTAATATATTACATTACCCTGGTAAGCTTTTATTTGCGGGGATTGTGCTCTCTTTTGATTGGTGATGTCAACTGATCATATATAGAATAGGTCCCAGAAGAGATATTTAAACTTCATTTTGAGAGGTGCCCGAAGATTACAGATCCTATGTGTCTGCATGTGGCTTTGCTCTTGTATACTTTGAGAATGTTTAAACAGCACGGTTTATTTTCAGATTATACCAGATGGGATTTATGCCAGCCAGTGACTTAACTGACTATTATTTACACAAAGAAAATCAAAACAGACAGAACACTTAAACCATCTTTCATAGAGGACACTATGCTTTAAGAATATTTTGACCTTGATTTACCCACTGTTTCTCTCCCAAGAAGTTTCCACTGCATCTTTAAATTCTAGTGGTGATGCCACAGGAGAGTGACCAATAGCATCATTGTACATGTATTGTGTTTGGCCTGCCTGATAATAAATCTATTATGATATTTGCTATGAGCCATATGATGCATGGAACACCTATTTAAGAGCTCAGAGAACTGCTACAGAATTGGACCCTATGTTTTACTATGTATTTTCTAATATATTCTTTTGAAAAATACCCCATTTAGTGTTGTCCTCTTTTTCTGGCCATCAGTGTAGGAAAACCATCTATTTTCTGAAGAAAATGTAACTTGTATCATGGTAAAAGCTTGGATGTGAAATGAATAATCATGTAACATGACGCAGATTTAAAAAAGTAGGGAGCTAGGTGAAAGAATGATTAATGCAACACATTTTCTCACATATCTATCTTGGGTACTTATACAGCCCCTGTTACCATAGTATTTGAGCATCTCACAGTTTCATGTATTTATCCCCACAACACCCCTGTGAAATAGGAAGTGCCAAGAGAACCTAGTTCAAATCCTAGTGTCCACATTAGTGGACACCACAAAAACAGTAAACAGTAGCTCCAGATCTGTTCATAGGAAGTTTGTGACCACATCACAAAGCCATCATCAGATCATCCTTAGTTCCCATCTTGTTGGCACTCTCAGCAGAGGGGTCAAGAATTGAAAGATCATGCAAAATGCATTGACATCACACCCTTAGAAGTGATTTCTCCAGCTCAGGACTGAGGGAGTGCCCATGCTGCACCTGTTCTCCACAGTGACTAAAGTGAATGCATCCACTTCACATTAGCACTAAACTCATAGTTAGAAAATTAACCTTAAAAAAAACTAAAATACATCACACATCTTGCTATGATTGACAAACTTTGCTCAGGAGAGGTGCTACAGTTACACTAGTCAACAGCGGGGGTGCTGCAAATCAGAAATGAAGTGCATTGACAACGGTATGTAGGAAAGCCTTTATAACACTTGATGGCGTTGTAGGGCACAAGAGGTCCTTCCCTGACATACCCAAAGACTGCAGAGAGATTGAAGGTGGAGGAAAATTCCCCTTGGTACAGAGCAGCACTGCTACCATTCCACTGTCACAACTACATCCTGCAGTTACAGCCAGATCCCTTTCACATTCCCTAGTAGGGGTTTCAGCCCTATGGATATGGGATATGGTTGATCCACTGACTACTCCCCTACCCTCTTCACTTCCCTGCCCCTGCATTGCTGAGGAAAGAGGCACACCAGAGGTATATTACTTGATACCCTGAACTTCATCATTACTGTTGCAATTTTGTTGTGTTTTATGTCATTCTTGCCTACAGAGCAGGAGTAGGAGAGATGACAGCATTTGGCTCAATTTCTGGCTTAACCAGTGCACCTTGTCTCTCACCCTTTCATAAGCGTGACTTATATGCAAATTTTCCTAATAAAAAGTCTGCCAAGTAACCATCCATAATATTGGCACTATGAACAGAAAGTAAGAGCAACTCAAAACATTCTTCAATTGGTCTTGGATTCCTTGTAGGCTAAACTTGAAGAAGCAGATTTCAGTTGTAATGAAAGCTGATTAAATGAATCATATGCTGAATAGCCACTATTTTTCATCCATCTTGGAAACTTAGTCTCATTACACTTTAAGGCTGGAGTTGTGCCAGTTGACTGAGTGTAAGCTTCAGCAATGCTTGATTAGCACTGTATCTCCAGTGGAAAATATGTTTGTAGTAATATAATTAATACTAGAAAAACTATATTTGTAATGGCATACAGTAATTCTTGATTTTAATTCCATGATTCAATGTTCTGATCTATGTTAGCATTTCATATTCAAGCCTCTCTCTTGAAAAGCAAAATCTTGCAATAATCCTAGATCACAACCTAGCCCTCTGGGACAGATACTGGGTATTTGGTTTTGTATTTTTTACATTTGTACAGCAACTAGAACAATGGGTCCCTATGACTGGAGATTCTAAGTGCTACTGTAATACAAATCATAACAAATAATAACCATCCAAATTAATTGCCTGTACAAAACTCCACTGTAGGAGTCGTGAGCCTAGCCAAATAGCCGTGAAATCTTTTAAAGCAGCAATTGGCAGTTAAGAGGTGCATACAATTCCTCAAGCTCTACAGACTTTTGATGTGCATGCACTCCACTCTCTAACAATCCCTTAGTTCCCCTCTATTTCCAGAAGTCCTGTTTAGACTTGGGTATTGAAACAGAGTGGGAGAGAGGAGGTCAGTATTTCTCTTTGGACATAATTCATTGGGAAAACAAGAATTGCTACTGATAAATAATTCCTTTTTCTCCTCCTTTGTGACAAATAGCACCCCTTTGGTAGCATACTAACTACGAGTGACTTTCTTGGTGAAATGGGATGAGGAATCAGCCCTGGTGTTTTTTAATATCTGCCAGGTGCAACGCAGAAAGGATCACGCTGCTCCAAATATTGTGAAGCGTTGACTGCTGAAGCTTCCAAAGAACATGAACAATTAAAGATTCTAACTATGTTCCCTAACCTAGACTGTAAAATTTTTATTTTGAAAATTTGCATATACACCTCTACCCCGATATAACGCGACCCGATATAACACGAATTTGGATATAACGTGGTAAGGCAGCGCTCCGGGGGGGCAGGGCTGCACGCTCCGGTGGATCAAAGCAAGTTCGATATAACGTGGTTTCACCTATAATGTGGTAAGATTTTTAGCTCCTGAGGACAGCATTATATCGGGGTAGAGGTGTATATGCCATGCTCATGAAAATGTGAGGGATGAAGAGCACAGGTTAATTGAGAAATAGACATCCATGTCTATCCTTATCTGAGGAATGGGCTCAGAGAAAGGCATCCCCTTCAGGACATTTTCTGGCAGTGTCCTTCACCATAAAGAGTCTTTGTACCGCTGTGGGGAAATACTGGCACATACAATTTATATGCAGATTCCCCCACATTAGCAAAGGTTGATCTATAGTCTTGTAAAGCAGGCAACAAAGGTGCTGGACAACATTAGGCCTAATACTTGCAAATTAAATCTCATTGGGACTTCTAGTCTGAACTTTTCTAGGTCCAGTGCCTGGACGAGATCTCGGCACCCAATCTGGGGTCGCGAAACTAGGGCCCTTGTTTAATCTAGGAGCAGGATCTCAAATTCAAATCACCCCGAGTGCCACATGAGGCCTAGCACATTGGCCTGAGGGCCGCATCACTGAAACCTTTTCATACAATGATACAAAAGCCCCCCCTCTGCCCAGACCCGCATCCACTCCACCCCTTCCATGAGGCCCCGCTCCATCTCATCTCTTCCCTCCCCTTCCCTGTCCCCATTCCAAAGCACTGGGAGGTAGGCGGAGGAGCAAGGATGCAGTGCCCCGGGATGGGGGGGTAGGGCAGGAGAGGAGCTTGGCTGCCCGTGGAGTTGGGGCCTATGGCAGGCCGCAGGAAATAACTTTGCGGGCCAGCCATATTTTTAAGACCCCTGATCTAGGATGCCTCCGCAAAGGTTAGAAACACCTGAGAGCTGGATCAGTGTGTATATTTTTGTTTATTCTCAGACCAAGTGTCTGAAGAGGCAACAAGTGTCCTGCCGGGGTGAGCTACTCTCATTTTGAGAATGAATTCTTTTGAACCAATCATCCAGATACAGATTATGGATTTTGATTTTACAACTGCCAACTACTTGGTTTATACCCAGAAGACTGACAGGATACTGTCTTCCACTTGCCCATAATGAACCTGAAGTATTTCCTGTGCTTTTGCCTTAATGAGACATGGAAATAAGCTTTTCAAAAGAGGAAGGCCCAAAACCAGTCCTGAAGGTTGAGAATGCCGAATAAGCTCCACAGAGAAAACCCTGTGAAGTTTGATTTTCCTTCAGTATTTGTTAAATTAGTGGAGGTCCAGAATAGGGTGCAAGCAACTATTCATTTTGGGCATAAAAGACTTTCCCTGAGGTAAACTCTACCACTGCCTATTTGACTCCCATTTTCAACAGAGCCAAGACCTTTTCTTGCAAAGAGGAAGGATGGTCCAGTAGTTAGGCTGTAATTCCCTGCTCCATTACAAAGTGCCTACATCAGTGGTTCTCAAAGCCGGTCCGCCGCTTGTTCAAGGAAAGCCCCTGGCACACCAGACTGGTTTTTATTACCTGTCGCGTCCGCAGGTTCGGCTGATCGCGGCTCCCACTGGCCGCGGTTCATCGCTCCAGGCCAATGGGGGCTGCAGGAAGGGCAGCCAGCACATCCCTTGGCCTGTGCCGCTTCCCGCAGCCCCCATTGGCCTGGAGCGGTGAACCGCAGCCAGTGGGAGCCATGATCGGCCGAACCTGCAGACGTGGCAGGTAAACAAACCAGTCCAGTGTACCAGGAGCTTTCCCTGAACAAGCAGCGGACTGGCTTTGAGAACCACTGGCCTACATGATCTTGGGAAAGTCACTAATCTCTGTGCATGCATTTTCCATCTGTAATATGAGCTGTTGGAAGAACAAATACACTCCAGATTGTGAGAAACTCAAACACTGCGGTGATGGGGCCACTTAAGTACCTTAGACAGATAGATGCAGCAGTTTCCTGCGAGAGGGATTACTGAAACTGAATAGCAGCCGTGTTAGTCTGTATTCGCAAAAAGAAAAGGAGTACTTGTGGCATCTTAGAGACTAACAAATTTATTTGAGCATAAGCTTTCGTGAGCTACAGCTCACTTCATCAGAAGCATGATGAAGTGAGCTGTAGCTCACTAAAGCTTATGCTCAAATAAATTTGTTAGTCTTTAAGGTGCCACAAGTACTCCTTTTCTTTTTGTGAAACTGAAGAGAGTACTTCAGTATGATTATTCCTAAATCACAGCAGTCTGAAGGAATGGTTTGCCATGTGTTAACAAATCTGGGACAAATGGTTCCAAAAGTGTGGGATAGAAGAGGAAGAATGAGAGGATCTGGGTACACTATGACTGATTCAGAGATCTTTGGTATATCCTTGACTAGTTACATAGCTGCAGTCTCACCAGTAGCTGAGATGGCCCAGATGGAAGATTTTTGTCACCTCTGACTGGTGGTGGAAGGTCTTTCCAGATTATTTGGGTCTCTACCAGTAGCCAACTCCACAAAAGGAGTGCAGCAACTATCTTGTATGCAAACAAAATGGATATTTTCTATCATGAATCAAGCAAAGCCATCTTGGTATTTTTCCCCCCTTTTTTAAAAAAAGTGGACCCAGCAATCAAAATTGTGTATCCTATATGTAATTCTGAAAATCTGAAAGGCAAAGTCAAACGCAGGCTCAATTGAAGATGAGCTCTCATTTTCAGATTTCAGCCAACTGGCTCAAGTGCAGTAGTAAGAAAAACAAAAAAGGAAACTGAATGCTCTAATTAAAACATTTCAGTGCAATAAAATTAATGAGTAGACTGCAAAACAATGTAACTAGTCAATCTGAAAACCTGGAAGTACTATATTAACTTGAAAATATAACTACTCTTCTGAATTAAAATCTCATTTTAATTAGTTCCCAGCCCTCCAGTCTAATCACTCTGAAATTAAATGACTCAGCTGTTTAGAATACAAACTATGTAACTGTGATGATTATGTGTACTTGACCTCTCTGTTAACAAAGAGACTCAATTAATTATTTGCTGTTTTACCCTTGCCATTTCACCTCACTTCCACCTTTTCCTAAAGGGTTGAAAAATTTCATCACCTCAACCTTTGCTTTAGAGAGTGCACTTAGAATTACTTATCTGCTGAATTCTAAGCCAAACTAATATTAAGCAAGCTAATCGGAGACCAGAGCATCTGGACTTCTTATGCTTGTTATGCTAAAGTAAACTATTGACTGACTGTCACATTATCCTGTTGCTTAGGCTTTTATGTGTGAACTAAACTATTTTTAACCCAAAACAGTTTATGCTATAACATAAACAGAATGACTTAGTTCTGTTACAAAAGGTTGCAGAGTACACAATCAAAGCCTCTGGAAAGGAACAATAATAAAATACTCATGAAAAATTTCTAAGCTGTAATACGAGTTTTCTATGTAATAACTGTAAGCTAGCTATACTTATTTCTGAAGTATTTTATACACTGAAAATGTATATTTCTCTGTTTTTATGCTCCCAGAGCATGGACCTAGTTTCTGCTCGGATTCAAAGTGTCCAGCTTCCAACAGAGAGGTGTTATCCTAAGCCATTCATAGTGGCCTAGAACAACCACAATGAATAGTTTCCAAACATCCATTCTTTTCGACAAGGTTTCAAGAAGGTTCTTAGTGTAAACATCCCCACAAATTATTGAACAAATAATTGGTAGCAAATGTGAGTGTATGATAGATTTCTCAGAAGTGCCGCAGAGATTTAGGAATCTATGTCCAATTTTCAAAAAGGACTTGGGCGCTAATGAGTCTACGCGGCCTAGCAGTCTGGACTATGGGGGTGTGAACTGCAGTGTGCACTAATATGTTGCGTTGTCATTCCCCTGTATAGTTCACGTTAACTTAGCCCTGTTAAAGAGAACTACATTAAGGGAAACTACCTTTTAGTTTACACCCACAGCGTCCAGAGAGGGGACTTACTCCAGTTGTAACTATCCCTAGGGGAGAGAATCCAAGGAAAACAACAAAAAGCAAATAGAGTTCCAATCGTAAAGGAAAGACTAATACAAATGTGTGCTACTTGGTAAAATGAAGACTATAGGTCTGATCTTCTGAGGTGTTCAGCATTCTAATCTTACTTCTACAAAAGAAAGGGGTCCTGCACCGCAAACAGGGGATTGCACGGAGCAGAATGCAGGATCAGACCCTGAAAAGGGACATGAAAGCCTTCTTTAAGTATTTGAAAAGTATACGCACTAAGGAGCAAGACACATTTTACAATGGTGTAATTGGGTATCAAGTACAGTTTTGTAACCGCAAACTCCACTTGCTCATGGAATAGACTCCCATGAAAGTGGGAGCCCCATTGCCCAAGACACATAAAATTAAACTGGAAAAAATACCGAAGGCAAAATCCTGACTTCATGGAAGTCAATGACAAAACTCCTATTGACTTCTATGGGGCTAGGATTTTAGCCTGAAAGCATACTGTAGTGAATACTACTACATTGGCTGGGAGATGAAAAAGATAACCAGCTGCTCCTTTGCAACTCTCATTACTAGAATTCCAGGATGTCACACAAAATAAGATGCTCAGACTGCCAGAAAAAAATAAAAAAATAAATTGTTTTAAGAGTAGTGGCATTATGTCAATGTAAATCCATTGAAAAACTCATTAAGAACAGCTCTTTTGAGGTCAATAGGAGTTTTACCCTTGTTATAATGATTCTTATAAAAAGAGTTTGGTGTACACAATAGATGCTTTTTCAGTGTTTATGTCTTAGGAAAATGAAAGCCAATTATTTTCCAGCTATCAAAAGGTAAAGACAAAAGTAATGGCAAATTGTATTTCTTAAAATCAGCCTTTTTATTGCTATAGAAGTACAATCATGTATGAAGCCATCATAAAAAGCTATATATATGGTTTATATGCAAAACACACACAAAAACAAAACCGAAAACCTGGTATTTCTGAAGTTGTATAATGTTCTATTCACTTAAACCTTGTACACAATGCTAAGGAGTTGTAACAGTTCTAAAAGGAGCTGGAGATAATGAGACCATATTTATAGCCTTGACAACATGATATTGTAATAATAAAATAGAAAATGTAAATCCCTTGCAAAGTAGCCAAACATTTTTAAAACAGTAATTGTGAAAGTTACTATACATTTATATTAATGGGCAAACTACCATGTGCAAAGCTTTGAAATATTGTAATAAGCAATACACAGACGGGGTGGAGATATTTGAACATGCCAGCATCTAAAAGCTGTTTCAATAAAAAGAAGCTAACCTAATTTTTTTTCTGTAAATAACAGCTTTTAGTCTAACTAGTAACATTTGGTAAAAAGTATAAAATGAGCTTTGGCTACCCATCCTGCAGATCAAGTGAGTCTGAACTAACCACAGATGGGCTACTGTGAATGACATGACTCTAATAGTATGGACTATGGACTGCATATGATTGCCCAGCAAAGAACACCAATGAGAAATACATTAAGAAGTACTTTTCAATATGGTATTTTTAGCCAGAAACTGACCTTCTGTGTCAGAAGGTCATGCAGCCTTTGGCTCTATTTGATACTAACTGCAATATTCTTCACTTGTTTTGTGTCCAGAACTCTCAGTGACATCAGTGGGAGCTCTGCACAAAAACTGCCCTAAGAGACTTTGGTCATTTGAGCAGATCCAAACAGATCTTTGAAAATTCTACAGAAACATCAGGATATCTTCTGCTATTCTCTCTAGGAAGTCTATAGGACTCGTACGTAACCCACAAATATTTTAGCCTACCCTCTCACATTTAGATAACTAGATTATTTTTCCCCACCAAAAAAAAAAACCCAAACAAACAGAAAAGAAGCTCAGGGAAACAGGAACACAGCAACTAATGGTACTAACAAGAAAAATAGATAAAATATAAAATTATAGATAATTTTTCTTGGTTAATTAAATATAAATATTTGTGAATGGCTATTGCGCCCTGCCTGGTAGCACCATCTGTTGCAGAGATGACGCAAGTGGTGATAGGATTCCTGTAGTTTGTAATGCACTTTGGGATCATCTGGGAGAAGCTGTACAATAAACATCTAAGATAATAATTACTATTTTTTAGAGAACCATGTACATGCACCCAGTAGGTGCATAATTTTCTATGTGCACAAAATAATGCATATGTCAAAGATCTATTGCACAGATAGTTTAACTGAAAACTATATCATAAAAGAATGCCCCCAAAATGTTTCCAGCTACCATTTTTGAAAATCCTGTGCCCATTTATCACCCAGTAGAAACTCCAAAAAATCACCCATGTGGCATTTGTCCACATGCACCATGTTTTATTTCCATGTGGAGAACACCAAGAATGATCTCACTTATTTATTGTATACATGGAATATAGGAGCAGATGAAAGAATCATTTACAACTGTAATGTAAAATGGAAACTCAAATCAAAGTTCCTCAAATTGTATATCCGTCATCTTCATATTCATATGGTTCTTCCCAGACTTAATGCCTGAACTTACGAGCCAACTTCTACAATTTCATAAAATGGTAAACAGTTTATGCTCCTCTTAACTGTCACTTTTAACAAAATGACCATAATAAAAAGTTTAATTCTTTTAGATTTTTTAAAAAGCTCTTTGAACAAAAAACAGGTAATCTTATAGGCTATAGAAGACTGGCCAAAAGTGTTGGCAAAAAAAAAAACCCCAAAACAACCAGAATGCTGGACCAAGTGATACTTAGAAACTCACTCAGAAGAATGCAAATCTTTTTTTTTAAAGCATGGGGAGAATACTTTCATAGTTTAGTATTAGAGTGCTTTCTTTTCTTTAGTATTATAGTAAATTCTCAAAATCTCATGACCTCTTGATTGCCTTCCATAAACCTCCCTTGAGAGTCACAACCCACTAGCTAAGAAACACTGCCTTGAAAGGCATCTAGTACTGGATGCTTTCAGAGACCAGTCTACAGATATAGGATGGTAATTCCTGTGTTCTTACTAAGGTCAAATTGTACTATCATTTGTAAATTTGTTTTAATTATAATTTAAAGTGCCCCAATATTCTTGCATATGGTTGCCTGGAAATTAAAGTTATTACAAAAGAAATACTTTTTCACCATGAAGACTGTGTGACCCACTTGAAGGAGGGACCAGAATAACATTTTGATGTTTAGCATGTTAATTTAATTTATTTCTCAGTGTGCAGTGATTGAATAAAACACACTGAGCAAAGAAAGCACAGCCTTTTCTAAACAAACTATTAACCAATTCCTACAGACACAGGTTTGTCTATAGGCTGATGGCCTCTTTATAACTTGACAATTGGCAGCAGAATCAGTTGATAGCAGAATTAGACTTCACAGGCCTAGCTTTCATATAATTCTCATGCCTTTTAAATACACATCACTTCCCTTCCTCTCTCTTTACTTAAGCAGAATTAATCTCATCCCTTCCTGAGCACTGACATTGCTTTCCCATTTTCCCCTCAGATGGTTCAGAAAAGAAACTCATTCAAACGAGGAAGGGTAGCAGAGCTTCATCTTTCTACTTGCTGGATGGAATGCTGTTGCCTGCAACAAGAACCCATCCATCCTGTGATCAATTTATTTTTATTGTGCAGATGTCTCCATGCCACAATAAACTACTCTGAATGCAATGTGCTAGCAAACAAAAGAAACTCCATTGGTGACAACTGTTACTATCCGCATTATCGTGTTGTGAAATGATTGTATTGTGCAAGGCCAATTACATAAAGTGTCTGTTTCAGTTGTCATTGGTTTGCTTTTTATTATTAGGGTTTGAAGTGACATGTCACACCAAAAGAATCCCACACGTGTGTTAGCAGTAAACCAGTAAGGCCAGGCAAAAGGTAAGAGTGCTCTGAGAGAACAAATTTGATATACTAATGCAACACAGTTACCAGAAACTTGCAACTGACAATTCATATCAAATCATTGCTGTATCTTAATTGGTTGGAGAATTCTGGGGTAAAAATAAAAAGTAGATATTTATAAAAAAGAGAAAGATTTCCCAGTGGCTTTACAGCTATTTTACTGGCTTAATCACAGAGTAAAATGAGACCATTTAAACAACTTTATAGTGTAAAAGAGGGTTCACCTTCTGAGCAGAGATGAGCCACAAACAGTATGTTTACACTTGGAGCTGCAGATGTAACTTCCAGGTTGAGGAGACATACCCGCATTAGCTCTGATTGAGCTAGTATGCTAAAGGTAAAGCGTAGCTGTAGTGGCAAGAGCAGTGGGAGAGTCTAGCTGCCCAGAGACATGCCTAGAATCTCAGACAAAATTGTACTTGGGGCAGCTAGTTCTTCACACCAATGTAGCTATACTACTTACAGCATGCTAGCTCAATCACAGCTAGTGTAGGTATGTTGCCTTGAGCTGGGAATTATACCTCCAGCTCCAAGTGTAGATATACCCCAAGTCTGCATCTGGATTTTGTTAAAGTTTGAGTACTTAGATCTGGGGTTTTGCCTCAGGGCAAGCAGAAAACTTTGGATTCAGATCTGGATCTGAGCTTCCCCAAAGTTCAAGGGTGTTCAGACTCAAGATTTGGGTTCAGGCTTTTCTCACTTGTGACCTTTCTAACAGCTAGAAGCCTAGTTGTTCACTAACCCAGAATATAGGTTTGTGATTTTGATTCTGGTAGATCAGATGTCAGCTGTTGCCAAGTTGGTAGGCATCAGCTGAGCTCTGATAAATTCATAGCTGGAAACCAGACCCAGGTCACCTGGATTTTAGTATTGTTCAAGACAGATGTTAGACTTGTAAGGATGTGTTAAGTCTCTATAAAATGGTTGCAAGTTGTTGCATGTATAAACTAGAGGTTACTTCATTGCCTCTCCCCAGTACCTAAAAAACCCATAGAAAAGCACCTGGAGACCCAGAATTCAGTCACTGCAGATTTCCAGCAAGGATTGTACAGGGTCAGCTTCCCCACAATCAAATCCAAAAGAACAAAAGAAATTAACTTAATTCTTAAGTACCAACATTATAAAATCTTATGATAAAGAAACATAAAAATCACTCAGTTAGCTAGTCAGCTAGCCAATTAACCAACCATTTAGTTAATTATATATATATATATATATATATATATATATATATATATATATATATATAAATAACTGTTACAAGAAAACACAAAATTGAGAATAGGAAAATAAATTACTCTTTCCCCATTATCACATTTCAGTAAAAAAAAGTTGGTGCATCATACTAGTTGAGACAATTTAAAACAGTTTGGCTAAAATCAAACAACATTCAAAGTGCAGAATTAAAATATAAAAAATATTTTTCAATTCCAGTTTCCCCTTTCTATAATTAACCATCAGGGCTAACTTATTGGAGGGTTAACAATATCACTAACCTGCTGCAAAATGCTTCAGAATTAGAGAAAACAGACTGGCTTTCAGCTCTTCGGGCTCAGCTTCTCCCAAGCCACACATTTCAGGAGGCCTTTGGCAAAGCAGCTGCCTTCATGTAGTCTGAGTCCAGCAACTGGGAACATGATGACCACGCCCAAAACTACCACACCACGTTCCAGAAATTTCTGAGTGTGGACAACTAATTGTGCATCTGCCTAGCAACAATGATCCAGACATAATTTATTCCTACCCACTCCCAATAGATCTCTTAAAGAGATATCTCCCTGTTAGGCACATGGGTTACACATGCATTAATCTTACTGGTAATGTCTGTATCCCATGCTCTAAGGCAGTGTTTCCCAAAATTTTGAGGGTCATGCCCTCCCTTACCCTTGTCTATGCTCCCCCTTGCCCCACCCATCAGCCAGGGCTGGGAGCCGGGATGCAGCTCGGGGGGATGCGGACAGGGGCAAGGGGGCCGAGGCTTGGGGTGGTTCTGGGGTCAGGAGCAGGGACAGAACCACAGTCAGGGGCTGAGGCTGGGCGCCAGAGCAAAACTGCAGTTGGGCTGCAGTGGGAGCTGGCAGCCAGGCCTGCAGCCAGGTATGGCTCTGCTCCTGGTCCTTCCCACATCCCTAGCCTCGGCCCCAAGCTGGAAGCAGAGCCGCGTTGAGGCTGGGTATAGGGCCAGTCTTGGGGCTAGGAGCCGGGATGTGGCTGCAAACAGGACCAGAGCAGAGCTGGAGGCGGGGAGGGACTGGGTGGTGCTTCCTCCCCGCCCCCCACGGGAGCAGGCCTGGGCCTCACTGCGCTCCCCCAATGTTTCCTCTGTGCCCCACTAGAGGGATGCACCTCACAGTTTGGAGACATCTTCTCTACCGTAACAAGTAAGTTTTGCTTTATAACTGTAAAAATGCCTGCTCTGAACTTGTGAACCCAGGCAGGAGTAGTTCTCCTGCCCAACAAGAAGGACTATCAAAACTAAATGGGCCAGTGTAGAACATCACAATACAAAGACTGAGTTAATGGCCCTCACACACCCATGAAGGTGCTACATTCAAGAAAGGTTTTCCTGTCAGCTTGAATTCTGAAAGAAGGAAATAAAGATAGCTGACTTGAAAATTTTTCATCTCTGCTGTTTGGACTCTAAAATACATCCAGTGCTGACAGATTACGACTACTCACATCAGCCACACTATCAGAGGCTCGTTCACCTGCGCATCTACCAATGTGATATATGCCATCATGTGCCAGCAATGCCCCTCTGCCATGTACATTGGCCAAACTGGACAGTCTCTACGTAAAAGAATGAATGGACACAAATCAGACGTCAAGAATTATAACATTCAAAAACCAGTTGGAGAACACTTCAATCTCTCTGGTCACTCGATCACAGATCTTAGAGTGGCTATACTTCAACAAAAAAGCTTCAAAAACAGACTCCAAGGAGAGACTGCTGAATTGGAATTAATTTGCAAACTGGATACACTTAACTTAGGCTTGAATAGAGACTGGGAATGGATGAGTCATTACACAAAGTAAAACTATTTCCCCATGGTATTTCTCCCTCCCACCCCACCCCCCACTGTTCCTCTGATATTCTTGTTAACTGCTGGAATTAGCCTACCTTGCTTGTCACCATGAAAGGTTTTCCTCCTTTCCCCCCCCTGCTGCTGGTGATGGCTTATCTTAAGTGATCACTCTCCTTACAGTGTGTATGATAAACCCATTGTTTCATGTTCTCTCTGTGTGTGTATATAAATCTCTCCTCTGTTTTTTCCATCAAATGCATCCGATGAAGTGAGCTGTAGCTCACGAAAGCTTATGCTCTAATAAATTTGTTAGTCTCTAAGGTGCCACCAGTTCTCCTTTTCTTTTTGCGAAT
Source organism: Dermochelys coriacea (assembly GCF_009764565.3). Lineage (NCBI taxonomy): Eukaryota > Metazoa > Chordata > Testudines > Dermochelyidae > Dermochelys > Dermochelys coriacea. The sequence continues at coordinate 301,944,735 of NC_050068.2, forward strand.
ACAGACTAACACGGCTGCTACTCTGAAACCTGTCAATCACCTTTTGTAACCATAGACTGTATGTAGCACATTAGTGTATATATGCAGTGGTGAGCTGGAGCCGGTTCACATCAGTTTGCTGGAACCAGTTGTTAAATTTAGAAACCCTTTTAGAACTGGTTGTCCTGCGACCAGTTCTAAAAGGGCTTCTAAATTTAACGACTGGCCAAAAGTGGCACCTTAGACACTGACTCCATGGGTGCTCTGGGGCTGGTCACCCACAGGGAAAATTTGGTGGGTGCAGAGCACCCACCGGCAGCTCCCCACCCCGCACCTGGCCCCAGCTCACTTCCGCTCCACCTCCGCCCCTGAACACGCTGCCCCGCTCTGCTTCTCTGCCCCCCGCTTCCCACGAATCAGCTGTTCGCGCGGGAAGCCTGGGAGGGCTGAGAAGCAAGCAGCGACTTCGCACTTAGGCCCAGGGAGGTAGAGAGGAGATGAGCTGGGGTGGGGGTGGGGGCACGAGGAGGGCTGCCCGCGCCGCAGCAGGTAACCCGAGGGGCACGCAGGGGTACCGCTCCCCGCCCCAGCTCACCTCCCCCTCCCTGGGCCTGAGCACAAAGCCGCCGCCTGCTTCTGAGCCCTCCCTGGCTTCCCACAAGAACAGCTGATTCGCGGGGAGGCAGAGAAGCAGAGCGGAGCGGAGCATAACTCAGGGGCAGAGACGGAGCGGAGGTGAGCTGGGGCCGGGGTTGGGGAGGGGAGCTGCTGGTGGGTGCTCTGCACCCACCAAATTTTCTCTGTGGGTGCTCCAGCCCCAGAGCACCCACGGAGTCTGCGCCTAAGGAGCCACTTTTGATGGGATCAGTGGGGGGGGGTGGCCACTCCCCCTGCTTCCTCCCTAACTATGCTACCCTGCCCCTAGGAGCCAGAGGTAAGCACCACTGGAACTCCCCACCTCGCCCCCCGGCAGGTCCCTCTAGCTCTTAGGGGTGGGGTGGGGTGGGCTTCCACTACAGTGGCCCACGAGACCCTCCTGCCCGGTTCCAGGAGCAGTCAGGAGAAAGGGGTGGATGGAGCAGGGGTCCCAGGGGGGAGCATCAAGGAACGTGGGGGGTTGGGTGGAGAAGGAGTCCTGGGGGGCGGAGCGGGGCGGGCCACGACCCCTTCATGGGGTGAGGAGGGAACCAGTTGTTAAGATTTTGGCAGCTTATCAGTGTATATATGTTGCCTGCTTTAACTAGTAAATAGCTCTCTCATTTCTTTTCCTAATTAATAAATCCTTAGTTAGTTTACTGTAGGATTGGCTACAAGCATTGTTTTTGGTGTGAGATCTGAGGTACAAATTGACTTGGGGTAAGTGAGTGGTCTCATGGGACTGGAAGCAACCTGAATCTTTTGTAATCGTTGGTGTATGGCAACCAACTATTCTCAGTTATAAATCAATTTAATTAAACAAATGCAAACTCCTAATGTAGATACACTTAAACCAGTTTAATACTATTTTAGTATCCATAAATTGCCAAAGCAAGTTAACTGATTTAAGGAGGGATGAAACCAGTTTAAGTAGATCACTTTAACATCAATGACAGGTTTCAGAGTAGCAGTCGTGTTAGTCTGTATTCGCAAAAAGAAAAGGAGTACTTGTGGCACCTTAGAGACTAACAAATTTATTAGAGCATAAGCTTTCGTGAGCTACAGCTGTAAGTTTATGCTCAAAAAAATTTGTTAGTCTCTAAGGTGCCACAAGTACTCTTTTCTTTTAACATCAATGTTGCTAAAACAAGGCAAGTTTTTTAGTGTAGACAGGGATAAGAAGGATCACATTATAGATCAAAGTTAGTATTCATATTATCATGTATTCATTTTGTAGTAGTAGGGCACAGTAACAATGATAAGTAACAATAAGGGAAACAAAATGGTCCTTGCTCCCCACTAGCTCAATGCCTCTTTGCTCACCACAGTCGCTTTAGACCTTAAACCAAGTACAATCATCTGCCCCAAAATACAAACCCAACTATCTACCCAACTACTTTTCAGCTACTTTGCTTCATTAACCTTAAAGATAATCTCATTAGGGATTCTCTATAATACATATAAAGAAACTGTCATAAATATAAAGGGAAGGGTAAACACCTTTAAATCCCTCCTGGCCAGAGGAAAAACCCTTTCACCTGTAAAGGGTTAAGAAGCTAAGATAACCTCGCTGGCACCTGACCAAAATGACCAATGAGGAGACAAGATACTTTCAAAGCGGGGGAAACAAAGGGTTCTCTCTGTCTGTGTGATGCTTTTGCTGGGACCAGAGCAGGAATGCAGGTCAGAACTCCTGTAAAAAGTCAGTAAGCAATCTAGTTAGATATGCGTTAGACTCTGTTTTGTTTAAATGGCTGATAAAATAAGTTGTGCTGAATGGAATGTATATTCCTATTTTTGTGTCTTTTTGTAACTTAAGGTTTGCCTAGAGAGATTCTCTGTGTTTTGAATCTGATTACCCTATAAGGTATTTACCATCCTGATTTTACAGAGGTGATTCTTTTACTTTTCTTTAATTAAAATTCTCTTTTAAGAACCTGATTGCTTTTTCATTGTTCTTAAGATCCAAGGGTTTGGGTCTATGTTCACCTATGCAAATTGGTGAGGATTTTTATCAAGCCTTCCCCAGGAAAGGGGGTGTAATGCTTGGGGGGAAAATTTTTGGGGGGGAGACCTTTCCAAGTTGGCACTTCCCCGTTCTTTGTGTAACACTTTGGTGGTGGCAGCATTTAACCTAAGCTGGTAAGAATAAGCTTAGGGGGTCTTTCATGCAGGTCCCCACATCTGTACCCTAGAGTTCAGAGTGGGGAAGGAACCTTGACAGAAACCCTTAGAGAGTCTTACTTTTTCCCAATAAGAGTTTATTTCCGCTCGTCTTTTACTGCACAGATATCAGGAATGTCAAATCTTGTTTTCCTTAACTTGATAGAGATGTAGGCTCAGGGCTTTCTCTTCCCTTAATTGCAGAAGTGTGTAATCTTTAATATTTGAGTTAAAAATATTCTAAACAAACCCATTAGCCAAGTTTTTTGGCTAACACCCAAGTTTTTTGTTTGTTAAAGTAGTCTAAACAAACAATATTCTAAACGAACAAAAAAGAGAGTATTAGACAGTGTGGAGGGCTGGGTCTATTTGAATTCCAGTCTCTCTACTGGGACAGCAGGAAGCTCCACCCTAGTGGTGAAGGTTCATCATAAGAAGAATTGAATACAGTATGAAGGACAGTGTACTTCATCTAATATTTTTTTCACTCCTCTCAAGCTCTGCCACCAGAGTTACATGACCATCCACTTGGTCAACCCCATAAAGCTGACATATTTCACTACTGTATCAAAAGACGTTTATGCTTCAAAATTGTACAGTTCTTGTACAGATGGAGGCTCCCCTTACCTTTCTCACATGACTACAGAATACAAGGGAGCCCTTTTTCATGAACACTGAGGTAATACTTCTCACCTTGACTATTTAGAATGAGTATGCACAAAATGAAATTGTTAAACATGTTAAATTCAGTATGTTTGTTTTGAGGACATACAGGAAGAACTACATACATTTTTAATAGTCACTTTAATAAAAGCATTGGAAGAGGAGAAGTGTACTATTATTATTACTAACCCTACTTGCCAGTAAAAATGAACTGACAAAGGATTTTCAAGCCCAATGACTAGAGCAAAATGGGAAAACAAAAAACATCAAGATGTAGGTCAAGCCGATGAAGACTTATGACTCTGGCAATGTTCCTCTTTAATGTTCCTGTGCTATTTTGGCCTCCAGAACAGTGAAATGGCTAAACATCTTAAAGACAGACAAAGTGAGTGCAAATTGCCATTGTGGCAACTTTACATGATTTAAATAATCTGCAGAATACTGTCTGCAAGGCACCCAGACAGCATTAAGTGGATTTTCACAAGTAAAATTTTACTTGCTGTTAGTCCATTCTTGTAAAAGAAAAGGATAAACAGATTTGACATATATTCACAATGTACAATATTTTGCTGTACAAACCTATTTTTGAATGTACAAGTACATTCTGCATTTTACAACAAGCAGCTGAAAGACCATACTGCTCTTGAGTTTCTATAAAATAAAGAATATTATTCTATTCTAAACTATTCTATAGTTTCCTAACAGAATCATTGAAGACCCCATGATCCATGCAATTAAAAAAGTGAAATTAAATTTTACAATTAAAAAATACAAGTAATTAAGATAGAAGGTTTTATCCAAATGGGAAATTATTGAAACCTATTCAATTCCCCATTATTTGTATATTATGTAATTTACCTGTCATAATGATTATGTATGTATTAGTCACACAAATTTTATAATTTTGCTCTAGCCTGCAAGGTGCTGTGAACTCCAGCTCTGACCCAGCAAAGCATTTAAGGATGTATTTGACTTTATACATGTTAGTAGGCTCACTGATCTGCAGGATTGAGTAGAGCTCTTTCTATATATATGCAGGTCAGATTCTCTGCCCTGCTCCGTCCCTGTTACACAGATTTGGCAGCACAGAGGGGACAGAATCTACCTTCATTTCCTCTGCTAGGAATCTCCCTTGCATTAGTGGGTCCTCAGCAGGCACAGAACTAGAGATTAGCCATAACTCCTATGTTATCCCCCCACAGCCCCAGTACAGGAGGCATGTCAACAAATGTTGGGGAGGGACAGCAGAATGCTCCAAGTATTCTCAGCTGACAGGATACTTGAGGACTGTTATCCCCTAGTGCAAGTTAGAACAATTCTGAGGATGAAGCTGGGCAGAAAATCAAGGAGCCATAAGCAGTTCCCTGACAGCCCCCTCTGTTGCATTGAGCAAAAACTCAGAGAGGCAGAGAATCTGGCTCATAATTTCTAATTAACATTCTTTGTAAAATAAATACATGCAAAACAGGGGAAAAGTTTCTCTCTATTTTCATTAACTTCTGACAAAAATGTTATCCAAGGCGACTTGTGTCTATACTACTAGACCTACTAAACAATATTACCTCTCAACCATGTCATCCAGTCAGGATTTCCCCCAGATGCCAATTACTACTACTATTTCTTGCACCATTTCTTTTGGGATCCCAAACTACAGTGTGATTAACTGTTTGGCTAAGAAGAGGTATCAACTGTCATGCAAGAGCTACACAAAATTAATTGTAACTGGAGTTGGGCATAAGGGAATGTTTCTTATTTAAAATATAAATAGGTTACATTAAAAAGGCATTCATAATATAAAATATTAAACTCTATAACAACAAATCATCTTAAAAGTGAGAGTGTGGAATTTTATTTAAAGGAAAATGGTGGAATCCATGTTGCTTGAATCAGTCCATTTTTTCCTCCATCAGCTACATAGCTGAAGGATCTTGATCATTAACACAGGTTTCAGAGTAGCAGCCGTGTTAGTCTGTATTCGCAAAAAGAAAAGGAGTACTTGTGGCACCTTAGAGACTAACAAATATATTAGAGCATAAGCTTTCGTGAGCTACAGCTCACTTCATCGGATGCATCCGATGAAGTGAGCTGTAGCTCACGAAAGCTTATGCTCTAATATATTTGTTAGTCTCTAAGGTGCCACAAGTACTCCTTTTCTTTTTTTGATCATTAACACAGAATGCCTAGCTTTCAAATAATGGTAATTGTCATTTTAATATCTCTTTTCTTGGAAACTGCCTCTGACATTTACTGATGTCAAAAATCAACCTTTTTCCAATTTTGAAGTATAATGCGATTCTGTAGGGTAGGCAGAGGACCAGAAAGAGATGTTCAAAATGTTCAAAATGGAGCAATTTTTAAGTATCGGATAGACTACAAAATGTAATTAAAATCTTCAGAAAATGTTCTACTTATCAAGAACACAAAATTAAAATTATGAATGCATAAAGATTTGTTTAATTACAGAGGGATCAAAATAAGCCTGACAGTGGGCATGTAGTAGCAACCTTAACTATGGAGAGACTATTACCTCTCTAATCAATGCATAGCTACAGATGCTAGGCTGGAACTGTGACTCTTTGGCTCCAAACAAATAGGCTTCTACCATCTGAGCCAAAAACAAGATCTTTGTTCACTGTCTTTTATAGAAAACCTCACCCAGTCAATAAAGACAACATGCTCCAACACAACACAACACAACACAACACAACACACACACACTCCCCTGCTGAAATAAATGGTAGGAAAACTTCCACTGATACAAACTGCAACAAGATTGGGCCTATAATTGCCACTTGAAATACATGGGACTGGGATAGGGCTCAAACTATCTACAACACAAAATTGTGAACAGCTTCTCTTAACTATAAACCATTTTCTTAAATGTAGCTAGTGCATGTGTTTTTGTGGAGATCTAACCATCTGGGTAAGTTGGAAGTTACAAGACATTTTTCATGTTAGAACATTCACCTTTGTCTTCAGAGATTTTAAAGCAATTTTCCAGACAAACCTAGTATAAAACAAAAGATATAAGAGTGCTGAAATAGAGCTTTTTAAAGACAGCTGAAGACAACCTTAAGTATGCAGAAACTGCTGCCTCTTCATAGAATATTAGCGTTGGAAAGGACCTCAGGAGGCCATCTAGTTCAACCCTCTGCTCAAAGCAATTTTTGCCCTTATCCCTAAATGGCCCCTTCAAGGATTGAACTCACAACCCTGAATTTAGCAGGCCAGTGCTTACACTGCTGAGCTATTCCTCCCCCCAAATAGACAGGAAAGGTTTTTAAACTCTCAGGGATCTGTTTTAACAATCCACAGGTGAGTGAGTGTAGATTCCAAGGCAACAAAATGAGAATATACCTGTATACTATGGAATACCTGATTTTAACATTTTACACCACAGAACTGTTATTAGTAATATGCATGAGAATTATTATTCATTCACTATCCCTTTTAAGACTAAGATATTTAATTATCATCCAACAAAATGTCACAAAGAAACAGCAATGCCTTTAAGAATGTAATCTAAACATTATAATGTAATGTACAAATATTTTTTCATCTATGAAAGTAGCTTCCACTGTTACACCTTTATCTTAGTTAACTGCATTTCCAAACATCCTGGCAAAAATTTCATAGTGTACAGCAGTTTCATTAAGCAGCTTTAATAAGATCACTCAAGCATTTGTTCAGATGAATAGTTCATCCAAACGTAACCAAATTTTCAGCCAATATCAAGACAGTTATGATTAAGAATATATTCAGGCATAATATTATTTTTAATATTTATTCAGATTGCCAACTTCACAGTGACTACATTAGTGTTGTCCTTGTATGTCACTTGTATTCAGTCCCCAGAGTCAAAGTAATTTGGCAAACATCCAGCTACAAATCACTCAGTGAAAATTATCATTCCCTTGGTGAATATTCATTGCATCACAAAGGATATATAGTATGAAAAGATGATTATAAAGCAACTTGTAGCTACTTGAGCTTTAACCTAACCTTGTTGTTATCCACAAATGGATAGTTATTTTACATTCATGTAAATGACTCTGTGTACTATTATTAATTAATATACAAAATGCACTGCATCAAACCGAACTATACTATACTTGACAAACCACACCCCTTAATAGATAGTTTGTATACTGTGAATTTTCAAAACAAGTAAAAAAAAACCTGAACAACATATTGGATAGCAAGTGCATAGTGAGGACAAAGAGTTATTTCCTTAAGTCACAAGGCAAAAAGTGGCTCACTGTCTAAATAATTATACAATTAAATTGATATGAGCAAAAAGCTACCACTGAAATAACAATAGTAAAGCACTTACTTTTACTAACCTACTCTTGCTGTGAATAATTCAAATGTGCAGGTGTTTCAATAACTACATTTGTTTAATCACATCCTGGGTTACTGAAAATCTCACAGCTCTTAGTAAAATTACAGCAGCACATACACCTTTTGGATGCCCCCTGAGAAAGTACATATTGTATAGGTGATGTGCAAGATCTCTGAACAGAAAAATGTGAAATACATTGTTAATTTCCATTAGGACTGCACCTTTTGCCATCTATGGGGATGGAAAGAAAAGCATCACAATTGTCAGAGCAAGTCTTTCGCATACTTTTATTTTATGTGACTCATTAAGTTTGGAGATCCACTGAGCCAGGACTCAAACTTAAGCTTAAAAACAGTCACTAGAATTTCTTGTTTAAAAGTTAACTGTTTTTATTAAAACTTTGGTAATTCTAACAAAATTAGAGGGAGAAAAGGTCAGAAATGGTTTGTAATCTTGAACAAAATTGTTGTATTTCTAAATGCATGTAACAGTACCTATTATATTGATGGGCACCTATGGAATATATATAACAATAAATAAAATAATATTAAACAATAACAAAAAATAAAATTAATAATGATAATTAGACACCCAGGTACAATCTTTCAAGCCCAAGAGGATCGGTGTTGTTCCTCTTTGGGGGTGTAAATTGGACTTCTAACTAATGGAACTACGGTTTCTCCATGTTTCCTCTTAGCCACCAATGGCCTGTGTGCAATTGAGCATGCTCCTCCCCTGATTTGCCAGTGGAGCCTCTGGTCACAAGAGCAGACCTCAGGAAATGACTGTATGAATGATTTACTTAGCTGTTGGCTACTGGCACATAATGGGACAGGGAAAGATTGCACCAGGTTCTCTCCTTCATGGCAGACCCAAGTGGAAAAGGTGGAAAAAGAGTAAAAAGAAAGTGGAGATGTGTTTCTACTGTGCGATAATTAAAGTGTACTATCCCTCTATAAATTCCTAGCAGAGATGAGGCCCTGTAGTTTTTATATAAAATAAACGAGGCAAGATCAACTCCAGGCAGAGGGACAGACTGCTGACCTCACCTCACTACCTCATGGTAAACACAACATGCACCAAGACACTTGTAAAAGGATTTTGCAGAGAGATGATTACTGTGCATTTATTTTCTCTCTGTAAAAACCACCCTATTTAGCCCTGAAGACAAACCTGAGGATTGAACCCAAATAAGGGGAGAGAAAAAAGGCTGGACTTCAAAGAGGCAGAGGGAGAGGATGAACAATGGGTGTTGTCATAAATATAAAGGGAAGGGTAAACACCTTTAAAATCCCTCCTGGCCAGAGGAAAAATCCTTTCACCTGTAAAGGATTAAGATGCTAGGATAACCTCGCTGGCACCTGTCCAAAATGACCAACGAGGAGACAAGATACTTTCAAAACTGGAGGGAGGGAGAAACAAAGGCTCTGGGTCTGTCTGTTGATGCTTTTGCCGGGGACAGAACAGGAATGGAGTCTTAGAACTTAGTAAGTAATCTAGCTAGATATGTGTTAGGTTATGACTTCTTTAAATGGCTGGGAAATTAGACTGTGCTGAATAGAATGAATATTCTTGTCTTTGTGTCTTTTTTGTAATTTAAGGTTTTGCCTAGAGGGATTCTCTATGTTTTGAATCTAATTACCCTGTAAGGTATTTACCATCCTGATTTTACAGAGTGATTCTTTTTACCTTTTCTTATGTTAAAATTCTTCTTGTAAGAAATTGAATGCTTTTTTCATTGTTCTTAAGATCCAAGGGTTTGGGTCTGTTGTCACCTATGCAAATTGGTGAGGATTTTTATCAAGCCTTCCCCAGGCATGGGGGTGCAAGGTTTTGGTGAGGATTTTGGGGGGAAAGACATTTCCAAACAACGTTTTCCCAATAAACCCAGTCAAACGTTTGGTGGTGGCAGTGGAAGTCCAAGGGCAAAGGATAAAATAGTTTGTACCTTGGGGAAGTTTTAACCTAAGCTGATAAAAGTAAGCTTAGGAGGTTTTCATGCAGGTCCCCCACATCTGTACTCTAAAGTTCAAAGTGGGGAAGGAACCTTGACAGGTGTTCAACAGGAATTTAATGGGAACTGTGATAAATAGGAGAGAAGCAAAAAGAGATGGGTGGGATGATCGCTGAGAGACAATACAGGGGAAAACAAGGGGTCAGAGCACACATTGCAGGTAGGTGCTACCACCGTCAGCTCTCATGACCATCATAAACCCATCACCTGATGTGAACACTAAACCTTTTGAAGAATTAGACATAGATAAGCATAGTATAAATACCTGACAGACAAACTGGGAAGAAGGGAAAAGAGTCCACATAATACAGGAGGAAATACAGAGCGGACAACAGAGAATGCAGGCAAATACCAAAGAGATAAAGAATGACATGAAATGAAAAAGTGTTCATCAAAGTAAGACAGACCAGGAAAAAGAGGGAGAATAATAAAACCAGGGAATCCATTAGTCAAAAAACAAGCGAGAGAACTGCATGAGCCTGGACAGAATGAGTCCAAGATTGGAGAAGAGAAAAGGAAAGGAAAGTCATACTCACAACTTTTAGCTTGATATATTTTCCTGAATTTATTCCCACTGCTAACAATTGTCAATAAGTCAGTTACATGCAAGATACCCCCCAATATTCTCCAAAATTCCAGCCCTGACATGTTGTCAGCAATAGGAAGAAGTCAGTAAAACATGGGACAAAGCAATTAGCATGAAAATGAAGACAGATCCTTAACCAGAGCAGGATGCTCTGTGGGATGCAGGTGGGCTAAAGAAAAACAGGAAGCCTGTATTTACAAAAGATGGAACTTTCTGGGCCTTGCAGTATCTGGTTAGTACATAGATTAAATCTCAAGGTTTTGAACTCACATGGCCCTTGTTGCGAGTCATTATTGGACACACATATTGCAGAAAGCACATCCTTTAGTGAGTGATCAATAAATCTTTGTAAGTGGAGGATTTATATATATTGAAAGCTTCTACCAAACATTAGCATTTGTCAGTTCAAAACCACAAAACTATTAAGTAGAAAAATCAGGCAATTCATCCCTGTAACATTGAGCTGTTCAAAGTAACAAGGACATTTTGTTTAACATAACAACATGTGCTTTGAAAGGGATATTTAACAATAGAATCAGTGGAAACTGGAGACTTTTTTTTTGTGATGGAAGGATCACTTCTTTTTTTCAAAAAAAAATTGCTTTCCTACATGTCATTCATTTCTTCCAGTCATGTTTATTTGGTAAACTATTTTCATAGTTAGCAAAGCTCTTAAATGTTAGTTACTATTGTCTGTTGTGTGAAATAGTCATCATCTTAAGCAGTAAATCACATTATTTCAGCAATGCCCTATTTACCTATTTTGATTCTGATATGGAATTGGAGATTTAATGATTTTAGAATCATGAACCTACTGGGTACCCAGTTCTTGAAATACACACAGCTCACAAATTATGGATCTTGCAGCTGCAGCCACAGTACTGTTTGGAAGCATTCCTTTGATAAGGACAGTTTAAATGTGTAAAATATAATTATTTATAATGGCTTTTTGTTTCTAAACATTACCAAATAACATTTTGATTGCCACATGGAGCAGAATCCAGGATTAAATAGATTTCTGTTAATTCAATAAATGGGTTTGTGACTGTCTACAATGGCTCCTTGGCATTTTATTTTCATGACTTTCCGTTATCGTGTCTTCAGTCTAACCATTTCTTTTGTCTTAATCATATTTAATCTCTATGTCCAGATTCACCCTATTTAAATTGGGTAGACCAGTTCATCTGCTCCACTTAGGGGGCTCAGTTATGTCAGATCTACAGTGGAGTAAATAGGGCCAGAGAATGCTTTTCCCACCTTTTTTGCCCACTCTATTTAATCCCCTCTGCATCACTCTTACTTCAGCAGTTGCATTTCAGAGCTTGACAATTTTAGTGTTATTTGAATCACTGTAAATGCAGGATTCCACATTATTTCACATTCATAGATATGTCAACCTTGCGCTGAGATTTTAGGGATGTTTATGAAAAAAATTAGGGATGTTGCTTAAACCTCTCTCTTCCCAAGGAATTCTCCCCCCTCTACTCCCCTTCCTGTCTATTTCCAAGGGGACCTGGACCCCTTGGATTACTCCATTGTGCCCCCCACCTCCAGACAGGGAGAAAGGAAGGATCAGCCCCAGCAAACTTGCCCTCCTATACCTCCTAGGGCCCTTAACTATCTTGTCCAGCCCCACGCCTGGACCTTCTTCCCAGGATGATCCTCCTCCTCTTCTCCCTCTTCTGTCCAGATTCTCCTCCCACACAGACTGTGTAGTGAGGTCCTGATAGGAGGCAAGCTGCAGCGATTGTCAATGGTGCTTGGGGCACTGTTGGATTCACTGACCAAGCCGTAGGCTGTGTGTTGGGCTTGTGATCTAACGCTCTGGGTGGACCATGCTGGCGCAGCTCTGTTAATGTAGCCCAGCAGAGTCCACACAAGGCAATAAAGCACAACATGCAGCTTGTGGCTTGTGCGGTAAATCCAGCAGTGCTCCAACCTATTCAAAATTGTTGCATCTTGCCTCCTAGGAGACCTTGACTGAGCAGTCTGCATGAGTGCGGGAGGGCTGGGAGGAGAAGAAGCCATAGCACATATCTGCGCACATGCCATAGGGGTGGTGGAGAAGAATGCCCCCGGCCATGGTAAAGTTATTTGCTATGTTCAATGGTCCCAAGTGATGGTGATTCTCTCTCTCTCTCTCTAACACACACACACACACACACACACACACACACACACACACACACACACAAAATTAGTACCTTTAAGCCTGAATTTCATAATTACATGTAAAAATTAGGAAGATTACAGAAAATTCAGGAGAGTTGGCATCTCTGCATTGATGAATGCTGTCAATGCTACAGTAAAGTTAATTTTACTAAACTGTAACTTTCAAGTTTTTAAAAGGTAGCCACTGAACGACCAAATTAAAGCTGTCCTCTTCTGGAATCTGAGGTTTTTTTCCAGGCTTTCAGAGTGGATGATCAATTGTCTGCCAAAGCAATTCCATTATGGAGGCTCAACAAGAGGGAGAAGGAAACAGTGCAAAAATCACAGAGCATTTATGTAGATGGCCTGGACTTTCAAGAGATCACAGGAGAGCCACAGGTTTTGAATCCTATTTATATTCCACTGTTGGGGGAAAGGCAATCCCTCTGCCCAGAGGGAACAATCAGACAGTATCCCTGAGTCAAACCCACAGCCGTTTCCAGCTCTCTACATAGGTAAAATCCAAGACAATCTGAGCCTTTTTAAAATTATTGTTTCATATCATTTATATAAAGCCATTGGTGTTCATAAGTCTTAGAATGTTATGACTTGCAAAACTTCGCTTTGTCTTACAATTTATGGCAGTAGCATCATTTCATATCTATGGATGAATTCTGATGGTCTACATTGAGTTAAACAATTCTGTTTAGATTTCCAACAAAGATTATGGGTGAGGAGATATCTTCCCCACCATACACTGTTTACAACATATTTTTCATTATGTGCACTAAAAACAGATGGATGGGCCTTTTATATCAACTTACGAATATGGCATCATTCTCAAATATTTTGACATAGAAAGTTGTGAGTCTTCTACATTTAGGGCCTCATCCAGAGCCCACTGAAGTCAATAGAAATATTCCCATGAATTCCAATGCGCTTTGGACCAGGCCCTTACAAATGTATTGAGAAAAAGTATAAAAAAAGAAAAAAAAAACTGACCAACAGTACTTTAAGAGCATCCAACCAAAAAAATATTTATTAGACTTGCCTTAGGGTATGTCTACACTTAAAATATTACAGCGGTACAGCTGCAGTGCTGCATCTGTGATGCTATAGCGCTTCCGTGTAGACACTACAGCAATGGAAGGGTTTGTCCTATTGCTATAGTTAATCCACCTCCCTGAGAGGCAGTAGCTAGATTGACTGAAGAATTCTTATGTCAGCCTAGCACTGTCTACATGGGAGGGGGTGGTGGTGGTTAGGTTGGCATAGCTACATCACAGAGGGGTATGGATTTTTTACACACCTGAGAGCCATAGTTATGTCAATGTTTTCAATGTAGATCAGCCCTCAGATTAAGTAACCATTGTCCACAAATTTAAATGCAGAACAGATCATCAAGGATTCAACTGTAAAATGAATTTTCCCAGAAATGTTAAGCATTTGATTCAAAATAACAAGTTATCTTTAGCAACACCATCTTATTTCCATGGCTCACAATAAAGCAAAGGTTTAAACACATTTCCAGAATCTTTGTGGGGCATTGGAAAGGCTTGATATAATTAAAACCTATCAATGCATAACTCTCAATGTACATGTTTTTCATACCTCATATTATTATGTTCAATCACCTACGGCAATATGAAATATCACTGCTTCCTGGAAACTACTAAACATCTGCAGTTTTCTTGGTAAATAACAGACAACTCACCCAGTCACAAATGGCTCTTGCCACACCCCTTTTCTGGATCATCGCATCCATCCTTCCCCATTTCTTTCCCCACTGGCTCCATCTTCCCTAACCGGTTACATTCACACCTCTACAGTTCCCAGAACCTCTCCTACTCCTACTCCTGTTCCTCCTCTTCTCTACCAAAACAAATCGAGGTTCCAAATACATCTCCTCTTTGCCTCTGATGACATCTGTCCAAGCCCCGGCACTCTCTACTCCAACATCTGCTCCTACCACTACTCTGCCCCTCATAAGCCTCCATTCCTAATCGCATGCCCACCTTCCTCCTTCTCCCTTCCATCCTCTCCTTCTCTTGCTGTCTCTGGGACACCCACTCCATCTCTAAAAAGATTATAGCCATCCATAGCCTCTTCATCTCTCTCCCTCTGCATCTCCTGGCTCTTACAGAGAGTGGATCCCTTCATCTGTCACTGCCTTTACAGTTGCCTCTTCCGAGAGCCTCTTTCCTCACACTCAGACCATGTTGCGGGGGGAGTGTTGGGCTTCTGCTCTCACACTCCTGGTACTTCCAAACCATCCCTTCTCCCACTTCCCACTCTTTCCCCCCTTTTGAGGAGTTCTGCGTCTGACTTCTATCCTCTCCCACTCCACATTACTGTCATCTAACATCCACACAACTCCCTCTCATCAACCTTCCTCTCTAATTTTGGTGCCTGGCTCTCTCCTTCTCTTCTCATAATCTCCCACTCTCATCATCAGTGATTTCAACTCCCATGTTGATGATCCATCCAACCTCTTAACTATTCCTTTCCTCATCTCTTCATTCAACCTGCAGCAGTAGTTCAACTCTCCAATTTAGTGTCCATTCAAGTATTATCTAGACCATCCCTGACAGGTGTTTGTCTAACCTGCTCTTAAAAATCTCCAATGATGGAGATTCTACAACCTCCCTCGGCAATTTATTCCAGTGCTTAACCACCCTGACAGTTAGGAAGTTTTTCCTAATGTCCAACCTAAACCTCCCTTGCTGCAATTTAAGCCCATTGCTTCTTGTCCTAGCCTCAGAGGTTAAGAAAAACAAATTTTCTCCCTCCTCCTTGTAACAACCTTTTACATACTTGAAAACTATTATCATGTCCCCACTCAGTCTTCTCTTTTCCAGACTAAACAAATCAGTTTTTTTTAAATCTTCCCTCATAGGACAAGTTTTCTAGACCTTTTCTGTCACTCTTCTCTGGACTCTCGCCAATTTGTCCACATCTTTCCAGAAATGTGGCACCCAGAAGTGGACACAATACTCCAGCTGAGGCCTAATCAGCGTGGAGTAGAGCGGAAGAATTACTTCTTGTGTCTTACTTACAACACTCCTGCTAATACATCACAGAATGATGTTCACTTTTTTTGCAACAGTGTTACGTTGTTGACTCATATTTAGCTTGTGGTCCACTATGACCCCAGATCCCTTTCCACAGTACTCCTTCCTAGGCAGTCATTTCCCATGTTGTATGTGTGCAACTGATTGTTCCTTCCTAAGTGGAATACTTTGCATTTGTCCTTATTAAATTTCATCCTATTTACTTCAGACCATTTCTCCAGATTGTCCAGATCATTTTGAATTTTAATCCTATCCTCTCAAGCCCCGGCCCTGCTGCTCCCCCCGCCCCATCAACACCCATCCAGGCTGGCCATATGGCTCCTTCTTTGACCCCCCCTCCCCCGACTCGCAGCCCTGGCTTATGCTGCCTCTCTGTCTCCCCATGATTGTCTCGTGTCCCTGGCAGCCCCACTTCCTCCCTCCCCTGAGCCCTCCCATTTTGTCCCACCACTGCAAGAAAGAAGCTCCCCTTCTTTGCTCAATGGGCAGGCAGAAGCAGGCAGAGCGACTTCAGCGAGCTCAGGCAGGCTACTCTTGTCCAGGCACATACCTAAGCACAGCTGTAACTGGATGGGAGGGACAGGACAAGGACAGCTTCCTCCTCTTCCCCCTCTGGAATGTGCCCTTTCCAGGAGTCTGGGGAGGGCATTTGACCATTCATGCCTCTCCCTAGCATTGCCCCTGGTTGAAGGGTAGGGGGAACACTTTGCACTTGGTTTCACGGGGTTATAACAGATCAGAATGTGTTTAATAATACTGTTGTTGGGATCATGGAAGTAAAGAAGACACTTCAATTACAGAATTTCCACCAAATGCATCCGATGAAGTGAGCTGTAGCTCACGAAAGCTTATGCTCAAATAAATTTGTTAGTCTCTAGGTGCTACAGTACTCCTTTTCTTTTTGCGAATACAGACTAACATGGCTGCTACTCTGAAACTTCAATTAAAGAGGCCCCCTGGGCACAATTATCCCCAAGGGAAATTTTGATCAGTTGGATGCAGAATGGAGCATTAGCGATCCAGTCTGATACATTATGCAATCAATTTGCAAACATCTAGAAGATAATAAGGTGATATGTATGGATTTGTTAAGAACAGATCACGTCAAACCAACCTGATAGCTTTCTTTGACAGGGTAAGAAGCCTTATGGATGGGGGGAAGCGGTAGATGTGCTATATCTTGACTTTAGTAAAGCTTTTGATACTGTCTCACATGACCTTCTCATAAACAAACTAGGGAAATGTAACCTAGATGGAGCTACTATAAAGTGGGTGCATAACTGGTTGTAAAATCATTCCCAGAGCGTAGTTATAAGTGGTTCACAGTCATTCTGGAAGGGCATAATGAGTGGGGTCCTGCAGGATGAGTTCTGGGTCTAGTTCTGTTCAATATCTTCATCAATGATTTAGATAATGGCACAGAGAGTGTACACTCATAAAGTTTGCGGATGATACCAAGCTGGGAGGGGCTAGCGATGGGGAAGGGGTTCTTGGGGGAGGCAAAGCCCATGGGGGATGGGGGATTTCTGTGGGAGAGAGAGAGGTTTCTTGGCCTGGGTTCCTCCGGCCACACAATAAGCTGGATGGAAATCCCTGATGTGCTTTTAGCAATGCACAGGATTTCTTTAAAGCCATAAGGGTAGTAAACAGGTATTTACTTTAAATAAGGCCCTGCCTGAGTTCCAAATATTGCATGAGTGCAGAATCAGTCTTATATTTCATGAAAGGAAATCAAACTTCTCATACGATCTAGGCCAGCCTACTAGTAGCTAGTGGGCTTCAACCTCCTCTTGTAACTGTTCTCTGATCCAAGGCTGTACAAGGACACAAAAATGAAATGATAGTAAATATCTGTTTTACTGACTCTGATCTTGGGTCTGCATCATGTGTCAGTATTATTCCATTTTTGACATAAAATAAATAAATAATAAAATTAGCAATAATAAATGTACCAAAATAAATAAATAAGATAATGATAGTATTATTCCACATTATTCACATTTTGAATGGGGAAACATTTATTTTATAGAAGTTTCTTGTTAGTCATTTCAAATACTCGGATTAGTGTGATTTTACCTGAATTGTACTTAGCATAAAGCTTATATTGGGGGGGCAAGATTAGTCTTTTAGAGTACATTAAGGCTAGGCAAAGACTAGGAGGTCTGTAATTTAAAAAATATTTGCTGTCTTCAAAGGGGCCTCTCACCATTAGTCTACCCAGAGGAATTGGAAGCAGGCAAATGGAAGCCTTTGCCTTCACCTTCACAATTTTAATGCTTCCAAAGGGGAAGGAAAGAACTGATTGTGAAATGGACTTCAACTCCCAATCCTACTGCTTCTGGAAACAGAGAAGTAGGAAAATTACTGGTTTTTCTACATTATCCTAATGTCATGCTACGGTGGGATTCCCAAAATCCTAGAATTCTATTATATGTCATTTAATTCTAATATTGGGCTTTATTTCTAGCAGTTATGTCATCTTCCATTCTTTAGGCTCCCAGCAGTGAAAGGTTTGCCCTGGGAGGTGGCTGTGGCTGAAATCTCCCTTCTACTAAAGGACATGCTGAAAGTAGTAGAGAGGGACCATGGCCAGTGTAGCTATAAGATGTACATCCCTCAACAATCTGTACTCAAGGGGCCTCTAAAAAACCCACAGTGCAGATGCCCAGCCTGGTGGAAACCCAAAGAGAATGTAGATGATCACCACACCATCTGCCCTTCATTTAGGTTAATTACCCACTTGTGTGAAGGAAGGCCATGCTACGGCACAGGGATGTAAATTATCCCCTCCCATACCAGCCAGCTTCAATGACTCTGGCCCCCATTGTGTTTTAGGAGCCTTATACAGATGTGTCAAACTGCATGGAAATAAAAATAATAATAATTAAATCAATATTTAGTAAATTTAAGGTAACTTTATAAACAGTACACCAAGAAAAAACATGTCTCCATAAATAAATCTACAACGGAAAATACGTTTGGAGTAAATAAAGCATCTTGAGTGCAAGTTAAAAATCCTATGGTAGCAATATAATTGGCACTGAATAGACATTAAATAGAATCCCTGAACCTTGTTTGTGCTCTGTAACACTGCTTCAAGGCAATATTTTTATTTTTAAATATATTCCCTCATTTGCACAGGAAATTAAGACATGAAATCTCTGTGTCAGTATCCCTACTATTATACCAATATACCCACTGGCTTATTTGAAATTGGACAGCTATGGTTTTAACTGTATCAGCATGCCTACAGTTTCTTCAGATAAATATTCAGAAAACTTCCCAAATATGTCAGTGGCAAAAAAAAGAGTAAAGATATCCTTAAGGAAGGCTAGATTCACTATCACACAACCATGCCATTATCTATGGCCTTTTTTGATTGTGGTTTCAATATTTTTTTCATTTCTGTTCTTTCACTTTTTTTTAATAGTCTACAAACAAAGAGCAAAATGCAGCAGGTCTGTTCTTTAATACAATGATATTTCCTTAGAAAAACTATAATGATAGTGAAAGTGTTCCTAGTAATAGTATGCAGATTACAAACATTACTTGTTTTGAAGTATAAGTTGTAATCATCAATTCAATTGCACTTTTTAAAATTGCATTTAAAATTGCATATAATCATTTTAAGGAGTATCTGCGAAGTACACTTTTTCACTATCTTCTCCCAGAAACTTTAGAGTAGTACAAAGATCAAATCTCCAAAAATATATGGGATATATATTTGGAGAGATATGCTGCCTGAGAGATACCATAATACTACTGATTAGCATGCTATTTGGTAGTGCCAGGATACACAAATTCTCATCACAGCTTTTGATGCTCAGATACCATACTGATAAGCACAATATAAATGCCTAGGTAAACAGACACATTTAGATTGGAGTCTGGAAAGAAAGACTTCAGATTGTTTTATCCCTCAGCATTGGCTCATTTGCTAGATTCTCAGATCAGTAGGTTAAAATGTGACGATACGAACCCATGCTAAGAAATGGAAGTATACTACTGACACCATAATCTAGTACAAAATTAATGTATGATCAAGAAGTGACAGTCTCATATAATTTACCCCCTTTGTTAGTACTGTAAGAGGATACCCTTAGAATTCCATTGATTAAGCTACTGCATAAATGAATAATATTCTATATACCAGAGGGAGCTGTAGTATTTTATAATAATCTATTAGGATAATACAGTATGCAACACTTACTAATGTTGCTGAGTGCTTACTCACTTAAGTCAACCAGTAAAATCAGGGATACTATTCATGAGCGTTTAACAACATGGTAAACATTGCATAATTGACCCCGAAATTACTCATTATAATTTGCTTGTGGAGGAAACACTAATTTAATGCAACTCAGTAACCATTTTTCTTGAGCTATTCATGTTATTTCTCTCTTGACTTTTTTTCATTAACATGGAATTAAGAATTATGAAAAACACAACACATCTGAGAGTAGCCATGATTTCCTGTGCTGCATTTTGAACTTTACTTGATAAAAATAATATCTAAAACCAAATAACTTGGGACCAGATTGCCAACCCCTTATTTCCATTGCTGAGCTGAGACAGACTGACAATATTCTGTAATACCCTGAACAAACCTTATGAAATTAAGATAAAGCTTACATTAATTCAATAAAATTTATGAAATTAGGGTTAATACATTTGTGGTCCGTTGTATTAAAAATGCATTTGTGTATGTGCAACTGAGGCATTATACATACGGAAATGATTTTCTGCGGAAAAGGACCTAGGGGTGACAGTGGACGAGAAGCTGGATATGAGTCAGCAGTGTGCCCTTGTTGCCAAGAAGGCCAATGGCATTTTGGGATGTATAAGTAGGGGCATAGCGAGCAGATCGAGGGACGTGATCGTTCCCCTCTATTCGACACTGGTGAGGCCTCATCTGGAGTACTGTGTCCAGTTTTGGGCCCCACACTACAAGAAGGATGTGGATAAATTGGAAAGAGTACAGCGAAGGGCAACAAAAATGATTGGGGGTCTAGAGCACATGACTTATGAGGAGAGGCTGAGGGAGCTGGGATTGTTTAGTCTGCAGAAGAGAAGAATGAGGGGTGATTTGATAGCTGCTTTCAACTACCTGAAAGGGGGTTTCAAAGAGGATGGCTCTAGACTGTTCTCAATGGTAGCAGATGACAGAACGAGGAGTAATGGTCTCAAGTTGCAATGGGGGAGGTTTAGATTGGATATTAGGAAAAAACTTTTTCACTAAGAGGGTGGTGAAACACTGGAATGCGTTACCTAGGGAGGTGGTAGAATCTCCTTCCTTAGAGGTTTTAAGGTCAGGCTTGACAAAGCCCTGGCTAGGATGATTTAACTGGGACTTGGTCCTGCTTTGAGCAGGGGGTTGGACTAGATGACCTTCTGGGGTCCCTTCCAACCCTGATATTCTATGATTCTATGATTCTATGATACCTTCTCTAGCACGGAGGGGGGAGAATAATGTACTTCCTCCATTATCAGCCCTTTGAAGCCACTAACCTGGAGAGGTTCACATAAACTAGTCCAAAGTGGTTTCTCCAGGGACTTACAGACAAGAGAGGTATTTTTAGATAAATAGCCGGGTTTTAAACTGACTCAGGGCTTTCTTCCTCATACAGGAAACAGACAGGGCCCCTGATCCATGGATGGCCCCAATCCCTATAGTAGGGTTGGAAGGACTGGAACTACTGAGATCCCATAAACTGGATACTTGTTCTGAGCTGAAGCTTTGATGAACTCTAACCACCAGGAATCCCCTTGGATGAGAAGGGTGAAGGACTGAGCCTGCCAGAATCCCTGTTAGGGTTGAGGTAACTTCAGTAAGCTTATTAGCATTGTGTAGATTCTTTGATTGTTTTTAATATATTTCTCTGCAATGCTTTTTACTTTCAGAATAAAGTAGGTTTGCTTAGGAAGTGCTGTGTGGTCACATAACTGTGTCAATCACACCTGTTAACAGTCTCTGAAGGGAAAACAAGCAGATATCCTTGGGCAACCTGTCAAGCCCAGGATAACAAAGTAGGCAGGGAACTGGGCAACCTGGACATACCGCAGTCAGAAGGGAGGGAGACATATGTCTCCACCCAGAAAGGCAATGACTGGGAAGACAGAAACTTCAGAGTGGGTGCCCTTGCAGGACCACTGAGGGGAAATACAGGTGCAGTGGCCCTGAACTGTGACAACTTTGAAGTCAATGGGAATACTAGTGTAAGTAACCTGTCACCACAGGAATAAAGGTTTCACAATCTGCCTCTTGGTGAGTAAATGTTTGTGAATTATTTGTGACTTTATTGAAAATTAACTACCAAAATAACCAGAAATATGAGTTTATAGTAGCCAAAAATGGCCATAATTTTAGCTGTCCATTGCTGCCTTTACAAGCAGAACTTGTGTGAGTGCTGAAGTTGCAGTATAGTTTTTGCAGTGATTTTTTTTTGACTTACACATTTGATCATCTTGCCATGGTTTCAATATAAATGAAAATGCACATGAACTACACAGATGAAAGAGATTTGCCTCCATTCAGTGATATGCAGGGAAATCAATCTGGCAACTGAGGAATTTATTTTCAGTGACCCTATCTGATGTGAGGTGCCTCAAAGTCACTTGGCTTCCTTGCATTAAGCCAAAGACCCAAGCATACTATAACTTATCATTATCTTCTTGGCAGGTAGTCAGTATCCAGGATTCTCCAAAGTTCTCTCATAATTTTGTGAATTCTTGAATGGCTGATAAGGAAGCATGGTTTTTGTATGTGCAACAAAATTCTATTATACAGTGAGAAGTGAGGTCTGACCTTTAAAAAATAGGGAAAATTAAAAACATACAGAGGGACTGAGTATTCATTTTGCTAGAGAAACCAGATAAGGAACAGAAAATTAAGATGAATACCATAGAGTTTTCAAATAACTGTCCTCTCAAGATGGGATGGGGAGAGGAGTAGAGAGACCAGGAAGTAGAGTTATCACGAGAACTAAGGAAACAGCAAAAGAATTTGTGTACAATTTGGTGAAAGAAACATTGCAAAGTTTAGACACTTCTAGGTATAAAGGGTGAAATCCCAGCTGGCCCCACTGAAGTCATCAATAAAATTGCCATTGACTTTAGCGGGATCAGGATTTCACCCAGAGCCTCTAGATTAGAAATGCTAAGGGATCCCCAACAGAATTCAGCCTATATCATCATTGTGTCACACACGAAAGTGCCAGTAACTTAATTTCTTCACCACAATTACACAACACAAATCAGGGTTACAAAAGGTTATATCCCAATAGGACCGGGTTCAGAATCCACTGACTCCAAGAGCTATTGTTACAAGTATAACAGTGTACAATGGTTGTTACTATCTAAATGTTGTTTGATTGTATATGTGAACCGAATTGGTGGGCCTGAATGCAGTCCTCACCGGAAAATGGCTGCATCACTAAAATCATAGATTCACAGAACCATAGAATATCAGGGTTGGAAGGGACCTCAGAAGGTCATCTAGTCCAACCCCCTGCTCAAAGCAGGACCAATCCTCAACTAAATCATCCCAGGCAGGGCTTTGTCAAGCCTGACCTTAAAAACGTCTAAGGAAGGAGATTCCACCACCTCCCTATGTAACTCATTCCAGTGTTTCACCACCCTTCTAGTGAAAAAGTTTTTCCTAATATCCAACCTAAACCTCCCCCCACTGAAACTTGAGACCATTACTCCTTGTTCTGTCATCTGCTACCACTGAGAACAGTCTAGATCCATCCTCTTTGGAACCCCCTTTCAGATAGTTGAAAGCAGTTATCAAATCCCCCCTCGTTCTTCTCTTTCACAGACTAAACAATCCCAGTTCCCTCAGCCTCTCCTCATAAGTCATGTGTTCCAGTCCCCTAATCATTTTTGTTGCCCTCCGCTGGACTCTTTCCAATTTTTCCACATCCTTCTTGTAGTGTGGGGCCCAAAACTGGACACAATACTCCAGATGAGGCCTCACCAATGTCGAATAGAGGGAAACAATCACGTCCCTCGATCTTCTGGCAATGCCCCTATTTATACATCCCAAAATGCCATTGGCCTTCTTGGCAACAAGGGCACACTGTTGATTCATATCCAGCTTATCGTCCACTGTAAACCCTAGGTCCTTTTCTGCAGAACTGCTGCCGAGCCATTCAGTCCCTAGTCTGTAGTGGTGCATGGGATTCTTCCGTCCTAAGTGCAGGACTCTGCACTTGTCCTTGTTGAACCTCATTAGATTTCTTTTGGCCCAATCCTCTAATTTGTCTAGGACCCTCTGTATCCTATCCCTACCCTCCAGCGTATCTACCTCTCCTCCCAGTTTAGTGTCATCTGCAAACTTGCTGAGGGTGCAATCCACTCCATCCTCCAGATCATTTATGAAGATATTGAACAAAACCAGCCCGAGGACTGACCCTTGGGGCACTCCACTTGATACCGACTGCCAGCGAGACATGGAGCCATTGATCACTACCTGTTGATCCTGACAATCTAGCCAACTTTCTATCCACCTTATAGTCCATTCATCCAGCCCATACTTCTTTAACTTGCTGGCAAGAATACTGTGGGAGACCGTGTCAAAAGCTTTGCTAAAGTCAAGGAACAACATGTTCACTGCTTTCCCCTCATCCACAGAGCCAGTTATCTCGTCATAGAAGGCAATTAGATTAGTCAGGCATGACTTGCCCTTGGTGAATCCGTGCTGACAGTTCCTGATCACTTTCCTCTCCTCTAAGTGCTTCAGAATTGATTCCTTGAGGACCCGCTCCATGATTTTTCCAGGGACTGAGGTGAGGCTGACTGGCCTGTAGTTTCCAGGATCCTCCTTCTTCCCTTTTTTAAAGATGGGCACTACATTAGCCTTTTTCCAGTCATCCGGGACTTCCCCCGATCGCCATGAGTTTTCAAAGATAATGGCCAATGGCTCTGCAATCACATCCGCCAACTCCTTTAGCACTCTTGGATGCAGCGCATCTGGCCCAATGGACTTGTGCTTGTCCAGCTTTTCTAAATAGTCCCGAACCACTTCTTTCTCCACAGAGGCCTGGTCACCTCCTCCCCATGCTGTGCTGCCCAGTGCAGCAGTCTGGGAGCTGACCTTGTTCGTGAAGACAGAGGCATAAAAAGCAGTGAGTACATTAGCTTTTTCCACATCCTCTGTCACTAGGTTGCCTCCCTCATTCAGTAAGGGGCCCTCACTTTCCTTGACTTTTTTCTTGTTGCTAACATACCTGAAGAAACTCTTCTTGTTAATCTTAACATCTCTTGCTAGCTGCAACTCCAGGTGTGATTTGGCCTTCCTGATTTCACTCCTGCATGCCCGAGCAATATTTTTATACTCTTCCCTGGTCATTTGTCCAATCTTCCACTTCTTGTAAGCTTCTTTTTTGTAAAAAGAAAAGGAGTACTTGTGGCACCTTAGAGACTAACAAATTTATTTGAGCATAAGCTTTCGTGAGCTACAGCTCACTTCATTGGATGCATTTGGTGGAAAATACAGAGGGGAGATTTATATACACACACAGAGAACATGAAACAATGGGTTTTATCATACACACTGTAAGGAGAGTGATCACTTAAGATGAGCCATCACCAGCAGCTGGGGGGGAAAGGAGGAAAACCTTTCATGGTGACAAGCAAGGTAGGCTATTTCCAGCAGTTAACAAGAACATCTGAGGAACAGATGTTCCTGATCATCCCTGACAGCAGGACTATCTGGCTATGTAGACTCCCTCCTCAGGCCCTACGTTACCAGCACTCCCAGCTATCTTCGAGATACCACTGACTTCCTGAGGAAACTACAATCCATTGGTGATCTTCCTAAAAACACCATCCTAGCCACTATGGATGTAGAAGCCCTCTACACCAACATTCCACACAAAGATGGACTACAGGCCGTCAGGAACAGTATCCCCGATAATGTCACGGCTAACCTGGTGGCTGAACTTTGTGACTTTGTCCTCACCCATAACTATTTCACATTTGGGGACAATGTATACCTTCAAATCAGCAGCACAGCGATGGGTACCCGCATGGCCCCACAGTATGCCAACATTTTTATGGCTGAATTAGAACAACGCTTCCTCAGCTCTCGTCTCCTAATGCCCCTACTCTACTTGCGCTACATTGATGACATCTTCATCATCTGGACCCATGGAAAAGAAGCCCTTGAGGAATTCCACCATGATTTCAACAATTTCCATCCCACCATCAACCTCAGCCTGGACCAGTCCACACAAGAGATCCACTTCCTGGACACTACGGTGTTAATAAGCGATGGTCACATAAACACCACCCTATATCGGAAACCTACTGACCGCTATTCCTACCTACATGCCTCTAGCTTTCATCCAGATCATACCACACGATCCATTGTCTACAGCCAAGCTCTACGATATAACCGCATTTGCTCCAACCCCTCAGACAGAGACAAACACCTACAAGATCTCTATCATGCATTCCTACAACTACAATACCCACCTGCTGAAGTGAAGAAACAGATTGACAGAGCCAGAAGAGTACCCAGAAGTCACCTACGACAGGACAGGCCCAACAAAGAAATAACAGAACACCACTAGCCATCACCTTCAGCCCCCAACTAAAACCTCTCCAATGCATCATCAAGGATCTACAACCTATCCTGAAGGATGACCTATCACCCTCACAGATCTTGGGAGACAGGCCAGTTCTTGCTTACAGACAGCCTCCCACTCTGAAGCAAATACTCACCAGCAACCACACACCACACAACAGAACCACTAACCCAGGAACCTATCCTTGCAACAAAGCCCGTTGCCAACTCTGTCTACATATCTATTCAGGGGACACCATCATAGGGCCTAATCACATCAGCTACATTATCAGAGGCTCTTTAGGCTATTATTATCACCTGCGCATCTACCAATGTGATATATGCCATCATGTGCCAGCAATGCCCCTCTGCCATGTACATTGGTCAAACTGGACAGTCTCTACGTAAAAGAATAAATGGACACAAATCAGATGTCAAGAATTATAACATTCAAAAACCAGTTGGAGAACACTTCAATATCTCCGGTCACTCGATTACAGACCTGAGGGTGGCTATCCTTCAACAAAAAAACAGACTCCAACGAGAGACTGCTGAATTGGAGTTAATTTGCAAACTGGATACAATTAACTTAGGCTTGAATAGAGACTGGGAATGGATGAGTCATTACACAAAGTAAAACTATTTCCCCATGTTATGTCTCCCCCCCCCACCCCCCTCTGTTTCTCAGATGTTCTTGTTAACTGCTGGAAATAGCCTAGCTTGCTTGTCACCATGAAAGGTTTTCCTCCTTCCCCCGCCCCCGCTCCTGGTGATGGCTCATCTTAAGTGATCACTCTCCTTACAGTGGGTATGATAAAACCCATTGTTTCATGTTCTCTGTGTGTGTTTATATATCTCCCCTCTGTATTTTCCACCAAATGCATCCGATGAAGTGAGCTGTAGCTCATGAAAGCTTATGCTCAAATAAATTTGTTAGTCTCTAAGGTGCCACAAGTACCCCTTTTTTTTTGCGAATACAGACTAACACGGCTGTTACTCTGAAACTTTCTTTTTTGTGTTTAAGATCAGCAAGGATTTCACTGTTAAGCCAAGCTGGTCGCCTGCCATATTTGCTATTCTTTCTACACATCGGGATGGTTTGTCCCTGTAACCTCAATAAGGATTCTTTAAAATACAGCCAACTCTCCTGGACTCCTTTACCCCTCATGTTATTCTCCCAGGGGATCCTGACCATCAGTTCCCGGAGTCAAAGTCTGCTTTTCTAAAGTCCAGGGTCCATATTCTGCTGCTCTCCTTTCTTCCCTGTGTCAGGATCCTGAACACGACCATCTCATGGTCACTGCCTCCCATGTTCCCATCCACTTGTGCTTCCTCTGCTAATTCTTCCCAGTTTGTGAACAGCAGGTCAAGAAGAGCTCTGCCCCGAGTTGGTTCCTCCAGCACTTGCACCAGGAAATTTTCCCCTACACTTTCCAAAAACTTCCTGCATTGTCTGTGCACCGCTGTATTGCTCTCCCAAGAGATATCAGGGTGATTGAAGTCTCCCATAAGAACCACGGCCTGCAATCTAGAAACTTCCGTGAGTTGCCTGAAGAAAGCCTTGTCCCCCTCATCCCCCTGATCCGGTGGTCTATAGCAGACTCCCACCACGACATCACCCTTGTTGCTCACACTTCTAAACTTAATCCAGAGACTCTCAGGTTTTTCTGCAGTTTCATACTTGATCTCTGAGCAATCATACTGCTCCCTTACATACAATGGAACTCCCCCACCTTTTCTGCCCTGCCTGTCCTTCCTGAACAGTTTATAACCATCCATGACAGTACTCCAGTCATGTGAGTTATCCCACCAAGTCTCTCTTATTCCAAAACCATCATAATTCCTTGACTGTGCCAGACTTCCAGTTCTCCCTGCTTGTTTCCCAGGCTCCTTGCATTTGTGTATAGGCACTTGAGATAACTCGCTGATCATCCCTCTTTCTCAGTATGAGTCAGGAGCCCTGCCCTCTCGCGCGCTTCTGCTCGTGCTTCCTCCCAGTAACCCACTTTCCCACTTACCTAAGGGCTTTGGTCTCCTTCCCCCGGTGAACCTAGTTTAAAACCCTCCTCAGTAGGTTAGCCAGCCTGCTTGCAAAGATGCTCTTCCCTCTCTTTGTTAGGTGGAGCCCGTCTCTGCCTAGCACTCCTCCTTCTTGGAACACCATCCCATGGTCAAAGAATCCAAAGCCTTCTCTCTGACACCACCTGCATAGCCATTTGTTGACTTCCATGATTCGACGGTCTCTACCCAGGCCTTTTCCTTCCATGGGGAGGATGGATGAGAAGACCACTTGCACCTCAAACTCCTTTATCCTTCTTCCCAGAGCCACGTAGTTTGCAGTGATCTGCTCAAGGTCATTCTTGGCAGTATCATTGGTGCCCATGTGGAGAAGCAGGAAGGGGTAGCGATCCGAGGGCTTGATGAGTCTCGGCAGTCTCCGTCACATCGTGAATCCTAGCTCCTGGCAAGCAGCAGACTTCTTGGTCGTTGGCACTTTTTGTTGTATCACAGATAGGCTAGCAGGTCAATGCTCATGGAAACTGAATTATCCTCCATACTTAAAGGTGACCCTCCAGGTCCAGGTTGGGGCAGAGTGGAAGGGAAGCTTGTGCAATTCTGCACTGCTATTGCCCATGCAGTAACTGTTGTGCGAATAGAGGACTTCAGTCTCAAGAGCTCTTAATCTTGTACCTTTCACAAGTACTAAATTCACACACAGAAAAGTTTTAAAAAGAAAATTATGTATTGATGTTTATGGTATGCACTCTTTGATGTTACCCATTCAGCTGGAGTAATTATAAAACAAATTGAAAGGATAAGGCAATCTCAGTATGTTAAAGTGACAATTATTACAAGACCAGTATTCATCAGGGTATGTATTAATGGACAACTGTTTCCAGTGAAGGATTTAATTTGTTTTTATGCTTGTCACATCTCTGTTTGATCAAACTATGCTGAAAACAGACTAGTAAGTGTCTGGTCCATTGAACAGTTATTGAAATGTCAACCTATTTCACTTGTTTAACTCTACAAATCATAGTCACAACAAAATAGTGATGAACACAGAGCTCTTCTCTTAGGGTAATTCTTCACATATTTTTTAAGTGTGCGACTCAGTAAGATTAAATAAATCACCTCAAAGCCACTTAAACATATTTTCCAAAGTGATCAAGAGAGGACAAAAGAATTAATTGAAAATGTAACACATGCACACATTTATAACCCTTCTCAAAGCTTCAGAAGACAGGGATAAAACTTGCTCATTCTGCTGCAGCATTGTGATAGCATTAATAAAGAATTTTAAAGGCCTGAAACACTTCAAAAACAATTAACATTGCACTCCAGAAGCGGCTGCATTAGAGTGGTGTCCGAGATGGTTTTAGCATTCCTATATATTTTGTAGAAAGAGTTGCTAGTTCTCAAGATGAAATACATTGGGCTCAATCCCTGGGAGTACCGAGAATGCTGGCTCTAAACCACATTTCCTATCCCCCAGACATGGAGGAGCCATGGACCAAACCAGCCCCTAGTGTAACAGCAATCTGCTCTGACTTTAAATGGGACTTTAGATCCCAGATGATTCAAGAGCAGTGTGCCCCCTGCTCCTGACTCACCCATTATGCTGGAAGAGGAGTGGGTGACAGAGAGCCAGATATGCAGGTTTGAGCCAGCCTACAATTCCTCTACAACAGAAAAATCTTGAGTTGCCCCTTCAGGGTAGCTTTCCAGTTGCTTTGTGCTGCCTTTCAAAGGCAGAGCAAAGAAAAGTGCGGTCAAAGAGATGGACCCTTATTACTCAGTTTATTTTTTCAGTAACAGCATATATCCCATTGTACCCTGGGTTGTAAGGCACCCCACTTTAGTGTTAGGTAGTCTTGTCTGTACTTATTGTGGATCAGCTCTCTGAAAATAACCCAGTCTTGGCAAGACAAACACTGCCTTCCAGGCCTCCGCAGACCTCACTCTCTCTGTACAGGGTAACTGTAGGCACACTCCAATTTCCGAGTCCTCTGAGTGTCCCCCAGGAGTGCTCAGACCCTGGTCCACTGAACGCCCAAACAACTCTTAGATCTGCTATTCCCAAAGGAATAGTACCCAGCAGTTTGAAATATTCAATTCTGTATCACCACTTTGCTTAACACACACACACACACACACACACACACACACACATGAGCATTCATTGAAAATGATACAATATTCCATTTACATATGACCAGCCAGTGAGATAAGTGACTCTTC
This sequence comes from Dermochelys coriacea, assembly GCF_009764565.3. Taxonomy (NCBI): domain Eukaryota; kingdom Metazoa; phylum Chordata; order Testudines; family Dermochelyidae; genus Dermochelys; species Dermochelys coriacea. The sequence continues at coordinate 301,975,152 of NC_050068.2, forward strand.
CCCCTGCCTGCCAGGAGTATGTGGATTACCTTTTAGTGACCTCTTAACTCACACACCTAGAGAACATATTTTTTGGTATGTATACATAACTCTTCACATATTTTCTATACATACATCTTGCAATGATTATGCTGACCAGTATGATGCAGGCTTTCATTAGAGACTTTTCATGACATTTTGTTGGTGAATTCAGGGGACCCTTGTATCCTATGTGCCCTGGTTCCTTCTGGCAGTTGGCATCTAGAGGTCCTTAAGTCACATCCATATATTGTACATAGTTTTTAAAAATACATAAATAAACCCACTTTTTTGAATGAATATTGCAATATTGTATTATCTTTTTCTTTTTACAGATAAATCCCTTCCTAGTAGCCCTAATCTCTTGTACAAAATAATAAAGTTATTTCATAGTGAGTTTCATAGAAGTTACGGAATACCATGTTAGCATGTCCTGGACTATAACTGTATGACAAAATTTAGTAAAAGAAAGTATAAGTGTAAGAAATCTCTGCAGCTGTATGACTAAAGAAAAATTGAAACCAACAACTGACATAACACTTTTGTTAGAATCCTGGGCTCTGACTTAAAGCCCAGCTGAATGCTTCCAAACCTGATTTGCATGAATTTTTATTTTTATCATTTAAACGTTGGTTGGCAAGTGACAGTGCTTCACCATGATTCATGTCTGAAAGGACATCTGAAAGAAGGTCATTTGATCTAGTGAATGTTCAGGAACTTCTCTGGTGGAAAAAACAACAACCCCACACAGCCATCTAGGGTGTGAAAGCGTTACAGGTCACATACATTGGCTGTGCAGCAAGCTGTTTTATCCAAATAAACGACCTTTCCACTGCACGAGGCCAAAACAAAATAAAATTGAAAAGCAAATTCCTGTCTCCAAATCCCTATTTTCTGAGAGTCATAGTTCTCAGACATCATTACTATACTATCAACCCTAAAGCTGAAATAACCTTGTTAATTAGTCAAGGTTTGTACCATGCCTTGAAGAATTAAAGTTGTTATTAATTTCCTGACTACTGACAATGTGCTTGGCATCGTACAAGACACAAAATGGGGACCGTTCCTGACTCGAAGAGCTCAACATCTAAGGCAATGTCTACACTTAGCAGTGTCATGTAGTGCACATACACTGCGTGACCCCCTAGCATAGGTATCAATAGCAGTATAGGTGGTGAGGCGCTTCTTCGGCAAGAAAAGCCAGACCCACAGGGTATATATCCTGCATAACTCTCTACATGCGCACACAGTACCTCCCCTGTCTACACTGCTATTTTTAGCAGTGTAGTGTCCTGCTGCCAGAGCCTTTCCCTCTTGCCTTTCACCCCCATGTGTTGATACACATACACACCTCAGTGAGCATGGACACAGCCTGCTTTTCACTGTAGCATGTAGCTACACATACCCTACACATCCCACCAGTGGAGACAAGGTGTAAGAGGAATATTTAATGTTAAGACTTTTCCCACCCCACACTTTTTATTGGCACTGTGAAAGAAGTGAGTCTTAAAAGCCAAGTATCAGCCTTGAATGGCGCACTCCCAGCAGGAAGGATACAGACTTTACAGATTTTTAATTATTGTGCATAAAGTTGTGCTTAAAATGTTGATTCCTTTTCCCACCAATAAGTGAGGGCAGGCTGATGGGATCTTTGGGCAGATAGGTAGGTCTCTTCTCCTTGACATCAGTAACATTTTGATCCTGGTCAAATGGTAGGCAAACACTTGCTCCCTTTAAGATGTTTGGCATGCTCAGTATACACCCAGATTGTCAAGAAATAGGCAGGGTGATAGACTCTGTGACTCCAGGGCCGGCTCTTGGTTTTTTGCCGCGCCAAGAGCACAACTGCCCAAGCAAAAAAAAAAAAATGGTTGATTAACAAATCAACTGGAATGCTGCCCCTGGAATTGTGCCGTCCCAAGCACGTGCTTGCTTTGCTGGTCCCCAGAGCTGGTCCTGTGTGACTCTACCTCTGGGAATGGGGTGGGACTGGGCAGCACATCACAGTGACCTGGAAAGGGTACTATCCCCTTGGAAAGCTGTGGACATGCCTACACTTGAAACTCCCACGGCAGTGCTCTGAAGTGCGAGTGCAGTCGCATGCCAGGGCTGGGAGAGAGCTCTCCCAGAGCTCCTGGTACTCCACCTCCATGAGGGGATTAGCTTAGAGCGCTGGGAGCGCGGCTCCCAGTGCTGGGGCACTGTTTACACTGGTGCTTTACAGTGCTGTAACTTGCTGCGCTCAGGGGGGTGTTTTTTCCCACCTGAGCGAGAAAGTTGCAGCGCTGTAAAGTGCCAGTGTAGCCATAGCCTATGACTATGTAGGAAGGAGGCTGCGGAGTCTCCTTTAGATCAGCTCTATAGATGATTCGGTTCTTGACATGGGCCATGATTATAGCTTAAAATCTGAATTCTGACGTGAGACAGAAATGTTGACAGGTGAAGGAGACATCAATATTTCACTATGAAGCAGGGAAAGAAAACGTACGAGTACAATGAAGTCACCAAAGCTGCTTCTGTGTTTATAATTGCAATGTAATCTTCAAAGCCATTCAATCTTCATTGAATACATTTATTTCTGTGCATTAAAAAAGCAATCTCATATTATTACTTGATTGTAGTAAAGATAAATGCATATCCTCCTCTTTTTGTAGCATTTCTGATAATATATAGAAGTATATTCTCAATGCATGGAAAACAGTAATGAGGCAGCTAATCAAAATAAAACATATGTCAGTTCCACAGCCTGTTTACATGTAAATATGATTGCATTCCTTCTGCTATACTATTAGAAACTCCTCTCCCTGGCAATTACAGAAGGAGCTCAAGTGTTGCAATGGCTACATGTGCCATAAAAACTAAAAGAAAATTAAAGTAAAAGCAGGATGTACTTTTAACAAATACACATAAACCTTGTTCTCCCTATATAACTAATTAGATGCCTAATCATCAACAGTATGCTTCAAAATCCAGTAAAAGCACCTCAAAAGGCCCTGGAACAAAGACAAACAAGTATGAATAGTGAATTGAAGTTATTTCAGCTATTATGAGTAATCACAGATCTCGCCCGCCGACAAAGAGCGGCTACACTGCCCACCTTTTAGCAGCATGGCTGTAGCAGCACAGCTGTGTCGCTAAAAGGTGCATAGTGTACACACAGCCTAAAAGTCCTAGGTGAGAGGTAAGTGCATATAAATTTAGAGTGACTCAACAAAAATACCTTTTTATCTCTATGTAGGCTTCCAGCATCTGAGAACAGTGTAGCTCATCTGAAGACCCCTGTATTCTTATGATGAGTCCTAGAAGCTTCTACTCTGTTATGCTGCCCTCTTCTCTGCCCACACAGTTAAAAGCATCATTCAGTTCAGGCCCTTATCACCCAATGTTTTTTTAGCTGTAAGTGAGCCATTATGACTCCAGATTTAGGCACATGATTAAATATGGGTACATAAGGTGTCTTTAGGTATGTCCCACAATTTGTTAATCAACCACATTTTAAGCTAAATTGACGTAAACCAGTTGTTACTGAATTTAAGTGTGTATACAGAGGGGTTTGCATTGGAATAACAAATCGATTTAAAAACTGATTTTAGTTAAATCAGTGCAACTTGTGTGTAGGCTCATAGATATAATCTTTTTTATAGTCAGAGTAGGCTTACCTTTAATGTAAACATTTCTATCTGCAAAATAAGTAAATGGAAATCTTCCATATGGACTGGGTCCATTGAAGACGGGAAAGTTTCCCATTGACTTCAGTGGGCATAGATCAGGCCCTCAGTGAAAGATGTATTATCTATCTGCCTGATGTAAGGTATGCTACGCCTTGACTCTCAACTCAATTAAATCCCAATTTTCCACCATTTCCTATTCCCCTCTCTCTGTCTGAAATAAACAATTCAAATCTTTTTTCTTAGCATTTAGAAGCTAATAGTACCTTTTTCTCCCTCTTCAGTTGTTGTGCCATATCTAACATTGTATGGTACTGAAAAATAGCTACATTTAATCCTTAAAACAAAGTTTCCTTATTTTTCTATTATTACACAGAAAAGTAATGTTGCCTGTTTGCCCTCCAATGCCATTATGAATGGATAACAAAGAAAAAATGTGCAACTTAGATTACATTACTGGGCTGCGAGCAGGCTATTCAAGTACCAATTACAGAAGACTTGCCTATTTACATATAAATAGCTAGGAAATTCCACCTCTGAATGTACCTGAAAATACTGAATCAGTAGTTCAGTAAAACAAGAATTAAGCATAGTTCAATTTGAAGCTGATTACCACAACCAAGCATCTAACAAACAACAGAAAGAAATAGAACCATTAGAAAGTCTTTATTAGAAGAAATAAAACAACCGATTTTATTAAATATACTCCCACACCAACAAGAAACTTAATGTTACCAGTTCCCATTTCCCTGTACTTTTATTTAGAGTTAAAAAAATATTTCAACCATTTTGGGGCACATTTGGTTTTAATCTGTCAATAACTTATACTTAGAGAGACAAAGTGGGTGAGATAATATCTTTTATTGACCAACTTCTGGTGGCAAGAGAGACAAGCTTTGGAATCACACAGAGCTCTTCTTCTTGGGACCCCATGCTACAATTACACCGGAATAATGCATACTTGACAGAGTAGAAACACAGGTAAGAGGAAACAACTAAAAATAGAAACACAGATGCTTTAAAGACAGTATTTTAACATCTCCAACCAGAAATAATTCACCTGAAAACCAGGATTCAGTCAGCTTGATTCCTTTGGGCTAATTTAAGCCTGGTCACCACTTAAAAGTTTTGCTAGCATAGCTATATATCTCTATCCAACATGGCTATGCCAGCAAAAGCCCTAGTCTAGACACAGTTATACATGCAAAAGAGTCCTTTTTCTGATATAGTTTATTGTGTTTGATATAAGGAATATATGCAAAATCCCAGTGGATGCCAAGCATATATCAGTAAAAGAGTTATTTATTATATAGCTATACTGGCAAACCCTTTCTATGCATAGACAAGGCCCAAACTGTATGCAAGATCAAACTGGTATTTCAAAGACTTACATGCAGGGGAAAAGAGGGGTTGTTAGATGGTATTGGAGACAATAACCATTTTATGGAGAACAGTGAGTTAGACCTCACCTCTTCCCTCTCTGCTGCCTCCCCCTCACCCCACATAATGCACTTAAAAACATATTTTAAAGGCTGATTTGATAATGATCCTTTAACATCAGAAAAGATCGCAAACAATAAAGGACTGTGAGGGATTCGGGATACTTAAGACACCTGAAACCAGAGACTGCCCCTCTAAGACGCTGTTTGCCAAGACACTCAGAAGGGAGAAAAGAATTTTAAATTTAAAATGTTTAGCCATTATAATTAAGTCCAAAGGAGACCTATCTAGATGAGCTTTGCCGAGTGTCAGACTAGATATGACATGCAGAACATTTATTTTCTTCTAATCTTGAACAGCTTCTCTGTTCTTAATACATTTTTATTTTAATTGGACCACTTGAGTCTTAGACTTCGGTATGGAGAATTTAATGCACTGTCCCAAGGAAATTAAACCTTCAATCTCTAAGAGGAAGTAATGAATGAATGGTTGTCTGGACTCTACCCCTTTGGGGATTCTCAGATTTTTTAAAAAAGGACTATGGAGCCCTCCTCATATAAAGGTGCATCACTTGTTGGGCTGTGGTCATAAGATGCATGGGGAACTGACCACAGACCAAAGACAAGTTTAAAGAGAACAATGATGACATGCCTTTATAGTAAACTTGAAATAGCATGCAATGTAGAATGTTCACCTCTTTTTTCTTTTCTCCTAATTTTAAATACACAGAGCAAAACAAGTAGTTCAATACAGATATTTAGAGTTAAGTGGCAAAGTCCCAAAATATAAAAACATGATTTCAGAGACTAGAATTAAGTGCTGGAATTTTCTAAAGTGACTAGTGATTTTGATGGCCTCCATTTTTTCTGTGTACAACTTGAGACACATTGGGGTGGCTTGATTTTCAGGAAGTGCTGAGCACTCACCTCTTGGTTTAGATTGTTGATAGACCCAACGTCCTAATAATGGAGCCATGACAAACAGCATCCTTTCAAAGTTAAAATTAATACTGTCATCCTGTAAAGACAGTACAATGGGTAAGTGCCCATCCCTTCAATAAAGAAAGGACCTGTGTGTTTTAATAGCTAAAGAGCTTTAAAAATCTCTCTCTATTTAAATATGTGTCAAAAAATTATCTGCTAAAATATATAAGTAGCATTTTGCAGGAATTGTTTTGTACTGCCGTGCAATCTTCTGTAATCTTCTTTCCTGCACAAGCATACAAGGACACCACAAGGGAAAAGAATGAATCTTTATTAATGTTTGCAAATAAGTCATTGAATATGACTTTCCAAGTGTGGCACGTATAACATTAAAGAATACTTTGCCAGCTGTAATGAATTGTTATTTCTACTACTACAATAGTTACTTTCTAGTCACTCCCTGCTTTGCTAATTTTTCTGATACCCCAGGCACTGACAGCAAGTTATGTAACTGCAAACTAATTATTAATTTTTTCTTAGTGGAGACTTTGCAAATTATACAAATTTGATATTGCAATCACCATAGAGGAGTTAGAGCTGCCATCACTATTGTATCTGCTTAATAATCATCCTCTTACAGAAACAAAATAAATATATAAACCAACACCAATGGCTAATCATAAAATCTCTGTGAAATGTGTACTCCTTTCTGCATAGCTTCTTATATATTCACTACTGAATAAAGGTTCCTATGGGTGAACCCTCCCCCCGAAAAAAAACCCTGTCATCGTTATTCTCATTATCTCTGAGGGATCATCTCCCCAGCCCTCCTCCATCTTTATCTATGTAAAGGAATTGTATGTCACTAATAAATTTCTGTCTTTTTCTTTTAACCCTGTGAATTTTCCCTTCCTTCTTGTTTCCTTCTCTCCTCCCCCGATATCTAAGTATGTTGCCATAGAAAAGACATAAAAGTGAAAAGGAATAAAAGACATGTCTGCAATCTAAAGCAAGGCAGGGACTAAAATGGAAAAACTCTACAATAGCTCTGTGAAAAATGAGTTTGAGAGAAAAACAAAACAAAACAAAAAAACTCACAAATATTATTCTAACAACAATTACTCTACACGTATTTTTCTCCTGAGCTGAAAATGAGCAACTGAGATAGGCTTAGCGAACCCTACTGCAACTAAAGAATACGCTCATAAAAACCCAAAGCACAACTTGTAAGCAGCAATTTGTTCAAAAGAAGGGAGGGAAATTCCTCTTCTCTCCCACTTCATCCAACTGATGTGGTCCATCACTCTTGTTCAGTAGCTTCTTAGAAAGGGAAGAATGTTCTCAATTCTCATATTTTTCTGTGGTCTGTTTCACCATTTCCTAAATATTTTATGATCTGCTCTGTACACCTCAGGTCCTAGCTATAGATAAAGAAATGACTAAGTATGAACTGAGCGCCATTATTGTGTCATCGATTTTTGAGCAAATTTCATCCTTGTGTCAATGGGGGATCCTCTTTAAAAATAGACTTTAAAAATCATGGTACGTTATTGTCCTAAGTTAGAGCTGCAGAATCTGGCCCAATATTTCTTCATTAAATAAATGCACACCAGTTATGTTTGATGAGCCTTAAGTGTATTCCATAAACAAGTGTTTACATATTGAACACATAATAATAAACTTCAATATTGAAACAATGCCCCCAGTCATTTCCATTCAGGCAACACACTTCTCTTTACACAGTGGTATTCAGACTCTTAGGAGCCACAAATAGAGCTTTGAAACTCAGAGGTAATATGTCTAGTTTGAATTTATGCCATTGCAATAAATACGCAGTATCATTCCACATAAAACTGAAGAAAACTAAATTATCTTTATTTCTACCCCATGTTTGTTTTTGTTTTGGGGGCTTTTGGGTTGCTTGTGATATTGTTAATATTTGTCACATTTGTCTGACTTTTGATACCACAGAATTTAACAGAGTATTACCACACTAGACTTACGCTACAGTAACTGAGCTAGTGAATGATCATTTTCTTTGTAGTCCAGAATCATTTAATGTTTGTATTTAAAAACTAATATACCTATCATTTTAAATTAATCTTAAATTGTTTTTATAATGTTGGTTATGATTGTTTCTCATTTGTTTTGGAAGCTATTTGTAAATAAAAATAATTATATTATTATAAAACTAGATAACACCAAAGGATGAGGACAAGGAAGAGGAAACACAGAGCACCAAGGGGAAGAAGATTAGTCTCTCTTATGGAATATTGCAGCAAACAGCAAATTGCTTAATTTGTAGTGATGGGACTAATGTCTTAAAGTGCAATACTGAGTTGAATTGTATAGCTCAGGGGAAGGGTAATGGGATACTAAGCACTTTACTTCTAGGTCACTACTTGGAATCCAGCCCAGGTTAGGGTTGCCAATTTTGGTTGGACATATTCCTGGAGGTTTCATCACATGACATAGTATTTAAGTAAAGATTAATCTTTTAACTCCTGGAGACTCCAGGACAAACCTGGAGGGTTGGCAACATTAGCCCAGGTCATTAGTACAGTATGCAATGATTCTCTGCGGCATATGTATACAGACACCCTAGTCATCGGTTAAAAACAGAAGTAGGATATGGAAAATAGAATCCAAAGCATCCTTCTCTTGGAGAATTGATAACAGCATTCAGTACAAGCAAAATGGCCTCTATCATTTTTGAAAGCCAACCACTATAGAATGAGACATGTACAAACTATAAACATTTGAGCAGGTATGGTCCTATCCGGTAGAGAACAGTGATTCACCCAGGACAGTGTCACAGAGTGATACATGTTCATTGGCTTATGTGAAGTGAGTCATTGATTCTCTTAGTGTCAGTTCCCAGAGGAGAGCTATCCACATTACAAAGGAAAAAAAATACTTGTGGAAACTGGAAGCTGTGTGTCAGCAGAGAAGCCAAGGCCTGCGTGAGTATGGAGAATGAACTACCCTGTTGTGATAAGTTGTGTTAAACCCCATTGAAGGTGGTGGGTGTAATGCCTCTCTTCATTTAAGATAGTAGGAACAGTTAAAATCTTTTATGAAATAAAAACAGATTCCTCCCAAAACAAGGGCAAACCCTTCTAGGCCACTCAGAAATTTGAACTATATGTTCAGATGTCTTTACTGGGTATTGTTTGAATATGGGGGGGGGGGGAGCAGGAGGTCAGAAGAGAGGATGAAAGACAAGCAAAGAAGCAAAGAAACAGAAGCAAATGCCAGGCAGCCTGGACAAGCAAAGCCTGTGAATCTGAAAGAAGGCTTTTGGATCTGGCACTGATTAAAAGACGTTTGGCTTTGTGGAAAAGAAAAGTGTCTCCTGTTTGGTTCCTCTTATGTTCAATACATGATTTTGTACATTGTTTGTAAATAAACAGGATTGTATCAAAGGTACCTGCCTCCATCGTCAGTTTCTCTTCCTAACTGGAACAACCTGCAAGATCCTGAACTTTGGCTAGCTACACAGGTCACAAGGGTTAACATTATCATACCAATAGGATATGAAAGTGGAGACATTGTGAAGTACATAAGAGAAAAATGCACTGTCATTGCCTGTGCTGGACCACTTCAATAGACAAATGGGGGATTTCCAGGGCAGATCCTCAGCTGGTAGAAACTGTCATAGTCCCATTGAAGCCAATGGAGCTCTGACAATTTACTTCAGCTAAATATCTTCCCCTCAGTCTTCAGTGCTGTCATTCTGAATTCTTTCAAAAGCTGCAGTCACTATCAAACTAATGAATAAAAATATAACCTTGATTGTAACTACAATTTAGACACAGGTTTCAGAGTAGCAGCCGTGTTAGTCTGTATCTGCAAAAAGAAAAGGAGGACTTGTGGCACCTTAGAGACTAACAAATTTATTTGAGCATAAGCTTTCGTGAGCTACACGAAAGCTTATGCTCAAATAAATTTGTTAGTCTCTAAGGTGCCACAAGTCCTCCTTTTCTTTTTAATTTAGGCACAGAGAATATTCATAAGAGTTCCCACTGATTTCAACACAATCTGATCTTGAAAGGTACTAGAAATATAACAACAAATATCCTGACGATCACAGGGGGTGGAGTGGCAGGGATGTTGCCAGATTGTGATGCCTCTTTTTGAGCTTGGAGAAGGTAAACTAGACATTTGAAGGATGTCCTCCAGATATTTTCCCATCAGCATCATCTCTGGTGTTTTCAGGACTGAGCTTCAGAAAGCTATCTTTCATACAAGCACCAATTTTGGTCAGATATGGTAAAAAGTCACATTGTCTGGATCAGCTGAAATGGATATATAGAGCTGAATAAGATCAGACTAGAAATGACATTGCATCACTATCTACTCAGCAGTGTCACATGCCACAAATAATTAAGAGGAGGAGTGATAGAATGGAAACTTGCAGCACTTCACATGACAGCAGCCACAGGGCAAGCCTTTAATACTACTTTGGGGTTTTTTCTGCAAGAAAATAAGGAAGCCACTAACCCAAAATGACTTCTATCCCTGCCACATTCTTCAAATGTGTCAAAACCAACACATGATCAATAGTATCAACGGCAGCTGATAGCATAAACCTAAAAGAATCAATATGGACATGTGATGTTTCAAGATCAACAGAAGGAGACTACTGACCATGAGACCAGATCAGTCTTTGTGCCCATACCCAAGTCTGAATCCAACTGACAGAGGTCAAGGTTCTCTGAGCATGGTGCAAGAGCTGTCTCAACAATCTTCTTAATAATTAAACTTTTGAAGAAAGAATGATTAGAGATAGGATGATAATCATTGAGATTGTCAGTGTCAAAAGATGGTTATTTGAGCATGAGCCTAATAATCACTCGTTTGGGAGAGGTTTATACCTTCTTCTCCAAAAGGAAGGCACTCACAAGCTCTACCAAACAGATCCATGTGCTATCACAAGAGTTTACCAATGAAAAGAAGTATGGATCCAGTACCCTGATCACAGCCAGAAGGTCCTGAGCTCCTCTAGAACCTCATTGAGAAGCATTTGTCCCCACCTTCCTGTAACATCTGCTGTCACAGAGGTTGTCAATCGAAACTGAATCAGAGTGACTTAATCCATGAAACAGATTAAAACCTGACGCTGTACTGAAGCAGAGACAATTCAGTTTCTGTTTCTTTGGCTTTTAGCAGATGATACATAATGGAGAAAAAGAACCATTTCCTTGTCTTCATTAAATCCACAGGCTAAGATAAGAAACAATCATTCAGATTCAGAATGCAGTTTTTACCATCAGTTCTCTAGCCTCCTTCCTTCTTGAATCCTCTGTTACAGGTCATCCATATACTACATGAGGGTCAAACAAAGGAGAGCGTGTTTCATCATATTGATATAGTCAATGACAGCAGAAAACCATAATTTTAAGTTAACCTTTGACTGAGAGGTCTACTGGCTGAGCCCTATTTCTTAACAGGGGTCTGAAATACAAATGCTCCATTATTCTCCAAGAGCAGACTAATAAAACAGATCCTCCACCCTAACTGGAGAAAACCTAAAAAAGACAAATTGCAGAGGTGAACCCACTGGACAATAACCAACCAGTCGATGCCAGTGCTGAAATTATACAGGGCAATAAAGCTTGATGACCCTAACCTCAGAACAAACTAGGAGACACTGAATTGCAACCAGGCACTCTGCACAACAGGAGAATTTCCATTATAATCCAAACCCAGACATACACATTAGGTGGACCCAATACAAGGAATTCAGTTTTGGGGTAGGAGATATATATTATATATAGTCATAATTCTTCATTAACTTTGCACACGATGCTAAATTAGAGGGCATCTCTGTTCATCAGGTTAACAAGAGAAACATGTCTATATACCAGCACCATGGATAATTTGTAATGGAATGCACACACTAGAAAGTTTTAACGAGATGTGTAAGAGATTATTTAGTTGCCTTCAGAGGGTTCTCCTGCTCAAGAATTATTTTGTAAGTCTATTTGACTGCAAACGAGAGTAGCTACGATGTTACCACAATCAGTCCCAGAATCATGATCAGATTCCTCACACTTTTTTTCCTGGCTAGGAAATTATCTAGATGTGGGTTAATGGAATGATGCCATTAATATTGTAAAGCAGCCTTGTTTTTTAAAAAGCAACATTTTTAACACACACTTCCACAAGTTTGATAAGCTGTGTAATAAAGATAAAAGAAGAAACTGGTGACTAATTTTGAATGTGAATAAATCCAAATGAGCACTTAGTTGTGTGCATTACTTATATTACTCCACAACAAAATTCACCATGTGGTTATTGCAATTAAAAGGGAACACTTTAATTTATAACTATTCTTTAAGTGATATAGTGTTTTGCAACAAAATAAATGTTCTTGTAAACTAAATGTCAAGGATCAATAATAAGCAGATATCTAGGTTACAGCTAGTAACACTCTGTTGTCTAGGCTCAATCAGACTGAAAATGAAAATTTTTTACAAGAAAAAATGTAATTAACATTTTGCAGTCATTATGCAGCTCTGCTGTTAGCTGATTTTCTTGATCAAGCTGTTAGCTGCTTTAATATTTAAAAGGCTGAGCTGTCCTTTAACTACTTACACATGGCAAAGAACATTAATTATAAGACTTATGTCTTCAAATGTGGGCAGGTGTGCTTTGTTTTGTAAATATACAATACCTCTCATGTATGTATTTCTCTTAGATTTGAAGCAAGATTTGATACATAAAATCAGAGGGGAAGGAAAAAGGGGAGAAAAGTCTACTATTGGGGAATTATAAGATGTAATTGAGGCCAAAAGCAGAAGTCATTAATTTCACGAGAATGCCTTGGATGGTTTTAAAACCCACTTCAGATGCATTAGTTGGATATCATTTTCCGTTTCAGTAGGAGTAAGATCAAATCAAGGCAGCTTCATAGCAAATGAATCCTACAGTTATATTTCATGAAGAAGGGTCATTTTAATTTCAGGGTCTTTTATTACACAGCAAGGTAACTGATAGAATTGTGAAATAACATTTACAGCATAAATAAACTCTGATGTCCTCTCTTCAATGCATTTAGAAACCATTCAAGTATTTTTCTTTTCTGATACTTAAGAATTATTATGATTCCTCAATTATTATGTTTGTCTATGCAATATTTATCTGAAAGAGTGAGTTTATAAATTATATACCATTGCTAAATGTTTAGTACCACACACTACTTGACCAATCCGGTTATTAAAAGGGAGATGACTGTTTAATGTTTAGACTTAGCAGGGTGTTTGGAGCTCTTGCACAAGAATGAAGCTGTTTATTACAAGCCCATTACCCTATTTCCTACCTTTTGGAAGTGCACTTTCTTAGTGCACCAGATTTTTGTAAATGATTAAGAGCAATACATTGCAAAATAATGGACATTTCTATTATAGTAAAATTGCTCAAAATATAAAATGATAATTTCCAAAACTTCAGAAGATCTACTGTCCACAGAAAGACTAAAAAGGAATCATAGCTATTTTAGTTACTATAGCTATTTTAATATCTATAAACAATGAGGAGTCCAGAAGAAAACCAAAGTAATAGACTGACCTGACTTTTTGAGGGCAAATACCCTCAATGGCAGAAAGTGCTATGAATGAATGAAGTATTTCATTCTTCCTGTCAGCATTAAGTTAGGCCAAAAATATGATGATACTCAAAGTGATGAGTGGCGGAAGGAGGGGAGAACAACCAAGAAAGCTATTAAGTATGTATCTATTTGTAGCAGCTATCAACAGTTTGGTCTTGTGTATTTCCACATGCTGGTCAGTCAGGTAATCCAAAGTCTACGCTGAAGAACTTAAAAGAATGTTTCACTTTTAGCATATCTGCCCCTCCATCATTTTCCTAAAGAAGCTACCAGTTAAACTATTCAAAGAAAAGGAGTACTTGTGACACCTTAGAGACTACAAATTTATGTGAGCATAAGCTTTTGTGAGCTACAGCTCACTTCATCAGATGCATTCAGTGGAAAATACAGTGGGGAGATTTATATACATAGAGAACATGAAACAATGGGTGTTACCATACACACTGTAACGAGAGTGATCACTTAAGGTGAGCTATTACCAGCAGGAGAGCGAGGGGGACCTTTTATAGTGATAATCAAGGTGGGCCATTTCCAGCAGTTGACAAGAACGTCTGAGGAACAGTGGAGGGTGGGGGGGAATAAACATGGGAAAATAGTTTTACTTTGTGTAATGACCCATCCACTCCCAGTCTGTATTCAAGCCTAAGTTAATTGTATCCAGTTTGCAAATTAATTCCAATTCAGCAGTCTCTCGTTGGAGTCTGTTTTTGAAGTTTTTTTGTTGAAGAATTGCAACTTTTAGGTCTGTAATCAAGTGACCAAAGAGACTGAAGTGTTCTCCAACTGGTTTTTGAATGTTATAATTCTTGACATCTGATTTGTGTCCATTTATTCTTTTACGTAGAGACTGTCCAGTTTGACCAATGTACATGGCAGAGGGGCATTGCTGGCACATGATGGCATATATCACATTGGTAGATGTGCAGGTGAACGAGCCTCTGATAGTGTGGCTGATGTGATTAGGCCCTATGATGGTGTCCCCTGAATAAATATGTGGACACAGATGGCAACGGGCTTTGTTGCAAGGATAGGTTCCTGGGTTAGTGGTTCTGTTGTGTGGTGTGTGGTTGCTGGTGAGTATTTGCTTCAGGTTGGGGGGCTGTCTGTATCTCAATTACAGACCTAAATGTTGCAGTTCTTCAACAAAAAAGCTTCAAAAACAGACTCCAACAAGAGACTGCTGAACTGGAATTAATTTGCAAACCGGATACAATTAATTTAGGCTTGAATAGAGACTGGGAGTGGATGGGTCAATACACAAAGTAAAACTATTTCCCCGTGTTTATTTCCCCCCCACCCTCCACTGTTCCTCAGACGTTCTTGTCAACTGCTGGAAATGGCCCACCTTGATTATCGCTACAAAAGGTGCATCTCCCCCCCCCCCGCTCTCCTACTGGTAATAGCTCATCTGAGACTGATAAATAGAGAATAGAGAATGATAAATAAATCACACCCAGGAGGCAACAGGATCAGATCTGGCTGATTATCCCTCATGTAAATGTTTCCATTGAGTAAAATTAAAAGATGTGACCACTGCAAACTGCTAATTACTTGCTGTTCCTAAAGGGGACTTGAGTTGTGACCAGCAATCACATGACAGTAAGGGCTAGGGTACAGTACAAATTTAGGTCAGCTTAACTACATTGCTCAGGTTGCAGAGGGCTACATATGCCATAAGATGTAGTTTCTGCTCCTGCACTCACTGAAGACAATGGCAAAATCCCAATGCCTTCAGTGAGAGGAATACTGGGCGTATGGGTATTAAAGTATCTTTCAACTGAACCAAGACCTAGATTTTTAAAATAGTTTCTAGTTAGAAATGTGTGATTCTTTTCAAATCAATAGGCAAAATCCTCAGCTGATGCAGTTCCACTGATGGAGTTCCATTGGTGGAGCTATGCTGATTTACACCAGATGAAGATTTGCCCTATTCGTAATACAATTTTAAGTAGCTGTACAAAGTGTTAACAATATTGGTATAACTAAATTATCGCACAGTGCCACTCTAAACCAACATTCATTAAATGAAAATCTAAAGTGTGTGCCAATAATACTCTCATTCTGGCTGAATTGTGTATCACATCCCGTCTCTTTATATGAAATCTTCAGAAAGATGAGACTGCATAAGGATTTATTAGCAACAAGGGCAGATATTTATAACCCCCCCCCCCCGGAGGATAAGGAAACTGAATCATTGTTATCCTGGGGTTCATAAGTTCTTGCCTGTAAATATATCACTCATTTGTGGCTAACAGAAGAGTTTTGTTTGTAAGGAAACACTCCAAAGTTTGTCTAATAAAAAAATTAGTGTGAAAGGAAGATGTGATGATTCTGAATAATTTTGTTATTATACTGCAGTAAGATAGTGAGCCCAAACATTTGTAGTGTGTACCTTATTTCTTTGCTATAAAGACTTGTTAAAGCTTCCCTGAATGGAAAATACTCTATTGTGTTTATTTCACAGTTTTTAGCCAGCTATGTGGAATATAACCCACAAAAGAGTCTGGGCTGAGGTACTATGCTGGGTGCCATCAGTTCAACATCAGTTCCAAAGTCACTTAGCAAGAAACGTTGTGACAGTTTTATTTACATGCTACCAAAAATACCTAAACGTGAAATTAAATGCAAATTTGGCATCTGTTAATTCAAACCTACCACCATTGCAATTGTGTGGCACACAAGGTGGCTGATCTGCAGATTCTGAATCTGACTAAAGTTTTCGTTAGCTGTAGATTAATTCACACCTTCCTTCTCGCTGCCAAGCCACCACCAGATAAGAGACAGATATAGGTTACCAAAGGAAGAGCATGTTGTGGAAATGAGATTTGATACTTTATGTAAGAGTCGTGAATACCTATACCAAAGGAACAAGCTGTACTAGTTGAAAGAGTAGAATAAGTCACCATCTTTTGAAAAAGGAAAGTATCTGGACTGCAGTAGTCAGTTGGGAAAATGTTTTCTATTCAGATGAAATAATAATTCAAATGCATTGAATTAACCAGCTAACTGGAATTCCATTTTAAATTTTCTATGGTAGTACTTTCAGTGATTAAACAGAGTAAAGATAAAACAATGTTTTTTCCCTTAGACATGAAGATTTTTGTGACACAGAGATAGCTTTATTGCATACTTAGTACCTACATTCTGAGCATCTCTGATTAAGTTCCATGTTACTTTAGTTATCATTAACACTTTGAGGGTCAGATCCTCTGTTTACTGTGACCATTTTGGAACAAACCATGAATAAAATCTGGTGCTCAAACCTCAGATATTTATGAAAAAATGACAAACTTCAAATCCTGATTTTCATTACCTGTACTAACTACCAGACAACTCTCTTTCTTTCTCTGTTTATATACCTGCAGTTATGCTCTTACTCTTCTTTGAAAACACTTAAATTATATTTTAATGCCAGCCTAAAGGTCGTTTAATTCAATCGTTTTAATTCTTAAGTCTCACAGTTATTTCACTGCCTCATGTGGACTAACAATACCTTTATGGTGGTTTAAGTGTTGATATTTTAAACAATTTTTTTTCTCTAGTCCATTTTTAATTTATAAGTAAACTTCCTTGTTTCATCCACAAATCATTAGTAACTGAACTAAAATAAAAGTGAATATGACCAGTTATCTGTCTGTAAGAATTCAGCTGTTATCTTAAAAATATCCTGCTCTTAGAGATCACAGAGTTCTTCTATTCTTTGTTATTTTGCCTTAAGGACTACCAATTAATGTTTGGATACTACCATGTGATCTGATTTATTTTCCAAAATGCTGAAATTCATTTCATTGTGCTACAGTTACAGGAAGAGAAAGAAGTTTTGAATCATGTCAAAGCTTTTTTTCCCCTATCTCTTGTTTGAGCCCAGTATAATACTAAGAAGAATTCCAATGGTGGCAAGAGCAAGAGTAGTGAGCTATATTGAAGATGAATTTGTTTCCAGTGTAGGAGCCATTCTCTACCATGGATTGTGAGTGAAGAAAACAAAATACAGGAACTAATTGTTGTAGGTATAATCCTCAACTTCCTAAGGCCCAAGTGTGTTACCCAAAATCTGTGGCAGATTCATAAGGAGCACTTAGTTGAGTCCAGTAAGAGACATCTGACACTCTCATTCATGTTTGCAGTGCTGTTGTAGCTGTGTTGGTCCCAGGAGATGAGTGAGTCCCACTTTGTCCTCTCATTCTCCTTAATCACAGTGTTTCCCCTGCTGCTTTATTTATAGAACAGAAGAAAAGATAAGGCACAGTGACTATGCTTCAGGTCCCAGGTCAGGTGCTTTTTCTTTAATCATTAAGCTCTAGTAAGGGAAGAAAAGGAAACAAAATACCAAAATCACAGACATTTGTGTTTTGTAGGCTTTCTATGATCACTCAGCATATCCTTCTTAGGACACATTATATGCTTCCTGCAGGATTAATTGACTGGATAACTCAGACCACCTGTCAAGCAAACTCAATTGTTTAACTCCTCCTACTCTAGGATGAAATCTGCAGTAGATACATTCCTTTGTGGGGACCAGTTTGGGGTAGGGTGTCCTCAGCTCAGAAGGGTTTTCTCCTGAACCTTTAAGGGCTAGTATATAGAAAGCTACACCAAAAATAGAGAAGAATTAAGAGTGAATTAATAGAAGGGGAACTCTTCTAGTATCCAGAGCTTCTAAAGCTTCAGTTTCAAGATTTAGTATTGCTGATGGCAATAAACTATGGTAATAAACAATAGTACAACAATAGATTTGTACAAGAGGGAAATTTAGATATATGAATGATATAACTCTTAGAAAGATGGATGCCTTTGGGTGATGGCAAAGGCCACAACATTCAAGATTGATTGATTATATATAAGCTTCTGAATAAGAGTGGTCTGATAGTTCAGAGGTACTAATCACACACAGTTCCCAATGAAGTCACCAGGCGGTGCACTTGCTTGGTACCTCTGAAAATGAGGCTTTAGTTAACCTAAGTTTAGGCACCCAACTTCGAACATGTTGGTCTAAGTACTATATATGGTGAACCAGAAATATACAGTTTCATACAGAATGAACTGAAATTCCAGGAAGAGTAAAAGAAAAATAAAGAAAAGGACTGAGACTGCAATACATTAAAAGAGAGAAAATAAGGAAAATAGAGAAAAGGAAGTTTCACCATAGAACACGTTGAACTAAAGATTTTACCTCACATTGCATGCTTATGAAAGGGCTTTTTCCAGTTTGCAGAAGTGATTCTCTGTCTTTTGTTTTATAGGACAGTTAATCAAGGATTGTCCCTCGTAAAATACCTTGTGAGATCATTCTCTATGCATTGTAACATGCAATCAAATGACCAAACCAAAGTAGTGTACTGTACTTGTGTTGGCCCTGCTCTCACTCCGATTTCAGACCTATTGAGCTCTTATACCTATAACGTAAGAGACAGCAAAGTCAGGAACCTACTAAAGAAACAAATAAAGGCCAAGGTTGAATTGACTTATCTGGGTAAATGAGCCAGTGCAGCCATCTATGAATGCTGTAGATAATTCAGAAGTTGGTCTTCTGAAACAGAAAAATAGATGTAATGTGTAAACACATTTCTGCATCTTCTCCACAAGTAAAGGGGCAAAAATTCTATAGAGTAATGTTGGACAAATGTTGTACTATAGCAGGGATTGGAAACCTTTGGCATGCGGCCCACCAAGGTAAGCCCCCTGGTGGGCCGGGCCAGTTTGTTTACCTGCCACGTCCGCAGGTTTAGCCAATCGCAGCTTCCACTGGCTGCGGTTCGCTGCTCCAGGCCAATGGGGGCTGCGGAAAGCGGTGCGGGTCGAGGGCCAAAGGTTGCTGATCCCTGTACTATAGTTCTCCTGTGACCTTAGTACCAGTTTCCAAGGTACTCAAGCACATGCCTAACTTCAAGTACGTGTGTAGTTCTATTGAAGTCAATGGACTCTTGGAGTCAACTACTCATCCAGACCATCTTTTCCAAAAGGGGCATAAGGACGTAGGAACTATGGAAATATTGTGCTCTTGTTAGTCTCAGGAAAGTCTTCACATTTCTGTTAATGTCTCAAATCAATGACACACTTCATGACAAAGGGGAGGCCCATATAGTCAGTGTGGCTTTAGACCTGGTTGTTCCACTGTCAACCAGATCTTTACCTTAAGATAGATTTTTGAGAAGATGACTGAATTTAATAGGTCATGCAAAGCACTTTTTATAGACTTCTGTGCATCAAACAAGTTTGTGGGATCTGATGAGGTGACTGGCATCCCTGAGAGGAGTGTCATTATAGAGTTCTATAATGAAACCAAAAGCTATGTTCAAGGTGGTGGCAGATACACAGCTTGGTTTCCTATCTCTGTAGGAGTTCAGCAAGGTTACCATCATTGCTGAATATCAGCACGGATTCATAGACTGGTTGGTGGATAAGCTTGAGGAGGCAGTTGTGGGTGGCATTGAGCTGAATACCATTCTGCTTCAAGAACTCAAATACTTAACACCACTGTCTTATTGGCTCAGTTTGGTGATTCACTGCAGCTGATGGCCAATCTGATCAGACAAGAAGCAGAGCACACTGGTTTGGTTATTAATCTGGATAAAACTAAGCCCCTGGCTATTACCATCAAGCAGCCTCTAGCCCCAGATTAAAAATAGCTCGGTATTAACCTGTCCTGACAGGACATCAGGCAGAAGGAACTGTTAATTACTTGTGCACTGTCATAGACAGTGCTGGGGGATGCTCAAATGATATGGATGCTCATATAGCAGCAGTTTCTGCTGCCATGTTTCAAGGCTTTCACCAATCTCTGTCAAGATGTCATGGCATCAAGCTTGCCATAAAATGGTTTAGTTACCTTCTCATAACTGTTGTTCTTCAAACTTTGTTCCATATGTCCCTTACACTGTACATGTGCGCATCCCTCATGCATCAGCACCAGAGAGTTTTCCCTAATGGTACCTGTAGGAACAATCCTGCCCACTATTGAGTTTCTTATGCTGTGTGCAAGAGTAAAAAGGGCAGAGATGTCCCTCCCCTCCTCCGGTTACTTGGCAGTGGAAATTTACAGCAGACTCTGATGTGTCGGGAAGGACGATCGACTGTGTAACAGATATATGCAACACATCTCAAAGAACAACAGTGACAAGAAAGGTAAGTAACCATTTTTTTCTTCAAGTGCTTGCATATGTCCATTAAACTGTAGGTGACTCCCAAGCTGTTACCCTAGTAGGTGGGGCTTAGAGTTTCATCGGACCACCTTGACTACATTTGCATCTTACCTTGAGGCAGCAGACATTGCATAATGTCTGCTGCAAGTATGGATCGAGGACCACATCACTGCTCTACAAATAGGGACATGTACCAGAAATGCAACCAAGGATAAATGTCCTCTGGTCGAGTGTGCCAGGAGTATATCAGGAGGTATTACTCCCTTAGTAGTATAAGCTATTACTATGTAGCCAGAGGAATAGCACATCATTACAGTTGTTTCCATAGCTCTGGCAACAGGAATCTCCAGGAAACTCTGCAGTGCTGAATGAGCAATAAGGCAACCCTCTGCCATGAGCAATTGGAACTGCTTGACTGAATCTTTAGGCAACTTCGTGACAAAGTGTGATATGGCTTCCCAGTTGGAAAAGTCATACTACAACAATAAGGTGTGATCGTTGGCTTCCTGTGGAATATATTTTTCTGCCAAAAATGTCAAACTTTTTTGTCTTTGTCCTTGAGGGTAGTATTGATGACTTCTCTCATTCACCATGGCCATGATTAATGAGCAAGGAATGGGATGTAGACAGACCTGTTCAAGCCCTGGGACAGAATCTGGTATCTTTGTTCCACTTGTTTGGTCACCGAAGGAATGGAAGAAGGGGTCTGCCAGATCACTTTGGCTGTCTGCATGATAATCTTGTTTATAGGCAGGCCAGCTTCCCTGCCACAATGGGAAGGAGAAAGTCAGTGAACTTGTGAGTGTGAGTGTATTCTCTGCTACAAGTTCCATTTGAATGCACAGACAGGCTGCCATTCTCCTGAGTAACTCCTGGTATGCTTTAATGTCATCTGGTACCAGGGATGATGCCACCGGTACCAGGGCCTCATTCAGAGAAGACAAAAAGATGATTGAACTGGAGGCAAAAGGGATGGTTCTCTGTGTTGGTCTTGCAATACCTAAATAGCCTATGGTACTGGGTGACTGTTCCCGAGCCAGCAATGTTAAGTCAAGTTTACAGGAATCAATTCAGTATTGACTGCCATTTAGAGCCTCCTGGGGGATCCCTCCTGGCACATCTACACATACAATACAAAGCTCTGAATGCTTGAGGCATTCCCAAAGGCAACCAGTAGGGCCACTGGGGTCAGACAGTGGGGGCCTGCTACAGTACCTGGCCCCAGCTTTGCCTAGCCCAAGTGTCCCATTCCCTGGATGGACCCTTCTCCAAGCCCTGGCAATGAGAATAATGACAAGAGTGGACTCTAGACTTTTGTTTCCAGGAAACATGAGAGTCAATTTCAAAGTCAAAAGATAACTCAGAGTTCCTGGCAAACCAGGGTTGTGTGGTGCTATGAGGGGTCTTTGGTTACCTTGATTGGGATCTATTCCTGGAGCACAGTTCTATGGGCAGAACAGTCAGCATCCTAGCTGACAGTAATACTTAGCACAGGGGATCTTGAGTTGGCCCCATGGAAGGTGATAGTACAAGCCTGAGGCAGGTGGTACCATGGACAAGCAGCCCAGTGCCAACAATCTAGAAGGATGTGTCAGTGCCAAGCAAGAGTCTTCACCTAGAAGCAAAGGCAACAGTGGTACTGACAGGCATAATAAGTTTCTAGCCATGGCATTAACCTCTGTCATAGCTAGTACATGGCTGCTGACATGACATGACCTGAGAAAGCATTGGAATCAATGGCTCAGTCTTTCTGATTGAGACAGTACCAGGGCATGGCGGAACAAAGGATATGCTCAACCTTCAGTACACAAAAGACACTCCATCAAAGATCCCCACACCAGGACCCAATTGCAGACTACTGCTTGTGTTTCTGAGACTGAGGCTCCAATTCCCTGGGCCTCAAAAAGGATAGTTTCAGAGACCTTCTGCAGTCTCTTTCAGGTGACACAGCCAGGGGACCACTTCAGGAAAGAGTCTTCAAAGAGCTTCCCTAACTAATTAAGGGGACTCTGCCACCAGTCTAGGGACAACCTCCATGAGGATATATTGAAGGCACTCCTCCCTCATCTTCTTCATCTTAGTGTTGAAGCCACGACACATAGAGCACCTTACATCTGATGTGGACCTTACCCAAACACTTTTGGCAGAGGGAGTGAGAGCCACTAGCAGGCATGGACTTCCTGCAGCCTGCACACGGTTTGAACCTCAGGAACCTTGGCATAGATTCCCTGGTACAGGTGGGATTCAGAGACCAGAAAACCCCAAATGATGGGCTAAATCAAATGAAATCAACTTAAAATTATTTTTTTTAAAACCTTAAAAGAAAAGCAAAAGTCCATAGACTTTCTGAGTATCACTAGGTATATGGAGTAGTTAGTTGTTCTCAGGAACACCAATGCTTCAACCACCGATAATGAGAAGGAACTGGAGGAGGGGCCAGGCTTCTGCAACCCTCATACCATCGATCACAGCATGAGGAGGTCAGCGGTGGGTGTACCTACTAGTTTCAACTGTTTTAAACTAGTTTTAAACTGTCTGGCACCAGTAGACAAGGCACACATGCCTACAGTGTAATGAATGTACGCAAGCAGTCAACAAAGAAGCTGTGGATCTACAGAACTACAGTTATACCAACTCTATTGTACACAACAGAAATGTGGGTGCTGAACAAGGCTAAGGACATGATGTTTTCAAGTCTCCTCGTCTTTGTCAGCTGCTCCATGTTTAATGGCAAGACGAGATAAAAAATGAGGATATTCAAAGTCGAACCCAGCAACTACCTGCATCAGGACTGGTTTGGTTTTGGTGGTTTTCTTACTATGGACATCTTATTTGAATGAAAGACCAATGAATTCTGAAGCATTTTAACCAAGGAATGCCACTACACAGCCAGTGATCTTGTGGGAACCAAAAATTTGATGGCACGATAAGATTGCCAGTGATGATCTGAATATCCAATGAGACTACCTTATGGACCTAGCCGATACCAGAGAAATTCCCCATACTCCATTTTGTATTCTTGACCTCCATTTTGAATAAGCAAGAGTTACTCCACCATCAGAAGCTGCAGATCACATACAATTGGAAGATGTAGGGAACGTGATATTTCTAAGCAGCCAGTAGAACATAACTTTGAAGTAAACAGTGAGTATGAATGAATGTGTAGTATAGCAGATTGTGAATGAATGTGTAAAGTAAGCTGAAAGTTCAGCAGATTGAAAGTTCAGCAACTCAAAAGTTCAGCTGGAGAAAATATATATATATTGGCAGACAGCCAAACAGGTGCAGCACAACTTTGTGGTAAACAACTGAGTGATAAGAATGAGCAGTAAGGGGCTAATAGCTAACAGAACTGTATAAAAGTAGATGATCAGAGCAGAGAAAGTCAGTCAGGAGACGAGTGGACAAGGAGGTGAGAAGCTGCCAAAGAAGGAAAAGACGAAGAAGCAGAGCAGAACCAGGCAGAGCAGAACCTGATAGCTGACTGAAGCTGACAGTGACGGAGAAAGCAGCAGCAGGTAGCAGCAGTCACAAGCAATGCAGCATAGTCCACAGATAGAAGAAGCTTGCTAGATTTTTACTATAGTTTAATATAGGATTAGAGTTAGTATGTGTGTGTATGAAATGTATGTGTGTCTTAATTGTATTTTTCTATTTTTCCTATGTAAAAATTAAAGTACATTTTAAGAACTGCTGTCAGCGATTTGTAATGGACTGGCCATCCCTTACAGAGTGCAATGCTTGGAATCATTTAAACTGTACACTATTGCAGTTTAGATGCTCTTTAACTTGCAATAAGGGATTTGTGCCTGGTTTTCAATTTAGACTAAATTGTAGTAGGGATTATTAGTTATATTAAAAAAAGTTATTTAAGGAAAATAATACTGCCTTTGTCAATCGTTTTATCAAAAGGTTATATTTGTGTCCTTTCAGTGTTTCCTTAACTACCCCAGAAACCTTGGAAAGAACAGATGAAGGGGCAATAGGCAGGTTATTCTAGGGATGCTTCCAAATCCATTTTTTGGGGTAACATAGCCAGAGATTGATCCAGGTGGTGCTCAGTTTGCAAGGAGACTATTTCCCTTTGCAGTTTACCATAATGAGGATAAAATTAGGTCAGTCCATTTGCCTGTTAATGTAGGATTGTTCTCTATGGTATATTTTCTAGTATTTTGTCAGGGAAGTTTTGAATGTGATGTACAATGGGATCTTTTGCCAATTCTTTCAGGAGATCATTTCACTGTTTGATACATCTAATTCTGAGGAAGCTTTTCCCAGGACTCAGCCTAAATTTTCCCTGTCTTAACTTCAATCAATTACACCACTGGCGCCAGCTTTCTCCAGGCACCAGAGGTACTCAAATCGACACTCCGTCTCAGGCCCCGACCCCTACTGGACCTCTTCTCTGAAGCCCCCTGCCCCACCTCGTTCTGCCCCCCCGCTACTTCCGCGTCCTGTCTCTTCTTGCCCTGTTCTGTAGGCCTGAGACCTGTCAATACCCTCCCCCCTCCATCCCATATTAAACCAGTCTTGGGTGAAACTCAGGGAGTTAATCACTAAAATTGAAAAAAGGAATTGTTCTGTTTCTGATAAATGTCCCTAACGAGAATTATAACCACCATGCTTGTAAAGACGCTGGGAAATTAGGGAGGATACAGAAAGTGATTCATCAAATGGTAAAATAAGCTCTGACCAGCGTTTTATGCTGACCAAATAGAGAAGGTCACAATTAAGTTACAATTTTGTCATGAAAGATAAAATGTAAAGAACTTGCGCAGAAAGGAGGACACACAGATGCCTGTGCGTAATTGGTTAATTTTTTTGTTATTCAGGAGTGTGGGATAATGTGATAGGTTTAGTACATTTGAAGGAAGGAGCTAGTTTTACCTATATAATGTAAATGAAAAAAAATGATCTTTGGGAACCATTTCCGGACTGCAGTTCAACATCAAGCTGCTGGAACTCTGAACCCTCTGCACGACCGTGATGTGCAGAGGCATCGCCAGGAACCCCCAGATGAATGAATCCTGACTGGCCATCGGGTGAAATCTGTCTGTATATTGGGAGCATAAGAGATTTGCTTGGTATGTCTGTATTATTAATAAATATTTGTTTAGAGCACAACTGTGTAAGGCTCTTTCACTGGGAAAAGGTTCCGCAGACCCGTAGAGCCCTGAGCCCAGAGGGAAAGGGCGGGTACTTAAATTGATCAGGTTTCTTCCTAAGCCCCATGGGTAAGGATAGGTGCCTTACACATTGAACCCTTGGAAGGGAAAAGGTAGGGGTGCCTAAATTGATTGGGTCATGCCTTGAGCCCTCAGCAGGATATAGGTGGGGTGCCCTAAATTGCCCAGGTCATGCCTTGAGCCCTCGGTAAGAATATAAGAAAGGCCATACTGGGTCAGACCAAAGGTCCATGCAGCCCAGTATCCTGTCTACCGAGAGTGGTCAATGCCAGGTGCCCCAGAGGGAGTGATCTAGTGATTTCTCTCCTGCCATCCAGCTCCACCCTCTGACAAACAGAGGCTAGGGACACCATTCCTTACCCATCCGGGCTAATAGCCATTAATGGACTTAACCTCCATGAATTTATCCAGTTCTCTTTTAAACCCTGTTATAGTCCTAGCCTTCACAACCTCCTCAGGCAAGGAGTTCCACAGGTTGACTGTGTGCTGAGTGAAGATGAACTACCTTTTATTCATTTTAAACCTACTACCCATTATTTTCATTTGGTGGCCCTTAGTTCTTATATTATGGGAACAAGTAAATAACTTTTCCTTATTCACTTTCTCCACCCCACTCATGATTTTATATACCTCTATCATATCCCCCCTTAGTCTCCTCTTTTACAAGCTGAAAAGTCCTAGCCTCTTTAATCTCTCCTCATATGGGACTCATTCCAAACCCCTAATCATTTCAGTTGCCCTTTTCTGAACCTTTTCTAATGCCAGTATATCTTTTTTTGAGATGAGGGGACCACATCTATACGCAGTATTCAAGATGTGGGTGTACCATGGATTTATATAAGGGCAATAAGATATTCTTCATCTTATTCTCGATCCCTTTTTTAATGATTCCTAACATCCCATTTGCTTTTTTGACTACCACTGCGCACTGCGTGGACGTCTTCAGAGAACTATCCACGATGACTTCAAGATCTTTCTCCTGATTAGTTGTAGCTAAATTAGCCCTCATCATATTGTATGCATAGTTGGGGTTATTTTTTCCAATGTGCATTACTTTACATTTATCCACAGGTTATAGACGGGGTGCTCTAAATTGAGTGGGTAACAGTTTCACCCCCTCCCCAAGCACGCCTCATCCACCTCCATCCCAGAGCCTCCTGCATGTCACGAAACAGCTGATTGCAGCAGGTGGGAGGCACTGGGAGGGAGGGAGGGGGGAGCTGGCTGCCAATGGGTGCTAAGCACTCACTGATTTTTTCCATGGGTACTCCAGGGCTGGAGCACCCACAGAGTTGGCACCTATGAATTACAACTAATTACTGCTGCCCTGTTAACATCTTAAATAATTCCTCTCCATCTTTGGTGTTTATATCCACCTACTATTTCTAGATTTATCTTCCTCAATCCTCTACCCAATTAGCAATCTTTTAACCAAATTATAACATATCTTTTTAGGAGCGCAGTGGCCAGACCTGAAAACAATAACCCAAGTGATGTCACACTAGAATAACGTGGAGAGGAATTATTACCTTCCTGTTTAATGATGTAATGCCTTTACACATACAGCATGTGACAGGGTGCTGCGCAAAGTGTTGCTGATTCAGCCCTCTGTCACGCCAGCTCCCATTTAGGGGGATAAATTAGAGCCATCTGGAGATAACCCGGCCCTAATTGCGTAAGCAGAGACACCTGTCATCTAATTAACCGGATGCCGTATAAAAGCCTCAGGGGAAGGAAGCCAGAGGGATCAGAAAGAAAGGGGAAAGGCAGGGAGTGGAAGCAGAGAGATAGCTCTTCTGTCCTGCCTGCAGACAGTGAAGGGCCAACTGTACATGGTAAAACGGTGGTGGGAAAAAGCCTGTGAATAAACTGTACCAGTGATGACTAGGCCTAGGGTCTCAAAGTGACTTTGTGGACCTAGCAGAGGCAGGAGCCAAGGGGGTCCTGCTGTGCTCTGCTACACAGCCGAAAATTACATTAATTAATTTTGCAGCCATATAACATTGCAAACTTGAATCTAATATATCTGCATAATAATATATGTTAAAAAGAAAAGTTTAAGAGGCATCCAGAATATTAAAATATAAGGGTTCTTTAAAGTACTAAGTACACTTTCAAGAGTCTGGACTCATAAGTGTTTACCATGTTTTGCCATCAGAGGCAACTTCTGTTACATTAATGGAAGAAATTTCATTCTTGCTGTGGAATACTAATAGCAGTATGGGAAAGTGTTATGACTTCTTTACACTTGATTAGCCAACTAAAACTGTAGTTGGGTGATCAGAACTGGGTTTTATAATGCACTCTTTCCTTTCTCTGTTCCTGGTGCCTCACATTGGCTGTTGCCCTCATCAGGTGAGTTTTTAGTGGCTCAGCTCTTCCAGGGTAACAAAGGTCCAACAAGGCCTATCACTCTGTCCTTGTGATTATCTGCAGCCCTGTTTCTGGTCTCAGTTCTCACTCCCTTCTGGGCCAGCTTTTAAGTCTGTTGCTGCACTGTTTTAGAGCACTGTCCCCACAGCTTTGTCCCTGGAGACTCTTTGTCCTCAGTGGTTCTCTGGTGTCCCTTTAGGTCCTCTCATTCACTTGGGGTTCTAAGCAAGGCGCAGGCCACTCCCCTCCTCAAGGAGCAGGCCACTTCCGCACTTCCAACCTGCCCACTACTCTGGGTCCCAACACAGGAACTCTATAAACAGCAGCTACATACTGCTTCCCTTTAATAGTTGTTGCTGCCTTCCCTGGGCTGCTTCCTACTCGGTCCCATCACCTTTTGAGTTCTCTGTCTTTTTACTGCTTGAACAAGGTATCTCCCAGGTCTCCTTGCATGGAGAGTTTCTCTGTGATCCAGTCCTTCTTCCCCCTTCTGGTCCCAGCCAGCAACTGACCTGCTTAGGCCCTGTAGCTCCTCTTAACTGAACCTGCTGCATTCTGATTGGCTACTTCCCTGCAGCGTTTCTAAGCAGGCCTGGAGGACCCACCTTCACTGCTCCTTTCCTGAGGCAGACATCAAGGTCTCCAGCTGGAGGCCTCAAAGGACTTGGTACTCCCCTTCATAAATGCCTTATAATTGTACTCACTTAAAACCTGTAGTTAAATAAACTTGTTTTATCCTTTAATCAAAGCTAATTCAGTGTTGTGAACTATGTGGGTAAATCCATTTAGGGTAGCACACTGTCGTACATTGATCCCCTTAGAGGGTCAAAGGACCTAGTATATTTGAACTGTCCAGGGGAGGGCAATGCAGAACCCACAGTTTTGAGGGGAAAATTGGGACTGGGAGTGGGCTGGAGTCATTCTACATGTAGTAACCAAGGCTTCTGGAAGCCAGAGTGTGGCTGGTGTTTACTCAAGACTGCTGGGGTCCAAGTTGCTGGACCAGGGCTGTGGCTATACATAGACACTCCGAGTGTAACCTGAATGCTATTTTGCTGTTTGTGAGGGGCCCAGGTTGGAAGCTACAGCAGCAGAGCATTTTGAGGCACCCCAGGGAAAGGGTGACGTAGCCCTTCAGTGGTCTGGACTGCACCACAGAATGCCATAAACACCTAAGTCCCTTTGTGGACTAGCTAAAAGTTACTACCACACATATTCCAATCCCAGACAGAATCCTAGTGATTTGTCATTCCATGCAGAGGTAAGAATATGCACAATAACAGCTATTTATAGAATCAGACCAGAGTAGTAACCCCGCAGATGATCATACAAATGAGAAGCTAAGAAGATAGGAACTGCAACTACCTTTCAAAGACACAGAACAGCCGGTCAAGTAACCTTTGAGGGATTCTAGATTCTATGGGTCACCATGTGATTGACATGAAATCTAGCATCAAAAAATCCTTGATAACTTCTGGGCTTTAGAAAAGAAGGAAAAAAGAGCAAACACATTATAAAACATCACTTATTGATGGAGTCTTGAAACCTTAAAAGTTAAACAAATTAACTTTACATTTAGCATCTTTAAAAAAAAATAGTTAAGGTCTTTACAGCTTCTGAGGAAAAGTGACCCAGAAAAGGCATCTCATTTTTAAAGTGAAATTAGATGGATCTATAGTACCAAGAACAATCGCTGAAGTGCTAATTTGCAGAAATTGACAAAAGCTCAAATGGCACACCTGGGAAAGAAGTAGCTCTGTGGACTAAAATCTTTCAAGTCCTTTACACTCAGCACAGCCACCTTTCTTCCAGCCAAGCACATACTAAGCCAAGCTCTCTCACTCTGTTAGTGTTTCAACATGTAACAAAGTTAACGTTCCTACACATATTGACTTTTCACTTCATTAAAACATAAACTCTGTGGAAGAGAGATTCTTTCCATTATGTTTTATTATTTTATTTATTTATATTCTTGTTTTTAGCCTACTTTGACTGGCAGCCAATGATCCCCAATTCAAATGCACTGACAGAATGATAGCTCCCTCTGTCCAGTTAAAGTAACACATTGCAAGTGTCAAGTTACTGGTATATGTAAAATCTCTGGGAAATATTTTGTTCTCAGTGACATGAAGTCAGTAGGTATGCACATGTCTAAGAGAATACAAAATATAACTTAATTAGTGTACATGAAAGCAGTTTTAAATGAGGGATTCTCCACTTTCTGGGCTTGATTATACTCTCACACCAGGTTTACTTTGAAACACTATTCATTGAAATAGAATTGATCCTAATGTACATTGTATGAGAGGTAAATCACATCACCTTTCTGTCCCTTGCCAAGAACTATTATTAATGTATATATATTTGAGAATTTTTGAATGACAAATGTTGCAAAAAAGTGACAAAACAGAGTATTTTGATCTGCACATCTGTAAATGCCTGCATGCAGTACCAAGGATATCAAAGCCAATGATATTCAAGTAAAAAAATGCTGCCTTGAGATGAATGACATCATGGCATCAAGCTGAGAAGGGTTTCTACAACTAGTCTTAGAAGAGATGCATTATGGGGATGGTACTTCTGGGAACAACATAAAATATGTTGGCTGCAACCACTGTTTCTAAGAGACCTGGAAAACAATGTATTGATCCCATTCCAGGGCCTTCAAACATAGCCAAATTCAGAGGAACTGAATGTCCTTTAACAGGTCTAAACTTTCTCAAGTTTATATTCACTGCCTAAAGTACAGAGAGGATTTTATTAATACATTAGTTTAGTTCATCAGTGTCTATATTCTGTATCAATTGGTCCTGAACTTCATTGCCTCTTCAAGACTCATTTCAATTTCTTAGCTACATACAGTGTAGTGACAGGTAAATCTCAGTGGATTGCATTTGGCTGAGCATCATGCTTTTTGAATCAGATATAAATGCCTCTATATCTAATCTATATCTAATGATCTATATCTAATCCTGTAAGTGACTCTAAGGATACCTTTGTGCGTCACTTTTCCTACATACTTTCAGCTTCCACTCTCCCCCGCCACCTGCATTAGTTTGCATGTTTATCCCAATCTCTATTATACAGAACTCTTTGAAATAAAAAAAAATCACCATTTTAATGGTGTGGTACAAGTTAACTTATTGGCTGAATAAGAAATATGGGAAGCATTGCTAAAATAACAGGCCAATGTCCCCACTGAGGCAAACTCAATTACCTTAGTGAAAGGGTTCCCAAACTTGGTTCGCGGCTTGTTCAAGGTAAGTGCCTGGCGGGCTGCTAGATGCTTTGCTTACTTGAGCATCTGCAGTTACTGCCGCTCGCAGCTCCCAGTGGCCGCGGTTCGCCATTCCTGGCCAATGGGAGCTGCAGGAAGCGGCGCAGGCCGGGCCACCACTTCCCACAGCTCCCATTGGCCAGGAACGGTGAACCACAGTCACTGGGAGCTGTGAGCGGCCGTACCTGCAGATGCTCAAGTAAGCAAAGCATCTTGCAGCCCACCAGGCACTTACCTTGAACAAGCCGCGAACCAAGTTTGGGAACCCCTGCCTTAGTACAACTCAATGCGATTACAAAAAATGTAACTGCTAGAATCTGCTCAAAGATACTGGGACTCCTCATAATAAGAACTAGGGGTCACAAAATGAAATTAATAGGCAGCAGATTGAAAAAAAAAACAAAAGGAAGTATTTTTTCACACAATGGCAGTCAATCTGTGGAACTCCTTGCCAGAGGATGTTGTGAAGACCAAGACTATAACAACATTCATAAAAGAACTAGATCAGTTCATGGAGGATAGGTCCATCAATGGCTATTAGCCAGGATTGACAGGGATGGTGTCCCCTAGCCTCTATTTGCCAGAAGCTGAAAATGGGCAACAGGGGATGGATCACTTGATGATTACCTGTTCTGTTAATTTCCTCTGGGGCACCTGGCATTGGCCACTGTCGGAAGACAGGATACTGGGCTAGATGGACCTTTGGTCTGACCCAATACTGCTGTTCTTATGACACTTTCTGGGAGCACTCAGGATTGTGAATCACCTCATTACCCTATTGCCTCAGCAAGCTGGTGATAAACTGGATGTCAGGTCCCTGTCACACCAATCTGCTAGCCATCCATACAATCTACTCAAAAGATCTACCAGTCTTTACTTCCCCTTTCAGGTTAATTTTAGGTGCATCCAAATCACCACCCACCTTGAAAAGCATTCCCCTGTAGTATTCAGCCCCAGTCAGTCACAGAAATTACCAAGTTTTCTGTCTCCATAGAGACAGTGAGCATACCAGCCTGTTTGGTTCAGGGAAGAATTCACACTTGACTTTAATATTACAACACTGAGGTGACTATATAATAAGTTTATTAATAAAGAATAGAGATTCTAATGATGCTAAGGATAGTGAAAACAGAACTGGGTATAGCACACTTCTAAGAGACGAAACATAAGTTTAGCAGGCTACGATCCTTTGGCTAAAGCAGTTTTCTCACCCGTAAAGTCTGTTTATACAGCTTGCTGGTTTTCAGTCAAAACCAGGATCCAAAATGGTCATGAATCACTCCCCTAAGCCAAGAGTTTTCCTCAGTGCAATGGATAACAAAATGTCTTTTTGCTTCTGCTTATATGTCCCCCAAAATCATTGTTTTTGATCCCAGAGATAAGACAACCCCATGTGGTTTTAGTCTCCAGTGTCTTCCCATGCTAATTTCACATCCCCCCATCAATCTGGCTTTTCCTGTTGACTTACATGCAAACATACAGTCTCTCCTATTGGTGTTTTGGATTTATACTGCTTGATTTACATCAGAGACTGAGGCAGACAGGTAAATCAAGTTTCCTTTGTCTAAGGATATGTCTTCACTACCTGCCGGATTGGTGGGCAGCGATCGATCCAGCGGGAATAAATCGATCCCCGAGCACTCTCCTGTCGACTCCAGTACTCCAGTGCCGCAAGAGGTGTAGGCAGAGTTGACAGGGGAGCATCAGCAGTCAACTCACCATGGTGAAGACACCACAGTAAGCCGATCTAAGTATGTTGCCTTCAGCTACGTTATTCACGTAGCTGAAGTTGCGTAACTTAGATCAATCCCCACCACCACCCCAGTGTAGACCAGGGCTAAGACAAATTTGTTTATTAACCCTGCCTTGTTACATGGTTTAAACCCATATTAGTACAAACATACATACAATTATCACCCATACATACATCACACAACCCTTATGATGACTAGAATAATATAAGCTTTCATTAGATACCTTACACAAACTTCTTTACAGATACATACTATGGCAACAATGTGTTAGAAGTAGTGAGTTTGTCAGGTTTGCTGTTACAGGACAGTGAACCCTTTGTCAGTTGACACTGAGGAGCTTTGAGGGTCACAGTTTGTCAGTTTGTAACTCTGCCAGATTCTCAGTTTTCAATGAGAGACACAGAATTTTATGATGATTTCAGATGCTTCATTTCATCCTCCGTATTATTTTTTCAATAGGGTTTGCATGAACATTATTTCTGTAGAGATTCACAATATTTTCAGTGTCACTATTATTGGTAGCCAAAATTTCGGTTGTTCAAAGTTGACTGAGGTTGTATGGGGTTTAATTTGGGATTTTTTTTTCATTTGAAGCTTAATAACAGACAAACTTTATAATTAATTTAACATTTTGCATGTTATTCACCTACCCATTTCTAACTATGTTTATGATTTTTAATTTACCAAAACATTGATTTTGTATGTGCATGAGTATAATATCCATTTACCATTGATGCTGATCCTTGAGAACATTCATGTTATTAACAAAAGCTAAACAGTTTACAATAAAATTAGAAACATTTATAATTCCAAATGCTTTACTATGTATATTCTCACCTGTATTATATCCAATTATGCAAAAAAGCTACATTAATGTTATCCACAGTACCAATGTCAATATTTGACAGTACAGTAATTCAGTCAATTTGTTTTCTTTTTATGATCACCATTTAAACATTATCAGCCAATGACCCAACACAACAAAGTACTCCCCATCTAGAGAAAAGATAAAATAATTACAAACCTGACGAACTCTTCACTAAATGTAATAAAATACAGTTTTAGAAGGAAAAAAGAAAGAAATTCAGTGTATGAGCTTGCCTGTTGTGCTACAGATGATATAGAAAAGGTCCAGTTAAGTAGCTTCCCTTCATTAGAACAAGGACAGTCACTTACACACACAGGGTACGTCTTCACTACCCGCCGGATCAGCGGGCAGGGGTCAATGCAGCGGGGATTGATTTATTACATCTAGGCTAGATGCGATAAAGCGACCTCCGAGCGCTCTCCCATCAAGTCCTGTACTCCAGCACTGCGAGAGGCGCAGGCAGAGTCGACGGGGGAGCAGCAGCAGTCGACTCACCACAGTAAGTCGATCTAAGTACGTCGATTTCAGTTATGTTACTCACATAGCTGAAGTTGCATAACTTAGATCGATCCCCCCACTCCAATGTAGACCAGGACATAAAGACAATCTGTTTTACTGCAACACCTTAGAAATTCAGCCTTGGTTTAAGCAGGCACAACGTCATTGACTTCAAGACAGTTGTGCCCTTTTACACTTGGGATCAAATGGTCCCTGTATATTCAAAGTTCTGTATAGAATTACATTTCTCTTTGGTGATACAACTGAGGATTTCTAACCTCATAAATACATCACAGGATGTGCCTACACTAGCCATTTTTTCCTGAAAAACCTCCCACCGTTGCTGACACGCTAACAGATCCATCAGTGATAAAAACCACAGGCACACCAGTGCAGCCAGGGCATCAGGCACCAGCTGGTATTTTAGCAGAAAGTCACCTAAACCTGCTCAAAACAGGTCTGTACAATATGGTGGAAAAAAGGCCAGTAGCCTTGTCTATAGCACTTCCACCATTTTACCACTGATGGAGGTCTATCCAAGGGTTAGAATAGGTTGAAACAGGAGGAGGAGCTCTCACTGCACCAATCAGGGAGAAGAGCTTCTCTTATACTGTTAGCAGTTACACACAAGGAGAAGGGGGAGCTTTTCCTCTGGGTCCAGGAAGGGAGTGGAAGCTATGCTTCTCATTAGTTCCTTTCTACTTGCCAGTGTTATCAACCATGAGAAATTTTTCAGAAAAGAACCTAGTGTAGACAAGGCTTTCATGTTTTATTGTCATGGTAATGCAGCATAGCATTTTGCTGTTCAATTACTCATCAGCATTTGAAGTAATTTCCTTCTTCTACAGTCAGTGTGAAATCAGTTTGTCAGGTGATTTTACTCCTCAGCGTTTTGTCTCATTGCTTTGTCTCTGAAATCCAGAGGGTTCATATTTCTTGAAACTGTTTGTTTTGGTAGGCCCCAAATTATTACAACAGGCATGAACATGACTACCATAATTTCCTTCCTTGGAAAAGCAGAACTGACTGTGGCTTAACACTGTCATCTGTAGAATTTACATAAACACATTAATTAGCTTTCCTTTGTTTCTCTCCAAAGCCATATTAAAATAACACACTGCTGTCTCAATGAGAAATTAAAGCCATGTCCCTTCTAATTCATGGTGTCACCCCAGTCAAAGGCAATTTCCAGTCATCTGGTTTCAAAAGAAAGACAACTAATGAAAACATTACTATAAATTGTACACATACAAGTTTTACAGACATTTTACAAAAACATTAATATCCATTTGAGAGTTTTTTCTCTTGCTGCTGTGTAGAGATATGTCGGCCAGCATGCCTGAAGCTAATTCAAACTTCAGTTATAATAGAACAGGAGGCTAGTATGAAAGAGAAAGCTAAAAGCTTTGGCCATTTTTTCCCCCCACTAGGACATTATATTCTTCCATTCATTTGGTACATAAACTTAATTGACATAGAACATGATTTAAAGATGAGACAAATCTACTATTTTTGGATTGTTCAGCTATACCGAAAGGAGGACAAGAGACATTTGTCATGGGCTTAATCAGGCTGCAACTTTATTTTTAGATTTCTGGGATTAACTGGCAGATAAACATCGTACAGTGCAGGTAACCCCATTTATTCCATAATTACCCAGGGGTCTTCCACCAGCTCCCCTTCTTTTTCTATCCAGCCAATCCATTGCTCGGACCTTACCATCCACCCCGCCCCCTTGTAGAAGGATTAAGGTGAGCTATAAGAAAGAGGAGTTGGCTCCCTGCCACACCAATAATAGGAGCCCTCCCATCCCCATTCCCTTCCTTTAACGAACACCGCCTTTTTAAGTCCGTTTCCAATCCATTTCTCTAGTCACTATATACCTTCCCTATGGAATCCCTGCACTGTACATCTGCCACATACTTATAGAATGAGTTGTGACATACAGTCTACCGCCCTTCCTGCCACTCATGAACAGAACCCTTCCTGAATCTACTATGAGGAAGGCGAAAAAAAACAGACTTCACCTCGGCCAATCTGGTGGTAAGGGAAAAATTCCTTCCCAGCCCCCACAGTAGGTCTTGACCAATGCCCACAGCAGGTTTTGACCAAACCTGGTATTTTTCCACCTAAAGGGGATGGAGAGGGTCCTGCTTCAGCCTGCTCCAAGTAAAAGGGAGGCTTCAGACACAGGGCTGCCCCTTTTAAATCCTTCATTCCCAGGGGATGGATCAGCGATCACGCTGACCCATTCTTCTTTTTTGCAGTAGTTTTCCTCTTCCTCCTCCCCCCAGGCATAAGGCACTGTTCCCTTCATTCGGCCAGGCAGACAAATCTCCCCCTCGCCCCCAAAGGTGTGGTGTGGTCATTCTTCTGAATACCAAATAATGACAACTGATATTGGCTGAACAGTAAATATAAATACAAACCTTCATCATGGAAGGAGATGGGGTAGCGAGAGGTAACAGGTCAATCTGAGGAGAAGGGGATTCCTGATTCTGTTATTCTCATCATTCATAATTTACAAAGCACTCAAAAGTGTGCTAGCTGCCCTACAGATCAAAGGCAAAGGAATGGTCCTTGACCTAAAGAGTTTACACAATGACTTTAGATCTATCATCATGAATGAGACAAACAGGAAAGAGGAGACTGATATGAGGACGGACCAGGATCCTAGTAATAAGATCACATGATTTCTAATTATGATGTGCATACCCTAGAGAAGAAGTGGAGTGAGAAAAAGGTCTGGGCAGTGAGAGGGCTGCTTCTCTGGAGCTGGGGACAGGATTAACAAAGGTCTGCTGGTGAGGAGGGGTACGCCGCAGCAAGCGGGAGCAGCAGACTAATCATAGCATGTCTAAAATGTGCTATGATAAGCACATGTGATGCCAGGCATCTTACCTAGTCAAGACTTGGGTTGTTAGTATTTGATAAATATAGACTATCTAACTCAGTTCTAATCTGACTCTCATCAGCATGATATCTGAGCACCCATAATCATTAAAGCATGTATCCTTATGACAACGCTGTGAATTAGGGGCATACTATCTCAATTTTACAGATGGGGAATTGAGGTGCACAGTACATTTCTCAAGGTCACAAAGGAAGCCTGTGAATGAGCCAGCAACTGAAGCCAAGTCTCTTGAGTCCCAATTAATTGCTCTATCGCTAGCCCATCCTTCCTATTTTGAATGTGATTTTTCCCTTCCCTAATGTAATTTAATCATAGTGACCATATAACTTCCTGTGAGAATTAAGTACTCTGAGGGAATTCTGTCCCCCCCAAAAAAACCATTCTGCACGCAATATTTTAAAATTCTGCAAGTTTTATTTGTCAATAAACAAATATAGTGGCTCCAACATGGCAGCAGGGAGCACAGGCCACTGGCTGCACAGAGGTGGAAGATCACCCTGCAGCTCCCACCCCCCGGGACATGCACTCAGAGGCGAGGCTACACTTGACCCTGACAGTGCAAGGGCTTGGCCTGCCACAGAAACACCCCAGGGCCCTGCTCCTCTGTGCCAGGTGAGGGCAGGCAGGCTCAACAAGGCAAGATTCAAGTTTGAAGGGGGTCAGTGTGGGGGGATCCAGGTGTGGGGTGAGAGGGTTCCCCATGGGATAATTTGTGTGCAGGTAGGTCAGTGGAGGGTCCAGGTGTGGGGGGGATATCTGGATGAACATAGGCTTGTTGGGGGGTTCCCAGTGCAGGGGAAATGGGACTCTGCAAGGGGTTCTAGGTGAAGAGGAGTGGGGCTCAGCAGGAGGGAGTCTGGGAGTGGAGGACTCAGCGGGGGGGTGGTTTAGGTGCTGGGGGAGTAGGGCTTGATGTGGCTTGGTCTGGGAGCAGCTAGTTGTGTCTCAGTGGGGTAGTGGGGTGGAGATCTGGATGGGGGGATCATCATGATGGTCAAATGCAGGAATGTAGGGCTCATCAGGGTGGGGATTTGCGTGCAGGGGGCTCAGTGGGGTGTGGTCTGGGTTTAGGGGTGGGGGTCCAGAGTCAAGGGCCTGGGTTCAAGGAGGGCTCTTGATGCAGGGGTTGAGGTTCAGCAGGGTGGATTTTGAGTGGGAGGGCTGTGGGAGAGGGGTGTGGGTGTACGGGGTGAGGCTTGAATTCTGTGAACATGCAGTGGCACAGAATTTGCCCAGGAGTAAATTAAGGTATAAGAACAGAAAGAGCTCAGAGACAATAGATTCCAGTTAGAGAATTTATGGAACAAACCCTCTAGTTTGGTGAGCCTTTCAGACCTCACCTGCTCCCCTCCCCAGCCTAGGGGGGAAAAAACATTTTAAAGAGACACAAACATCAGGATACTCACAAGACAAAGACAATATAAAAGTAAGTTATAACTAATAAATACTAATTACTTTGCAATTCTTTAATGCAATACATTTCTTGCCTTTCATCCAGTCATGTAAAACACTTTACGATCAATAATGAAGGGATCCTGAAAGCACTTACTAAGGCATTTATATAAGCACTAAGCAATATTAACTCAGCCCATAATGAATGTTTGTAAGATTGGGTCTTAAGTCCCTGTCCATGGAGAGTCATAGTTGCACTTTAAATCTTCAAAATGCATACCCCAAGGGTATTATGTTGTACATAAAAATTCTAGTCAAGATTATCTCTCATTTTTACAATGGAATTCTGAATTAGTCCTCTCTTTCTGAATGTATCCTACCTCTCTCTCTAATCTCCAGAGACAAAATATTGGCAGGCTTTGATGTTTAATTAAACAATCACCTCGGAGGGTTGGAATACTAATCATAAACTAGTGCTAAATAACTTTACTGTATAGCTCAAAATACATATTAAGTACAAAAAGGCAGTGTTAATGCACCATTAAGTTTAGAAATTTAAATGCAGCAAAGCCAGGGAATGAAAAAAATAAGATTCTCACGGTCACAAGGGCGCAGTGACACACACACTTCTGGGATATACCAACCATTTACAGATTTAATCATAAAGGAGAATTTTCAGAAAATTATGAAAATTGGAAAACTAAGGATTATAATTGTCAAGGTTCCTTCCCCACTCTGAACTCTAGGGTACAGATGTGGGGACCTGCATGGAAACCTCCTAAGCTTTCTTTTACCAGCTTAGGTTAAAACTTTCCCAAGGTACAAACTATTTTACCCTTTGCCCTTGGACTTCCACTGCCACCATCAAACGTTTAACTGGTTACTGGGAAAGAGTTGTTTGGAAATGTCTTTCCCCCCAAAATCCTCACCAAAACCTTGCACCCCCCGCCTGGAGAAGGCTTGATAAAAATCCTTACCAATTTGCATAGGTGACCACAGACCCAAACCCTTGGATCTTAAGAACAATGAAAAAAGCATTCAGTTTCCTACCAGAAGAATTTTAATACAAGAAAAGGTAAAAAGAATC
Organism: Dermochelys coriacea; assembly: GCF_009764565.3. Taxonomy (NCBI): domain Eukaryota; kingdom Metazoa; phylum Chordata; order Testudines; family Dermochelyidae; genus Dermochelys; species Dermochelys coriacea. The sequence goes on from NC_050068.2 coordinate 302,015,304, forward strand.
ACCTCTGTAAAATCAGGATGGTAAATACCTTACAGGGTAATTAGATTCAAAACATAGAGAATCTCTCTAGGCAAAACCTTAAATTACAAAAAGACACAAAGACAGGAATATCCATTCTATTCAGCACAGCTTATTTTCTCAGCTATTTAAAGAAATCATAATCTAACACATATCTAGTTAGATTACTTACTAAGTTCTAAGACTCCATTCCTGTTCTGTCCCCGGCAAAAGCATCAAACAGACAGACACAGACCCTTTGTTCCCCCCCCCCCCCCACCGCTCCAGCTTTGAAAGTATCTTGTCTCCTCATTGGTCATTGTGGTCAGGTGCCAGCAAGGTTATCCTAGCTTCTTAACCCTTTACAGGTGAAAGGGGTTTTCCTCTGGCCAGGAGGGATTTTAAAGGTGTTTACCCTTCCCTTTATTTTTACGACAATAATGGAAGCATGAACACTAATCTCTCCACTGGCCAAAGCCATAGTTACCAGTTTAAGCTTTATTTTCTATTCCTGTACCTTATTTTAGTTGAGATTCCAACTCCACACCATTTACTTTTTAAATAGCTTACTTCAGTAAATGCAGTATCAATACTGGGTTTTTGTATATGCAACTTATGGTACCTACATGCAGGCTAACACATAATTGTGGTGAAGGATTATTCTTGCCAAAATCTAAATTCTGTACAAGTGGCCAACATCACTTCATTATTTAAGCTATTGGAAAAGTTGCCAACATCTCTTTCACCAATGAAAAAACAAAGTCTATAACATACCATACTTGCTGATTTATTTTTTTTGTATACAAAGGAGTAATAAACTTCAACCAGGCCAACAAATCAAAAGTTGTTTAAGATAAATATGCACTTGTTTCCAAGATGAATATAATCCAAACTTATTACTGACAATTCAGAGTAAACAAATTGTTTGATTATCTGTTTCGTGTATATAGGTGCAGCAAGCTACAGAACACACTCAATTTTTCAAGCTTATGTATATGTACTGATAAAACGTGATCTTTGCAAAAAGCTGTAAGTATATATAGGTTTGAAAAACTGACCCCTATATATACAGCGAGACAGATAAGCATGAGAGATTACCATGACTTCATGCAGCAAAAAGGTCAGACTAAAAGACTATATGTAGTATATGGTATAATATATATAAAAATACAGCTTCCCTTCTCAATCAATTTCTTGATACCTGTGATGTAATAAACCTTGTTTATGTAGTTCTTTAGATGTCTCTAGAAAGAGTAAATCAGTCCTGTATTTCTAATTATAAAAACAAGCAAATATTTGTTTGTTTGAGAAAAAAAAAAGTATTCTCCCCACACATGGCTGGAGCAACTGTCTGATCAGCCCTTCCTGATCAGCCAGAAAGCCCATAAGCTAGAAAATAAACTCCCCCGCCCAGAAATAGTTCCGACCTGTTTTGTGCCAAAAAAAAAAAAAAGCAAAAATCAAGGGAGAACTCCTTTTTGTTTTTTTTTATAGGTCATCTTTAATATTATTATCCTTTGGTCTGAGTGGTTAGTCAATATTCAGGACCTTGCTGAGTTGTTTCCATTAGGAGGAGAAGTCCTGTTTCCTTGAACATAGTAGGAATGAACAGCAGGAGGCAGCTTTTCTTATTCAGAAATCCAAGCTTGCTTTCCAGTCAGTACTCTGTCCCTTAGGAGCTCTCTCTCTGCTTCCCTTGAGGGCCACACTCACACATCTTCTCTGAGTTCTGATCTTGTCTGATTCTGACACACAGCTACACTGGCAATGTGCTTTAGTGAAGATGCTCCTACACTGATGGGAGAACTTCTCCCATTGGCATGTTAATCTACCTCTCTGAGAGGCAGTTATGTCAGCATAACTATGCTGCTCAGGAATGTAGTGTAGACCTGGCCCTATTCTGTCAGTTAGTTCTTGCTCCCACCTTACCATGTGGTGCAATGCCTTGGGCAATGGCTTCTGTTGTTTCAGCTATCTCTATTCAAAAGGTCTTTAAATTAGCCTGAAGGATAGGTGGCTAGCATACCTATTAGCTTCAGCAAGGTGAAGCTGGTTGTCCATAGTAAAGACATGCTTGCTGGCAGCCATCAACACCCTCCCACATTACACTATTGTTGCTTACCTGATTTATCAATACCACTTTAGAAATATTGTAGTTTGAGCCTACACTATTTGAAAGGCAGAGTATGGTAAGATTTGTACACTGAAAAGTGCTAATTTAAGAATGATTTCCCCTTCCCCCATTTTTGCTTCATTGTTATGGCAAGTTATATATTGGGTTAAAGTTGCATGGTAAATAAAAATGTGTTCATTTCATCTCCAGTGATACTGGAACTACCTACATTGTATATTTTACTCCACTGCAATGCAATTCTCTTTATTTTGTATTTCTTTTCCTTTCACACTTCCCTTTTTATCATTAAAGGTTTTAGCACTTGGTAACAGCAAAATAATTAGCAAAGTATTCAGTGATTGTATTTGAATTGCTGACTATAAACCAAATAAAATACTATGCAGTGCAAAAAGCAGTATTGTGGTTTAGAATTTTAGTGTTTGAAATGCATTTACCAAGAAGGAAATTCACAAGTTAAGCATTCAGGAAATTCAGAACTTTACTTCACCCACATTGCATGACATAGATAGTATGGCATTTTGGGTTACTAGTTAAAGTACTTAAACATACACCATAAAACATGGGAGCACAACCTCCAGGGAGGCTACGAACAGGTCATGAGGAGTCTTGATCGCTCTCTCTTTCTTTATGACTAGATGGGAAGCGGGTTCCAGAACTAGGGGAGAAGAAATCTAGAAAGTTTTTCTGTTGTAATATAGGGTTAATGATTGAGAATCAGTGCCTTAAAGCATAGCATGGACACTGTGCTGCTAACACAACTGCAGACTTTTGCGCAGCATTATGTGGGATAGCTTATACAAATTATTTATGAGCTAATATACATATTTGCATAGAGAAGAACTTCAGCTTAAAAATTTGTCCAACATTAGCAATGTTAAAAGGTGTCAGAATGATAACCCTGGTAAATTACATCCTATGTTTATCTATAGCAGTGGTTCTCAAACTTCATTGCACCTTGACAACAAAAATTACTTCACCACCTCAGGATGGGGGACTGAAGCCTGAGCCCACCCAAGCCCCAGTGTTCCAGGCAGGGGGGCCAAAGCTGAAGCTCAAGGGCTTCACACCCAGGCAGGGGGCCAGTAACCTGAGCCCCGCTGCCCAGGGCTGAAGCCCTCGGGCTTTGGCTTCGGCCCTGGGCAGTGGGGCTCGGGCTTCAGCCCTGGGACCCAGCAAGTCTAAGCCAGCCCTGGCAATCCTGTTCAAATGGGGTTGCGACCCACTTTAGAGTCCCAACCCACAGTTTAAGAACCACTGATCTATAGGGTATCAGCAGGGAAAGCTTTTTCACACCGACTACACAGCTATGAGGTGGAGAAAGTGGTTGACAACTCCATTCCATAGGCACAAGGTAACTTTTCACCAGACAGGTAAAGCTCATCTGTGCAGGAGACAGAACGTTCTTGGCAGCTGGTCTGAGAATACAGAATGTACTCCCACAGGCACTTAGGACCTTAACAAGTCTCACCACCGTCCGCTCAAAGTGTAAGGCACACTTCTTCAACCTTGCCATTTATAACACAAACACAAAGCAGTAGGTACTTTTTATTATTTTTTTTAAAGAGACCCACAAAAACAAAACACGGCCCTGCATACACTATTCTCCACCTTGGGAGATGATAAGAGAAAGAACAAACCACAGATGCCAAATCTTAATGCTGACTGGAAGACACTCAGATATCATGGTGACGAGGGCCATGTAACAACTTATTTATAATAAACAGAAAGTAATACCCTTCCAGCATGGCTCAATCCTGATTTGACCATTCCTGTACAGAGACCCACCAAATTCCTCTTATATAAGGACCATCATATATTCCTTAGATGAGTACAGTATTTTTGTTACTGATTTAACGCTACCATTCTATATTTGTGAAATATACAATAGAATGCTTTGGCATAGATTATTGTGTAAGTTCAGTCACTAAAGAAACTTGTGTTTTTCCTCAACAATTTAACAAATTGGTTATTGTGTCAATTTGAATTTACAAAATAAATGTTTTTGCAACTCAGATGCAAGTTACATTACAAAGATGTTTTCACCTCATGCCCACCTTATTTAAAAATAGGGGAATCAACAAAACAAGAAAACTCATATTGGAGAGGAGACAAAACAGGCAAAGTTTCAGATCAAATTTTGAGAAAGTAACAACTACCTGAAAACAGAACAGGAGGACTTGTGGCACCTTAGAGACTAATAAATTTATTTATAGACTAACAAATAAATTTGTTAGTCTCTAAGGTGCCACAAGTACTCCTGTTCTTTTTGCGCATACAGACTAACACGGCTGCTACTCTGATACCTAAACACAGTAGTCAATCATGAATCATCACACCCAGCACCATCAACACATCTTAAAGTTCTGAGTTCATACTATGTAATGTGCTACTGAATGGCACATTCCAAACTTTTACTTTCCTTATCTCACCACCTGCTTTATTTATTCTCAGCAGTTAGATTACTTGCCTACATTTCAGTCATGAACCATTATCAGGCTCTGAAAAAAGAAAAATGTCCTACCCATTTTTTCTTGCTAGGAAAATCAGAATAACTGTGTTATCTACTGTAAAGTTATTTTCTTATATATAATACAGCAAAAACTAAATCATTCTCTAGTACTGCGAATGTTCCTTGTTTTGACCCTGGGTACAGAAGATTTGTTTTGTATTAATATACTTTATTAGTTTTAGGGGTTTTAGCCACACAGCTGTCATAATGCACTTCAACCTTCAACTTTGTTTTAATAGAAATTTTGTAGGTCACATGGTAAGAATGCTGACATGAACGCTGGTAGTAACTAATCTTGCTGGTATCCAAAATATTTTCCAAAGACTTTACTTTTTGTTGTTTTTGATTGGCTTTTCCATGTTTTTTGTAAATAATTAGGGGCCTATTACATAACCTAATTCACGTATGATTCTGTCACCATCCATTATTTAAATTTAAGTTAAAGCATTCTATAAAGCCAATTATTAATGAAGCCTTGAAAAATGTAGCAGGAAAAGTAAGTTAATTTCAGTCCTCTACTCAGTGCTGGCTCTACCTTTTTTGCCGCCCCAAGCAGCAAAGCAAAAAAAAAAAAAAAAAAGCTGCTGCCAAAGAAGAAAAATAAACCAAAGTGCCACCGAGGAAGGAGTGCTACTCCAAGAACGGCCGAAGTGCCGCCCCTTCTGATTTGCTGCCCCAGGCACCAGCTTCCTTAGCTGGTGCCTAGAGCCGGCCCTGCCTCTACTGTAGCTCCTACGCTTTCACATTCCACTAATGCTTCCATCATTGAAAACAAAGGTATTTCAGGATTTAAATATGTGGTATGTTCAACAAATAGTTCATAAAAAATAGTATGAAAGTGAAATAATAAAGTGATACGAATGACAAAACCAGAAATAGCAGAACAAAGGCTGTGACAAAGAATGTGCACTAGCTTATAAAAATATTGTACCACAATATTCTCCAGTTATGGTCCAAATCATTATAATTTACAAAAGTGCTACTGCAGTATTATAGAAAATATTACAAGTTATTGCTTTTCTCATATATAAGAATCTATTTATCAATCTTATGTTTTGTATAGGACCCATTACAATAGGATCTAAGCTCTTCATAATGAGAATGAACTACATAAATTCCTTCACAATATCACTGGAAGCTAGAGTTATTCCTAAGTAAGTTTAGCAAAAAATAATCATTTTATTTTCTGCACAATGTTTTGTCATGGTTAGAAGTAATAAGGTTATTATTATGTTTTATGTATAGAATTACAACAAAAATTCTCACTTGAAAAGAGCATCCACAGAGAAATAAAGAGCCTAAGATACAGGCCTGGGATAATATAGTATCAAATTTGATCAGAAAGAAGGTGAACCGTAAGAAGAAACATATAAGAACAGTTCCATATAAAATATTAGTGGCTCCATTAGTCAACACAGATTCTTTGATTATACTAAAAACAATAGAGAGATCTAACTGCAAGACTGGCAAAGTATTTCCAGAAATCACTCACTCTGAATGGACCCTTGAAGAACAGCCTAATCACAGCACCGAGTGGAGCATCTCATACTTTGACAGGGGAAAAAAGTTAGCAATGGAATGATAGCTCAAACATATAGCCACCAAAACTGAAAACTTACTAAAGAATTGTTTTTTATTTTGAAAGAAAATTCATAAATGCAAAGGGGAAAGCTATAGCTGCTTGAAGAGATCTATTAAGAATAACATGAAAGATTAAATAAACTGCATGTAAATGAAACAAGCTAAATTGAAATTTAAAAAATACATATTTTCCAAAAGCAGATATAAAACTCATTTATCATTGTTAGCTAACAATATAAGTAAATAGCAAGGATGACTTAATCCTCTAGTCCAATGTTACATATTTATGAGGCAACTTTTTAAATATGGAAAAATTCAAAAATTCAAGAGAATTAACTGTACATTATGAAAAATAATGCTGCTTTCCTTTTTTATCCTTTGCAAACGCCCTGACACAAGTACTTATGCCCTTCTAGAGGCCTTGGGTATACCTATGCCTCTGATTTTTTGAGCTACAGAGATGGTGGATGGTCAGCAGAACTAAACATTTTGAAAACTAATCATTTTTTGGTTGTTGTATTCAAAGGCGAGGTAGGTCCATGCAACTTCAGTGCTTCACCAATGTGGTATGTGCCTTAGAAATATTTAAACTAATGGTATGACTAGATGTACTTAGATAGATAGGAGGATCTAAATACTTTGTTGAATGATAAAGTTCCAGAATAACTGGAGAAAGCATGATATAGAAACAAAGTATACAATTGGTGAGGCAGAGAAAAAGCAAAACTCTCACAGACTTAAAGAGCCAAATTTTCAAAGTGGGCTAAAACCAGAGAGTGAAATCCTGGTCCCACTCAAGTCAATAATAAAATTACCATTGACTTCAATGAAGCCAAGACTTCAAAGACTTTCAATTTGATTCATAGGTATTGCACATACAAAACTCACAATTGTGTATGTAATAGGTGAAAAATTAGATGATCCCAACGAGCAAATATCTCTGTGTGCTCTGGCAAATTTATTGGAAATGCAATACAAAAAAAGAAAAAAAAAGCATGCCAGAGGCGAATGTAAACTGTGTGAAATCAAAATCTACCCATGTACAGACAGAGCAAATAAACCCATGAGCTACATTTTTCAAAACCAGTCTCTATTCCTCTTTCAGGATCCCTCAGGAAATGGACTTCAAAGTTCCTCAGATTGTCACAGTTCTGCTTATGCCAAAATTACAAGTGAAATTCTGACCACATTGAAATCTATGGCTAAACTTCCATTGACTTCAATTGAGCTAGGATTTTACTCAGTGTTTATATTTACCTGTGTTTCTCACTATTATTTATTGTATCACATAGTACGTTTGTTTTCCAAATGCATAAAAATAATAGGATCCTGCCTCACAGAGTTTACAATCTGTTTTGGGAATTGGCAGGATGATACAAGGAGAAACAACTTAAACACAAGCCATCATTTCTCACTTTTCATGATGTCATTGGACCTCATCCTTAAATCCTCACTCAGGCAAAAGCAGATTATTACTGATTATCTCCATGTATGAACACTTTTATTCCAGAATGAGAGTGCTTTATTTCTTTACATTTTTTCTGGGAGGGAGGAGAAACAGACAGGATTATGCTAATTTGGGATAGAGCACTTTTATTCTGGAATAAAAGCATCCACATATGGAGTTAATCAAGAACAGTTAATCAAGCATAGCTATTTCAGAATAACTTCCAATGCAGATAAGCCCTAAGGAATGCCATATTGCTGCTATTGCTAGCATCTTCCCATCAGGAAACTAAATGCTTAATTTCCATAAGATCACTCTTTAGCAGAGCCAAAGCCTAATTCCACTGAGCTCCCAGTGTGACACTGGCCAAAAGAACTAATGAGATCCTAGGATGCATAAACAGGGGAATCTCAGATAGAAGTGGAGAGCTTATTTTACTGCTGTATTTGGAACTGGTGTGACTGCTGTGGGAATACTGTGTCCACTTCTGGTGCCCACAATTCAAGAAGGATGCTGATAAACTGAAGAGTTCACAGAAAAGCCACGAGAATGATTAAAGGATTAGAAAACACGCCTTATAGTAGTAGATTCAAAGAGCTCAATCTATTGATCTTAACAAAGATAGGGTTAGGGGGCATCTTGATTACAGTCTATAAATATCTACATGGGGAACAAATAATTAATAATGGTCTTTTCAATTTAGCAGACAATGGTATAACAATCCAATGGCCGGAAGTTGAAGCTAGACGAATTCAGGCTGGAAATATGGTGTACTTTTTTAATAGTTAGAGTAATTAGCCATTAGAATAATTTACAAAGGGTCATGGTGGATTCTCTCTCACTGACAATTTTTAAATCAAGTATAGACATTTTTCTAAAAGATATGTTCTAGGCATTATTTTTGGGAAATTCTATCGCCTGTCTCATACAGGAGATCAGAGTAGATGATCATAGAGGTCCTTTCTGGCTTTGGAATCTACGAATCAAGCCACTGAGCCTTGGTCTACATTACAGAGTTAGGTCAATGCAAGGCAACTTAGATCAATCTAACTATGTAAGTGTCTACACTAAAACTTCACTCCTGCTGATTTAAATGCCTTGTTACGCTGACATAATAACTCCACCTCCACAAGAGGCATAGTGTCAATGCTGATGTAGTTAGGCTGACGCATTTTCAGGGTAGACACTGCATTGCTTACATTGACTGTTACTGGCTTTCAGAAGCCATACAACAATGCCCAACACTCATAGTACCATTGATACAATTGCTCCTGGTGAGGACATGCTCCGCTGACACAAGGAGCAAAGTGTACATACACACACAAGCGATGTAATTACTGCAGCGGCTATATGCTGACGTAAATAAGGGTCAGTGTAAACATCTGAAACAGATGTTGTGCAGCATTTAAAAGCAATGCATATCCATTACAGAGAATGTCTTCAGACAATTGCAAACTAACTTTCGATTGCCAAAAAAAATCTTTCTATTTCTTGAAACTCTTGACAAAGTTTATGAAGATTTTAATAATGACAGGATTCAGATGATGCTAAAATAAGAGAGGTTTGGTGGTTGTAACAAAAGGTATTACTGAGCCTTCTTACCCTAGATCTCTTTTCAAAGGATTTATGAATCATATTGTTTAATGATTATGACACTTTTATATTCAGCTAACACAAGAAGAGTTAGTAATCACAGTTACTAATAGGTGTAAGAAATTGCATGCTTGATAGGATACTTGATTTTAATATGTTGACCTTTTTTGCACCCTGTCCAGTTGCTTTGTGTTGAGATAGGTTGATTACTGCACTTAACTCTTTAGTGATTTGTGTTTGAGGACAAAGGTTTAATTTGTTGTTTGAGTACTTTCAATATTGAAAAAAAAATGTGTTACTTAGGATGGCTTGGGAAAGCAATAAAAACTATCTAGAATAACGGATAACACTTGTGCCTTGCCTTAGCCAAGATCATAAAATTTTGAGGTCAGTTTAACAGAAGCCTTCTACAGAGCTTTTTTTAAACACGAAAATAAGAATGGAAAGTAAGTATATAAATATACTGAGGTTCTCCATATAATTTATAAACAAATTATGACAACGTTTTGGAGTACTTATTGAACACTTTGTAGTATTATAATTTATTCAAGGCACTGAGAAGTTCAAAACTTATACAGACATAGGGCATTTGGATAGTTGGTATCATCAACTTCAGAATCATGAGACATAGACCCACTGGAACTGGTGAAGAAAAAAAAATTATATCAATAGTAGGCAGGTAGGGTGACAAGTAATAACCTCCTCCACCAGTTAACTGGGACATCACAAGAATATACAAAAAGAAAAGGAGTACTTGTGGCACCTTAGAGACTAACAAATTTATTAGAGCATAAGCTTTCGTGAGCTACAGCTCACTTCATCCGATGAAGTGAGCTGTAGCTCACGAAAGCTTATGCTCTAATAAATTTGTTAGTCTCTAAGGTGCCACAAGTACTCCTTTTCTTTTTGCGAATACAGACTAACACGGCTGCTACTCTGAAACCTGTCACAAGAATATAGCATGAGCAGCAAGATTGGCCTTAGCATTATTTTGCTATTCCTGAAAAACATTTTACCACCACTGAGGCACACCCTTGTCCCAGCCCCCCTTACACCTTCAAAAATCCTTCACTGCACACTTAGGTGGCCAGTCACAATTAACCTGTCCATGTTTATCTGATCTCCAGACAGACTGTGTCTCTTTATAAGTTACCAAGAAACCTTTCTCCCAAACTCAAGGGCTCAGCTATCTACTGTTAACAGCGTCTCAAGTTCAACAGCACCTATCACCAAATAATACTATGCTAGCTGTATCTGAAGTGGCTGTTAACCTTTTCTAAGGGTTTCCATCTCAAATATTTTAAGGTATTAGTTTCATCTCTTTTGCTACAATACTGATGGAAGTCATGGCCTAAGTCCCTATGCATTGTCTTGGAAATGCAGGGATTAGCTTGTAATGGCAATTACCAGTTGTACCATATACTCAGGCCTGGTCTACACTTAAAAAATCAGATTGACCTGCCTATGTCACTCATAAGTGTGAATAATTTTCCAACCTGAGCCCTGTAGTTTGGTAAATCTTAACTCTTGGTATAGACACTCCTAGATTGATAGAAGGATTCTTCCATCAACCTAATTATCTCCTCTCAAAATGGCAGATAACCTCCTTTGATGGAAAAATCCCCTCCATCAATGTAGGAAATGTCCACGCTACAGTACTAGAGCAGCACAGCTGCGGCGCCATTGTTGTGCTGCGGTAGTGGTTATAGAACAGGAGTATCCTGAGGAGTACCCTTAGAATAGGAGTGCCCTTATTTCTTGCTGCAAGCAGAAATATAATGATAATGAATATCGGTGTTTTTAGTGTCCCAGGAGACATGTTCTGAATCCACACAACAAGAAAACAGAAAACAAACATAACCAGTCTAGGAGTAAAACAACAAATATACCCTAGAATGTTAAAAATTGATATTTCTTAGAAGACAAAATACAGCTCTGTGTCATTTAAAGTCGTCTACTTTATATCACCCAGAAATATTCAACTGAGTCAGCCCAAGGACATTTTATTTTCACCACAGCTGTCATTCTTCCTCTCTTCCACAAGGGAGTTAAAAGAAAATCTATATGGGACCATTTGCTTATTAATTGTGGGGAAAGAAAAGCCAGCTACTCTCTATATATTAGCTTCAGAACAATTCTCTTGTCAGCAACAATGTCACCTGAACTACTAAATATACACTTAGAGTAAACACTCTGTGGACATATCAGACGCCCCAACAGCTGGCAGCTTTAGGCTTCTCATTTCAAAATAAATTAAACAGTCATCACCTCCACCAGAAAAAAAATTAGCATTAGTAGAGCATGTTTGTACTTTCAGAGGAAATCAGCTTCTGTAGACAAAACTAGCACCATCTTTAATGTATATGATTCCATGAAGTCATGTAAAAGTATGAGGACAATACTGAAGGATTTAAGTAATGTAATATCTTTTTCTATCTATGTCTTCAGTCTTATGTAATGTTCGCTAAGCTAATTCATGCACTGACTTTGGAAAAGCTGAATAAGAACATTTATTTGTCAAGATGCACATGCTAAGATTTCCCCATTACTCACCTCATGTAGGGAAGGGGGAAAGAAGGAAGTAAACCCATTATTCTTTGATTACATGCTTCCTACTTTAGTTCATGAACACTCATTACCTTAAAAAGAAAAGGAGTACTTGTGTCACCTTAGAGACTAACAAATTTATTAGAGCATAAGCTTTCGTGAGCTACAGCTCACTTCATCCGATGAAGTGAGCTGTAGCTCACGAAAGCTTATGCTCTAATAAATTTGTTAGTCTCTAAGGTGCCACAAGTACTCCTTTTCTTTTTGCGAATACAGACTAACATGGCTGCTACTATGAAACCACTCATTATCTTTGAGTGTACATAACAGAATATGTCTTAAGAGTCAATGCCTTCAGATTCATATACCACGTTTGAGCATATTAACTGAGCACTATGCAGTCAATAATAGGGGGACATTTGAATTCAATTTTAAGATGGGGTTTGATTCAGAGTCATTGGCCAACATTTCTGGGATCTGGATGAACATTTTGGGCATCTGGAAGCTTGGCTTACCCTGATGGAATATAAATGTATTTATGTGTGTATTGGCAGTTACCCTTAACAATGGATTGGGCACTGTTGCCAAAAACAAACAGACACTCATTTCCAATGGAATCCACAGACAGAATGATAACCACAATTTTGCCCTTGTTATTACAGCAGCACCTTCTTTTATTTCAAACTGGTATCACATTTTGTTTCAGAGAGTAAGAGTATGTCTACACTGCAGCTGGCAGCTTGCCTCCCAACCCAGGAAGATAGATATGCACTAGCTCAACTTTAGCTAGATCATTAAACATAGTAGTGTGGACTTTGCAGCACAGGTGGCCGCACGGTTAACTACCTGAGTAAGGATCCAGGGAGTCGGACAGGCTTGTTCCAGGGGAGCTAGTCCATGCTGCCACCTGTGCTGCAACCAGCCACACTGCTATTTTTTGCACGCAAGCTCACAGAATGTGTCTGTTCACTGGGGCTGGAAGACATGATACCAGCTAGAGTGCAGTCATACCCCAAATCACTCATGGTCCATATTTGGAGCCACACAAGTTGCATGCTGAATTTCTCAGCAGTGTCATAACAAGGCAGAAGAGGAGTATAGGTCAAAAAATCTGCTTTACCTATTTTGTTTACTAACACATGGTCAGGCAAAGCCTTCAATTTTTAAAGGATCTATGAAATATTGTGTACATACACATCCAGCCACACACACCCTACCTCTTGCACAATATTGTTAGATTGCATTAGTTAAAGTTGTGGAATTTTAAGCTTCTTTTGTTTTCCCCTTTCTTTCTCAGTGCCATAATGCAATGCTCATGGTTTGAGCACCAGACTTCAAATGAGAGCTCTATTCAAAGCATGCACAGACAAAATAAGTGGTTTCCTTAGTAATGGGAACTATGTGAAAGCTTTTGAAACAGCCCTCTCCCAGTAAGTCCCTCCCCTGCCCAGTTTATTAGTGCACAGATAGGCTCACAAAAAACATCATGCAGCTTGTGAGAATCCTTAAAGTCTGTGATGGCAAAATTATAGAGGGTGGGGGGATATTTATTGCTTTGCTAATTAAACATATTTCTTTCTTCAAAATACAAGTGTAATATGTTTGTGTCCTTTTAAAAAAATCATTTGCTAGATCTTTGAAAACCCAAAATTATGTACCATAATTACTAGTCAATTCATTTAAACATTCATTACATTTATATATATTAAACTGTACTTGATCTAATCTTGTATTCTGAGCTAACCATACTCTCAACATGTGCTGCACACATCCTGCCTGTTCCTTGTTTTTCTTTGTTCATGCCATAACAATTATCCATGAAGTAAGTTTGAGTTTATGCTACTGATAAGGGAAAAATCATTATTTTACTTTTTTTGAGCTCAGACGTAAAAGTAAATACTATCATAAGGATATCATCTCTACAATATCTAGAATGTGGTCCTCTTTATACAGGTTTCCAAGGCAGCAATATAGCTCCCATAAAGACAGCTGCAACCTGTAAATAATCTAGAATTGCTATTATCTTCAGTCCCATCCCTACCTAACATTGCAGCTAGAATACTACGATAAAATAGCATTAATCTGATTTTAGCCAAAAAAGCTAGGAAAATCACATCTGAAATTCTGTCCTTAGGAGTGACAACCAACACAGACAGGTACACAACAAATAAGCTTAATATTGCAGAGGAAAATGTCCCATAAAAACTCAATCAATACTCCAGAGAAAAGACTGTGACAGAGTTAAATGACATCTACATTACTGGATTACTTACCAACAAAAAAACAAGTATACACCCTGAGTTTATAATTGAAGTGAGAATATCCTAGCATGTCACCTGTTTGCATTCCTGATCTATTCAGACATTTAACTACATTCCTAAAATCTGGGAAAGATGTGCACCCTCACAACTATGCCCAGAAAATCATCTCCTATTTCATCCAGAACTCAGTGCAAACTCTCATTCCTCTCCCCTACATCAGTAAAAGATCTGTAGCAGATTCCCTTGATGGGGTTCTGCTGGTCCCATTAATCTCCTCCTTCAAAGCTGGTGTACATTGCATTCAAGAGCACATCAACACTGCATGTGTAGATGCTAAAACTCAGAAAAGACACAGGTGAATTTTGCAAAATATTCAAATTTGTGTCATACATAAGTGGGCTTCAGGGGGATGAGAGGAAGGTGTCCTCAAGGCCTGCAGGACAAGGCAGCTGACCATTTTATTGGGATGAAGTTGGATGGGTCAGCAAACCAGCACAGGGGGAGAAAACTAAGAGGTGGGAGAGTTGGACAGGGGAGGGATAATTATTGGATGCTGGCAGAAGGGAAGATGAAGGAAAGGAGTCTGGAAAATAATTGAGGTCCCTCTGATTTCTCCTTAACCAAACTATCATTTAGGTGAATAGGTTTGAGTCGGTTCTTCTGGTGACCCATCCTTACTTCTGAGGTTATTCAACTAAAAGAACTTTACATCCTCAGATTAATTCACCATTAATTCAATGGTGTGGGAAAAGCAATGGGAAGATGCAAGTTACCATCAATAAGATGATGTTCTGATAAATGCCACTTCCTCAAATGACATATGTCCTCAAAGAGCATAGTTTCATAATGAACCTGAAGAAAAACTTCCTAACCCCTCTCAAGCCATAGTTCACATAAGAGCATACCTCAAAATGCCAGTGGGGGTAGTAATTAACCCTGCAGAGAAATTCTTGACGATAAGACTCCACCTTGTTTTCTTGTTGCTGCAGGTTTTATCCTTTTGGTGTTTTCACCTGAATCCCCAAGGATGTACCACAACAGCATCAGGCTGAATCTCAAGGACTTGAGGTTCCTGTCTCTTTTAAAGGCTTGAAAACCTGTCATCACATCCTCATACATTAAAGGGTAATTGAACTGTCAAATATACTGGCTGAGCCACTGAGAACTGTTTGCTGGGGAACAGTGGTTTCTCTCTGAAGTGACTTAGATCAAAAGAAACATTCCAACCTCCTACTCCCAACACAGGCACCAAAAGGCCAAGAAGATTGAGGCTTTCTCTTTTCCTTGATCAGACCTTCCCTCCACTTTTACTGCTCTGACACAGCTCGTGAGCATGAAAGATATGCAGCACTATAGTCAGGAGTGTACCAAAACTGAAGGTGGAGGGTTGATCATCAACTTCTGAATACCCCAAGGATAGATGATAGACAAAATGGCACAGCCACAAATTTTGTGATGAAGAACTCCAGGATAATGAGAGAGATGAATGGGGCAATGAAGATATGCTTTTTTCAGAAGGATGGAGCATGTGACAATTTACGCCACCTGACAACCTGCCCCTAAGAATCTTGAATAGAACAACAAGGCCCTCTCTGGAGGAGAAACCTGGAAAATGGTCTCTATGTCTAGTACATTTCAGCTCTATAATCACTATTATATATTTTGTCAGACTGACAGGCAAATTGATGAAAAGTGTGTGTGTGTGTGTGTGTGTGTAAGAAAAGTCAATTTTGGAGATGGAAGAGAACTTGCTGGCCTTGTTCTGTTGAATCTAATAGAGTTTGACTGAGGCTGTTGAGATAACCTTTACATTCTGGATGGATCCTATTCCAAATCCAATAATTTTGTCCAAGAAAAAAGCATTCTTGTGTTTCATTTTCAGCTGAACTGCCTTTGTCTCAAGAACTAAAATCCTTCAGTGTCCAGTGCTTATAAATGATACATTAATTAATATTATTAATATATTATGAGCCAAACATCTCAGTTATATCCCTGTGAAGTTGTTGAGAAGATCTTTCTGTCTTCAGACAAAGATCTAATGTCAAACACAGCTGAGGCAAAATCAGTTTTAAAGTGTAATAAGGAGTACACTGTGCTTGAAAACATAAGAACCTCTGGTTCTTAAAGTCCAATATGTTCTGGCTGCTTTGCACCACTGTAGCTCCTTCTGGATTCCCCTTGAATAAGGGAATTCCAAGGTGACACAAGCGATGCAGTCTCTATTCCACTCCCTCTCAGCCCCCAGTGAAGGGACATGTTCTAAGGAAAGGGAATATGGACGGATCCCACACTTAGGGCCAGGGCAGTTGGCCATAAATTAAAGTAGCTCTGATATTTTTCCAAGCTGCACCAGGAACCAGACCAGTTCCAGTGCAGAACACATTCAGAAAGATGCCTTCATGTCAACCTTGCAGACAACTTGCCCTGTCTGCGCTCTGTAGAGTGCATATCTGGCATAACCCAGGAGTTTGCCCTAAGTCTTTATTTTGAATTCCAACACATAAAGCACAGTTGCCATTTGATTAAGAACTTGAGCACACCTGGAAACATGCAAAACTCCCTTGGTTATCAAGTTAAGCAACAGATCATTAACTAAATCCATATTCAACCTCACTTAAATCACCTCCAGATTTAAACATATCTTATATGAAATTTAAACATAAAAGAAATTTGCCCTTATCGTGCTGCTCACTGACGCCCAGATCTTGCAAAGACATATATTTGGGTGAGCTCTTACACCCACATAGAGTCCTGCTGAAGTTAATGAGTCCTTACATGGATGTAAGGGTAAGACCATAAGGGATACCTTTTACAGGACTGTGGATTAAATTTCTTGTGTCCTCCTGCTTAATCGCCATTCTTTTAGTATCAGTAACCCTCAGTACTTGCCAAAGAAGGAGTTGGTGGCAACACCCATATTTAGGTTGCCTAAGTCTTTCCATATGAAAGATTCTAGCAAGCATTTTTAGAAGCTCTAATACCAGCAACACTTTGAAATTCAGAAAAAGCTTTGGAGCTAGAAACATGGCTTTTTTTTTCTTCACTTAAAAATCTGTTCATGTTTGGCTGAAATATAAACTATTAAAAATCGTCATTCCCCTTCCCTCACTTGTTTTCCTCAGGAAAATTTTGCCAAAGTGCCACAGTAATTTGTGAACATTAACATTCTAAGTCTGGGCCCATGCCACCACACAAACAGCAGCATACACGCTGTACTGGAAACTCATGTGAGCTGCTGAATCAACTGTAGAGAAAGACTGAAGCGTGAGCCAGGCAAAGCTCTATCATGCATTCCTACAACTACAATACCCACCTGCTGAAGTGAAGAAACAGATTGTCAGAGCCAGAAGAGTACCCAGAAGGCCCAACAAAGAAAATAACAGAAAATAACAGAACGCCACTAGCCATCACCTTCAGCCCCCAACTAAAACCTCTCCAACGCATCATCAAGGATCTACAACCTATCCTGAAGGACAACCCATCACTCTCACAGATCTTGGGAGACAGGCCAGTCCTTGCTTTTACAGACAGCCCCCCAATCTGAAGCAAATACTCACCAGCAACAACACACCACACAACAGAACCACCAACCCAGGAACCTATCCTTGCAACAAAGCCCGTTGCCAACTGTGTCCACATATCTATTCAGGGGACACCATCATAGGGCCTAATCACATCAGCCACACTATCAGAGGCTCCTTCACCTGCGCATCTACCAATGTGATATATGCCATCATGTGCCAGCAATGCCCCTCTGCCATGTACATTGGTCAAACTGGACAGTTTCTACGTAAAAGAATGAATGGACACAAATCAGACGTCAAGAATTATAACATTCAAAAAACAGTTAGAGAACACTTCAATCTCTCTGCTCACTCGATTACAGACCTAAGAGTGGCTATCCTTCAACAAAAAAGCTTCAAAAATAAACTCCAACGAGAGACTGCTGAATTGGAATTAATTTGCAAACTGGATACAATTAACTTAGGCTTGAATAGAGACTGGGAATGGATGAGTCATTACACAAAGTAAAACTATTTCCCCATGTTATTTCTCCACCCCACCCCACCCCACCCCCCACTGTTCCTCAGATATTCTTGTTAACTACTGGAAATAACCTACCTTGCTTATCACCATGAAAGGTTTTCCTCCTTTCCCACACCTGCTGCTGGCGATGGCTTATCTTAAGTGATCACTCTCCTTATAGTGTGTATGATAAACCCATTGTTTCATGTTCTCTGGGTGTGTATATCAATCTCCCCTCTGTTTTTTCCACCAAATGCATCCGATGAAGTGAGCTGTAGCTCACGAAAGCTTATGCTCTAATAAATTTGTTAGTCTCTAAGGTGCCACAAGTACTCCTTTTCTCCAGGCAAAGCTGTCATTATTCCTCATCACAACAGTACTTAGCCCCACTGGCCACCCTTCCATCTGGGACACCCCATATGACAGGAGCGCCTTCAAATCTTGGGGGAGGATGGAGACAGAAAAAGCTGGGCATAGTTTCCCCAACCAGACTCAGCACATAGCCCCAGTGGCCCATTTCCCTTTTCCCCACCAAAGATAACAGGCTTCTTCTGTGGTCAGCTACAGTTAGTTTTGTAGATCAAGCTGTACTGAAGATTCAGGTTTCAAACCCTGTTGGTGATGCATACAGTTATAAAAAATAGAATTTATTTCTATCTTTTTCCTTTAAACAACTAAACACCTAGAAAATTACATACATAACCTACATTAAAATAATGTTGCTTAGATTGCAAAAGCACTCAAAAGTTACGAAATGTCAGATTTACAGTTGCCCATGCAACCTCAGTTCAACCCCCTTGTGTGTCTGCATTATTTTGCATTACTTACAAAATCACAAACTATGTTTTCCACAGAACCGCTGCCTCATGCAGTTCACAAGTTGGATGCAAAAGGTGGCAGAATCAAGGTTGCATGGAAATCTTAAATCTGGCATTTCCTAACTTTCAAGTTTTTGACTTTGCAACCTAAAAAACAGTCTTTTAACATATTTTTTTAGTATGTAATTTCCATTAAGCTTTCTAAGCACTTCTGCTTATCTCTTCAACACAGTTCTGTGTGCATTCAGAGAGCTAATTTCCAAATAATGGCAGTAATAAAAGTTCTGTCATCATCAAATCTCTTAACAACTGTAAACATACAACACATTAATAGTCTAGTAAAGTGGTTCTCAACCTTTTCCATACTATGACCATGTGTTACAACAACAAAAAATTTTCAATCTCCCTCCCTCACTATAGAGAAGAGTGGTTACCACTCCCAGATTCATTACCCTCTGTCTACTGCATCAAACTAACTCTCCATTTCAACCAATAATTATTGGGTTTGTTCTGATGTCTCACTCATCTAGTATGTAAAACCAAGTGAAAACAAACTCCATTTTAGTATTTGCACACCTTATTTTCTCCCTCACTCTGCCCCTCAACTCAGAGTCTGATGAAAAAAATTGCAGCGTGAAAGCTAATAAACTATATATAAATCTGGTGAAATAAATTATGTTGCTATTTTAAAACTACCAAACATGTTGGTGAAATCAGCAGGAAAAGAGCTTCTAATGAACCTTAATCATCATAATTGTATCAGTTATAAAAAGTATTTTACGTTGCAAGCATTTTGAAAACATCTTTAAAAAATCTTTGGTATTAGCTGAAATGAAAATTAAATTATTTCTCTTCTTTGATATAATTAAAGGTATATTCTTATATAAATATCAGTTAAATTGTAGTTTCATATACATGTCAATCAAGGAGGTATTTTAACTACATATCAAAACTTACTTTCCATATGCAAGTGCACTCTAATTGATTTAATTATTTAGCCCTCCAATTATATAGCCCATATCAATCAACCAAAGTGAAGCAATTATGTAGTAAAAATATAATCTGAATTTCATATATCAAATCATTGCATCCATTTTTGCATGATTCTTACACACTATATGTTACTTAGAAAACTGAAGTGTACAGCTCTTAGTATTCTTGAATGATTCATTGAAATTGTGTGCACACACACATGCATGTATATAAACATAAGAAGAGACCTGAACATACCTTTAAACAACTTGTAAAAGATGTTTTCATAATTAAAAATAAATTCAGCATTAACATATTTTTGAAAAATCAAGATGTGTGTGTCATTATATCTACTACTAATGTACGTATAAGCAAGGAATGTGTGGGTTTTGCACCTATTCGCTCTTAACGTGTTATTCGAAAGTGACTTTTATTCCAAGTATTTAGCACTATTTTTAAATCACATGTTATAAAATAAGCAACTTTATAAAGCATAAAACCAATTCTTCAGGGAATTAATAAAGCCTATAATCTAAGATTCAATGTGATACTTAGTGCTCACCAAACAATAACTATTATTTTAATAGTACTGTGGCATTTTGTTGCTGTTTCATTTAGGAAACAAATATTGATCCCTCATGCAATTAGACATGACTGTCAATCTTTCTTCAAACAAAGCTGAAGAAAATGAAATGAAAACCACATTTCATTTTATTCCACTAGAGGGTGGCCTGTCTCAGTCAGGGTTATAGTAGGAGATTTATGCAAGGCAAATCCTTTCGAGTTTTGACCTGTTGATGAACAGGTCTTTATATTCCACTATTCTTTGTCCCCCGTTACAAAGTCATTTCTTTACATGATACAGTATTCATAATGAGGAGGTTTTTTTCTAAACAAGATCCACCTAATTGTTGTTGTTTGGAAAATAAAATGGTAATAAATTTTCAGAAAACAAACATTTTCTGAACTGTTCTGTAACCTCAGAAGCCTGCACAGATACATACTATAGTTTGCCTGCCTTTTGTTTACAGAGATACGGACAAACACAGTGTCTGTGCCTCTGCAATAATCCCCAAAGTACTAAAGAAAATATTATATGGAGGGAAAAGAAAAGAAAATTCTGTGCATTCAATTGCTTTACTTTACTAAATGGCCATACAATAACCAGTGAACTGGACAGGAGGGGGAAAAAAACCCAATGATTTTTTTAAAACAAATCTGTTCATTTTATTAATACTATATTTTACATTTGTGAAATTGATTTTTAGCCAACCAATACACATAAAAAACTTTAATATTCTATCTTTAAAAAAGGGGGAAAGAGAGATTGGTAAATCATCTATACTGTCCAAAATTAAAACAGCAAAAGATACAGGAAAAAGAAAATGCTTTACCAAATGACTTCAATCTATATGTGGTGTCTTTTGAACTAAAGCAACCTGGGTAGAAGTTTAGTGATCTCTGATCAGTTGCTTTGAACATAGATATCCTCCTTCTATCTCAAAGATTAAATATCCTACATTGTCCCACAAAAATATGAAAGCACTGCTCCATACCCTTCCCGAATCAGAAGAGATACCCAGAAACATATAAAGACTTGTTCCCTTTATTCGTACCCTAAGCAGCAATGTCATATAACAGACAGGATTTTTCAGCCAACCAGACTGGAGCAGCTGCGAGTGCTACATCTTGGCACTCTGAAGCTATTGGCTCCTCTCTGGGGAGTGGAGGATGTTCAGTTATTAATGACCGCTGAGCAGGCAGAACCATGTCAGTGTGACAACTGATCGGGTGAACAATGCAGCTCTAACCACCATGGAAACAAGGAGAAATAAGAAGAGCTAGCAGGCATCTTTCTCTTCACTGGATTGTGAGCCTCAGCCAGCCAGTAACAGAGCTCTGGCAAACGTAAGGAATCTCAGCTGGCAGCACAGACATTCTCTCATTTTGTAGGATATCTATAGATAAATGTATCCTATACTATATATACATGCAACTGTTCACACCCTGGCATTAACACAAGTATGTGGTTACCTGCACTAAGGAATTCAAATATACAGATGCAGAAGTCCTCCAGCACTGAAACTACTCTTGCAGGGTAAGTTTGTTTATATATATAATGTGATGTGTTCTACAGTTTATATTTTCATTTACACAATCACCCCTTTCTTGTTTTCTTCAACTTATTCTATTAGACTCTTTCCAAATTTTAGTTTATGTTCAGAATACAAATGCAACCACCTTTTGGCTCACAGATGATCTAAATGTGTTTGCAGGTCTCTGAGATGTGTGCATATGCTAGCTTGAAAGAACATCAAAGGATTTAAAAAAAACAAAACAAAACATTTTCCCCAGTCCTTGCAATGCAAAATCAAATTACACAATTGCCCTGTGTTTTGAAACCAATAAAACAAGATACAGGACAGCTATTTTTTTCCTCTCTCTCTCCAATGGTTGGATTAAGGCAAATGCCATTGTATGTCAGGACCTAAAGCCACTGAGCACCAAAGCTGAATGAGCATATCACAAACAGTTATTGAATTTCTGCCAGGTTATATCTTAGGAATTGTGGCAAATGACTTCCCCTAAAAATATATATCCCTTTTTAACAGTCAGAAGGGACAGTGTGAAGCTCTGATTGCTACTGTAGCTGGAACTGACACATGCTAGGTAAAAAGGATAACATTAAGCAAAAGAGTTCTAATCTGCTTTGGTAATTAACAAGACCACAGCAGGCTGGCTCTAAAGTACATTTTTCATTTGAGAAGAGTGTTGTTCAAATCAATTGCTATATTTTCCCTATCCTGTTTTTCTACAGGAAGGCTTTTCAGTTTATTTGTAAGAAAATGTCTTTGTTTTCATGTCTAGTTTTTGCCCAGCATTGCTGATCAGAATGAGAAGAGCCTCGCACAGGGGATGTTTGGGGTGGGGAGGGAGACAGGGAGAGGAACAGAGGGGGGAATAAGAGCTAAAAATTCTCTATATAATCAATATGAAATATCATGCTTGCTTTGATGTTGCTTAGTATGCGTACTTGTGTGTCATACCTTTCACCCAATTTATGCAAAGGCTTTAGTATAATATAACTCCCTTAAGATGAAAACATGTTCAGTAAAGTCCATCAGCATACATGGATCAGTGACTTAGGCAGCTGTGAAAGCTAGGTTAAGAGATTTTACTTCATAGCTATGCAAAGGGGAGGTTGGCTGTCTAATGTATGCTTCCAAAGCCTTCTACACAGCTTTTCTGTTTTATGGAATAACATGTAGGTATTAAAGCAGTTCATCCCGTTCACCCTACAAAAACACCAACAGGAATGTGCTCCTCTGTAGCAAGGTAATTATTTGCTTGTACAATTGCAACTTCAGAGTTATTGTTTGTTTCTCAATTACAGTGAAGACAAACATGAAAAGACAGTCAATTGCTGCATACCTGTCACCTTCTCATAAATATATCAGAAAAGGGGTAGTGTAACAATATGTACGGGAAGATGTCAATTAATTCAGATGACCCTTGTAAATGATGACAGTAAAGCAGCTCTGACAATATGCCACAGCATTTTATTTTCCCTCTGGAAAATATACGAGCTTAATAAGAGGTTTCTTTTCAGAGTGCAAAATGAAAGGTACTGAAGCATAGCTCCTGTTATGGGCAAACTTGCTTTACGAATGGAAGACTGTTTAGAACATATACAGGTTTATCATACAACATAACTTCTCCTTTTATTACTTAAATCTACCTTTTCAGCCATACTGCATGGGGTTTTTTAGCTGTTTAAAGGAGAACTGCAACCCTGTGTTTTATACTGGTACAATATGTGGCAATGCAATGAGGAAAAAACTCGTATTGTTTCTTCTTGTTATATGTAGAGCACTATTGCATGAAAACTTTTTCTGAATTATATGTCACAGTCCAGAGTTCTGAATCTTTACTTTCATTCACATTTTACATAATCAATACCATTAAAAGTTAACCCTGATAACTTTAAACCTAAGATCCACTGTTCTTTTTTGCCACATATACTATTTCACATACTGTTACACTATTTACAAAGATATTCCAGCTTTTGAAACATGCATTCATTGCACTCATGAGTACAGAGGAAACACAGATGTCCTGATAAACAGCGAAGACATTCTTACCCATTAACCCAGCCAAACTGTATGGTGACCCTATATTATGTTTAATACTCCCGAAAGCCTCCCTAAAGTATAATATCACAGTGTCAGAGACAATGACTGGCTGATATTGTTATGGCAACCCTCGAAGTATCCCCTTTCAGAGATGGTAGATTTGGGAATTACATCACAATTCTTGTTTGGAGTACCCAGGAGCATGTGGGTATTTTTGGTTTTTACCACATTAGACCAGACCATCTGTAACATGCTGCCACCTGCAATGCATATAATAAAGTATCATGCATAATCCTTATTAATAGGTTTAGCATAAGAAGCGTTATAAAAATATTAATGTACTGCAACCTACTTGTGATTAACAGGGGACACAGGAGGACAAAACTCAGACCTTGTGTAAATCAGAATAATTCAAATTAATGCAGTTGCACCTACTTTCTCTGAATTTGACCCCTAATCTGAATAATTTTTATATGGATTCCAGGAACAAACATAATTCTATTTTATTTGTCAAAAAGAACTACTATCACTTTAAATAGTTGGCAGTTAAAGAGCTCGTTCAATAGCTAAGTTTTTGTAGAAGCTAATGTAATAGAATAAGACAAGCAGTAAAAAACAAACAGCCTGGTGTAAGATAAGCACTATCTTGCTTCAATAAGGAAAGCCTCCAGATAGAGACAATTAAACATAATTTGATTTCTTGCATTGTATTAAGACATTTTTAGCAGGTTATGGGGCATCAGAACTATAGTTCAATGACTCCAGTAACTCATGTATCCCTCTTCTATCCAATAACATATTAAGGTAAAGAAAAGCATAAAAATCAGAAGGCATAGTTAATATCTCTAGAGTATTATCAGAGACACTTGTAAACTCTTCTATCTTGTACTCTGAAAATACTACTAAAGACAACTCCAAAATGGGATAATGAAAAATTGATTTGACATAAATAATAAATTGACACATTGTTTTTTGTTTTTTATATTTTTTGAAGTAAAAGATTTCTCAAAAAAGGTCACCTTTTAAAATATATCTATACAGTTCTTCCTATATGAATGCAATCAAGCCAAACTGTTATTTAAAAAAAAATTGTAAATTTCCTTTTAATAAGAGGGCTGTGGTTACATACATAGATTTGGGAAGAAATTTCAGTAAGCAATTAAAATGTTTTATTTTACTGAGTGGAAATGCCATTGAAACATAAGAAGAAATAGTCAGAGGTCATTAAAAAGGTCATTAGGTGCATCAGTATTAGCAAGAAATCAATATTGTTCATTGCAAGTCTTTGTAAGTGGGAAAATGCAGTACATGTTATTTATTTATTCAACTGAGCAGGTTGTAAACGGCCGAATGCTATTATTGTAAGTCATCTATAGGTCACAATGAGCATTCCTCAATGTTTTTGGTACCAAAAACGCTTTTTAGACATCCACAGTCTAGATCAGCAGTTCTCAACCCACGGCCCACAAGCGGTCAAATTAGCACACAGTTGCGGCCTATCTGTGTGCTAAAAAAAATTCAAATTTGTGCTCTGATCTGGCCGGGGGCAGGGCTGGCTGAGGGGAGACAGCATGTGGCAGCCTGCTGGAGCACTCCTGCCAGTAGGGGGCTGGTGAATGCCACAGTGGTGCAGGGTGCAGGAGAGTGAGGCTCTGGGCAGGCTGGGGGGGAGGGTGCTCTGGGCAATGTGTGTGTGGGGTCTCTGGAAATGAGGGGTTTGCAGGGATGCTGCAGCACCCCGAGGTTTTAGGTTGGGCTCTGCTCCTGGCCCCAGGCAGCTGGGACTCGGGTCCCGGCTGCCTGGCCTAGCACCCAGGGCCTGCCTGGCCCCGCTCTGTGGAGATGTCTCTGGGCAGGGGGCACTGAGCTTAGGGGGCTGGGGTTTTTTTGGGAGGGGCGCTGTGCTTCTCAACCTGCAGCTCACATAACAGGCATATGCGGCCCACGATGATAAATAGGTTAAGAACCACTGGTCTAGATGAACTGTAAGGTTACAAAGACACAATTTGAAAGTAACAGACGTGCTTGATATCACTGATATCAACCTCCCTAATATAGGGCCATTTCCTCCAGTGGGATAAACTGGTACACATTGAGCGAAGTGAATGGAGCAATTTCGATTTGTATCAGTTGAGGATCCCTCCTGGATCTCAACAGGATTATTCCCACTTTAGGCTTTAGGTAAAGTAGCTGAGGTCCTAACTGGTGAGGAAGAACAATATGGTGAGAGTGAAATACATAATAACTGCAATTTTTTCAAAAGGCTTGTTAACCTCTCCAGATAGAACTCCAGTTCTTCCCACTCCCAGTTCTACTTATCGGTTTGCCTTAAAAGCAATTCACACTTATACATACATTCAAATGATCCAATTTTGAATGGAAATATAAGTAAAAGCACACAATTTTACATTAAATAATTAAATTTTGGTTTAGTGCAATATGGAGACATTTCTTCTTGATCTAACGTTTTTCTTCATTAACATATTTTCTTTTAGACAGCACATTTTCTGTAGCTGCTATGCCATGGAACATAAAGCTATGATCTAATGTAAACTGGACCAAAACCAAGTGCTGTGGGCTTCACATTATTTTTGTTACTACTATTTATGGAATTAAATACAATCTTTGAGCCAAATTCTCTGGTGGTGAAACTCCAATGACTTCAGAATTATGCCAGAAGAGAATCTGCCCCCTTCTACTTAAATCAAGCTGAGAAATAGCTTTCAATAACATTAGTACAAAATAAACACTTAACAGTCTCCCTTACTGCTTAAGCTTCTGTCTTTGGAGCTAAAGTCCGCAAATCTGAGTAAAAAAGCTGACCAAAAAAAATCTTTCAAAATGCCTACGGTTTATTAGCATTATCCCAGGAGTCTTTTACTGGAGGCTTCTTCTCATGTGAATAACAACTACTCTGCCAGGAAATACATTAAAGTCTCTAAATAAGTCTTCCAAGAAAAACGTTGAAATATCAGCTTTAAATTCAACTATATCAAGAATCCCCTGGACATCCAGCTACCTGCATTAAGAAAAAAAATGATTGTTTATACAATAGTCTTATCTATGAGGCTGCCAATTTCTGCAAAGGCTTGCTGAATAAATTAGAGACTAACAACAACATGCACCATAATAGATACATAAAGAGAGATAGAGAGACAAATATACACAAACACCAGCAAAATCATCTACTGGGATACTTTACCGAGCCTCTTAGGACTGAAAACCACAAGAGAGTGGACAGTGTCATTGAAAAGAAAACAGAAATCTCTTTGTGGGAAATTCCTCATGCAGGGAATGTGGTGCTATTAACACCAAGTTCAGCAAATTAGTGGGCTGTTAGCATGATTTCATACAATTAGAGGAAATTGCAAATGACAATAAGGTTGATTAGCTTCATCACTATAGCCATATTAAAGGAAAGCACCCAAGCATTCTCTTGAGTAAGGATAACTTAAGCATATACATGTGCTTTCCTGAATCAAGACCTATCGTTCAGTTTCACAGCAGTGACATAACTTTGCTGTGAATAGAACAAAATATTGCATTGTACATTAGGTCTGAGTTTCTCTTTCCTTCATATGCTATGTAAATTTGCATTGTGCTTAAAATCAGTGTGAAATTTGTCACCTGTGTAAGATTTTTTAAAATGTAAAGAGAAGTTTTCTCAATCCTTGCAAAATTATAAGGTTAGTTCTAAATTTAAAAGATTTTATATATATTTTCCTCTCCCTTGTCCCATTCCTGTTCCCTTATTTCCAAATGAAGTGCTTCTCTACCTTCCCTGGCTCTCCCATCAACCCCTGAAAGGGTCTTCCTCCAGAGCAGGCATAGAATATCAGGGTTGGATGGGACCTCAGGAGGTCACCTAGTTCAACCCCTTGCCCAAAGCAGGATCAATCCCCAATTTTTGGCCCAGATCCTTAAATGGCCCCCTCAAGGATTAAACTCACAAGGCTGTGGTTAGCAGGCCAATGCTCAAACCACTGGGCTATCTCTCCCCCCGTCATTATCCCTATCCTTCCCTGTGCTGACATTCGCCTAATCACACACATTGCCAGCAGCAGTGTGCTGAATCCTCTTCACCATCAGCCTGATGGCCCAATGCAAACTCTCTCCTCCTTCATGGTCCTGTCCTGGTGGAGAGGTCAGGAGCAGGCAGTGCAGGGAAGTGGAGCATTTAGGAAGGAAGAGGGACCAGGTCCTGACCTGTTCTAGACAAGAATCCCAATGTGGCCCAGACTCCCAGAAACCTTCCCTCTACCCAAAACAGCAAACTCTAGCTGCTCTCATAACCCTCACAAAACAGCAGTCTTCTAGGTGTTCATCATGGAAAATAGCCAGACTCCTAAAAGTTGTTCCCCCCATTCCCAATTTTAAATCTTAGAAAACAATTAAATGAGTCAAATTTTCATTTATTTTTCTTGCAAAGCTCTAAACAAAAACCTCTTAATATGAAAAATAAAATATTGCAGACAGGCAGAGTTCCATTTCCAGCATTGTGGGAGTCAGATTAGATTCATAACTTCCATTAATGCCAGTTAAGAATAATAGGAGCGGTGTGACTAATTCTCTATGCCTGGTCCTGAGAGTTTATCCCAGATACTTTTACTGGACTAAGCCTTTAGAGTATATTTTTTCCCACATGGCCAGGTATTAAGTTGAAAAACAACTGCTGAGCTTGTACAATAGTTATTTTTATGACACATGCACAATAAGGTGATTTCATTATTCACTCTAATTCCCTTTAACAGAATTTGCTAGCATGGTTATTACTTGATAAAGCGTGAAGAGATCACGCTGCCTTAAGAAAGGCAAAGTGATGAATGATAGTAATGCTAGTTTATGTGGACAATGCTGAGATGTAAGGAAAGACAAAAATGACGTCCCTGCAAATATAGGGCTAAGCAGATTCACCTGGCACACACTGCTCAGATTATGCATCCTCCTGACTGTTCCTTTGGTGTAGTTTATTCAGACATTTTTTTATATATGGTATCATATATATCTGAAGTGCCAGAAGGATATGTATACATAACACACACACACATACCAGCTTCTGACACTTCAGTTGTTTATCACATGTATTACAATAAAGGAAACATTTTCTACTTACCATATAGCCCAATTAAAGACTGTGCACTGCAGATATTCATGGGGAAAAGGATCCTGCCCCTAAGAGTGTCAGCAAAGTCACAGTATTCCACACCCATGAGGGGCAGAGAGAATAGCTAGCAGATCCATGTAATTACAGATCCATTGGTTATACTTCCTCCCTTCCAGAGACCCAATAATCCTCTGAAGTTTGGACCCGGAGATCCCTACCAAAGCCCAGCCCCTTCTGTGCACCTATACTGTAACATTGGGCACTAACAGGATTTGATCCTAAGTGCATAAGGCAATTAAGGCACGGTGTGAACTCTCTTGAACTTTTCTATAAAATATTAATCTTCACACCTGACCATGCATTTTGTTTTAAGAGTTACATTTTCAGAATGTGTACTATCTTTTCCAAGCAAAATGTGTGCCAACATTTTGTCACCCCTCACCATTCCTTCCAATTCAATAGCAAGTTCAAATCCAGTAGGAAGAGGAGCAAATAAGTCACATTTATATCCACTTTGTAGCTGGCACTAACATACAGACACAACATGCACCCACCAGTAAGGAAGTTGGGCTTCCACCCACTGGAAACATACCCTTAAATATGATTATGAGATTCTGTAACATGTACATTTTTCTTTCTACAATACAAATTACATTATGTTACTAAATACAACTCACAAAATGGAAAGAAATGAAAAGGGAGTAAAAAACAGTGCTAGTAGAGGTATAAGCCAAGGAAATTTTGCTTAACAACTCATGTGATGTTCGTAATTCTTCCTCATTAGCAACAGATACTACAGCACAAATGGCCCTCTATCATGTTGTCTCTAAAGTGGGCAATTTCATATACTCCGGGTGATTTTTTTTTTTGTTCAAGTATCCCAGTACAACTGAGCTGGATAAAAAACATTGTGGGAAGCCTTAACTGAAATTGCTCTCTTTTATTCATACTTGTTTTTTGCTAATTGTGTTGGTTTCTGTTTCCCCTTAGCAACATTTTAACTGAGTTCTGTGTAAAGCTAATTATAAGAGAATGTTATGCTAAAACACCAACAAAATGAAACTATTAACATTAAAATGTCTATAACAAGCAGAGCAATTTAAAATCCTTTCACAGATGGTCCTAAGAATTGCTACCACTGGGCCCAATCCTACTTCCATTGTAATAAATGACAAAAGTCCGAATGATATCAACAGAAGCAAGAGTGGGGCATTAAGAGCCTTTTCTTTTCACCTGTTGGTGTTTCATCATTTTTCCATCTAAGAAAGCAGAACTCATCATGCTGCTTCACACAGGAAGGTACCAGACACAAAAGAATAACTCAAAGAGGTTTCTTTTTTCATTGTTTGGAAAAATCCTAGTCATTTCACACATTTTAGTGCAATCCTATTTCTTCATAGGTCTAGAGGACATCCAAAGTCTTCAGATAAACAGCATTTCAGATGAAAGGAGGGGGAGTTTCAAGCCAGCCAGCTTTAAAAGGCCTGCCTTCGGGATCTCCATCCCCAGAATCCAGAGAAGAGTCCACCATCTGGTTTTTCAGATGCTGTGCTCTGAGAGATCCTGGGAACATAACCAGCCTTCAGTTAATCAGTTTTTGGTTAATTGGAGTTTGATTAATTTGGGTTGCCTGTTGTGTATTTTACTTCAGATGTGTGAGGGAAACAGTTGTGCAGGAAGCCAGCCAATAGAACATCCGACTGTTACTAAAGTATTACATTCTCAATACGGAAGACCAAACCTCCTCAATATTTAATATGTGTCTAGCCTTGAAAAAATAATTCATGAGGAATGAAACACAAATTTCAAAAATGAGTATATACAAGTCCAGTTCTGTAACATCACTATCAGTACAGCTTTCACACTTTAGCATTACACTAAAGGAGCACTTTTCTTTAATTTTATATTGCATATTTCAATGCACTGTAGTTAAACATATTTCAGTGAAGCACTTCATTATTTCCACAGCCAACAGAATATCTGGGTGAGGAGGGGAGGGGCACTCATGGATATTTCAGTTTTTGAAAGCTACAGTAATTCACCATAAAAAGAACCAACTTTTACGTCACATTTGTGTGGCCAGGTGCCTAATATGAGACAAAGTTTTGTGCTCCAGCAGTATTTTGAAATGTAGTTATAGAAAATACACAAAGGATTTACCCTTATACTTCCATTTGTAGTAATGAGAGTTATAAACTTGATTCCCCTGCATACTGAAAGCAGGGTTATGCCAAATGCCTGCAATGAAACTTTGGCTCTATTTACTCTACACTCAGATTTACTCTGAATCTTTTGGCAAACCTGGCCTGAACCAAGCCCACTCATCTCCCCATCAGCCTGAATTCTCCTCTCTGGTAACAGTTTATGTCCTTTGGAGAGAGGAAGAGGGATTGCAGTAGTACACAAACCCCTTCAGCTCTTCATGTATCAGATCACAAACCCCTTCTCCTTGGTCTATCAAAAAGATATTATTACAATACTGAAACAAATACTACACAAAGGACTTAATTCTGCATCATTCACTCTTGTGTAAGTCAGCCATAATTCCTCTGGAGTTACACTAGTGTAAAACTGATTCTAGTAACCTGAGAATCAGTCCCAAACTCCATAAAGAAACAATTCTCATAAGACCTGATTCTGCTACTTTTACTTACATTGTGTGGTAATTTACTCCACAAGTAAGACACTACCTAGCATGAGTAAAGGTGACTAAAGTGAGCTCAGATGCTTAGTAAATGTGACAAGAACACTGTATAGTAGATTATATCGAAGACATACGCAAATTCTAGGGTATATTTTTACAGGATATTTGCAGGGGCGATCAGAGTAACATCAGATTGCTTATCCTTGATCTTTGTGCCATTGCTGATATCATGTCTATTATTACCTATTCCAAGACAGCATTAGGTTCTGTACTTCATGCTGATTTCATTGTTTAGTCTAAACTAGACACCTACATAAATGCATAGTGTACACATATGTAATAGCCGGTATCTTTTCTCAGCTGGATTCCTATTACTATTGCCTCCTGAAAGCAGCAGTAAGATGCTTTAAAAAGAATAGAAAGGCTTACATTATGCACCATAAAAACATGATTTTATTGCAGAACTTGACAGAAATAGAATAACTTTATTTTACAATAATTTCCTTAAAATTATGTATTTGCCACAAGCCAAAGTTTTCAGATGTGGGTGTCTAAATTTAGGCTCCCAATTTATATTTAGGCATCTAAATAAAAGAGATTTGCATTTTAAAGATTTGCATTTGCATCTGAAGTTTCAACTGATTTCAGTGGGATTTTTGGTGCTCACTCCTTCTGAAAATTACATTTATTTAGACATATAACTATGGATTTAGGAGTATAATGGCATCCAGTTTTGAAAATGTTGGCCTTAATGAGTAGCATTCAATAGTAAGCCATATTATACAAAGCATTGTAATAAATGTGGGTGTACTTTTAAAAAATTATTGGTTGAACTATAAAATTATCCATATGTTTTCCAAACTTTCAAGTGCTTTTAGGGCTCTGGCCCAAATCCTTGCTTGTCACCATGAAAGGTTTTCCTCCTTTCCCCCCCCTGCTGTGGATGGCTTATCTTAAGTGATCACTCTCCTTACAGTGTGTATGATAAACCCATTGTTTCATGTTCTCTGTGTGTGTGTATATAAATCTCTCCTCTGTTTTTTCCACCAAATCATCCGATGAAGTGAGCTGTAGCTCACGAAAGCTTATGCTCTAATAAATTTGTTAGTCTCTAAGGTGCCAAAGTACTCCTTTTCTTTT